>NC_034181.2:43070720-44543220 GCF_002021735.2 Oncorhynchus kisutch | reverse complement strand
TGACTTCATTATTTTAGAACTTTTCTGATTGTAATGCTAATTTTGTATTGCTTATTTCACTTTTGTTTATGACCTATTTCACTTGCTTTGGCAATGTAAACTTATGTTTCCCATGCCAATAAAGCCCCTCAAATGTTATAGAATTGAGAGAGTGGGTGTGAATAGGAGTGGAATGGAAAACAACTGCCTCTCACTGTCTCAATTCAATTCAATTCAAAGGGCTTTATTGCCGGGGAAACATGTGTTAACATTGCCAAAGAAGTGAGGTAAATAATATACAAAAGTGTCTCTCTCACTCATGCTCTCTCTGTCCCTCATGGTCTCTCTCTCTCATGGTATCGATCTCTCTCTCTCTCTCTCTCTCTCGTGGTATGTCGCTCTCTCATGGTTTCTCTCTCTCTCATGGTCTCTCTCTCTCTCATGGTCTCTATCCCTCTCGCTCATGGCCTCTCTCTCAAGTTCTCTCTCTCTATCTCGCTCTCATGGTCTCTCTCTCTCGTGGTCTCTCTTATGGTCTCTCTCTCACACATGGTATTTCTCTCACTTATGGTATCTCTCTCACTTATGGTCTCTCTCTCACTTATGGTCTCTCACTCACTTATGGTCTCTCACTCACTTATGGTCTCTCACTCACTTATGGTCTCTCACTCTCTGGTTCTCATGGTCTCTCTCTCTCATGGACTCTCTCTCACTTATGGTCTCTCTCTCATTCTCATGGTCTCCCTCTCTCGTTCTCATGGACTCTCTCTCATGTTCTCTCTCTCTCTCTCTTTCCCTCTCCTTCCCTTGGGAACACCACACGCACACACAAAAACAAACACACACTGGAACAGCCGGGCAAGGTTAGCAGGTCAGCGTTGTGGACCTGACCATCTGAGGGGGTGGGGCTAGAGGATGGAGCAAACCATCTGAGAGATGGGGTGGTCGATCGGCTGAACAATCTGTGAGGGTGGGATTAGTGGAGGGTATGTACCATCTGGATAGGGGTGATACTGTGAAATTAAGGGTGGAGAGGACAACCTAACAGCAAGAGAGAGAGAGAGAGAGAGAGAGAGAGAGAGCCTCGAAATGGTGATACTTGACAGTGCCTAGCTTTCCACAAATGCTCACACTGACAACACCACCGGCGTACAATGCATGAAAAGAGGACACACAACTTCACTCAAAGGACATTTGAGGCATTGCACTTCTGTTGGACTAAACGGTTTGATGGCTATCCTATGCACTTCCCTACCGTAGGCCATATTTGTCCATCATTACACAAGGAACACATTTCAGCAGGTTCTGGGCTGAAAGTGGCTGAATACTTAACTGTAGAATAGCTACAGTAAAACCCAGACTGAGATATGAGTTCTGTATTGAGGTCAGCAGCACATAGCGGAGGGATTCCCATTTGTTTCTCTGGTAAAAAAAACAAAAGGCAGAGCCATTAGCCCTTGTTACTGCCGCTTCGCTATCTCCAACAAGGAAATGGAGGAGCGTGGCTCTAGCTGCTAATGTGTGTGGGTCCTCGCCCCTGAATAAGGCCAAGCTAACTCACTCCCACTTCCCTTCCACTAGATAACACACACTGTGAAACAGTAAAGTAGGCCTGTCCACTGTAGACCTCATTAAAAGTGTGAATTAATGGAGAAACTAGGATGTCAGAGAAATATTTTGGAGACTTGGAGGTTTAAATGAAGCTTCTCCCCTATATGAATTAAATCCAGAAGAAATCAGATGTTCTGTAGTCTAGATACTGTCTCGATGGGTTCTTGTTGGCCATTGTCAATTACAACTACATTGATGGATTGATGTTTTATACACTTGGCATGGCACTTGAAACTAACAGACAAGCAGGTGTGTTTTTAAGCGACAGATTTACTAAAATGCTTCGCTCTTGATAGCCGAGAAGAAGGTCTTCACGTCAATTGAAGGAGTTTTAGTTGACTTACCCGTGACGTCTGCTGCCATCAGCCTCTCTGCTCTGATGACCTTCACCTGGACCATACCCACATCTTTCAGGTTGTGGAACGACCTCAGCACACTCTGCAGGATAGAGGTCAGAGGTCAGGGGTGAAGAGTACATTGAGTACATTAAGCTTAGCGTAACCCTTTTTGAGTTCAGCAATTCACCACTGACATTCAAACGGTCACATCAAGGGGATTCGAACTGGCAAGATGTCCTTTTATTGTCAAGCCAGTCAATGTTTCCCCCCTCTCTGTCTCTTTTTTTATTTTGACACACACGTGTCAGAATAATATCATTACCTTCTCTATTTTGTGTGAACAGAGCGAGAGAGAGAGAGAGAGAGAGAGAGAGAGAGAGAGAGACAGAGACAGAGGGCGAGAGAAACAGCGAGATACAGAGTGAACGAAAGAGCGAGAGAAAGAGTGAGAAACACCATTTACTGATAATAGAGATATTGGCTCAGCCACTCCCACTGAGGCATGACTGGTACTCAGGCAGTGATGTGATAGTTACTGGGCACCATCACTTATTTACTGGCCATACTGGTACACACACACACACACACACACACACCTCCACTCTCTCTGTGACCTTTTCCACACTCAATGAAAACACATATCTCCATGTTAGCACCAGCATCATTGTCACTTCACACAGGTCAGACAGGCAGGCAGCACAGATAAAGAACAGAGCTGAGGAGGTCAATGTGTGTGTGTCACGGCATAAGCATTCACACAAACTGACACATACACACACACACACACACACACACACACAAAAGACATGCACTGAGGCCGTACTGAGAGACATGCTGGCGTGTCTTAAAAGCAGTGAAAACGCACTTCACTTCAATTTATTTCTCTCTCTGGCAATAACCCCTTACATACCCAGAGGAGTAATTATAATTTACATTTTGGAGTCAGGGTGAGGCTACAGACTTAATTTATTATAAACTCTATCAGCCTCTGCCTGTTTCCAGCGATATTATTGTTGAAAAGCCTTCGAAAAAAGATGAGAGGAGAGGAAGGAGAGGGAGAAAAAAAACCTTTCCACATAAGTTCAATACATGATTTCTGTGAAGATATGACAGCTTGTTATTTGTGATTATTGGGGACGGCCTAAAAGAGAGAGAGAGAAAAAAAACATGGCTGATTTGTGAAGCCGGAACATTTCCATAGCAGAGGAATTTCTGATTTGCGTGGCTGCCTTTTCAGGCCCACTCAATAGACAGGCAGATAGATTGAAAAGCTCAGGAGATGAGGCCTCTTTATTTTTTTAATGAAAGGCTGTAGAATATATTTTCTCACCCTCCATCCTCCCAGCTACCAAGCTGACGAGGCTCTCTCTCTATATATATCTGGGTTCAGCCTAGCCCCATTACTGAAGAGGATCCCCCCCTCAACCTCCTACCCGCCAGCAGGGATTGGCTGGGGAGGTGGGGGATAGCATGTGGCGAGGGTGAGTAAGGGGGAGGAGGGGATGGTAATATGGCGGGGCCCCTGGCTTGACTGACAGCTTGTCACCGTGACGTCTTATTCCATCTCTGTTGTGGTGAAAATGAATGTCAGCGCGCCGGGCCTTATGACTCGCTGTCATCTCGGAGGAGCCTCACCTTTTATCAACGCTCCAAATAACATTTCATCCCCACCGTCAGCAGGACGGACAATCCGGTCAGGGGACATTAAATCGGATGACTGTGAAATGTCATAATAAAAATGGAATGCTAACAGCTTCCGCATCCTCCTCTCTCCCCTCTCTCTCTGCAGTTCTCTCTAACCCTTCCGCTCCTCCTAGTTGCCCCCTCGCTGCTATGTGTGTGTTGAGGGTGAGCTATGGGGGTGTAGGGGGTGTAGGGGCTGCAGGAGTGGAGTAGAGTGGAGTGGCACCACTTGAGGAGAGGTCAGTGTGTGTACCCCCAGGCCCATTAAGACCCATTAGTCCAGTTCCTCCTCCCCCATTAGTATGCATAAGTCCTGCCCGCTCCCTCTTCTCGCCTCACCTTAAAACAGCTGACATACCCAACACACTACAGAGCACAATCACTGGGCTTGGCAGAGGGGTGAAGTAGAGGAAACCATGTTAACATCTGAACACTGGTGGATCAAGACTTAAGGCTAAAGAAAAGACATACACAGAATGGAATATTTGCACAGATACACAACCAAGATACAGATACACTATCACCATACAGATACACTATCACCATACAGATACACTATCACCATACAGATACACTATCACAGATACACTATCACCATACCGATACACTATCAAGATACATATACACTATCACCATACAGATACACTATCACCATACAGATACACTATCACCATACAGATACACTATCAACATACAGATACACTATCACCATACAGATACACTATCACCATACAGATACACTATCACCATACAGATACACTATCACAGATACACTATCACCATACCGATACACTATCAAGATACATATACACTATCACCATACAGATACACTATCACCATACAGATACACTATCAACATACAGATACACTATCACCATACAGATACACTATCAACATACAGATACACTATCAACATACAGATACACTATCACCATACAGATACACTATCACCATACATATACACTATCACCATACAGATACACTATCACCATACATATACACTATCACCATACAGATACACTATCACAGATACACTATCACCATACAGATACACTATCACCATACAGATACACTATCACCATACAGATACACTATCACCAGACAGATACACTATCACAGATACACTATCACCATACAGATACACTATCACCATACATATACACTATCACCATACATATACACTATCACCATACAGATACACTATCACCATACAGATACACTATCACCATACAGATACACTATCACAGATACACTATCACCACACAGATACACTATCACCATACAGATACACTACCAAGATACAGATACACTATCACCACACAGATACACTATCAACATACAGATACACTATCACCATACAGATACACTATCAAGATACATATATACTATCAAGATACATATATACTATCAAGATACATATATACTATCAAGATACATATACACTATCAAGATACATATATACTATCAAGATACATATACACTATCAAGATACATATATACTATCAAGATACATATATACTATCAAGATACATATACACTATCAAGATACATATACACTATTACCATACAGATACACTATCAACATACATATGCAATTAAATGAATGCAACCAACACATGCACTGCATACACAACATCCTACAGTAAACCCTGCACGTTTCTCATCATGGTAGAATAACTGACAGCTAGAGAGACAGCAGTCTGTCAGTCCATTCGGCACAATAGACACAATAAGAGCCAAACCTACTACATGGGGGAAATACCACACCCAACATCTACAAGCCCACCCACCCATGTCCCTCCACTGTTCATCAAACAGATGAATGGTTATGAAAGCCTAGGCCCAGAGTATAATAGAAACATATAGGATGGGAAAATGGTCTTTGAGAAGCCCAACATCTCCAGAGCCCACTCTCAGGTGGGCATTGTCAGTTGTCTTCAATGGTGGCAGATTAGGGAAGGGGAAACGCCTGCAATACACGCTTACCTCAGAGAGCTAACGGGCTAACGTCCACATCCTGTTCCCACATGCTATTAAACCAGGGACTTAACATGGATGGTGGGGGCGGAGAGTGGGGAGGTTCAATAGCCCGGCCCTGTGCCCCTCCCTCTTCTCCTCTCCTCTAGCAGCCAGATGAAAGCTGAAAGTCATCTGATATGTCAGCGCTGCGTTAATGATGTCGGGCCGGGCCGGTGGTGAGAAGCCAGGGACGGAGGAAGGATTTAATTGCGTTTGTTCCTCATCTATACGTTTTTAAGGAGCCAGCATATGTGCTTCAAAGCCCAGGTGCTATGATGATGACAATGCATGGCACTTGTAACCCCCACCGACATCCTCCTTCCCTAAGTCGTTTATTGGTTAGTTGATGGAGGGTGAGGGTGCAGGGTGCAGGTTAGCTGGTGTGTTAGGGAGGTTGCAGTGATTAGCACTAGTGGGTGCTTTGTACGGCCGTCTGCTAGACAGCTGATTCCATACTGATGATATCAGGGAAGACATTCGCCGGAGCAATGCTTCACACACACCTCCTTACACACACACATATTCATGAACACATGCACACCCGAGACACACACAGACCCACACACACATGCACACGCACGCACGCGAGCACACACACACACACACATTCAGACTAATCTGCTTTGGAGAGTATTGTACAGAATTAGTGGTGACACTTGCTGTTATCGGTCTGCCTTGATAAGGTACATCTTTATTAAATTCTCTCATTGAAAGGGCATCAGTCAGGAGAAAAGGAATACGCTAATGGTGGCAGTCCTCTTCAAACCAAACCATACCACACTGTCCCCCACCGACTCACCCCCCATCCCTCCATCCTCCACTTGCTGCTAGTCGGGTGGCCAGTGGGGTCGTTGGTGGGAGACAGAGAGCATAGCCTGCACAGAAAGACCAAGAGCGAGCGAGAAAACGAAGGAGAGAGAAGATGGGGGGAAAATGTCTCTCCTTTACAGAACAGAGAAAAGGGGGGCGGCAGTTGTGAAAGGTGAAATAGCTTTTTCTTTTCATTTTGCACGCCTACCCCTTCCAACGCAACCCTCGCCCCTTACCTCTCGCTCCCTATTACACACCCACACCCACTTACACACACATTCCCCTCCCCGCCCTTGCTCTAAGTGTGTTTAGGAAGAGAGTCGCGACCGCCGCCTGTTTCGGTCCTAGAGCTCCCCCCTCTGAGCATGGGGCGCCACTACAGCGTGGAGAGTGCTCTCGTGGCCAGCCAATGAGGTGCTAGCGTGGTATGTAGGTCACGCGTCCGTGGTTGGCCTGTGGAGCGCTCTCCACTGGAGCTCACCCAGATCAAACACACAACCCAGCAGGAATCTAAACTTAAATTAGAGCACAGTTTACACACAAACACACACACACAGAATCAAATTCCCACATACAAACAAATGAAGTAGGTTGCTAGAATATGGTGCAACTACAGAGAAACAAAACACACACACACACACAGCGTGATAGAGGAATCAGCATGTCTTAATGAAGGAGCACGGCACAGCGCTGGGACGTATGCTGAGACTCCTCCAGGCCTCAATCTGCATTATCAGCGTGTTAAGCAACTGCCATCAGACAACATACTGTTGATATGTGACAAGTGTCCCCTGTCAGGGCTGTCAATGCGAGAGCTGCAGTGCCCAGGTTGTGTGTGTGTGTGTGTGTGTGTGTATATATGTGTGTGTGTGTGTGTGCGTGCGTGTCTTTGTGCTGGGCGAATGGCTGAGAGTGACAGCAAGTGAAGGGTTAACAGCGCTAAGACAAAGGGACAGGCGAAGTGTATTGTGCTGTGTGGAGGGCCTCAGGAACTCAGGGGGCCTAGGACTCCTCAGAGAGACACCAAGCCTTTTTCAGCTAACAGGCACACACACAGACGCGCACACACAGGCATACAAACAGTAACACACTAGCAGACACCACAGATCCTTTTGAATATTCAAAAATTATAATATTCACACCCCCTCACATTATGGTATAAAAACACACACTAATGGAGAGAGGGGAGGGAGTCACGGCAGCTTCAGTTTCAATAGAACCTGTCAGAGTCCGTCTTCTTTCTTAACCTCTCAACCCCCTCTTTTCTTTCTCTTCTCCGTACCCATCCTCTCATCTACGGTCCCCTCCCCTCTTTCAGCGGTAGATACCAGGTCAAAGCCCAGTCAGGTCACTCGAGATCCAAGGCGATATTTGACATTCGTTCAGGTCGCCAGGACGTCGGGGGATGCCTTCAAAACCAGCCACTAGGGGCAACGCTGAGCGCCATCCCATTAAGTAGGCTTGCAGCTTGCTAGGGTGTTACGGATGGGAGATGGGCGAGCTCCAGCTCCAAGGGTCGCGTGTTCAATGCCAGTGGTAGCAACACATCTTTACAAATGTCAAACAGTGTCAAACTGAAATCTTCGTGCAAAAAATCTACAAAAGTGTTTTTATTGTTACATAGGTGTATTAAAATGTGTTTCTATTGTTACATACACTGGAAAGGTGTATCAAAATGTGTTTCTATTGTTACATACACTGGATAGGTGTATCAAAATGTGTTTCTATTGTTACATACACTGGATAGGTGTATCAAAATGTGTTTCTATTGTTACATACACTGGATAGGTGTATCAAAATGTGTTTCTATTGTTACATACACTGGATAGGTGTATCACAATTTGTTTCTATTGTTACATACACTGGATAGGTGTATCAAAATGTGTTTCTATTGTTACATACACTGGATAGGTGTATTAAATGTGTTTCTATTGTTACATACACTGGATATGTGTAACAAAATCTGTTTCTATTGTTACATACACTGGATAGGTGTATCAAAATGTGTTTCTATTGTTACATACACTGGATAGGTGTATCAAAATGTGTTTCTATTGTTACATACACTGGATAGGTGTATTAAATGTGTTTCTATTGTTATATACACTGGATAGGTGTATCAAAATCTGTTTCTATTGTTACATACACTAAAATGTGTTTCTATTGTTATATACACTGGATAAGTGTATCAAAATGTGTTTCTATTGTTACATACACTGGAAAGGTGTTTCTATTGTTACATACACTGAATAGGTGTATCACAATTTGTTCCTATTGTTACATACACTGGATAGGTGTATCAAAATGTGTTTCTATTGTTACATACACTGGATAGGTGTATCAAAATGTGTTTCTATTGTTACATACACTGGATAGGTGTATCAAAATGTGTTTCTATTGTTACATACACTGGATAGGTGTATTAAATGTGTTTCTATTGTTACATACACTGGATATGTGTAACAAAATGTGTTTCTATTGTTACATACACTGGATAGGTGTATCAAAATGTGTTTCTATTGTTACATACACTGGATAGGTGTATCAAAATCTGTTTCTATTGTTACATACACTAAAATGTGTTTCTATTGTTATATACACTGGATAAGTGTATCAAAATGTGTTTCTATTGTTACATACACTGGAAAGGTGTTTCTATTGTTACATACACTGAATAGGTGTATCACAATTTGGTCCTATTGTTACATACACTGGATAGGTGTATCAAAATGTGTTTCTATTGTTACATACACTGGATAGGTGTATCAAAATGTGTTTCTATTGTTACATACACTGGATAGGTGTATCAAAATGTGTTTCTATTGTTACATACACTGGATAGGTGTATTAAATGTGTTTCTATTGTTACATACACTGGATATGTGTATTAAATGTGTTTCTATTGTTATATACACTGGATAGGTGTATCAAAATCTGTTTCTATTGTTACATACACTAAAATGTGTTTCTATTGTTACATACACTGGATAGGTGTATCAAAATGTGTTTATATTGTTACATACACTGGATAGGTGTATTAAAGTGTGTTTCTATTGCTACATACACTGGATAGGTGTATTAAAATGTGTTTTTATTGTTACATACACTGGATAGGTGTATGAAAATATGTTTCTATTGTTACATACACTGAATAGGTGTATCACAATTTGTTTCTATTGTTACATACACTGGATAGGTGTATCAAAATGAAATGTGTTTATATTGCTACATACACTGAATAGGTGTATCAAAATGTGTTTCTATTGTTACCTACTCTTGATAGGTGTATCAAAATGTGTTTCAATTGTTACATACACTGGATAGGTGTATCAAAGTGTGTTTCTATTGTTACATACACTGGATAGGTGTATCAAAATGTGTTTCTATTGTTACATACACTGGATAGGTGTATTAAAGTGTGTTTCTATTGTTACATACACTGGATAGGTGTATTAAATGTGTTTCTATTGTTATATACACTGCATAGGTGTATCAAAATCTGTTTCTATTGTTACATACACTAAAATGTGTTTCTATTGTTATATACACTGGATAAGTGTATCAAAATGTGTTTCTATTGTTACATACACTGGATAGGTGTATGAAAATGTGTTTCTATTGTTACATACACTGAATAGGTGTATCACAATTTGTTTCTATTGTTACATACACTGGATAGGTGTATCAAAATGTGTTTCTATTGTTACATACACTGGATAGGTGTATCAAAATGAAATGTGTTTCTATTGCTACATACACTGAATACACATCTTTACAAATGTCAAACAGTGTCAAACTGAAATCTTCGTGCAAAAAATCTACAAAAGTGTTTTTATTGCTACATACACTGAATACACATCTTTACAAATGTCAAACAGTGTCAAACTGAAATCTTCGTGCAAAAAATCTACAAAAGTGTTTTTATTGTTACATAGGTGTATTAAAATGTGTTTCTATTGTTACATACACTGGATATGTGTAACAAAATGTGTTTCTATTGTTACATACACTGGATAGGTGTATCAAAATGTGTTTCTATTGTTACATACACTGGATAGGTGTATCAAAATGTGTTTCTATTGTTACATACACTGGATAGGTGTATTAAATGTGTTTCTATTGTTACATACACTGGATAGGTGTATTAAATGTGTTTCTATTGTTATATACACTGGATAGGTGTATCAAAATCTGTTTCTATTGTTACATACACTAAAATGTGTTTCTATTGTTATATACACTGGATAAGTGTATCAAAATGTGTTTCTATTGTTACATACACTGGAAAGGTGTTTCTATTGTTACATACACTGAATAGGTGTATCACAATTTGTTTCTATTGTTACATACACTGGATAGGTGTATCAAAATGTGTTTCTATTGTTACATACACTGGATAGGTGTATTAAATGTGTTTCTATTGTTACATACACTGGATATGTGTATTAAATGTGTTTCTATTGTTATATACACTGGATAGGTGTATCAAAATCTGTTTCTATTGTTACATACACTAAAATGTGTTTCTATTGTTACATACACTGGATAGGTGTATCACAATTTATTTCTATTGTTACATACACTGGATAGGTGTATCAAAATGTGTTTCTATTGTTACATACACTGGATAGGTGTATCAAAATGTGTTTATATTGTTACATACACTGGATAGGTGTATTAAAGTGTGTTTCTATTGCTACATACACTGGATAGGTGTATTAAAATGTGTTTCTATTGTTACATACACTGGATAGGTGTATGAAAATATGTTTCTATTGTTACATACACTGGATAGGTGTATCAAAATGTGTTTATATTGCTACATACACTGGATAGGTGTATTAAAGTGTGTTTCTATTGCTACATACACTGGATACGTGTATCAAAATGTGTTTCTATTGTTACATACACTGGATAGGTGTATGAAAATGTGTTTCTATTGTTACATACACTGAATAGGTGTATCACAATTTGTTTCTATTGTTACATACACTGGATAGGTGTATCAAAATGTGTTTCTATTGTTACATACACTGGATAGGTGTATCAAAATGAAATGTGTTTCTATTGCTACATACACTGAATACACATCTTTACAAATGTCAAACAGTGTCAAACTGAAATCTTCGTGCAAAAAATCTACAAAAGTGTTTTTATTGCTACATACACTGAATACACATCTTTACAAATGTCAAACAGTGTCAAACTGAAATCTTCGTGCAAAAAATCTACAAAAGTGTTTTTATTGTTACATAGGTGTATTAAAATGTGTTTCTATTGTTACATACACTGGATATGTGTAACAAAATGTGTTTCTATTGTTACATACACTGGATAGGTGAATCAAAATGTGTTTCTATTGTTACATACACTGGATAGGTGTATCAAAATGAAATGTGTTTCTATTGCTACATACACTGAATACACATCTTTACAAATGTCAAACAGTGTCAAACTGAAATCTTCGTGCAAAAAATCTACAAAAGTGTTTTTATTGCTACATACACTGAATACACATCTTTACAAATTGTCAAACAGTGTCAAACTGAAATCTTCGTGCAAAAAATCTACAAAAGTGTTTTTATTGTTACATAGGTGTATTAAAATGTGTTTCTATTGTTACATACACTGGATATGTGTAACAAAATGTGTTTCTATTGTTACATACACTGGATAGGTGTATCAAAATGTGTTTCTATTGTTACATACACTGGATAGGTGTATCAAAATGTGTTTCTATTGTTACATACACTGGATAGGTGTATTAAATGTGTTTCTATTGTTACATACACTGGATAGGTGTATTAAATGTGTTTCTATTGTTATATACACTGGATAGGTGTATCAAAATCTGTTTCTATTGTTACATACACTAAAATGTGTTTCTATTGTTATATACACTGGATAAGTGTATCAAAATGTGTTTCTATTGTTACATACACTGGAAAGGTGTTTCTATTGTTACATACACTGAATAGGTGTATCACAATTTGTTTCTATTGTTACATACACTGGATAGGTGTATCAAAATGTGTTTCTATTGTTACATACACTGGATAGGTGTATTAAATGTGTTTCTATTGTTACATACACTGGATATGTGTATTAAATGTGTTTCTATTGTTATATACACTGGATAGGTGTATCAAAATCTGTTTCTATTGTTACATACACTAAAATGTGTTTCTATTGTTACATACACTGGATAGGTGTATCACAATTTATTTCTATTGTTACATACACTGGATAGGTGTATCAAAATGTGTTTCTATTGTTACATACACTGGATAGGTGTATCAAAATGTGTTTATATTGTTACATACACTGGATAGGTGTATCAAAATGTGTTTCTATTGTTACATACACTGAATAGGTGTATCACAATTTGTTTCTATTGTTACATACACTGGATAGGTGTATCAAAATGTGTTTCTATTGTTACATACACTGGATAGGTGTATCAAAATGAAATGTGTTTCTATTGCTACATACACTGAATACACATCTTTACAAATGTCAAACAGTGTCAAACTGAAATCTTCGTGCAAAAAATCTACAAAAGTGTTTTTATTGCTACATACACTGAATACACATCTTTACAAATGTCAAACAGTGTCAAACTGAAATCTTCGTGCAAAAAATCTACAAAAGTGTTTTTATTGTTACATAGGTGTATTAAAATGTGTTTCTATTGTTACATACACTGGATATGTGTAACAAAATGTGTTTCTATTGTTACATACACTGGATAGGTGTATCAAAATGTGTTTCTATTGTTACATACACTGGATAGGTGTATCAAAATGTGTTTCTATTGTTACATACACTGGATAGGTGTATTAAATGTGTTTCTATTGTTACATACACTGGATAGGTGTATTAAATGTGTTTCTATTGTTATATACACTGGATAGGTGTATCAAAATCTGTTTCTATTGTTACATACACTAAAATGTGTTTCTATTGTTATATACACTGGATAAGTGTATCAAAATGTGTTTCTATTGTTACATACACTGGAAAGGTGTTTCTATTGTTACATACACTGAATGGGTGTATCACAATTTGTTTCTATTGTTACATACACTGGATAGGTGTATCAAAATGTGTTTCTATTGTTACATACACTGGATAGGTGTATTAAATGTGTTTCTATTGTTACATACACTGGATATGTGTATTAAATGTGTTTCTATTGTTATATACACTGGATAGGTGTATCAAAATCTGTTTCTATTGTTACATACACTAAAATGTGTTTCTATTGTTACATACACTGGATAGGTGTATCACAATTTATTTCTATTGTTACATACACTGGATAGGTGTATCAAAATGTGTTTCTATTGTTACATACACTGGATAGGTGTATCAAAATGTGTTTATATTGTTACATACACTGGATAGGTGTATTAAAGTGTGTTTCTATTGCTACATACACTGGATAGGTGTATTAAAATGTGTTTCTATTGTTACATACACTGGATAGGTGTATGAAAATATGTTTCTATTGTTACATACACTGGATAGGTGTATCAAAATGTGTTTATATTGCTACATACACTGGATAGGTGTATTAAAGTGTGTTTCTATTGCTACATACACTGGATAGGTGTATGAAAATGTGTTTCTATTGTTACATACACTGAATAGGTGTATCACAATTTGTTTCTATTGTTACATACACTGGATAGGTGTATCAAAATGTGTTTCTATTGTTACATACACTGGATAGGTGTATCAAAATGAAATGTGTTTCTATTGCTACATACACTGAATACACATCTTTACAAATGTCAAACAGTGTCAAACTGAAATCTTCGTGCAAAAAATCTACAAAAGTGTTTTTATTGCTACATACACTGAATACACATCTTTACAAATGTCAAACAGTGTCAAACTGAAATCTTCGTGCAAAAAATCTACAAAAGTGTTTTTATTGTTACATAGGTGTATTAAAATGTGTTTCTATTGTTACATACACTGGATATGTGTAACAAAATGTGTTTCTATTGTTACATACACTGGATAGGTGTATCAAAATGTGTTTCTATTGTTACATACACTGGATAGGTGTATCAAAATGTGTTTCTATTGTTACATACACTGGATAGGTGTATTAAATGTGTTTCTATTGTTACATACACTGGATAGGTGTATTAAATGTGTTTCTATTGTTATATACACTGGATAGGTGTATCAAAATCTGTTTCTATTGTTACATACACTAAAATGTGTTTCTATTGTTATATACACTGGATAAGTGTATCAAAATGTGTTTCTATTGTTACATACACTGGAAAGGTGTTTCTATTGTTACATACACTGAATAGGTGTATCACAATTTGTTTCTATTGTTACATACACTGGATAGGTGTATCAAAATGTGTTTCTATTGTTACATACACTGGATAGGTGTATTAAATGTGTTTCTATTGTTACATACACTGGATATGTGTATTAAATGTGTTTCTATTGTTATATACACTGGATAGGTGTATCAAAATCTGTTTCTATTGTTACATACACTAAAATGTGTTTCTATTGTTACATACACTGGATAGGTGTATCACAATTTATTTCTATTGTTACATACACTGGATAGGTGTATCAAAATGTGTTTCTATTGTTACATACACTGGATAGGTGTATCAAAATGTGTTTATATTGTTACATACACTGGATAGGTGTATCAAAATGTGTTTCTATTGTTACATACACTGAATAGGTGTATCACAATTTGTTTCTATTGTTACATACACTGGATAGGTGTATCAAAATGTGTTTCTATTGTTACATACACTGGATAGGTGTATCAAAATGAAATGTGTTTCTATTGCTACATACACTGAATACACATCTTTACAAATGTCAAACAGTGTCAAACTGAAATCTTCGTGCAAAAAATCTACAAAAGTGTTTTTATTGCTACATACACTGAATACACATCTTTACAAATGTCAAACAGTGTCAAACTGAAATCTTCGTGCAAAAAATCTACAAAAGTGTTTTTATTGTTACATAGGTGTATTAAAATGTGTTTCTATTGTTACATACACTGGATATGTGTAACAAAATGTGTTTCTATTGTTACATACACTGGATAGGTGTATCAAAATGTGTTTCTATTGTTACATACACTGGATAGGTGTATCAAAATGTGTTTCTATTGTTACATACACTGGATAGGTGTATTAAATGTGTTTCTATTGTTACATACACTGGATAGGTGTATTAAATGTGTTTCTATTGTTATATACACTGGATAGGTGTATCAAAATCTGTTTCTATTGTTACATACACTAAAATGTGTTTATTTGTTATATACACTGGATAAGTGTATCAAAATGTGTTTCTATTGTTACATACACTGGAAAGGTGTTTCTATTGTTACATACACTGAATAGGTGTATCACAATTTGTTTCTATTGTTACATACACTGGATAGGTGTATCAAAATGTGTTTCTATTGTTACATACACTGGATATGTGTATTAAATGTGTTTCTATTGTTATATACACTGGATAGGTGTATCAAAATCTGTTTCTATTGTTACATACACTAAAATGTGTTTCTATTGTTACATACACTGGATAGGTGTATCACAATTTATTTCTATTGTTACATACACTGGATAGGTGTATCAAAATGTGTTTCTATTGTTACATACACTGGATAGGTGTATCAAAATGTGTTTATATTGTTACATACACTGGATAGGTGTATTAAAGTGTGTTTCTATTGCTACATACACTGGATAGGTGTATTAAAATGTGTTTCTATTGTTACATACACTGGATAGGTGTATGAAAATATGTTTCTATTGTTACATACACTGGATAGGTGTATCAAAATGTGTTTATATTGCTACATACACTGGATAGGTGTATTAAAGTGTGTTTCTATTGCTACATACACTGGATAGGTGTATGAAAATGTGTTTCTATTGTTACATACACTGAATAGGTGTATCACAATTTGTTTCTATTGTTACATACACTGGATAGGTGTATCAAAATGTGTTTCTATTGTTACATACACTGGATAGGTGTATCAAAATGAAATGTGTTTCTATTGCTACATACACTGAATACACATCTTTACAAATGTCAAACAGTGTCAAACTGAAATCTTCGTGCAAAAAATCTACAAAAGTGTTTTTATTGCTACATACACTGAATACACATCTTTACAAATGTCAAACAGTGTCAAACTGAAATCTTCGTGCAAAAAATCTACAAAAGTGTTTTTATTGTTACATAGGTGTATTAAAATGTGTTTCTATTGTTACATACACTGGATATGTGTAACAAAATGTGTTTCTATTGTTACATACACTGGATAGGTGTATCAAAATGTGTTTCTATTGTTACATACACTGGATAGGTGTATCAAAATGTGTTTCTATTGTTACATACACTGGATAGGTGTATTAAATGTGTTTCTATTGTTACATACACTGGATAGGTGTATTAAATGTGTTTCTATTGTTATATACACTGGATAGGTGTATCAAAATCTGTTTCTATTGTTACATACACTAAAATGTGTTTCTATTGTTATATACACTGGATAAGTGTATCAAAATGTGTTTCTATTGTTACATACACTGGAAAGGTGTTTCTATTGTTACATACACTGAATAGGTGTATCACAATTTGTTTCTATTGTTACATACACTGGATAGGTGTATCAAAATGTGTTTCTATTGTTACATACACTGGATAGGTGTATTAAATGTGTTTCTATTGTTACATACACTGGATATGTGTATTAAATGTGTTTCTATTGTTATATACACTGGATAGGTGAATCAAAATCTGTTTCTATTGTTACATACACTAAAATGTGTTTCTATTGTTACATACACTGGATAGGTGTATCACAATTTATTTCTATTGTTACATACACTGGATAGGTGTATCAAAATGTGTTTCTATTGTTACATACACTGGATAGGTGTATCAAAATGTGTTTATATTGTTACATACACTGGATAGGTGTATTAAAGTGTGTTTCTATTGCTACATACACTGGATAGGTGTATTAAAATGTGTTTCTATTGTTACATGCACTGGATAGGTGTATGAAAATATGTTTCTATTGTTACATACACTGGATAGGTGTATCAAAATGTGTTTATATTGCTACATACACTGGATAGGTGTATTAAAGTGTGTTTCTATTGCTACATACACTGGATACATGTATCAAAATGTGTTTCTATTGTTACATACACTGGATAGGTGTATGAAAATGTGTTTCTATTGTTACATACACTGAATAGGTGTATCACAATTTGTTTCTATTGTTACATACACTGGATAGGTGTATCAAAATGTGTTTCTATTGTTACATACACTGGATAGGTGTATCAAAATGAAATGTGTTTCTATTGCTACATACACTGAATACACATCTTTACAAATGTCAAACAGTGTCAAACTGAAATCTTCGTGCAAAAAATCTACAAAAGTGTTTTTATTGCTACATACACTGAATACACATCTTTACAAATGTCAAACAGTGTCAAACTGAAATCTTCGTGCAAAAAATCTACAAAAGTGTTTTTATTGTTACATAGGTGTATTAAAATGTGTTTCTATTGTTACATACACTGGATATGTGTAACAAAATGTGTTTCTATTGTTACATACACTGGATAGGTGTATCAAAATGTGTTTCTATTGTTACATACACTGGATAGGTGTATCAAAATGTGTTTCTATTGTTACATACACTGGATAGGTGTATTAAATGTGTTTCTATTGTTACATACACTGGATAGGTGTATTAAATGTGTTTCTATTGTTATATACACTGGATAGGTGTATCAAAATCTGTTTCTATTGTTACATACACTAAAATGTGTTTCTATTGTTATATACACTGGATAAGTGTATCAAAATGTGTTTCTATTGTTACATACACTGGAAAGGTGTTTCTATTGTTACATACACTGAATAGGTGTATCACAATTTGTTTCTATTGTTACATACACTGGATAGGTGTATCAAAATGTGTTTCTATTGTTACATACACTGGATAGGTGTATTAAATGTGTTTCTATTGTTACATACACTGGATATGTGTATTAAATGTGTTTCTATTGTTATATACACTGGATAGGTGTATCAAAATCGGTTTCTATTGTTACATACACTAAAATGTGTTTCTATTGTTACATACACTGGATAGGTGTATCACAATTAATTTCTATTGTTACATACACTGGAAAGGTGTATCAAAATGTGTTTATATTGTTACATACACTGGATAGGTGTATCAAAATGTGTTTATATTGTTACATACACTGGATAGGTGTATTAAAGTGTGTTTCTATTGCTACATACACTGGATAGGTGTATTAAAATGTGTTTCTATTGTTACATACACTGGATAGGTGTATGAAAATATGTTTCTATTGTTACATACACTGGATAGGTGTATCAAAATGTGTTTATATTGCTACATACACTGGATAGGTGTATTAAAGTGTGTTTCTATTGCTACATACACTGGATACGTGTATCAAAATGTGTTTCTATTGTTACATACACTGGATAGGTGTATGAAAATGTGTTTCTATTGTTACATACACTGAATAGGTGTATCACAATTTGTTTCTATTGTTACATACACTGGATAGGTGTATCAAAATGTGTTTCTATTGTTACATACACTGGATAGGTGTATCAAAATGAAATGTGTTTCTATTGTTACATACACTGAATAGGTGTATCACAATTTGTTTCTATTGTTACATACACTGGATAGGTGTATCAAAATGTGTTTCTATTGTTACATACACTGGATAGGTGTATTAAATGTGTTTCTATTGTTACATACACTGGATATGTGTATTAAATGTGTTTCTATTGTTATATACACTGGATAGGTGTATCAAAATCGGTTTCTATTGTTACATACACTAAAATGTGTTTCTATTGTTACATACACTGGATAGGTGTATCACAATTTATTTCTATTGTTACATACACTGGATAGGTGTATCAAAATGTGTTTCTATTGTTACATACACTGGATAGGTGTATCAAAATGTGTTTATATTGTTACATACACTGGATAGGTGTATTAAAGTGTGTTTCTATTGCTACATACACTGGATAGGTGTATTAAAATGTGTTTCTATTGTTACATACACTGGATAGGTGTATGAAAATATGTTTCTATTGTTACATACACTGGATAGGTGTATCAAAATGTGTTTATATTGCTACATACACTGGATAGGTGTATTAAAGTGTGTTTCTATTGCTACATACACTGGATACGTGTATCAAAATGTGTTTCTATTGTTACATACACTGGATAGGTGTATGAAAATGTGTTTCTATTGTTACATACACTGAATAGGTGTATCACAATTTGTTTCTATTGTTACATACACTGGATAGGTGTATCAAAATGTGTTTCTATTGTTACATACACTGGATAGGTGTATCAAAATGAAATGTGTTTCTATTGCTACATACACTGAATACACATCTTTACAAATGTCAAACAGTGTCAAACTGAAATCTTCGTGCAAAAAATCTACAAAAGTGTTTTTATTGCTACATACACTGAATACACATCTTTACAAATGTCAAACAGTGTCAAACTGAAATCTTCGTGCAAAAAATCTACAAAAGTGTTTTTATTGTTACATAGGTGTATTAAAATGTGTTTCTATTGTTACATACACTGGATATGTGTAACAAAATGTGTTTCTATTGTTACATACACTGGATAGGTGTATCAAAATGTGTTTCTATTGTTACATACACTGGATAGGTGTATCAAAATGTGTTTCTATTGTTACATACACTGGATAGGTGTATTAAATGTGTTTCTATTGTTACATACACTGGATAGGTGTATTAAATGTGTTTCTATTGTTATATACACTGGATAGGTGTATCAAAATCTGTTTCTATTGTTACATACACTAAAATGTGTTTCTATTGTTATATACACTGGATAAGTGTATCAAAATGTGTTTCTATTGTTATATACACTGGATAAGTGTATCAAAATGTGTTTCTATTGTTACATACACTGGAAAGGTGTTTCTATTGTTACATACACTGAATAGGTGTATCACAATTTGTTTCTATTGTTACATACACTGGATAGGTGTATCAAAATGTGTTTCTATTGTTACATACACTGGATAGGTGTATTAAATGTGTTTCTATTGTTACATACACTGGATATGTGTATTAAATGTGTTTCTATTGTTATATACACTGGATAGGTGTATCAAAATCTGTTTCTATTGTTACATACACTGAAATGTGTTTCTATTGTTACATACACTGGATAGGTGTATCAAAATGTGTTTATATTGTTACATACACTGGATAGGTGTATTAAAGTGTGTTTCTATTGCTACATACACTGGATAGGTGTATTAAAATGTGTTTCTATTGTTACATACACTGGATAGGTGTATGAAAATATGTTTCTATTGTTACATACACTGAATAGGTGTATCACAATTTGTTTCTATTGTTACATACACTGGATAGGTGTATCAAAATGAAATGTGTTTATATTGCTACATACACTGAATAGGTGTATCAAAATGTGTTTATATTGTTACATACTCTTGATAGGTGTATCAAAATGTGTTTCAATTGTTACATACACTGGATAGGTGTATCAAAGTGTGTTTCTATTGTTACATACACTGGATAGGTGTATTAAATGTGTTTCTATTGTTATATACACTGCATAGGTGTATCAAAATCTGTTTCTATTGTTACATACACTAAAATGTGTTTATATTGTTATATACACTGGATAAGTGTATCAAAATGTGTTTCTATTGTTACATACACTGGATAGGTGTATGAAAATGTGTTTCTATTGTTACATACACTGAATAGGTGTATCACAATTTGTTTCTATTGTTACATACACTGGATAGGTGTATCAAAATGTGTTTCTATTGTTACATACACTGGATAGGTGTATGAAAATATGTTTCTATTGTTACATACACTGGATAGGTGTATCAAAATGAAATGTGTTTCTATTGCTACATACACTGAATAGGTGTATCAAAATGTGTTTCTATTGTTACATACTCTTGATAGGTGTATCAAAATGTGTTTCTATTATTACATACACTGGATAGGTGTATCAAAGTGTGTTTCTATTGTTACATACACTGGATAGGTGTATAAAATGTGTTTCTATTGTTACATACACCAGATAGGTGTATTAAAATGTGTTTATATTGTTACATACACTGGATAGGTGTATCAAAGTGTGTTATATTGTTACATACACTGGATAGGTGTATCAAAATGTGTTTCTATTGTTACATACACTGGATAGGATTATCAAAATGTGTTTCTATTGTTACATACACTGGATAGGTGTATCAAAATGTGTTTCTATTGTTACATGTCCTGGATAGGTGTATCAAAATGAAATGTGTTTCTATTGCTACATACACTGAATACACATCTTTACAAATGTCAAACAGTGTCAAACTGAAATCTTCGTGCAAAAAATCTACAAAAGTGTTTTTATTGCTACATACACTGAATACACATCTTTACAAATGTCAAACAGTGTCAAACTGAAATCTTCGTGCAAAAGTGTTTTTATTGTTACATAGGTGTATTAAAATGTGTTTCTATTGTTACATACACTGGATATGTGTAACAAAATGTGTTTCTATTGTTACATACACTGGATAGGTGTATCAAAATGTGTTTCTATTGTTACATACACTGGATAGGTGTATCAAAATGTGTTTCTATTGTTACATACACTGGATAGGTGTATTAAATGTGTTTCTATTGTTACATACACTGGATAGGTGTATTAAATGTGTTTCTATTGTTATATACACTGGATAGGTGTATCAAAATCTGTTTCTATTGTTACATACACTAAAATGTGTTTCTATTGTTATATACACTGGATAAGTGTATCAAAATGTGTTTCTATTGTTACATACACTGGAAAGGTGTTTCTATTGTTACATACACTGAATAGGTGTATCACAATTTGTTTCTATTGTTACATACACTGGATAGGTGTATCAAAATGTGTTTCTATTGTTACATACACTGGATAGGTGTATTAAATGTGTTTCTATTGTTACATACACTGGATATGTGTATTAAATGTGTTTCTATTGTTATATACACTGGATAGGTGTATCAAAATCTGTTTCTATTGTTACATACACTAAAATGTGTTTCTATTGTTACATACACTGGATAGGTGTATCACAATTTATTTCTATTGTTACATACACTGGATAGGTGTATCAAAATGTGTTTCTATTGTTACATACACTGGATAGGTGTATCAAAATGTGTTTATATTGTTACATACACTGGATAGGTGTATTAAAGTGTGTTTCTATTGCTACATACACTGGATAGGTGTATTAAAATGTGTTTCTATTGTTACATACACTGGATAGGTGTATGAAAATATGTTTCTATTGTTACATACACTGGATAGGTGTATCAAAATGTGTTTATATTGCTACATACACTGGATAGGTGTATTAAAGTGTGTTTCTATTGCTACATACACTGGATACGTGTATCAAAATGTGTTTCTATTGTTACATACACTGGATAGGTGTATGAAAATGTGTTTCTATTGTTACATACACTGAATAGGTGTATCACAATTTGTTTCTATTGTTACATACACTGGATAGGTGTATCAAAATGTGTTTCTATTGTTACATACACTGGATAGGTGTATCAAAATGAAATGTGTTTCTATTGCTACATACACTGAATACACATCTTTACAAATGTCAAACAATGTCAAACTGAAATCTTCGTGCAAAAAATCTACAAAAGTGTTTTTATTGCTACATACACTGAATACACATCTTTACAAATGTCAAACAGTGTCAAACTGAAATCTTCGTGCAAAAAATCTACAAAAGTGTTTTTATTGTTACATATAGGTGTATTAAAATGTGTTTCTATTGTTACATACACTGGATAGGTGTATCAAAATGTGTTTCTATTGTTACATACACTGGATAGGTGTATTAAATGTGTTTCTATTGTTACATACACTGGATAGGTGTATTAAATGTGTTTCTATTGTTATATACACTGGATAGGTGTATCAAAATGTGTTTCTATTGTTACATACACTAAAATGTGTTTCTATTGTTATATACACTGGATAAGTGTATCAAAATGTGTTTCTATTGTTATATACACTGGATAAGTGTATCAAAATGTGTTTCTATTGTTACATACACTGGAAAGGTGTTTCTATTGTTACATACACTGAATAGGTGTATCACAATTTGTTTCTATTGTTACATACACTGGATAGGTGTATCAAAATGTGTTTCTATTGTTACATACACTGGATAGGTGTATTAAATGTGTTTCTATTGTTACATACACTGGATATGTGTATTAAATGTGTTTCTATTGTTATATACACTGGATAGGTGTATCAAAATCTGTTTCTATTGTTACATACACTGAAATGTGTTTCTATTGTTACATACACTGGATAGGTGTATCAAAATGTGTTTATATTGTTACATACACTGGATAGGTGTATTAAAGTGTGTTTCTATTGCTACATACACTGGATAGGTGTATTAAAATGTGTTTCTATTGTTACATACACTGGATAGGTGTATGAAAATATGTTTCTATTGTTACATACACTGAATAGGTGTATCACAATTTGTTTCTATTGTTACATACACTGGATAGGTGTATCAAAATGAAATGTGTTTATATTGCTACATACACTGAATAGGTGTATCAAAATGTGTTTATATTGTTACATACTCTTGATAGGTGTATCAAAATGTGTTTCAATTGTTACATACACTGGATAGGTGTATCAAAGTGTGTTTCTATTGTTACATACACTGGATAGGTGTTTCTATTGTTACATACACTGAATAGGTGTATCACAATTTGTTTCTATTGTTACATACACTGGATAGGTGTATCAAAATGTGTTTCTATTGTTACATACACTGGATAGGTGTATTAAATGTGTTTCTATTGTTACATACACTGGATATGTGTATTAAATGTGTTTCTATTGTTATATACACTGGATAGGTGTATCAAAATCTGTTTCTATTGTTACATACACTAAAATGTGTTTCTATTGTTACATACACTGGATAGGTGTATCACAATTTATTTCTATTGTTACATACACTGGATAGGTGTATTAAAGTGTGTTTCTATTGCTACATACACTGGATAGGTGTATTAAAATGTGTTTCTTATTGTTACATACACTGGATAGGTGTATTAAAGTGTGTTTCTATTGCTAGATACACTGGATAGGTGTATTAAAATGTGTTTCTATTGTTACATACACTGGATAGGTGTATGAAAATATGTTTCTATTGTTACATACACTGGATAGGTGTATCAAAATGAAATGTGTTTCTATTGCTACATACACTGAATACACATCTTTACAAATGTCAAACAGTGTCAAACTGAAATCTTCGTGCAAAAAATCTACAAAAGTGTTTTTATTGCTACATACACTGAATACACATCTTTACAAATGTCAAACAGTGTCAAACTGAAATCTTCGTGCAAAAGTGTTTTTATTGTTACATAGGTGTATTAAAATGTGTTTCTATTGTTACATACACTGGATATGTGTAACAAAATGTGTTTCTATTGTTACATACACTGGATAGGTGTATCAAAATGTGTTTCTATTGTTACATACACTGGATAGGTGTATCAAAATGTGTTTCTATTGTTACATACACTGGATAGGTGTATTAAATGTGTTTCTATTGTTACATACACTGGATAGGTGTATTAAATGTGTTTCTATTGTTATATACACTGGATAGGTGTATCAAAATCTGTTTCTATTGTTACATACACTAAAATGTGTTTCTATTGTTATATACACTGGATAAGTGTATCAAAATGTGTTTCTATTGTTACATACACTGGAAAGGTGTTTCTATTGTTACATACACTGAATAGGTGTATCACAATTTGTTTCTATTGTTACATACACTGGATAGGTGTATCAAAATGTGTTTCTATTGTTACATACACTGGATAGGTGTATTAAATGTGTTTCTATTGTTACATACACTGGATATGTGTATTAAATGTGTTTCTATTGTTATATACACTGGATAGGTGTATCAAAATCTGTTTCTATTGTTACATACACTGAAATGTGTTTCTATTGTTACATACACTGGATAGGTGTATCAAAATGTGTTTATATTGTTACATACACTGGATAGGTGTATTAAAGTGTGTTTCTATTGCTACATACACTGGATAGGTGTATTAAAATGTGTTTCTATTGTTACATACACTGGATAGGTGTATGAAAATATGTTTCTATTGTTACATACACTGAATAGGTGTATCACAATTTGTTTCTATTGTTACATACACTGGATAGGTGTATCAAAATGAAATGTGTTTATATTGCTACATACACTGAATAGGTGTATCAAAATGTGTTTATATTGTTACATACTCTTGATAGGTGTATCAAAATGTGTTTCAATTGTTACATACACTGGATAGGTGTATCAAAGTGTGTTTCTATTGTTACATACACTGGATAGGTGTATTAAATGTGTTTCTATTGTTATATACACTGCATAGGTGTATCAAAATCTGTTTCTATTGTTACATACACTAAAATGTGTTTATATTGTTATATACACTGGATAAGTGTATCAAAATGTGTTTCTATTGTTACATACACTGGATAGGTGTATGAAAATGTGTTTCTATTGTTACATACACTGAATAGGTGTATCACAATTTGTTTCTATTGTTACATACACTGGATAGGTGTATCAAAATGTGTTTCTATTGTTACATACATTGGATAGGTGTATCAAAATGTGTTTCTATTGCTACATACACTGGATAGGTGTATTAAAATGTGTTTCTATTGTTACATACACTGGATAGGTGTATGAAAATATGTTTCTATTGTTACATACACTGGATAGGTGTATCAAAATGAAATGTGTTTCTATTGCTACATACACTGAATAGGTGTATCAAAATGTGTTTCTATTGTTACATACTCTTGATAGGTGTATCAAAATGTGTTTCTATTATTACATACACTGGATAGGTGTATCAAAGTGTGTTTCTATTGTTACATACACTGGATAGGTGTATAAAATGTGTTTCTATTGTTACATACACCAGATAGGTGTATTAAAATGTGTTTATATTGTTACATACACTGGATAGGTGTATCAAAGTGTGTTATATTGTTACATACACTGGATAGGTGTATCAAAATGTGTTTCTATTGTTACATACACTGGATAGGATTATCAAAATGTGTTTCTATTGTTACATACACTGGATAGGTGTATCAAAATGTGTTTCTATTGTTACATGTCCTGGATAGGTGTATCAAAATGTGTTTCTATCGTTACATGTCCTGGATAGGTGTATCAAAATGTGTTTCTATTGTTACATACACTGGATAGGTGTATCAAAATGTGTTTTTATTGTCACATACACTGGGGGCGGCAGGTAGCCTAGTGGTTGGAGCGTTGGGCCAGTAACCAAAAGGTTGCTAGAACAAATGCCCGAGGTGACAAGGTCAAAATCTGTCGTTGTGCCCCTGAACAAGGCAGTTACCCCACTGTTCCTAGGCCGTCATTGTAAACAGGAATTTGTTCTTAACTGCCATGCCTAGTTAAATAAAGGTTAAATAATAAAATAAATAGGTGTATCGAAACATGTTTTTATTGTTACATACACTGGACAGGTGTATTAAAGTGTGTTTCTATTGTTACATACACTGGATAGGTGTATTAAAGTGTGTTTCTATTGTTACATACACTGGATAGGTGTATTAAAGTGTGTTTTTATTGTTACATACACTGGACAGGTGCATCAAAATGACATGTCATCCAATGAAAACAAGTTGTGACAAAGTGTTGATGCTTGATGTCTTCACACGAGGGAGCAGGAGAGACCGAGAGCCTGAGTCGTGTCACTTAGGCCTCTTCCATTAAGGTCACCTACTGACACACGCACACACACAAACTCACATATCTCTGTAGTATCTGGTGTCTCTCGTGTGGGTCATCCAGAATATTGACCGACAGGTCCGAGATGGACACTGCTGCAGCCCCAGTGAGTGTGACCAGCAGCACCAGCATGCCCTCGCCCTCCTCCAGCGGTACGTCCAACTTATGAGTGTGCTCTTTACTCAGCGGCGACAGGTCAACCGAACACCTGAAACACACACACGCTTTAATTACAGATATACAGATATATAGACTCTGACGTTGAGAGGAATAGAGGGGGATGACAGTGAGAAAGAGTGAGACAAGTGGTAGAAAGCAGGAGAAAGTGGGGAAGAGAAAGAGCGAGGTAATCACTGTGCTTTTACTGTCGTCTGCCAGTCATTTGGAAATATGGTTCATGGTTATGGCACAGGGTTGCTTTATCCAGTCCAATTCACCAAGAGACCGGGAGAGAGAGAGAGACCGAGGTTGAGAGAGAGAGAGAGGTTGAGAGAGAGAGAGGTTGAGAGGTTGAGAGAGAGAGGCTGAGACAGGGGAGATATATTTTAGTTTTCCAGTGAGCCAGTGGTGCAATGGGAGGCAGGCAGGCACACTGGTGCTGAATGTGTGTGCGTGTGTTAATGAATCTGTCAGTAGGTCCTGGACAGAGGGGTGACGTGGACATCAGTGGGCCTGGAACATGACTCAACCAGATGGGTATTTAAGGAGGGGGAAATAGTCAATTACAAGCAAGGACCTGTGGACACTAGCTCTCCAGGAAGAGGTATGGAGAATTGCAAAACGAGCTCCTCTCCTAGCTATTAGTCTCCTGTCTTAGTGGGAACTTGTCAAACACACATTCACGCACACACGCACATGTAGCAAGCGTGAGTCGGGCTAACGGTTTAACGAACTCAAAAGCAGTGTCACCCTCGGCCCAAGAGGGAATCTCACATCAAATACACACACACAGACACAGACACACACACAGCAGACCCTTAGCGCATTCTAACAAAGACAGGAGGGAGACGATTGGTGTTGTTGAAAAATGAACAAAAGAAAGTGTGTGTCAGTGCGTGTGTATAGGTGAGCTTGTGTGTGAGCTTGTGTGTGTGCATGGGAGAGGCCCACCTGCCCATGAAGTCATCCTTCTTGCCGGCGTCTTTGTCCCAGACGGTGATGTCGATGAAGCCCCCCTGCTCCTCATACAGATGGAAGTCAAACTGCTCTCTCCACTGGGGGTTCAAAGTCTTGGGTATCGTCTGCCGAGTGGAGCACACAAAAAGAGGGACATGTGCGCAATCAGAATGTTAACACCCCACAGTTTTAAATGTAACACGTTCTTAGAAATGATAGGTGACCATCGCAAATAGTGTTCATCGACTAACACAAACAAGAGTGTTGGGTCCCTAACACCATGGGTGTTGCAAATTCTGACGTACAAGAACACTTTATTGTAGCTGATGCTGTTACACTTTCTCAGTGTTAGGGAATTAACACCTGTGGTGTTACAGTAGCTTGTTTCTGGGGTGTTGTTTTAACACTGTAGGGTGTGAAGCCTTATTTGCATATTTATTTCCCAGGATGCCTTTTGAATGATTTTACCACCCCAGTACCACCCATGACTGTGTTTGCGTAGCGTCTAAAAATCCTCTGTCCTCGCGTTGCCACACTTACTACCGAACTGTTCCAAACTGCCCCTGGAAGTAACAGCACAATCAGCACAATAACTGTTTGTCAGGAGCTTCATGAAATGGGTTTCCTGGAGTGATGAATCACGCTTCACCATCTGGCAGTCTGACGGACTAATCTGGGTTTAGCAGATGCCAGGAGAACGCTACCTGCCACAATGCATAGCGCCAACTGTAAAGTTTGGTAGAGGAGGAATAAAGGTCTGGAGCTGTTTTTCATGGTTCGGGTTAGGCCCCTTCATTCCAGCGAATGGAAATCTTAACGCTACAGCATACAATGACATTCTAGATGATTCTGTGTTTCCAACTTTGTGGCAACAATCTGGGGAAGGCCCTTTCCTGTTTCAGCATGACAATTCCCCCGTGCACAAAGCGAGGTCCAGAAATGGTTACAGAAATGGTTTGTCAAGATCAGTGTGGAATAACTTGACTGGTCTGCACTGAGCCCTGACCTCAACCCCATTGAACACCTTTGGGATGAATTGGAATGCTGACTGAGAGCCAGTCCTTATCGCCCAACATCAGTGCCCAAACCTCACTAATGCTCTTGTGGCTGAATGGAAGCAAGTCCCCGCAGCAATGTTTCAACATCTAGTGGAAAGCCTTCCCAGAAGAGTGGAGGCTGTTATAGCAGCAAGGGGGGATCAACTCCATATTAATGCCCATGATTTTGGAATGAGATGTTTGACGAGTAGGTGTCCACATACGTTTGGTCATGTATTGTAATGCTAAAGTAACAATTGGCTAGGAAATGAGTTGGAAGTTCCAGTACGTGAGGGCTGGTGTAGGTACCTTGCTCTTGTATTTCTGATGGCCCAGTCTGAATTTGACGTAGGGGTCACTGAAGCCGTTGGCGTCCATAGGCTGGAGGTCGCGAGCCTCAATCAGACTGATGCTCACTATACCTCTCCACAGCTGAGCTTTCCTGTGGACATCTGACAACCGCATACTTGAATGCAGCTGCTGCGTACACCCACACACACCCACACACCCAGACACACACACACACACACAAGCATGCAAACAGAAACAGACAGTCAATCACAGTGTTCTATCTGTAGACACACAGCAATACATATGACAGACATGAAGACCATACAAAGAGATGGAGGCAAAGGAACACAGTCCAACACAGAAACATTGGAGACAACTTCTGGTTCAGAGCTTGTCCATTATGCTGTGGATCACTCCTGTACATTCTAATATAGATACTGTACCTGATCTGGGTTCAGATCCCACCCCTGACGCTTCTACTGTCCACTCTACAGGTTTATCTCTGTGTTTTCACCTGGACCTGTACTGATAAAGTGTCTCACAGTAGGAGTGCTGATCTAGGATCAGTTTAGCTTTTTAGATCATAAAGAATAAGACTATGGACAGGGGGTGGGGGCTAATTATAGATCAGCACTCTTACTCTGAGACACGTTATGAACACAGGCCCTGGTCTATGAGTCTTTGAGTGACAGCAGTAGAATATAATAAAACCCATTGAGCTGTACCACTGACAGCATGAATTCTGATTGATGCTCCTCCCCCCTCAGTTTAAAACCCATTTTCGAACCGTTTCCTAATCGCTTACAGGCTAATTTAACCTCGGCAGGAGTCACACATCTATTGCTTGCTTGTGCGGGAGGAGAAAAACCCCCCACAAAAATAAAGCCCGTCGGTACTTATTTGTCAAACAAACACATCTCTATGAGTTATCTAACTGTCTCCCTGACTCATTTGGAGGGGCCTCATTAGCATATCTTTTGTTTGGAGTGAATTTCATTAAACTGTGAACAAACCCTGGCGCACAAGCAGCAGCACTTTGATGTGGAGACGAGGCCTATTCATTTCCATTCTCCAGACATGAAACAATGAGAGCTGGGCTCTGTGTGATACTACCACCCAGACCCGCACTACTGTACAGTAAGTCCAGGGAACCTACTACACGATGTTGTCATGCTAATGGTGAAGGGTGCCGCTCTATGCTAGCTAACTCCTCTTCCGGGGGAAAAGCCTCATTGGGAGGCCGCGTTAATTATATTGTTGCTACATGTCGCTCATTATGTAAAAACCCATGGCCGATTTGGATTAGGAATGAACAGATTCAACACCCCACGCCCAAAGTAGAGCAGGGAAAATAAAATATGAGGGTAAGTGTTGGGTTGAAATCCCTTATTGAAAATAACAATCAACTTAGGAGCTGATATCGTCTAAAACGAAAGCCCTGTGTGATTGAACTCTTCGACGTATGCGATAATAAAGAGGCATGAGCTGGCTTTTCTGGACTTGAAGGGAAGCTGATTTCAACTATTTTAGTGTTATAATTATGCCACAGTGGTTCTTGCATTGTTTGCATGTATTGAGTCCAGCCCTATACTGGCTTGATTAAAGAGAAGAGGGTGTATAAATAACCGTGGTGGGAGGGAGGCAGACACACAGGAGAAGTAGGGCTTGGTGGGGAAGTGCAGCAGTTGGTTAGCACGGGAGATAATTCCCGAGTCACAGGCGGGATGGCCCAGTTTGGCGCTTCAAAGGGTTGGTTTGGGGGAAGCACAGCAGAATGGCCGCACCACTCCAACCAGAGACACACTCAAACTATGTTACTGTCTCTCAATATAAACTCAAACAAACTTTTACTCAGATGTACTCAACTGTACTCGACTACACACCTTCAGATCAAAAATGCTGCTCGCAGAAACATAGACAAATGTGGGAAGTAGACAAATGTGGGAACTCCTGAGGGCTTCTATGGTGCAGAGGTGACAAACAAGGTGACAAACAGGATACAGAACATGAATAGCCAATGGCTACAGATACAGACACATGTGCCACATGCATAGGCCAATGTAAGGGAGAAGCAGCCCCGGGACCAGCATTCCTTCTATAGTAAGGAAATAAAAGAGAGCAAAGACATGGATCATAGGTTAAGGGTCAATCTGCTAGGCATGATGGGAAATCAAAAGGATATTCACAGGGTGGATGTTCTCATGAGATAAAAGGGTCTCGTCTCAGACCTGGGAGATCTAGCTTGATAGCAAGTAAACCTCCAACACACAAAGACACATCTCTAAAACTATCCCTCCATCCAAAAGGTGCTCTCTCACTCTCTCTCATCACAAGTTCCATCTCTGAACCTCCTCTTTTCCCTTTTTTACTAAAGAAACATGTATACATTTTTTCTCAGGACTATCTACAATCTTCAAACTAAGACCATTAAGGGCCAAACATTTCTTGGCTTTAGTTTGGCCCTGAAGTTGAGCCTGGTGAGCCTATAGGAGGACAGACTCATTGTAATTGCTGGAATGGAATTAATGGAACAGAGTCAAACATGTGGTTTCCATATGTTTGATACCGTTCCATTTATTCCATTCTGGCCATTACAATGAGCCCCTCCTCCTATAGCTACTCCCACCAGCCTCCTCTGCTGGAAAGGCTGTTTTGACGTTGTTCCTTCCATTACAACTGTTGGATTTTCAAATCCAAACAGCTCTCTACCCCCCCCCCCCCCCCCCCCCCACAAAAAAATGATAATTTGAGGGAACCAGATCAATGTTTATGCTAAATTTTCGGAGCAAATATTGCACTAACAAACGTCCTCCTATCCAGATCAGTGAGTCACGGCGCTTCCTTGCTGGTTGTATCAGATAAACTAGCAAAACACTGGACTTGTTCCAATAGGGTCTTGGCAAACTGCTTTCAAGTGCCACACTCCATAACTTAACAATTATAACTTACAACCCTGATTAGTTACTATATAATATATAGTATCTATTTTTATATTTCAGGCACAAAGAATATGAAATCACGGTCTAAACATTCAACTAAAGTTTCAGTATTGATTCTTGCTGTAACCTTAAAGACTGGTGCCCAAATCACAATTTGAGGTTACTATGTTACCATGACTACATTTCCACACGATTCTATAGCTTCTGGTCAATATAAAGAGACAAAAAATTCAGTCAAAGTACAGAAGACCCCAAAAGTCCTTTTTATTTATTTTTACCGTTATTTAACTAAGGCAAGTCAGTCAAGAACAAATTTTTATTTTCAATGACAGCCTAGGAACAATGGGTTAACTGCCTTGTTCAAGAGCAGAACGCCAGATTTTTTGTTTACCTTGTACCTTGTTTACCTTGCGACTTCTTAGCTACAAGTCCAACGCTCTAACCACTAGGCTACCTGCCACCCCTAACCGCTAGGCTACCTGCCGACTAACAACAAGCATGTACTGTACATCCAGTATACCCACTACTCCTCACTGCTCCCAGTTCCACCTGTCTGTATAATGCAGCTTGAGGGAAATAAAACATGATGGAGTGGGAACTGATAAAGGGGACAGGGAGAGGGGCTGGGTCTCCACCTGAACCCAGGGCAGCAGAGGGTTTTGGGTGGGTAGAGTAGGTAGGTAGTTGGTATTAGAGGTAACATGCCATGTATTACCTTATTGGATCGTTTCCAGCTCCTTCTCAAAAGCATGGTCTGTAAATGAGACAAAGCAGTTATCGGACGCTGGAGAGCTTAGAGCTGCAGGGGATCAGAGGGCAGAGGTCAGCCCAGGAGGAGGCAGGGTGAGGAGGACGGTCACAGGCAGCCAAAATAAGCAACACATTCAGTAAGAAGCGCTGCCACTCACAACGGCCCATATATACTGTGCTGCACACACACAGGGGACAGGTATATATGTGTGCTAGCACGCACACACTGGCAGACAACACGCAAATACAGTCCCACATGACTCTCTAACCCTACCCTTGGCCCTAACCCTTCAATACCTGCAGATCTTAAGGGTATGTGTAGGTGTAACCCGTGTAGAGGAGGTCCTTCAACCATATTGCTTCCACCGTACAGATCCGAAAATATTGAAGGGTTGTTAGGGCCAAATGAATGGTTATGAAGTCATTTGGGACCGGCTAACACACTCCAGGATGTGTGTGTGTGTGTGTGTGTGTGTGTGTGTGTGTATCTGGGCATTCCTTTCTTAGACATTAGTAGTCATTATGTTAAGGTTATTTTCCTGTTTCTGATTACCACGTAGTACAGTATTTTATGAAATGTGAACATTATGAATGTGAATCGTCCGTCTAGTTTTGATTCTTGTTTCTCATGCCCTTGAATTCAAGATTTCATTTTGCCCAGTAGGTGGTGATAGAGGACAACATCCATACTGTGTAGTGTCGCTGTGACCTTGTGCTCCTTTTCACAGTTTGAGGGATCCAAAAGGATGCTTAATCCAAATACACTTTATATGTTGTGTCAAATGCGGATTCTGTGAATTATCGAACTAAATAAGGAGCACAATTAAGACATCAGATCAAACAGAATAAAACATTTCCCCCAAGAATCTCCTCTTGTTCTATATCAAACATGCAGGGGTCCAATTAACCAAACAAATAATTGAACATAAATAAATACTACTCTGAAACATTGAGCACGTCCACAGAGGGAAGGATGCACATCATTAGGAGCAATATTACCCAACACTCTTAGAAAATGGAACAGTTTTTTTTTTCTAAAAGCAAATTGTTTGTTGTGCGTGCTCAAATCTTTTTTCTCCAGTAGGTCTACTACACTGCAAATTAATTTCCACCAATTGAAAGATGGATGGTATACAGTTCAGCAGCTCATAGACTATCTATCACTGGCTCGATGATGTATTACGGCACCGTGCCATTGGCTGGGGAGACATTTCCTCTGAGCCAAATTGAAGTGAGAATGAAAAATGATTTTACCATTTTTATGTCTGTGTGTCCAGTATGAAGGAAGATAGAGGTAGCTTCTCAAGCCAGTGCTAACTAGCGTTAGAGCAATGGCTAAAGGTTTATGTTCTAGCACGCTAGCAGATACCCATAGACTTCCAGCCATTGCGCTAACGCTAGTTAGCATTGGCTTGAGAAACTACCTCTAACTTCCTTCACACTGGACCGAGGAACTTGAAGCTGTCGACCCACTCCACTACAGCCCGATCAATGTGGACATTTCCTGTAGTCCACGATTAGATCCTTTGTCTTGCTGACGCTAAGGGAGAGGTTGTTATCCTAGCACCACACTGCCAGGTCACTGACCTCCTCCCTATATACTGTCTCATCGTCGTCAGTGATCAGGCCAACCACTATCGTGTGAAAAATGAATGATGGTGTTTGAGTCGTGAACGGCCATGCTGTCGTGGGTGAACAGAGAGTACAAGGAAGAGACTAAGCACGCACCCCTGTGGGGCCCCCGATGTTAATGGTCCAGTGTGGCGGATATATTGTTGCCTACCTTCACCACCCGGGGCGGCACCTCAGGAAGTTCAAGATCCAGTTGCAAGAAGGAGGTGTTCAGTCCCAGGGTCCTGAGCTTTCGTGATAAGCTTGAAGGGCACTATGGTGTTGGGATATGTACGTACGGTCACTGTGGGGGCGATGTCATCGGATCACTTATTAATGAAGCCGGAGACTGATGTGGTAAACTCCTCAATGTTATCGGATCAATCCGGGAACACATTCCAGTCTGTGCTAGCGAAACAGTCGTGTAGCTTAGCATCCGCTTCATTGGACCACTTCGTATTGAACACGTCACTGGTACTTCCCGTTTGAGTTTTTACTGGTAAGCAGGAATCAGGAGGATAGAGTTATGGTCAGATTTGCCAAACGGATGGAGAGCTTTGCATTGTGTTTCTGTGTGTGGAGTAAAGGTGATGTAGAGTTTTTTTCCGCCTCTAGTTGCACAGGTAACATGCTGGTAAAAATGAGGCGAGACAGATTTCAGTTTCTCCGCATTAAAATCACAGGCAAATAGGAGCGCTGCCTCTGGATGTGCATGGTCTTGTTTGCTTATGGCCCTATACAGGTCGTTGAGAGTGGTATTGTGCCAGTATCGTTTTTTTGGAGGTAAATAGACATTTGATGAAAACTCTCTCGGTAAATATTATGGTCTGCAGCTCATCCTGAGGTATTCTAACTCAGGCGAGAAAAACCTAGAGACTTCCTTTACATTCGAGCACCAGCTGTGGCTAACAAAGAGACACACACCGCCCCCTTAACCTTACCTGCCGTTTTGGTCTTGACGATGCACAGAAAAAATAGATGTATGTACAGATGTACAGTACCAGTCAAAGGTTTGGACACACCTACTCATTCCAGGGTTTTTCTTGATTTTTACTCTTGTTTTAATTGCAGAATAACAGTGAAGATAACATACCTATGAAATAACACATATGGAATCATGTAGAAAGTGTTAAACAAATCAAAATATATTTTATATTTGAGATTCTTCAAAGTAGCCACCCTTTGCCTTAATGACATTCTCTCAACCAGCTTCATGAGGTAGTCACCTGGAATGTATTTTAACGAGGCACAGGTGTGCCTCGTTAAAAGGTAATATGTGGAGTTTCTTTCTTTCTTAATACGTTTAAGGCAATCAGTTGTGTTGTGACAAGGTAGGGGTGGTATACAGAAGATAGCCCTATTTGGTAAAAGACCAAGTCCATATTATGGCAAGAACAGTTTAAGTAAGCAAAAAGAAACGACAGTCCATCATTAGTTTAAGACATGGTCAGTCAATGCGGAACATTTCAAGAAATCTGAAAGTTTCTTCAAGTGCAGTCGCAAAAACCATCAAGCACTATGATGAAACTGGCTCTCATGAGGACCACCACAGGAAAGGAAGACGCAGAATCAACAGGACAATGATCCTACACTCCTCTAGGCTGTGTAAGGGCTATTTGACCAAGAAGGAGAGTGATGTAGTGCTGCATCAGATGACCTGGCCTCCACAATCACCCGACCTCAACCCAATTGAGATGGTTTGGGATGAGTTGGACCGCAGAGTGAAGAAAAAGCAGTGAACAAGTGCTCAGCATATGTGGGAACTGCATCAAGACGGTTGGATAAGCATTCCTCATGAAGCTGGTTGAGAGAATGCCAAGAGTGTGCAAAGCTGTCGTCAAGGCAAAAGGATGGCTACTTTGAAGAATCTCAAATATATATGTCATAGTTTTGATGTCTTCACTATTATTCTAAAAATAAAGAGAAACCCTTGAATGAGTATGTGTGTCCAAACTGTTGACTGGTACTGTTTATTACCCACGTCCTTGTTCAGCTGCGACTCCGAGAAATACACAATATCACAGTTCTTCAGGATCCGTTGATATGATAGTCTCAAACGGAACTCGTCCAGATTGTTCTCTTGTGATTGTACATTCGCCAATAGAATGGCGGGTAGAGACGGTTTATTTACTCGCCATTGTAGTCTCGTCAGGGAGACCACTAGTTTGCCTCTCTTGTGCCGTCTTATCCTCTTTGGAGCCCCGGGGATTAAGGCCTGGTCCGGAATGAGCTGTATGTCCAACCAGGCTTTATTGAGCCCTTAGGACAGTACTGATGTGGAAACAGACATTTTCCCTTTTCATCCAAATCCTGGCCCATTCAGATATGATATATACATGGTTAGTTTGATGACGAGAGAGAGAGAGAGAGAGCAACAGAGAGAGAGAGAGAGAGAGAGAGACATAACAACATAGCGGACTTACAGCTTCCCTGAAGTCTCCCTCTTTGGGCGACAGTGTGACTGCCAGGTCTAGAGTTCCCAGGTCATGGTCGGGGTACTGGGGGTCCTCAAGGTCAAGGGTCACGTCCAGGTTCCTGAAGTGGCAGAGGGAGGACACAGTGACCCGCACGCACATGCACACGCACACATGTACACACACTCCCTAGCAAACCTGTGTGTCATGTAAATACAAGTCATTTGCATTTCCATGGAAGTACACTAGAGGGCAGTGGTGCATTGAATAAGTTCCATTGAACCAAGTGTCAAGGGAAATGGGGACACAAATAGGTGATTTGTGGGCCTAAGAGAGAGAGATAAGCAAACAAGGACAACAATTGTGAGTGACAAAGAAAACCGATGACATGGCTGAGAGACATGGAGACAGAATGTGTGGGAGAACAAGAGAGAGAGAGAGAGAGAGAGAGAGAGAGAGAGAGAGAGAGAATATGCTTCTGTGTGAGACAGGAGAAAAAGGAGACGGAGAGGGAGAAGAAAAGGAAGGAAGAGAAACAGAAGGAGATGGGGGATGGAGAAAGAGAGGGATGAGATGGAGGGATGAAGGGAAGGACAAGAAGACAAGGAGGAGAAATAAGATAAAGATGGGTGAAGGAAAGAGAGAGAGCATGAGAGTGAGCATGAAAGAGAGAGAGAGAGAGAGAGAGCGCGAGAGAGTACAATCAAAAAAAGAGAGAAAGTGCAACAGAGAAAGAAAGAGCGAGAGTTGAAGGAGAGGTGTAAAGTTGAGTGTTTCCCTGTCTGTCCAGACCTCTGGTGTTCCAGGGACTCCAGGTAGAGGTATGCCGAACCCATGAAGTCATCCTGAAGGCCAAAGTCATAGTCAAACACCTGCAGGACACAACACACTGTTACCATAGAGACCACATACTGTATTGTATAGGGTTGCAAAAAATCTGGTACCTTTCCCAAAATGCCCAGGTCTTCCAGAAATACTGTCTAGATGACTTGGGATTTTGGGCTTATTCCCTCCTGATTCCCGGGAATATTACAACCAGGTTTTCTGGAAAGTTACTAGATTTTTGCAACTCTAGTACTGTACTCTGCTCAGGTGTACTGCACTGTAGTACAGTTGAAGTCGGAAGTTTTACATACACTTATGTTGGAGTCATTAAAACTAGTTTTTTAACAACTCCACAAATTTCTTGTTAACAAACTATAGTTTTGGCAAGTCGGTTAGGACATCTATTTTGTGCAGGACACAAGTCATTTTCCCAACAATTGTTTACAGACAGATTATTTGACTTAAAATTCACTGTATTACAATTCCAGTGGGTCAGAAGTTTACATATACTAAGTTGACTGTGCCTTTAAACAGCTTGGAAAATTCCAGAAAATGATGTCATTTGTCCCCATACACATGGGGACAAAGTTCGTACTTTTTTGAGAAATGTCCTCTGGTCTGATGAAACAAAAATAGAGCTTTTTGGCCATAATGACCATCGTTATGTTTGAAGGAAGAACACCATTCCAACCGCGAAGCATGGGGGTGGCAGCATCATGTGGCGGGGATGCTTTGCTGCAGGACGGACTGGTGCACTTCACAACATAGATGGCATCATGAAGAGGGAAAATGTTGTGGATATATTGAAACAACATCTCAAGACATCAGTCAGGAAGTTAAAGCTTGGTCGCAAATGGGTCCTCCAAATGGACAATGACCCCAAGCATACTTACAAAGTTGTGGCAAAATGGCTTAAGGACAACAGAGTTAAGGTATTTGGAGTGGCCATCACAAAGCCCTGACCTCAAACCTATAGAACATTTGTGGGCAGAACTGAAAAAGCGTGTAAGGAGTAAGGAGGCCTACAAACATGACTCAGTTACACCAGCTCTGTCAGGAGGAATGGGCCAAAATTCACCCAACTTATTGTGGGAAGCTTGTGGAAGGCTATCCAAAACGTGTGACCCAAGTTAAACAATTTTAAGGCTATGCTACCAAATACTAATTGTGTGCATGTAAACTTCTGACCCACTGGGAATGTGATGAAGGAAATAAAAGCTGAAATAAATCATTCTCTCTACTATTGTTTTGACATTTCACATTCTTAAAGTAGAGTTGTGATGTCAGGAATCGTGAAAAACTGAGTTTAAATGTATTTGGCAAAGGTGTACTGTATGTAAACTTCCGACTTCAACTGTATATGCATTCATCTTATTTATATTCCTTTCATTTTCACATTACATGGCATAAGTCCACTGAAATTAGCGCTGTACTCGAATAACCACATCACACTTTCCCAAACGTCACAATTACATGTTTCAGATGGAGGCAATGGTTAGACAAAGTATATAATGATAGTACTAATGCTTGAAAATACATGTGTTAATATCCCAAAACAGTGCAGTAGCTCTGCGTCCTCCTACCTTGACATAGAGGGGTTCTCGGAGGCTGTCCACCAGTAGGCTGACTTTCTCGTCCCACACTGGGTTCAGGTTCTTATTGATGGTCCTGCTCCTGAACACCTCCTTCCCACCGATCTTAAACTTCACATACGGATCACTTGTCCCTGGACACAAGACAACAACACGGAGGGAAGATGGGGGTTAGTATTACCTGTCCATAGAGACAGGAGGGAGATTTCTTCTGCGCAAAAGAGATTTGGGTGAAACTGATGAGATAAGGGTGCTTTGTTTTGGGAAAAAGCAAGGTGCTCAAGATGGTGCATAATGACTAAATATTGTTTTCGATATGCCTCCTCGTGTATTGCTTACTGAATCTAGTAATACATCTGTAACGTAATGTCATGCATGTTGTCCTATTCAGAGTTTAATCTCTTTTACCGCGCTGTAGGGGTAAACAGATGTCTCTCTCTCCCTCCCTCGCTCTCTCTCTCTCTCTCCCCCCTCTCTCTTTCTTTTCCTCCCTACCTCCCCCCGGTCTAAGGCAGCCTGTCCTCTCCTCTCGGTTGTTATAGTGAGTTGTGTTAATGTTTGTGAGCATGGGGGTGCTAACCAGGGCAAGGCAGGTCAGGTCACACAGACAAACACTGTCTGGCCTCAAGACTCATGTCATGTGACTCACACTCCAGGCCCTGTTCTCTACAAAAGTAATGCCAACAGAACTGCAGTAGGCTAAAATGCTTTTGTAGATAACTTGGACGCATTTTTGGAAAGAAAAGATGCTCTACAGGGATGACGGGGAGATAAGGTAAGGTAACATATGTCCCAGATAAGGACATTGATATTGCTGATTACAACATCTTCAGGTGTGACAGTCAGAAAAAGAGAGAGGGGTGGCTATATTTGGGAAATAAACTCTTGTGGCATCATGTTCTCTAAACATCACTATCCTATCATTTTTTTTTTTTTTACTATTTCTGAGTATTTAAAACCTTTTCTTTCATCTGATTTAGTTGTGTTAGGATTTTTTTAACTTAGATACAGTATGGGTTACCCCAGCCTCTGGACTTTAACCTGAATCAACTGATTGCAAAATGGATTCATGCAAAATGGATTCAGTGGTGTCTTTGCTAATGATCTGAGTGATCACTGTCCTATTGCATGAATTTGAGATACCAATTCTCTAAAGAACTGTCAGATTGTTATGAGAAATCAAGGCCTGGGCCAAGGCTACAAAAGTTGACTGTAGCTAATTGGCATTTTTTTTTAAGGCAATTGAGAAATAGATACATTTCCTCAATCAAGAAAGCTAAATCTAGAAACTTTCTAAGTTCTATCTCAGACTCTGCTGGTGAGCCGTCTAAAGTTTGGAAAACAGTTAATCCACTGACGTGTCGAAATTCCTCTCCGCAGGCTTTGCTTTAAAAATAAATAAATGATGGTTTAATTTAAGCTGGTCCGCCAGTCGACCTCCTGCGCCTCTTGGCTCACTTGGAAGTTCTGTCAACTAGTGAATCGTCATGTTCTTTTCAACAACTTTACACTTGTAATCAATATTGCCTTGCGCAAGATTGATGACCCACTGGGCAGATTTGCTCCTCTGATTTCAGAATCTTTAACACATATTTTTAACCTTACAATTATTTCTGGTATCATCCCCAGGGTCTGGAAGGTGGCCCATATACTCCCCCTTCACAAAGGTGGTGACCCGTGACCTAAATAATTATTGCCCCATTTCATAACTCACTTGGACTAGCAAAAATTCTAGAATCCTTGCTAAATACTCACCTACGAAATGATTTCTAAATGTACACCAGTCAGGTTTCAGACCAGGTTATTTGGATTTAAACCATGTTCTTAATTGCTTGGATAAGAAGAAACACTGTGCAGTCCTTTTTATTGACCTGTCTAAAGCCTTCGACAATGTGGATCACCCATTACTTTTCATTACTTATTCAGAGGCTTTCATCAATTGGCCTGGACCAGGCTGCCTGTAGTTAGTTTGGAAATGATTTAAAGGACAGTGTTAAATCAGGTTTTCCAGACATTTCAAGAGGTGTCCCACAGGGATCAACTCTTGGTCTGGTTCTTTTCACTATTTACATGAAGTAAAATGGGCACTAAATGCAGGTAAAACCAAGTATATTTATTTTCCAAATCACGTAAAAATATATCTGATGATTTATTCATACATACTTTGGATGGTGCCCTCACTGATCATGTCCTCGATTATAAATATCTGGGCATCTGGATTGACGAAAAGCTATCGTACAAAAAAGCACGTTGATGAGTTAGTTAAGATGTTAAGAATTAAAATAGCCTTCTATAGTAGCAGGCCCTGTCTTTTATTAAATAGCAGAAAACAAATCATTCAGCCAATATTCATTCTGGTTATTGACTATGGCGATATCGCCTATATGAATGCAGCTGCTACGGTATTGAAGCCGTTGGACACAGTTTAACATAGCAAATTGCGCTTTACTACGGGCGATAGGTTTAGCACGCATCATTGCATTTTGTATCAGAAAGTAAACTGGCCTTCCTTGAAGTCTCATAGATCGATACACTTCTGCCATACCTTACCTCATTGTTCACCTTCAAGCGTATAAGTTACCAGACCCGGACTCAGGGATGGCTAACCCTGGAGACCCCTTCAATCTCCACTGAGTTACGTAATTCTGCTTCTAGTTTTTTCCCCCGCCTGGTGGAGTAATCCCCTCAAGTCGTTGAAGTTGGTGTATTTGGTTCCTCTAAAGCAATTCAGGGGGATGTTAAAGAGGGTCTTTTTACGGAATAATGTGTTTGTTTAATATGACTGTGTTCTGCTTTTCATGTATTGTATAATTTATTTGTATCAAGATATGTATAGTGTAATTGTTGTTTATCGATATAGTTTATTGATTTGTTTGACAGGTTGTCATTGTTAATAAGAATTTGTTCTTAATTGACCTAACTGTAAAAAATAAAGGTAAAGCATAATTGTATTTTAATGTGACTAAGGATAAAGCCTAATAGGCTGCTTCTGGAACATGCTGTGGGGTCGTAGGCCTCAGGACTAAAAAGGCTCTCTTTAATTAACAGCTCACTCTCATTAAAACTATCCTCTCTTGAACTGTGGCTCATTTGAAGCTGTTTTGTGAAGGGTGCACCCACATGACAGCATACACAAGTATACACACCAGGCCAGGGGTCATTTCAAATTGAAAGAAGTCGACTCAGGGAGTAAACTTAGATAACAATTGAAAATGTGAAAGAACGGCTTCCATTTTCAACGACTTCTCAATAAACCGAGGAGCAGAAGCTGTTTAGTTTAAAAGTTTTTAAAAAATTTATAAATTCACTTCCTGAATTGATTGCCTTCAATTCGAAATTGACCCCAGCCCTGACCCCAGCACATACTTACATACACACAGGCATGCATGAACACACACACACACACACACACACACACAGACACACACACACACACACAGCAGAGGAGCTCAATGCTTGATATTGACCACTAGATGGGGGTGTTTACCTAGTTGTCCCTGTGTCTGCTAGATCCTGCTGATTCGAACTCATCACCGAAACTGGCCAAGTAGAGTGGACAGAAGCTTCACTCTATCACACACAGGTAACCCAATATACGCATGCATAAAAATGCATAAACATTACCCGTGCCTATATGCAAAAACACTGATTTATTGGGACTATAATCTGAGCCCACTCTTATATCCACAGCAGCACAACTCTATTCCTGACATCCCTTAAAAATCGGCGAACTGGTTTATAGTTCTCTCTATATGAAATCAATCCTGGTGGAAAGCAGATGAAAACGATAAATGTCAAGCAAATATGACTGCGTAGATAGATAATGTTGGTGGACGGGCCTTCTTCAGTCGGAATCAATGGGTTTGGACAGGCACTTTATCTAATTTGAATAAACATAAACACAGAGTAGCTTTCAAAATGTCATAGTCATGGACATCCGAGCTTTGTTTGGAGAGGAGATAATGGAGTTCATCAGCTTGACAGTCTGCTCACGTTCAGTGGTCCATAGTAACCTGGGTAGTGGTTAAAGCTGGATCATGTGTGTGTGCATGCATGCAGGCACACACCTCAATCTCACAATATGTGTATGTGTGTGTGTATCGCCACTGAATATCCATCATACCTTTCTGAGGTTGTTGGTCACTTTGTGTCACATGATTGCAGAGCAAAACCCAACTCAGCATAATTTAACAGACGTCACTGTGTTTTCTTAACCGCACCCCTTCCTCCTTCACCAGCTCACACTGAGAACGGAACTTGGGACCTCTGTCTCAGACACGTGACTGTCCTCTTGACAACGTCTTAGCTAGCTACTCCACAAGCTAGCAATTTGTTGGTGTTGGTGGATATTTATTTAAAAATGAAAAGTGAGTTTACCAATCCCCCGTCGGTCACACAGTCCCTCATCCTCCATCGCCGTAAATCTATCTGATATCAGCAGCCAACCACCCACTCTCCTTACTGACCCCGCAGAGGCAAGAATGGAGGCCAGGGCTGGCTGGGAGCTTGGCACTGTGTGTGTTTCCACGTGTCTTTTCAGATTAGCATCAAAGCAATGATCATCCGTCGCTACTACAGTCATTAAACCTACCACACAAACCGCATTAACATAATCACACAGTCACCCACCCACTCAAAATAATCAAAACGCACGCACGTACGAGCGAACGCGCACACATGGAGTGTTAGAGTGTTAGTGTGGCATTAATATCAATACAAAACAGCCCTATCACCAATCCCCTCTCAGGATGAAATTAGACAACAATCCACAAGTACTACACACACACATTCTCACAGGTGTCGGACAAACTCACCTACATACCCTGAACTGTGTTTAGGGGTCGTATTTATAAGGCTTAGGCGGTATGAAGATTTTCATATCTTCATTACCATCCTTCTCTCACCCCGGGATTAACGGTATTACCAGCATAGCACACAAGGTGGCGTTGAAAATGCAAGAAAATCCCAGAATGCAAACACAATTAGCACAAACTAATAGAGAAATCACATAGAAGCTGTTAGCTAAATGCTAGCGAGTGAAAATGAACGTAAACTAATTGCAAAGACAGGCAAATCCCGCTCATAAAGTTATACAAGGATAGCTAGTAGCTTCTGAACCTCATTTTTGGTGAGTGTGGACATTTACAAGAGAAAGTGAACGAGAAAAATTGGGTAAATGAACAAAGTTGTGATGCATGCTTTTCTGAAGGAAGAGCAGCAGGTGTTCACGGAGCAGAGGAGAGAAGAACGGAGGGGAAAAAAACACTAGAAGGAAGCACAGGGAAGAAAATGGCAACTGTACAGATAACTCATCCAGAGCTCTTTGACTTCTGGCAGAAAGCCATTATAAGGTATCTGATGGCAAACATTTAGTGGTGAATTGCAAAATGGAACCTCATCCTCTCGTGTACGCCACACCGATAGATATTGAACTCTATGGACTCACCAGCTCCCGATTTCTCCAGTTGTGCTATTTACAAAACAAACGTGACTGGCTCAATTCTTCTGGGGAATTACAGCAAGCTTCATAATGTGACAGGTGAAATGAAGAATGCAATCTGCTTTATCTCTTAACGTATTGCACATGTTGACTGCAGGTAAAAAGGAGCTACAAATATTCACATTTATTGAAAAACTTCCAATAAATAGTTTTGACGGTATTGACGGTATTGAAAAACAATCCCATGGCTTTTTCCAAATACCCCGGTATACGGTATGTATGGTCTACTGCCCAGGCCTAATATGTGTCACGAGTCTCAGAGTAGGATTGCTGATTCAGGATTAGGAGCATAACTCTGCCATTAGTATCAATACAAAACAGCCCTATCACCAATCCCCTCTCAGAGTTAAATTAGACAACTAACTATGCAATCCACACACACTACACACATTCTCACAGGTGTCTGACAAACTATTTTTTGATCACAATGAATAAGACTACATGACAGAGGGGATCTGATCCTAGATCCTAGGGGATCCTGGAGGGAGCTCTGCCAAGTGGTCACTAGCTGGGAAAAATCATCAAATCGGATTTAAAACCTAACCCTAATCTCAACCCTAACCACACTGCTAACCCTAACCTTAAATTATGACCAAAAAGCTTCTTTTTATTATCATACATTTTTACATATTTTGTTATCATACATTTTTATAATATAGCCCATTTTGACTTTGCAGCTGGCCCAGCTAGCGGAAATGGTAAAATTCTGCCTCCAGGGTAAGATTCATGACAATGAACGTCAACCTGCCACACATGATCTCATTCATAATATAGTCCCATTCATAGGCTTCATCGTGTCCAACATGCAGTCTGTCGGACAACTCAGCCATCAAGTGCTTTTTTTTGGTACTTGCATTCTAGTGGCATACAACTCATTACATCATAACGTGCTGTATGCGAGAGGGGCTGAGTGAAAACGTTGACATAACAGTGACACGATTCTGTGCTGCCAGCCCAGCAGGTTATGGCTCTGTGACGAGATGTGCAGTAAGGCCTGCCGGGATGAGATGTGTACTTCACCCCCCCCCCCCCCCCCCCCATGCCCTTCATCGAAATGGCACCCTGATCCTGCTCTCGTCCTGCAGATATATGCGAGTGCATCCCAAATGGCACCCTACTCCCTACATAGTGCACTACCTTTGACCAGAGTGATCTGGTCAAAAGAAGTGCACTGTGTAGGCAATTGAGTGCCAATTTGGAATGCATTTACCAATGGAATATTCAGTGTAATGACTTAGTAAGTACTGAAAACAGACTATTTTCCCCCTCGTTTTTTGGTGTGCCGTTACAAAGAAATAACAATTGACGGCATGCACTTAAAAACCCAAGTTATTTTATTATTCCCTTACCAAGGAAATCACATAATGGCTAGGAAAAAAATAAATAATAATAATTCATGAAGCCAGAACAGGTCAACCCAAATTCAGAGTCCTACATCAGATGCTCAGGGTCTCATATGGATCAGGCAATAAGCCGAGAAATCCGCTATCGGATCCCCACACGATGTATCCTCTTCTCTGGACACGCTCCACTCCTCCCCTTTCCCCCTGCTGGGGGGATACTCCCCCTGGGACATCCACCAGAGAAGCTGCTGCTCTCAACACACCACCATGGCCAGCTTTACGACGCCACAAATGTGTATGTTAACGCTGTCCATCCAACAGGCTGAGGAGCATGAAATGAAGGTGCCTGCCTGGAATGGTGCTGGTCATAGGTGCTTGGTGTGTGTGTGTTATATCTCACACGCAGATGGACTGGTGGTCAGGGGAACAGGCACTATGGAGCATGGGAATGAAAAAGCGGGCAGAGGCCCAACTTCCTCAGTCAGCTCTGCCCAGTACGTCATCATCACTCACAGTGCCCATGTAGAATGTCTTCTACACGCAGGGACTCGTGGACGCGCGCAGGGTCTACGGATGTCGCCGTCCAAACCTCTCGAACCAAGTAAAAATCACGAGTGTACGGAGGAGGTGAATCAAGTTGACTCCGAGACGAGCAGAGCTCCAAGCTCCATGTGTTCCTGAACCTGAGGCTTATTTATGTGGCCAATTAAACTGTATTGGATTCCAGCTACCCTCAACTAACTTGACAGGCAGCTGAAAAGGCAATCCAATACACACTCGTCTCCTCTCTCATCAACTTCAGAGGGAATAAGAGGGAATAAAACATGCCAGGTAGGTCGGCTCCCTTGCCAGACATTACAATTGCATCAATCTGATTTTTACTTACAGTAAGTTGACCTCATGAAGTATCATAGCATGAGGTCATCACCTCGGACCTCCTGCGGTCCTACACCTGAGAGAAAATGTGTATCACCCAGTGGTAGCTGTCAACAACACATGTTTGACATCACTTTTGACATCACTGGCTGAGGTCCCTCCAAACAGAGTCAGGTCAGTTGGAGGGAGTGGGCCCATACTGCCACCACTATCCTGACTCAACAGTAGTGTCTGCCAGCCCAGAAGACTGAAGGTGTGTACGTCATACCTGGATCATTGGGATATACCATCAACCTATTTTCCGGTGAAACATGGTTTTCTGCTGTTCATATCGTGTGAACTGTATGCTGAACCCACAAGACAAACATTAGAAAATCCCAACCAATAAAAACACATTTCCCTAGGCTACCTGTATGTATGTATGTATGTATGTATGTATGTACGTACACTGAGTGTACACAACATTAGGAACACCTTCCTATTATTGAGTTGCACCCCTCACCCCTTTTGCTCTCAGAACAGCCTCAATTCATCGGGGCATGGATTCTACAAGGTGTCAAAAGCGTTTCATAGGGATACTGGTCCATGTTGACTCCAATGCTTCCCACAGTCGTGTCAAGTTGGCTGGTTGTCCTTTGGGGTGGTGGACCATTCTTGATACACACGGGAAACTTTTGAGAGTGAAAAACCCAGCAGCGCTGCAGTTCTTGACACAAACCGGTGCGCCTGGCACCTACTACCACACCCCGTTCAAAGGCGCTTAAATATTTGGTCTTGCCCATTCACCCTCTGAATGGCACACATACACAAAACAGTAGACTTTTCAGTAGACTTAAAAATCCTTCTTTAACCTGTCTCCTCCCCTTCATCTACACTGTTTTAAGTGACATCATATAGGAAAAGGAGGTCCAAACAGGTCTCCATTAACATTGACAGGGCTGAAGTGGAGCGGGTCGAGAGTTTCAAGTTCCGTGGTGTTCACATCACCAACGAACTATCATGGTCCAAACACACCAAGACAGTTGTGAAGAGGGCAGTTGTGAAGAGTCCCCCACAGGAGACTGAAAAGATTTGGCATAAGTCCCCAGATCCTCAAAAAGTTCTACAGCTGCACCATCGAGAGCATCCTGACCGGTTGCATCACCGCACCGCCTGGTATGGCAACTGCTCAGCATCTGACCGTTAGGCGCTACAGAGGGTAGGGCATACGGCCCAGTACATCACTGGGGCCAAGCTTCCTGCCATGGGGGTAGAAGCTGTTAATGAACGGTAGGCCTGATCACCTTTATATTAGGCGGTGTCAGAGGAAGGCCCCAAAAACTGTCAAAGACTCCAGTCACCCAAGTCATATACTGTTCTCTCTGCTACCACATGGCAAGCGGTACCGGAGCACCAAGTCTAGGACCAAAAGGCTCATTAACAGCTTCAACCCCCAAGCCATAAGACTGCTGAACAATTAATCAAATGGCCACCCGGACTCTTTGCATGGACAATATGGACACATACAAAAAAATGAATATATTTGAATAGATTCTTGAAAAGTTATTCAAGTATAAACGACCAAAGTTATCATAGATGGCCTGTTAATTAAATTTGGTAAATTACCGGTGGCTTTGCAACCCTGTGTGTTTACAACTCTAGTGAAATCTTGCTCTCTACCTCTCAGCTACAGCTCATTTCAACTCAAGCCTTCTGCTCTACACCGCCTTTCTCCTTTCACGGTTCCACCCTCTTGTTATCAAAATATATATACATGCCATTTAGCAAAAAAATACATTACAACAACGGCCTCTGAGCATCATAGGGAAACCATAATTTTCTATCTGCGATCACCACTCCTGTGCTATTAACTCAGTACAAGGCCTTATGAGGCCTTATAAGGCCTTATGAGCTGATTCTATGACCTCCGTCATGTTCTACTTTTAACACAGGCTTGACCACAAGAGACTGGACAAAGGACACACACACACACACACACACAAACTATTTCTCCTTCCCTCCATGGCCACCAAGGCTAGTGCCAGAAGAGGGAACAGGGATGACAAGGAGCAGGTCTTGAGCTAGTCTGTCAGGAGGAGGGATGACGCCATTGCTCTGGCTCAGTGACATACAGTAGACCTGGTGTGGGCTTCGTGCCCAGAAGACCTGAGGGGATGAGGCTGGGGATGAGGCTGTTCTCTATTTTTCTCTAAGTTCAAGAGGGAACTTGTAATGAATGACTTCAACAGTGGTTTCTATTAGAATTACATTATGACACATTTGGTATTATCTGGATATTAAATTGGTGAACGGTACTCAATATTTTTAATGAACGGCACTGTTAATCAAGACAAGCCAACGAGCCGACAAGACCGTGAATAATTTAATGAGAAGTCATAACCAGGTAATTACAATTCCACATCGAGACTGATGATGTCATCAGATCCCAAAATAATAGCAGTCGTGCTATGGTCTGGCTGTCAGATTACCTGTCAGGGCAGTGTCATTTATGAGGACCTGAGTGAAAGCAGGGGCCAGCAGCTCACTGAGGCATTTCATTAGGTATAAGGAAGAAGTGGAGATCTGGTCAATGGCAGAGTCTTAAAACCCATCACTCCAGAACAAACGGCAGCGGCAGCCCTACGCTCACGAGCTAGATTGAGGTCTGAGTCGAGGCTGTGCGGTGTCTCCCATTTTCCTGCCTGCAATCTCTCTTCACTGTGCCATATAGAGGAATGTATGGATTGGGCGCTCCACAGGGGAACTATATCATAAGAAAACCCCATTAACACACACACACACACACACACACACACACACACACACACACACACACACACACACACACACCAATATATATATATATATATATATATGTGTATATGTGTATATTTATATAAGTATATGTGTGTATATGTGTGTATATATGTGTATATGTGTGTGTATATATATATATATAAAAGGGTATATTGCCCATATACCACAAACCCCCAAGGTGTCTTATTGATATTATAAACTGGTTACCAACGTAATTAGAGCAGGTCTGATATACCACGGCTGTCAGCCAATCAGCATTCAAGGCTCAAACTACCCAGCCTATAAATAAATGTACACTTCATTATCATTACGCCAACCCAGATCCATACATACATCTGTGCTCCAACCCACACAGACATATCCCTCAGTGAAAGTACCTAATGCTAGCCAAAAAATGTCCTCCGTTTTCTCTTACTGCATACCCACAAAATGGTAACTATTGGATTCATAGCATCAGTAGTGCTATTATTACAATTGCCTTAGTAACATATTTCATAAGTTCTGATAAGCTGGTTAACCGCAGCATTGAGATGCTATTAAAGTGATGGACAACTGAAGTGAGGGGACCATTTACACTGGTGTAGCAGTGAAGAGTGGTTGGACGTTGTCTGTGTGGATTACCCTGTCGTGCTCTTACGGCCGTCAAGCGCACGTGCACTATTGACTGTGCTTTCAATTCTGCAACCTCCTGACACAAGAGTCATGTTTTCACTTCATGCGCCACCTGTACACCATTTCTCACCTCCAAGTTATATACAGAGTGGAACCCATCCATAAGCTCTGTCTCCTCTACGTCATACACTTAGCTCAAACATGTATCCAAGTTCAACCAGCTCCATCTAACACATTCGATCCTGGTCAATCGGCTTTCTAAAGCAGGGAGGAGGGCTGAGTCACGGCCAGAACACTGTCTGAGCAGTAATCACTATTCAATCAGCACTATGATAATGATAATGAGTAGACTAAATACTTCTCCTTACCACCCTCTGAGTCCTCTCTCTCGTAATATGGGCAATGACTCAAGCCCCTGCACAGTCAAAAAAATACACTGTGTAATAACATGTCCGTCAATTTGTCAAGATAATAAGACGAATTTCAGTAATTTGGTGTGATTTAGAGGTGTGATGAGAATAGTAAAATCCTCGAGCAGATGTTTTGTCACCTGCTCTTGACACCCAAAGCGGTGACGGAACAGAGCCCTGGCATGGAGTCAGTGTGAGGAGTGGTAATGTCACTTCACACCACATTATACAGTACCCTAGGCTCATTCGGACATGCTCAACAGCACAGAATGACATATCTCTTCGCTCAACAGACTCACACCAAACCTGTGACTTTTTACTGACGACTATGGGCGGACATTTCCATGGATAGTCTGAAGGGGTCCTCTCTCAGACACACCCTCACGAGATACTGACCACACCGTCTTTTTCCCACCTGTTCTCCACCTCACAAATCACCTCCTTAATGATCAGCCTCAGGGATGGAGAGATTGGGAATTGGAGGGATATAGGGATGAGGATATTGGCAGGGTAGAGCGCAAATAATCGAGACCTGTGTGGTTAACAGTCCCCATCGATAAAGTAGCAACAAACAAAATCCACATTTGCAGAGAAGTATCATATACTTGTGTGCTAGCTCCTGTGTGCTAGCTCCTGTGTGCTAGCTCCTGCATATTTTGTAGGAGTGCCAGGTAGCCTAGTAAGGTTGGTGGATCGAATCCCTGCGCTGACAAAGGTCCAAATCTGCCGTTCTGCCCCTGAACAAGGCAGTTAACCCACTGTTCCTAGGCCGTCATTGTAAATAAGAATTTGTCCTTAACTGGGTTAGAAACATGACATGATGCAATGACATTGAACTAATACAGTAACCAAATCATCTATCAAGGCGATAATATTGCAAGGTGATGACAAATAAAGAGAAATTGAGGAACATTTGGAGAAATATGCAACAGAGCAATGACACAGCTGGATATTTGAAAAGGGTAATGCCTCAATTGAGGGTAACGACACGGCAGAAGAGCAAACGAGAGTGGAAGATTCAATGACGCGTGATGGGAAGGAGGCAAAGTTCAACAACTCTCTCACAATGCATGTTTACTGTCTGGCCATAGCATCGCCTTGAGCTCGCAGAACGGTATTTATTCGCACTTGGATTGAAACCGTTGATTAGCTCATATGACACGAAAATAGAGGTCTTTGGCCACGCACACACTGGGTTTGGCCTTCGAAAGAACAATGCATATGCAGAAAAGTAACCTCACAATAACTGTAAAATATGGTGGTGGATCTTTGATGTTATGGGGCTATTTTGCTTCCACTGGTCCTGGGGCCCTTGTTAAGGTCAAAGGCATCATGAACTTGACCGAGTAACAGGACGTTTTAGCCAAACACCTGCCAGGAGGCTGAAACCTGGCTGCACTGGGATCTTCCAGCCAGACAGAAACCCCACGCACACATCAAAATCACCCAAAAGCCTCATCGTTGACCAAAAACAAATCTACATTCAAATACAAATTAAAAGCCTGTGTGGAGGGTTCTGTATTTTTATCAAAGCACTTAGAACTGTCCCTGAGTGGGGGATTTCCCCAGCAAGTTCCTCTCCCCAGGACACACACACACACACACACACACACACACACAAAGAAATACATATATGCAGGTGCATACATACAGACTCACAAGCACACATGCACAACACGGAGGCACCCACATACACACGCAGGCACGTACTGTATATACACACACACACACACACACATAACCAGAACGTAAGCCTGACCCTGCATATAAACCTCGAAAAGTACATCCAGGGAATACAGCCTCTCCAATCACATGCCACCTGAACCCAAGCCTCTTGACACAAATCCACACACACCCCGACTGCATCCAGAAACCTTCACTACAGAAATAGTCAAATAAAGAACAGGAAAAACACACTCACTCAAATGGTTTAATCAAAACATTTCGACAGCAAGAATTCGGACGCCCCACTTCCCATTACTTGTCCGGTCTACGCATCATTTGTGTCCAACCTACCTTCATCTAGCATCTCTATAGAACGCACTCAAGCAGACAGACAGAGAGATGGTGATCTAGTTTACTGTACCACTGCAGGTACTGTAGCGTTGTCTTTCATCTGAGGTGAAGCTGGTTAGCAGACCGTGACTAGGCCACTGACACTCCCCGTCACCCCCCACCAAGCTGGCTGTCTTTTTCCTCGACAGGTGCGTGACATTGGGGACAGTACCCCCCCCCCCCTCCCACCATCACCCATCACCAAGTGACAACCAACGCAATCCTCTGGGAGAGATCTGGCAGTGGGGCCTTACCCGGGTCACAGCCATGTAGTGCCTCACCAGAGGTTGTCATTAAAGGCTCACAATCAGTGACAATTTGGACAGGGGTGAGTGCATTAGGCATAGGTGAATTACGTATTATTGATGAGTTATGTGGCAAAGAGAGGTTGCTGGTCACTTGTCAAGGATTGGAGATCTATGACCATACACAGACAGGCACGCGCGTATGTACACTTGGGCACACGCGTGCCCAGTTGCACAGACACGCAAACAAAGCCCATAAACCCATGCAAATGGCTGGATGACTTTTACGCAGTAAGGAAAGAGAGCAACGTAAGCTAGGAGGAGGCTCTACTACCATTTCCAAGCGGGCCAGGCTGTTGCTTTTGAAAATGAGTGAGAGGTTCAGCCTGACGTCTCAGCCCGCTGTAAGCTGGGCAGTGCCATGCAAGCACCACAGGATTCCTTGTCATCTCTAGATGAGATAGAGCCACTTTGGGGGAGTATATATTTTCCTTCTCTATGACTAGTCTATCAGACGACAAAAAGGCCTGAAGTCTATGTGGGGGTGAAAAGGGAGGATCAGGGAGAATTTTGGCCTCCTACTGTATATCCCCCTCCTCTTGTCAGGGTGTCCCATTGGTTTCTGAGACCAATGCTCGCTCGCTGGCACGACACACACACACACACACACACACACGTTCCCAGATACGCACGCATACACGTACAGACACGGATGATTCATGCCTGGACTGACATAGATCCGGGCTCGGGCTGAAGCCTGCCAGGCACCCAGGGAGGCGCACCTCTGAGGACAGCAATGTGCTACTTCTCTTTGAAAGACTGTCGTTGATACGCTGTAAGAGAGCACCTAGGGTTTCGCCTCTATCGGTTCAGTATGAGCACGATAAAAAAAAAAAAAATGGTTATTTCTTTTTGCTACAGTATCCCTTTTATGGCTTAAAGGGGAGAGGATAACCCCATAAAACCTGAAAAAGACTTGGAGAATCTGTAAGAAATACAACAACTCAGTACTGTATCTGTTTGACACACAGACATACACATCTCTGTGCATTCGGTTGCATTCCGCTGGCACACATCATGAGCATTGCATTAACAGTCATCCCATTCAACTCTGGCTGCAATTACAGTGAGTGGTCAAAACATTAGGAACACCCACTCTTTCCATGACACAACTGACTAGGTGAATCCAGCTGAAAGCTATGATCTCTTATTGATGTCACTTGTTAAACCCACTCCAATTAGTATAGATGAAGGGGAGGAGACAGATTAAATAATACTTTTAAAGCCTTGAGACAATTGAGACATGGATTGTGGTTTGACTCTCAAGAACTGCAACGCCGCTGGGTTTTTCACGCTCGTGTGTAATAAAGAATGGTCCACCACCCAAAGGACGTCCAGCCAACTTGACACAACTGTGGGAAACATTGGCGTCAACATGGGCCAGGATCCCTGTGGAACGCTTTCAACACCTTGTAGAGTTCATGCCCCAAAGAATTGAGGCTGTTCTGAGGGAAATTAGTGGGGGGTGTGAGAGAGGGTGAGCGAGTGAGAGCGAGAGAGAGTGAGAGAAAGACTAAGCAGGCCTGCCATAGCGCTTGTCATAGCACTTACTAATGAGACCAATTCTGTCCACCAGCAGCACAGAAACAAGGCTGAAACAAGGCTGGCTAGCAAAGAGACAATCACAGAGCTATCTCCTTCAGCATAGAGACACAGGCAGGCTGGGGAGAGAGCGGAGGCTGGGGTGTCACTCAAGGATCGGTCTCACCTTCCCTGAGAAAAATATTCGGTTAACTATAGCTGAACTCTTACTTTGAGTCTATACAAAATGTGATTTAATTCATTGGAATTGTACATTCGTAATAAAGTTGTATGTTACAAATTAGAGAAACAATTTGTCATAAGCATCCAATAAAGTAAAACATCAATTGCGTCAATGCATGACATTTGTTCTCACTAACTCCTATTCTCCCTTACCTCTCTTCTCATACCTTGAAAACTGAAGAGAGCTCTCAAAGAGAGAGAGAGAAAATAGGGAGGGGTGGAGTGTTTGAAGTGAGATCAATCGTTCACAGAGGGGGAGATGAGAGACAGAGCGAGGAGAGGGAAATGAGAACGTGAGAGAAAGAGAAAGAAGTGTAAGAGAGAAGCCTATTCGTTCAAAGAGAGAAATGGAGGACAGGGAAAGGGTACTAGACGAAAGCCACCACCTTCTTTGTTTCATGTGAATTAGTGCTTCACACAGAGAGAGAGAGAGAGAGAGAGAGAGAGAGAGAGAGAGAGAGAGAGAGAGAGAGAGAGAGAGAAAGAATCTACAGAGAAAGAGAGGTGGAACCCATAGAGAGAAAGAGAAAACCCAGAAAGGGAAAGAGGATCCATAGATAAAGAGAGAGAGACAGAAAAGAGAGGGAGCGAGAGAGAGAGAGAGAGAGAGAGAGAGAGAGAGAGACCCCAGCAGTAGTTCGTACCTCCTCTGTCCCTGATGGCGAGGTTGTGTCCTTTCTTCAGTATGATGTCCAGCTGGTACATCCCTGGGTTGGTAACAAGGGCGGTCTCAGCATTACTTGGCTCCACGATGTTGATGCCCTGCAAAGAAACACACAACAACTAGAAGTTAATCAGAAACACTCATCCACTATGACACGCATAGTGACCTCACCAATGAAAATCAAAGAAATGGAGGACACCGCTCATTGGATATGTCATGTGTGTGCTGTGTTAAATGGATTGTGCTATGTTCTCTGGCATCACTGGGTAAAATCTAGACCTTAGTGTCTCTAGCCCTGGATGCTGTTTTGGGGGACTTTGCGCTACGCCTAAGATTACATCTAAGGGAAACACTGAGGGCCTGTTTCCCAGAGTATGAACATTCAGTGAGTGACCACAGATTCTCCATTGACCATGATTTTTAGTCCAGATTTAGGCTTAATCTGTGTCCCTGAAACCGGCCCTAGCTGTCTGTGTCCCCATAGCCAGGCCCTGACTGTGACCCATAATGTCCTAAAAACAGACCCAGCTCCCCCCTGGGCTCACCCTGGTGCAGCAAACTCATTAGAAGGCTACACTGTGCTGGGAGGTCTGCTAGAAGATAGTCTCCCCCTCACTCTCACTCTACTCCATTCGAGACGCCTGCCCTGCGTGGGTTTCCCTGTCACGTATCCCCAGCTCTCTGGGTTTGAGATGCTAAGAATAGCCTGCCCTGGCGCTAGCATCATCCAGGCTGCGACAAGAGAGAGAGAGAGAGAGAGAAAGAGAGAGAAAGAGAGAAAGAGAGAGAGAGTTCTCTGACTAGGGTCATGTTGGCACGTAATGCGCTTAGGCTACACAAACACTAGTGTTTCCCCTACATACTTTTAGCATTTATACATTTTTTATTATTATTGTGAAACAAACAAGAAACACAACAAAAAAAATTAAACTTGAGCCTGCATAACTATTCACCCCCCCCCCCCCAAAGTCAGCTGCAAGTCTCTTGGGGTATGTCTCTATAAGCTTGGCACATCTAGCCACTGGGAGTTTTACCCATTCTTCAAGGCAAAACTGCTCCAGCTCCTGCAAATTGGATGGGTTCCGCTTGTGTACAGCAATCTTTAAATCATACCACAGATTCTCAATTGGATTGAAGTCTGGGCTTTGACTAGGCCATTCCAAAACCTTTAAATGTTTCCCCTTAAACCACTCGAGTGTTGCTATAGCAGTATGCTTAGGGTCATTGTCCTGCTGGAAGGTAAACCTCCGTCCCAGCCTCAAATCTCTGGAAGACTGAAACAGGTTTCCCTCAAGAATTTCCCAGTCCCTGCTGATGAAAAACATCCCCACAGCATGATGCTGCCAGTTTCCCAGTCCCTGCTGATGAAAAACATCGCCACAGCATGATGCTCCACCACCATGCTTCACTGTCGGGATGGTGTTCTCGGGTGATAAGAGGTGTTGAGTTTGCGCCAGACATAGTGTTTTCCTTGATGGCCAAAAAGCAAAATTTTTGTCTCATCTGTACCTTCTTCCAAATGTTTGGGGAGTCTCCCACATGCCTTTTGGCGAACACCAAACATGATCGCATATTTTTTTCTGGACATTCTTCTGTAAGGCCCAGTGGAGTGTACAGCTTAAAGTGGTCCTATGGACAGATACTCCAATCTCCACTGTGGAGCTTTGCAGCTCATTCAGGGTTGTCTTTGGTCTCTTTGTTGCCTCTCCGATTAACGCCCTCCTTGGCTGGTCCGTGAGTTTTGGTGGGCGGCCCTCTCTTGGCAGGTTTGTTGTCGTGACATTTTCTTTCCATAAAAAAAAATGGATTTAATGGTGATCCGTGGGATGTTCAAAGTTTCTGATATTTTTTAAAAACCCAACCCTGATCTGTACTTCTCCACATCTTTGTCCCTGACCTGTTTGGAGAGCTCATTGGTCATCATAGTGTGGCTTGCTTGGTGGTGCCCCTTGCTTAGTGGTGTTGGCACACAGCCAAGACAACACAGGAGTGGCTTCAGGACAAGTCTCTGAATGTCCTTGAGTGGCCAAACCTGAGCCCGGACTTGAACCCAATCGAACATCTCTGGAGAGACCTGCAAATAGCTGTTCAGTGACGCTCCCCATCCAACCTGAAAGAGCTTGAGCGGATCTGCATGCACTGAGTATACCAAATATTAGGAACATCTTCCTAATATTGAGTTGCAACCCCCCCTTTTTTCACTCAGAACAGCATTCATTTGTTGGGGCATGAACTCTACAAGGTGTCGAAAGTGTTTCATGGCCCATGTTGACTTCAATGCTTCCCACTGTTGTGTCAAGTTGGCTGGATGTCCTTGGATGGTGGACCATTGTCGATACACACGGGAAACTACTGAGCGAGGAAAAACCCAGCAGCGTTGCAGTTCTTGACACAAACCGGTACACCTGGCCTACCTACCATACTTCGTTAAAAGGCACTTAAACTTTTTGTCCTGCCCATTCACCCTCTGAATGACACACATACTCGGCTTCCAACTGCAAGGTGCTACAGAGGGTAGTGCGTACGACCCAGTATATCACTGGGGCCAAGCTTCCTGCCATCCAGGACTTTTATAACAGGCGGTGTCAGAGGAAGGCCCTAAAAATTGTCAAAGCCACCCTAGTCATAGACTGTTCTCTCTGCTACCACACGGCAAGCTGTACAGGAGCTCCAAGTCTAGGTCCAAAAGGCTTCTTAACAGCTTCTACCCCCAAGCTACTGGAACTGGATCCAAGATGGCGTAGCAGTCAGACGTCTTGTCGTGTCGTGTCCCTTGTATATATCTTTTTTATTTATTTATTTATTTTCATATTTTTTTTCGCATATCTTTTAAAACATTTTGCTAAACCTCAACATCTAAATACTCTCCTGCAACCCGCCTCACCCAATGTAGCGTGGATCTGGTTTTTTTTCTAAAGTATTTATATTTACTTCGGATCCGGAACCCCTCAACTGAAGCTAGCCAGCTAACTACCAGCTATCAGTCAGCAAACCATTGCTAGCGGTCATCAGCTAACCTTTAGCTCGGAAAGCTCTTGCCAGTTCGAACAACGCGACTCTAACCAGAGCATAACGGACCTATTATTTTTATCCCTGGATTCCCACCGCAAACGGAACATTTTCAGCTGGATCTTCACAACTAGCTAACCGCAACCCTGAATGATTACTCCTGGCTAGCGTTTCCATCCACTTAGCTTGAAGCTAGCCCGGCCAGAGCTCCTGTGCTACCACCGAAGCATACTCCTGGGCTACAATATCCGGACCCACGACCGGTCTATCGATGTCACCGCATGAAGAGGCATAAACAGACTCACCCCATCGCGACGTCCCCCAAAGGCTAACTTTCTAGCCCTTGCTATCTGCTTGCTTGCTAATTCGGCCTGCTAACTGCTAGCTTGTTTAGCCCCGGTCTGATAACTGCTAGCTTGTTTAGCCCCGGCCTACTAACTGTTAGCTTGTTAGCACAGGCCTGCCAACTGTCTGAATCGCCGCGTCCCCAGCCAGCCCAACCACTCACTGGACCCATATTTACTTTCAATCTCTTTTCGATTTTTTATTTGATTATACCTTCCGGTAACCTGCCTCACCCAATGTGATACGGAATCGCTATTATTTCTAATTTTTAGAACACATTCAAGAACGTCCAGAAGCTAACCAGCTAACTAGCTACAAGCTATTTAGTCATTGTTAGCCACTGCTAGCGGCTTTTACCTTCTGCACAGCCAGCCAGTTTTTTAAACCTGGATAATACTCGCCAGTCTAGCTTCCCTGCCCCATCCACCGCTGCCCCCTGGACACTGATCACTTGGCTACATAGCTGATGCATGCTGGACTGTCCATTAATCACGGTACTCCATTCTGCTTGTTTATGTTTTATCTGTCGGCCCCAGCCGCACTCAGGCTCTGTGTGTAGTTAATCCGACCCTCCCTGCCTAGTCAACGCCATTTTACCTGCTGTTGTTGTGCTAGCTGATTAGCTGTTGTTGTCTCACCTACTGTTTTAGCTAGCTCTCCCAATTCAACACCTGTGATTACTGTATGCCTCGCTGTATGTCTCTCTCAAATGTCAATATGCCTTGTATACTGTTGTTCAGGTTAGTTATCATGTTTTAGTTTACAATGGAGCCCCTAGTTCCACTCTTCATACCCCTGATACCTCCTTTGTCCCACCTCCCACACATGCGGTACCTCACCCATTACAACCAGCATGTCCAGAGATACAACCTGTCTCAATATCACCCAGTGCCTGGGCTTACCTCCGCTGTACCCGCACCACACCATACCCCTGTCTGCGCATTATGCCCTGAATATATTCTACCATGCCCAGAAATCTGCTCCTTTTATTCTCTGTCCCCAACGCTCTAGGCGACCAGTTTTGATAGCCTTTAGCCGCACCCTCATACTACTCCTCCTCTGTTCCGCGGGTGATGTGGAGGTAAACCCAGGCCCTGCATGTCCCCAGGCACCCTCATTTGTTGACTTCTGTGATCGAAAAAGCCTTGGTTTCATGCATGTCAACATCAGAAGCCTCCTCCCAAAGTTTGTTTTACTCACTGCTTTAGCACACTCTGCTAACCCTGATGTCCTTGCCGTGTCTGAATCCTGGCTCAGGAAGGCCACCAAAAATTCTGAGATTTCCATACCCAACTATAACATTTTCCGTCAAGATAGAACTGCCAAAGAGGGAGGAGTTGCAGTCTACTGCAGAGATACTGCAGTCCATACCCAAACAGTTCGGACTACTCATTAAAAAAATTACTCTCTCCAGAAATAAGTCTCTCACTGTTGCCGCCTGCTACCGACCCCCCTCAGCTCCCAGCTGTGCCCTGGACACCATTTGTTAATTGATCGCCCCCCATCTAGCTTCAGAGTTTGTTCTGTTAGGTGACCTAAACTGGGATATGCTTAACACCCCGACAGTCCTACAATCTAAGCTAGATGCCCTCAATCTCGCACAAATCATCAAGGAACCCACCAGGTACAACCCTAAATCTGTAAACAAGGGCACCCTCATAGACGTCATCCTGACCAACTGGCCCTCCAAATACACCTCCGCTGTCTTCAACCAGGATCTCAGTGATCACTGCCTCATTGCCTGTATCCGCTACGGAGCCGCAGTCAAACGACCATCCCCTCATCACTGTCAAACGCTCCCTAAAACACTTCTGTGAGCAGGCCTTTCTAATCGACCTGGCCCGGGTATCCTGGAAGGACATTGACCTCATCCCGTCAGTTGAGGATGCCTGGTCATTCTTTAAAAGTAACTTCCTCACCATTTTAGATAAGCATGCTCCGTTCAAAAAATGCAGAACTAAGAACAGATATAACCCTTGGTTCTCTCCAGACCTGACTGCCCTCGACCAGCACAAAAACATCCTGTGGCGGCCTTCAATAGCATCGAATAGTCCCCGCGATATGCAACTGTTCAGGGAAGTCAGGAACCAATACACGCAGTCAGTCAGGAAAGCTAATGCCAGCTTCTTCAGGCAGAAATTTGCTTCCTGTAGCTCCAACTCCAAAAAGTTCTGGGACACTGTGAAGTCCATGGAGAACAAGAGCACCTCCTCCCAGCTGCCCACTGCACTGAGGCTAGGTAACACGGTCACCACCGATAAATCCATGATTATCGAAAACTTCAACAAGCATTTCTCAACGGCTGGCCATGCCTTCCGCCTGGCTACTCCAACCTCGGCCAACAGCTCCGCCCCCCCCGCAGCTACTCGCCCAAGCCTCTCCAGGTTCTCCTTTACCCACATCCAGATAGCAGATGTTCTGAAAGAGCTGCAAAACCTGGACCCGTACAAATCAGCTGGGCTTGATAATCTGGACCCTCTATTTCTGAAACTATCCGCCGCCATTGTCGCAACCCCTATTACCAGCCTGTTCAACCTCTCTTTCATATCGTCTGAGATCCCCAAGGATTGGAAAGCTGCCGCAGTCATCCCCCTCTTCAAAGGGGGAGACACCCTGGACCCAAACTGTTACAGACCTATATCCATCCTGCCCTGCCTATCTAAGGTCTTCGAAAGCCAAGTCAACAAACAGGTCACTGACCATCTCGAATCCCACCGTACCTTCTCCGCTGTGCAATCTGGTTTCCGAGCCGATCACGGGTGCACCTCAGCCACGCTCAAGGTACTAAACGATATCATAACCGCCATCGATAAAAGACAGTACTGTGCAGCCGTCTTCATCGACCTTGCCAAGGCTTTTGACTCTGTCAATCACCATATTCTTATCGGCAGACTCAGTAGCCTCGGTTTTTCTGATGACTGCCGTGCCTGGTTCACCAACTACTTTGCAGACAGAGTTCAGTGTGTCAAATCGGAGGGAATGCTGTCCGGTCCTCTGGCAGTCTCTATGGGGGTGCCACAGGGTTCAATTCTCGGGCCGACTCTTTTCTCTGTATATATCAATGATGTTGCTCTTGCTGCGGGCGATTCCCTGATCCACCTCTACGCAGACGACACCATTCTATATACTTCCGGCCCGTCCTCGGACACTGTGCTATCTAACCTCCAAACGAGCTTCAATGCCATACAACACTCCTTCCGTGGCCTCCAACTGCTCTTAAACGCTAGTAAAACCAAATGCATGCTTTTCAACCGTTCGCTGCCTGCACCCGCACACCTGACTAGCATCACCACCCTGGATGGTTCCGACCTTGAATATGTGGACATCTGTAAGTACCTAGGTGTCTGGCTAGACTGTAAACTCTCCTTCCAGACTCATATCAAACATCTCCAATCGAAAATCAAATCTAGAGTCGGCTTTCTATTCCGCAACAAAGCCTCCTTCACTCACGCCGCCAAACTTACCCTCGTAAAACTGACTATCCTACCGATCCTCGACTTCGGCGATGTCATCTACAAAATAGCTTCCAACACTCTACTCAGCAAACTGGATGCAGTTTATCACAGTGCCATCCGTTTTGTCACTAAAGTACCTTATACCACCCACCACTGCGACCTGTATGCTCTAGTCGGCTGGCCCTCGCTACATATTCGTCGCCAGACCCACTGGCTCCAGGTCATCTACAAGTCCATGCTAGGTAAAGCTCCGCCTTATCTCAGTTCACTGGTCACGATGTCAACACCCACCCGTAGCACGCGCTCCAGCAGGTGTATCTCACTGATCATCCCTAAAGCCAACACCTCATTTGGCCGCCTTTCGTTTCAGTTCTCTGCTGCCTGTGACTGGAACGAATTGCAAAAATCGCTGAAGTTGGAGACTTTATCTCCCTCACCAACTACAAACATCTGCTATCTGAGCAGCTAACAGATCGCTGCAGCTGTACATAGTCTATCGGTAAATAGCCCACCCATTTTTACCTACCTCATCCCCATACTGTTTTTATTTATTTACTTTTCTGCTCTTTTGCACACCAATATCTCTACCTGCACATGACCATCTGATCATTTATCACTCCAGTGTTAATCTGCAAAATTGTAATTATTCGCCTACCTCCTCATGCCTTTTGCACACAATGTATATAGACTCTCTTTTTTTTCTACTGTGTTATTGACTTGTTAATTGTTTACTCCATGTGTAACTCTGTGTTGTCTGTTCACACTGCTATGCTTTATCTTGGCCAGGTCGCAGTTGCAAATGAGAACTTGTTCTCAACTAGCCTACCTGGTAAAATAAAGTGAAATAAAATAAAATAAAATATAAAACTGCTGAACAGGTAATCAAATGGCTTTGCATTGATCCCCGCCTTTCTTGCGCTGATGCTACTTGCTGTTTATTATCTATGCATAGTTACCTACTGTACATGTACATGTTACCTCAATTACCTCGACTAACCTGTCGACATTGACTCAGTACCGGTAACCCCTGTGTATAGCCTTGATATTGTTATTTCATTGTTGCTTTTTGTTTTGTTTTACTGTAGTTTATTGAGTAAATCTTTTTTTTACTATTATTTCTCTTAAAACTGCATTGTTGGTTAAGGGCTTGTAAGTAAGCATTTCACATTTGTTGTATTCGGCGCATGTGACAAATAAAATGTGATTTGATACACAGTCCGTGTCTCATTTGTCTCAAGGATTAAAAATCCGTCCTTAACCCGTCTCCTTCCCTTCGCCTACACTGACTGAAGTGGATTTAACAAGTGGCCTCAATAAGGGATCATAGCTTTCACCTGGAAATAGCAGGTCTTCCGAGTGTTTTGTACACTCACTTGGAAGACGTTTTAATCCAAAAAGCGACTTACAGTCAGGCGTGCATGTTTGTTTACATATGGGTGGTCCCATACGTACGAACAGCTCAACAGCTCAATCACAAGTGAATTTGCACTCGTATCACTGCTTCTTATCGAGACCTTGTCGCAGGATTTCCATTCAGTTCAGCCCACAGCCTCACACTGTGCACCGAAAATACCTCAAGTGGCTCTTGAAGTTGATTATCTCACCGGATATTAACTAAGGATATCAACTCCTACTCAGGGGGTTATTCTTCATACCAGCACTGTCTTTACCAAGGTATTATGAGGTACTGTGGCCTCGAGGGGAATGAGTGTATGAGACTTTCATTCCTCATGGTAGTGGCAGGTCATTTCCACTCTATGCCTCCACCTCCTTCATTTCCTCATTATTAGACCACTCATGACAAACCTCTCAGCTAGTCACACAGCCACTGTACTCTGCTCAGCTCTCTGCTGTCCTCACCACTTGGACCCCTGGAAGAGTAGCTACTGCATGAGCAACATCCTAACAAACTAAACCAGTCACCACTTCTCCCCTCTGCATCTACTGGGAGTCGGGCCTGGCCCAGGAGTTGTTCCTGACCATTTAATCTGTCCCATGGAAATGAGCCACTGCCCTAATGAGCCACTGTGCTTCCCTAGCCTCTGGCTAGGACTGAGCTGGACTGAGTTGCAGAGCTTGTTAGCATGGGGAGGTGCTGTGGTGTCATGTTGTTGTTGGACAGGACAAGTGTAATTGCTGCAGTGAAAATGTTTTTGAGGATCGAGGTGTAGGATGCACGTGGCAGCTGATTTGGATAAACACAATGGCTTATTGTTTCAATGCAGCCAGGTGCCATGGACATTCATTTGCATCAGTGTGCGTGTGTGTGTCTTTGGACTTAGAGACGCCATTGGTACTTTATCACATAGTGTAATGTTCAATGCACTTGAGGATGTACAACTGCCTCAGGCTCAATGTGGATATTAAATCTGATGTGTACAAAGGCTCTTTTCTCCAAGTTATCTGCGGGAAGAAGCTGCCTGAACCAATCCCACTCATAAAAACAGGCGTGGAGTGCTGCTAACTTCCTCCTAGCAATCGTCCAGTGGCTAGAATGGCTATGCCACTGTGCCCCAGCCCATGTGCGGTCACCGAATCCAGTATATGGGTATATAAATGATGCTCAGATAAGTTGAATGTTTCTGGTGGGCGGGGGGAACCAGTTGAGGAGCTTGTCCATTGGGTTTTCAACCTGCCTGCGGTCATGAAGCTAGAGGCTGTGAGAGATGTAGCCTTAGCAAAAGGGTCAACATCTGTTTGCCAATGTGCACATCCCACAGAACTTTCAGACAGAAATGAATCACAAAACTGTTCAAGTGGTGAGGAAATGGGAGGATACCTCGTCAGTTGCACAACTGATTGCATTCAACCAAAATGTGTCTTCCCGCATTTAACCCAACCCCTCTGAATCAGAGAGGTGAGCTGCCTTAATCGACATTATCAGTACTCAGGGAGCAGTTGTTGGGGATAAACTGCCTTGTTTAAGGGCAGAACAGCTGATCTTTCCACCTTGGGGATTCAAACCGGCGACCTTTCGGTTACTGGCCCACTGCTAGGCTATGCTTAAACACACACACCACATGTTACGTTATCTTCCTAAGCCAAAGTGTGGGGGGGGGGGGACTGACTCACCTGTTGAACATGCTCAATAGTGACGACGTGACAATTAGGGAGTTGCAAACCATGATCCGTTCCGTTAAATGTAATGGAGTCTGTTGCCGTTCATACAGTCCAAAGACGTATACATTGCAAGACATGACCACTTTGTTTACCCCGATAGCTACTGAGGTGAGACAGGTCAAAAATGATTGTCAGAGGAGCCTGGTTTGAAGTTGATGGTGTTAGGTTCTTATTTTCCAGAGTAAATGACTCACGGACACTAGAGAAGCTTTAACCAAGTTTAATTATTCCCAAAGGATCTGTAGAGCTGTATTCAGACAGCAAAACATTTCTCACCATCACAGTTATATACATCCCACTTTAGGATACTCCTCCTTCTCTCGCCAATCCTTGTATCTTATGTGTCAACAGGAAGAAGGTAACCAGATACTAAACACTGATTACTCCCTTAAGGGGAACTGACCTCACCTCCTGACCTCAACCCCTCCTTCCCCTAGTGCATAGATGTCCATCTGTCTCCCCTATCTCAACCGTTGCTCTACTCCCTTCCACCCAACACATTCCGAAGCGATCTGTCTTCCCACAGAGAACCATTAACTTCTGACTTTACAACCCAGTCTCTTTCACTCTTCCTATTCAAGGCTTCTTCTCTGTCATTTATTTAATATCTCAATGTTCAAAGTTTAGTCGATTCCAACAATGGTAATGTGTTTTCTTGTATACCGAATAAGCCAGATATTGTTGTTTGTGGGGGGAAGCCAGAGAGAGACGCTGATTTTGGAAGTGGGCTGCTCCTTTGACTGCCACATGGAGCAGGCCTTTTCTGACAAGCTGCTTAAATACAGACCCCTCATGTCATGCCTGAACAGCCTCGGACATGTCCACATGCTGTCAGTATGTGGCCTTCAGTTTGCAGGCCTACATTAAGACCAACGCGAAGCAGCTATGGGCAACCTTGCAGTGTGGAGAAAAAGGTTCTATCTGTTTCCCTAGGTGTCCAGATATCTCTGTCCTGAAATGTTTGACTCCGTATTGTACGAATAATGATTTGTGGGTTCAAATAAAGTATTTGTGTGTGTGTGTGTGTGTGTGTGTGTGTGTGTGTCAGGATTAAATAGGAAGGAACCGTGTGTGTGTGTGTGTGTGTGTGCGCGCATGCACAAGTGTGTGAACAAGTCTGTTTACTTACAATGATGAACCACAGCATCTGTCAGATAAGAAACTGGTAGAGTAAACAGACAGTTCCTTTTAAACCAGCACTGGCTGTGGATCAGACTCACTGGATTGGACTGAGAGAAGCAGCCATTAATCCACTGCAATCATCAATCCAGCGTCTCACTATAAAGCAGTAAACACACCTCGTCTTCAACACAAGTCTCACATCTTCATCAAACTAATGAATAGCAACTTTCAACATTAAAACAACGATGAAACGACAACACACTCCATAATTGTGCGCAGCAGTTGTTGATGTTAAAATGAAGTCCCATTTCCAAATCCCTCATTACACTTTAGCTGGTACAGCAGCTTCTTTAAAGTCAAGCTTGGGAGAAAAGTGCTGGTAGAAAACATTCAATTCCATGATGAGCAACTCCTGCTGGATATCAATAGCAATCAGTCAAACAGTTGTTAGAGTAATTGCTTTGGGTGACTTGACCCCTGTCAGTGGGTCCCTAATGGTTCGGCCCTTTGTATTTCCTTTACACAAACATCATTTTTAATTAAGGAGACACTGACATAAGCAGAAGATCAAATCAAATGTGGATGCGATAGGAGGGATGTAATCGAAATTTAGGCTCCAGAGAGCCGAGACTCTCTCTAGCTTTAACAACAACTACAATCGGATGCATTTAAAGTGCCTTCAGAAAGTATTCTCACCCTGTGACTTTTTCCACGTTAAAATGGATTCAACTGTATCACGAGCCTACACACAATAACACAATGTCAAAGTGGAATTATGTTTCTAGAAATGTATACAAATGTTTAAAAAATGAAAAGCGGAAATGTCATGAGTCAATAAGTGTTCAACCCCTTTGCAAGCAGAAATAATTTGAGGATTGAAAATGTGCTTAACAAGTCACATAATAAATTGCATGGACTTGCTCTGTGTGCAATAATGGAGTTTAACATGATTGTTTAATGACTACCTAATCTCTGTACCCCACACATACAATTATCTGTAAGGTCCCTCAGTCGAGCAGTGAATTTCAAACACAGATTCAACCACAAAGGCCAAGGGAGATTTTCCAATACCTTACAAAGAAGGGCACCTATTGGTTGATGGGTAAAAAATTTAAAAAGCAGACATTGCATATTCCTTTGAGCATGGTGAAGTTATTTATCACACTTGGTGTATCAATACACCCAGTCACTACAAAGATACAGATGCCTGAAGAGGAAGGAAACCGATCAGGCCAATGGCGACATTAAAACAGTTACAGAGTTGAATGGCTGTGATAGGAGAAAACTGAGGACCAACAACGACCAACAGCGTTGTAGTTACTCATCTAATCAAACACCAGCCACCCACACTATTTAACTAATTATGTGACTTCTGAAGGTAATTGGTTGCACCAGATCTTATGTTATTTTCCATTTTTTATTTTGTAGAATTTTTTTAAACAAGTAATTTTTTTCATTTCACTTCACAAATTTGGACTATTTTGTGTATGTCCATTACATAAAATCCCCCCCCAAAAAATCATATTAAATTACCAGTTTTCATGAAACAAAATACGAAAAACGCCAAGGGGGATGAATACTTTTGCATGGCACTGTATGGCTTTATTTTAAACCATCAAACTTGTTCACAAGTCGGCCCTGCTCAGGCGACAGACTCATCCATCATATGGATGATGTTTCTGGGTTTCCAAAATGAGAGTGTGCAGAAACACACGCAGGCACACACACACGTGCGCAAGCACACACACACACACATGCACGCAAACACACGCATGAGCACACACACACACACACACACAACAAAGCAAACAGATGTTATCGATACAACATACTGGAGCCATAGAGTCAGTGGTGTCAGGCAAGTGAGAACAGGATGGCAGACATAACTGACACACACAGACACTCATCTAATCAAACACCAGCCACCCACACTAATCTACCTTTTGGTCTTCAGTTATACCTCTTTATTTAATACCTTTCCACCTAACTCACACACACAGACTGAGAGATTATTGGGCAGAGGAGCAGTAGAAACAAGTTGAACTATGTCAGAGAGGCAGCTCCACTGAAATCGTGCTTGTGCAATTATAGAGAACATATGTGGGCGGTGGAAGTGGAGGAGAGATTGAGCCTGGCTTGTGTCGGAGAATGAGTTCTGAGCAGCGGGGAGTGTTAATCCACCTCCTACCCACTCTAAGGCAGTACAGTGGTACTGAAGCCTATACATTAGTCTACCCAACAGAACCCCACACTACAGCTACACAGGTCCCCTGCTCCCTCCACTCTGCTAATTCAGCTCAGATGCTATCTCTGTAACTCTTCTCTTGGATGTATGACAGCTATTCAGGAGATGTAATGTATCCTAGGTGAATGCATCTCTTAAATGACCATTTCTGAGGCATCAACTTTATCTACAAGTAAAATGGGTGGCTCTACAGTACCGTGACGGACAAAGCATGGGTTACCGCAGACCATTCAGACAACAGTCCACTCTGTGAACCTTTGACCTCAACGCTCACCGCAAACCTATCAGCGTTTCTGTTAACAGGCTCTCCTCCCACAGCCAGTCATTAACGGAGTATTGAAGATGGAGGATCTCCTTATAGAGTTCCTTTCATTAGAGGTGCCTATTCACTGGGGAGAGGTGAGTCACCGTCAGCTCCCTCTTTCCCAACCTCTGAAGTCTGAGCACTTCCAGGAATAACCGCAGCCATTCTGCCAGTCTACACCATGCTGCTTTATTACTCATTAACACACATGCTGCTTCCTTGTCTAACACTCCTTCCCCTTCTGTCTCGTTCTCTTTGTCTCTCCTTCTCCAACTCTCTATGTCTGTCTGTTTGCCTCTCGGTCTGTCTGTCTTAACCCACTTTTCCCCTCTTAACTCTCTATCGCACAGACGCACGCTGTGCTTTCCCATTAAGGCCCCCGGGCACACACTCACACGCGGTTTGCTGTGACCATCAATAGGCCACATCACAATAACATTTACTCCATAGAACCCGGTGCTGTGCAAGTGAGTAAAAGTACCAAAAAAAAACTTTCCAAAAACAGCAGACAAAGAATCACATTATGGTTCATTTCCCGAGAAGAGCCCTTGAGGCCGGAAGGACCCCCAGGCCCAGCGTGTGACAGAATGTGACAGAAGACCGAGCCAGAGGAGATGTGTGGAGAGGTGTTCCATCTAATGAGCTCTTCCTGGTCTTTTCTGTCATCCTGCAGACTAATGATACAGGACTGGTAGTCTGGGGCCATCCTCCTACATGTTCAGCCACAGAAGGAGAAACAAAGAGGGCTATGATAGCTAGTGATGGGGATAATGAGCCTCCTGATCCAAAAAAAGGAGAGGATTACCGTAACAACATTTACCATGCTGTTCATATAACCTTATGGAGGGTATCTGCTCTCATCTCTATGCACTGGTGTTGGAACGCTCTCACCCAGCAGATGACGACATCTCACAGTCTCGAGTCTAAGCCACTGTTCATTAACAAGTGGGAAAAGAAAGAGTATAAGAGTATAAGAAGAACAAAAGGAGAGTCGAGGATATCCGAGAATGAGATTAAGATCGAGCTAGAGGGAGAGAGAGAGCGCAGCGAAGTGATAAGAAAGTACAATAAATGGGGAATGAGGAGAGAGAGACCTGTTGTCTTGGGGTATACAGCTGGTCAGTGTGGCAGTGAGGGAAAATGTATAGCTGAACTGGATAGCAGGCTACGGGTGGCAGAGGAACAATGGAACATAAGGTAGTATTGCCAAAGTGAGTATTACTAGAGGTCATGGGCCTGCATCTGAAGGTTCTGTTAGTACACAACTGAATATTAACATACACCGTTATTACCCTGGGCTGGGTAATAATAGGGCTGGGGAATTCCAGAGACCTCACAATGATTATTCAGACCCCTTTGCTTTTTTCACATTTTGTTTACGTTACAGCCATATTCTAAAATGGATTCAATCGTTTTTTCCTCCTCATCAATCTACACACAAAACCCCATAATGACAAACAGGTTTTGAGAAATGTTTGCAAATGTATTAATAAAAAAAACTGATATCACATTTACATAAGTACTCAGTCCCTTTACTCAGTACTTTTTTGAAGCTCCGTTTAGGAGCGATTACAGCCTTGCGTCTTCTTGGCTATGACGCTACAAGCTTGGCACACCTGTATTTGGTGAGTTTCTCCCATTCTTCTCTGCATATCCACTTAAACTCTGTCAGGTTGGATGGGGAGTGATGCTGCACAGCTATTTTTAGGTCTCTCCAGAGATGTTCAATCAGGTTGAAGTCTGGACTCTGGCTGGGCCACTCAAGAGCATTCAGAGTCTTGTCCCGAAGCAACTCCTGAGTTTACTTGGCTGTGTGCTTAGGCTCATTGATCCGTTCATCTTTCCCTCGATCCTGACTAGTCTTCCAGTCCCTGACGTTGAAATACATCCCCACAGCATGATGCTTTCTCCACCATGCTTTACCGTAGGGAGGGTGCCAGGTTTCCTCCAGACGTGACGCTTGGCATTCACGCCAAAGAGTTCAATCTTGGTTTCATCAGACCAGAGAATCTTGTTTCTCATGGTTGGCAAGTCCTTTAGGTGCCTTTGGCAAACTCCAAGAGGCTGTCATGTGCCTTTTACTGAGGAGTGGCGTTCGTCTGGCCACTCTACCATAAAGGACTGATTGGTGGAGTGCTGAAGAGATGGTTTTCATTCTGGAAGGTTCTCCCATCTCCACAGAGAAACACTGGAGCTTTGTTAGAGTGACCTTCAGGTTCTTGGTCACCTCCCTGACCAAGCCCCTTCTTCTCCTTGGTTCTAAACTTCTTCCATTTAAGAATGATGGAGGCCACTGTGTTCTTGGGGACCTTCAATGCTGCAGAAATGTTTTGGTACCCTCCCCCAGATCTGTGCCCCAACACAATCCTGTCTCGGAGATATACGGACAATTCCTTGGACCTCATGGCTGGGTTTTTGCTCAGACGTCAACTGTGGGATCAGTAGACAGGTGTGTGCCTTTCCAAATCATGTCCAATCAATAACCCTAACCCTAACCTGAGCTCAATTTTGAGTCTCATTAGTAAGGGTCTGAATATGTATTTCTTATGTACAGTGGGGAGAATAAGTATTTGATACACTGCCGATTTTGCAGGTTTTCCCTACTTACAAAGCATGTAGAGGTCTGTAGTTTTTATCATAGGTACACTTCAACTGTGAGAGACTGAATCTGAAAAAAAAATCCAGAAACTCACATTGTATGATTTTTAAGTAATTAATTTGCATTTTATTGCAATGGTGGCTGTTGTCGTTGTGTTGCTGTTATACTGGCAATACTAAAGTGTCTATAAGAACATCCAATCGTCAAAGGTTAATGAAATACAAATGGTATAGAGGGAAATAGTCCTATAATTCCTATAACAACTACAACCTAAAACTTCTTACCTGGGAATATTGAAGACTCGTGTTAAAAGAAACCACCAGCTTTCATATGTTCTCATGTTCTGAGCAAGGAACTGAAACGTTAGCTTTCTAACATAGCACATATTGCACTATTACATTCTTCTCCAACACTTTGTTTTTGCATTATTTAAACCAAATTGAACGTTTCATTATTTACTTGAGGCTAAGTTGATTTTATTGATGTATTATATTAAGTAAAATAAATGTTCATTCAGTATTGTTGTAATTGTATTGTTGTATTGTATTGTTGTAATTGTAATTACAAAAAAACGAACAAAAAAAACCTGTCCGATTAATCGGTATCGGCTTTTTTGGTCTTCCAATAATCGGTATCGGTATCGGCGTTGAAAAATCATAAATTGGTCGACCTCTATTTCTTACATCTTATAATTTGCTCATTAAAGTATAAGAGCACAGAATCCTTGAAAATTGTTCATGCTAAATGTAATAATAGGTCAAGTACTGCAGGCTATGTATTCTTAAATAGTTTATACAGTGCAATCAAGTCAATGTGAGTTGTCCAGAAGTTGCCTGGGCAGGATATGTGAAACAACGAGTATGTTTCTCCTGTGGATGACTAAGGAATCACCAAGGCAACACAGCTAAGCTCAACAAAGCCAAATACATCAATACCTGTTATCTATTAACCATGACGCAATAGTACTATAGCACCACTCACAGAGTCACCAATCAGCTCCTTTGACTTTTAAGCGACAGGGGGAAATAGGATAATAGCTTTCAGAAGGCATTTGATATTAATGAATTGTTCTACTGCAATATATCAATGCAGGATAACAGAAAAGGCTATGATTCAGCCATGAAAATGTCACGCTGAGAAAAGCTAGCTAAATGAAGCTAAATCTAGAGTGTGACAGAGTTAAGACAGAATTTGCACTAAAAGCCTCAGACCTTGAGAAGGTATGTTGCTGCCTTGGACCCATCTTAACTTTACAGTGTTAAATATATGCCATTAAGCTGTTGCTTTTATCCAAAGCGACTTACAGTCATGCATGCATACATTTCCTGTATGAGTGATTACTATGTTGTACCAATGCCACTGAAAAGTGTTACCCAAAACAGCATAGCGAAGCTCAGTTAACATAACCATCTCCAGCCTTAAACTGCCAGGTCAACATCTGGGCTGCGTGACACTGGAAAGAGAAGGGAAAACGTCTCTGGCGTCTCTAGCGTAGAGCATCCCTTCATTTGACATAATAATAAGAGCCCGCAGTGAGTACAAACCTATCCAAAGCAGTTTGGGATATCCTGAGAGCTACAGTGCTGCCATTTAGAACATCTAAAGGGGGAGGGGGAAGTGGTCCCTCTCAAGTATTATCAGACCAGAGCTACTCTGATACATGCTAAACAGGTGTCTACTGAAGAGTATCTCCATCATTTTAGTAGTCATTGAAGAAAGTAGTGCAGGGTGCCCTAATCGTATGTTGGATCCCCCTTTCCACTGGAATCCATCCTCAAACCCCGTCTACATCGCACACACATTCAATACGCCATCTGGCCTGCAGGTGAGTGCAATCCTCTCCCTATTATTCCATTGGGACACACAGATAGATCAGGTGCACTCCCGCCCCCAGCATTAGAGGCATTTCAATCCATTGGTGGTAATGCCGCCACAAAACAGCATTAGTAAACTGCAGTTTCCACATACGTACACTTATAAATCCTAGATGCAATCCTAGATGTCATTCAAATAGCAAAACCTCCGACCATTCCATGTTCAAATCAAATGTTATTTGTCACATGCTTCGTAAACTTGTGGCTCCCTGTTAAGTGAGTGTGTGTGTGTGTGTGTGTGTGTGCGTGTAGTTTAGGGCTGGGAATTGCCAGGGACCTCAATATACGATATCATCATGATACTTAGGTGCTGACAGGATATGTATTGCGATTCCCACGATTCTATATGAATTGCGATTCGATACTGCAATTTGATGTTCCACCGTTTTTGATCAATCTAGTCAACTATCGATATAATATTGTCCCAAAATAATATTGCGAAATGTAACTGAATCCATTTTTCGCCCATTACTAGTGTGCGTGTGTGTGTGAGAGAGAGAAAGAGAGCAGTACAATAGCAGTAGGCTATTGTCACATTGGTATAAAAGGAATCGGGAGACAGGCGCAGGAATGCGTAACAGGGTTTTTTATTGACCCAAATTACAGCGTGCCATGTAAAGGCATGGGGAAGACCAAACAAACACGTATACAAAACACAGTGTTGAAACCCAAACAAAAGAGCGAGGAGTACCTCGAATAAATACACCGGGACGAGACCCGTAACATCCGCACACACAATGATTCTACATGGGACGAGACCCGTAATCATCTTCACAATACAAGCGGCACGAAAGCCAAAGCAACACAGCACCGGTTACTCACACGACCAATGGACATTGGAACAACAACCGACAAGACCATGGAAACCAAAGGGCACATATATACAAATAATAATCAGTGGGAATAGTGGACAGGTGTGCGTGATGAAAGTTCCGGACTGATCCGTGACAGTACCCCCCCCCCTCCCCCCTCTCTATACTTGTTCTATTCCTCTCGGAGAAGATTTAAATAGAATCTTAAGTAAAGTCAAACTAATCCAGCTTCACCTCTTTTGAAAAGTGATGACACAGTGGCAATAATCGTTTCTAGTTATAATAATGTTCTTTATTGTGGAAGTGGCTAGAGACAGAGTATCTAGAGACAGAGCATTTATCGCTGACACTGTTTTTTTCTCTCTCTACTGCCTGACATCCACCTGACATACTACTGACAGTGTCATGCAGTGTCATTCTGCATAAACGATGGCCAGGCAAGTACTGTTGCTGAGTGAGGAGGGGGGAAGTGACACTGTAAGACAGAGAACATTTTCAGAAAGAGACTATAAGAGAGTGGTGACACAGGGAGAGTGAAAACACAGAGAGAGAGAGAGAGAGAGAGCGAGAGAGAGAGAGAGAGAGAGAGAGTACAGAATGACAGAGCAGCGTCTATGTTTTGGCAGGAGAGCGGTCGTCCCAGAGAGTCAGAAGCTGCTGACAACGCAGGCAGAGTGCCCAGCCCCAGCCCACTGTCACACGCTTCGCAAACCAGTATAGTACAGGACAATACAGTACTGAACAGTACAGAGCCTGCACAGCATCTTCAAAGACAGAACCGCCCCATAAGGCCTATAGCTGGCCCACCCACAACCACCCTCTCATCTTCCAACAAGTTTCTTTTATAAAGTCAATTACATCATCAGCTGTCACTAGGGCTGTTGCGGTGACCGTATTACCACCACACCGGCGGTCATGAAGGCAGTCAAATTCCAAGTGACTGTTTAGTCACGGTAATTAGACTTCAAAAAAGCTCTGATGCCGTTGATGGTCATTAGTAGCCTACCAAACTTGCTAACTGCCTGGTCCTCAGCACTCTATTGTCCGTCTAATCACTCCGACATCAATGCAAATGTAATCGCAAATCTAATCAAATACTTAATGAGAGCCCAATAACTCATGTTGCGCAACATTTCTGCAGGGTATGCAATTCAGCAAGAAAACAGAGTGATGGCCTCTATTAAAAAGAGGAGGATCCCATCAACTTTCTATGGGTTAGGCCTACTATATTTATTTCTCAACTTTCCTAATATTAAGCACATTGCTTATCTTTACAACAGGAGTGCAGCCTACCTAGCTGGCATGAAAATGAATCATGGGAAAAGTGTCCTGTATTTGCTATTTAAGTGCATAGATTACATTTTTCCCCAGCCCCTGTTTCGAGACAGCTGCATGATAATGGTCAATTCTAAATCAAAACAAATTTCACACATACACTGTATATGATTTAGTATATGTAAAGACAAGATTAAATCAAGAATATTCTGATGGGTGACAATACTAGGCTATCACTTGCAAATTATATATTATCAATTGTGAATGATGCCCAGCGTAAGAAACAATGCCTTTTAAAAAAAAAGGTTTGTATCACTAAAGTGACCAAATAATGTTTTAAAATTAAGCACATTCATCTGCTTTACAAGGGGTTTAGAGCCTAGCTGGCATACATAAAAAGTGTGTGAATTTCAAGTTTTGGGAAGTTAATATTCACCATAAGAATACGCCTTTATAATAAAAGCATTACATGCATAATTGCATTTGCGGTCACTTTTGATAATGGTGTTTTCCCGCTAATGGAACATTCACGCTTATAGCCTTGCTGCGCTTATAAACGTGAAGAAATAGCATAATAGTTTATCAACATTTTAAGCTAAACGTTCTGATCTGTTGCGACAGCCACATTGCATACTTTTTTGGGGGGTTGGATGCTAGTGGTTGTATTAATTTGGGATCTACCACAACTGTCCTAGACTATGTTTGTAATATTTATTTCACACACAGAATAGAAAAGGTCAACTTTTGTACTATGGGGATAGAAGATTGACATAGGCTAGTGCTTTTGCTGTTCATTAGGCCTCACCTCGTTGGCTGATGAAAAGGAAATGTAGACAGTTCTTCCAAAATGTTCAATATGCACCTCGGAATTGGACAAGCGCAGTTGCGTCCCCGGTGTGTCTGTCTTCACCTGTAGCTTGTGAGAAAGACCCGATCACGTGATGGAGAGCCATATGAGTGAGAGTTGCTTCGGAGCAGGCAGCATTCAGGGAGAAGGGCGCAGCATTCAGGGAGAAGGGCACAACACAGCACTCCAGGCCAAGGGCACAACAGCCAATTGCCGCAAATGGCATGGCCACAAAAAGGGCACGCCACCGTGAAATTCGAGGCATTAGCAAGTGCTTGTCAAATTGTGAATGAGAGACTGATGAAGTGTGAACAGCCTGCGCAAAAAACAAAGCAGAGCTCATGCCTTTCAAGTGACTTTTTTCAAATCATCATTAGAGTGGCATCATGCAGCCTTACAATGTATTAAAAATCTAAACATATACTGTAGCCAAACGTTTGTAGAACAACTACAGTTACATTACTAACGCTAAATTAAGCATGTAGGAGTACCTATTTTGTTTGTTAACTGCTCAACCCAGAATAGCCGCATGTGCCCACTCCCCAAAATCGTTTGGAGAAAATATCCCTTCTATTTTATTCAGCTGTGTTCAATTGTATTCTTCATACTATAAAATGATATATAATTTTAAGCAAATCTTGTCTGCTAAATGAACTATTGTAGCCCACAGCCATTTGGCATAGCTAGATCAGGACCTAGCATAAGGACAACTCAGAGTATGCTATTCTGCTCTTCTGAAATAGACTACATGTTCTTCATATCATGTTTCTTTAGACCTGTCTAAAATATAATGGATTTATTGTGAAGGTGTAGGCTATATTACATGGATTTATTTGACTTTTTAAAATGTAGATGATCTGAAGGTGTGCATCAGTGGCATGCGTGGAAGCCAAGAGATGCTAAATGTGCTTTTGTTAGTTAACGGTCAATTACCGTGTGACCGACAGTTATTTGCTTGACAATCACCGGCTGACACAATTTCGTGACCGCCACAGCCCTAGTTGTCAAAGTGCTTTAAAGATACCTGGTCTTAAGTAGAATAATTGATTATGATGATGTCATCATTCATCATCACATCGTAGCTTGCAGTTAGCTACAGCACGTTCAATTACCATGACAATGACAAATGCACCTTGGTTGGGCTGTGAGGTAGCGAGGACTTCTCCCTGTGTCTCTGTGCCAGGCTGGGGAGAAGGCAGGCTCTTACGCTCTCCCTGTCACTGCCTGACATTACCTGGTAAGAGGCACGATGAGATAAGGGCACGACTCACTCTAACAGCACTGTAGTCTGTGCACAGCTTCTGCTTCACAGAGCAAGAGAAAGTGTGAGAGAGGGAGAGAGAAAGCGAGAGAGGGAGATAGAGAAATAGAGAGAGTGAGTAAGAAAGTGAGAGAGACAGAAAGAGTCAGAGAATCAGGTCAAAAGGAGCAGGCCACCTAGAAAACCCATGAGGTCCAAACTGAATTAGAGACGTACTAAATTAGAATGTGAAATTAGTTGTAGTTACCAAACTCGCTGTGAGAGCATGAAAGCTTGCGGGGAGCTGCCACTGTCAACGGAGCACAGCACATGAATGAACAAGCAGCCGTCATCCAGCTCCCAGCCGCCCCACAACCATCCACATTTGCATACGGTAGAGAGAAGCCGCAGGTGGCTGCTTCACATCCCCATCTCTAAGGTCTTCACCCCCCAAAAACAGCCATAATACTCCACACTACAGTCGTGGCCAAAAGTTTTGAGAATGGCACAAATATTAATACATATTTTTTTAATACATATTTTTTTGTCAGATGTTACTATGGAATAGTGAAGTATAATTACATTTCATAAATGTCAAAGGCTTTTATTGACAATTACATGAAGTTGATGCAAAGAGTCAATATTTGCAGTGTTGACCCTTCTTTTTCAAGACCTCTGCAATCCGCCCTGGCATCTGTCAATTAACTTCTGGGCCACGTCCTGACTGATGGCAGCCCATTCTTGCATAATCAATGCTTGGAGTTTGTCAGAATTTGTGGGTTTTTGTTTGCCCACCCATCGCCGAATGTTGGTACCATTCTTTAGTCATGGTTGTGTTCTTCGGGAAAACTTTGAGTGAGCCCACACCCTTGGCTGAGAAGCAACCCCACACATGAATGGTCTCAGGATGCTTTACTGTTGGCATGACACAGAACTCATGGTAGCGCTCACCTTGTCTCCCCCTGACAAGTTTTTTTCCGGATGCCCCAAACAATCGGAAAGAGGATTCATCAGAGAAAATGACTTTACCCCAGTCCTCAGCAGTCCAATCCCTGTACCTTTTGCAGAATATCAGTCTGTCCCTGATGTTTTTCCTGGAGAGACGTGGCTTCTTTGCTGCCCTTCTTGACACCAGGCCATCCTCCAAAAGTCTTCACCTCACTGTGCGTGCAGATGCACTCACACCTGCCTGCTGCCATTCCTGAGCAAGCTCTGTACTGGTGGTGCCCCGATTCCGCAGCTGAATCAACTTTAGGAGATGGTCCTTGCGCTTGCTGGACTTTCTTGGTCGCCCTGAAGCCTTCTTCACAACAATTATACTGCTCTCCTTGAAGTTCTTGATGAACCGATAAATGGTTGATTTAGGTGCAATATTACTGGCAGCAATATCCTTGCCTGTGAAGACCTTTTTGTGCAAAGCAATAATGACGGCACGTGTTTCCTTGCAGGTAACCATGGTTGACAGAGGAAGAACAATGATTCCAAGCCCCACCCTCATTTTGAAGCTTCCAGTCTGTTATTCGAACTCAATCAGCATGACAGAGTGATCTCCAGCCTTGTCCTCACTCACACCTGTGTTAACGAGAGAATCACTGACATGATGTCAGCCGGTCCTTTTGTGGCAGGACTGAAATGCAATGGATTTTTTTTTGGGGGGGGTTGCATGACAAAGAGGGACTTTGCAATTAATTGAAATTAATCTGATCACTCTTCATAACATTCTGGAGTATATGCATACATTGCCATCATACAAACTGAGTCAGCAGACTTTGTGAAAATTAATATTTGTGTCATTCTCAAAACTTTTGGCCATGACTGTACTTCATAATAATACTCTGGAGTTTAAGAGGAGCGTATTGATGAGGGTGCTAAAAAATCAATTGATTAACTTAATCTCAAACAACTCAGTTACATTTTTTTTACAAAAATAAAACTGCTACAGTAGTTGACGTGGCAGCATAACATATGATATGTTTCTATATTATGTATAGGTTTCATATATAGGTCATTTAAAGGAAACACCAACATAAAGTGTCTTAAAAGGTCGTTGGGCCACCAAGAGCCAGAACATCTTCAGTGCAGAGTGTCTGGAAGTCTATAGGAGGGATGCGACACCATTCTTCCACGAGAAATTCAATAATTAGGTATTTTGTTGAAGGTTCTGGAAACATCACCATGCACAAAGCCTAGCATCGGCTAGAGTAAAGCTTGCCACCATTGAACTCTGGAGCAGTGGAAACTCGATCTCTGGAGTGATAAATCACACTTTACCAACTGGCAGTCCAACAGACAAATGTGGGTTTGGCTGATACCAGGAGAACGCTACCTGCCCCAATGCATAGTGTCAACTGTAAAGTTTGGTGGAGGAGGAATAATGGTCTGGGACTGTTTCGTGGTTTGGGCTAGGCAACTTAGTTCCAGTGAAGGGAAATCTTAATGTTCCGGCACATTCTAGATGATTCTGTGCTTCCAACTTTGTGGCAACAGTTTGGGGGAGGGCCCTGTCCTATTTCAGCATGAAAATGCCACCCATTGGGGGATCAACTCCATATTAGTGCAGTTAATTTCCGAATGAGATGTTCGACGAGCAGGTGATATCCATCCATAGCCATTTGCCTTCTCACCAGCTGAGAAACAACCCAGAGAGAGATCCCAATACCATGTACCTATTTGAATTGTTTTCCCTTTAATCTTTGTTTAACTAGGCAAGTCAATTAAGAACAAATTCTTATTTACAATGACGGCCAAGGAACAGTGGGTTAACTGCCTTGTTCAGGGGCAGAATGACAGATTTTTAACTTGTCAGCTCGGGGATTCGATCTCGCAAACCTTTCGGTTACTGGCCCAACGCTCCGACCACTAGGCTACTTGCCACCTATATGACCATGGTCATGTGTGGTTCAGTCAGTAGAGCATTGCACTTGCAATGCCAATGGTTGTGCGTTCAATTCTCCCTGGGGCCACCCATAAATAAAATGCATTCACACACTTTAGAAAAAAACATCTACTAAATGGCTTAAATTTTTATTTTTATGTACAGTTGAAGTCTGAAGTTTACATACACCTTAGCCAAATACATTGAACCTCAGTTTTTCACAATTCCTGACATTTAATCATAGTAAAGATTCCTTGTCTTAGGTCAGTTAGGATGACCATTTTATTTTAAGAATGTGAAATGTCAGAATAATAGTAGAGAGAATGATTTATTTCAGCTTTTATTTAACTAATCACATTCCCAGTGGGTCAGAAGTTTACATAGAGTCAATTAGTATTTGATAGCATTGCCTTTAAATTGTTTAACTTGGGTCAAACATTTTGGGTAGCCTTCCACAAGCTTCCCACAATAAGTTGGGTTAATTTTGTCCAATTCCTCCTGACAGAGCTGGTGTAACAGTCAGGTTTGTAGGCCTCGTTGCTCGCACACGCTTTTCCAGTTCTACCAAAAATGTTCTATAGGATTGAGGTCAGGGTTTTGTGATGGCCACTCCAATATCTTGACTTTGTTGTCCTTAAGCCATTTTGCCACAACTTTGGAAGTATGCTTGGGGTCAATGTTAATTTGGAAGACCCATTTCGACCAAGTTTAAACTTCCTGACTGATGAATGTTGAATGTTGCTTCAATATATCCACATAATTTTCCATCCTCATGATGCTGCCACCCCTGTGATTCACGGTTGGGATGGTGTTCTTCAGCTTGCAAGCCTTCCCCTTTTCCTCCAAACATAAACGATGGTCATTATGGCCAAACAATTCTATTTTTGTTTCATCAGACCAGAGGACATTTCTCCAAAAAGTATGATCTTTGTCCACATGTGCAGTTGCAAACCGTAGATTCTGGGTGGTTTTGGAGCAGTGGCTTCTTCATTGCTGAGTGGTCTTTCAGGTTATGTCGATATAGGACTTGTTTTACTGTGGATATAGATACTTTGTAACTGTTTCCTCCAGCATCTTCACAAGGTCCTTTGCTGTTGTTCTGGGATTGATTTGCACTTTTCGCACCAAAGTACATCAATCTCTAGGAGACAGAACGCGTCTCCTTCCTGAGCGGTATGATGGCTGCGTGGTCCCATGGTGTTTATACTTGCGTACTATTTTTTGTACAGATGAACGTGGTACCTTCAGGCGTTTGGAAATTGCTCCCAAGGATGAACCAGACTTGTCGAGGTCTACAATTTTTTTTTTAGGTCTTGGCTGATTTCTTTTGATTTTCCATTGATGTCAAGCAAAGAGGAACTGAGTTTGAAGCCTCCAATTGACTCAAATCATGTCAATTAGACTATCAGAAGCTTCTAAAGCTATGACATAATTTTCTGGAATTTTCCAATATGTTTAAAGGAACAGTCAACTTAGTGTATGTACATTTCTGACCCATTGGAATTGTGATACTGTGAATTATAAGTGACATAATCTGTCTGTAAACAATTGTTGGAAAAATTACTTGTGTCATGCACAAAGTAGATGTCCTAACCGACTTGCCAAAACTATAGTTTAAGTGTATGTAAACGTCCGACTTGAACTGTATATAGATATTCAATCACTTAACTACCATCCATCCTAAAGCAGCCTCCTACACACCCACCTCAGGCTATCTCCTCTCCTCTAGTCTAACCAGCTCTGTATCCCTCTCATTCTGATCATGTATAGTACATCTGAGAGCCATGGTGGTGAAGCTGGGGCTGGAGTTATTATTAATGACCCCGTCCCTCCCTGGCTGCTCATCTGTCCAGATGCTGGGAATGTTCTTCCTCTATCCCTCCATCCCTCTATCCACCCCTCCGCTCCACCGAGCCGCTGTCATGTTCCATCTCTCCCTGGGTGTGATAGATGGAGGGGGAACAGGAGATGTCTGTCGATCTGTGCTCTGAACCTACCTAGCATCTCTAATATTCAACTCCCTCATTCAATATTCAACATTCAGCTCTCCTTCTCTCTTTATTTTTCTCCCTCCCTCCCTTTTTCTTTCTCTCCCTCCACGTCTCACTCTCTATATCGATCTTTCTGTCTTCATCTCAATCCTTCTCCCTCTCTTCTCGTTTCTCTCTCATTTGCATTGTCTTGATAATTCTTGCTGTCTTTCGCTCTCTTTCTCCACTCCCCTGTCATGCAAGCTGCATCCTCCTCTATTCCACACGATTGAAAACTAGACACCACTGGCAGATCAGCCTACACCAATTCATTAACACAAACACAGACAAACATATACAAAACACAGACACAGACCAGCACCTATCAACCGGCTCTCTGTAGCCGATGTGAGTAAGACCTTTAAACGGGTTAAAACTCACAAGTCCGCAGGGCCAGACGGATTACCAGGACGCGTACTCAGAGCATGCGCTGACCAACTGGCAAGTGTCTTCATTGACATTTTCAATCTCTCCCTGACACTGTCTGTAATACCAACATGTTTCGAGCCATAGTCCCTGTGCCCAAAAATGCAAAGGTAACCTGTCTAAATGACCATCGCCCCGTGCGCTCACATCTGTAGCCATGAAATGCTTTGAAAGGCTGGTCATGGCTCACATCAACACCATCATCCCAGATACCCTGGACCCACTCCAAATAGCAACCCCCCAACAGATCCACAGATGTCGCAATCTCTATGTGAGAATGCTATTCATTGACTACAGCTCAGCATTTAACACCATAGTGCCCTTCACGCTCATTTTTAAGCTAAGGACCCTGGGACTGAAGACCTCCCTCTGCAACTGGATCCTGGACTTCCTGACGGGCCGACCCCAGGTGGTGAGGGTAGGCAACCACACCTACGCCACGCTGACCCTCAACACGGGGGCCCCTCAGGGTTGTGTACATAGTCCCCTCCTGTACTCCCTGTTCAGCCACTACTGCGTGGCCGTGCACGACACCAACACCGTCATCATTCAGTTTGCTGATGACAAGACGGTGGTAGGCCTGATCAACGATGACAGTGAGACTATGAGCCTATAGGGAAAAGGACAGGAACAACAACCTCTCCCTCAATGTCAGCAAGACAAAGGAGCTGATCGTGGACTACAGGAAAAGGAGGGCCGAGCACACGCCCATTCACATCGACAGGGTTGTAGTGGAGCGGGTCGAGATCTTCAAGTTCCTCGGTGTCCACATCACTAAGGATCTATCATGGTCCACACACACCATGGAAGGTAGGTCAAAAAGGGGGAGGTCACAATTATGTTTATACACTTGTTCACATGCAGATTCTTCTTAATAAAACCTATTTGAAACAAGCCATTACACTTTGTTATTATCATGGCATTTCATATTAGTATTCAGGTTATTACTTGTAAATATTAATCAATTAATGAAGAAATGCAAGGTTGGAGGGGATCTGTCACATTTTTGTATTGACCCAAATTAACGGAGTCGAAATAAAGATATACCTACCTTGTCCTCATCTATTGGCTTTTCTGCATATGTAGAAATAAAAAATAAATACAGATCATATTTCGATGCACAAAACCATTCAAACGAAGTCTGATGGGTTTTCTCACACTTTTCCCGAAATATTCGCACAAAGTCACAAACCCCGCTGCTGCGGTCAATCGACCGTTCTTCAAAGAGAGGACACTGTAAATCATGTACCCTAAGCTACTGAAAATAGGCATTTTACAAGATTAAATCATGCCGTGAGTATTTGATTCTTATTAAAGAGATGGAGCCCAGACAGGCCACTTCATGAAACCTTTTGAATGGACATATAGACCTATAGAGAGAATCCGCGAACCACACACGCACAACCCCGTAAAAGCACCCGTCAATCAAAGCCACCATTGTATGTCAGACATAAGAGCAAATATTTCTCCTTTCCTTGAAACATCTTAAAAAACCTAGGCCTACGTTAGGCTTTATGAAAGTAATCTATAAGATAATGAATTGACAAGGAGAGTATGAAGGGGACAGCTATGTTATAGCATGAAGAGGATTTGACATTTGCGAGAAGCAGGCTAGGCACTTCTATGCGTCAAAAGGCGCGCAAACTCCGTCAACATTAACAGGACAGAGAAACCAGACACATGTTCATTCCTCACACACAGCGCGTAAATGATGGTGTGACATAAACAAAAACTTGTTTCTCACAAGTGTAGCAGGTTGTGAATTCCCCAAATAACATTTCCACTCCGAGAATGAGAAATCACTGTAATTAATACATGCATTAACATAAATTAATGTAAACAAATGACAGGGATTAACGATAATTTGCCTGTTTTACAATCAGTAAATTACCACATGGGCATTCATAAAAGTGTGACAACGTATAACCCAGGCTACTATTCTACTTTGCGGGGATAGGAGGGTCTCGCCGAGGGCGGAATATCGTCCAGGATCGGGCTAGATCAGCGTTGATTAGCCTATAAATTAAGAAAAGATCCCGTATCAAATTATACCTTGCCAGGTTGGAGAGGAGTTGGCGCATTGTCCATTTGACACAATGCATTATAGGCATTAAAGCATTACAGGCCTCAGAGCCAGAACAACCTTGTCGACTGCTGTTGAATAATGAATGGAGTTAACTAAATTAGCAAAACAATTTCAGTCATTGATTAACACTCCCGTTATTAGGTTAAGTGTATCTGCATGAAAATAAAGTAAATAAAACATATTTAGAAAAATTGAAGGATATTTCATTTTCATGGAGGACTTCATCCATAACCACCAGTTCTACAGCTATTCAATTACCGTCACAGCCCCGGTAAGGTGCCAAAATAAATACTCTGAGAAGCTCTGCAGCTCATAACTGCTGGGGAGTTAAGACAATCCGAAATGGCCTACTATCAGACATCCAAATACATGAAAAATAAACATGAACACAAGGGCAAACAATTCACCAAATGAATGTGACCAAATAACGGGAGACAGAGAAACGCATTCTGGAGAGAGATGAGACCTATGGTGAATTTTCACCACACACCCCTTCCCTTCTTATTGTGTCGACATTTTCAATTGGGGATGTCATTTATGTAAATACTAAGCTGTGGTGTAGACCACAACTCAATTGTTTTCGATAGGTCTACAACAGAAAATCCGTGTGAAACATTAATGTTCACTGACTACCAGACAAGTCAAGTATATTATTATCATATGAATTGAAAACAGTATAAAGCTGCATTTTAATATTTCGCATCTATTTGGGTCCGATACAGACCCGACCCAATTTGGATTTGATTCTCCCTCATGTCGGACATGTTTTGGTGTCGGATCTTGTCCACCTCGGATCCGAATCCGACGACCGCGTCCTGTCAGTGTCGGATATGAATTTCATGGATCCAATACGGTCCAGATCTCAATTTCTGGATCAGAGAAGACATCTAATGTACATATCTACCTCAATTACCTCACACCCCTGCACATCGACTCGGTACTGGTACACCGTGTATATAGCCAAGTTACTCATTGTGTATTTATTACTACTACATGTTATTAGTGTGCTGACTTTTTCTTTTGACTGTCAGTATACGGCCACTAACTCTTTTGACTCATCATATACACTGCTGCTACTGTTTATTATCTATCCTGTTGCCAAGTCACTTTATCCCTACCTATATGTACATATCTACCTCAATTACCTCGTACCACTGCACCTCACACTCGGTACTGGTAAACTCATTGTGTATTTATTCCTCATGTCATTATTTTTCGATTATTTATCCATTTTCTTTCATTCTGAATTGTTGGAAAGGGCCTGTAAGTAAGCATTTCACTGTTAGTCTACACCTGTTGTTTACGAAGCGTGCGACGAATACAATTTGTTTTGTTTTGACCGTCTGAGAGTGGCTTTACAGTGCAAACCAACATAGTCTTTTGAAAGCGTGATCAAAACAGAGTAGATACTGAAGCTTACGAAAATACACAAACCCACACTATACTGTACTCAGCTACTCTCCGTACTTACAGACATTTTACTGATCCAGGACACTTTAGTCCCATCAACACCTCTGAAATCCACTGCGTTAAAATCCTCTGTTCAAAAGAGAGTCCATGCAAGCAGTCCCCTGCACAGTGCACACTGACCAGAACAGTAAAACATCAGCTTCGACAGTGTGAATATTCTCCAATAGAATACAGCAGCGCATAAAAACAGTAATCCACTAGCATGATGCATGCGTGCGTGTGTGTGTGTACCTACAGTCAGGCTTCGTCCCACGGAGGAGAGAGACAGTGCTAACATCCAGACTCAGAGCCAGCTCCACACTACCACTGCAGCTGCTGGCTTTACTGTCCTATATGAGACACACACACACACACTTGCACACACACACACACATAGTGCATAGCAACGGGCAATCAGCTGTGAGGGAGGTTCTTTCAAATACTCCACATATCCACTCCCACCCTCCCACCTCGGTAGACGCAAGACTCTCTCTCTCTCTCTCTCTCTCTCACACACACACACACACACACACACACACACACACACACACACACACACACACACACACACACACACACACACACACACACACACACAAACACACACACTGAACTAAGGTAAAAAGAGACGCTGACAGTGTAATCCTGTGGGACTGTGTGACGTAAGGAGAGGAAGCAGGGCGTGGCACTCAGGACTAGAGGTCTTCAAGTTGGATCTGTTCCGAAATGGATCTGTGGATTTCCCACTCGACCCGATATGCATACATTTTTTTTTTTATGAAGACCCGTTCAGAATGGACCCGAGGACAGTCAGACCCAAAGGAGAGTTGAAAACAGACACGTGCTGGTTTGGATCCGAGAGACCTGTTCAGATCCGAGAGAAAGAGAGAGAGAAAGAAACCTCCTACTGGGCGCTGCCAGCGCCATCAACAAACAAGCCATATTGATCCATGATCCATAATTACGTGTCATTAAAAACTGGGTATAACAAATTACCCCAAATAATATTTGTTTTGTTTTGATGTGTAGCCTATTAAAAACATTATAGTTTATTGTTTTTTACTTTCCTAAAACAATAGTTGTCTATCTCATGGTTCAGCTGTCGGAGATTTGAGCGATATAGGCATCAGGCCATTGCATGCATATACTGTAGGCCTGTAGGCATAGGCGTCCACTGTATGATATTTACATTTAAAAAATAAATATTCATGGAGACAAGCTTAGGCCTAGCTCTAGAGCGACTGAGAGAAAGATATGCCGGCACCATGTACCCAACATCCACATCTTTACACTTGTCGGATGGGCTACTACTGCTATACAGATATGTGACCCGTTTCAGGAAACTAGGCGTCTTGACTTCACAGCAGAGCCGTTTGAAATGCCTTCTTGAACATGTGAACTTCCATGTGCCTTAATAAAAACTTTTATGCCATCTGTAAATACGAATAAAGTTGTTAAATTACGAGCCTAGTTGGTTTAGTCAAAGAAAAATAAAGAAACCTTCCTGAGATAATGAGTGGGCTGGACATGAGGAGAGATGAGCTTCAGATTGGTCTGATGCGTAGCATCTTGTGTCCATAAAATTAGCTGGTCGTTATGCGTACATTATCCTTTCTACTGCAGTTTTTCCCCCTAAAGATTTAATGTTAGCCATGGAGAACTGCAAATATGTTGCTACTGCTCTCAATAACATTGCTGCCTAGGAAATCCCTGATTTAGGTAAAAACATTTTAATTGAAGAAGACATTGTAGAGTCTTCTGATGACAGTGATGGGGAAGAAACGACGATCAACGTGTATGAACTGTGTGTAACGTTAGTGATGTTTTCTCAGAATGCCATTTTGCATTGCTAGTTAACTTTAGCTAGCTATTACTATCAGTTTATATTGCCATCACAAAGAGAGCTGGCCCAAGCAAGCACAGGTTACACCTGAAGCATGAGGACTTGCAGCGAGTTGTGAACTTCCTCAACGACTACGCAGAGGATAATGCAATAGTATTACCAGGACGCCACCCAGGACACAAACACTTTGGTGGAAAGCTGCTGCCATCCCATGTGACAAAAGCCGCAGTGTGGCGACTACAAGGAATCGATGACAACACTTGGTATTTAAAGCATAAACACGATTTGATTGTTTTATTGAGCTCCAACATGATTGGCACTACTTTTATTCAGGGCCCCTACTGAACAGTCTGGACCTAAACTTCCTAAATCACAGGCCACACCAAGTTTGCCCCCGGCTGGTACTTCGCGCCTCATCAAGCAGCGCTTCAGAAAGACCAGAGTGAACACTTTGTCTGAGATTGCTGGTGTTGTGAAGGACAGCATTGTGACGGGTCAAAATCTCACAGCTGGTTGGACTGGAGGATGGTACGAGTGTGTTTCATTTGGTGACCTCAGAGAGGACAGAAAACACACATAACTATATCTCTGAATGTGTACATTTCTCAATTATGAGGTTTGAATGAGTAAAGATGAAAGTATTTGTGAAATGATGTAATGTGATGTTAAACCTTTAATGTGAGAGAATTGTATTCCCTTTAAAGTTTAACTAAGGCATTGGCCTGCCCCCATGAGCACAGACACGATCTACCTTCATGGAACCATGCTTTGCTATTGTTATGAATAAAACCCCCTCCTGAGGAAATCCTCTTCAGACTAAGCAATTTGCAAATAGTTATTGAATTCCTAACCATACCACGTGGAGCATTGGTTCAACTCTGAGACTATCGATCCCGACAGAATAAGAGCAAATCTTAGATACTAATTACTAATCTGCAGTTTTAAATTATGTCAACCTGGGATGCGAAGACTGACAACCGCCAAAACATCTATTCTATGAGAACATTTCTGAATTTTACTCTAAAGTATCCATCCTAACCACAAAATACTTTGATCTTCAGGGAAGCAGAGAGAGAGAGACGCTCAGATGAACTCTCCAACAGACAGACAGACGATTCCAACAGAATCGACACCCACTTCCCTTTGTCCACCAAGCCGTCATATCGGCTTAGCCCACTAGGGAACTATCATTTCCTTGTAACCATATCTACTGTTTGTGTGTTTATGCATTTCTGTGATTATTTAGTTAGTTAGTGAATAAATTACAAGACAATTGGTGTATGGATGATTCATAGTAAAGGCTGGGTTTGTGCAGATAACCAACAATATACGACGTTTGCAATGAGACTAACGTGAGGTAAAGAATAATATTAAAATATCTGAAGAGTTATATTAAAAATTATAACTTTCCTTGGTGCCCAGACTTCCTAGGTAACTACATTTACATGATTAGTTTAATCACGTAATAATAATTACAGAGAATTGATTTGATAAAATAACACTTCACTTGACATTGTAGACAAAGGAGAGCTCTCCAGTAGGTACCGAATCCTTCAAAGGCCCTTTTCTCAAAAGTGTGTTTACAAGTTTATCAACTTTCAAAGCAGAAATACTTTCCCATTGTTCCTCAAAACTACAGTGTATTATATACCATTTTGTATCTCTGAGTCTCTACTTTTATTCAATGTAAAAAAAACTATTTCAAATTTTGCAACATAAGACTTTGAGCCGTTCAGTCACATATACAGTGCATTCGCAAATTATTCAGTCCCCTTGACTTTTTCCACATTTTGTTACGTTACAGCCTTATTCTGAAATTGATTAAATACATGATTTTCCTAATCAATCTACACACAATACCCACAATGACAACGTGAAAACAGGTTTTTAGAATTGTTAACTATTGTTAGCTTACAGTTAACTAGTCCAACGCAATAACAACCTGCCTCTCTCTCCTAGCACTCCACAAGGAGACTGCCTGTTACGCGAAGGCAGAAGCAGTCATGTAAACATTCATTCAAACAGCACTTTAGTGCGTTTTGCCAGCAGCTAGTCGTTGTGAGTCAAGCATTGCGCTGTTTATGACTTCAAGCCTAGCTAGCTAGTTAGCGCGCGCTAATAGCGTTTCATACGTCACTCGCTCTGAGCCTTCTAATAGTTGTTCCCCTTACTCTGCATGGGTAACGATGCTTTGATGTGGCTGTTGTCGTTGTGTTGCTGGTTCGAGCCCAGGGAGGAGCGAGGAGAGGGACAGAAGCTATACTGTTATACTGGCAATACTAAAGTGCCTATAAGAACATCCAATAGTCAAAGGTTAATGAAATACAAATGGTATAGAGGGAAATAGTCCTATAATTCCTATAATAACTACAAACCTAAAACTTCTTACCTGGGAATATTGAAGACTCATGTTAAAAGGAACCACCAGCTTTTATATGTTCTCACGTTCTGAGCAAGGAACTGAAACGTTAGCTTTCTTACATAACACATATTGCACTTTTACTTTCTTCTCCAACACTTTGTTTTTGCATTATTTAAACCAAATTGAACATGTTTCATTATTTACTTGAGGCTAAATTGATTTTATTGATGTATTATGTTAAGTTAAAATAAGTGTTCATTCAGTATTGTTGTAATTGTCATTATCACACATTTTTTTTTCCAAATATATAAATCGGCCGATTAATCGGTATCGGGTTTTTTGGTCATCCAATAATCGGTATCGGTATCGGCGCTGAAAAAATCATAATCGGTCGACCTCTAGTTGAGTCATCCGCATACATAGACACACTGGCTTTACTCAAGGCAACTGGCATGTCATTAGTAAAGATTGAAAAAATTAAGGAGCCTAGACAGCTGCCCTGGGGATTTCCTTATTCTACCCGGATTATGTTGGAGAGACTTCCATTAAAGAACACCCTCTGTGTTCTGTTAGACAGGTAACTCTGTATCCACAATATAGCATGGGGTGTAAAGCCATAACACATACGTTTCTCCATGAGCAGACAATGATCGATAATGTCAAAAGCCGCACTGAAATCTAACAAAACAGCTACATGTAGTATGAAGTGAATTCTGGTTAGAGCTGGGATGAGAAGCTCAACCCTGCAGGCATCCTCCAAGCTAATAGCTATTAATATCACACACTGTGGGGATCTCATTGGCTCTGCAGCTAGCAGACAGAGAGAGAGAGGAGAGAGAGAGACTCCAGCCACACGTCAGGAAAAAGACGTGTTTAAGTGCCGGAGGCTAAGAGAGAAAGACCATGATCTGAAAATTCCAGAATTAAAAAAGAGAGTGAGAGGTTGACAGAAGTTAACACAAAGACAGGTTGTCAGAAAGGTGAACCGCTGAAGGCGTGAAGAAGAAAGGAGAAGAGGAAGGTTCAGAGAGACATGTAAACAGCCAATACAGGGAGGAGGGCAGGCGATTTCGAAAGGGAGAGAGCATTGAGAGAAGGATAATAATAAGTGAGTTTTGTACAGTAATGTTGTTGCTGGCAGACCCATAACAGCCTGTGTAAGGGAAGAGAGGGGCACCAGGCCTGGCACTCACAGCAGGGGATGCCACTCTCCAGCGGGCAATGGGCAACAGACTGCAGGCAGCACTAAACCCTATGGTGGCACAGCGGAGAGAGGGCGGTGTGTGTTAGTGCATGTGTCTGCAAGTTTTTTTATATGAGAGTGTTTGTCCCTTTCAGTGTGATACTGCAGTATCTGACTGTCAGCAGGTTTGATGGATGCTGAGGAAACCCATAAATGAGGGGATTAACATCCAACATCACACTTCTAATGCTGCAAAACAGAGCAGGTTATTCAAATGCAGACTCTGGCTACTCATAGGTCAACATGATGTTGTGGTTGGAACCTAAAGGTATTTCTGATGCCTCAGTGATGATACAGATGGTATTAGCATAATGACAGGCCTGGGAAGACATGACTATGACCCGTGGCGCAGAACGTTGTTTTGATGTTTTTAATGCTTGACAAAATGTTGCTTGCCTCCAGGCCTCATGGAATATGTGTTTGAGAGTGTGTTCATGTGTGTGTTTCCAAGTTGATGTGTAGTGTGTGTTTATTCAGACAGTGCATTCAGAAAGTATTCAGACCCCTTGACTTTTTCCACATTTTGTTATGTTACACCATTATTATAAAATTTATTAAATAGCTTTTTTTCCCCCTCATAAATCTACCCTAAATATTCCATAATGACAAAGCAAAAACAGGTGTTTAGAATTTACGTAAGTATTCAGACCCTTTACTTAGTACTTTGTTGAAGCACCTTTGGCAGCGATTACAGATTCAAGTCTTCTTGGGTATCATGCTACAAGATTGGCACACCTGTATTTCAGGTCTCTCCAGAGATGTTCAATTGGGTTCAAGTCCGGGCTCTGGCTGGGCCACTCAAGGACATTCAGTAACTTGTCCTGAAGCCACTGTACTTAGAGTCATTGTCCTGTTGGAAGTTGAACCTTCACCTCAGTCGGAGGTCCTGAGCACACTGGAGCAGGATTTCATCAAGGATCTCTCTGTACGTTGCTCCATTCATCTTTGATGCTGCCACCACCATGCTTCACCGTAGGGATAGTGCCAGGTTTTCTTGTGCCTTTTACTGAGTAGTGGCTTCTGTCTGGCCACTCTAACATAAAGGCCTGATTGGTGGAGTGCTGCAGAGATGGTTGTCCTTCTGGAAGGTTCTCCCATCTACACAGAGGAACTATGGAGGTCTGTCAGAGTGACAGGACAGCCAAAAGAAGGTATTTGCTTTTCTTGGTCACCTCCCTGACCAAGGCCCTTCCCCGATTGCTCAGTTTGACCGGTCGGCCAGCTATAGGAAGAGTCTTGGTGGTTCCAAACTTCTTCCATTTAAGAATGATGGAGGCCACTGTGTTCTTGGGGACCTTCAATGCAGCAGACATTTTTTGGTACCAGATCTGTGTCTCGACAAAATCCTGTCTTGGAGATCTACAGACAATTTCTTCGACCTCATGGCTTGGTTTTTGCTCTGACATGCACTGTCAAATGTAGGACCTTATATAGACAGGTGTTTCTCTCCAAATCATGTCCAATCAATTTCATTTACCACAGGTGGAATCAAGTTCTAGAAACATCTCAAGGATGCTTAAAAAAGTTGTTTTATTTTTTTATTTATAAATGTGAAATAAATTACGGAGTATTGTGTGTAGACTGATGAGGATTTTAATTTATTTTAATACATTTTAGAATAAGGCTGTAACGTAACAAAATGTGGAAAAAGTCAAGGGGTCTGAATACCTTCCGAAGGCTCTGTATATATGAGGGCTGTCTGTTTCATACAGAGTCATTCATAAAGTCTTAACGGTGCCGACTACTGGCCTTTCCACTTCCTGAGGACAAGGGCACTGAACCACCAGACTGACACAAGAAGGAACAACACAGTTCATCATATCTGCGGGCTTGCCTCCTGTCCTCTATGTTGGCATTAGCGTGAGTGGTGAGTGGAGTCTAGTGCGTGAGCCATCTGTCTGCTCATTAGTCACAACACATCACAGGACACACACACAGTATGGCAGTCCGGGCAGGAGCCCCCAGAGTGTTTCCGATCCAGGGTTCGGAAACACTCTTCAAAGCCTTCCAGTCACTGAAGCCCTTTCAGAGGACCTACGCCAGCTCACAGCAGCGTTATCAATGAACCCACACAATAGAATACTGTAGTGGAAACAGTAAGCTACAGTGGTTACTCAAGAGGCAGACAAATTGACAGATGTCAATTTAACGTCTAGTGTTACATTTGGTTGAGTTCAACGTGAAATCAACAAAAAAATGAAGGCTGGCACCACCACTCTGTCTGTTCTGCCTACCCATCTGGAGGTGTGTTGAGGTGGGTATACTGTATAGGAAAGTTTATGGTCATATGCACATCCTTAAAAACATAGGTGCTTGGCTTAATAAAGAATAGTTGGACCGCACACTGTTTATGCTCCCAATTCATCGCTTTATTGACTACGTTTCGATCCAAACCAGATCTTCCGGGGGTGGTTTGGGCGTGAGGCTGCCCTCCTGGGTCATATATTTGTAACGATCCCTTGCGTCATGCAGACATTCCTCTGGGTAACTCCGCCGTCTGAAACGCTCATCCAGACAGTCGACTTGTTTGTCATAGTCACTCTGTGTACTACAGATCCTGCGTATGCGACTGTATTGGCTGACAGTGAGGCTCTTTTTCAGGGGTGTAGGGTGGAAGCTATCTCCGCGTAACAGGGAATTTCTGTCCGTCGGCTTCCTGTATACAGTAGGTCAGTGCTAAAGCCACCCCTCTCCCTCTTTATCAAAATGTCTCGATATTCGTTTCATGTGCATCAAAGGTGAGGGGGAATGTCAGATGTTCAACTGCTTGTATTGATGAAAGAGTGGAATTGACAAAGTTCCTCTGCTGAGCCCTGGATTAGAAGGAATATGTCATCAATGAAACGTTTCCAGCGCTTGATATGGTGCAAGAATGGATTGTTGAAAATCCTGAAAATCCACATTCTTCTCAAACAACCCCATTTACAAATTGTCATTATTCAGTGTCATTTTTACTACCCCTAGCAGTTCCCTTCTGTTGAATGAACATGTACAAGTTCTTAGTCAGAACAATCTCAGCCAGTTCAACAATGCAGTTGGTGCTTGGGAGAGTGCCAGTGGGTCGTTGACGAATGATAGTGTTGCCATGGCTTCTAGGCCTCCCTGGTGGGGGATGTGTGTAGACAGGGATTCAACATCAACACAAGCCATAATCATCTCTCCATTACTATTGTGCATCATGTTAATCATGTCCATAGAATTGCGTAGGGAGGGACACCACACTTTGTTTTTAGAAAGAAATCAATAAACCAATGGAGGACACAACAGGTCTCCCCGGTGGCTTATCCAGTAGTTTGTGATTTTTTTTGAAAGGCATGGATTACGCTCGTGATTGGATTGTCTCACTTTCATGAACTTATATTATTTTTTGTATAATGTCTCCACTTTCGACGAGAAACTTCAGCTCGCAGTAAATATCGTCTTTGAACAGTGGTGTGGAGTCACGCAACAGTTTCTGATAGAAAGTGGTGCTGTTCAATGTTGTCCCCGGCTCTCATTCACATAATCATCACGGTTTACCAACACCACAGCTCCGGCCTTATCAGCCTTACTCATGATCAAACTGAAGTCATTGTTTTATTAATCCAATGATTGTCTCTGTTCTTTGGGAGATTATGGTGGACTATATTCTCGTTTCTTATTTAGAATCTGAGACACATCTTTTTCCACCAATCTGCAGTATGTTTGTAGGGAGGGATTTCCGTATCTGGGCAGACAAAAGATGGATTTTCCTCGAAAAATAGTTTTTGTTCTGTGGGAAATGTCATTCTCTATTGTGTCACCCATAGCCTGAACACTCATCTCAGCCATTCTTGATACATCCACAATTGGACTTAGCATTTATGGGGCAGAAAAACTCCCTAAGTCTCAATGTACAAAATCATTTCTGAAACTCTATTGTAGTGTCGAAGTCATTACATGATAGTGGATAAGCCTTTACTCAAGGCCAACTCACATGAAGTGTTTATGGGACGTGAAGAAAGGTTGATTTACACTCAGGCATTCTGACCGCGTGTCCAATAGCAGCCTTGTTCCTGTGTTCTTCTTGCCCTTCCGACCCTTCTTCCACATCCGTGGTGCTGCTGAACCCTTTTTGGGCCACTGAGGGTTTCCTCTTACCCCTCGTTTGCGTCCTAAAAAAGATACACTCCCATGGGAATCAAAGCTGTAAACCCAATCTGCATCAAGAGAAGACACACTCGAGTGCGGAGGTGGGGTAGCCTGTTGTGGGTCGTCTCTGACATCACCGCCACAGGACATTACGTGCCACAGTCAAGCTGGCACTACCTAAGGTGGTCGTGTCCTGCGTGTGCCCACACACACCCCACCAGGGCACACAGGTCACACCAGTGTTGGGTAATTAGCTAGGCACAGTGCCAGTGCAGAACCAACACACACAGACAGACCTTGAGATCCAAAATTAAAGCCTGGGACAGTAATCACAGGACATAGACAAGAACAAAAGAAAATATCATCAAGGAGATAAAAACAAAGCACGGAAGAAAAACACCAAAAGTGGATGAGAGAAAGAGACAGAGAGAGAGAGATTCCTGTCTCTGAATGGTAGATGCTATCAGAGTGCTTCCCAGGGAGATAGTGTAGCCCACAAGGCTGCCAGCAGAGCAGAGCTGAGACAGAGTGCACCCATGGCCAGAAGCCCAGCTCTTTTCCCAGTTAGGCTTTCAGTCTGCCTTCCTATCTTCCTCCTTCTCTGTCTCCTGCCTGTCTCTCAGTCTCCCTGCTTCCCTCTCAAGCCTGCTTGGCTTCATCCCCACCTTCCACACTTCCCTCTCTCCCTACCTTTCTCCCTCTCTGCCTCCCTGGCTTCCTCAGCCCCGCCTCATAGCTCCCCCCTTCCTAGCTGCCTTTTTCTTCCTCCTCCTTTCTGGAGCCTGTATGATGGCTGGCATTTGGTCTGTTTTAGTCTGCTGAGTCCTCCGACTCCCCTCAAAGACAAACTGCAGGACAACACCACTTTCACAGGAGACTAGATAGCCAACTAACATAGGACACTCATTTATACTCTTTTGCAAACAGATGCGAATGGGCTAACAAAACAACAGATTCACCTTTTGGCTTCACACACACACACACGCGCACACACACACACACACACACACACACACACACACACACACACACACACACACACACACACACACACACACACACACACACACACACACACACACACACACACACACACACTAGGGCTGTGACAGTCATAGAATTCTGGATGATGTAATTGGCCAGCCAAATGACAACCTTTCAAATAACAAAATAAATACATATTTTATTATGAATGTTTGTTTATTTTTACGCACATTTTCTCCTCTCCTCCGCTCCTGACCGCATGTGCTGCCATAGAAATAGAATTAAAAGAACGGGCGTCCCCATTTAAGTCAATGATGGCATAATGTGTGGACTGGCAGCCATTGTGAATGTACCCATAGGACCAAAGTAGAGTTGACATCACGTTGTTACTGTAGAAACGGACTCAACCGCACGAATGCCCGGACGTCCCGTCTTCAGTCAACGGTTAGTTCCCCAAAAAATTATTTTAAAAAATTATTACATTTAAAAACGGTTATGACATTTTTTTTTTTTTACAGTCTTCATCCATAACCGTTGGTTACATGGTTATGCGGTAATTAGGCCAGCCCTAACGCACACACACGCCTGCACACACACACACCAGGATTTCCGTTAGCTTGTAATGGCCGGCTTTTGTCCCCCCCTTAATTTAAAAGCCGATAAATAAAATTGGTGTGGGACAATTGTCTGGGAGAGGAAAAACATCCCATTGCGAAATAGTGTCTGGCCCTCGCTACATATTCGTCGCCAGACCCACTGGCTCCAGGTCATCTACAAGTCCATGCTAGGTAAAGCTCCGCCTTATCTCAGCTCACTGGTCACGATGGCAACACCCATCCGTAGCACGCGCTCCAGCAGGTGTATCTCACTGATCATCCCTAAAGCCAACACCTCATTTGGCCGCCTTTCGTTCCAGTACTCTGCTGCCTGTGACTGGAACGAATTGCAAAAATCGCTGAAGTTGGAGACTTTTATCTCCCTCACCAACTTCAAACATCAGCTATCTGAGCAGCTAACCGATCGCTGCAGCTGTACATAGTCTATTGGTAAATAGCCCACCCTTTTTCACCTACCTCATCCCCATACTGTTTTTATTTATTTACTTTTCTGCTCTTTTGCACACCAATATCTCTACCTGTACATGACCATCTGATCATTCATCACTCCAGTGTTAATCTGCAAAATTGTAATTATTTGCCTACCTCCTCATGCCTTTTGCACACATTGTATATAGACTCCCCCTTTGTTTTCTACTGTGTTATTGACTTGTTAATTGTTTACTCCATGTGTAACTCTTTGTTGTCTGCTCACACTGCTATGCTTTATCTTGGCCAGGTCGCAGTTGCAAATGAGAACTTGTTCTCAACTAGCCTACCTGGTTAAATAAAGGTGAAATAAATAAAAATAAAAAAATAAAAAGTGTCGATGTAATACCAGTTGATGTAGCACAAGAGCTGCTGATACAGCTCAAACAGCTGTTTGTTGCTGCTGGAGTGCAATCATTGCACAACAATTCTGAAGGCAATAGCGTGTAAAAAAACAAACACAAAAAAACAATGTCCACTATTAAAAAGAGCTACTATTTTTATTTCTCAACTGGTAATTAAAGCGTGCTTCCCTAGCCATTCAAGTGCATAGGTACAGTGCCTTGCGAAAGTATTCGGCCCCCTTGAACTTTGCGACCTTTTGCCACATTTCAGGCTTCAAACATAAAGATATAAAACTGTATTTTTTTGTGAAGAATCAAAAACAAGTGGGACACAATCATGAAGTGGAACGACATTTATTGGATATTTCAAACTTTTTTAACAAATCAAAAACTGAAAAATTGGGCGTGCAAAATTATTCAGCCCCTTTACTTTCAGTGCAGCAAACTCTCTCCAGAAGTTCAGTGAGGATCTCTGAATGATCCAATGTTGACCTAAATGACTAATGATGATAAATACAATCCACCTGTGTGTAATCAAGTCTCCGTAAAATGCACCTGCACTGTGATAGTCTCAGAGGTCCGTTAAAAGTGCAGAGAGCATCATGAAGAACAAGGAACACACCAGGCAGGTCCGAGATACTGTTGTGAAGAAGTTTAAAGCCGGATTTGGATACAAAAATATTTCCCAAGCGCTTTAAACATCCCAAGGAGCACTGTGCAAGCGATAATATTGAAATGGAAGGAGTATCAGACCACTGAAAATCTACCAAGACCTGGCCGTCCCTCTAAACTTTCAGCTCATACAAGGAGAAGACTGATCAGAGATGCAGCCAAGAGGCCCATGATCACTCTGGATGAACTGCAGAGATCTACAGCTGAGGTGGGAGACTCTGTCCATAGGACAACAATCAGTCGTATATTGCACAAATCTGGCCTTTATGGAAGAGTGGCAAGAAGAAAGCCATTTCTTAAAGATATCCATAAAAAGTGTTGTTTAAAGTTTGCCACAAGCCACCTGGGAGACACCAAACATGTGGAAGAAGGTGCTCTGGTCAGATGAAACCAAATTTGAACTTTTTGGCAACAATGCAAAACGTTATGTTTGGCGTAAAAGCAACACAGCTCATCACCGTGAACACACCATCCCCACTGTCAAACATGGTGGTGGCAGCATCATGGTTTGGGCCTGCTTTTCTTCAGCAGGGACAGGGAAGATGGTTAAAATTGATGGGAAGATGGATGGAGCCAAATACAGGACCATTCTGGAAGAAAACCTGATGGAGTCTGCAAAAGACCTGAGACTGGGACGGAGATTTGTCTTCCAACAAGACAATGATCCAAAACATAAAGCAAAATCTACAATGGAATGGTTCAAAAATAAACATATCCAGGTGTTAGAATGGCCAAGTCAAAGTCCAGACCTGAATCCAATCGAGAATCTGTGGAAAGAACTGAAAACTGCTGTTCACAAATGCTCTCCATCCAACCTCACTGAGCTCGAGCTGTTTTGCAAGGAGGAATGGGAAAACATTTCAGTCTCTCGATGTGCAAAACTGATAGAGACATACCCCAAGGGATTTACAGCTGTAATCGCAGTAAAAGGTGGCGCTACAAAGTATTAACTTAAGGGGGCTGAATAACATCTCTGTCACATCAAACCGCTCACAATAGTATTTTCCACTAATTGCATTATGGAACGACCATTCACGTGTAGCCTACTGCCTTATGCGCATTTCTGCACCTATAATGTGAAGATATAATAGGTTATCAACATTTTATGCTAAACCTCTTGATCTATTGAATGAGCCTCATTGCTTTTTAAAGTTTTTGGGGATGTAGCCTAGGCCTACTGTTTGGATGAATTTGGGATTTACTGTCCCACAACTGTTTGAAGTAGCGATTTCTTATCTCGCACAGAATGATAAAGATAGTCAATATGCACACTCACCAGGGATATGGCCGATGCTCCCTGTTGGTGCCAATAAGATAGGCTACTTTTCAATTTTTTTTCTGTAAAGAAAGGAGTATGCTAATTAGGATATATACATTTTGGCAATTCTATTCACTTTAGGGAAAGCTTAGCTCCCCCTAGCCTTATGGGCGCACCGCCAAATTGCTCATCGGAATTTAGTAAGAATGAAGCATGCCTGCATCCGAGTTGCATATTCTGTTGAGATGAACTACAGTGGCTTGTGAAAGTATTCACCCACTTGGCATTTCTCCTATTTTGTTGGCTTACAAGATGGAAATAAAATGCATTTTTGGTGGGTTTGTATCATATGATTTACACAACATGCCTACCACTTTGAAGATGCAAAATATTTTTTATTGTGAAACCAACAAGAAATAAGACAAAGAAAAACCCAAAACTTGAGTGTGCATAACTATACACCCCCCAAAGTCAATACTTTGTAGAGCCACCTTCTGCAGCAATTACAGCTGCAAGTCTGTTAGGGTATGTCTCTATAAGCTTGGCACATCTAGCCACTGAGATATTTGCCCATTTTTCAAGGACAAACTGCTCCAGCTCCATCAAGTTGGATGGGTTCCGCTGGTGTAGAGCAATCTTTAAGCCATACCACATATTCTCAATTGGATTGAGGTCTGGGCTTTGACTAGGCCATTCCAAGACATTTAAATGTTTCCCCTTAAACCACTCAAAGTGTTGCTTTAGCAGTATGCTTAGGGTCATTGTTCTGCTGGAAGGTGAACCTCCGTCACAGTCTGAAATCTCTGGAAGACTGAAACAGGTTTCCCTCAAGAATTTCCCTGTATTTAGCGCTATCCATCATTCTTTCAATTTTGACCAGTTTCCCAGGCCCTGCCATTGAAAAACATCCCCACAACATGATGCTGCCACCACCATGCTTCACTGTGGGGTTGGTGTTTCGGGTGATGAGAGGTGTTGGGTTTGCGCCAGACATAGCGTTTTTCTTGATGGTCAAAAAGCTCAATTTTAGTCTCATCTGACCAGAGTACCTTCATACATACAGTCTCCCACATGACCTTTGGTGAACACCAAACGTGTTTGCTTATTTTTTTCTTTAAGCAATGGCTTTTTTCTGACCACTCTTCTGTAAAGCCCAGCTCTGTGGAGTGTACGGCTTAAAGTGGTCCTATGGACAGGTACTCCAATCTCCGCTGTGGAGCTCCTTCAGGGTTGTCTCTGATTAATGCCCTCCTTGCCTGGTCTGTGAGTTGTGGTGGGCGGCCCTCTCTTGGCAGGTTTGTTGTGGTGCCATATTCTTTAAATTTTCATTAATGGATTTAATGGTGCTCTGTTGGGATGTTCAAAGTTTCAGATATTTTTTTATAACCCAACCCTGGTCTGTACTTCTCCACAACTTTGTCCATGACTTGTTTGGAGAGCTCCTTGGTCTTCATGGTGCCGCTTGCTTGTTGGTGCCCCTTGCTTAGTGGTGTTTCAGAATCGAGGGCCTTTCAGAACAGGTGTATTTAAACTGAGATCATGTAACAGATCGTGTGACACTTAGATTGCACACAGGTGGACATTATTTAACGAATTAATGTGACTTCTGAAGGTAATTTGCTGTACCAGATCTTATTTAGGGGCTTGATAGCAAAGGGGGTGAATACATATTGTCACGTCCTGACCTTAGTTCCTTTTTTATGTCTCTATTTTAGTTTGGTCAGGGCGTGAGTTGGGGTGGGCATTCTATGTTTTGTTCTGTGTTTTATATTTCTAGGTGTTTGGCCTGGTATGGTACCCAATCAGAGGCAGCTGTCAATCGCTGTCTCTGATTGAGAACCATACTTAGGCCACCTGTTTTCCTACTATGGGTTGTGGGTAGTTGTTTTCTGTGTCTGTGTTTCACCATACAAAACTGTTTCGATTTTCATTGTTTCACTTTGGTTATTTTGTATTCAGTGTTCAGTTATATTTCATTAAAATGGACACTTACCACGCTGCGTTTTGGTCCGATCTTTTTATACTCTATTTTGTGTATGTCCATTACATGAAATCCAAATGTATTGAAATTTAAATGACAGGTTGTGATGCAACAAAATAGGTCCGGTAAATGTCTTAAATGTCAGATAAATTCAAATGCTGCTGGTCAAATGTCTGGCGCTTCATTTTCCGAACGGAAACCCTGACACGCACACACACACACACACACACACACACACACACACACACACACACACACACACACACACACACACACACACACACACACACACACACACACACACACACACACACACACTCTCCAGTACAGTGGAAAATAACAGCCAACACACCCTACCTGACAGAGTGACGGAGCATGTTTAGCTGAAGAACATATGCACAGTTTGGCTCCCTTTGGCCCTCTAATATGAATCAAGCTTGTGTGTACGGCATTATAACATCTCTACTGGAGGTGTCCCTACTCCCTATCCAACACAGAGCATCAGTGGGTCACTAAGGAGCCAGTAGTAGCCAGCAACCTTACAGAGCCAATAGGATAACGTATTGGCTCCCGTAAGTTTGCACCGTACCACCATCATAGATGCCGTCAACTATGTTCTACAAAAACGGAGATACTATTACAAGTTTAAACCACAATGTGCTGTGTTATGACTGCACTTCTTTCTCAATGTACCTAAAATCAATACAGCCAACGCCCACACATATGCAGTACATGCACATAATGTGCATCTAAGGCACTGCATCTCAGTGTAAGAGGCGTCACTGCAGTACCTGGTTCGAATCCAGGCTGCATCACATCCGGCCGTGATTGGCCCAGCGTCGTCCGGGTTTGGCCGGGGTAGGCCGTCATTGTAAATAAGAATTTGTTCTTAACGGACTTGCCTAGTTAAATAAAGGTTAAGTAAAACAATTTCAATATATGTTTCATTACTAGATAGCAGACAAGCATTTCAACTGTGTGTTAGGCTTTTGTCCAATGATGCAATACGGAAAAGTAATTGTGTGAGCAAAGCACTTCACAATTTCAACCTCATTCATCGTCCAGTGATTACAATGATTAAAACAGTGTAATTGTTTATCTCAGACAATGAGCTCCTACTCACACTACTAATGCAACACCTTTCTGTTCAGAGACAGTGGGTATACATCATATTGTATCTGAGAGACAATTCTTTAGTGCAGTGAAGTAATTTCAAACACACATTACGTAGGGCACATGGGAGCACTTATGCGGCTTAGTCACACCACAGGGAAGAATAAGCAGTGAAAACACACACACACACGCACGCACACACACACACACACACACACACACACTAATTTACCAAATCTCCCTGCTTACGAGCGGTCACGACCAGCCAGTATAGGTCTGATTAGAGCATTCACAAACAATTCTACAGCACTCCCACCACATTTCATTCATCTGTTCCAACTGGGAACTGAGTCTGTAAAAGCACTCACATAAAAGAGCCTTGCTGATGGTCACTACGATGGCATCAATATTTCATGGAAAAAAACACTTTCTTTCAACAATAAAAAAAAAAAAACATGCACCTCTGTCTGATGACGCAAATGGACGGAATGGACTTCCATGTATCATTCTGAGCTGTGATGCTCTCTCTCCCTCTTTTTCTCAGAATCACCTTCTCGCTCTGGCTCACTCTTTCTCCCCCCCCCCCCCCCCCCTCTCTCACACACATACAGACACAACCCACAATGCAGTCAGACTATTTACCTTATGAGCTGCGAAGTATCACTGATAGAGTCCAATTCAGAATGTCTGCACTTCACCTGAGCCACTGTGAAGGGTTTGCCACTTTATGAATGAGAGACAGCACATAAACTACCGTAGTAGTCCTGCTTAATCCCATCAGTCCCAAGACCCCAGCAGAAAATAGATCTGCTTTTCTTTTATTTGACTTTCATGTCCAGCCTTTATATTTAGCCCCACAATCAAGTGTTTAAAAGTGTATTTTCAGAACAACCAGGGCTACAAGTAGAACACAAAACTATTTGATATAAACAGTTGCATTCATGAGTTGTATTGACAAATGTCAATAACAAAACAAGGTCCGTAAAGGCAAAGAAAACGAATAAAAACTAATTTAAATTGTTTGCTCAGTGAGAAATTAATATCCAACTAGTCAGTGACAAAAGTGTGGAGTTTGTGACAGCAACTATGTGAGCTTATTACAGTATTATAGTTACCATGTCCTAGGATTTCCTATGACTTTCCATGTAGAAGAGCCCCTTACTAACTAACAACTCTTGTGTAGCTTGTGCGTATCATAGAGCAAAACATTACATGTGCGTGTTTGAGAGCGTGTCAGCTTTTCATAGATAGCTTTTAATAATTTGTAGCTCAAACCATTTGGACTCTACAGACATTTTTGTAAAAAAATACCTTTCCCCGGGCCCATTCGGTATCCGCCCTTGTCTCGCAAACACTGATCTAGCTCAGCTCCCATTAATCACACAGACTAATGGTTTGTACCAATGAATGCATATGCAATAGACGAATCCAATGGTACAACCCGGAAGTATGTAGCTCAAACACACAAGGGTTAAAAGGGGTTATAAGTCTAAATTTCCCCGGCGTTGTGGTGGGACTCATTGGGTTAATAATAAGACCATGGAGAAGTCCTCTTCTCAAGTCAGAGTCAGTGTGAAAGATGTGATCTGAGGAGTAAGTGTTGTCCAATTTCATGAGATATCAAAGCGGAGATGAAGGAAAGGGAGGGATGAAAAGATGGTTGGAGAAAGGCACCAGTCGGTGGGCCAAGAAATTACAGATAGCTCTACTGAAAGCTGTTGGGTTGTGTATGGGCAACAGCTCTGACAAGCACTTTTACTTTATTTTTTAAATGTTATTTTACCTTTATTTAACCAGGTAGGCTGGTTGAGAACAAGTTCTCATTTGCAACTGCAACCTGGCCAAGATAAAGCGTAGCAATTCGACACATACAACAACACAGAGTTACACATGGAATAAACAAAACATACAGTCAATAATACAGTAGAACAAAATAAAATAAAAAGTCTATATACAGTGAGTGGAAGTTAGGTAAGTTAAGGAAATAAATAGGCTATGGTGGCAAAGTAATTACAATATAGCAATTAAACACTGGAATGGTAGAAGATGAATGTGCAGGTAGAGATAGTTGCATAGGTGCAAAGGAGCAAAATAAATAAATAAATACCAGTATGGGGATGAGGTAGGTAGATAGATAGCCTATCTGTAAACAGCCCATCTAAGTACAGGTGGAGTGATCTGTAAACTGCTCTGACAGCTGGTGCTTAAAGCTAGTGAGGGAGATGTGAGTCTCCAGCTTCAGAGATTTTTGCAATTCGTTCCAGTCATAGACAGCAGAGAACTGGAAGAAAAGACGAACAAAGGAAGAATTGGCTTTGGGGGTGACCAGTGAGATATACTGTACCTGCTGGAGCGCGTGCTACGAGTGGGTGCTGCTATGGTGACCAGTGATCTGAGATAAGGTAGGGCTTTACCTAGCAGAGACTTGTAGATAACCTGTAGCCAGTGGGTTTGGCGACAAGTATGAAGTGAGGGCCAACCAACGAGAGCGTACAGGTCGCAATGGTGGGTAGTGTATGGGGCTTTGGTGACAAAACGGATGGCACTGTGATAGACTGCATCCAGTTTGTTGAGTAGAGTGTTGGAGGCTATTTTATAGATGACATCACCGAAGTCGATTATCGGTAGGATGGTCAGTTTTACGAGGGTATGTTTGGCAGCATGAGTGAAGGATGCTTGGTTGCGATATAGGAAGCCAATTCTAGATTTAATTTTGGATTGGAGATGCTTAATGTGAGTCTGGAAGGAGAGTTTACAGTCTAACCAGACACCCAGGTATTTGTAGTTGACCACGTATTCTAAGTCAGAGCCGTTCAGAGTAGTGATGCTGGACGGGCGAGCAGGTGCGGGCAGCGATCGATTGAAAAGCATGCATTTAGTTTTACTTGCGTTTAAGAGCAGCTGGAGGCCACGGAAGGAGAGTTGTATGACTTTAAAACTAATCTACAGCAAAAAGAATTATGCTGCGTGAGACTGACAATTGTTTGCGACAAGTATTACTCTCTAATAACATTGCATGTGAGGTATTCAAGAACAAGGGATGAGAATGGAAGCAAAGCAAAGAGGGAGTATAGCGGTAGAGAGCAACAGAAAGACACTCCCCAATGAGGTAGGTGAATGAGGTACAGTAACAGTAGACAGGTGAGTTCCGGAAGATGGCGCCGACAGAGATAGTCGCCTCGCTTCGTGTCCTTAGGAAACTATGCAGTATTTTGTTTGTTTTTTATGTGTTATTTCTTACATTGTTACCCCAGGAAATCTTAAGTCTCATTAAATACAGGCAGGAATAACTATTCAATATAAGAGAGACATCAACTTACCAACATTGCGACCAGGAATATGACTTTCTCGAAGCGGATCCTCTGTTTAGACCACCACTCATGACAATGGATTTAATTGCAGAAGCCGACCCAAAACAACGGAGCCACAGAAGGGGCAGGGAGTGGCCTCCTGGTCAAGGTCTGTAGACGTGTACATCGTCCACCGCTCCCGAGTATACTACTCGCCAATGTCCAGCCTCTTAACAACAAGGTAGATGAAATTCGAGCAAGGGTGGTCTTCCAGAGAAACATCAGAGATTGTAACATTCTCTGTTTCATGGAAATATGGCTCTCTCGGGATATGTTGTCGGAATCAGTTCAGCCACCGAGCTTCTCCATGCATCGCGCGACAGAGATAAACACCTCTCTGGGAAGAGGAAGGGAGGGGGTGTATGCCTCATGATTAACGACTCATGGTGTAATCAAAACAACATACAGGAACTCAAGTCATTCTGCTCACCCGACCTAGAAATCCTTACAATCAAATGCCGGCCATATTACCTCCCAAGAGAATTCTCGTCAGTTATCGTCACAGCTGTGTACATTCCCCCTCAAGCAGACACCAAGACGGCCCTCAAGCAACTTCACTGGACTCTATGTAAACTGGAAACCATATATCCTGAGGCTGCATTTATTGTAACTGGGCATTTTAACAAAGCAAATTTGAGAACAAGGCTACCTAAATTCTATCAGCATATTGACTGCAATTCACACGGGGGTAATACTCGATCACTGCAACACTAACTTCCGCGATGCATGCAAAGCCCTCCCCCACCCTCCCTTTGGCAAATCTGACCACGACGCCATCTTGCTCCTACCATCTTAAAGCCAGAAATTCAAAAAGGATATACCAGTGACTAGAACCATTCAATGCTGGTCTGACCAATAGGAATCCACGCTTCAAGTTTGTTTTGATCACGCGGACTGGGACATGTTCCGGTCAGCCGCAGAGAACAACATCAATCTATACGCTGTGAGTGAGTTTACAAGGAAGTGCATTGGAGATGTTGTACCCACTGTGACTATTAAAACCTACCCTAACCAGAAACCGTGGATGGATGGCAGCATTTGCGCAAAACTGAAAGTGCAAACCACCTCATTTAACCATGGAAAGAGGTCTGGGAATATGGCTGAATATAAACAGTGTAGTTATTCCCTCCGCAAGGAAATCAAACTAACAAAATGCCAGTACAAGAACAAAGTGGAGTCGCAATTCAACGGCTCAGACACGAGATGTATGTGGCAGGGTCTACAGGAAATCACGGAATACAAAAAGAAAACCAGCCACGTCACAGACACCGACGTCACACTTCCAGACAAACTAAACACCTTCTTTGCCCGCTTTGAGGATAATATAGTTCCACCGTCACGGCCAGCTAACAAGGACTGTGCCCCCCACCCCTCCTTCTCCGTGGCTGAAATGAGTAAAACATTTTAACGTGTTAACTTTCCCAAGTCTGCTGGCCGAGACGGCATTCCTAGCCGCATCCTCAGAGCATGCACAGACCAGCTGGCTGGTGTGTTTACGGACATATTCAATCGCTCCCTATCCCAGTCTGCTGTCTCCACATGCTTCAAGATGGCCACCATTGTTCCTGTACCCAAGAAGGCAAAGATAACTGAACTAAATGACTACCGCCCCGTAGCATTCACTTGAAGTGCTTTGAGAGACTAGTCAAGGATCATAGCACCTCCACCTTACCAACCACCCTAGACCCACTTCAGTTTGCATACCGCCCCAACAAGTCCATAGACAATGCAAGGGTGCATGCTCAGCCCTCTCTGGTACTCCCTGTTCACCCACGACTGCATGGCCATGCATGCCTACAAATCAATCCTCAAGTTTGCAGACGAAACAGCTACAGGGAGGAGGTGAGGGCACTCAGAGTGTCAAGAATACAACCTCTCACTCAACGTCAAACAAAACAAAGGAGATGATCGTGGACTTCAGGAAACATCAGAGTGAGCATCCCCCTTTCCACATTGAAGGGGCAGCAGTGGAGAAGGTGGAAAGTTTTAAGTTCCTTAGCATACACATTGTGCTGCCATCCTGTTAGAAGGTAACAGATTATTTTATTACAATGGTTAAATTGGGTTTTCATTGTGTTCAATGGTGTTATTGCCCCCTTAGTGGATGTTTCTGGTACTTAAAAAGACTACGCAAACAGGAGGTAGAGAATTTGTTCTGCACGCATAGAAGCAGCTACAAACAACGCTACGGTGCAGGTCTTTCAATGTAGTTATTTCTTGTCACGCTTGTCACGTTCGATTCAAGCATTTAGCTAATGATGATAATCTTGTTATTGATAGAGTTGCTTACATATCAATGTTGGTTGGTTTTTTGCATTTACTCACAAATTGCAATGCATTTCATGTATGTCGTTAGCTGTATTACTTTGCTCGTGCGTCATGCAAACGAATAGTAAAATATACAATAATGTAGTTTTGTTACTGTTTCTAGTGTAATATGCTTTGTTATTCTACATAGATGGTTGTACATTATTAGAGTAATGAAATGAGTTAGCCAATTACCATATGAGTAACAATTAGCTATATGGTTTGGCATCATGCCAGATGCATGGTACCTTAGCACGTGCTTTGTATTTATGCAAATTCAAATGTATAATGTACAGCTACAGTATGTCGGTGTGAATTCAATACTAAAGTATATTATTTTCTGTATTTTGCAGTTTCACAACATAAACGTTTTCAATATATTCATTCAAGAAAAGTCACGCCTTGGGAGTTTTATTGAAGACTTAGTTGTTAGCTATCTGTCTAGTTTTGCATGGGAACGCAACTCAAGGGCAGAATAGTGAAATAGAATAACTGCACACGGTGGTTATGTTTCTACGTTCATCAGCCAACAAAGCCTCTTATCCTAGGGAAGACCAGCAGTCTACGATGCAACAACCAGAGCCAGGTGTTCAACAGAGAGAGATGGAAGAGCCTCTTCAGCACATTGGGACCAAGTCTCAATCTACAAGATCCCATCAAAACAGTCAAGCAGATCCTCAACGGCGAGTTCTGCAGCCATCAAAGCACGCGCCAAGGCAGACGCAACACGCGCACAAGTCTCCTTTGCTGAGAAGGAAGCTTCTGTGATGAAACAAAAGGCAGAAATAGAGGCCAGCTTGTTGAAGCAAAAAGCTGACCTCGAGGCAAGTTTATATGTTCTCCAAGTTGAGAGAGCAGCTGCTGCTGCGTTGGCTGAAGCTGCAGCCTTTGAAGAAGCTGTAGGATCAGAACACAGAGAGCTTCGCAAAGAACTAGACACAGGGACACAGCCCGTTAGTCCAGTCCAACGTACATGTGAGTATGTGCAACAACATGCTAGGCCCTACTTTGCTGAACTTCCATTTGAAGTGGAGAAACAAGAGCTTAGTGTTGACCCAGCTACATGCCATAATCCAGTAAGTAGCAAACAACAGAACATGAGCAGAGACTCTCCGTTCAAAAGAAATGAACAGCAGCATGGTGGAAATGGAAAGCAAGCCCACGTCCAGTCACGCACACAAAACTTCCCTGAGTCACAAGTGGCACCAGACCTCATCAAGTACCTCCTACGGCGTGAGATGGTGAGTTCCGGACTCCTGAAGTTTGATGATCGCCCTGAAAATGATTGGGCATGGAAAGCATCCTTTCTCAATGCGACCAGAGACTTGAATTTATCAGACAGGGAAGAGTTAGATCTAATTACCAAGTGGCTAGGGGCAGAGTCGTCTGAGCAAGCAAACAGAATTAGATCTGTCCATATTTTCAACGCAACAGCAGGGCTTAACATGGTCTGGCAACGACTAGAAGAGTGCTATGGTACACCCGAAGTGATCGAGAATGCACTGTTGAAGAAAATGGATGATTTTCCAAAACTGGCTAACAAAGACAATCACAAACTAAGAGAACTAGGTGACATTCTTCTCGAACTGGAGTGTGCTAAAGTATAAGGGTGCCTTCCAGGCCTCGCTTATCTGGACACATCTCGGGGGGTAAAGGGCAGAATACACATCACAGACAAACTGAAATGGTCCACCCACACAGACAGGGTGGTGAAGAAGGCGCAACAGCGCCTCTTCAAACTCAGGAGGATGAAGAAATGTGGCTTGTTACCCAAAACCCTGACAAATTTTACTGATGCACAATTTAGAGCATCCTGCCGATCTGTATCACCGCCTGGTATGGCAACTGCACCACCCTCAACCGCAAGGCTCTCCAGAGGGTGGTGCTGTCTGCACAAAGCATCACCGGGGGAAAAATACCCGCCCTACAGCATCCGATGTCATAGAAAGGCCAAAAAGATCATCAAGGACAACAACCACTCGAGCCGCTGCCTGTTCACACCGCTACCGGCTAGTAGGCGAGGTCAGTACAGGTGCATCAAAGCTGGGACTGAGAGACTGAAAAACAGCTTCTATCACAAGGCCATCATACTGCTAAACAGCAATCACTAACTCTGCTGCTGCCTACACTTAGACCCAATCACTGGCCACTTCAATGAATGAATCACTAGTCACTTTAAACAATGGCACTTTAAATAATGCCACTTTAATAATGTTTACATATCTTACATTACTCATATCATATGTATATACTGTATTTTATACCATCTATTGCACCTTGCCTATGCTGCTCGGCCATCGCTCATCCCCAGGACTACCTGACATGATGACTCCTTGCTGTCCCCAGTCCACCTGGCCATGCTGCTGTTCCAGTTTCAACTGACCTGAGCCCTAGGACCATGCCCCAGGACTACCTGACATGATGACTCCTTGCTGTCCCCAGTCTACCTGGCCATGCTGCTGCTCCAGTTTCAACTTCCACCTGACTGTGCTGCTGCTCTAGTTTCAACTGTTCTGCCTTATTATTATTCGACCATGCTGGTCATTTATGAACATTGAACATCTTGACCATGTTCTGTTATAATCTCCACCCGGCACAGCCAGAAGAGGACTGGCCACCCCACATAGCCTGGTTCCTCTCTAGGTTTCTTCCTAGGTATTGGCCTTTCTAGGGAGTTTTTCCTAGCCACTGTGCTTCTCCACCTGCATTGCTTGCTGTTTGGGGTTTTAGGCTGGGTTTCTGTACAGCACTTTGAGATATCAGCTGATGTACGAAGGGCTATATAAATAAATTTGATTTGATTTGATTTGATTTGATATACTTATATGTACATATTCTCATTCACCCCTTTAGATTTGTGTGTATTAGGTAGTTGTTGGCGAATTGTTTGATTATTTGTTAGATATTACTGCACTGTCAAAACTAGAAGCACAAGCATTTCGCTACACTCGCATTAACATCTGCTAACCATGTGTATGTGACCAATAAAATTTGATTTAATATTAATTTGATTTGAGCTGAGAGAAAAGGGGTGCTGAAATGAAATGTGTGAAGTAAACACGAGCAGAAAGTGAAATGAGGTTTTAGAGGATAAGAACTGAATGAGTTTGGTATTTGGTTTTATTTTGGTGAGACGTCTATTTGCAGGTGAAACCGTGAGGAAAGCAGGTGTGACTATGATGCCACATTGTTACAGCACACCCTACTGACGGTCTCGCACAATGATGGGGCTACATAACAGATCGAAAAAGCTGTCCTCATACCAAGGTGCAATTAAAACTGCAGAATATGCAGCCACACACACACACACACGCATTTGTTTTACTATCCTTATGGGGACCAAACAATTGATTACGATTCAAAACTATTTTTCCGTAACACCTAACACTTAACCTAACCCATAATCTAACCCTAACCCCACAACCATGAACCTAAACCTAATTTTAACCCTAACACTAAACCTAACCCCACAACCCTGAACCTAAATGAATTGTAACCCTAACACTAAACCTAACCCTAACCCCACAACCCTGAACCTAAACCTAATTGTAACCCTAACACTAAACCTAACTCATAATCTAACCCTAACCCCATAACCCTGAACCTAACCCCAATTGTAACCCTAACACTAAACCTAACCCATAATCTAACCCTAACCCCATAACTCTGAACCTAAACCTAATTGTAACCCTAACACTAAACCTAACCCATAATCTAACCCTAACCCCATAACTCTGAACCTAAACCTAATTGTAACCCTAACACTAAACCTAACTCATAATCTAACCCTAACCCCATAACCCTGAACCTAACCCCAATTGTAACCCTAACACTAAACCTAACCCATAATCTAACCCTAACCCCATAACTCTGAACCTAAACCTAATTGTAACCCTAACACTAAACCTAACCCATAATCTAAACCTAACCCCACAACCCTGAACCTAAACCTAATTTTAACCCTAACACTAAACCTAACCCCACAACCCTGAACCTAAACCTGATTGTAACCCTAACACTAAACCTAACCCATAATCTAAAACTAACCCCACAACCCTGAACCTAAACCTAATTGTAACCCTAACACTAAACCTAACCCCACAACCCTGAACCTAAACCTAATTGTAACCCTAACACTAAACCTAACCCATAATCTAACCCTAACCCCATAACTCTGAACCTAAACCTAATTGTAACCCTAACACTAAACCTAATTGTAACCCTAACACTAAACCTAATTGTAACCCTAACACTAAACCTAATTGTAACCCTAACACTAAACCTAATTGTAACCCTAACACTAAACCTAATTGTAACCCTAACACTAAACCTAACCCATAAGCCTAAAAAAGTATTTTTATTGCGGGGAATCGGCAACATGTCCCCACTTGTCTGACTTTTCCTTGTTTTACTATCCTTGTGAGGACTTCTGGTCACCACAAGGATAGTAAAACCACACACACACACACACACACACCTGAACCCTGCTGCTGCCTTTTCCAGCTCAGAGTCAGAGTCTGCACTGAGGCAGAACACAATCTGTGGAACACAGTTACATAAACTCGCTGTTTGTGCTGCACAACCTTTCCACAAAGCCTGGGTGAAATGCATCCCTCCATCTCTCTCCACTCTATCCCTCTATCACGCCACCCACAGTGTGTGTCCACGTATTTCATTACTTCAAAAAAGACAAACATAGCAAAAGGTAGAAAAAATGGAGCCGCAGACTGTGAAAGCAAGGACCAGGCAAACATCCTCGATGAACTGTGTTTTTAAAATGATATTCATTCAAAGCACTAATCGCTTGTTTAGCGTTGCTGATAGCAGCACCGTTTACACCACCGCTTAAGATAAAAGGGTAGAAAGGCTTTGAATCATTATCATGAGGGAACCCGTGGTTTATAGCACCCGGAGTGTTCTTAAGAACAAGCACACTATTTGTTCATCTTTTACTGCAGTGGGCTAAATCAGGGTCGCACAGTGTGTTTCTTGGAAGTCTTAAACAAATCTACTTTGAAGCCGAATTATCCACCTCACACACATGGTTATTGGGCTTAAAAAAGAAGGCACCTTATAGATATAAAGTTGAAATGTATTGCACTTCATATACATCACAGATGATTGAAATATAACAAAACCGTTTGACATACTGTAGAAACACCGGATCTGTTTGTTGTTGTTGTTGTTGTTGATTAATTCGGAAATTAGGAAAAATATCAATAACATGAAGCTTTGAGGCCACTAGAGGGCGCTTTGAATTACAGAAGAAAACGTTATTGAGAGAGAGAGAGAGAGAGAGAGAGAGAGAGAGAGAGAGAGAGAGAGAGAGAGAGAGAGAGAGAGAGAGAGAGAGAGAGAGCTATAGGACAGCGCTGCTCAGTCTATTATCTATCCTGTTGACTAGTCACTTTATCCCTACCTTTATGTGTAACTCAGTTACCTCGTAACCCTGCACATCTACTCAGTACTAGTGGTACTCCCTGTATATAGCCATGTTATTTTTAGTCATTATTGTTATCCGCTATTCACTGTATTTAATCCTTGTGTCACTTTTTTCTATATTCTTTTTATATTTCTGTAACTTTATCTTTAACTCTGCTTTGTTGGAAAAGGGCCCGTGAGTGTTCCACTGTTAGTCTAAACCTGTTGTTAACGAAGCATGTGACAAATAACATTTGATTTGACTGAGGTGCCTTAAAAAGACAACAAAAAAGAGCAACAGCTTCTATAAATGAGATCGCTGTCAAATCAATCCTGTACTTTTACCACTGGTTCAAGTCAAGAACAACTTCCCTGACACAACCATGCCTTCCACTATCCCAAGTTACCGTAACATAACACAGCTCACAGCATCAGTGTACCTTTGTCTATAAATGTCACAGGTACGTGGCATTGGGTGCTTTAGCTGTTGCCTCTGGAGCACATGTGCAATGTACCACTGCTAGCATGGGTTTGAATCTCTCCCCCTGCTCTTTCAGCACACTCTCTCTCTCTCTCTCTCTCTCCTATATTTCTTCTCTCTCTTTCCAATAAACTAGAAACTAGATTGTAATATATTTAGCTTGAGCGGAGAGAACACCCATAATTGAAGGACCATGGATAAAAGGCGAGGAGACACAATTGCTGGAACTGTTTGTGTGTGTGTGTGTGTGTGTGTGTGTGTGTGTGTGTGTGTGTGTGTGTGTATGTGTGTGGGGGGGGGGTGTCTGAGTCGGAGCCCTCTAATGCCTTTTGAACACATTGAGAGAGTGACTTGGCAGAGGACAGAAGGATGAAAAGGGAGGGGTGTTATATGGATCTGGGTGAGGAGGGAGTCAATTCACTGTACGGCAACTTGCCATCATTGAATACAGTGCCTTCCCGAAACTATTCTTACCTGTTGACTTATTCCACATTTCATTGTGTTAAAGCTTGAATTCAAAATGGATTTAATTTATATACTTTTTCACCCATTTACACACAATACACCATAATGCACACCTGGATTGTACAATATTTGCACATTATTCTTTTAAAAAAATCTTCAAGCTCTGTCAAATTGGTTGTTGAACATTGCTAGTCAGCCATTTTCAAGTCTTGCCGTAGATTCTCAAGATGATTTAAGTCAAAACTGCAACCAGGCCACTCAGGAACATTCAGCGTCGTCTTGGTAATCAACTCCAGTGTATACTGTATTTGGCCTTGTGTTTTAAGTTGTTGTACTGTTGAAAGGTGAATTTGTCTCCCAGTGTCTGTTGGAAAGCAGACTGAACCAAGTTTTCCTCTAGGATTTTGCCTATGCTTAGCTCTATTCCATTTATTTTTATTCTCAAAATTCTCCCTAGTCCTTGCCGATGACAAGCATACTCATAACATGATGCATCCACCACTATGCTTGTAAATCTGAAGAGTGGTATTTAGAGATGTGTGTGTTTGCTCCAAATATAGCACTTTGTATTCAGGACATAAAGTACATTTATTTGTCCACTTTTTTGTAGTTTTACTTAGTGCCTTATTGTAAACAGGATGCATTTTTTAGGAAATGTTTATTCTGTACAAGCTTCCTTCTTTTCACTCTGTAATTTAGGTTAGCATTGTGGAGTAACTACAATGCTATTGTCCTCAGCCATGTTTTTAAGTCACCATTGGCCTCATGGTGAAATCCCTGAGCAGTTTCCTTCCTCTCCAGCAACCTAGTTAGGAAGGATGCCTGTATCGTTGTAGTGACTGGGTGTATTGCAACACCATCCAAAGTGCAATTAATGACTGCACCATGCTAAAATGGACATTCAAATTCTATTTTTACCCATCTACCAATCGGTGCAATTCTTTGCGAGGCATTGGAAAACCTCCCTGGTCTTTGTGGTTGAATCTGTGCTCGACTGAAGACCTGACAGATAATTGTATATGTGAGGTACAGAGATGAGATAGTCAGTACTCCTGAACTTATTTAGGCTTGCCATAACAAAGGGGTTGAATACCTATTGATTCAAGACATTTCAGAGTTTCATATTTTATTCATTTGTAAAATATTATACTTTGATATTATTGGCTATTGTGTGTATCGTAGGCCAGTGACACTATATGTGCCAGCAGTAGATAAACAAATACCGTGTGTATGTGTGTGTGTGTGTGTGTGTGTGTGTGTGTGTGCAAGTGTTTGCAATGTGTATGATGTGATTGTAGATGGGGGGTGGTGTGTGGTGAAGTAAAATATCTCAGCAGTTCAGTCTCACACACTCATCTCCATCAGACCTGGGCAGAAAATACATGTATTTGTTAAATTAAACAGGGTTTCAGAAATGTTAGTAAATAAATTAAACATAAAAAACAGAAATACACTATATACAGTGGGGAGAACAAGTATTTCATACACTGCCGATTTTGCAGGTTTTCCTACTTACAAAACATGTAGAGGTCTGTAATTTTTATCAATGGTACACTTCAACTGTGAGAGACGGAATCTAAAACAAAAATCCAGAAAATCACATTGTATGATTTTTAAGTAATTCATTTGCATTTTATTGGTCCTCAAGAACACAATGGCCTTATTCATTCTTAAATGGAAGAAGTTTGGAATCACAAGACTCTTCCTAGAGCTGGCCACCCGGCCAAACTGAGCAATCGGGGGAGAAGGGCGTTGGTCACTCTGACAGAGCTCCAGAGTTCCTCTGTGGAGATGGGAGAATCTTCCAGAAGGACAATCAGGCCTATATGGTAGAGTGGCCAGACAGAAGCCACTCCTCAGTAAAATGCACAGCCCAGTTGGAGTTTGCCAAATGGCAACTAAAGACTCTAAGACTATCAGAAACAAGATTATCTGGTCTGATGAAACCATGATTGAACTCTTCGGCCTGAATGCCAAGTGTCATATTTGGAGGAAACCTTGCATCATCCCTACGGTGAAGCATGGTGGAGGCAGCATCATGCTACAGAGCACTCAGGACCTCAGTCTGGGCTGAAGGTTCACCTTCCAACAGGACAACAACCCTAAGCACACAGCCAAGACAATGCAGCAGTGGCTTCAGGACAAGCCTCTGAATGTCCTTGAGTGTCCCAACCCGATCAAACATCTCTGAGGAGACCTGAAAATAGCGACGCTCCCCATCCAACCAGGCAGAGCTTGAGAGGATCTGCGGTGACGTATGGGAGAAACTCCCCAAATACAGGTGTACCAAGCTTGTAGCGTCATAACCAAGAAGACTTGAGGCTGTAATCGCTGCCAAAAGTGCTTCAAGAAAGTACTGACTAAAGGGTCTGAATACTTATGTAAATGTGATATTTCCGTTTAAAAAAATTTGATAAACCAGTTTTTGCTTTGTCATTATGGGGTATTGTGTGTAGATTGATGAAGAAAAAAACTATTTCATCAATTTTAGATTAAGGCTGTAACATAACAAAATGTGGTGTATACATACCAGTACCGAGTCGATGTGCAGGGGTACAAAGTAATTGAGGTAGATATGTACATATAACTTGGAATAAAGTGACTAGGCAACAGCATAGATAATAAACAGTAGCAGCAGCAGATGTGATGAGTCAAACAAGTTAGTGCAAACAGGGTCAATGCAGATAGTTAACTAGTTAACTAAATAGCAACCTGCACTAACTATTTAGTCGTCTTATGTCTTGGGGGTAGAAGGTGTTCAGGGTCCTGTTGGTTCCAGATTGTGGAAGCAGATAGAATAGTCTATCTATGACTTGGCTGGCTGGAGTCTTAAAATTTTTTTAGGGCCTTCCTCTGACACAGTCTGGTACCTGGATGGCGGAGAGGTTAATGTGTCTTGGGGACATGATCTTTGACCCTCTGTAACTTTCTCACTCATCATTATTCACGATTCATTCAGGTTTATCCGTAATCGTGGTAGTATCCACATTAATATAGAAGTGTGTAGAAACATATTCTATTCTTATTTACAATAAACGTTACTCCAAAATACACTTTTCCATTCATTTCTATTGGGCACAAAATAATCTGTAACACATCCAAAACTAACTGCAAATGCATCCAACAATTTTGTAGGTTGATATAGTCATTTCTGCATACAATATACTGTAGCTCAGTATTTGAATAATTTATATCATACAGTCGTTATTGCTAATTTTTTCAATGGTTTCAATATAAACTATGAGCCAGGATAAAAATCAACTCCTAAAAGTTTGGAACTGGGTAGTGAGGGTTGCAACTGAAGACAGACGATTTTTACGCACTACGCGCTTCAGTACTCGGTGGTCTCGTTCTGTGAGCTTGTGAAGCCTACCACTTCCAGGCTGAGACGATGTTGCTCCTAGACCTTTCCACTTCACAATAACAGCATTTACAGTTGACTGGGGCAGCTATAGCAGGGCAGAAATTTGACGAACTGACTTGTTGGAAAGGTGGCATCCTATGACAATGCCACATTGAAAGTCACTGAGCTCTTCAGTAAGGCCATTCTACTGCCAGTGTTTGTCTATGGAGATTGCATGGCGGTGTGCTCGAATTTATACACCTGTCAGCAACGGGTGTGGATGAAATAGCCAAATCCACTCTTGAAGGGGCAGCCACATACTTTGTACATATAGAATATCTGTCGACTAGGTGGGACTCTTATGACTAAAGAGGTTTCATGCGTGGCTTTTATTTTTACCCATAAGAGTAGGAGAAAAATGTCTCTATTCTCAACAAGGCCAATTTTCTACTCAGATGCTTTGTGGATACGGGCCCTGATCTCCACCCAGACAGAGGTCAACAGTGGACTAACACAAGGTCATATGGGGGATGTCACAGCTACAGCTGGCATGATGTAGGAAAGAGTGGGCCTCGGTGATAATAAATACTACCCATTCTCCCAGCAACCTTTGGGGTGTGAGATTTTCTGTAGGTCAGCCATGTCCTACAGTTGAGGGACCTTAATATCTCCGTAATTTACATGTAGTCACTTGTGTTTGAGAGGACTACGACAGTGTTTCCAAAATATTAGCCTATTCACTAACTATGGCCTGTCACAATGAAGCCATACAAATAGAAGCCACCTGCTGTTGTGGGTTTCTCATCATTTTCCACTGTTCCTTCTAATAGGAACAGTGCTGCTTTACATGCAGTGGGACAAAAAAGTATTTAGCCAGCCACCAATTGTGCAAGTTCTCCTACTTAAAAATGAGAGAGGCCTGTAATTTTCATCATAGGTACACATGAGAAAAAAAATCCAGAAAATCACATTGTAGGAGTTTTAATGAATTTATTTGCAAATTATGGTGGAAAATAAGTATTTGGTCACCTACAAACAAGCAAGATTTCTGGCTCTCGCAGACCTGTAACTTCTTCTTTAAGAGGCTCCTCTGTCCTCTCGTTACCTGTATTAATGGTACCTGTTTGAACTTGTTATCAGTATAAAAGACACCTGTCCACAACCTCAAACAGTCACACTCCAAACTCCACTATGGCCAAGACCAAAGAGCTGTCAAAGGACACAAGAAACAAAATTGTAGACATGCACCAGGCTGGGAAGACTGAATCTGCAATAGGTAAGCAGCTTGGTTTGAAGAAATCAACCGTGGGAGCAATTATTAGGAAATGGAAGACATACAAGACCACTGATAATCTCCCTCGATCTGGGGCTCCACGAAAGATCTCACCCCGTGGGGTCAAAATGATCACAAGAACAGTGAGCAAAAATCCCAGAACCACACGGGGGGACCTAGTAAATGACCTGCAGAGAGCTGGGACCAAAGTAACAAAGCCTACCATCAGTAACACACTATGCCGCCAGGGACTCAAATCCTGCAGTGCCAGACGTGTCCCCCTGCTTAAGCCAGTACTTGTCCAGGCCCGTCTGAAGTTTGCTAGAGAGCATTTGGATGATCCAGAAGAAGATTGGGAGAATGTCATATGGTCAGATGAAACCAAAATATAACTTTTGGTAAAAACTCAACTCGTCGTGATTGGAGGACTAAGAATGCTGAGTTGCATCCAAAGAACACCATACCTACTGTGAAGCATGGGGGTGGAAACATCATGCTTTGGGGCTGTTTTTCTGCAAAGGGACCAGGACGACTGATCCGTGTAAAGGAAAGAATGAATGGGGCCATGTATCGTGAGATTTTGAGAGAAAACCTCCTTCCACCAGCAAGGGCATTGAAGATGAAACGTGGCTGGGTCTTTCAGCATGACGATGATCCCAAACACACCGCACGGGCAACGAAGGAGTGGCTTCGTAAGAAGCATTTCAAGGTCCTGGAGGTCTCCAGATCTCAACCCCATAGAAAATCTTTGGAGGGAGTTGAAAGTCCGTGTTGCCCAGAAACAGCCCCAAAACATCACTGCTCTAGAGGAGATCTGCATGGAGGAATGGGCCAAAATACCAGCAACAGTGTGTAAAAACCTTGTGAAGACTTACAGAAAACGTTTGACCTCTGTCATTACCAACAAAGGGTATATAACAAAGAATTGAGATAAACTTTTGTTATTGACCAAATACTTATTTTCCACCATAATTTGCAAATAAATTCATAAAAAATCCTACAATGTGAATTTCTGCATTTCTTTTTCTCATTTTGTCTGTCATAGTTGAAGTGTACCTGCAAGTGGGAGAACTTGCACAATTGGTGGCTGACTAAATACTTTTTTGCCCCACTGTACCTCTGCTTTACATAGCATCATCAGCTTTGACCACCCTGTTTCACAGACCGTATCCGTGTTCATCTGCTGATGACACATCAGCGTGTGTGTGTGTGTAGGCAGGTAGATGCATGGCGTCTCTCTCTGCAGTGTGAACTAGAGGTCAATTAATTAGGGCCGATTTCATAACAATCGGAAATCTGTGTTTTTGGGCGCCGATTTCCATTTATTTTTTTACCTTTATTTAACTAGGCAAGTCGGTTAAGAACACATTCTTATTTTCAATGATGGTCTAGGAACGGTGGGTTAACTGCCTTGTTCAGGGGCAGAACGATAGATTTTCACCTTGTCAGCTCAGGGGATCCAATCTTGCCCAACGCTCTAACCACATGCCTCAGGAGGAGCCTGCCTGTTACGCGAATGCAGTAGAGGCCAAGGTAAGTTGCTAGTTAGCATTAAACTTATCTTATAAAAAACAATCAATCATATTCACTAGTTATAACTACTAATCCAGGTTAGCAGGCAATATTAACCAGGTGAAATTGTGTCATTTCTCTTGCGTTCATTGCACGCAGAGTCAGGGTATATGCAACAGTTTGGGCTGCCTGGCTAATAACGAACTAATTTGCCAGAATTTTACGTCATTATGACATAACATTGAAGGTTGTGCAATGTAACAAGAATATTTAGACTTAGGGATGCCACCCGTTAGATAAAATACTGAACGGTTCCGTATTTCACTAAAATAATAAACGTTTTGTTTTCGAAATGATAGTTTCCGGATTCGACCATATTAATGATCAAAGGCTCGTATTTCTGTGTGTTATTGTGTTATAATTAAGTCTGATTTGATAGAGCAGTCTGACTGAGCAGAAGCAGGCTCGTAATCGTTCATTCAAACAGCACTTTAGTGTGTTTTGCCAGCAGCTCTTCGCTGTTTATGACTTCAAGCCTATCAGCCTAATGGCTGGTGTAACCAATGTGAAATGGCTAGCTAGTTAGCTGGGTGTGCGCTAATAGCTGACGGTGGGGGGGCTGGTCCCCAATTGGGAACCAACATCTTTGTCAGGTTAAAATAAGTGTTCATTCAGTATTGTCATTATTACAAATAAAATAAATAAAAATCGTCCGATTAAATCGGTATCGGCTTTTTTGGCCCTCCAATAATCGGTATCGGCGTTGAAAAATCATAATCGGTCGACCTCTAGAGTGAAAGGAAGGTTAATAGGCCTGTCAGTCAGTGGCGTGTGTCAGTTTGATTTAGAACCCTGTCTGTGAACCCTGACTGGAGAACAGTGAAACTCTCTCTTAACTTCCTTTTCCCAGAGGAATGGGTTCTTTCCGACAGGTAATGCTGCCATCTATTTAATCCTGATTACATTTTATATGACACTTCTAATCTACTCTGAATTATGGTGAGCATCTCTTCCTGTCACACCCTGACCTTAGTATTCTTTGTTTTCCTTGTTATTTTTGGTTTGGTCAGGGTGTGACATGGGTGATGTATGTGTTTTCTTGTCTAGGGGTTTTGTATGTTTATGGGGCTGATACCTTTCTAGGTATATTGTATGTCTATGGTTGCCTAGATTGGTTCTCAATTAGAGGCAGCTGTCTATCGTTGTCTCTGATTGGGAACCATATTTAGGCAGCCATATTCTGTGTGTACTTTGTGGGTGATTGTTTCTGTGTCTGTTTCACCACATTGTGTTGGTTATTCACGGTTTGTTTATTGTCAGTGTAGTGTTTATTTTTATAGGTGCGCGACGGGTCTTCGTACCCATATTTGTTTATATTCATTTTTTCTTATTAGTGTTATGGAGCATGTTACTTGGACACTTAACAGGTTAAAAGGCTCCATTTTACACTCCGTTTGACTCTCCTGTGCCTGACTTCCCTGCCACCTATACAGACGTCTGACACTTCCCATACTCTGTTTTAAAGGTGTGACACCAGATCAGTGAAATGCTCGGCCTATTTTAGATGCTCATTTGTAGGAAAGTGCATCCAATAAAATCTTAAAGGTCATGAACAGTCAAAATCATGTTTTTCACAAAATTGGATGATATTTGGATGAAACCCGACCAAAGTATGAAAAATGACTGTTGCTTCCTCATTGATAACGTTTTTTCAGAAGGTTACTGGTCCCCTCCCTCATTTCAAACACTTGGATTCAGGAGGTGGGATTATTAAGGGGATAGGGTGACATCACCCTAACTCTCATTTTACACCAATGGTAACATGATATTCTCTTAACGAATTTAAATAAGTACAGCCTTGTAGCCAACATCGGAAAATGTGTCTACTGGTGCCAAAATGTGACTTTAGGGTGTCAGCAATATGTAATTAAAAGTTTAAAATATTAATCTATGGCAAAGATACTTATGTCTCCCCTATCATTTGTGTCTAGTGTTAGATAGTTACTGGCTAGCTGGGTCTTCAGCCAGCTTAGAACATAATGGGGCAAAGGGTTGTTCAAAACCATGACATAGTTGTCTTGTCAACACATCCGTCAGTGCTGCTGTGAACCGAACCACATGTCAAACGGGAGATGTATAAAAAAAATGGACATCACTGACGCAATTTCAATGTTGTTTTGTGTATCACCACGTTTGCTTGAGAGGATTTTACTGCAACACTGCATCCAAGTTTCTTGACAAAGGTGTTTCAAAGAGCTGTCAGTCAAGACGAGCTCCAGAATATAAGCTCCCTGCCCACTCAGCCTGTCTTTTCAAACTTCCTGATAGTTAGCCATGAGAGAGAAAGTATTTTTCTAAAATGTTGGGCATTTCTATCCCAAACAAATATTATGGTTGATATTTTAGTCACTCAAAAAGGCTATTTTACATGGGAATCAGAATGATTGTTCGGGACCTTTACTTGTTTATTTTTTGTTTATTTTTTCTCGCAGAGAAGGTTGAGTTTGGAATTTGAAACCTTGGATTTAATTTAGTTCTCACCAACAGGTTCTGACAGCTTCTCATCCAGATGTATCCAGCATAGCACAGCTGGCCTACAGTGGTACAGTCCATCACCACACCAGAAAATGTACTTTCTCTGGGTGTGAAGTGGACTTCAACACCTGCCACGAGGGAAGAAGAGGATCCAATGTCCCTCAAACGTCCCTTGAGGTTAGAATCACTCTCTCAGGAGGTGCAAATTGATAACTCAGTGGGTGTTTTTTTTCCCACCCGTTAAACTTGACTGTCACTGATGCAAATGTGTGACATTGCTATTTTATCAGACATATTACATTTCCAGCACATGAAAGGAACTACTAGTGATGTTGAGCCAAAATATGAAAAATAGTGTACATGCGTACATGCATGCATTTTGGAGTGTATGTGCATCTGTGTCCTGAATGTCAGTGTTAGTGCCTGCGCACGAACGAACGCACACCTACACACACACACACACTCAATACGCAGAATAAAATACCACAAGAAGAGACAGTCAGGGGCATACTAATTATTGTATCTCTGAAGTCACTGTACAGTTTGGGATGCTGTCCAAGATGAGGAATTAGACGTAACACTCAGAGACTGCTGACCTAAATGGAAAAACCCTACATGTAAACACTGATAAACAGACATATGGACTGGCCACCAACACTGCTATACTAGCAAATAAACAGCACAAGGCTACACAATGACTCGCTATATTGATCTTCTCTATGCATTGATGCACACAGTACATACAGAGTAGACCATTACTAAAAAGCGGGAACATACAGTATTTTGAGATGGCAGACATTGAATTGAAACAGACACAACCCCAGCAGTCAAAAGATTCCCATTGCATTTTACTCTGTGACTCAAGCCATGGTTATTTTATACGCCTGAGTCACGTGGTACTGCACACACACGTATCCATGCACGTGTGCGCACACACTCACACACACACACACACACTGTTATTGCCGCTGGGAGGAGAGGGTTGCCGAGGGCTCATTCATTCTTCTGGCTCAACCACACAGGATGGAGAGGAGAGGAGGGAAAGAGTAACCATGTCTGATCATGAGGCATCAAATGAAACCCGGAGGATAGCTAACGGTAGTAGAATACAATGAAACAATAGCATCCCAAACCTCTCCAAGCTGACACACACACACACACACACACAACCACAGCAACACGCCCACAGCAACACGACCACATATGATACAGAGACATGAATAGTAATGAGCTTTGTGTTGACCTCTTGACCCCTGAGCTTGTATGAATAGGGGCATGGTGGACAGGTGTTTAGGGGACAAAATAATGCTAATTAAAATGTTGCAGCTTTTTTGACCCATCTTCTATCCCCATATATTTACCCACAGTTATACCCAGGTGTATGAATTATGTCTGAGTGAATGATGTGTATTACAGTCAGATGAAAAGGTTTATAACAGTCAGTTAGCACTAACACCGTAAATAAAAAAGGGAGAGCACAAGTGTTGCGTTAAGAATTATTTGTATTCTGCCATAAATCAATTGACATACAGAATCAAACCAACTCAAATGTACAGGCTCAGTCTTTTAATCACAACTAAAAACATAAAAATCAAGTCTGTTTTAAAGGGATTGTGGCAATAAAGCCCTGTTTCTACAGTACTTCCCCAGAGTCAGATGAACTCATGGATACCATTTTTATGCATCTCCACCCAGTAAAAAAGGTCTGTAGTGACGCCTCTAGCACTGAGATGCAGTGCCTTAGACAGCTGTGCCACTCGGAAGCCCAACGAAAGAATAGGACTAAATCAAAATCCAGTAAGAATTCCTAATAGCAAGCAAAAATCCAATTCACTCAGCCACTGGGCACACCACGTCGTTTCAATGTGGAAATGTGGGTAATATTTGGTTGAGATCAATGAGATTTCAACCTGAATTCACTCACTCAAAAATACATTTTTTTCGAAATTCCCAATGTGTTAAAAATATGTTTTCAACAATCTGAAAGCACCACCGAAATTCCAATGTAAAAAAACCAATGTCTGATTTTTGGTTAAGTTGTCATCCAAATGTGTTATCACGGCACTTTTAACCCTACAAAAGCACGACAAAGTTCCAATGGAAATACACAAACGTCATGTGTTATCACTGGGCTTCATCGAATAGCACAATCAAATGACCTGGATTTGCAGTTGAGATGACATTACAAGTACATAGTGCAACGGATCAATGCTGTTCAAGATTACGCATGTTATTATAACAGTTGTGAAGATCTTCACAGACCTGCGACCTTCAAATGTCATCTTGAACATGCATGGTTTCTATGACTGCATAAGAAGACATTTATATAGTAACCGTGGAGATGTATCTAATGCTTGGGTAGTTTCATCTGATCCGCAGGCTTAATCCTAGTCTTTGAAATGTTTTATTTAACTAGGCAAAGCAGTTAAGAAGGTGTTTATTTACGGCGACGTCCTACCCTTGCCAAACCCTAACGACGCTGCCCTATGGGACTCCCAATCACAGCCAGTTGCGATTCAGCCTGGAACCGGGGTCTGTAGTGACGCCTCTAGCACTGAGATGCAGTGCCTTAGACAGCTGTGCCACTCGGAAGCCCAACAAAAGAATAGGACTAAATCAAAATCCAGTAAAAATTCCTAATAGCAAGCAAAAATCCAATTCACTCAGCCAAGATGAACAAAATAAGTATTGACTTTACCAGTTAGGTTGTTAGTCTGTCAAATAATCCAAATGAGAAATAGGCCTAATCCACAGAGGAAAAACACCAAATATATAAGTAGGCCTGAGAGAAAGCCTTCCACACGTTGCTACTTGGAAGTAAGTCAATAGTCCACAAAAGGACATTTATTCTGATATGCCATACAAGTGAGAATGTTCTCAGTGACTTGTAAGGAATATTGTATTGTTTGAGATGAATAGGCTTTAAAACTATATACAGTTTCCTAGTTACACTTATCATTTTTTTACCAAAACATACAGTCACTCAAACAAGGACACGTTCAGTTGCCAAACCTTGTCGAACACTGCAGATAGAAACGCCACGAACAGAGACAACACGATTCCTTGTTCTACATGTCGGGGAGGCACGTTTGTTCTACATAACATGTTTCTATCTAAATGTACCAAAACATTGTGTCCTGCTGAATGTGCCCCAGCAAGTGACTATGGGTGTGTCTAGGGAGTGTCCGAGGCAGAGCCCGCAGACGATACCCGTCTCAAGGAACCACATGAAACCTTTTGGGTTACAGGTTTCTGCTACTAACATGTCTCCTTCAAATCCAATAGGCATTACTTATGTGTCGACTCATTCTCTTTCCACAGAACTATCAAGGACTAACAGGGTCTAAACTCTGAAATATAAGCAAGGCATGATTATCAGAGTCTGATTGTCAATCTCGACCTACTGTCAGCCACGTCCTCTGTTTTCCTCACCGGGCCAGACATAGCCACCTTAAAGCCAGCAGGTGGCGCCAAATCCATTCTCGCCCACTGACACTGCCGGTGCAGGGTCCCACTCACCACACACATGCCACGGTTTGAAAAAGCGGCACTACATTGTCACTACGGATGCCAGGTGCAGGGTGTTGATTACCCACGCTAATATAAAAGGGATCATATGCTACAATGACTTCCCTCTTGATCTACACAGGACACGAAATACATTCCAACTGTGAATTAGTGTGTGGTGCGCAGCAATAGCAGGCGATAGCTACGACTCAATAGGTCAAAGGGCTTCATCTGAACAGCGTGGTATACATTGTGTTGAACTTCATAGGGATGTGTTCTTGGATTACATAACTGCACTGGGCACATCCACACGATCCACTAACAGAGCTCTGCAATCCTGCATCTCAAAAAATATGCCTTCTAATAGATGCCCCAAGGGCAGGTTTAACCTTCCTCAATCTGAGCACGCTAGAAGAAAAAAAACATGCGCCGTGCCATCCTGCCATCCTTACATCACCGACGTGGAGGTTTTCGGGCTAAAATTGGCATCGCAAGTGCAACCAGAAAACCAGCAGAGCATCGGTCAACGCTGCTTAGAAAACAATGAAGAGGAACCACAAAGCCTTCAGAAAAGTATTCATGCCCCTCGACTTACTCCACATTTTGTTGTGTTACAGCCTGGATTCAAAATGGATTAAATAGATGTGTTTCTCTCACCCATCTACACGCAATACCCCATAATGACAAAGTGAAAACACGTTTTTAGATATTTTTGCAAATGTATCGTGTCAAGAAGCTGTGCGGCTTGGTTGGGTTGTGTTTCGGGGGACGCAAGGCTCTCGACCTTCGCCTCTCCTGAGTCCGTACGGGAGTTGCAGCAATGAGACAAGACTGTTACTACCAATTGGATACCATGAAATTGGGGAGAAAAAGGGGTATAACAAAAATAGTGAGTCTTCCTGGGTAAATCTCTAAGAGTTTTCCACACCTGGATTTGCCCATTATTCCGAAAAAAAAATCTTCAACCGCTGTAAAATTGGTTGTTGATCATCGCTAGACAACCATTTTCAGGTCTTGCCACTGTATTTAGGACCAAAAGTTAATTTCTTTGCCACATTTTTTTTGCAGTATTACTTTAGTGCCTTGTTGCAAACAGCATGCATGTTTTGGAATATTTGTATTCTGTAAAGGCTTCCTTCTTTTCACTCTGTCAATTTGGTTAGTATTGCTTTCTCCTATCACAGCCATTAAACTCTGTAACTGTTGGCCTCATGGTGAAATCCCTGAGCGGTTTCCGTCCTCTCCAGGCAGTTAGGAAGTATGCCTGTATCTTTGTAGAGACTGGGTGTATTGATACACCATTCAAAGTGTAATTAATAACATGCTCAAAGGAATATTCAATGTCTACTGTTTTTTTAACCCATTTACCAATAGGTGCCCTTCTTTGCGAGGCATTGGAAAACCTTCCTGGTCTTTGTGGTTGAATCTGTGTTTGAAATTCACTGTTTGACCGAGATAATTGTATATGTGGGGTACAGAGATGAGGTAGTCATTAAAAAATCATGTTAAACACTATTATTGCACACAATATGAGTCCGTGCAACTTATTATGTGACTTGTTAAGCAGATTTCTACTCCTGAACTTATTCAGACTAGCCATAACAAAGGGGTTGAATACTTACTGACTCGAGACGTTTCAGATTTTCATTTTTTTCATCAATTTGTACACATTTCTAAAAACATAATTCCACATTATGGGGTATTATTGTGTGTAGGCCAGTCAAAGGGTGTGAATATTTTGAAGGCACTGCATAACTCTGTCCCAATAAATAACTCTACAGGCTAGCAGTCACGACACACATAACCATAACCTCTCTTCTGTCTCTCTCTATTCTCCCTCTCTCTCTCGTTCTCGTTCTCTCTCTGTCTCCTTCTCTCCTCTCTCTCTCTTCTCTCTCTCTCTCTTCTCTCTCTCTCTCCCCTCTCTCTCTCTCGTTCTCTCTCTCTTCTCTCTCTTCTGTCTCTCTCTCTCTCTCTCTCTCTCTCTCTGTCTCCTCTCTCTATTCTCTCTCTTCTCTCTCTCTGTCTCCTTCTCTCCTCTCTCTCTCTCCCCTCTCTCTCCTCTCTCCCTCTCTCTCTCGGTTCAGTAAAACAGGTCTAATTACAGGTTATCATTCCTCCCTCCAATCTTTGAGTGGTAACAGCAGAGCAGAGGACACGGAGGATTAGAGAGACAGAGGGTGGACGGCATTTGAAACTGTACTAACTCGAGAGGCTGCATTCACTAACAGTGAAAGCGCATTCACCCAGATGATCAGACAGAGCAGAGGGATAATGGTTCAAATGTGCTGCTTAAAGAGGAATGAATCCAGGTTAATGATATTTCCTATTCTCGTGTCAATACATACCAAACAGTGTGTGGGTAAAGCTTGATATACTAGATGAGTTATGTTAGCCCACACACACTGCTCGCTGTTTTACTTTCGGATTTGGTAGAAGAAACGGAAACAAACTAAATATCACACACACACACACATGCACACACACACGGACACGCACACATAACCACAGTAGGTAGGCAATAACAATAAGAGAGCAGAGAGCAGCAGAGCCACAAACCACTTCACAGGGCACACCAAGAGATCCAGCCAAGCCAGACTAAACAAGCATGTTTCATGCAGTTGCCATTCTAGGAACACAACACATATCTCAAACATCATGGCGTATGTAAATGCTGACATGGGGCTTCTCCAATGAGTGTCCATGTGACCACCAACCTGTAGGCGTTTATACAGTACATCCCTGGCATTATAATTCCTGTGAAGGACACAGCTATGATAAACAAGCACATGCGTGAGGAATCATGCTGTCGGCTGGGCTCTGTGGCGTGCTGCTAGTAGTGCTAACCCTGTCCTCGGCTAGCCTCCATCTGACTCACACTAGGCACAATGTGATTGAAGTCATTCCCGACTCTACGGTCGCCTTAATGTGATTTATGGAACCGCTGCTGTCCCTCCCTGCGTCCGTCTCCCATTTTAATCTCTCCTCTCCAGATTGCCACTCTGCACACAGCGTGGGAAGGGAGAGGAGGTGGTGAGGAAGTGTCATATTAGAGTAAGGATAAGGAGGGAGGAAGGAAGGACGGACACACTGGGTTGCAATACTAGGTAAACTAGACTGATACCATGACCCATCAGGATCGGGTGGGAAATGGGAATATTCCCCCCTCTTTTTACTGTGGTTACCACTTCATGTCCACATTGACGCGGTGGGTTGGCAGTAGGTGGGACCAGTACATCCTGTATAAACACAAACTCACTTCCTTGACAACTTCCTTCACAACAGCTCTGCACTGCTCTGCGAAGTGCAAGTGTATGAATGCAGTGACATTTGCAGAGGCCATATCGCCGTAAATGCTGCACGGCCAATGCAAACGTCAGATTGACCATGCAGCGCCCAGACGCACTTCTCTCTCTCATGACTTCATTGTGTGAATTGTTTGTGTTTGATTGTTAGTGTGTATCACTTCCAGATTACATATACCACTAGTAGTACGTTCACCTTTAATTCCTATCATTTCTCATCTGTTGCGGTCATTTCTGTTAATGCATTCACAGTGGCGATTTTAGCATGTTGATCTTGGCGGGGCAAAAATACACAACACTAAACAATACATTAATTGCACTGTAACGGTGACAAACGGCACCCACAAACTGTTAGGGCCTACATAAAGCTGTCCTAACAGCAGTCCCAACACCTTACCACTGCTACACCTGGCTATCAGCGGAGCCTTGTCTGGCAGCGAAACCTTGTTTGACAGCGAAACAGTTAATTCAGCCTCATTTACTGCCTTAAAAAAAACATAGCTGATATGGCTGATGTGCTTAAACAAATGTGGTTTCTACTGACAATTGAGATGTACAAACTATGGCATAAGGGAACGACAAGCGGATAAGAGTCAATCCGTAATTTCGATTGAGACAATAATGAGCGAGCTAGGACGGACGTAGTCAATAGTTTGTTCAGCACTTTTGAAATGTACAGCGACAGAATTCAGAACATGGGCCACTCTTACAGTGTTCTCCCTGTGCAGCAAGTCAGAACCGTAGGATAAATAAAGGGGGCATATAAGCAGACAATGAAAGCTCTTATGTTTTTCAATGATTATATTTCTCAAAAACAGGTTACAGGCTACATGTGCTACACAACATACACTTAGTATTATTTTCTTAGCTACAGTCAGACGAGAAAGATATACTGCTCTCCCGAGAACAGGCCCAGATCCCTGTCATTTGCGTGAAGAAAAGACAGAGGAAAAGTGGAAGCAGATCGGGCTGCCTTTTGAGAATCCGTAGGTGAGCGAGTAAACTCCCACTGCCATCAATTCTACTTGCTAACATGTAATCATTGGAAAATAAAACTGATGACCTACAGTTACAATTATCCTACCAATAGGACATTGAGAACTGTAATAGCTATTGTTTCACCGAGTCACGACACGGATAATATAGAACTGGAGGGATTTTCAACGCACCGGCAGAAAAGGGAAGCTACTTCTGGTAAGATGTCTGTCTTTTTGTCAATAACAGCTGGTGCGCTGTAGAATATTAAAGAATTCTCGAGGTATTGCTCGCCTGAGGTAAAGTACCTTATGATAAGCTGTCTACCACACTATCTACCAAGAGGGTTCTCATCTATATTATTTGTAGCCATCTATTTACCACCACAAACCAATGCTGGCACTAAGATCGCACTCAACCACGAAAATGCTCACCGAAAAGTGGCGCTCCTAGTGGCCAGGGACTTTAATGCAGGCAAACTTAAATCAGTTTTACCAAATTTTTGCCAGGATGTCACATGTGCAACCAGAGGGAAAAAAACGGTAGACCACCTTTAATCCACACACAGAGATGCATACAAACCTCTCCCTCACCCTCCATTTGGAAAATCTGACCATAATTCTATCCTCCTGATTCCTGCTAACAAGCAAAAACTAAAGCAGGAAGTACCAGCGAATCAGTCAATACGGAAGTGGTCAGATGACGAGGATGCTACGCTACAGGACTGTTTTGCTAGCACAGACTGGAATATGTTCCGGGATTCATCCAATTGGCACTGAGGAGTATACCACCTCAGTCATCGGCTTCATCAATAAGTGCATTGACGACATCGCCACACAGTGACCGTATGTACATATCCCAAGCAGAAGCCATGGATTACAGGAAACATCGCCTGGTATGACAACTGCTCGGCATCTGACCATAAGGCGCTACAGAGGGTTGTGTGTACGGCTCAGTACATCACTGGGGCCAAGCTTCCTGCCATCCAGGACGTATATAATAGGCGGTGTCAGAGGAAAGCCCATGAAATTGTCAGAGACTCCAGTCACCCAAGTCATAGACTGTTTTCTCTGCCACCGCACGGAAAATGGTACCGGAGCACCAAGTCTAAGACAAAAAACAGCTTCTACCCCCAAGCCATAAGACTGCTGAACAATTAATCAAATGGCCATTGGACTATTACATTGACCCTTCCCCTCCATTTGTTTTGTACACTGCTGCTACCCGCTGTTATCTATGCATAGTCACTTCACCCCTACCTACATGTAGAAATTACCTCTAACCTGTACCCCCGCACACTGACTCGGTACCCGTACCCCCTGTATATAGCCTCGTTATTGATATGTTATTGTGTTACTTTTTATAATTTTTTACTTTACTTTATTCTCTTAACTCTTCTTGAACTGCACTGTTGGTTAAGTATTTTAATAAAAGCATTTCACGGTAAGGTCTATACTTGTGTTGTATTCGGCACGTGACAAATAAAGTTTGATATTAATTTCAGAAACACGTTTTTGTTTACTTCCTTCCAATTACAAGTTTTGTCAATTCAATTTAGTCATCGACTTTTGTTTGGAGCGCTCCTATCAATGTTGAGTAAGGACGCGCACCTGACATAGAACTATATACAATAGGCCTATAGGCTACCTGTATATGTGACCGTATTTCTGGCTGGCTTAACGCACCACCACTAATGAGCTCCAGAGCTTCTCAAAGTAATATTGTCTTCACCTCAAACAGCAAGCAAACAAAGTCTCTTTTTACATCTGTTGATAATGACAATAGTTCCTCAATGTATTTTACAAAAAATGTACAGCTCTCTCCCTTCGATAACCACTCAGTGTGAAGGGGAAAAATGTCATCCTCTGATCTAGTGAAAACCTCATAAAATAAGCCTACCTGATTACTTCTTGTCAGTAATTGACTTGGAATGAAATAGGTTCGGGAACTAATCTTGCATGCTGGTACTGTTTAATTTAGGTGCAGGAGCTCCACAATACTATGGAGCTAATATTCTATATTAAAGGAACAGATGGAAGAAAGTTTGAAGTGCTGGTACTTAGCTCCAGTGAGCTCCTGCCCAAGTCAAGCACTGTGTCACGCCATGAGCTGAGTATTCTTTGTTTTCTTTATATATTTTGGTTAGGTCAGGGTGTGACATGGGTGATGTATGTGTTTTTGTACGTTTATGGGGTTGTTTACCATCTAGGTGTTTATGTATGTCTATGGTTGCCAAGATTGATTCTCAATTAGAGGCAGCTGTTTATCGTTGTCTCTGATTGGGAACCATATTTAGGCAGCCATCTCTTTGGGTATTTTGTGGGTTATTGTCTATGTAATGTTGCATGTTTGCACTTGATAGTGGTCACGTTCGTCTTGTTATTTTGTTTGTTTGTTTAGTCTACTTCGTGTTTTACGTCTTTCATTAAAAATATGTATTCACATCACGCTTTGGTCTCCTCACTACGACGATTGTGACAGAATAACCCACCAACAATGGACCCAGCAGCGTGGTAGCGGCCAGCACAAGCAGCGGCAAAGAACGCAGGACTCATGGACTTGGGAGGAGATTCTGGACGGCAAAGGACCCTGGGCACAGCCAGGGGAATATCGCCGCCCCAAAGCAGAGCTGGAGGCAGCGAAAGCAGAGAGGCGCTGGTATGAGGAGGCAGCACGGCAGCGTGGCTGGAAGCACGAGAGGCAGCCCCAAAAGTTTCTTGGGGGGGGCACACGTGGAGTGTGGTGAAGCCAGGTAGGAGACCTGCGCCAACTTCCCGTGCTTACCGGAGAGAGAGAGGTCTCCTCGGGCCGGCGTACATGGCACCAGCCTTACGCATGGTGTCCCCGGTTCGCCAGCACAGCGCGGGCTATTCCACCTTGCCGCACTGGCCTGGCTACCGGGAGCATTCAACCAGGTAAGGTTGGGCAGGCTCGGTGCTCAAGAGCTCCAGTGCGCCTGCACGGTTCGGTCTATCCAGTGCCACCTCCACGGACCAGCCCTCCGGTGGCAGCTCCCCGCACCAGGCTGTCTCTCCGTCTCATCCCTACAGGTGCTCCCGTCTGTCCAGCGCCGCCAGAGTCTCCCGTCTGTCCTGAGTCGCCAGAGTCTCCCGTCTGTCCTGAGCCGCCAGAGTCTCCCGTCTGTCCTGAGCCGCCAGAGTCTCCCGTCTGTCCTGAGCCGCCAGAGTCTCCCGTCTGTCCTGAGCCGCCAGAGTCTCCCGTCTGTCCTGAGCCGCCAGAGTCTCCCGTCTGTCCTGAGCCGCCAGAGTCTCCCGTCTGTCCTGAGCCGCCAGAGTCTCCCGTCTGTCCTGAGCCGCCAGAGTCTCCCGTCTGTCCTGAGCCGCCAGAGTCTCCCGTCTGTCCTGAGCCGCCAGAGCCGCCAGTCTGTCCTGAGCCGCTCATTGAGCGTGGAGCTTATCTGATGCTTTAAGCTTACTGTTTGATGAAATAATACACAAATAACTCAAGAGGGAGTCAGAGATCTAGATAACCAGAAGGAAAAAAACTCCTGACGTTGCCGATAATAGGCTACACGAGGGTCCGGCAACCTTTCTCATATGGAATAACAATTTATCTTACCAATTCTACCGATCTGCATGCCAGTTATGGTTTTTATATGCACATTTTTGTGGATTAGTTTCATTTAATTTATAATAACGTATTAATATCTAAAAATCATTGTTATGTGGTGAATCAAAATTCTATCCAAATCTAAATGAAAATGATGCAAACCTAAAAAGTAACTCCTTTTGTCATTGCCAACTATGTAAAAATAGCCTACATAAAAATAAACAAAAACATTGCAGCTTTTAGGTAGAAAATATCCTGATTTAAATAAATATATCCTATAAATCACATTGGCTACGCATGATCTGTCTGCAATGAACTTGAAACATTGTATTACCTATTAACTTTGGTCATGCCCAAAGCATGTGCTAATGAATTTGCAACATTGTATGAAGTATTCTCGGCCCTCAGAGTTTCCTGCTGCCAGTGAGCTCAGGACAGACACAGCTGTAGCTGCTATTTGTGCAAGCAATAAGAAGCAGTGTGTCACGATCGTCGTAGTGAGGAGACCAAAGCGCAGAGTGATGTGAATACATCTTTTTAATGAAAGACGGAAAACACGAAGTAGACTAAACAAACAAACAAAATAACAAGACGAATGTGACCGCTATCAAAACTGAGTGCAAACATGCAACATCACATAGACAATAACCCACGAAATACCCAAAGAAGATGGCTGCCTAAATATGGTTCCCAATCAGAGACAACGATAAACAGCTGCCTCTAATTGAGAACCAATCTAGGCAACCATAGACATACAAACATCTAGATGGTAAAAAAAAACATAAACCTACAAAACCCCTAGACCGTACAAAGAGTACTCAGGTCATGGCGTGACACAGTGCTTGACTTGGGCAGGAGCTCACTGGAGCTGAGTACCGGGACTTCGAACTTTCTTCCATCTGTTCCTTTAATAGGTTGTGGAAAGGTGTATTTTATAGTGATAACAAGTTCAAACAGGTGCCATTAATACAGGTAACGAGTGGAGGACAGAAGAGCCTCATAAAGAAGACCTGCGCCAGGTCTGTGAGAGCCAGAAATCTTGCTTGTTTGTAGGTGACCAAATACTTATTTTCCACCATAATTTGCTAATAAATTCCTAAAAAATCCTACAATGTGATTTTCTGGATTTCTTTCTTCTCATTTTGTCTGTCATAGTTGAAGTGTACCTATGATGGAAATTACAGGCCTCTCTCATCTTTTTAAGTGGGAGAACCTGCACAATTGGTGGCTGACTAAATACTTTTTTGCCCCACTGTAGTTGATTTTATTAAAACACTTATGGTGTGTCTATAAATGGAAAAATACACTTAAGAAAATGTTGAACAAACAATTTTTGGTCAACCAATATTTTTTTTAGTTGGGGACAGCCCTAGGACACACCGTTGTTCTATTCCTGGTGCAGACAGTCCATCTGCAACACCTGGCAATCACAATACAAACTCTGCTTCTTTATCCAGAATTGGAATTCCTGTATTTTTTTATCTAATTCTGGGAAAGGATAATGGGCTTTTCCAATGAGGTAGAGCACAGAACAGAAACTGTCACTCCAAACTGGAAGAGACAGTGTATCATGGTTATCATTCATACCGAGACCAGATTACATCATAAATGAAAGCAAACAACGTATGCATCATTGGTTATTAGGACTGCAGGTTTCCTCTTTTGGGGGCCTCATTTGCAAATGCATTCGATACTCCTCTGGTGAGTGGAGCTGTGTTCATTGAGCTGCAAATGGCTTATGTTTGATTAGCATTTTTTGAACAGTGAAGGTTCTGCGGCCCCGTTGGTCCACTGAATGTTTACTGCCCACCTGTGTCTTGTTCCCTCGTCCGTGTTGTCTGGTTTTACACATGGCAACAGCTAATAATGTCTGCTGTTGTCCTATCATTGTGAGGCTGTTCAATTGCATGTGGAGATGTTTTTGAAGTGGTGTGTTGCGTTTGCACGAGATTTTGAAATGAAACCCTATATTAGCTTGTAAACCTTTCAAACAGACTGAAACATTTTATTGCCAGACGAGGACATTTTATTATCTTGATGACAAAAATAAAACTCAACATTTCTGCTCTGCCAATATCGATACATTCAGCAGTGTCCGGAATCTCCCAAAAACTTAAAAGAAACATTTAGGCGGTTGCTTACAACTTTTGTGCTGTTGGCAGATTGCTACTGCTTATTAGGCTCTTAGGGTAGAGTAGCTATTAAGAGGACTAAGAAAACGTAAACTCAAATAACCAGCATGTTGACCTTAACTGACATGAATTCATGTCGGAATTAACTACAAACGGCATATCTAATTTGCTGAAATATCCTGTTCAGTAATTGGACTGATGTTCCATTTCATGTTTGATGTAATCTTTCCTCATGCAGCCACTGCCTGTGTTTCTGAGATCCCAGTTCAATAAGGATTTTACATGTCAGCAGTTAAGGGTTCTGTTCCATGCGTAATACTCCTTTGATTCATGTGTCGATTGTCAAGCTAAACCATCCCTTCTGTTCTCCTAATTGCACTGTTTGTTATTTCATTATCTTTGTGGAGGCTTTTTCAAATGTTCCATAACCTGAAGGAAGGACAGAGGTCTGAACAGATAGTTCAGAGTTCCTGCTCTTTTCCTATAACCTGTAGGGAACACAATATATGGTCATACTTGGCATGTGGGTTTCTCACTTATGGGTGGCACAAATTGGGATATGGGGAGAGGACTGGCAGGGTATATGCAAATGAAATGCTGTACTATTTACTATAGTAAAAAAAAGTGTGTTTTGCGGACAATACTGTAGTATTAACTACAGTGTTTTTCCCCCTTCATATAAAACTATAGTATTTACTATAGTATTCTACAGTATATGACAACATTCTATAGTAAGTACGACACATGATAGAGGGATACTACAGTGTGTAGTATAGTATTATAAAGTTTACAACAGAGTTATACAGTAAGTACTACAGTAGTTTGTAGTACATTTGAGTTTTTAACGTGTCAACACAAAAGACGACGAGAAGGCAACCGTAGTCAGCCTTACTGTGCATTTCTGCTGTGTCTGTCAAAGGGACAGAGCAGTGCTCTGTGATCTGACGTTACAATGTGAGATTCACATCTCCGATTGTGCTGCTCGTGATGAGAGCTGTAGAGGACTACTGAGTCATGCGGTGGTTTAACACGCAACTCTGTCGCCCCGAGAGAATAGGCAGAATCTAGAGAGCAACGCCTCAGGGAAAGAATGCCATGCATTGGCGTTCTCTCTCTCTCTCTCTCCACACACCACCCTCTTTGTTCTCCCAGTTCTCTCCTGTTTTTAGAGGGTATGCATATGTGTCCTCAGAGCAGAGAATTCAACCATAGGCGAGGTGTCTGTCGTACATTCACTCAGACACCCAGATTGAGATCAGTCCAGGGGAGACGTCAGAGAGGTGGGGGAGATACACACCGGGATGCTTGGATATGGTGGTAATAAAGTGAGTATTGTTGATAGGCTTAAACTGTCTGGAGTTGACCGTCTGTCTGCATTTGCCCAACATGCTCAGTCAGACACAAGTGAAAGGCTTTCCTCCATTCCCCTCAGTTTCCTTCACTAGACCTTGAGCACACCTGAGTAGCAGGTGGGAGTCCGGGAAAGAAAGAGGGTGATAATTGCAATCTATCAGAGGTGAGAGCCACACGCCTCTATTTCTTGAGCATTTGCTGCTCAAGCCTGCACCAATGTTATAGTGGGTTGTTCTCCGAATCATGGTGCCCAGACACTTTCAGGCTTTCAACATCAGTCGTTCTCTGGCAAGCAGCAGGTCAAGAACCTCAAATATATGCAAATGCGCTTCCTGAATAAAGTGATTATGATTCTTCCATCGAGGGAACTGCCATTAAGATCGAGCCAGGCGCTGCCACTGGAAGGTGAAGGCCATGTTTCCACGCCCCCACAACCCAGAGGCCTGGGTGTCCTGCATACGAGAGAGAGAGAGAGAGAGAGAGAGAGAGAGAGAGAGAGAGAGAGAGAGAGAGAGAGAGAGAGAGAGAGAGAGAGAGAGAGAGAGAGAGAGAGAGAGAGAGAGAGAGAGAGAGAGAGAGAGAGAGAGAGAGAGAGAGAGAGAGAGAGAGAGAGAGAGAGAGAGAGAGAGAGAGAGAGAGAGAGAGAGAGAGAGAGAGAGAGAGAGAGAGAGAGAGAGAGAGAGAGAGAGAGAGAGAGAGAGAGAGAGAGAGAGAGAGAGAGAGAGAATCATCCCAGAATGATTCTAAACTACTTGCTTTTTAGCCTGGGAGCAGGGGCTAAGTGTGCACATATCCAGCCAATCAGAAACATCACGTGTCACCATCACGTGTCACCAAAACCAAAACACAAGAGTCTGTGGTGTGCGACGCTAGCCAAGATCTATACTGGAACAGAGCAGACCCACAGTCACTTTCACATGGGCTGGAGGTTATTGTGTCTGGGAGTGGCCATTCATCAAGTGGACATCAGTAGAGCTGGGGTTAAGTGGAGAGCCTCATGACCTGAACGCAAAAGATGAACATAGCTGTGACTCCAACTGATTTATTCCAATACACAGAGGTCCTATTGATACACCTATCACCCTGGCAAGAAGCATCTGTTAAATAGCAACATCAACGTCATGCAACGCATAGTGTCCATGGAATATGACACATGCTGATTATGACAGATAATGAGGAAACGCATGACAGTTCTCCTGCAGTTTGTCTATCCGTCCATTTCCCATGATCAAATTAAATGATATGGGGTACAAAACAGTAGATACTGCATGACAATATGAATTTTCTGTGACATCAAGAAACCATTCAGCCTTGCTGAAACACACACACACACACACACACAAACACACACACACACACACACAAACACACACACACACACACACACACACACACACACACACACACACACACACACACACACACACACACACACACACACACACACACCATCATCAGATATGTTTTTGATGCCTCATTGCATTGGTGAGGTATGCAAAGTTCTGAAAGGAATTGGGACTCGTAGTAATATACACCCTATGACATACACCCACTTCCAATGGACAGTATACACTGTGTGGTTACTAGTTGACAAACTATGACATCCTAGAATGTCCAGTTGTATGCCCCTTTCATTGAATAAATGTTTAACTGACTCTCAGAATTACAATGAATCACCACCGCTCACTCTCCAAATTACATTGTGAAATTATGACAATGTAATGCAGTGGCTTGTTATTTCCCATAAACTCATTTAATTTAGAAAGTGTAGGCTAAATCCTGAGCTCTGGGAGGCATTTTAGAAATAAGAAATGCTTATTTGGCTTATTTGGCAACCCTGGTTATACAGTAGGCCTATCTCTGGTAAAGGGGCCATAGAGTACACATAGTGTTCACAGATCATTTTATTTATTGAAGTACCCTTCACCCTGTCACCTGAATGCAGGTGTCTCAAATATGAAATGGATAAGAGGTCCTTGGCACAGGGGAAAAGTGCACTTGAGTAAGTATGTGTGCCAAATTGCTTACACAAGCACCTGGATGTCAGACGGAGCTGTTGTACTGTAGAGGCTAAAGCCAGAAACACTGGGGAAGGAGTGGGAGTCAATTTAGTTTATCTAAACGTACTGAGAGCTGAACGGATCTTGACTACAGCAGGGCTAGATTTTTTTTTAACCAAGTAAGCGTAAGATGGCCATCATTGTGTATGGCATTCGCCATACCCTAGCTCAACACCAACAATTTCAAATAGGCTACTAAAATCATTCCAATCCCGATTAAAAAGGAAATGCAGGGTAGCAAGTACTAAGGGGTGGCTTTAGGACCATGCGGATAGCTAAGAGCCGTGTTTAGCGGTAGAAGAGAGAATGTTTTAGGACCATACGGAAACCTCTGGGCAGCGCGTCGAGGCAGCTGCTGTGAAGTGTGAACAGCATGACTTTTACCTCAGAACAGTGCAGAGATGATATATGGCTGTGTAGATGGCAAGGTAACTGCTGTTTGACTAGACATTGAAACTAAACTAGTTTGTTCATCCCCGTGCTAAGCTGCTGCGTAGCATCTAATTGCTGTATGACACGTGTGTAGAATGTTAAAGCCTGACTAAGTAAGTCCCAAATAAAATGACCCTTTTTTTCCCTGTATTTATATACACTGCTCAAAAAAATAAAGGGAACACTTAAACAACACAATGTACCTCCAAGTCAATCACACTTCTGTGAAATCAAACTGTCCACTTAGGAAGCAACACTGATTGACAATAAATTCCACATGCTGTTGTGCAAATGGAATAGACAACAGGTGGAAATTATAGGCAATTAGCAAGACACCCTCAATAAAGGAGTGGTTCTGCAGGTGGTGACTACAGACCACTTCTCAGTTCCTATGCTTCCTGGCTGATGTTTTGGTCACTTTTGAATGTTGGCGGTGTTTTCACTCTAGTGGTAGCATGAGACGGAGTCTACAACCCACACAAGTGGCTCAGGTAGTACAGCTCATTCAGGATGGCACATCAATACGAGCTGTGGCAAGAAGGTTTGCTGTGTCTGTCAGCGTAGTGTCCAGAGCATGGAGGCGCTACCAGGAGACAGGCCAGTACATCAGGAGACGTGAAGGAGGCCGTAGGAGGGCAACAACCCAGCAGCAGGACCCCTACTTCCGCCTTTGTGCAAGGAGGAGCAGGAGGAGCACTGCCAGAGCCCTGCAAAATGACCTCCAGCAGGCCACAAATGTGCATGTGTCTGCTCAACCGGTCAGAAACAGACTCCATGAGGGTGGTATGAGGGCCCGACATCCACAGGTGGGGGTTGTGCTTACAGCCCAACACCGTGCAGGATGTTTGGCATTTGCCAGAGAACACCAAGATTGGCAAATTCGCCACTGTCGCCCTGTGCTCTTCACAGATGAAAGCAGGTTCACACTAAGCACGTGTGACAGACATGACAGTCTGGAGACGCCGTGGAGAACGTTCTGCTGCCTGCAACATTCTCCAGCATGACCGGTTGGCGGTGGGTCAGTCATGGTGTGGGGTGGCATTTCTTTGGGGGGCCGCACAGCCCTCCATGTGCTCGCTAGAGGTAGCCTGACTGCCATTAGGTACCGAGATGAGATCCTCAGACCCCTTGTGAGACCATATGCTGGTGCGGTTGGCCCTGGGTTCCTCCTAATGCAAGACAATGCTAGACCTCATGTGGCTGGAGTGTGTCAGCAGTTCCTGCAAGAGGAAGGCATTGATGCTATGGACTGGCCCGCCCGTTCCCCAGACCTGAATCCAATTGAGCACATCTGGGACATCATGTCTCGCTCCATCCATCCACCAACGCCACATTACATCAAAGTTGGATCAGCCTGTAGTGTGGTTTTCCACTTTAACTGTGTGACTCCAAATCCAGACCTCCATGGGTTGATAAATTTGATTTCCATTGATAATGTTAGTGTGATTTTGTTGTCAGCACATTCAACTATGTAAAGAAAAAAGCATTTAATAAAAATATTTAATTCATTCAGATATAGGATGTGTTATTTTAGTGTTCCCTTTATTTTTTTGAGCAGTGTATTTCGAAAATAGTAATTTGCAATTTGGATCACTTCAAAGTGATGGGAGGGTGGGAGGTCCCGGTGCACAACTGAGCAAGAGGACAAGTATATTAGAGTATCTAGTTTGAGAAACAGATGCCTCACAATTCCTTAAATGGCAGCTTCATTAAATAGTTTCCACAAAACACCAGTCTCAACGTCAACAGTGACACCGGGATGCTGGCCTTCGGGATGCTGGCCTTCGGGATGCTGGCCTTCGGGATGCTGCTTTTCTTTCAAAAACAAGGACATTTCAAAGCGACCCCAAACTTTTTGAACAGTAGTGTATATCTAGCTATATCCCTCATTACAAATGTAATTTAGCTGACAAATACATGTCGTTAACGGTTAATAATATTGGCTGCCGGCTGTCAGTCAGTCTGTGTGTCTGTCTGGGTGCAACAGCTGATGATGTGCAGGAGAAGAGATTTTTTTTTAAACACTGGCAGGTCTATTGTTAGAAAGTTGTTTTGATGTTGCTACTTTGAGCTTCTGGATGAAAATTGGAATTGTGGGCGATTTTCATTTAGCAAGGGTTTGAGAATATTTTCTTGCTCATGGGACCATATTTTAGACTCCTCAGCATGACCAGTGCCAGCATGCTGGACACAGGATAATAATACAACAAAAAAAGGTCAGCTCTGTCTCAGCTACTTCTGGTAAGTGAAGGTAGCTAGTTAGCTCATTTAGATGGCTAGTATACAGATAAATCCACAAATCCATAAACCTTCATGCACTTACTTGCTAACTTTTCTAGAGTGGCTAACTGGCTAATTGTTTTCCTCTTGGATATTGAGTTTACTATTGCAACCTTTCGATGGCATATGTATTTTACAATTCAACCCTATGGTGGCTGAGGGTCGACTTTTCCAGTCAAGTTTTTGCACTGCAAGAGATCAAGCTGATAACGCCACTACCGTTACCTTGCACCGCAGTAGGCGGCCTATATTGTTGAACTTGTCTATGTACATTAGAATTACATTTGACTGCTGTAGCATTCATAGCTGACACCACTTGTACATTTGAATGTTAATCATTTGCATCCCATGTAGAACATTTTTTTAAATACATGTAATAAACTTGGTGTTACAAATGAGGATGTTTACTACAGGCTCTACCCAGAGGTCAGGACCTTTATGGCACACGGGTTAGTGCACACTTGTCTTGTTTTGCAGGGTTTCTGGTTCAAACCCTGCTCCCCCATAGCAACAGACAGTGAATGTGTAGGTATACTGTAATTGAGATTTTGTGTAAGTGTAGTAATGAGATGTGATTTGAAGGCAGTTTATGGAAATCTAGTAACTTTTACGGTCACACAAAATGGAAAGTCCATCATACCGTGATGTCATTGTCCGTAAACTGCCACTTCTACAGCCTCTTCAATTTTCTTAAAATACATAAACAACCTGCTAATATGTATTCACACATATCATTAAGGGGTGCTTTTGGAGACGTTGTGGCACGTGTATTTACTTCCAAGTTACTCACAGAATCACTGGCGTTTTTGCGGAGCTGTTCCTCCTCTCCAACGTCCGCAGATTTTACTACCAGCTTCTCGAAGCATGCAGAGCCGAGAGAGGAGCTCTTCTGGTGGGACATGATTAAATGGGAGACGATGAGCTTCGGGCACTCGTGTCCCGTTAGCTCTGGCTTGCTTGCCGACACTCCAACCGCACCCAGCAGCTGTTGCATAGGTTGCCCGTTGTCGCTGTTCCCAGGGACCGCTGTACCGCCGAGTGACAGGTCGCCCGGGAAAGTCGACGGGGTAGAGGAACAGAGATTGGGCTGTGAGGACGAAAAGACACGGTCCAACTGTTTCTTTTTCCTTTTAAACATCCATAACCCCGTCTCCTTTTTACTGTCGGGATTGCGACGTTCAGAGACCAATTTGGGACTCAAAAACGGTTTGGTTTTTTCTTGAAAATTCTTCCACATCCTCCGTTGATAGGACATCGATTCCTGTCCCTTCGTGGCGTTATCGTCCTTGTTTTTCTCCTCCATAGTGCCCGTACAGCAGCCTGCCAGTCTGCGCGCACGGCGTCGTGAATGTCACCGTTGGCTGAAGATGCTGCACTTCCACTATGATCAGTTTCCAGCGCCAATGAGCCGCACAAGACGCATGGGCTCGTGTAGATCTTCTGGATCTTCGTCATCCGTGAATGTATGCGCCTGAAGTGTGAATTTCATGACAAACGTGTTGTGTTGCGGTCAAACGGTAAATGATGGAGCGGAAGCGTTGCGCTTGCCATACATGTGAAGTTCACACAGGCTGCATGGGCAGAAAAATCATCACCCCTCTTGGAGTCAGAATCAGATGGAAACACATAGTTGAACAGATGGCAACACACACTTTAACAGACAGCGCTTAATAACTTATGCGTTGGTAGTTAGTAGTTGCAATATACATTTCCAATAGAGATAGAGTAGAGAACTGAACATAAGACTGACTGGACACATTCAATGCGCCTCCCCCTGGTCAACCTATGCCAGTGGGTTGAAGTTATCACATGTTCTGATTGCGTTTCATAATGCATTTTATGCCATAGACAAAGGCCAGTAGATTTTGTTTTCATTTTGCAAGAGGGGTTGTGCGTGTGCATGCGTGCGTTTAATGAATACTAGCCGAATAAATTAGTCCTTTTGATGCCTTCCCCTCTGTTGTGAATGAATGCACTTTCTCTCTGAGAGAAGGGAGCACACTCAGAGGATGACCATTTTGGGCACCTCTAGATATCCTATTACATTTCTGGAAGGGCTATGTCAAAACCCTTGAAGTTCCAAAGTGGGCTGAAAATGGCAGACATATTCGTCAGGAAGAAATCCAAACCAGTCTCATTCGGAATGAATGGCAGTAGAGGCATAATCCAGATTTTTACTCATGCAAGAAAATAAAACAATTCCTAATTCTATGAGGGCAACCTCCAAGGTGCCCCAAGAGCCCATTAAACAGAGACCCGTTCAGAATGGACCCGAGGACAGTCAGACCCAAAGGACAGTGGAAAACAGACCCATGCTGGTTTGGAACCGAGAGACCTGTTCAGATCCGAGAGAAAGAGAGAGAGAAAGAAACCTCCTACTGGGCGCTGCCAGCGCCATCAACAAACAAGCCATATTGATCCATGATCCATAATTACGTGTCATTAAAAACTGGGTATAACAAATTACCCCAAATGTGTTTCGATGTGTAGCCTATTAAAAACGTTATAGTTTATTGTTTTATTGGTTTTTACTTTCCTAAAACAATAGTTGTCTATCTCATGGTTCAGCTGTCGGAGATTTGAGCGATAAATGCATAGGCGTCCACTGTATGATATTCATATTCAAAAAAAGTCATATTAAAGGAGACAAGCTTAGGCCTAGCTTAGGCACACACACACACAACCATTGCCATTACACCTAGATGATGGCATTAAAATGGGGATTGTGAGCATGAATATAGTATATGGTGCAGTCTGACAGGCCAAGGACCAGGATGTACATTTCTGTAGGTCATGATCCCTATAAGATGATCTGATAAACTGCTAAAGCACTTTACCTGTCCACCCCTCTCACAATCCATTCATGAAACAACTTATGACACCTGAAAGTCAAACACACCCCAAGTATTTCATCCAAACTCCACGTCTAAATGAACAACTACAAGTCACATGTAAATGTTGTTTCTCAGACTATGGACGGTGCAGGGACTTGGAGACAATAGCAGCTCAGTCCCTGTGTTTCCCTCTGTCACTCTGGAAAATGAACCACCATCTTTAAAGGAAACAGGTGGAGGTGCATTCTTCTTGATCACAACTGCAACCAATCAGAGCTCACAAGCAATTCATTCAAACAGACAAATAAGCTCAGTTCCATATTACATGGCTACTGTAATTCACTGAATAGATGTACAGTACCTCCACCCTGGTAACATACATATGTATAGAGTAAATGAGAAGGGGAAAAAATCACTCAGGAAGGTAGATATTTTTTCAACACAGTAATTTAGACTTGGAAAGGGGTAAATAAATTCAAGAGAATGTTGAGAGAAAAAAAAGTACAGCCCAATAAAAAAATCTCTTAGATTAAGAGAAGCTCTTAGATGGATTAATTTGGAGGATAGGCTAAATCAATCACAGCGCTAGTCGTCTTACTTTAATCAGCATGGGATCGATTGGAGGGCAAGGGAAAGAGACACGAGGTCAGCTTTTAAATCTGCACTGCGGAGTGTTGCATGTACTGGTGTTGAAACCATCTTCCACTAGACCTTTCTGCCATGGCCCAGAGGTGTTTGAATGGGTTTAGGGACGGGTTCGTATGCTAATCTAATCCCTTTCTCCATGAGATAATTATATTGGCAGAAGAAAGTTATCTTCAAATAAGAATGTTCCAATTGATTCACTCAATGTAATCACTAGCCTTTCAGCTGGGGCAATTAAAAGTATTCGCTCTGAGCAGAAATGAACATTTGGTCTGGGAAAGGGACATTTTAAGCACAGGTTTGTAAATGTGTAATTGGCTTTTTACAGATGTTAATGAGGCTCTACTAGAGCAGCAGTTTTCAGTGAAGGAGATTGCCATAGTTGAGCGCCAACAGACATGGAAATTCAATTTCCAAATTGAATTGCTGTGAAATAAACACTCCGGGAACAATCCAGCCTCAATAAAAATCCACGTTGAGAAAGTATTGTTGGTCTACCACGACACAAACACTGGAAATGATCACACTCTTTAGCCAAAATGACTATACTTTAGCCACTAAAGTAATGGAGGAAGTAAAGATGCTTTGCTTGCTGAGCTCAGCACGAACACAACATCAATCCCTCATTATCACGTTGCCAAGTCCACACTGGCACACCCCATTCAGCTTTACTGCAGTAACCAAGTGAACAACGCAAACACATTATGCACAACACACTGTAGACCAGACATTGGTTTGTAAGTATCCTGCATTTTCTTTTGTTAGTTTACTTGATGAATAAAACATAATAAAATGATATACTACAGAGGACAATGGACTTCTCAGACTGGTTAATAAGTACGATGTTACGTAAGGGAGTTGAGATAAGGCTAATGGAAATAACATGACTTGTATCTTTGTGTTTGAATTGAAGAGCAACCTCCCGTGACCCAATTTCCATTTACTGTAACAGTGAATGGAATTTATGTTATCTGTCAAGGTGAAAGCTGTTTTGCATGCTTAACAAAATGTTCTATCTTCTTTTCAGGGAAACAGAAAACTGTTATGAAGAGGAATCATGTCACAGCCGTACCAGCCTTATGACAAGTGAGTTATACCTACAGCGCATTCGTGAAGTATTCAGACCCCTTCCCTTTCTCCACATTTTGTTATGACATTACAGCCTTGTTTGTTTTTTTATGATTAATGCAAAAACAATATCCTCATCAATCTACGCACAATACCCCATAATGACAAACCGAAAACAGGTTTTTAGAAATGTTTGCAAATGTAAAAACAGAAATAACACATTTACATCCGTATTCAGACCCTTTGCTATGAGACTCAAAATTGAGCTCATGTGCATTGTGTTTCCATTGATCATCCTTGAGATGTTTCTACAACTTGATTGGGGTCCACCTGGGGTAAATTCAATTGATTAGGCATGATTTGGAATGGCACACACCTGTCTATATAAGGTCCCACAGTTGACAATGTATGTCAGAGCAAAAACCGAGCCATGAGGTGGAAGGAATTGGCCGAAGAGCTCAGGGACAGGATTGTGTTGAGGCACAGATCTGGGGAAGGGTACCAAAACATTTCTGCAGCATTGAACGTCCCCAAGAACACAGTGGCCTCCATCATTCTTAAATGGAAGAAGTTTGGAACCACCAAGACTCTTCTTAGAGCCGGCAACCCGGCCAAACTGAGCAATCGGGGGAGAAGGGCCTTGGTCAGGGAGGTGACCAAGAACCCGATGGTCACTCTGACAGAGCTCCATAGTTCCTCAGAGATGGGACAACTTTCCAGAAGTACAACCATCTATGCAGCACTCACCCCAATCAGGCCTTTATTGTAGAGTGGCCAGACGGAAGCCACTCCTCTGTAAAAGGCACATGACATCACGCTTGGAGTTTGCCAAAAGGCACCTAAAGGACTCTCAGACCATGAAAAACAAGATTATCTGGTCTGATGAAACCAAGATTGAACTCTTTGGCGTCAATGCCAAGCATCATGTCTGGAGGAAATCTGGCACCACCCCTACGGTGAAGCATGGTGGTGGCAGAATCATGTTGTGGGGATGTTTTCAGTGGCAGGGATTGGGAGACTAGTCAGGATTGAGGGAAAGATGAACGGAGCAAAGTATAGAGAGATCCTTGATGAAATCCGGATCCAGAGGGCTCAGGACCTCAGACTGAGCTGAAGGTTCACCTTCCAAACAGTACAAAGACCCTAAGCACACAGCCAAGACAACACAGGAGTAGCTTCTGGACAAGTCTCTGAATGTCCTTGATTGGCCCAGCCAGGGCCCGGACTTGAACCCGATCGAACAAAGGTGCTTCAACAAAGTACTGAAGGGTTTGAATACTTGTGTGAAAAAAATGTTTTTTCATTTTTAATAAATGCAAAAAAATGCCTAAGCCTGATTTTGCTTTGTCATTATGGGGTATTGTGTGTAGATTGATGAGGGGGGGGGGGGGGGGGGGGGAATCTAATACATGTTTTAATAAGGCTGTAACGTAACAAAATGTGGAAAACAGGATGGAGTCTGAATACTTTTCCCGAAAGTGTTTCAAAACTGACCTTCAAAAAGTCTCTCACATTTCCTTTCATTAGCAACCCTCATTCAATCAGTGCAGTGGAGACATTGAGTTTGCACCATAGTGCGTCAGAAAACCCACAGAGACCTAGTCAATGGGAAATATGATTTGTGAAAGGCCCGAGGATACGGTAACAAACCCAGTGCCATGCACCTTTCCCATGGATATACAGAGATTGACAATGTTTCCGATTTGACAGAGGTGTTTCTAATCCTCTTGGAGGGTAGACTGAATTTGCCTTGATTTTCTCTGTCTAGGTGCAATGTCAACCAAGTCAGTCCTGTTGATATACATATCTCCATGCAATGCTACAGGGTAATCTCATTGTTTGAAGAAAGCAAGCAGCCTTACAGTTTACAGATGTAGGATCTTAACTTGAGCCAGTTTGCTACAGCAGGAAACTAATCCTGCAACAACAGGAAATGTGAATTAGTGGATATCTTCGGTAGGGGTTGATACGTGTTTTGTTAAGGAAAATCAAGTCTGAAATGTTGAAGTGGAAATTATAAACTTCAGAAGCCTTTTTCACCTCGAATACACTACACGTTTGCATTTACTGCTGTGCAGGAAAATTCTCAGCAGCAAAACAGTGACAAAATGAAGATCCTACATCTGTAGCTTCATCGGACACAGATGAATCACATTAGTAAGACACATAACTGGTCGTAGCACAATACTATGTCAAACCCAAACCAAAACGGCAGCATGCACATCAAGTGCTACCAGAGGAATCTAAATCTTCCTCCTTTCCCCCAAGGTCTGATGTCATAGAAGGCCGTCTGACCAATCAGGAGCGTACGATGAGCGTGCTGCTTGAGCAGGCGTTCAGGATCAAGGAGGAGGTGGTGGCCAGTCTGCACTTCACCCAGGGCTCTGTCCAGTCAGAGACCTCCTCTCGCAGGCTGCTGGAGAGCCACATCCACACCATCACGCACATCGTCAAACAGCTCAGCACTGACATACAGGTGGTGGCCTGTAGTATCACGTATCTCTCTCCATTGTTGTCATCATGTAGCACACATACAGGACATGTGTTCTGTTTTCAGTTGACATGGTAACAGCCAGTATACAGCACATAGAGAACTACAAAACTGGTTCATGTAATCATGTTCATCATAATCATGACCATAACTTGTATGTGTGGTATTGATGTACTGTGTCGAGAAGTTCAATGAAAATCTAAATGCACAAGACACAAGAGCATTACAGAAAATAAATAAACAATGGAAGGAGTACATTTAATACATATGGTAGTGTAGAAAACCTGAGAGCGGTGAGTATAGGAGCGCGAGGTCAGAGTGACGAGAGAGTGTTACAGACGTAGGATCTTAATTTGATCACCCTTTGTTGCTGGGAATGCAAACGTATAAGTGTATTTGTGTTTTAAAAAAGTCTTCTAAAGTTTGTAATTTCCACTTTCCACAAACTTGATTTGCCCTAACGTAAAATGTATCAACCCTACAAAAATGTCCATTAATTATAATATTCATAATTATTCAAATGTCCTGTTGCTGCAGGATTGTTTTACTGCTGTAGAAAACTGGATCCTACATCTGTGAGTGTCTCTGTGTGAGTCTCTCTCTTTCTCTCTCTGCCAGATCAGGCTGATTTGATTATGCTGCACTGAGCAAAGCCTCACTGAATCTCATTCAGGCTCATGGTGTATTCCTCATTAGTAAGCAGAAATTTTAACGACATCCAATAAACCTCAACGAGTTCTGGAACGGTTGCCAACAGGGCCACTTAAAAGAGGGATTGCGTAATAACAGTGGCGCATGAAACAGATAGATCAAATAGATCCGTGTCTGGAGTCATATTTTCCTCCACAGCAATAATGACCTCACAAACACAAGGGGACATGGCAAAATGTGGGTATTTATTTTGACAAAATGTTCGCCATTCACGGTTACTGCATCTGAAATGAAAACGATAAATTATGAGGTAATTAGTGTGTGTGAGAGAGCGAGAGAAGCAATAGGCAGAGCCAGGATTTTACTCCTTTACATGGAAAACGAGGTGTGATAACGTTAATACACCTGTCGCACAGGAGCTCAATATTCTTTTGGTTTATCTGCCAGGGCACAGTCGTGTGATATAGGGTGAGTGGAGCTCAACTCATTTGAATGGTTCTGCGAGTGATTGTCCATGCAAGAGGAGAGTAGTGCGTGAGCGATGATGATCTCTAGCAACAGGCCGATACCACCTGACAGTGCCTCGATCTGTTCTCCCCGCAGGTTCTGAAGAGTCAGATAGCCCAGCGGGACAGTGTCACCTCTGGGACCTCTTTTGCTATGCAGAGTCTGGATCACAAAAACCTGGCTGGTTTTGGTGACCTCAGGGGCAGGGTGGCCAGGTATGCATTTACTATAACTGAGTCACTGTCTCTCACACACTCACACAAACAATAACACTCATTAGTGTTATGATGGGTTGCATGAAAGTCTGTTTAATTTCCATACCTGGCAAAGCAGAACTTTACCATTTGCATTATGGAAATTATATTGCTCCCATCCTTAGAAGTGTGTGTGTGTGTCCGCGCGTGCGTGTGTTGAGTGTGTTTGTGTATTTGATACTCGTCCAAGTAGAAAAAATGCTATGAAGCATCTCCCTTCATCATATTTGATTGATCATCTGGAATTCCATATCTGCTATCAAAATCTGGCAAACCAAACAGAGAGGTGTGAATATAGATTTCTAATCAGGAGGAATATATGAGTTCCGGGCTGGTCAGATGAATCTCTCTGATAGGAAATGAGGATCCGTGTGTGGGTCACAGCAGGTTAGCCCAGTCTAGAATATAGATGGCGTCATGCATGGAGGTTGGGGAGGACAGTCAAGGGAGGGAGAGAAGTGGCTGCTCAGTGCTGTGTTGATTTAGTGTCTACCAAGGTTGTCTAAAGCTCTCCAACTTGAACGATTTACCGCTTTTGGGCAATTCATTAATAATCAGGTTGTCTGCTGTTCTTGTAAACAAGTAAAACTAAGTGTAGAGTACCAGTAAAAGGTATCATGATACATTGTTGCTCTCCACATAGTGCTTTGTAACAAAGCAAAGGGGAAGCTACAGTAGGTGATGACACAATACATTTAACTGAAGCTCTGTTTGTGTTGATAAAAGGCATTGACCAGTGGTACGTTTATTTAACTAGGCAGGTCAGTTAAGAACAAATCCATGTTTTCAATGACAGAACAGAACGACAGATTTGTACCTTGTCAGCTCGGGGATTCGACCTTGCAATTATAGGCCTACTGGTAAAATGTACACGAGGGTGTACTTCAGATGTACTCCAGACAGAGCAAAATTCAGTTGGTAGTTCAGTAACCGTAAAAAAAGGTTGGGAACCACTGGACCAGATCAATTAAAGAACCATAGAGCTATACAGTGCAGTCAGACCAGTGGTGGTCGGTGCCGTTTAACATGAAGAGAACGATCATTTTTTTAATGAGCATAGCCTTCTATTTCTATTACGGCATATTGGATGACTGTCAGTCATAATACATTCACCACAGTCAATGTAACATTGATAGGTTTAGGCTACTACGTGATACTCAAATTCTTCCTGTACCCATCATGAGTTTGCTATAACCTAGCCTATGAATGAACGTTTACAACGTAGGTGTACAGGTCAAGAGAAATTTGAGTAATCAAGGTGACAGACATTGACATATTCAAAACCGCCCTGCACACTCTTGCCTGCATCTAGCTGATCTAGGGTTCTGTATCTAGCTGATCTAGGGATCTGTAGTCATTAGTCTAACAGTTGCAAACTAGAGTTTCTATTGGAGAAATTCAGATATGTTTATCCCTGTTTTTACTAGATTCATTCTGTGATCCTTTGATTGGGTGGACAGCATGTCAGTTCATGCTGAAAGGTCTAATAGGTTGGAGGACGTACTCTGGAAATGGTCATATTTACTGTGGAAGTAACCACAAGGCTCCTTTTGTATTGTAGTCAATGTACCCAGAGGACAACGGAAACTAGCTGTCCTAGCTGTCCTTTGGCTACACCATGGTGCTACCCTACAATGTGCTGTTGAGGCTACTGTAGACCTTCATTGCAAAACAGTGTGATTAAATCAATTATTTGGTGACTTGAATATATTTAGTATAGTTTTATCTAAAAAAGAGAACTTTTTTACGTTTCACAATTGTTATTTTTATTAAATTCACTGAGGTGGATGGATGGTCTCTCCCTTCCTCCTCTGAGGAGCCTCCACTGAGTCAGACACTACTGTAAAGGAGCTGCTGTGAGTCCGTTTGAGTTGGCTTTACATCAGTGTTCAAAAGGTGCCTTGTGAACATAAAGATTTATGTGAACAATTCAATGTTGTCCCCCGCGTTGTTGATTATTATCTGTCGCATGGTGAAACACTTGGGGTTATCCATTCTGAAATGTGTATTCAAAACATGAAATATGCATATTATGCATATTATGAAATATGCATTCGCATATTTGAGTATTATTCTACACACTGGCTATTATTTTACTGAACTCCGCCCGCAAAATACCAGAATTGGTTGGTCCGCACCGGACCAAATCTGAACCAATAGTAGACGTCTATAGTTCACACAAGTTTGGACATCAAAGTACAGCTCAGTAGAGGACAGTACAGTATAGTACAGAATAGTAGAGTGGAGTACAGTAGAGTATCGTTCAATACAATACAGTACCTTATACTGTACTATAGTGTGCTCTACTGTACTAACTCTATTCTACTCTACTCTACTCTACTGTAGAGTACAGAACTTATTATTACTTTACTGAAACATAGACTTTCAGTGGCATGTATTCATGGAGGCCATCGCAAGACACTGAATGTATCACACAGGAGAAAGCATCCGAGCAAGGGAAACAGTGCCATCTATCTGATGCTGTCTGTCCCAAACAAGTATGGCAGTTTTTTCAATGTAATTGTCTGCAACATTTCCAATCCCCATATATATTTTTTGTAAATATATCTATATATATATATACACCATTCAAAGGTTTGGGCTCACTTAGAAATGTCCTTGTTTTTTAAAGAAAATAACATTTATTGTCCATTAAAATAACATCAAATTGATCAGAAATACAGTGTAGAAATTGTTAATGTTGTAAATGACTATTTTTTATACTGGAATATCTACACAGGCGTACAGAGGCCCATTATCAGCAACCATCACTCCTGTGTTCCAATGGCACGTTGTGTTAGCTAATTCAAGTTGATCATTTTAAAAGGCTAATTGATCATTAGAAAACCCTTTTGCAATTATGTTAGCACAGCTGAAAACTGATGTTCTGATTAAAGAAGCAATACTACTGTCCTTCTTTAGACCAGTTGAGTATCTGGAGCATCAGCAAACAGACCTTTCTTCTGAAATTCGTCAGTCTATTCAATGCGAGAAATTGCCAAGAAACTGAAGATCTCGTTCAACGCCGTGTACTACTCCATTCACAGAACAGCGCAAACTGGCACTAACCAGAATAGAAAGAGGAGTAGGAGGCCCTGGTGCACAACTGAGCAAGAGTACAATTACATTTTAGTGTCTAGTTTGAGAAACAGACATCAGTCACAAGTCCTCAACTGGCAGCTTCATTAAATAGTACCCGCAAAACACCAGTCTCAACATCAACAGTGAAGAGGCGACTCCGGGTTGCTGGCCTTTTAGGCAGAGTTGCAAAGAAAAAGCAATTTCTCAGACTGGCCAGTCAGCATGGAGCCGCCAGAACCGCCAGTCAACCAGGATCTGCCAGAGCCGCCAGTCAGCCAGGATCTGCCAGAGCCGCCATTCAGCCAGGATCTGCCAGAGCCGCCATTCAGCCAGGATCTGCCAGAGCCGCCATTCAGCCAGGATCTTACCAGAGCCGCCAGTCAGCCAGGAGCTGCCAGAGCCGCCAGTCAGCCAGGAGCTGCCAGAGCCGCCAGTCAGCCAGGAGCTGCCAGAGCCGTCAGTCAGCCAGAAGCTGCCAGAGCCGTCAACCAGCCTGAGCTACCCCTCAGTCCTGAGCTACTCCTCAGTCCTGAGCTACCTCTCAGGCCTTAGCTACCTCTCAGGCCTGAGCTACCCCTCTCTCCTTCCCAGGAAGAAAGCCATTACACACTGGACAGAGTAAGACTGGAAAAAAGTGTTATGGACAGACAAATCGAAGTTTGAGGTGTTTTGATCACAAAGAAGAACATTCTTGAGATGCAGAAAAAATGAAAAGATGCTGGAGGAGTGCTTGACGCCATTTGTCAAGTATGGTGGAGGCAATGTGATGGTCTGGGGGTGATTTTGTGATATTTGTACAGGGTAAAAGGGATCTTGAAGAAGGAAGGCTATCACTCCATTTTGTAACGCCATGCCATACCCTGTGGACGGTTCTTAAATGGAGCCAATTTCGTCCTACAACTGGACAATGACACAAAACACAGCTCAAACTATGCAATAACTGTTTAGGGAAGAAGCAGTCAGCTGGTATTCTGTCTATAATGGAGTGGCCAGTCGGGGATCTCAACCCTATAGAGCTGTTGTGGGAGCTGGTTCAAGCCAATCCAATTTGCGGGAGGTGCTTCAGGAAGCATATTCAGATTACCTCAACAAATTGACATGCCAAAGGTCTGAAAGGCTGGAATTGCTGCAAATGGAGGATTATCTGACAAAGCAAAGTTTGAAGGAACAATTATTATTTCAATTAAAAATCATTATTTATGACCTTGTCAACGTCTTGACTATATGTCCTATTAGTTTTGCAACTCATTTAATTTATGTTTTCATGGAAAACAATGACATTTCTAAGTGACCCCCGGTAGTGTATGTTTGTAAATATACCATTAAAAAGTAACATGATGATTGAGTGTCTATATAGCTGTACCATGATATTTGCATTGGTACTAAGTAAACCTCCAACTGCTCCCCACTATTCCACCCGCTAAAACCCCTCTTCATCCCGAGTTGGGTTGTCATCCCAATGGCCGGCAGACCACCCCTGACCCCCTGGATCCCATGGGCCCGGAGTGATCGGGACCCATCCTTTGAAAAGAGCACATAGTGCCACCCACAGAACAGAAGCAGATCCATCGCACTCACCTCGATTTGTATTATATATAGCTATTAAAAAATATATATCTATTTTAAAAATCCTGTTTATCTTAATTTCCATAATTATCAATTAATATTTGTCGTAATGTAGGCAGTTTATGCAAAGGATTGTTACCTCTTAAAAGTATTGCCACACACACACACACACACACACACACACACAAACCCTCATACACTCATACACACTCAACCCCTTTCCCCCACAATCAACCATACACTCAGATGCTCAACAGTTGCACCATCCCAGAGCCCAACTGAAGAAAGGTCTTGATTTACGAATGCATATACAGATGCAGCTGTATGAGAAGACCTGCAAAACTGAACAAAAATGGGCAGAAATGGGGAGATTTAATTAACCATTGTCACGTCCTAGATGATGGAGGTCAGATATACTTCCCCTGAAACACCCACACATGGTTCCCCGTTGTGACCATAATCCCAAGCATCTCCATGCAGTCAGACCTTTGATGATTTTGTGCCACCAGGGCCACAATAATATGCCCCCTCTCTGAATGTCAGTGTGACCCCCTCCCCATGGGGGTTACTACAGCTAGTGTTGCCAGCCCTGTCACTGCCTGGGTTGGGGAACCCCACCGGAATCCCCACCGGCTAGTACAAGGTCGTCAAGGTTCTCATTAGCAGCTTTGAGAATTTCCTTGTATATTATGCTCTCCCATCAGGGGGCTCTGCCTTTGCAGGACCAACCCTGCCAGGCAGGCTTAGAATCTTGAGGGGGCGGTGCTGCTCTAGAAGGTCTCTGATTGCATTTTGGCTGCATACAGGCAGGTTACAGCAGGCCCATAAAACAGATAAGGACATCTCTTTAGTGTCTGAGTCATTCAGGTTGGTGTCTAGCGTATAGGGTTGTTGACCGTCCCATCAAGATAGGACCATAAATAAATAAATTAGATGTATCATTTATTTAAAAATGTTGTTCCACCCTGATAGGGTGGAACAACCTATCAGGGTAAATAAATAAATAAAATGTATAATTTATTTTAAAATGCAGTTCCACCATGATTGGACAATAAATAAGTAAATGAGATGTATAATTCATTATAAAATGTATATCCCTCATCTGCACAAAATTGAAAGCTCTCTCACAACTCCTGCTCGCAGACATACATACTGTATGTACATACCATTTTCTTTCTCACTCACTTAACGCCACACTTTTCCAAGCACCAAGCACCAAAAAACACACAACACCTTCCATCACAATACATCCTCACGTACCCACATACTGTGCCTTCTGCCTGCTGTGTTTATCTACACCATGTTGAATTAGTACTTTTGTGTTCCAATGAGTTATATTTGAAGATTGCTTTTCTATCAATTTTTTTTTTGCACTATTACAATCCCTAACATGGCTAGTATTGTGTGTTCCATTATTCACCTCCTCTATGCGAACGTTGTCATTTTTAGAATAGCCATGGAGTAGTCTTTGTGTCTCTGAACATTTGGTTATCAATATACAGGGGGGGGGGGGGTCCAAGGGAGTAGTAGAGTGGGGAATCCAGGACAGAGTAGCAGGATGACGAGACGTGGGACAGGAGAAAGGGACCAGAGTCAGAGAGGGCAGAACTGTAGCGGAGAGGAAAACAGTGTCAGGCAGAGAAACAGGCACAACAGGATCTGAATAGTAACAACCGGCTCGAAACGTAGACTGACTGAGCAGAGGTTACGATCTGGCAGCGTGGAAGTGGCAGGGCTGAGTATTTGTAGAGGTCTTGATTATGGAACACTTTGCAGCTGGTGGGGATTTGCTCTGACTCCAGCACACCTGTCTACACACACACACACACACACACACACACACACACACACACACACACACACACACACACACACACACACACACACACACACACACACACACACACACACACACACACACACACACACACACACACACACAGAGGGAGAGAGGTAGAGAGTACTGCGGGAGTGGAGGCAAGTCAAGGAGACACAAAATTAGAGGGTGTTGCAGGAGCAGATGTGACACTAACATTGCCCATGAATGGAAGTTAGGCTAGCGAGCAAGATTTTTTAGCCAGGTAGCCTAGAACAACAAAATATAAAAGAGAGTACTGAATCACAGAGTGATAGACCGTTTCGTCAACATGAAAGAGAGGAGGATGACATTGGTGTTTCTCTACATGTAGGATGAGTCAACAGGTAAATTTGCAGGAACGCGCATTTACACACACGCACGCAGAAATCAGAACCATGAACAGCCACATCATATTTAGCTTACGTTGATTGGACTAAATTGTGTTTGGTATCTTTTAGTTGTCACTCTATTAGACTAAGCAGAGGTGATTTGATGTTGAAATGTTGCTGGAATAGTGGAGGCAGTTCATATTTATTTTGGGACTTGCGGTACCTCTTTGTTGTTCTAAATCAATAGTTGTTCAGTGGTCTAAAAATGGCAGAAACATTAACTTGCCTGACCATACTGTAGGTCATGTAACTAACTGTCTGTTACTATACATGCAATATGCTTTTTGGACTTGGACAGAGGTTGGACAGAGGTTGCTATCTGGTTTTGTGATAAATCAAAGGTGTGGTTGAATTTATTCTGCCACTGTGTCTTATTGTCTCGGCCTTTAGGCCTATATATCACTGTCACACTGTATATATCACTGTCGCAAGGCATATGAATTAACAGGTTATTAACTTGCTGGTTAAGTGTGTCTTGAATTCTAAATAAATCACAGACAGTGTCACCAGCTAAGCACCCCCACACATCACACCTCCTCCTCCATGCTTCACGGTGGAACTACACATGCGGAGAACATCCGTTCACTTACTCTGCGTCTCACAAAGACACAGTGGTTGGAACCAAAAATCTCAAATTATGACTCATCAGACCAAAGGACATATTTCCACCGGTCTAATGTACATTGCTTGTGTTTATTGGCTCAAGAAAGTCTCTTCTTCGTATTGGTGTCCTTAAATAGTGGTTTCTTTGCAGAAGAAAACCATGAAGGCCTGATTCACGCAGTCTCCTCTGAACAGATGTTCAGATGTGTCTGTTACTTGAACTCTGTGAAGCATTTATTTGGGCTGCAATCTGAGGTGCAGTTAATTCTAATGAACTTATCCTCTGCAGCAGAGGTAACTCTGGGTCTTCCTTTCCTGTGGTGGTCCTCATGAGAGCCTGTTTCATCATAGCGCATGATGGTTTTTGCGACTGCACTTGAAGAAACCGTCAAAGTTCTTGAAATGTACCATATTAACTGACCTTCATGTCTTAAAGTAATGATGGAGTGTTGTTTCTCTTTGCTTGTTTGAGCTATTCTTGCCATAATATGGACTTGGTCTTTTATCAAAAAGGGCTATCTTCTGTATACCAAACCTACAGTACCTTGTCACAACCAACTGATTGGCTCAAATGTATTAAGAAGGAAAGAAATTCCACAAATGAACTTTTAGCAATTGAAATGCGTTCTAGGAGACTACCTCATGAAGCTGGTTGAGAGAATGCCAAGAGTGTGAAAAGCTGCCATCAAGGCAAAGGGTGGCTACTTTGAAGAATCTCAAATATGAAATACATTTTGATTTGTTTAACGCTTTTTGGTTTCTACATGATTCCATGTGTGTTATTTTATAGTTTTGATGTCTTCACTATTATTCTACAATGTAGAAAATAGTACAAATAAAGAAAACCCTTGAATGAGTAGGTGTGTCCAAACCTTTGACTGCTACTGTATAAATAACTTAATTTCTCAACTATATAGACTCTTAGCTTTCATTTGACACCCACACTTCCCAGAGATGGTCAAGCCAGGTGGGAGTGTGTTGTACTGTAATGGTAAAGACATCTCTCTTTCCCTGTCTCACTCTCAGGTGTGATGCCAACATTGCTAAGCTGTCAGGTGATGTGAGCGACAGGGCACAGGAGATCGCCAGGCTCCAACAGGAGGTGTCAGAGGTCAAGTCAGGTCTGGGAAAGCGACTGAGAGAGATAGACATCAAGGTTAGGGGTTCTGAACAACTGGACTGCTTTTAGGTCAGACTCAACTTGACCAAGCACTTCACAACAAGATGCATAAAGGAATCTCCCTTTCATTTTAGCTTCCTTTCCTGAAGGAACCAACATGGCCTCTCGCTGAATACATACAGTACATAGTAGGGATGACGACTGTAGCAAAAACTGTCTGGACTTTTGTGTTGGACGAAGAGTGAAAGAGGATATTACTCCAGGCCACAATTCTCTAATTAGAGTATTAGTGAATTGTGGCCTGGGGTTGACAAACACATGAAGTTATGTGTTGCAAGGGAGATGCAATCAGTTATGATTGCATCTAGCCAGTGAATTGCACATTTTGCACATGTTGATCAAGTTGTGTTCATTTAAAAAAAAAATGTTTTGTTGCTATGCAGTATATCCGCCTCACTCTCAGATAAATAAGTAGTACTGCTAGGTTTTACACAGTCAAAGGTAACACATTTCTACATAACATTTTTTTTTCTACAAATGATACATTTGTGACATCAATATATAAAAAAAACTATTATAATAATTATTCAATACAGTCATATGAGATCTGTATGTAAAACATTTACATTTGAAATGTTTGTCACTTAGCAGATGTCCAGCTAAACAATGGATGTATAGCGTTTATAAAAAATTAAAATTAAAATTTGTACACATCTAAAATCTATTAAACAACAAATCTGAGAATAGTATATTTTTTTCACACACATCAACACAGAATATAGCGAATATGGAATATAGCGTTTTGAAAAAAAACTATTCATGTGTATGTCACACAGGGGCCAGGTTTGAGGCTGAGTTGACTGTTTACACTGCCTGTCTGTTTGCCTGTCTATCTTTCCGTCTGTCTGTCTGCCTTCCTGGAGTGTCCATGCATACAAGGACCTTTAAATGTTTGGATCCTTTTTTAATGTAAATTTGATTGGTGGATTCAAATCAAGTATTTAAAATGTGTGTGTGTGTGTGTGCAGCTGTCTCAGGCAGTTAGCAGACTGGAGGTGTTGCTGGTGGACCAGACCCACGGCCAGAGAAACAGCTGGACTGACCTGCACAGCCAAATCAAGCTCCTGGAGGCCAAGTGTGTCTTGTGCTCTTACAGTAACCCCATTTAACACACAACCTAGACACTGACCTTTAAAAGCCTGTTGAGAGACAACTTAATCATACTATTTATGGGGAGAACGGGGTACGAATACTAGTACCTACGCTGTATTCTATGCCACTGAATATAACAGTACATCATGTAGTAGCACCACGAAGGAACTAGGTCAAAGCCCCTACATCAAGGAAGCTTGGTCTTACATGCTTATTTTTCATAGGCAATATAAGAGATAGCTCTCTCCTTTCCTTGTGAAATGCACTACCTTTGCCATTATAAGTGGTGAGGCAAAATCATTATTCAATGTTGAATCCACCAGTTTTACATTTGTATTTTTTACAATGGAGACACTAAGATCTGACCCAAGCAGGTAATCCATCTGTATCTAATCCATCATGGCCTGGCCCCAGGAACAGGTAATGAATAGCTTAAGCACATCATGTTGCACAGCCCTGCCCCTTCAAACCACACACAAACCAAAATACAGTCACACACACACACACACTAGCAACAGTCATTGAAGTTGTAAAAGGTAAAAAATAACAATTATAATGAATGCAAGTTGTAAAATGGATAAAGATAATCCAAACTATAATCCATCAAATGGCTGAATTACAGTATAGCACAAAACATTTTACTGGCAAGGACAAATAATGAATGAAGTTCAGGCATTTTGGTGGGAATTCAGGTTTTTTAAATATTTTTTTGATAATTTTTTTCCAGGTATTACATTTATTGTATAATGTAACTATTTTTCTTGTAATGCGCTCAAATCCACTGAGTGTACAAAACATTAGGAACACATTCCTAATATTGAGTTGTACCCCCTTTTGGTAAGGACAGCCTCAATTCATCAGGGTATGGACTCTGCAAGGTGTCGAAAGTGTTCCGCAAGGATGCTGGCCTGTGGAATTGCACATATAGACACTAGGTGTAGTTTACATACATGAATAAATGAATACATATTCCAGCGCATCTAATTTGTAAACGTTACAACTGTATGAAATCATTACTTTTTGCAATTGCGTAGAAAATGTCTCTAGACGATGTGTTAAATCGCCGACAAGCATCAGTGCTCCTATAGATGCAACGGAAAAGCCAATGTATTTCATTGAGCTCATTTCAGCCATTACCTAAGTGCATTTGACAGGTCATCACAAACGTTTCCTTTGGTCATTACGTTAATGGACAAAAAAAATGGCACTAGCAAGAGTGGGAAAGAGTCGCCAGATTAAAATGAAAGCAAACAATCCAGGGAAAAATAAGTGGCAAGGGGATTTTGCACTCCTCAAACACAGGAACTACATGGTTTAAAAGGAGATGTCCTCAGGTGGTTGTGGCATGTGCATTGCTACATGCACGCAGGTACACACGCAGGTACACAACCCACAGAGCACCAATACCCACCCTAGATGCTGCCTCACTGAAACTCTGTCAAGAGGAAACACTCGATGAGAGGAATGAGGCATGCTGTATTTGAGAAGCTAAGGGACTAAGACATAACATCACACCCTTGATGCAATTATTGATGAGTGATCGAGTATATTGTGCTAAAACTTGCAGAAAGCCTTTGTGGGAAGCTAACTCGGCATATCCAAGGTGGCAGCTTTCACCGCACTGTTTTTGGGACTTTCCTCTGCTATTTACGATTAGTGTGGACAGATGGCTGTCTCGAGTCTCTCCTCTCAAATGGAGAAAGCCTGGCTGTGGACTTCTAATGGAGAGGCAGCATTTGAGTGCAGCAGAGTGAAGTGCTTGACTTGCAGACCAAAGAGAAGGTCTGAGAAGGTCACTGGCATAACTACCCAAGAGAACATAGTTTAGGGTACCTCCTCCTCCCATCCAACTGCAGGGCCTGCTATAGAAACATACTGAGTTAATAAGAAGTGACACCTTAAATCTGAGATAGACTATTGAGATAGTTGTGCAACTGTTTAGGTCGATTTCTCAGTAAACCATCCTTAACCAGACTGTCAGAGGTGACTCTTGTGAGGTGTATATGATTGTTCACAATCCTCAACAATCTGTACCCAGTTGCATGTGGATATAACATCAATAACATATATATTCCACCTACAGGAGCTCTGGTGTGGTAAGGGAGGCGAGGGAGGACACAGACAGACTCAGGATGTGGACAGAGCAACAGCTAAGCAGTTCAGCACAGACACACAGACATGGCAGTGAGGTGCTACGGTCACTACTGCAGGACAAAATGGTAGTATGCATATATGTGTGTGTGTGTCAGTTTGTCTGCTGGACTATGGTAAGACGTGTGGGTGTGTGCAGGTGGAGGCGGATGGGAGGCTCAGTGAGCAGGTCAGGCTGCTGTCAGTCCGTGTGGAGAGAGCAGAGATTCAGCTGGTACAGGAGCACCAGGCAGACAGGGTGAAGCACTCGAAGAGGAAACTCCACAGTAGGATCAGCACATTGGAGACCAGCTTCCGGGAAGAGCTGCAGCTGATCAAACAGGACTACCAGTCAGGTCGCTACTCACACCCTCACTAACACTGTCAATACCAGAGACAGGAGACCTTTACCAGGAAAAACTCTGGGTATTCAATATAACTTATATATGGTGTGGATGACTGTCACAATAGGGGTCAGCGAAGGAACGATAAATAGGACAACTGGGCAGGTGCATTAAAGACCTAGATCCAATGGCCTACATTAGCAATGAGCTCTCAGCTTGTATTTCTTTGGCAAAGTTAATTACACACCTGACAGTTGTGTGGGCCTGTTCTGATTAAGTAGGCCTGATAAGTGCCACCTGAGCTCAGAAACTAATTGAGAATGGTGCCTTTTGGAGCAGATAGATAATGAGCACACCACTGAAGCATAGTTACAGCAGTGACAAACATCGTCTTTCATGAGACATCAGGTAAGTCAAACGTGAAATATTGATTTATTTATTGGGTTTTCCATAAACAGGGTCTAGTCAAATCGATCCACTCGATGTGACATGAAAACAACATAAAAAGAAACTAACATGCCCTTCCACCAAGCCTTCAAGCATGCAGTTGGGGCGATGTTATCTATGTCCCTATCTCTCCGTTAATAAGTCATGGGGTGGACGTAAGCACTGCAGCCTGTTGTTGGGTTGACATCTAATGCCAATTTTCTGATTCCAGTTTATAGTTAATTTCCCCAAGGAGCTGATGTTGGCTCTAAGGCCTTCGCTCTGCAGGGCTTCTGAAACCCTCGTGAAAAAGGCGAAGGGACAGCTCAGTAAATAAAACTAGCAATAAACGCAGGGATGAATCACGCCTCAGTCTCAGCTTTAATAAGGCTGCTTCAGACCCCTCAATTGTTCACTCTGTCTTCAGAGGAAAGGAAGGGAAAAGAGAGGGGAGGACAGTGCATAATTGACAAGGTTCTTAATGTTCAACACACAGCAGCAGCATTAGGGCAGAGCCTATAGGAGAGTCTGCAAGGCTGTGAGTCATGTTGTAGGGACTGACTCTCCTTATCCCCCACCTCTCTGACGGCCAGGGTTCCAGTCTATCCATGATGCCATAGGCTCGCTGAGGCAGATCGGTGACACCAAAGCCCGGCTGGACAAGGAGAAGCTGCAAAAGGACATCAAACACATCCGCAGGAAGATGGTGGAGCTGAGAGATGTGTGACGCCACAGGTCACACAGGAGTGTGGTACTGCATGGTGAAACAGACCAGTAATGAAATTTCATACTCAAAATTGTCAATGATTGTGAATGAAACAGAAGTCCATGATTACTGGGATCCACATGGTATAGTAAAGTGTGCAACACATCAGTAATTATTATGGGATGCTTTCACTTTGAAACCTTTTCAAATCACTGATTTAATAACCAAAAATAGTTCATCGGAAGAAAATCTTGATGTTATTATATCTCATCTGAAATGAATAAAGTTCATCATGCAAGTACAACTCAGTAATATTGACACAATCAAGCATGAGAATTTATTTCCAAATGCACCTGTCATCTCAAAATGCCAGAATTTCTTGTTCAGGTACTGTGTCAAGAGCTGAAGGGTATAGTATTTCATATTATTACAGCACTATATTTCAGCAAAATGCATCTCACTTCCAGCTCCTATGTCAAGGAAAAAACATTTGACTGTTGAGATGAAGCCAAACGTCTGCTCTTTCTAGTTGTTACAGTTGCCCAGTTGCTACAATCTATTGTTGTCTACGAATTGTCTCTGGAAATCGCCTGCACAAATGTCTAGCCTGCTCCAGTTGTAAATGCAACTTGTTCAGGTTTCCACTGTACATCCTGAAATGCAAGATACACAGCAGTGCTGTGCAAAAGTATTTGCCCCCTTTTCAAATGTTCTCTACTTTTGCATATTTTTAATACTGAATATTCTCAGATCTTCAAACAAAACCTAATATTAATTAGATAAAGGGAACCTGAGTGAAAGAAATAACACAACAATGACATACAGTACCAGTCAAAAGTTTGGACACCTACTCAATTAAGGGTTTTCTTTAGATTTACTATTTTCGCACTATTGACATTCTCTCAACCAGCTTCACGAGGTAGTCAACTGGAATGCATTACAATTAACAGGTGTGCCTTGCTAATTTGTGGAATTTCTTTCCTTCTTAATGAGATTGAGCCAATCCGTTGTGTTGTGACAAGGTAGGGGGGGTATACAGAAGCTCTATTTGGTAAAATACCAAGTCCATCTTATGGCAAGAACAGTTCAAACAAGCAAAGAGAAACAACAGTCCATCATTACTTTAAGACATGAAGGTCAGTCAATACAGAACATTTCAAGAACTTTGAATGTTTCTTCAAGTGCAGTTGCAAAAACCATCAAACGCTATGATGAAACTGGCTCTCGTGAGGACCACCACAGGAAAGGAAGACCCAGAGTTAACTCTGCTGCAGAGGATACGTTCATTAGAGTTAACTGCACCTCAGATTGCAGCCCAAATAAATGCTTCACAGAGTTCAAGACACATCTCACAGAGTTCAAGACACATCTCAACATCAACTGTTCAGAGGAGACTGCGTGAATCAGATGGTCGATTTCCTGCAGAGAAACCACAACTAAACACCAATAATAAGCAGAGACTTGCTTGTGCCAAGAAACACGAGAAATTGTCATTAGACTGGTGGAAATGTCCAAATGTCTTTGTTAAATGCAGAGTAGGTGAATGGATGTTCTCCGCATGTGTGGTTCCCACCGTGAAACATGGAGGAGGAGGTGTGATGGTGCTTTGCTGGAGATACTGTCAGTGATTTATTTAGAATTCAAGGCACACACATCCACAGCATTATACAGCGATATACCATCCCATCTGGTTTGTGCTTAGTGGGACTATCATTTGTTTTTCACAGGACAATGACCAAAAATACACATCCAGGCTGTTTAAGGGCTATTTGACCAAGAAGGAGAGTGATAGAGTGCTGCATCAGATGACCTGGCCTCTTCAATCACCCGACCTCAACCCAAGTGAGAAGGTTTGGGATGAGTTGGACCGCAGAGTGAAGGTAAAGCCATCAAGTGCTCAGCCATCAGAAGAGTCCAGCCTGCTAGCAAAACAGTCCTTTAGCTCAGTATTTCCTTCATCTGACCTCTTTTTTGGTCTGGGGCGGTGTCACAGCATCATCGGACTGAGCAGTCAATCTCAACACTGTGCATTACAGGGAAGACATCCTCCTCCCGTATGCGGTACCCTTCCTGCAGGCTCATCCTGACATGACCCTCCGGCATGACAATGCTACCAGCCATACTGCTCGTTCCGTGCGTGATTTCCTGCAAGACAGGAATTTCAGTGTTCTGCCATGGCCAGCGTAGAGCCCGGATCTCAATCCCACTGAGCACGTCAGAGACCTGTTGGATCGGAGGGTGCGGGCTAGGGCAATTCCCCCCAGAAATGTCTGGGAACTTGCAGGTGCCTTGGTGGAAGAGTGGGGTACATCTCACAGCAATAACTGGCAAATCTGGTGCAGTCCATGAGGAGGAGATGCAATGCAGTACTTAATGCAGCTGGTGGCCACACCAGATACTGACTCATTTTTTATTTTGACCCCCCTTTGTTCAGGGATACATTATTCCATTTCTGTTAGTGACATGTCTGTGGAACTTGTTCATTTTATGTCTCAGTTGTTGAATCTTGTAATGTTCATACAAATATTTACACATGTTAAATTTGCTGAAAATAAACGCCGTTGACAGTGGGACATTTCTTTTTTTGCTGAGTTTACTTTAACCAGTTTAGACAAAGGGGTCAAGGTGTTTAAATGACCATTTGACTCAAGCTACATTTGCTCAGTGTAGGTCAATTTATGCTAGTAGCATCCTAATGTGTTTTAGCATCAAATGATGTGCAATGGGTTCTAGTTGATCAAAACTTGATGTTTGTTTACTGGGTTGTAGACCTGAGTGTTTGGGGTTGGTACATGAGGATGTTGCTAGAATTACTCTGCTGGGTGTATACTAGTCGTGAGTCTCCTAACTGACTTGGTTTCCTATTAGTGAATGCTTACATGTAAAAAAAACAGTCATTAGCCCATCGTTTGGGGGGTTAGTCTTCATATGCCAGTGAAAATCCAAACTTTTACATTAATTCAATGTTATCCTGTCTGTTATCCAAACTTGTACATTAAGTAAATGTTATCCAAACTTGTACATTAAGTCAATGTTATCCTGTCTTAACTGTCAGGCTGCTATCTGGTCCTAGCTCTCCCAGAGTTGCTTGTAGCAAACCAACCAAACCAACTGATATTGCCAACAACTTAAATAATTGTTTTAAATCAAATCAAATCAAATTTTATTTGTCACATACACATGGTTAGCAGATGTTAATGCGAGTGTAGCGAAATGCTTGTGCTTCTAGTTCCGACAATGCAGTAATAACCAACAAGTAATCTAGCTAACAATTCCAAAACTACTACCTTATACACACACAAGTGTAAATGGATAAAGAATATGTACATAAAGATATATGAATGAGTGATGGTACAAAGCGGCATAGGCAAGATGCAGTAGATGGTATTGAGTGCAGTATATACATATGAGATGAGTATGTAAACAAAGTGGCATAGTTAAAGTGGCTAGTGATACATGTATTACATAAAGATGTAGTAGATGATATAGAGTACAGTATATACATATACATATGAGATGAATAATGTAGGGTATGTAAACATTATATTAGGTAGCATTGTTTAAAGTGGCTAGTGATATATTTACATCATTTCCCATCAATTCCCACTATTAAAGTGGCTGCAGTTGAGTCAGTGTGTTGGCAGCAGCCACCCAATGTTAGTGGTGGCTGTTTAACAGTCTGATGGCCTTGAGATAGAAGCTGTTTTTCAGTCTCTCGGTCCCAGCTTTGATGCACCTGTACTGACCTCGCCTTCTGGATGATAGCGGGGTGAACAGGCAGTGGCTCGGGTGGTTGTTGTCCTTGATGATCTTTATGGCCTTCCTGTGACATCGGGTGGTGTAGGTGTCCTGGAGGGCAGGTAGTTTGCCCCCGGTGATGCGTTGTGCAGACCTCACTACCCTCTGGAGAGCCTTACGGTTGTGGGCGGAGCAGTTGCCGTACCAGGCGTTGATACAGCCCGACAGGATGCTCTTGATTGTGCATCTGTAGAAGTTTGTGAGTGCTTTTGGTGACAAGCCTAATTTCTTCAGCCTCCTGAGGTTGAAGAGGCGCTGCTGCGCCTTCTTCACGATGCTGTCTGTGTGGGTGGACCAATTCAGTTTGTCTGTGATGTGTACGCCGAGGAACTTAAAACTTACTACCCTCTCCACTACTGTTCCATCAATGTGGATAGGGGCGTGTTCCCTCTGCTGTTTCCTGAAGCCCACAATCATCTCCTTAGTTTTGTTGACGTTGAGTGTGAGGTTATTTTCCTGACACCACACTCCGAGGGCCCTCACCTCCTCCCTGTAGGCCGTCTCGTCATTGTTGGTAATCAAGCCTACCACTGTTGTGTCGTCCGCAAACTTGATGATTGAGTTGGAGGCGTGCATGGCCACGCAGTCGTGGGTGAACAGGGAGTACAGGAGAGGGCTCAGAACGCACCCTTGTGGGGCCCCAGTGTTGAGGATCAGCGGGGTGAAAATGTTGTTACCTACCCTCACCACCTGGGGGCGGCCCGTCAGGAAGTCCAGTAGGTCTCGAGCTTGATGACGAGCTTGGAGGGCACTATGGTGTTAAATGCCGAGCTGTAGTCGATGAACAGCATTCTCACATAGGTATTCCTCTTGTCCAGATGGGTTAGGGCAGTGTGCAGTGTGGTTGAGATTGCATCGTCTGTGGACCTATTTGGGCGGTAAGCAAATTGGAGTGGGTCTAGGGTGTCAGGTAGGGTGGAGGTGATATGGTCCTTGACTAGTCTCTCAAAGCACTTCATGATGACGGAAGTGAGTGCTACGGGGCGGTAGTCATTTAATTGGCAAGATTAGCAAACTTAGACATGCCAGCAGCAAACGCTGACACTGCACATCCAAGTATATCTGAACAAATTATGAAAAACAAGCATTGTAATTTTGCATTCCGTAAAGTGATTGTGGAAGAGGTGAGAGGACCTCGATTGGTGTCTATCAGCAATGACAAGCCACCGGGGTCTGGTCTGGCAACTTGGATGGAAAATGACTGAGGATAATATCGGATGATATCGCCACTCCTATTTGACATATATTTTTATTTAAGCCTACTAGAATGTGTGTGCCCCCCGGCTTGGAGGGAAGCAAAAGTAATTCCGCTACCCAAGAATAGTAAAACCCCCTTTACTGGCTCAAATAGGCTACCTGGGGTAGCAGGTAGCCTAGTGGTTAGAGTGTTGGACTTGCAACCGAATACCCAAGCTGACAAGGTAAAAATCTGTTGCTCTGCCCCTGAACAAGGCAGTTAACCCACTGTTCCTAGGCCATCATTGAAAATAAGAATTTGTTCTTAACTGACTTGCCTAGTCAAATAAAGATTAAACAAAAATAGCAGAACAATCAGCCTGTTACCAACCTATAGTAAACTTCTGGAAAAAATTGTGTTTGACCAGATACAATTCTATTTTACAGTAAACAAATGGACAACAAACTTTCAGCATGCTTATAGGGAAGGACATTCAGCAAGCACAGCACTGACACAAATGACTGATGATTGGCTAAGAGAAATGTATGATAAAAAGATTGTGGGGGCTTGTTAGACTTCAGTGCAGCTTTTGACATTATTGATCATAGTCTGCTGCTGGCAGAACGTATGTGTCATGGCTTTACACCCCCCTGCTATATTGTGGATGAAGAGTTACCTGTCTAACGGAACACAGAGGGTGTTCTTTAATGGGAGCCTTACTAACATAATTCAGGTAGAATCAGGAATTCCCCAGGGCTGTTGTGTAGGCCTATTACTTTTTCAATCTTTACTCATGACATGCCACTGGCTTTGAGTAAAACCAGAGTTTATATGTATGCGGGTGACTCAACTCTATACATGTCAGCTAGTACAGCTACTGAAATGACTGCAACACTTAACAAAGAGTTGCAGTTAGTTTCAGAGTGGGTGGCAAGGAATAAGATAGTCCTAAATATTTATACAACTAAAAGCATTGTATTTGGGACAAATCATTTACTAAACCCTAAACCTCAACTCAATTGTGTAAGAAATAATGTGGAAATCGAGCAAATTGAACTGAACTGTCATGGTCAAAACATATTGATACAACAGGAGCTATAATGGGGAGTATGTCCATAATAAAGCGTTACTCTACCTTCTCAACAGCACTATCAACAAGGCAGGTCCCACAGGCGCTGGTTTAGTCGCACCTGGACTACTGTTCAGGATTTAGGAAAGTTGTAATTGGCTCAGAACAGGGCAGCATGGCCCTTGGATGTACACAAGGTGGCAGCGTAGCCTAGTGTTTAGAGCGTTGGACGTGTGACCGAAAGGTTGCAAGGTATGGCCCTGTGTCCATAAAGCATCTCAGAATAGAAGTACTGATCTTGGATGAGTTTTACTTTTTAGATCATAATGAATAAGATTATGGACAGGGAAGAGATGATCCTACATCCCCACTCTTACTCTGAGATGCTTTGCGGATACAGAAAGAATTTCAGTGAGGTTGGCCAATTGGTGATGCTGTGCTGTTGTTTGTTGAGATGCAAGACAAATTTCCCAAAAGGGACAATCAATAATAATAATTATTATTATTATTACAGGCCCAGGTTCCCAGAATATATCAGAATCACACTTTTTTTTAACACTGTAACTGACACGATGACTCAGTAATTTCCTAACTCTGGGAGTTAACTTATTCCCTTATTTCCAAATAGTCCTTATGACACAATATCTGCTATATCAGTTATAACACTTGTTTGAAGGCATTTCACCTGGTCTCCACTAAATGGGAATGCCAGCCACAGAAAGGTTCTAAAGTTGTGCCAAAGTAACAGAGCAGTGACTTTTGTTATCAGATTTCTTTTGTGATGCTCATTGGTCCTGTCAACTAAGGAAATATGCCACTTGATTTTTAGATTTTTTTTTCATCCAAGTACAACAATTTGTTTTAAACAATAGGGTGTACTTGTGATTTAAAGTCTTTACAGTTGAATTTGCTTCATCTAAATCTCTCTGAATTAGTCTGATAAGTGACACATACAGTATAAATATGATGTACAATGTGATAACTGATGTGTTTGATGCTTTACTGTAGCTTACATCTGGTCTTGTAATGTTTTTCCTGCAATCACTCACTCACTCCTGGAAATGCTGCGATATATGGAGAACTTTTCTGATTCTCTTACTCGCACCCCTTTTTCCCGTCATTCTGCTGCGGGGAAACCAGTCCAAATCTCTCCTGTCCTCATTGACTGGAGCCGATGAGAGTTTGTTGGATGCCACACTGGCTTCCGAGCTGAACATCCCCACTAAGCCCCTCTCCATTCCCATGGATGTTAAGAGCGGTGGGATGGGCGGGTCACCTATAAGACCACTCCCATCAACCTACGTGTGTCAGGGAATCACAGCGAGACCATTCAATTCCTGCTCATTAAATCCACCCAGATGCCCGTGGTTTTTGGGTTTATCCTGGCTCCAGCAAAACAATACCCTCATCAACTGGTCTACGGGTGCTATCATGGGCTGGGCCATGCCCATTGTCTGAAGTTGGCGCAACCTGCCCCGGGAGCTCGGAAGTTGCTCTGCCATTCCCGCGGAGTATCAAGACCTCCGGGAGGTGTTCAGAAAGTCCCATGCCACTTCCCTTCTGCCGCACCGCCCCTCTAACTGTGGGATTGACCTTCTCCCTAGCATCACGCTGCCCCGGGGACATCTGTACTCTCTGTTGTGTCTCAGCTCCTGCTTTTCACAGTCTCCCTTTTTCTCGCCCTCCAGGTTTTGACCCTTGCCTGTCCTGACTCTGAGCCCGTCTAACGACCAGTACCTTTGCCCCAGCTCTGGATTATTGACCTCTGCCTACCCTGACCCTGAGCCTGCCTGCCGTCTGATACCATTGCCCCACCTTTGGTTTTACTGACCCCTGCCTGCCTTGGCCTGTCTATTGACTGCCCCGTTGGATTATTAAACCCTGCATCTGCGTCTTACCTTCAAACCTGATAGACATGAATACTTCCAGATGTGTCTTTGAGAGTGAGAGGTCAATCACCAGGGGACAGCAGGACCGTTGTCTCCCCGCCTGCTCTCATTGCTGGCCTTCAAGATCCCTGTGTGTGCAGGTTTTTATTTCAACCCAACATACCAGTATTTATGGTGAAAATGACCAATAATGAATAATCACTGTGGCATTTTAAAACTACCCCACCTCTTTCTTATGGAATATTCTGTATCTCAGGAACATACATTCTACACTACACACTACATACAGTACTATATCCAATGTTCTTATGAGAGACAATAAGAATAAAGTGACTTCACTATATACTTTATACTAAGTGAATTACTAAACAAACAAAAAAAGTCTTGAGCCTTTCACAATGGTTTCCAACCTGGTGTATGTGTACCTACCTGGGGTACTTGGCCCATCCACAGGGGGTACCTCCAACATAGGCCTACTGGTAAAAATGCACGAGTGGGTACGTCGGAGGTACTCAGGGTAGATTTGGTTTGGGTAAACAATCGAGAACCATTGCCTATCATAAGAGTGCAGGATCACCAACATTTAGGCTCATCATAACTTTTCAGCAGTTGAGGGTCACATCTTGGCTGTGTTACTAGAGTTCAGACAGATATTTGATATATTGTCTTAGGAGAGAGAAACATGGTTTTGTTTTGTCACATACCCCAAATAGGTGCAGTGAAATGTGTTGTTTTACATGGTCAACCATAGTGGTACGGCATCCCTTTAGCAAATTAGGGTTAAGTGTCTTGCTCAAGGGACAGATTTTTCACCTTGTCGGCTCAGGTATTCGAACCAGCGACCTTTCGGTTACTGGCCCAATGCTCTAACCGCTAGGCTACCTGCCTCCCTAAGAATCATCTCCCCTAAAGCAAGCTACTTTTAGGTTTGGGAGTACGCATCCGTCAAACAGGCAAGAGACTTAAAACATAACCAATGGGCCATAGAGTTCTGTTCTGTGAAATGTCCATGCTGGTACCTCGTCTATTTCAGATAAAAGAAAAATGCAAATGCTCCATGGGTTCTGACTCAGCAGAAAGATTCACAGTACCTCTTTCTCAAGTTCACCTCAGTGTGTGTGTGTGTGTGTGTGTGTGTGTGTGTGTGTGCGTGCGTGCGTGCGAGCAAGTGAGCGAGAGAGAATATTTGTGCTACAAAACCTGGACATTTCCATGTTTTCAAATAATGTCTGATCTTCAAGGCTAATCTTGTGTTTTTAGCTTGTTAGACTGAAGTGGGTGAAATGAAAAAACACTGAACAATGGTATTGTTCTAAGTAAACTCAAACTTTTTTGTGATTTGACAGTTACATTTGACAGTCTACAGCGTCCTACAGTATAATATTACTTAGGCCATAGATCATATTGAAATCTCATTCATACATCAATCATTTTTGCTTGCATTGTATATGCCACCAAACAGTATGTAAATTGAACTAGTTGGGACAGGATGAGAACCAAGTGGGAAGAAACACCATAGTAAATCACACACCACTGAAAAAAAACATTGAACCTCAACCTGTGTATTATAAGGTACAGTAATATGGTCCATGTAGAAATGTTATGCTGAAAGTGGGGCGTTTGCTGTTCTGTGGTCAGTGTACAACTAGACCTAAAGCAGTATACAACAACTAACATATATACAGTATATATATATTGGCTAAAGGTGTAGTCTTTCCATAGGATATCTTAATGTAAATTATTTTTGTAATCAGTCCTAATGTGGGGGAAGGGACCTAATGGGAAAATCAAGTCACTTGAACGAGGATAATGGGCTAATATTTGATTGACAGGTAGATCAATGAGATTACAACCTATTCACTCACTCAAAAAGACAGCCAAAATTGAATTTCCAATGTGTTATCACTTTAATTTCAACCATCTGAAAACAACCACATTCCAATAGAAAATTTTTCAGAATATTGGTTTAGTTGTCACCCAAATGTCTATCACTATGCATTCAATCATTTCAAATAATACAATGTCAGATATTTTGTTTTTTTATAAACATATCTTATCACTCTACTTCATCTCATAACCAAATGACCTGGATTGCAGATGAGATTACATTAAAAGTACATTGTGTAATTGATCAATGTTGGAATGATATAGAGCAACAGGAGCAACAAAATTATTCAAATTTGACATTTGCAATTCGTTCCATTCATTGGCAGCAGAGAACTGGAAGGAAAGGCTTTGGTGTTGGCTTTGGGGATGACCAGTGAAATATACCTGCTTGAGCACGTGCTATGGGTGGGTGTTGCTATGTTGACCAGTGAGCTGAGATAAGACGGGGCTTTACCTAGTAAAGACTTATAGATGACCTGGAGCCAGTGGGTTTGGCAACGAATATGTAGCGAGGACCAGCCAACGAGAGCATACAGGTCGCAATGATGGGTAGTATTTGGGTCTTTGGTGACAAAACGGATGGCACTGTGATAGGCTGCATCCAAATTGCTGAGTAGAGTGTTGGAGGCTAACTTGAAAATGACAACGCCGAAGTCAAGGATCGGCAGGATAGTAAGTTTTACGAGGGTATGTTTGGCAGCATGAGTGAAGGGGGCTTTGTTGCGAAATAGGAAGCTGATTCTATATTTAATTTTGGATTGGAGATGCTTAATGTGAGTCTGGAAGGAGTGTTGTATGGCATTGAAGCTTGTTTGGAGGTTAATTAACACAGTGTCCAAAGAAGGGCCAGATGTATACAGAATGGTGTCGTATGCGTAGAGGTGGATCAGAGAAACACCTGCAGCAAGAGCAACATCATTGATATATACAGAGAAAAGAGTCGGCCTGAGAATTTAACCCTGTGGCACCCCCATAGAGACTGCCAGAGGTCTGGACAACAGGCCCTCCGATTAAAAAACACACTGAATATCTGAGGAGTAGTTGGTGAACCAGGCTAGGCAGTCATTAGAGAAACCAAGGCTGTTGAGTCTGCCGATAAGACTGACAGAGTCAAATCCCTTGACCAGGTCGATTAATATGGCTTTTATTGATGGAGGTTATGATATCATTTAGCACTTTGAGTGTGGCTGAGGTGCACCCGTGACAAGCCAGTTGCTGCGAGGGTTGCAGAGCAGTTGGCCAGGGTTTGGGGTAGCCAGGTGGAAAGCGTGGCCAGACGTGGAGAAATACTTACTGAAATTCTTGATTATAGTGGATTTATCAGTGGTGACAGTGTTTCCTAATCTCAGTGCAGTGGGCAGCTGAGAGGAGGTGCTCTTATTCTCCATGGACTTTACAGTGTCCCAAGACCTTTTGGGATTAGTGCTGCAGGATGCAAATTTCTGTTTGAAAAAGCTTGCCTTTGCTTTCCTAACTGACTCTATATTGGTTCCTGACTTCACTGGAAAGTTGCATATCGCGGGGACTATTCGAAGCTAGTGCAGTGCACCACAGGATGTTTTTGTGCTGGCCAAGGGCAGTCAAGTCTGGAGTGAACCAAGGGCTATATCTGTTCTTAGTTCTCAAATTTTTGATAGGGGCATGCTTATTTAAGATGGTGAGGAAGGCACTTTTGAAGAACAACCAGGCATCCTCTACTGACGGGATAAGGTCAATATCCTTCCAGGATACCTAGGCCAGGTGGATTAGAAAGGCCTGCTCGCAGAAGTGTTTTAGGGAGAGTTTGACAGTGATGAGGGGTGGTCGTTTGACCGCGGACCCATAACAGATGCAGGCAATGAGGTAGTGATCGCTGAGATCCTGGTTGAAAACAGCAGTGGTGTATTTAGAGGGCAAGTTGGTCAGGATGTTGTGGGTGCCCATGTTTATGGATTTGGGGTTGTACCTAGTAGGTTCATTGATATTTTTGTGAGATTGAGGGTATCTAGCTTCGATTGTAAGACGGCCGGTGTGTTAAGCAAATCCCAGTTCAGGTCTCCGAACAGTGCAAACTCTGACGATAGATGGGGGCAATTAATTCACATATGGTGTCCAGGACACAGCAGGGAGCTGAGGGGGGTCTATAACAAGCGGCAACAGTTAGAGAATTATTTCTGGAGAGAGAGATTTTTAAAAGTAGTAGCTCGAACTGTTTGGACATAGCCTTTAGAGTTCTGTCCTACTATCCAGGTCTATCTCTACAGTAGATTGCAACTCCGCCCCCTTTAGCAGTTCTATCTTGACGGAAAATGTTGTAATTGGGATGGAAATTTCTGCATTTTTGATGGCCTTCCTAAGCGAGGATTCGGACACGGCTAGGACATCAGGGTTGGCGGAGTGTGCTAAAGCAGTGAATAAAGCTAACTTAGGGAGGAGGCTTCTGATGTTGACATGAGAGCACCTGGGGAAACACAGGGCCTGGGTTAACCTCTACACCACCAGAGGGACAGACGAGGAGTAGGATAAGGGTACGGTTAAAGGCTATAGGTACTGGTCGTCTAGTGCGTTCGGAACAGAGAGTAAAAGGAGCAGACTTCTGGGCGTGGTAGGATAGATTCAGGGCATAATGCACGGTAGGGTGCGAGTACAGTGGAGTTAAACCTGGGCATTGAGTGACGATGAGAGAGGCTGCATCTCTGGAGGCGCCAGTTTAGCTAGGTGCGGTCTCCGCATGTGTGGGGTGTGGAGCAAGGGAGCTAACTGAGGCATGTAGAGCGGGACTAGGGGCTCTGCAGAAAATCAAAACAATAAGAGCGACGCTAAAAAACAGTATCCAAGGCATATTGACATTTTGGAAAATGTTTCAAAAACAAGGACATTTCTAAGTGAGCCCAAACTTTTGAACGGTAGTGTATTTGGAGACTGTTTAGTGACAAAAATCATAATTTTTCATCTAATAATTGTTTTATGACTCCCGAGTGGCACAGCGGTCTAAGACACTGCGTCACAGTGCTAGATGCATCACGACAGATCCAGGTTCGATCCCAGGTTGTGTCGCAGCTGGCTCACAATTTGCCCAGCGTCGCCCGGGTTAGGGGAGGGCTGTCTTTGTCCCATCACGCTCTAGCAACTCCTTGTGGTGGGTGGGGCACATGCACGCTTGTCGCCAGTTGTACAGTGTTTCCTCCGAAACATTGGCGTGACTTGCTTCTGGGTTAATTAAGCGAGCAGTGTGTCAAGAGGCAGTGCGGCTTGGCAAGGTCATGTTTCGGAGGATGCATGGCTCTCGACCTTCGCCTCCCCGAGTCCGTTCGGGAGTTGCAGTGATGGGACAAGACTGTAACTACATATCATGAAATTGGGTAAAAAAATATAGATAAAAAATATTTAATCATAATAACCATAATTGTTTCATATATTCTTGTAATACTTAAAGGGGTCTTAAAATCAAATATCAAAAGGATGCTTGGTATGACGTCCTAAAAACAGTTTCTACATATCTTATTACTAAACCATCTTTGATATAGCAGTGTACACAACTGCATTGACATGGAGATGGGAATAGACTGAGGTTCCCAACAAAACCACTGGATGGCGATAAAGCATTGGATTTCATGAGGTAAACTTTGGTCAAAACGACTTAATTGTACAGTAGCTGGTGGAGAAATGTAGGATTACTGACAGAGAATGTCAGTGTATGGGTTAGACTTTGTATTTTGAAATAAAAAATATCTATGTAAAGTGTTCTTTTTTCCTCTGTCAGAAGTGACATTTGTTGACTTTGGTGATTTTTGAATCAGTCCAGACCAGGGTTGTGCACAGACCTTTCAGGGCGCAGCTGCTCAAAATTATTGTGATTTTCAATGCTCTTAAGTCCTTATTAAATAATATTCATAATCCTTTAACTAATATATGGTTTCCTGGCTAGTGGCTTGTGTGGATATTTTAGTATATGGTGGTTAGCTAAGGTTTAGACTACCTGTGTAACTCCCGCCTGAAGAAAGCATGAAGTTGAGTCGGAGTATCGTTGATGCAGCCGCTCCTCTCTATTTCTTTCTGCCTCTCTCTGCCAACCAGATCGAATATTGATGATGATGATGCACAGTATATCAAGTGCTACTCAAATTATATTCTGCTGTGGCAGTATTGTTGATATTTAAATGTTTTTCACATTATGGCCATTATGCTGATGGGCTGGGTCAGAGTGGCTTTTGTCAGGATCTGACCTGTGACTAATCCTAATTGCCTAAGCAATTTATCCCTATTAGCCTTTTGACTCTGCCTCTCCATTTTGTACTGTGGTTATTATTCATTTCTGTCACTGCCTTTGTTCAGGAAATGGAATGAAATTCAATGTAAAGAAATTGCTGCATACAGTGCATTATACACTGAGTGTACAAAATATTAATTTTGAGTTGCACCCCCTTTTGCCCTTCGAACAGCCTTAATTAATTTGTGCATGGACTCTACAAGGTGTCGAAAGCGTTCCACAGGAATGCTGGCCCATGTTGACTCCAATGCTTCCCACAGTAGTGTCAAGTTGGCTGGATGTCCTTTGGATGGTGAACCATTCTTGATACACACAGGAAACTGTTAAGTGTGAAAGAGCCAGCAGCGTTGCAGTTCTTGACACACTCAAACCAGTGTGCTTGGCACCTACTACCATACCCCATCCAAAGGCACTTAAATATATTGTCTTGCCCATTCACCCTAGGAATGGCACACGTACACAATCCATGTCTCTTTTGTCTCAAGGCTTAAAGGGAAGAGAAAGGCTCCGTGTTTCTCCTGCTGTTTTGTACAGACTTTTCCTGGACTCAGCCTTAGCAGGCTGTCCTGAATTCCTCTCTGACTCCATAAGTAAATGCAGCCTAAATGAAAAGAAAACCACTGGGAGATTACGGCTAATTAAAATGCCGTTTACCCATGTTAACATACACTACTGGTTACTACTGTTTTAGAACACTTACTCAGGTTTTTATTTTATTTTAATCGTGAATACATCAAAACTATGTAATAAAACATATGGAATCATGTGGTAACCCAAAAAGTATATTTATATTATATATAATATAATATTTTATATTTGAGAATTTTCAAATAGCCAGCCTTTGCCTTGATGACAGCTTTGCACACTCTTGGCATTCCTCAATCAGCTTCACTTGGAATGCTCTCCAACAGTCTTGAAGGGGCTAAGGAGATGTACAAACACGCCCCATAAAGAAAATGAGAATTAAAAACAGTTTCAGCCCCTGGTTCGACAGTGATCTTGCAAAGTTACTCCACCACAAGAATTCCATTTGCCGAAAGGCTCTGCACACGCATTCTCTGGCTGACTGGTTCTCGTTCAGGCAAATGAGAAATACCTGCACTCAGGCTATCCGGAAGGCCAACGTTAGTTACTTCATGTTGATGGTTGTTCCTGACAGGGAGCACATGGCTGAGCTCTTTAGTCACCACTTCATTAAGTCCGATTCCTATTTGACTCAGCCATGCCTCCTTGCACCTCCAACATGTCCTCTTCTCCAAGCCCTTCTAATGTGACTAGCCCCGTTGCTCTTCACTCTTTTCCCCCTGCCGCCCTACAAAGTTTCTCCCCGCCGGCGGTCACTGAGTCCGAGGTGCTAAAGATCCTCTCTAAACTTGACCCCCAAAAAACATCTGGGTCAGATGGTTTAGACCCTTTCTTCTTTAAGATTGCTGCCTCTTTTATCGCCAAGCCTGTCTCTCATCTCTGGGGAGGTTCCCATTGCTTGGAAGGCTGCCACAGTGCGTCCTTTTTTTTAAAGGGGTGATCAAGCTGATCCTAACTGTTATCAGTGCTTCTACACCTGCATTGCTTGCTGTTTGGGGTTTTAGGCTGGGTTTCTGTACAGCACTTTGAGATATCAGCTGATGTACGAAGGGCTATATAAATGAATTTGATTTGATTTGATTTGATAGGCCTATTTCTATTTTGCCCTGTTTAACAAAGCTTCTCAATAACTGACTGGCTTTCTTGATGTCTATAGTTTTCTCTCTGGTATGCAATCTGGCTTCCGCTCAGGTTATGGATGTGTCATTGCAACCTTAAAGGTCATCAATGATGTCAGCAATGCCCTTGATTCTAAGCAATGTTGTGCTGCTATTTTTATTGACTTGGCCAAAGCTTTTGATAATGTACCCCAAGGCTCAATCCTAGGCCTGACGCTCTTCTCAATTTACATCAACATAGCTCAGGCAGTAGAAAGCTTATACTTATACTTACACTGGCCCCTACCTGGATTTTGCATGAAACGCTATACAACAAAGCTTTCTCGGTGTCCAACAAGCTGTCTCTGCCCTTAACATTGTTCTGAACACCTCCAAAGCAAAGGTCATGTGGTTTGGTAAGAATAATGGCCCTCTCCCCACAGGTGTGATTACTACCTCTGAGGGTTTAGAGCTTGAGGTAGTCACCTCTTACAAGTACTTGGGAGTATGGCTAGACGGTGCACTGTCCTTCTCTCAGCACATATCTAAGCTGCAGGATACGGTTAAATCTAGACTTGGTTTCCTCTATTGTAATCGCTCCTCTTTCACCCCAGCTGCCAAACTAACCCTGATTCAGATGATCATTTTACCCATGCTAGATTACAGAGTGGCTAGATGTTCTTTACCATTCTTCCATCAGATTTGTCATCCCTGCACTCTATACTCCTCTGTAAACTGGTCATCTCTGTAAACCTGTCGCAAGACCCACTGGTTGATGTTTATTTATAAAACCCTCTCACCCCTATCTGAGATACCTGCTGCAGCCCTCATCCTTCGCATCCAACACCTGGTCTGCCAGTCACCCTCTGTTAAGGGTCCCCAAAGCACACACATCCCTGGGTCGCTCCTCTTTTCAGTTCACTGCAGATAGCGTAGTATTGTTTAATGGTTTACCATTTTGAGTCTCCAATTTTATCCAATGTAAAAAACACTATTTCAAATTTTGCTACATAAGACCAATTTGAGCCGCTCGTCACATATAGTCTATTAGAAATCCTCTTGGCCTTGTTTCGCCAAGGTGAAGCATTGCAGGCCTAGCTATTTCATGTTGATTGACTCACAGATTTAAAAAAACAAATCCACAAGTTGCTAATTTACGCATAGGCCTGCTTTGTATCAGCAAGAAACCTCAACATATCCTTTATCAGTGACCGTTTTGCTCACCTTTTGTAGGAAGGAGACACAACATTACTTAGGGAGTACTTAATGAGACCTTTCCTGATTATGCTGCCTTTTTAGACTCTTTTATGGCACATCTCTGAACAAGGAATTCCCCATTTCAGATTGGACCAGATTGGGTTTGGGAGGACTGAGACGAAGGGTGCGTATCTGAAACTTCTCTGAGGTTAATCAGATAGCATGACCAGCCCAAACTCCTGTACAGCATTAGCAATACTGTGCTGTCCATTGAGGGATCACTTTATTACTGTGGGAAATTATTATGAGCCAAATAACCCTTTTTTATAAAAGTGTAGAAGTGTCACATTGAGTGTGTTCTCTTTTAAGCCTTGATGGATATAAAAATATACATATCCTGTGAGTTAGAAGCACCAAAAAAACTTCTCAAATGACAAACATGTAATACAGTGTGGCGATGTAGACTGTTCATTGGTCATGCAGTGCGGTCATTTGCTTGTGTTACATTGGCTTATGGAAATACGGTTTGAAGTCTACATTTACTGTAAATTACCATGGGGTATCTAGCCTTTAATAATCTGGTGTTCAGGTCCATTGCAGGATCTTGTTGCACAGAGGAGTAAGCCAATTTTAAAGCACGATCAGAATAAGGCCAGCTCCTAGCATCAGCAACATGCCCTAACAATGAAGAGAACATCTCAGGGTCATTCTCATTAAATTTTGGCAACAACCGTAAGTGTCAAACAATATTAAATGAGTTCGGGGAACGACCGAGAGAGGAGCGACCCCTAGATAAATCTGGGTCACCTTCTGAGAGCAAAATCTCCCCTGAGAGCTTTTCTTCCCTAACCAACTCTAGCCGCTCTTGTTGCGAATTGATTTTAGCATGCTTCAAATCCTGTTCAAATGCCAAATCTTTTTCATACATTACACGATCATGCTCTAGCTTCAGCTTAACACAAGCATTCTCACGATCCTGCTCCAGTGGTAACAGAAGCAATTCTTTCTGTTGTTCAAAATAAAGACTACTAGGGCTAACAAAACGGGTAGATGGCGAATCCGACAGGGGCTGCCCCAGATTTAACTTCAAGAATAACCACTCTCCATCAGATTGGCCTTCAATATCACCCTAACAGAATTCTTTTGACGTTCATCACTAATTTCAACCTGGTAGTGATCAGCGATCTTCAACAGTTGTTCTTTAGTACATAATTCTAACAGTTCCTCTGATGGAGAGAGGATGAACCCCAAAAACATTATCTCGCTCTTTCCCTCTGCTGAGCACACCAGACCACAACAAGAGAAATACCAATCACACTGGACACCACAGAAGAGAGATGACTCAACCCAACGTATTCCAAAGGGAAACACGTCGATAAGCCTAAGGGAAAAAAAGAAAGGCTATAACTCCAGGTAGCAAATGACACTACCCTACTCATATCGCCCACTGAGGTACACAGCAGATTGTATTCACCTCAGACCGATGTCCCAACAGCTATTAGACCAAGAGTTTGCAGCCTGGGCAGGGGCCTGGAAACTAACCAATGTACTCTCCAACGCAACACACAACCAACTATCCACCGCAGTGGCAAGTTTATCAAACGAACTAAGGCAACCAACACTGGGCCTACCAAACATGACAACACAAAAAAAACGAACAAAAGACGCAAACAAAGCACCTACAGAGTTTTCAAACAACTCCACATTTTCTCCCAAACACAATACACATACCAGTAAGCATAACGACACTAGTTTTAGGCCCACTGCCATACTCTACCAGGCAACGCCTTTGTTGATGACGTCAGACAACCAAAATCACTGATATGTATCTAAGGCACTATACCAAACACTTATACAAATATGCCGTGAATACCAACTAAAGCACATTCCATTAAGCATTAACCCATCATTTGCCAAGGAAGAGCACATGATCCGTGAATATATTCAATGTACAGGCTACAATGTGGGGATCTCATGCGTGCTAATAACTACAGTATATGTACAGTGGGGAGAACAAGTATTTGATACACTGACGATTTTGCAGGTTTTCCTACTTACAAAGCATGTAGAGGTCTGTAATTTTTAATCATAGGTACACTTCAACTGTGAGAGATGGAATCTAAAACAAAAATCCAGAAAATCACATTGTCTGATTTTTAAGTAATTAATTTGCATTTTATTGCATGACATACCGTAAGTATTTGATCACCTACCAACCAGTAAGAATTCCGGCTCTCACAGACCTGTTCGTTTTTATTTAAGAAGCCCTCCTGTTCTCCACTTATTACCTGTATTAACTGCACCTGTTTGAACTCGTAACCTGTAAAAGACACCTGTCCACACACTCAATCAAATAGACTCCAACCTCTCCACAATGGCCAAGACCAGAGAGCTGTGTAAGGACATCAGGGGAAAATTGTAGACCTGTACAAGGCTGGGATGGGCTACAGGACAATAGGCAAGCAGCTTGGTGAGAAGGCAACAACTGTTGGCGCAATTATTAGAAAATGGAAGAAGTTCAAGATGACGGTCAATCACCCTTGGTCTGGGGCTCCATGCAAGATCTCACCTCGTGGGGCATCAATGATCATGAGGAAGGTGAGGGATCAGCCCAGAACTACACGGCGGGACCTGGTCAATGACCAGAAGAGAGCTGGGACCACAGTCTCAAAGAAAACCATTAGTAACATATGGATTATAATCCTGCAGCGCACGCAAGGACCCCCTGCTCAAGCCAGCGCATGTCCACACCCGTCTGGAGTTTGCCAGTGACCATCTGGATGATCCAGAGGAGGAAAAAGAGAAGGTCATGATGAGACAAAAATAGAGCTTTTTGGTCTAAACTCCACTCGCCGTGTTTGGAGGAAGAAGAAAGATGAGTACAACCCCAAGAACACCATCCCAACCGGGAAGCATGGAGGTGGAAACATCATTCTTTGGGGATGCTTTTCTGCAAAGGGGACAGGATGACTGCACCGTATTGAGGGGAGGATGGATGGGGCCATGTATCACGAGATCTTGGCCAACAACCTCCTTCCCTCAGTAAGAGCATTGAAGATGGGTCGTGGCTGGGTATCCCAGCATGACAAGGACCCGAAACACACAGCCAGGGCAACTAAGGAGTGGCTCCGTAAGAAGCATCTCAAGGTCCTGGAGTGGCCTAGTCAGTCTCCAGACCTGAACCCAATAGAAAATCTTTGGAGGGAGCTGAAAGTCCATATTGCCCAGCGACAGCCCCGAAACCTGAAAGATCTGGAGAAGGTATGGAGGAGTGGGTCAAAATCTGCAGTGTGTGCAAACCTGGTCAAGAACTACAGGAAACATATGATCTCTGAAATTGCAAACAAAGGTTTCTGTACCAAATATTAAGTTCTGCTTTTCTGATGTATCAAATACTTATGTCATGCAATAAAATGCAAATGAATTACTTAAAAATCATACAATGTGATTTTTCTTGATTTTTGTTTTAGGAATCTGTCTCTCACAGTTGAAGTGTACCTATGATAAAAATTACAGACCTCTACATGCTTTGTAAGTAGGAAAACCTGCAAAATCGGCAGTGTATCAAATATTTGTTCTCCCCACTGTATAAAGGACTTGCATCCTTGGCACAATAAAGTTCTTATATTCTACTCAATCCATAGGCTTCAGTAACGCCATTCAGACTTGAAGTCGATACAACACCTATGATAGCTGAGGTTCATAGATAGGTTCTGAACTAAAATTCATACCAAACATTTTAGGGTCCATACACAGATCGGCTACATACTGTAGCTAGCTACACATCCATAGGCATACAATTTTTTTTTATCCTCCACTACACAATAAGCAAATAAATAGTTAGCTAGCTATGTTACTTCAGCTGCATTGCATGGCAAATATAAGCAAGGCAAGCTTACATAATTATACGTTCAATTTGCAGTAAATGCTTAGGCTAGATAAATTCTTTACATCCACTGTTTCACAAGACGAAAGCCTGGTTGGCTGGTTTTCTCAGGAGTCCCTAAGCTAAGCTAAGATTAGCTAGCTTTCCTTGAGCAGTTTCAAGATACCTGGCTAGTTAATGGCATTTTTTATCAACTTTATCAATCAGATGAATAGGTAGCAAATATATTTGTTTACCTATGTGTCCCTTGTAGCAGCTAAATCACCCAAGTTTTCAATGCATGCCTTCACACGGAAAAGCAGATAAGCAGCGGATATCACTGTATGTGTAGCTAACCACAAAAAAGATTAGCCACAAGAGTGGAACCTTATATTGACAGGTGTGTGCCTTTCCAAATCATGTCAAATCATGTGTCGGATGCTGGAGGAGGGGCTGAGTGAACAAGTTTGAGTACCACTGGTATATTGAACAATCAAATATTTTGGGTAGCGCTGCTGTGGAAGTGGAAATTTTTTCCCATTCCTCCTTGCAAAACAGCTCGAGCTCAGTGAGGTTGGATGGAGAGCATTTGTGAACAGCAGCTTTCAGTTCTTTCCACAGATTCTCGATTGGATTCAGGTCTGGACTTTGACTTGGCCATTCTAACACCTGGATATGTTTATTTTTGAACCATTCCATTGTAGATTTTGCTTTATGTTTTGGATCATTGTCTTGTTGGAAGACAAATCTCCATCCCAGTCTCAGGTCTTTTGCAGACTCCATCAGGTTTTCTTCCAGAATGGTCCTGTATTTAGCTCCATCCATCTTCCCATCAATTTTAACCACCTTCCCTGTCCCTGCTGAAGAAAAGCAGGCCCAAACCATGATGCTGCCACCACCATGTTTGACAGTGGGGATGATGTGTTCAGGGTGATGAGCTGTGTTGCTTTTACGCCAAACATAACGTTTTGCATTGTTGCCAAAAAGTTCAATTTTGGTTTCATCTGACCAGAGCACCTTCTTCCACATGTTTGGTGTGTCTCCCAGGTGGCTTGTGGCAAACTTTAAACAACACTTTTTATGGATATCTTTAAGAAATGGCTTTCTTCTTGCCACTCTTCCATAAAGGCCAGATTTGTGCAATATACGACTGATTGTTGTCCTATGGACAGAGTCTCCCACCTCAGCTGTAGATCTCTGCAGTTCATCCAGAGTGATCATGGGCCTCTTGGCTGCATCTCTGATAAGTCTTCTCCTTGTATGAGCTGAAAGTTTAGAGGGACGGCCAGGTCTTGGTAGATTTGCAGTGGTTTGATACTCCTTCCATTTCAATATTATCGCTGCTTGCACAGTGCACCTTGGGATGTTAAAAGCTTGGGAAATCTTTTTGTATCCAAATCCGGCTTTAAACTTCTTCACAACAGTATCTCGGACCTGCCTGGTGTGTTCCTTGTTCTTCATGATGCTCTCTGCGCTTTTAACGGACCTCTGAGACTATCACAGTGCAGGTGCATTTATACGGAGACTTGATTACACACAGCTGGATTGTATTTATCATCATTAGTCATTTAGGTCAACATTGGATCATTCAGAGATCCTCACTGAACTTCTTGAGAGAGTTTGCTGCACTGAAAGTAAAGGGGCTGAATAATTTTACACGCCCAATTTTTCAGTTTTTGATTTGTTAAAAAAGTTTGAAATATCCAATAAATGTCGTTCCACTTCATGATTGTGTCCCACTTGTTGTTGATTCTTCACAAAAAAATACAGTTTTATATCTTTATGTTTGAAGCCTGAAATGTGGCAAAAGGTCGCAAAGTTCAAGGGGGCCGAATACTTTCGCAAGGCACTGTATTTGTCCACCTCGCCAGAATTAATTTGTATATCCCTTACTGCCCGCTATTAAAAGAACATCATTAGCAAATTAACCGCCATTAGCAAATATTTTGCCTACTTTCTTTCAGTGGTGACAAAACAAGAAAGTATATTGTAGAAAATCATTGTACCATCAAAAGTGCTGTTTGCATTTTCAGCATTTTGAAGCTGGTGTACAAAACCGAAAGTAAAAGATACAAAAACTAAACTTAACGGGAAGCATAGAAATAACAGACATAGATCTACCAGCCTGCCACGGAGCTGCAGACTTGCTTTCAATGATAATGACATATCTATACCTCACATTCCTATGTGAATTTGGTCAGGTCGCCCAAAAAGGGTCATATTTCAGCTTTAAGTAGCTTTAAATAAAATTGCCATCGCAGCAAGAACAGAACCAGGAGTTATTTTGGCAGGATGAACATGGTACGTGTATGTTTGTTATTACGGAGTTGTTTGTGTCTCCTCTGTAAAAGCATTCATAATCTTGTCCCCCAGTAGAATATTCTCCAACTAGCGATAATACTGTCTATCATAACAATTTATAAAGTTGGCTACTTTATTGCCGGGCCTTTTAAGGCCCCTGTTTATTTTCAACGTCACTCTATTTGTTAGTGTCTGTTTTTAACTTTCATGTAGCCTATTTGGGGTTTTACCACCATCTTTTTAGCTGTTCAACAACACTGATCCAGGCCAAGCTCGCACACGTTGCAACAAATGCCTGATGGAAATGGGGTGAAAAAGAAGATTACTCCAATATGCACTTGACGGAGATCCATGTACTGCAACGTCAGAATGAAGTTCACAATATGCAAGGGAGTATATGGACACGGGCGAAGACCAACACAGAGGATAACAATAGAGACTGAAACGAGCCAGATTCTCTGAGCAATTTAAATTGACGTATTTCATGCCCATAGACATGGCTGTCGTGGATTCTAAGCATAATCTTTTACTGGGGACGGCAAAACACAATTTTCAGCATAAAGTTGATGTACTGAAAGCACCTGCAGACATAGGCCAACTAACTACCTTCTAAAATCTCATCAGGGTTTTTTCTTTTCAATGCACAAGAATAGAAAAATTGGACATGCATTTACTCCTTATTCGCTCATATCCCTTTCTTGCAGTCAAATGACCTAGTGGCTTCATGGGCGGAATGTTATTAATAATTTTCATACAAAATCAAATAATGCTGAAAATACGGTGTGTTTCCATTTGTTATAATTCAGTCTTCTGTCAAAAAAGTGTAACATTGGGAAGCAAAAAAACCCCAAAACATTTAAACTCTGTGTAAGATGGCGCCGGAGAATATGGCAGACATTTTACGTGCCCCCAGCCGATCGTGTTTTTTTGTTAGTTTATTTGTGTTGTTTGTAAATTATATTTGACTTATTTTGTACATAATGTTGCCGCTACCGTCTCTTATGACCGAAAATAACTTCCAGACATAAGGACTGAGATTTCTCACCATGGACTAGCAGAATCCTTTTTATCTTTTCACGACTCTGACGAGCCCGATGCAAAGTATACACTGCTTTCTCAGGAACAGGCCCCGTTCCCTGTAATCTACATAAATAGGAGGCGGAGAAAGAGAGGCCAAAGGTCGGGCTGCCTTCTGAGAATTCGTAGGTGATCAAATAAACCCCCACTTCCTTCCATTCTGCTAGAAAACGTGCAATCTTTGGACAATGAAATCGACGAGTTACACGGAAGATTAAACTACCAACGACATTAAAAACTGTAACATCTTATGCTTCACAGAGTCGTGGCTGAACGACGACAACATCGCTCGCCTGAGGTAGAGTATCTCATGAAAGCTGTAGACCACACTACATACGGAGAGAGTTTTCGTCTGTATTCTTTGTAGCTGTTTACATACCACCACAGTCAGAGGCTGGCACAAAGACAGCATTGAATGAGCTGTATCTTGCCATAAGCAAAAAAGAAAACGCCCACCCAGAGGCGGCGGTCCTAGTAGCCGGGGACTTTAATGCAGGGAAACTCAAATCCATTTTACCAAATTTCTATCAGCATGTTAAATGTGAAAGCAGAGGAAAATTTACCTCTGGACCACCTATACTCCACACACAGAGACGCATACAAAGCTCTCCCTCGCCCTCCCTTTGGCAAATCTGATCATAATTCTATCCTCCTGATTCCTGCTTACAAGCAAAAATGAAAGCAGGAAGCACAAGTGACTAGATCAATAAAAAAGTGGTCAGAGGAAGCAGATGCTAAGCTACAGGAATGTTTTGCTAGCACAGATTGGAATATGTTCCGGGTTTCCTCCGATGGCATTGAGGAGTACACAACATCAGTCATTGGCTTCATCAATAAGTGCATTGATGACGTCGTCCCCACTGTGACCGTAAGTAACCCAACCAAAGCCATGGATTACAGGCAGCATTTGCACTGACCTAAAGGCTAGAGCTGCCTCTTTCAAGGAGCCGGACTTTAACCCAGAAGCTTATAAGAAATCCCGCTATGTCCTCCGACGAACCATCAAACAGGCAAAGCATCAATACAGGACTAAGATCGAATAGTACTACACCGGCTCTGATGCTAGTCTGATGTGGCAGGGCTTGCAAACCATTACAGACTACAAACGGAAGCACAGCCGAGCGCTGCCCAGTGACACAAGCCTACCAGACGAGCTAAATTACGATGTAAGTAACACTAAAACATGCATAAGAGCACCAGCTGTTCCGGACGACTGTGTGATCACCCTCTCCGCAGCCAATGTGAGTAAGACCTTTAAACAGGTCAACATTCACTGCAGGGCCAGACGGATTACCAGGACGTGTACTGTGAGCATGCGCTGACCAACTGGCAAGTGTCTTCACTGATATTTTCAACCTCTCCCAGTCTGTAATACCAACATGTTTTAAGCAGATCACCATAGTACCTGTGCCCAAGAACACTAGGTAACCTGCCAAAATTACTACCGAACCATAGCACTCACTCCTGTAGCCATGAAGTGCTTTAAAAGGCTGGTCATGGCTCACATCAACACCATCATCCCAGAAACCTGAGACCCACTCCTATTTGCATACCGCCCAACAGATCCACAGATGATGCACTGCACACTGCCCTTTCCCACCTGGACAAAAGGAACACCTATGTGAGAATGCTATTCATTGACTACAGCTCAGTTCAACACCACAGTGCCCTCAAAGCCCATCACTAAGCTAAGGACCCTGGGACTAAATACCCCCCTCTGCACCTGGATCCTGGACTTCCTGACTGGCCGCCCACAGGTGGTAGGATAGGTAACAACACATCCGCAACGCTGATCATCAACACAGGGACCCCTCAGGGGTGCGTGCTCAGCCCCCTCGTGTACTCCCTGTTCACTCGACTGCAAGACCAGACACGACTCCAACACCATCATTACATTTGCCATTGACACAACAGTGGCCTGATCACCGACAATGACTAGACAGCCTATAGGGAGGAGGTCAGATACCTGGCCGTGTGGTGCCAGGACAGCAACCTCTCCCTCAACATGATCAAGACAAAGGAGATGATTGTGGACTACAGGAAAAAGAGGATCGAGCACGCCCCCATTGTCAGGGCTGCAGTAGAGCACATTGAGAGCTTCAAGTTCCTCGGTGTCCACATCACCAACAAACTAACATGGTCCAAGTACACCAAGACAGTCGTGAAGAGGGCACAACAAAACCTATTCCCCCTCAGGAAATTGAAAAGATTTGGCATGGGTCCTCAGATTCTCAAAAGGTTCTACAGCTGCCCTAGTAATAGCCTGTCCTCTCTGCTACCGCACGGCAAGCGGTACTAGAGCGCCAAGTCGGGGTCCAAGAGGCTTCTAAACAGCTTCTACCCACGAGCCATAAAACTCCTGAACATCTAGTCAAATGGATACCGAGACTATTTGCAGTGCCCACCCCTCTCTCACCCCCTCTTTACACCACTGCTACTCTCGGTTGTCCTCTATGCATAGTCACTTTAATAACTCTACCTACATGTACATACTACCTCAACTAACCGGTGCCCCCGCACATTGACTCTGTATCGGTACCACCCTGTATATAGTCTTGCTGTTGTTTTTTTCCTGCTGCTCTTGAATTACTTTACTTTTATCTCTTATTCTTATCTGTATTTTTTTGAAACTGCATTGTTGGTTAGGGGCTCGTAAGTAAGCATTTAACTATAAGGTCTACACCTGTTGTATTCGGCGCACGTGACTAATAACATTTGTACAGGTGCCTTCTTTTTTGTAAGCTCATAACCATGTCTGTGAGGTGTATACTTTTGTTTCAAAGTAGATTTGTTTCAGACTACCAAGAAACACTCTGTGACCCTGATTTAGCCCAATGCAGTAAAATGTATTAAGGGACTTTTATCAAAGACTGTACCATCTTATGTGTAAGATGTTTCTCAAGAGCAAGTTGGAGAGGCTCATCGCCACTTGCAACAGTTCTGAGATACCTTTGCAAGGTTGTATGGAAAACAATATTGCACACCAGACATGCACCTACATAGCCACTTGAAGAAATGTGTTTTTGACTGTGGTCCAGTATGATCAGAGTAAGAATAAGGATCTGATCAGCGTTGTCCGTTTTTTGATATGGAACTTTGCATTGTACTGTGAAACTGCTTGAGGTCTTAAAATCCCATTCGTCAACCAGCCTTTTTTAGCTTGGCGTTTAATCAATGACGCCTTTGTGTTTTATGTTCTTTGATAACATTTGATCTATTTTATTGCCGATCTTGTTTATTTTATTTTATTGTTTTAAGTGTGTTGCTATTTTATATGCACTTCAAATAAAGTTTGAATTGAAGTTTGATTTTATATTGGATCTTTAATTGATGATTGTATTAATATAGACTCCATTGACTTTATAGTCCATCATTCTTATTAATACATTTTTTTAATGTATGAACTAGGTTATAGGGCTGCTAAATACATTTTTGGAGTATATTGCCTACTGAACTGGGGCATGATATGAGGACAATGAAGAGAAGGAGTTAGGGGCTAGCATGTGTAAAGACCCATGACCCTTCTGGCTAATCAAGACTGGCCAAGCTCTGTTTTTATTCTGACTTCTCAATACTGAGCTTCTACTTCTACTTCTTAATATTAAAGATATTCTGACTTACATGTACACACTCAGAAACAGGCCATTTTACAGTGTCTCAAATTCATAGACAGAGCAATGGATGCAAGGACTGACCATATGATCCATCGATATACATTCTTTTGTTTTAATCATAGTAAATCAAGCTTATATTTTTGGGCTCATTTATTTATATTATAATAACGTAAGCCACATAATTGTGGGGGATCTCCTCCAATAATTTTGTTTTACATTTTGGCTCAAAAGAAGCACTGGCCACTGTGTTTTGTATTTTGGTTTATTTTCTTGTTTGTGTTTCAGAATGGTCGTAACCATGGGAAACCTTAGTTGATCACAGACAAGACATTTACCCGAAGAATTACGCTATAGCCTACAAATATGATATACTAGTCAAAATGAAAGCCTCGATTTATTATAGATATGACAAACAGTAGCCTAACTTCTATGATTAACAAGCATCGAAGAAAATCCATCAGGAAAAATGCTTTTGGTTCAGGTCAATGCTCTGTAGAACCTAGAATTGAACAAGATCAAGACTGGACATTATCATACATGATTTGTTGCATTTCTGTGATGTTTTAGCCTACTTCTCACTATTTCAAAACTTTGGGATCTTTTCCTTTTCATGATAGGCCTTTTCATCATACTGTAGATAGCCTATAAGCCTACTCAAGTATACTTTGAAAAAGAGATTTGCTAATCTCAATATGATCTCCTGTTTGATACAACATTTTTAAAAACAGGCATACAAATAAAAAATAAAGACTGGACAGTATCGACAAGCTTAATGATTTGTTGTGTTTGTGCGATATTTAAAAATTAAACCTCAACATGCGCTTTGCATGGTTTGTCCATTGCCCCGTATAAAAAGAGAAAGAGAAAGAAACTGCTATTATCTTACAGGAAATATGAGTGTTTTTCAAATGATTCAGAGTTGAGAATATTAGCGGCATATCCAGACACATTTTATTTTTAAAGATAAATAACATTTTCAGGAGAGGGATTGTCACGGCTGTCAAAAGAACTGGACCAAAGAGCAGTGTGGTGAGCATACATTTTCTATTTTATGCAAAATAATGCCGACAAAACAATAAACAATAAACAATACAACCCGTGACGCTTAATGCTATGTGCCATCAAACAAAGTTAACTTCCCACAAACACAGGTGGGAAAAAGGGTACCAAAGTATGGTTCCCAATCAGAGACAACGATAGACAGCTGTCCTTGATTGAGAACCATACCCGGCTAAAACAAAGAAATAGAAAATCATAGAAACACAAAACATAGAATGCCCACCCCAACTCACACCTTGACCAAACCAAAATAGAGACATAAAAAGGATCTGTGAGGTCAGGGCGTGACAGGGATTGTATTATTTTTTTTACCTTAATATTATTCACTAATCTTTATTATTATTAGTTTTTTTCATGAATCGCTAATCACAGGAAATAAATCATAATAATCTTCAGAAATGACTTTGTCAAAGAAACAAAATAACTAGGGCTTTGGGTTAAAATGCTGAATTCTTTATTCATATAAAAAAAATCGGATTTATTGCATTTTCCGTGTGGTCTATATTAAAGGGCACTTCATTTAATATAAAAGGCGTTTAAAATCCAATATTGGTGCACAGTTTATACTTAAAATATCAAAGGGATGCAAAAGGGACTCATTTCGTGGAATTAAATTAGGCCGTTCCCTCTTTACTGGAAACGTGTATCTGTCACTGATCAAACAACAGAAATGCCACGACCATCACTGACATTAGCAAGGGTTGATGTGTGAGAAAAACATGCAACTAAAAAGCTGTCAATCAATCTGTGGCTAAGCCGCTTCATTTCCAGTCAACTCTGTCTCAGAACCCCCGCTGATGGACACCATCTAAACATCTTTACCACATTTTCCACCACTATGGTTTCATCACAATATGGCTTGCTTTGCACCTGTGTGCTAACTCTAGCAGTTAAAAGGTACATTATGGTTATAGTCTACTCTTTGTTATCATCATGATGAATCATGTTCATAAACGTTCTCTGATGTAGCTTATAGTCAGCCAACGGCAAACCATTTGTTTAATGTATTTTTTAAAGCCTTTACAAGAGAAAGCAAACATGTTTAAATATACTAGCAGATTCAATAAAAAAATAGTCCCCTTTTATCTACAGGCACATAAATACTGCGAATATGAATGTTTTGCCAAGGTTTATCTACCGATTTCAATGTGTTCCAGTTATTCTATCAAAATCCTTCTTTAAAAAATCTAGATCAATTTATTCCCTCTTTTATTCAGAATAAGAAAACCCTGCGCCTACGTAGTTTACCTTCAAAGGCCTAAAAACCAAGGTGGCCTGCCAATACCAAACATGCAGTTGTATTATTGTTCTACCAAACAGACGATTCATTTAACTTCCGTCATACTACACTGAGTACACCAAACATCAGGAACACCTTCCGAATATTGAGTTGCAACCGGTGCGTCAAGCACCTACTGTCACACCCCGTTCAAAGGCACTTCAATCTTTTGTCTATTCACCCTCTGAATGGCACACATACACCATCCATGTCTCAATTGTCTCAAGGCTTAAAAATACTTCTTTAATGGATTTAACAAGCGACATCAATAAGTGATCATAGCTTCCTCCTGGATTCACCTAGTCAGTCAATGTCATGGAAAGAGGTGTCCTTAATGTTTTGTATTCTCAGTGTATTTATATCAACTATTTTTTTTTACTGAGACTGTTGATGGATGGAATAATTTGTTGAAAATAGAGAATGTTATTAAGCAGTGCTGGTATATGGTAGCATTGCCATAATTGTGACTACTTTGGGATATGCACTTCAAGTAGCAGTGATTGGGAACACTCCCCGCTTTCAACATATTGTGCCCTCGACCTGAGGAGCAGAAAGGACAAGAAAACAAGGTTACACACACATTGCATACTTTCTCCCCTAGCTATAATGTCACTAGCTCTGGTCCAGGGTTTTAGTGTGCTGCACACACACCTGTCCGCACTAGCTGGTCTGTACTAGCTCTAGTCTAGTGCGTAGCTAGTTAGTCCGCACTAACTCTGGTCTGCATTAACCAGTTCTGGTCCAGGGCATAGCTAGTTGCTACCTGGCAAGTAGCTACTTCTATGTAATTTTACTACCCGTGCTGTTGGTGACGGTAACACATCATCCCGTCTGGCACCATTCGAAATCCTGTTTCAGTTCCCGTCTCACAGTGTTTGTGCCTTGAGGAGGTATCTGCCAGACAGACCCTACTGCAAAAGTCCGTCCTCTCTTTGACTCCTCCGTCCTCTTCTCTGTGCATGCACATAACTTGCAGGGGGCACTGGGGGATCATGACACCCCCAATATTAGAGACAGGTCAATTTGACCACTTCAATAATATACAATGATGAATTTGGGTGCGTTCCTCTGTTCAGTGGGCGAACTCTGCCGGTTCACGCTGGGTTCATAGGCAGACAAAGCGTGCATGCACAACAGAAAAAAAAGCAGCCGTTGAAAGTACAGTCACCGCCTGGGTCAGTGAAATGGCCGCGAATTGTGCAGCGCTGTAGCTGTTCTCCACCGCCTAGTTCACGCAGCAAAGCTGCTCAATGAACAAAGGAATGTTTGGCGGAAATGAGGAGCCGAGCACTGAGAGTTTAGCATATTTTCGACATCTACATGGAAGGTGTGAACTGCAGGCTATTGCCATCTGCTGTGTGCTCAGTTAGAAGCCACATTAGCCTAGCCATTAGCCCAAACAAAGAAACTATCCTTCAAAGTTGATAGACGTGCATCCAGGTGTAACAGTTGTCCTTCCTTCCTTCCCTCTCCTTGACCCAACCTGGACTCAAACCAAGGACCCTCTGAACACATCAAGAACAGTCACCCACAAAGCATTGTCACCTATCGATCCACAAAAGCCTCAGTTCTTGCAGAGCAAGGGAAACAACTACTTCAAGGTCTCAGATTAAGTGATGTCACCAATTGAAACACTTCTAGCATGCGCTGCTAACTAGCTAGCCATTTCACACCGGTTACACACGTATACATACTTATGTGGGTGAGTCAACTTATTTTAATGACATCATTTAATATGATTCAATCCATGTTATTAACAAATGTGTGCTCCATTTGAAGTCGAGAATATACGGCGCACGTGGCAAATAAACATTGATTTGGATGATATGGTGTGAGTTTTACTGTAGGCCTAGCTACATAAGCTGTATGTGTGTGAGTATATCTCTCTCCCCCTCTCTAGCCCCATGTGATAACTTTAATATTTTTTAAATGTATTTTGTATCAGCATTGCTGGCTTCATTAAATATAGTTAATATGATGGATTTTGGATGTCCTTGATCTTATTTATTTTCTGGAGGGCCTATACATGAGGCCAACTTTAACACCCAGTCTCATTATTTTGCGTGAATGATATATCTGAACTTTAAATAATAGACATTTGAATACAAAATCATTTTTTTAGGAACTTTTTACTGTAGCTGCATGAAATAGCAAACATAACATGAATTCAGTGATGACATTACTTAATCGTTGTCACTCATTGTAACGGCTGTTGTTGGTGGTGGAAGAAGAGGAGGAGGACCAAGATGCAGCGTGGTAAGTGTCCATGTTAGATTTATTCAATAAGCTGAACACTGAAACACAAAGTAAACAAACGTACAACCAAAACAGTTCTGTCTGGTAGAAACACAGAGCCAGAAAACAACTACCCACAACTCAAGTGGGAAAAACAGGCTGCTTAAGTATGGTTTTCAATCAGAGACAACGATTGCCAGCTGCCTCTGATTGTGAACCATACCAGGCCAAACACATAGAAATGGAAAACATAGAACACAAAACATAGAATGCCCACCCCAACTCACGCCCTAACCAAACTAAAACAGAGACATAAAAAAGGAACTAAGGTCGGGACGTGACACTCATTGATGAAACAATAACATCCATACTGTAGTTAGGCGGTGAGTTGAAAATAGATTCCAAGATTCAGACTTGAGCGGGTGCTCATCTCATTCTCGATGCTGTGTGCACCCGTATTGTTTTTAATTATTATTATTATGCACACTGTAATCTATGCCCACAGTGATGTATGGCACCGCCCACCAGGCGAAATGGTGTGAAAAGAGTGTGTTCCGGTAATGCCAGACTACTAAATCCAAGAGTTTGACATGTTGGGAGGGGACCAGCAACTTAATGATCAAACTTTATCAATGTACCAGCTACAGTCATTTTTCATATGTGGGTTAACCTACTTTAAACTCTGAATATCATCCAGTTTGATGAAAAACATGATTTTCACTGTTCGGGGCCTTTAAATTGTTTTTACCTGTCTTTTATTAAGCATTCAAAGAAAGCTAACATTGTGGGTTAGCTTACAGCTGAAGCTCACACCCTACAACTTTGCAAAGCATAAAACAACAGACTGATTTCAAAGCTGATTGCCACAAAAAAAATGGTTTATTTCAAATTGCCTGCACAAGTGATTTGTGATTGAGTGATTGGTGGCTGGTCTTCAAGAGACAGTGCAACTTATGAGAATACATAAGGCTACTTCTATGTATCTTGATCAGTAGGCCTGGCATAACTCCCAAATGGAAGTAAAACAGATCGTTTGTCATCTGTAGCCCATCCAAAACAAGTTAACTCAACGCACTCAATGCATAACTCAATGCATGCATACACTCCTATTGGATATGCTTTCACCTGTATTGTGAGTAGGCCTATGCTATCTTGATTCGCCTAGTTCATCAAATATATTACAACTATTATGTTGTTATATTGTTAAAAACAGATTGATTGTATGGTAGTATAATTGATTCATTAATGGATAGGCCTACGCTCTTAGAAAAAAAAGGTGCTATCTAGAACCTAAAAGGGTTCTTCGGCTGTCCCCAAAGGAGAACCCTTTGAAGAACCCTTTTTGGTTCCAGGTAGAACCATTTTGTGTTCCATGTAGGACCCCTTTCACAGAGTGTTCTATATGGAACCCAAAAGGGTTCTACTTGGAACCCAGAAGGGTTCCATCTGGAACCAAAATGGTACTCCAGTGAGGACAGCTGAAGAACCCTTTTGGAACCTTTTTTTCTAAGAGTGCATATGGTTGTCTCTGGGAGATTTTTAAATCAACATTTTCACATTATATAATATTGGCCATCGGCCCCCAAAAATGTTTTTTTGTTGATAATTCTCTACTCATAAGACACCGGTGAATTTCAAATTGAGAATGAAAAAAGTATCGCCAAGTTAAGGCTGGTTGAAAATAAATGTACCATGCCTTGAATGGACCATTGGATCAACCTCCAGTACAAGCTCGTTCAGTGAACTATGCATCTGGAGGTTCGATCTGAAAAGCTAATTCAAGGCAAGTGATTGCTCTACTGTAAGTTCTTAATCTTGAAACTTGACTGCTGACATGCACAATTTGGGGGGGAACGTATTAACAGTGGACTAATAGACAAAATACTAAAATATAGTTTTTTATTTGAGTGTTCCCAAATAATCACATTAGTGTTTTAAAATGTAAACCAATGAAAACCCCCAAATGAATAACTGCAAAGATAATAAAACATTTATTTAACACAAAAAACAAATACCATGAAAACTTTAAAAACATTTTTATGAACACACATAAAGACATAGGGAAACAACAAAAATTAAACGTTTCTAAGTCTAATCATTAAGACTTAGAAAAAAATACATCATTTATTTTAAAGGGGCAATCCGCTCTTAAAACAACAATAAAGCAGGCTCCCCGCCATTGTTTTAGTAAAAACGTTGGCAAAATGTCATTGGAGTAAAACATGCTTATATTATGGTTTCTGATGGGGTGTGACAGTTGAACTAGGCGAGGTGTTTCTAATTTATATTCTTTAAGAATCAATGGGTACATATCATTAATGTTTTAATTTGAAAAATAGATGTAAAACCTGCAGATCGCCCCTTTAAGCATAGACAGGAGTTTTGAGCACAGAACAAATCATGGGTTGCACCTCCTCCATCACTTGGTCACATCACGCCACTGTTTTGAACTTTCTCAAGACACTCCGTCTTTTTGAAAAATGATTTATATACACACTAGATGGCTACAAGGTGGCACTGTTTTGAAGCCAACGTGCCTCCATTTTGGTACTCCTCCACCGTTGTATTTTTTTGGGGGGAAGCTATATATGTGCATTTACTAATGTCAAAATTTGTTTTTGCGACCTGTATTATATTACAGACACCTTAAAGCATACTTTAAATAATATTATGTGAGCTAAACATAAAAAAATATACACATAAAACGTTTCGCCTCTCATTGGCCTCTCATTGGCCAATACGTAGCATCAGCAATCCAGGGTTTATATACATGACCGTTAAAAAGTTTGGAGTCACTTAGAAATGTCCTTGTTTTTGAAAGAAAAGCACATTTTTTTGTCCATTACAATAACATCAAATTTATCAGAAATACAGTGCATTGTTAATGTTGTAACTGACTATTGTAGCTGGAAACAGATTTGTTGTGGAATATCTACATAAGCATACAGAGGCCCCTTATCAGCAACCATCACTCCTGTGTTCCAATGGCACGTTGTGTGAGCGAATCTGAGTTTATAATTTTAAATGGCTAATTGATCATATTTTGCAATTATTTTAGCACGGCTGAAAACTGTTGTACTGATTTAAAGAAGCAATAAAACTGTCCTTCTTTAGACTAGTTGAGTGTCTGGAGCATCACAAGTTCTCAACTGGCAGCTTCATTAAATAGTACCTGCAAAACACCAGTCTCAACGTCAACAGTGAAGAGGCGACTCCAGAATGCTGGCCTTCTAGGCAGAGTTCCTTTGTCCAGTGTCTGTTCTTTAGCCCATCTTAATAATTTTTTGTTATGGCCAGTTTGAGATATGGCTTTTTCTTTGCAACTCTGCCTAGAAGGCCAACATCCTGGAGTCGCATCTTCACTGTTGACATAGAGACTGGTGTTTTGCAGGTACTATTTAATGACGCTGCCAGTTGAGGATTTGTTAGGCCTTTGTTTCTCAAACTAAACACTCTAATGTACTTGTCCTCTTGCTCAGTTGTGCACCGGGGCCTCCAACTCCTCTTTCTATTCTGGTTAGAGCCATTTTGCGTTGTTCTGTGAAGGGAGTAGTACACAGCGTTGTACGATATCTTCAGATTCAGAAAAAAGTTTCAGAAGAAAGTTATTTGTTTCTGGCCATTTTGAGTAATCGAACACACAAATGCTGATGCTCCAGATACTCAACTAGTCTAAAGAAGGCCAGCTTTATTGCTTCCTTAACCAGTACAACAGTTTTCAGCTGTGCTAACATAATTGCAAAAGGGTTTTCTAATGATCAATTAGCCTTTTAAAATTATAAACTCGTGTTAGCTAACACAACGTGCCATTGGAACACAGGAGTGATGGTTTCTGATAATGGGCCTCTGTAGGCCTCTGTAGATATTCCAGTAAAAGAATTCCAGCTACAATAGTCATTTACAACATTAACAATGTCTACACTGTATTTCCGATCAACGTGATGTTATTTTAATGGACAAAAAAAAAAGCTTTTCTTTCAAAAACAAGGACATTTCTAAGTGACCCCAAACCTTTCAATGGTGGTGTATATCATTGATATTGATGCCAACAACTTTAGCGGTGCCCAGTCATTCTTAGCATCCATGTTTGGTCTAAATTAAACTGTAGAGTCGGGGAAATACGATGATATTGCTAAACAGGGCAAATATTAAGTAAGAAACAATTTTGTCAGCATTACTATGTCTTCACATTTACTTCAGACAGATGGCAATGTCATTAGCTAGTAAACTTTGTAAAAAAAAAAATGTAGCAATACTAATGTTAGCTAGGTAACAGTCGGTGCTCTCCCCTCACGTTCAGATAGCTAGTAAACGTTATACTGCAGCTGAAGGAAATCTGGCGACATCACAATGATGACAAAAGGTTTTCCCACTACTTATTTGTCTACTTGAGAAATATCACAGTTTCCCAGTCATTATAATGCACTTTAGACTAAATATTAATCAGCGCCAATTGAGAATGCATTGAGTAGAAATTTTAGTCGGCCAACAGTCCTCAAGAGAAAGCTCTAAAGAATATTGTGACGAAACAAGCAACCCATGACTATTTTTTACCTTTAAAATAACAGTAACTTTTACAGATGTTTTCAAACGAGTTTGGAGTACAAAAATCTCTCATAGATATCAGTAATAGTACTTTTTTCTCACTGTGAGGAATTGGAAGACGAAAATGGGGACCGAAATTTCCTCCTTATTTCCCAGAGCTCTTTCACGACACTTCATAATGAAGAGATGAGCTTTTCTTCAGGAAGGGAGGCTATTTCCCATGTTCCTGTGGTGCATCAGGAGAGAGAGCCCACAGCAGTACACCATGCTCTTCACTATCATCACTGTGTAAACCAGAGAGGCCAGACGCAGACTGCACATGGACTGGAAGGTTGCTGAGGAAGAGGGAGAAGACTAATGGGTTAATTTCAATCTCGTGCCTTCAGATTGTATTGATACCCCTTGACTTATTCCACATGCTGTTGTATTACAGCCTGAATTCAAAGAAAATATTTGTTTTCTCACCCATCTACACACAACACCCAATAATTAAAAAGTGAAAGCGTGATTTTAGAAAATTTAGCTAATTTATTGAAAATTAAATTCACGAATATCTCAAATACATAAATACAATTTTATTTGTCTCAAGCTTCATAAAAAAGAAAGTGTAGACTAACAGTGAAATGCCCTTCCCAACAATGCAGAGAGAAAAAAATGTGAAATTATTGAAACATTAAAACACAAGGAATAAATACACAAGTAAAAGATAACTTGGCTATTTACACAGGGGACCAGTACTGAGTCGATGTGCAGGGGTATGAGGTAATAGAGGTAGATATGTACGGTGCATTCAGAAAGTATTCAGACCCCTTTACTTTTTCCACATTTTGTTACATTACAGCCTTATTAAAAAAATAATCTCATCAATCTACATACAATTCTCCATAATGACAAAGCAAAAACTGGTTTCTATACATTTTTGCAAATGTATTAAAAATTTAATTTGAAATATCACATTTACATAAGTATTCAGACCCTTTACTCAGTACTTTGTTGAAGCACCTTTGGCAGCGATTACAGCCTCAAGTCGTCTTGGGTATGACACTACAGCTTGACACACCTGTATTTGCGGAGTTTCTCCCATTTTTCTCTGCAGATCCTCTCAAGCTCTGTCAGGTTGGATGGGGAGCATCGCTGCACAGCTATTATCAGGTCTCTCCGTTCGATCGGGTTGAAGTCCGAGCTCTGGTTGGGCCACTCAAGGACATTCCTGTGTTGTCTTGGCTGTGTGCTTAGGGTCGTTGTCCTGTTGGAAGGTGAACCTTTGACCCAGTCTGAGGTCTTGAGCAGGTTTTCATCAAGGATCTCTCTGTACTTTGCTCCATTAATCTTTCCCTCAATCCTGACAAGTCTCCCAGTCCCTGCCGCTGAAAACCATCCCCACAGCATGATGCTGCCACCACCATGCTTCACCGTAGAGATGGTGCCAGATTTCCTCCAGATTTGACACTTGGCATTCAGGCCAAAGGTTTCAATATATTTTTCATCAGACCATAGAATCTTGTTTCTCATGGTCAGAGTCCTTTAGCTATTACCAGCCTTTCAAAGCATTTCATGGCTACAGATGTGAGTGCTACGAGGCGATAGTCATTCAAACAGGTTATCTTGGCATTCTTGGGAGCAGGGTCTGCTTGAAACATGTAGGTATTACAGACTGTGTCAGGGAGAGATAAAAAATGTCAGTGAAGACATTTGCCAGCTGGTCAGCGCATGTTCTGAGCTCTGGTCCAATTCACACACTTATCAAGAGAACATCCCTGCTCATCCCTACTTCCTCTGATCTGGTGGACTCACTAAACACAAATTATTTGTTTGTAAATTTTGTCTGAGTGTGCCCCTGGCTGTCCGTCAATTTAAAAAAAACAAGAAAAATGTGCCGTCTGGTTTGCTTAATATAAGGAATTTAAAATTATGAATACTTATACTATTACTTTCAATACTTAAGTACATTTTAGCAATTCCATTTACTTTTGATACTTAAGTATATTTAAAACCAAATACTTTTAGACTTTTACTCAAGTAGTATTTTACTGGGTGAATTTCACTTTAACTTGAGTCATTTTCTATTAAGGGATCTTTACTTTTACTCAAGAATGACTATTTAGTACTTTGTCCACCACTGTTAAAGTGGCATTAATAAAGCGACTAGTGCTCCATTTGTTAAAGTGGCCAATGATTTCAAGTCTGTATATAGGCAGCAGCCTCTCTGTATTAGTGAAGGCTGTTTAATACTCTGATGGCCTTGATGCAACTTTTAGAGGAGGAACCACTGTGTCATACTGCGGCACACCTTGCGGGCTGCTGCAGCATTCGGTGGCACGTTATCTATTTGTCAGCCATTTTTTCTTTTACTGCAAGTTATTGCTAGTTCGAGGGCATCAGAGGGCATCTTTGAGAAGCATTTGATAGTCTTCCATATTGTCTTTAACAGAGAATTGAAAACATTTTTGTAATAACGTAGGATATGGGATTGATTAAAACATTTAATTTGATTAATATTATGGTGTTTCTATTCAGAGAAAAACTAAAAACGAAACCCTCAGGGTTGGAATGGATGGAATGGAAAATATGGAAGGAGTATGCTGTCCTTGCAAATAAGAATTTGACTTGCCTAGTTAAATAAAGGTTACAGTACACTAAGAGCATAACATTTCTGCACCCTAATTTTATAATTCTTGTCTTACCAACACCAAAAAAGAAATGAAGTGAAAATAAAAATGTCATTCATTTACCAAGACCAGTCCCCATGCTTGCCTCAGAGCAACGTGAAATGGTGCTAAAATAGTTGAAGGCTTTTGCTTCTAACTTCAATATGCTCTTTAAATAAATAAGACCTACACCATTTTTAACAGCACATTACTAAACACGAGTGGGAGTCATTTTGCCTATGAAAGGCCTATAGTATATCTAAAAATATTTTTTTCAATGACGTGACTCTCCGCCAATAATTACATTTAGAGGATTGGAAATTATTATCTAAGGGGCATTTTCCTCTAGGATCTGTGAGAATATCTTAGGGGCTTTTATATACTTCTAAATGATTTAATAATAATAATTGCATGGTTTAAAAAGTAACAGTATTTTGGAGATTTCATTTTCATTTCACCTAGAGTGAGCGAGAAAAAGGCCATTCTTGAACATGGGGTGAGACATTCTCACTCATTTGTAAATAAAGCCAGTTTGTTATTTAGATGTATTTAGTTCTGGAGAAACCGAACTTGATTATTTAGCAGACATCACTTGCTTATATTCATAAAGATGATGAACGATCGACAAAGGCAATCTGTAATCTGCTGGCATTACGGGACAACATCCACATCGCTCTAATTACAGTCGGAAGTGTCACGACTTCCGCCGAAGTTGGCTCCCCTGCCTGTTCGGGCGGTGCTCAGCGGTCGTCGTCACCGTCCTACTAGCCGCTACCGATCCCTTTTTCGTTTGTCTGTTGGTTTTGTCTTATTAGTTTCACCTGTGTTTATTTTAGTTTAATTAGCTTCCCTATATGTAGTAGTTTGACCCGCCCTTGTTTTGTACAGGATTGTTTTTTGTTACTCTGTTGGTTGTGGTTTTCATGTTTGTATTCTCCGGACTGTTTGGTCCTGTGTTTGGGCTGGTCTGTTTTATGCGCCCTGTATGTTGGTGTGACCGTTTTTTGGCCGGAGAATAAATCATGATTTACTGAACCCTGCTCTCTGCGCCTGATTCCAACCCACCACTCCTAGTATCCTGTGACAAGGAGACAGTTGAAGAAACTTGCGTGAACTTATGGAAAGGCTCGGTAAGTAATGTTTTTTATATATATATATATATCTCTCTATAAATAAAAATATCAGAACATTAACTATGTGTTCGCTTGTTTTGTACTGTTCTATAGTTTCGACCAAATGATTTGTCTGACAAACAATGACCTTCGTGTCCTGCAGGCCCAGATCAAAGCTGGCGAGACATTCAATAATGTCATCTTCACAGACTAATCAAACGAATCAACCGAGCAATTTGCTCAAAAAGGAAGAAGGGGAAAAAAAGGAAGACGATCAAGAACGCCGAGTCCCAAGTATCCGCTCAAACTCCATGTGTGTGGGGCAATTTTTCGCCAGGGACCAGGCCCATATTTTTGATGGTAAGTTTGCCTATTTACAAATCAAAAGGTGCATGAAATATTATAGCCTACACCTCACGGACTGTTATGTGTTCCACAATAATTCACTCTTGCCTCCTTTTTCAGGTATCATGGCTCGAGATTTCTTTGAGGAAGAAATCAAGAGATATGCTGGACCCTATGTCAGAGGTGTTTTTGGGTACACATAGTTTCTTTCAAGGTAGGATTATAGCAGTATTGTGTTACGTTTAGGCCTATGTACATTTCTATTATTGTACCTAATTTTGGCTGTTAAGTGAAATGTTTTTTTTCTCCAAATGCAGACAATTACTCAAAACGCACTGCCGCCCGGGTTTGCATTACAAATGAGGGCATAAACTGGGTCAAGACGCCAGCAGAGTAACTAGACCTTTATGTAGTAAAATAAAGATTAAGTAAAAATAGACCTACAACACCTTCGGTTTTGGCGAGAAATTGACGGTACAACAATGCAACAAATACATTGATCATCTCCGCAAGGTTTTTATCTGTGGACGTGAGACTAAAATGTAGTTAATATAAACATCCGCATTTGAATGTCTTTTTCTCGTTGTTTAATTTAATTAACAAAAGCATAAAGATGTTGATGAAGAAATACTTTACTGCTGTGTAACACTTTAGAGTACTTAAGCATCGAATACATTGCAAGTTGATATGGATTTTCACAACAGTAGCCGGGTTATGAAAAGTCTATTGTCTTGCTAATATGAACCATTTGCATGATGGGCTACACCTGCTACAGTTGTGATGGCTTCACTCTTATTCTACAATGTAGAAAATAGTACAAATATAGAAAAATCCTGTAATGAATAGGTGTCCAAACTTTTGACTGGTACTTGCTTAATTAATTTAAGTTTCTATTCCCTGAAAAATTAAAAACCCTCTGGGTTTCTGTTAGGATGTAATGGAAAATATGGCGCTGTATAACTTGACGGTCGGCTGTACAGTACTGGGCTATTTAGCTAAATAATCTATGTCGTGCTGATGGGAGACCCGGGTTCAAATCTCTGACAGAGATGAAGGCGTGGGGGGGGGGTTTCACACCTAGCTTGGCTATTACACAATTATTTAGTAAAGGTTGATTAGTCTATTCAGCCAAAAGCCCATCCTGCTACGTTTGTGAAACTAGTAATAATACTTTTCCCCCTTCCACGTTAAAGATGCATGGAAAATCGCTAGTTTGTTTTGAAGTGTATGTCCTATATCTGAGAGATATAAGAAAGGTCAGGAAAATTTATAGTTTTTTTTTTTTTATAGACACATAAAAAAAAATGTTGGTCACTAAACCACTTCCTTATATATTTTTTAACTAGTACCCGGCTACCTAAAGACAAGTCTTGTGAGGTTTGTGAACGTCCTGGAGCAAAACTTGTTCATGAGAAACTCACCTGTCCATAGAGGGGTCAGCAGGGTAGCCTAGTGGTTAGAGAGTTGGACTAGTAACCGGAAGGTTGCAAGTTCAAACCCCCGAGCTGACAAGGTACAAATCTGTCGTTCTGCCCCTGAACAGGCAGTTAACCCACTGTTCCTAGGCCATCATTGAAAATAAGAATTTGTTCTTAACTGACTTGCCTAGTAAAATAAAAATATTAGTGTGTAGCCCAAACTGTTTGGCTGCTACAGACGTTTTCATGAGAAGACCGATTTTTCAGGATGTCTCATGGTCTGACAAACACAACTGTAGCTCGTCCATTGGCAGATGTGGCAGATTGAAATGCAGCCCATGCCAGAAAAATTAATATCTTTAGTTTAAACAGATATATTTTGATGGGGATTTCTCATGGGGAGCGGACATTGACTCTAGGGGGTTGCTATTTTGGCACATTTTGATCTTGCCTTGAGTAACGCAATAGCTGTGACCAGGACTGTAAAGTGAGCTGCATCACATACGCCGAAAACATTTCAGGACTGTGGTCGGATGCAGGACCAGTTATTGTGGGAACGGGTGGGAGTCAGACAAGAAGTCAGAGGGAGCAATATGAAAAGCATCAGGAGCATGATAAAGAAATTAGTCGCCCGCAGACCTCAAGTTCAAAGTTCATAAAATGATCAAATGAATCTCACCATTGGGTATGTAGGATGGTGCCATCGCATTGGTAGATGGAGAGCAAACATTTTGCTTTGATGAAAAACCTACAAGTAACACAGAACATTAATAATTAGTAATTGATTGACAATGTGAGGGTTACATGCAGAGTTGGGGTCAATTCGAACTAAATGTTTTTCTCGATTTTATTCAAAGCACCCAACCCTGGTTAGATGGTGTAATTCAACCAAATATTATTGTATATCCAATCACAACATCTTTAATTATTTCTGGAGGATAATTTCATTATCACAGGTAGTTCACTAATGTCTCAATTCAATGTTTCAATTACAGTTTTTAAATCATCTGGAAAATTACTAACACATTGCCATGTGAACTAGTAATTAAAAAACAAACAAGAAGGAAAATACCACTCAAATTGTGGAATATTTCAAACTTTGGCTACCTTTTGATGTGTCAGCTTCTTCAGGGCCCGCTTCATGCTCCACCGAACAGATGTATTTGGCGTCTGCCTTTCCCTGATACATGATGATCATACTGGTCGTCTGTCCTTCCTCCCTCTGCTCCAGCTGTTCCATCTCTGCTTTGGGCACCTCCACGGTTCGGCTGTTCTCATCCTCCATCTTCCATGAGATCTTGACCAAGTCTGGAAACATGTCTCTAGCCAGACATAGCAGGGTGGTCTTCCCTTTCAGCTTAGGTTTGAACGCCAGGTACACTGTCACTTTGGGTTTCCTGAGCTGGTTCTCATCTGATTTGCATGTGAAACAATCGAAACTCACGTTATAAGAATTTTAAAAAACACCTTTGTGTGTAAAAGGAAACACTTTGCACTTTCCAATCTATTGTAGTACTAAAATATCAACACACACACAAGGATAAATAGCATGGGCACAACAAAAAAGCCTTTCTAGCCATCAGAAACGAGATTTCTACAATGCCATGGTATAGAATAGTGTATTATATATCTATTAGCTCAGAAAGGTTCTTAACCCCCATCGTCAGGAGTTACGCCTGATCCAGAGTAATCAGCTCTACCACTTGACCAGACTCCAGCCCCACGCAATTAGTTTTAAATTTCTCTAATATAAAGTGTTTGCACAACATAGCATTAATTTATTTATAGGAAAATAAAGTTATTTTTCCCTATTCTAAGCCATTGCATTTGCGTCTAACAATATGTATGCAACATCTAAAATTAGTTTAATTTCATTCGTCAAATATAGTCAAATAAACAAATATAATATACAGTATCAAGTAGAGGTCCTTACCAGTGATGAGTTTTGAGCCAGATCCAAACCGCAAAATCTCCTGTGTCCCAGATCCAGAATCACACTCCAAGTAAATCCTAGACAAAAACATATCATATTTTTGTTAATTTAGACCCCCCCCCCCACCCACACACTATTGACACAATTGCAATTGTTCTGCTTTCAGTTCATCTGTATTTTACATGGTTATAGTCAATATAGACCATACAGTAGTAATACATTATATACAATATTTAGATATTATTATATATTATCGTTATATTCAAAAGGTATTCCAAGAAACTATTTGCGAGTCAAAAATATATTCCTCAGTGTGATTTCTCGCTGATTTGATTGGACCTCCCAATGAAGCATCAGAGAATGTGGTTAGATAGGGGAGAAATAAAGATGAGAGTTAAAACATCATCACCTGGGTTTGGTGTGGTTTCTAACAGCTTCTCAACCCTCTGCTTATGTCACATCCCGTGGTGACGCTAAGGTCTCTCATTGAGAAGGACTGAATAACTGTAAGGTAGTTTTCTGCACAGGGAAAGAACTGCAGTTGTCACTGTGGTTATCAAAGCTAGCACAGTAGTAAGTGGCTACATGATCTGTCTTTAGGGTAGGGATTGTCAGTGTGAATATGTCAGAATTTTCTGCCTTTTCTGCTTGGTAATCCTCAAAATCAGGATCTTTGGTTGATTTTCCACCACCTTTATGCATGAACAGAATCCACTTCAGAGCTTCTCCGTCTTTTTGCTGATACCAGTGAATGTTACCAGTGCTGAAGCCTGTAGCTCTGCATTCAATAACACCGGATTTGCCGGAGGATTTGGTCACTGTTAACTGCTCCTGATGCAGATTCACAGCTTCTGCTGCTGCTGTAGAAAAGAGAACAGATGGTGTGAGTAAAGTGGATATACTGTATCTTTCAACAGAGTATTTAACATCAGCGGCACCAGACACTTCAAATACAAATGATACACCTACCGACTAAAAGGATATAGGTAAGACACAATGGACGCATGATTGTGCTGAGATATGCTGGCCTGTTATGTGGCAAGTGTGAGATGCTGTGTTCGACTAGTAAAGCTTTAGAAGGAAGTGACTCTAAAAGCAGTGAACCAAACTCAAGAAGGGACACCTTAAAAACATTGCATTTCGCCCGGTGGGCAGTGGTACACATCACAGTGGGCGTGAAATAAAGTGTGCACACCAGGCAACAACTGTGTCCAAGCTTGTGATCCAGGCCTAATTTGATTAATGTACACGATCTAACTTTGTGTCAACTTTACTTGCTAACCATCGGCAACAGTTGAATGAAAAATAAAATGTACATGCAATGGTACCTGAACATGACTTTGAATTTGGTCAACTTGCTGTACACCTATAATTAAATTATTCAGCATTGTTGGGTTATTACACCTCATTAATAAAATCAGGGAGCTATTTTCTTCACAAAATTAGTATAGTAACAGATATGGAGAATACGATTATGATATTTTTAAATTGTCTGATTTTGTTTAAATGCATTTATCTTTCTAAAGTCACTCAAACAGTGCGAAGTGCTGTGCACTCTGAATAAATCCACTGGCTAGTTCTGCTGTCTGTAAAGAAATGGGTGGGCTGTTGGTTGATCCTGCTGCTACAATTGGATAGAGTGACTGTTCACTTGCTCTTTGTCACTTGATAATTTCACCTGTCACTTCTCGTCGCATGTTTTGCTCAGACCATTCAGATGTGCTACTGCCTACTACTACTTTGATAAATAAGTTGGCGAGGACGTTTGCAAGCAAGCTATCAATGAGCATAATATCTAACAAGCAGAGCTTGTTAGAAAACAAAGATTAGAGACCAATTTGTTCTGCCCGCTGCAAGTTTTGAGAAACAACAGGTACACAGCTCCTGATCTGCAGCTTCCTTGATTTATATAAGTGTGCAGGTAGACGATTAGGTGCTGCCAAGCTCTATTTAGGCATTTTTTAAAAACTTTTGTTTTTCAGATTACGAGTATAATCCGATCCGAGTATCTGTCATTTTAAGGATACGATTACGGATATGAGTATTCACAGAAGCTATATTTACAACTGCAATAAAAATCATCACCGGCATAGAATTTTTAGTCCCACATTAATCATGAGAATAACCATTGTGATCTAGCATAAAGTCGGTTTGTAGCCAATATTGCAAGACAGCTAAAACTAACCTACCTAGGTAGCTAACGTTGCACCAACAAAATAGTATTGCAGTCCTACCTTTTGTACTAACGATTTAAAGGGATACTACAAGATTATTTTTATGTCTCTATTTTTGTAACTCTCTGTGTAGTATGAAAGAAGTTAGAGGTTGTTTTGTGAGCAAATGCTAACTAAGTTAGCACAATAACTGGAAGTCTACAGGTATGCTAGCGTATGCTACCTTACCTGTAGACTCCCAGTAACTGCGCTAACGCTAATTAGCATTGGCTCGTGAAACTACCTCAAACTTCCTTCATACTACACGTAGAGATATAATAATGGTATCCACAAGTTCATCTGACTCTTGGTAAGTAGAAAAATGGTGGAATTGCCATAATCTCAAAGTATCCCTTTAATCCACAACAAAGTGTGTCCTGGTCATCTTCAAATAAAATGTTTTAAGCAATGGATATCCAAAGTTGGGTCTGGGTCAATTCGAATTGAAGGCAGTCAATTTAGAAAGTGATTTGACGTGATTTGACTGCATCTAATTTGAATTAACAACAACCCTGATATACACAAAGAATGACTCTAGCTAGCTACATCTGTGAATTTGCTAGGTGAACAGGACAATATTCGACAGTATCTCAGCGTGCACTGAGGCTAGGAAACACCGTCATCACCGATACGATAATCGAGAATTTCAATAAGCATTTTTCTACTGCTGGCCATGCTTTCCACATGGCTACCCCTACCCCGACCAACAGTTCTGCACCCGCCGCAGCTACTTGCCCAAGCCCCACCCCCCCAATTCTCCATCACCCAAACCCAGATAGCTGATGTTCTGAAAGAGCTGAAAAATCTGGACCCCTACAAATCAGCTGGGCTAGGCAATCTGGACCCTCTCTTTCCAAAATGATCCGCCACAATTGTTTCAACCCCTATTACTAGCCTGTTCAACCTCTCTTTCGTATCATCTGAGATCCCGAAAGATTGTAAAGCTGCCGTGGTCATCCCCCTCTTCAAAGAGAGAACACTCTAGACACAAACTGCTATAGACCTATATCCATCCTGCCCTACCTTTCTAAAATCTTTGAAAGCCAAGTTAACAAACAGATCACTGACCATGGGCGCACCTCAGCCACGCTCAAGGTCCTAAATTATATCATAACCACCATCGATAAAAAAACAGTACTGTACAGCCGTCTTAATCGACCTGGCCAAGGCTTTTGACTCTGTCAATCACTGCATTCTTATCGGCAGAATCAATAGCCTTGGTTTCACAAAAGACTGCCTCGCCTGGTTCACCAACTACTTCTCAGATAGAGTTCAGTTTTATTTCTTTCATCAGACCAGAGGACATTTCTCAAAGTACAGTCTTTGTCCCCATGTGCAGTTGCAAACCGTAGTCAGGCTTTTTTAATGGCAGTTTTGGAGCAGTGGCTTCTTCCTTGCTGAGCGGCCTGTCAGGTTATGTCGATATAGGACTCGTTTTACTGTGGATATAGATACTTGTTTCCATGGGTGGTGCGGAGCTGTGGTGCGGAGCTCAAATCAAATTTTATTTGTCACATACACATGGTTAGCAGATGTTAATGCGAGTGTAGCGAAATGCTTGTGCTTCTAGTTCCGACAATGCAGTAATAACGAACAAGTAATCTAACTAAAAATTCCAAATAACTGTCTTATACACAGTGTAAGGGGATAAAGAATATGTACATAAGGATATATGAATGAGTGATGGTACAGAGCAGCATAGGCAAGATACAGTAGATGATATCGAGTACAGTATAACATATGAGATGAGTATGTAAACAAAGTGGCATAGTTAAAGTGGCTAGTGATACATGTATTACATAAGGATGCAGTCGATGATATAGAGTACAGTATATACGTATGCATATGAGATGAATAATGTAGGGTAAGTAACATTATATAAGGTAGCATTGTTTAAAGTGGCTAGTGATATATTTACATAATTTCCCATCAATTCCCATTATTAAAGTGGCTGGAGTTGAGTCAGTGTCATTGACAGTGTGTTGGCAGCAGCCACTCAATGTTAGTGGTGGCTGTTTAACAGTCTGATGGCCTTGAGATAGAAGCTGTTTTTCAGTCTCTCGGTCCCAGCTTTGATGCACCTGTACTGACCTCGCCTTCTGGATGACAGCGGGGTGAACAGGCAGTGGCTCGGGTGGTTGATGTCCTTGATCTTTATGGCCTTCCTGTAGCATCGGGTGGTCTAGGTGTCCTGGAGGGCAGGTAGTTTGCCCCCTGTGATGCGTTGTGCAGACCTCACTACCCTCTGGAGAGCCTTACGGTTGAGGGCGGTGCAGTTGCCATACCAGGCGGTGATACAGCCCGCCAGGATGCTCTCGATTGTGCATCTGTAGAAGTTTGAGTGCTTTTGGTGACAAGCCGAATTTCTTCAGCCTCCTGAGGTTGAAGAGGCGCTGCTGCTCCTTCTTCACGATGCTGTCTGTGCGAGTGGACCAATTCAGTTTGTCTGTGATGTGTATGCCGAGGAACTTAACTTGCTACCCTCTCCACTACTGTTCCATCGATGTGGATAGGGGGGTGTTCCCTCTGCTGTTTCCTGAAGTCCACAATCATCTCCTTAGTTTTGTTGACGTTGAGTGTGAGGTTATTTTCCTGACACCACACTCCGAGGGCCCTCACCTCCTCCCTGTAGGCCGTCTCGTCATTGTTGGTAATCAAGCCTACCACTGTTGTGTCGTCCGCAAACTTGATGATTGAGTTGGAGGCGTGCGTGGCCACGCAGTCGTGGGTGAACAGGGAGTACAGGAGAGGGCTCAGAACGCACCCTTGTGGGGCCCCAGTGTTGAGGATCAGCGGGGAGGAGATGTTGTTACCTACCCTCACCACCTGGGGGCGGCCCGTCAGGAAGTCCAGTAGGTCTCGAGCTTGATGACGAGCTTGGAGGGTACTATGGTGTTGAATGCCGAGCTGTAGTCGATGAACAGCATTCTCACATAGGTATTCCTCTTGTCCAGATGGGTTAGGGCAGTGTGCAGTGTGGTTGAGATTGCATCGTCTGTGGACCTATTTGGGCGGTAAGCAAATTGGAGTGGGTCTAGGGTGTCAGGTAGGGTGGAGGTGATATGGTCCTTGACTAGTCTCTCAAAGCACTTCATGATGACGGATGTGAGTGCTACGGGGCGGTAGTCGTTTAGCTCAGTTACCTTAGCTTTCTTGGGAACAGGAACAATGGTGGCCCTCTTGAAGCATGTGGGAACAGCAGACTGGTATAGGGATTGATTGAATATGTCCGTAAACACACCGGCCAGCTGGTCTGCGCATGCTCTGAGGGCGCGGCTGGGGATGCCGTCTGGGCCTGCAGCCTTGCGAGGGTTAACCCGTTTAAATGTCTTACTCACCTCGGCTGCAGTGAAGGAGAGACCGCATGTTTTCGTTGCAGGCCGTGTCAGTGGCACAGTATTGTCCTCAAAGCGGGCAAAAAAGTTATTTAGTCTGCCTGGGAGCAAGACATCCTGGTCCGTGACTGGGCTGGATTTCTTCCTGTAGTCCGTGATTGACTGTAGACCCTGCCACATGCCTCTTGTGTCTGAGCCGTTGAATTGAGATTCTACTATGTCTCTGTACTGGCGCTTAGCTTGTTTGATAGCCTTGCGGAGGGAATAGCTGCACTGTTTGTATTCGGTCATGTTACCAGACACCTTGCCCTGATTAAAAGGAGTGGTTCGCGCTTTCAGTTTCACACGAATGCTGCCATCAATCCACGGTTTCTGGTTAGGGAATGTTTTAATCGTTGCTATGGGAACGACATCTTCAACGCACATTCTAATGAACTCGCACACCGAATCAGCGTATTGGTCAATGTTGTTATCTGACGCAATACGAAACATCTCCCAGTCCACGTGATGGAAGCAGTCTTGGAGTGTGGAGTCAGCTTGGTCGGACCAGCGTTGGACAGACCTCAGCGTGGGAGCCTCTTGTTTTAGTTTCTGTCTGTAGACAGGGATCAACAAAATGGAGTCGTTAAATAAGTTAAATAAAGTTCGTTCAGAGCCATCGATGTGTCTGCTTGGGGGGAGATATATATTGGCTGTTGGCCAATGTAGGGGTAGCCAGGTGGAAAGCATGGCCAGCCGTAGAAAAATGATTCTCGATAATCAGATTTATCGGTGGTGACAGTGTTTCCTAGCTTCAGTGCAGTGGGCAGCTGGGAGGAGCTGCTCTTATTTTCCATGGACTTTACAGTGTCCCAAAACGTTTTGGAATTAGTGCTACAGGATGCAAATTTCTGCTTGAAAAAGCTAGCCTTAGCTTTCCTAACCGTATATTGGTTCCTGACTTCCCTGAAAAGTTGCATATCGCGGGGGCTATTCAATGCTAATGCAGAATGCCACAGGATGTTTTTGTTTTGGTCAAGGGCAGTCAAGTCTGGAGTGAACCAAGGGCAAAATCTGTTCTTAGTTCTACATTTTTTTAAATGGGGCATGCTTATTTAAGATGGTTCGGAAAGCACTTTTAAAGAGCAACCAGACATCCTGTACTGACGGGATGAGGTCAATATCCCAGGCCAGGTCGACTAGAAAGGCCTGCTCGCTGAAGTGTTTAAGGGAGCATTTGACAGTGATGACGGTTGGTCGTTTGACCGCGGACCCATTACGGAGGCAGGCAATGAGGCAGTGATCGCTGAGATCCTGGTTGAAGACATCAGAGGTGTAATTAGAGGGCAAGTTGCTCAGGATGATATCTATGAGGGTGCCCGGGTTTACAGATTTAGGGTTGTACCTGGTATGTTCCTTGATAATGTGTGTGAGATTGAGGGCATCTAGCTTAGATTGTAGGACGGACGGGGTGTTAAGCATATCCCAGTTTGTCACCTAACAGTCCAAACTCTGAAGGGTCGATGGGGTGGGGGGGCGGAAATCAATTCACATATGGTGTCCAGGGCACAGTTGGTGGCTAAGGGGGGTTTATAACAAGTTGCAACGGTGAGAGTCTTATGTCTGGAAAGATGGATTTTTAAAAGCAGAAGCTCAAATTGTTTGGGCATGAAAGGCCCAAACATACTGTGGTCCAACGGGTGCAGTTTGGGTCGGGAATGACACACATTTCTTTGCAGTAGCTGATGGCAGGGATCATGGTTGTCAAGGAGCAGGGAACGCCCTAGTATGCCTCGCATTCCAATGGCTTATGCGAGGGCATCGCGGACGAAGTAGGGATAGTACCCTACCGGAAATGTACCTGTTAAAAATGTGTATTAGATATGAAATATTTACACAAACAAGTTTTGTAACACAACTTGAATTGCAACACATTATAAATGCATTCCACCCCATGGAAGACGAAGTAAGGGGGAATGCTATTCCCCTGGGCATTCACTGCAACGGCCACGGTCACCAGGCGACAAGGAGGGTCATTATGGCGCCGATATGCTTGACCCTTTTGCTGGTGTCGACCTTCTCGGGGTTTTGGACTGTGGTTACACCCATTTCATCTACATTCCAGCCAATGACAATCCACAAAGCCCATGTTATTGTAAAAGGTAGGTATATTTGTCCGGTTTTTAAAACTTGTTGCTAGTGGCTGGTGCTATTGTTCAGTTTGGAAAACCTGCCTATGGCTTCTCTGCCGACTGTTTTCTCTCCTGTACACAGTGGCATGACAGATGCTGTAGTTCTTACCTACTCTTCTTGTAGAAAGGCCCATGTACTCGACATCCCTTGCTGCAATCTAAAACACATGCCTGGCCACTCCTCTGTTAGTAGTTATCTTTCTAGATCTCATTCTGTGTATAAAAGTTTGGAGAAAAGGTGGTGTTTGTCATTATTTGTTATTACGGGGACAATTGTAACAGTGTTACAATTGACACTTCACTGAGGGGGAACAACTTTTGCCTGGCTAACAACCAGTGCTAGCTAGCGAGACATTGCGAAACAATGTTGCAAAACAATTTCAAATTCCAGTGCCATTTACTGGAGGGGGTAGTGGAGGTGACTGTGGATATGTAAAAGTGAATACATCACGCTAACTTCCGTGTAACATGCCCATTTTCTCACATTACAACTGACCTATGTTAGTTTTAGCCCGTCACCCCTATGATTAGGTTTTATGATAATACAAGTAGAGCAATACGTGTTTACGTATACCCCTTTCAAATAAAGTGTTACCATTAAGACTACATGAAAAGAAAGTCACAGAACTCCATATGACACAAACTATTGAAAGGGTAAACCTGGTGTGACTTTATTTTTATTACAGTTTACTCTTCATTAGGCAGCACCTATAAAAACATTACAGGGTGTGTGTCAGCTCGTGCTTTTTACTAGACCATTTTAACTACACAAAGTATGAAGACTTTTTTTCTTCTAATGTTATGATACTTCTCACTATGACACAGTTATGACAGGTGTCCTAACACTTTAGCTACAGCAAACCATTTAATCCAATATGTCATAACAGCTGCCATAACAGTTTCCGAATGTATTGTATCTTGATATTCAGGTCATTTGTTTAGGGAATGATTACTACAATATTATGACGCTGTTATTACGTATAGTTCAAATGAATTGTTCTTTCAAATGGGTGATTTACAAAACTTTATTCCTGCATACCGGTAAGATCATTTCATAAAGTATGGACGTTCACATTTAGTATGACATACAGGTAAATTGTGTGAGGGCCCAGGCTTGGTTTGTGTGATTTCCATTAAACAGAAACGTAAAACTGAAATTGTATGATCAGACATAAACAAGGGGGCAGCCCACACTCTTCATAATATTGAAATACCTTTGGACTCCATAAAAATAAAAAAAATTATGTTGGAATTATTCCGACTCTATTCTACTGAACATGCCATTCCTTGTTTTCTGATCTTCCTCGTTGTTTTTATTCTGACTATCATTAACCCCTAAACCAAAGAGAAGCCAATCCCAAAATGTTTCACTCATGCCCCCCTTTCATAGTTGGGGAACACAAAAATATGGAATAGGAATAACACAATGATTCAAATTTAGTACATAAATATGTATTTTACTCAACAAGAAACAGTTAATACAAAACACCAGTACCTGGTTTTCCTTCCATATTGAAATCAAGAATAACAGATGTGTAAAGGATTCATTAAAACAGCTTACTGTTACAATGTCCCATCCCTTTCAATGATTACTAGGGTTGGTCAATGTCCCATCCCTTTCAATGATTACTAGGGTTGGTCAATGTCCCATCCCTTTCAATGATTACTAGGGTTGGTCAATGTCCCATCCCTTTCAATGATTACTAGGGTTGGTCAATGTCCCATCCCTTTCAATGATTACTAGGGTTGGTCAATGTCCCATCCCTTTCAATGATTACTAGGGTTGGTCAATGTCCCATCCCTTTCAATGATTACTAGGGTTGGTCAATGTCCCATCCCTTTCAATGATTAGTAGGGTTGGTCAATGTCCCATCCCTTTCAATGATTACTAGGGTTGGTCAATGTCCCATCCCTTTCAATGATTACTAGGGTTGGTCAATTGCTATTGTAGATTTTCAGAAATTGTAATAAAAAAATAAAGGTGGTTCAAAGTATTTTAAGGGTGATTATTCAGCTGCGTAAACATGAGTACTCTTCCCCCCCCCCCCCCCCCCCCCCCCCCCCCAATGGTGGTCATCAAATGTGATTTCTAACCATAATAATAAGGAGCTGCTGGTCAGAGTCTGAGACAGGTAGGCTGACTTCAGTACAGAAACAGGCTTGAGCCAACTGAATCAGAGAATGAATAGGTCCTTCTCTAATTCTGCCTACTAGAAACCAGATGTTGTAAGTGTTTGTAATACTGTCAAAGTTGTCTTTCATCTCTCAAAATGTTGCGGAATATAACCGCTACCAATTGTCACTCGTTTGGAGATATAGTGCTCACATGCAAGATGCGCATCTTGTCACTTTGCACTAAAAAGCTTTACCAATTTGGGAAAATATACTTTTCTATATAATTGATGACGCAACATGCCACCAGTTAGAGCTCTTGTGAACTCTATTAAATCGGGAGCCGCCAATTATGCAATGTTATGCTTTTAAACTAAATGTTTTAAGAAGCACCAGCTTTAATTGTGAGAGAAAATCCAGCATGTATTTTTTATCTTGCAGATGTTATATAATTTTAAGCAGAAAGTTGGGCAGAGAGTGCTACATGGTCTCTAATTCAGAATCAAACGAACTACGGTAACATCCAGTTTTGATACAGGATTTGTCTTGTAGTTAAACACTTTGGGAATCCCAGTTGGCACAGTAGTAGGTGGTTGAGTGATTGGTTAATATTTCAGAAATTTTCAGAGTGTACATACTGGATCCCACTTTCTCTGCTGCGACTTCCTCAACGCCAGGGTCACTCATCCATTGTTTATTTTGGTGTCTCATCTCCTGTGTTCTCTCATCAGCAGTTGCCATGTAACAGCATCCTCCTCAAAGTCTCTCCCTCTTTGTGAAGGTACCAGTGGAGGTAACTGCTGCAGAGGACTGTCACAAGCCATTCGATGAGACGTTTTGTTTTGGGTGTCCGATTTTGTCAGGGTGAATTCCTGGCACAGCTCTGCAGTTTCTGACACTGTACAGAATGTGTGGATAATTCAGGATTATGGACGGGATTCAGTCTGCTTTGCACATTTGAAAGGAAACATTCCTGCATTTGTGAAGACCTCAATCACAGTAAAAACGACATATGTTGGAAATTATCTTTAAAAGGTGCATAAGTGACAGTGCGATCGGATTGATTCCTGGTCTATCTCTCAGACAGTGTTTCCCCAGGCACCTAGTAAATACAGAAAAGTAATATACAAAAACTAAATGAACTCAAATACTGAATTCAAGTCATTCTTGACTGTGGCTTCTCTCAGGGAACTTTTGGATCTGACATATTATCAGTAGTGCACTAAAATAAATCAAAAGTGGAATTCCACCAAGCGAATAAGCTAACCCACAAAACGTACCCACAAAAAGGAGAAAGATTAGGTACAGAAGAGCTAAAGACATGTTTCATCTAAGTCTACTTGTTTACACAATGTGCTGTTTGTCCTCAGTGCACTGTTGAACTGTTATGCAAGTGGGAGTCACCTCCAGAGCTGTACAATTTTGGGAGGTGCATGGAGTTAGGCACGGATCTTCTGTACAGCCAACGTTCACTGCAACTGCATCATAATCTCTGGCGCCGCATGGACCCTTCGCGCCGTAGATGCCAGATCGACCGATAAAAAAATAAGTGTGTGAAGTATCTATATAATGTATGAATTGTCAATTCAACTGAACATTATAGATCAAACAATGATAATTAGTATTTTAAATTGTGATTTCATTTACATTTTAAAATCCCTAAACGTAATGAATTCAGCTGACACAATGCTGTAAATAGAAGACTAGCTGGTGGGTATAATGCCAGCTAATGTGTAAGGCCCTTAATTGACAATGTATCACTGATATGGGTGAGTGAATGTCAAGTTCACTCTTTAGCGCTTTACACATTTTCAAATACATAAGAATAGTGAACGTCATGATGGAAGGATGCATTGCTAAAGTATTGTGTGTGGAACACTATGATTAAACTTGATGTCACAGTTTGTCAGTAGCATATGGGGAAGGTTTGCATTTCTCTCTCCTGATCATCTTATGACAATAGTTGAAAAATAATGTGTCAGGTTTAGGATTTGGCTATCAGTCATGTCAGGAAAGTCATAAAATAGCCAGACTTTTATGCAAATGATGTGTGTCAGGAAAGTCTAAAGTATATACTGTCCATACAAAAAGACTGTTACTGTAAGTAAGGTCCTTGCACCCTCTTGTGGCACAGACATGCATTTATCTTTGAGAGGCCTTGAATGGGGGAGAAAAAAAAATCAGTCGAAGCATCCTTTCAAATAGAACACCCAATTAATCCCAAATAACAACGACGAGCTACACAAATCCACCCAAAACTACTCATTCCTTTCATTTACAGTGTTAAATAACACTAATATCTGAGAACAATATTTTTTTATGAACACATGTTTCATTTTGGCATTATAATAAGGTTGGTGGCAACATGAACAATTGTTGTGGAAATCTATTGCATTTCAAGTCGACGACAAAATCCACAATGCAATGCTCTCTCTGTGGGCTGGCTGGCTAGCTTGGTGGCTGGCTGGCTAGCTAGCTAGCAAGCAAATGTAGCTACACACAATAATAACAAAGACAATATCAGCATGTAAATTAGGAGTCTACAATCTCACCATGTTCAACCTGCAGATCGATGTGCTTCACAGAGTGAGGTCTGACATTCACTATGGCAGACATACTTATGAGGAGATGGGAAACGTTGCCCATACTCCGTCAACGGACTCTGCGGTGCATTTGGGGCAATTCTGGGACAAGGAGTGAATTGGAGTCTATAAGTGGAGGTTGCTGAGCAGAGTACGGCTCATAATAATGTCTAGAAAGGAGCTAATGGAATTGCATCAAACAAATGGAACCCATGTGTTTGATGTGTTTAATACTATTACACTCCAGGCATTAACACGATCCTGTCGTCTCCAATTAAGGTGCCACCAACATTCTGTGCAGTCTATTGGGCGCTAGCTCAAAAACACAACATCAGCACACATTTTTTTCAACAAGTACAAAACATTATGTTATTTCGAGGAAAATAGGCACGTAGATATACTGTACATTGACTTTGATAAGGGATTGCATGATGATTAGCTTAGCAACCGTGTGACGCAGCATAACAACGTGAATACAATTGGATGACAGTCTGCTGGGTGGCGCGTGATGCGTTCTTTCATTATTGGATTCGTAAAAAAAAAATGTATTCTTAAGGTAGGAATATCGCAAAAATGTATTCAATGGTTCATTCGAGAGAAGACATCCTCCCAAGTTATGACATCGGCAAGTATTGAAAACTAACATGTGTGATAGAGGTTTTCGCAATCTAAAAGTCGCATTCCTATTAAATTCCATAGTAGTGAGAACTAATTTATACAGTGCTACGTCATACCTGCCGGATTTCTGCGTGCTTGAATGCCAGTAACTCAGATACACATGAAAACATGAAGTGACCCAGGGAATTGATAGAACATCACTCAGAGATGCACAAAAACAATATTACATTCAAAATAGGTGAACCTTTCCTTGAAGCCTTGTTCACAGTGCAGGCCTTAATGCTCAGATCAGTTTTGTTGTTAAAATATGTTTTGGAAAACTGACTGTCCAAACAGCAAATTGGATGTGTGTGTGTGTGTGTGTGTGTGTGTGTTCAGACAGCAGTCATTTGCTGACTTGGCTACACTGGTTGCCATAGTAACGACGGGTGTGTGAGCAGTGGTGTTGAACATTGAACATTTATTTTTGATCAATGTAAAGAGAAAGTCATAACAATGAAATCACACACATTGCCTTCACTAAAAGTACAGAATACATCATAATAACAATTATTTAATTGACTGGTGTAAATAAGTAACCACGAAAGCAGTAAATGTCACTCTGCATTTATTTCATTACGCAAAATATAAAAAAACAGATGTCAGATCAACCCTTTTGCATGTATTTTTAGTGAGTGGTAAAACATTTTAAATGACTGACCATCGGTCTACTCAGTGACAGGTGTCTCAAGTGCTACGCCCTGACTCAGGCTGTTAAGTGCGGAGGTCAGTAGGTAGTAGTGAAGACATTCCCACAGTGCCAAGCATTGGGACACGTTGTCTTACTTAGCATACCGTGCACTTTGAGCTCTGACAGCTTCTTTCCAGTGGGAGTGTACCCTCTCGTAAAGCACCTACAGGTTTACAGCAGGAGAAGTGAATATGATCGTCTAGTCAAATCTACCTTTGGAGAGACAAACGCCTTCAATGTCATTTATTAATATGCAGGGTTTAAGTTTTGAAAAGTAAATAGATAATAAAACCAACCCGAAAAGGACTGAAGGGTAATAATTAAACAGTGGAGTGACATCATCTAGTAAGTGTAACTATTGTTCATTGAGTGGGATGTTATAGATCGAGAGCTGTTTTTGTACTTGATAAGGTTCTGTAAGTGCCGCTAACTGCTGTAAGGAATCTGCATCCAGGCCAAAGCGCTGCTGATATGATGTCAGAGTATTCATCAACAACTACATTATACACATGGCTCAACCATAGACAGCAGAGAAACGTCCTATAAAACCCATACCAACAACCTCTTATCTACTGTATGAGCACCATCTAATTATAGTAGCTGGTTTTCAACACAATGTGAATCTGTGGTCAGTTAAATGGTTGTATCAGAAACTTTGTTCAGTCAGGCACATGGGGCGGCAGGGTAGCCTAGTGGTTAGAGCGTTGTACTAGTAACCGAAAGGTTGCAAGTTCGAATCCCCGAGCTGACAAGGTACAAATCTGTTGTTCTCCCCCTGAACAGGCAGTTAACCCACTGTTCCTAGGCCGTCATTGAAAATAAGAATCTGTTCTTAACTGACTTGCCTAGTCAAATAAAAACATGAGCAATTTTTGTAAGGCTCATGTTGTAAAACCCTCTATTTAGAGTCCACAGATCTATAATATGTCATGTGCATTACTTAACCTTGTGTTTTTATTTAGAGTTTACATCTACTGATTCAGAGGGGTTGGGCTAAATGCGGAAGACACATTTCAGTTGTACAACTGACTAGGTTTTCCTTTCATTACCATCTACTGCCTTGAATGACCAACACAAACTGCTAAATGCTACCATCTGGTGGTCTGCTCATGAACTGCAATATTGCACTAGTTAATATGGGAAAGTAAAGAGTGACGGTTTTAGATAAAGATTAATGTGATTCAGAAGAGAACACAGGAGACTGGTCAATAATTTGTTCTCATGTAGAACATATGTACTGAATGAGTAATGTTGGGTGAAACCACAATTTATATATAGACAATTAACACTGGTTCATTCTAAACTAGGATTATTTTCAAATCCACTTTCTAGAGGGAGTCATGTTCAAATATCATGCAATTGTTTCAAAGCACATCCAATTTGGTTCTCAAAAGGCTAGGATTAGATTATACTGGAGTTAAATTGTAAAAGCAGGTGTATTTTCTGTGAATATATATTTTCAGAGTAAATTTACTATGAGTAAAAAGCTGTAGATCCCAATATGAATTTCCCATCTAATGCAGTAAGGTTATATTGTGCTAACCTATATTAAAACTATTGTGACCTTACTGTCCCATTGATCAATTACATTTGAACATTTATTTTCAAGCAGCATAATTTAATTATCTACTTATCAGCATTTCCTTGTTTGAAGACAGTATTCAAGAAAGAACGCAAACACAGATCTAGCTTGCAATTCAATATTGAACATTATCTCACTCATTGACCAGTGCCTTCATCAGAACATTGTGTGCATCATCAGCCAGCTCATTCAGACACTTCCTCAACATGTACTCGGTTGTACCAAAGGAAATCCCTGCGGCAGCCAAGCTGCCGACAATAGGAATGTTACTGAACAGGTACTCAACCACCGTTACCCCTGCGAGAACTGCACTTTGAAGCAACTTGACAACCACATCTTTGTTTATTTCTTTGTTCAGAGGTGACTTGAGGACTGCTTTCAGCTCCTCCACTGGCACATTCATTCTGTTAGCTAGGCTCTGCAGGGACTTATCATCAAGACCAAAAGCATTATAGTACTTCTTGATCTCAATTACCAAGATGCTTACATCTACAGCAAAGGAAAGGCCTGGGATAGGTATTGCTGCCACAACGCCAGATACAAAAGCTAGTCTCCATATGTTGGCTTTGAAAGCCTCCTTCTTCCTCTGGTTGATTTTCAAGGTTATATTAGGGATGGACAACAGTAGTACATGCCTCTTGTGGTCAGGAAGCTCTTTCTCTATTGTCTCCTCAAAGTCATTGAAATCGTAGTGACCAAGGTCAAAACTGGAGATGAGAAAGACCTTAGGAGAGCCCAGACCCTGATCCTCAAGCCCTGAGGAGCAAAACAAAGTAAAGTCAAATACAACCCCACTAACTACAACATGAAAAAACAATTTCCTTTTGTTTAGCAATAGAGTACATTTACATAATGTACATAGTGTGTAGACAAACCTTTGATGCAGTATTGTCTGATTGTTTCCAGTGTCTTATCCTGGTCAAACTTCTCTTTTCTCCCCTCAGCCCTCATGTCGTTGTCTATCTTGGAGCGAACAAAGTAGAACTTCTTCTTCATCTTCTGGATCTCCTTGGCCAGAGTAATGTCATTGGCTCTGAATCGCTCTGATGAGACTATGATGAAGAAATCAAAGCGATCGAATTCAACTTTCTGAAGGTACTCTTCTGGTTTGAAGTTAGCGGTGCCAATACCAGGGAGATCCCAAACTTTCAAATGTGGGTATTTTGGGTGGGGATAAGCCTTTGCCTCCATGGTGGTTTCCACCACACCAGTTAGAGCAGCTCCTTCTTCATTATTCTTCATGCCTCTGAATGCATTGACAAAGGTAGATTTACCGGAGCCTGACTCTCCTGTGACAGCAATATTCAGCTCCACATTATTAATCTCCTTCAAATAATCTTGAATCTTGCCTGCAGCTGTGGTCAAGCTATTGTTCTTCAATGCTTCTTCAAGTTCTCTTGGTACTGCTGAAACTTCATCAATATTCTCCATGGCAATCGTATTTCAAATAAATGCAAGTGAATGAATGTATGTATGTTTGACAATGGCGAGACAAGGAACTATACATATAATGACAGTCTTAGACCACACCCACCCATAACTGGCAGCAGCATTGTAAGATACCTTATCTTTACGGTCTACTTTGTATGTCAGGGTATGGGACCAAGGATAACGACCTGTTCTCTACATCTGGAAATGTTTATGAACATTCACACAGACTGAATACCTACAAGGTATGTGTCACGCACTGGCCATAGAGGCTTTTATTCTCTATTTTGGTTAGGCCAGGATGTTACTAGGGTGGGCATTCTATGTTCTTTTTTCTATGTTTTTGTATTTCTTTGTTTTTGGCCGGGTATGGTTCTCAGTCAGCTGTCTATCGTTGTCTCTGATTGGGAACCATACTTAGGTAGCTCTTGTCCACATGGGTTTTGTGGGTAGTTGTTTTCTGTTTTGTGTCTTTCTGCACCTGACAGGACTGTTTGTGTTTTTGTTCATTCTCGTTGTTATTTTTGTTATTTCAGTGTTCAGTTAATAAAAATCATGAACACGTATCACGCTGCACCTTGGTCCTCTCCTTCCAACAGCCTTTACAGTATGGCTGTAATTATGGCCACTTGGGTCAATTCCATTTCACACTGTTCAAGGGACATTGTATTCAAACAGCACAAATTGTGTTAAAAAATAAGTGAAATATGTTCCTCTTCGTTTTACATGTGTGGTGTTAAAAGTCCATGTTGAAGTATACAACTCGATGCGCACTATAACCTCAGTTTTACCAAAAAGAAAAGCAGAGCTTCTTTAAGCATAATAGGAAATTCTACACTGATGACATTGTATAAGGCCACAAAATGAGGTTGGAAATAATACCATTGAAATTGTGAATATGATAAACCCCGTTCTGGGTAAGAGCTGTTTGCCTGCCTGGTGACAAATGCTATTTATGTTGTCTCCTCCCCACTCAGACCACTCCCAGATAGTCCTAGCAAAAATATTTTTATACGCACTTACATATGACTTGACAGACTTCAATGCGGCTTTTGACATTATCTAGTCTGCTAAATCTAATTTTACATAGGTATTCTAATTTTACACAGGTATTCAGACATTGGCTTGGAGTAAGTTCTCATTTACCTGCAGTGACCTGGCACAAGTCATTGTTGTTAAATGTTGTTTTGAGGGTGACATTTCAACCGTAGAATTATGTTTGTGATGTGGCAGCTTTGTGCAGGAAACTGAGTTGTCATCCCCAGTTACTGTGTTTGGAGAGTCAGGGATACCTTCCCTGATCCCCATTCTGAGTACACTGGGCTCCACCCTGGGCGCTAGGATTCTCAAAGTATTTGGCATGATGACGTACTAGTGTTATGCCCAAAGAATGTCCATTGCCAGACACTTATCAGCATGACATTAGTATGACATCGTGTCACTTGCTGTGAACAGAACACAACCTCTCCCTCAGTATGCATTCTCCACACACAAACACCTGCCAGGTGCATCTTCAGGACATCAACCTTCTTACTGGGCACATCATGCCATATAAAATATTCTAAAGGTTGCTTGTTTATTTCTCACTTTCTCCCGGCACAATAAAGTTTAAATGGGAAAATGTCAGATTTTTATTCATACATCTGAAAGTGTGCTTGAATAAAACATTTCACTTTTTTATTTTGTATATGAGTTTTTTCTGAATGAAAAGTTTCAAAGACACAATTGTACACATTTCAGACAATGTTTGTCTATATTGATTACCGTTGACATAATTTTACGGTTGAAATGTCACCCTCAAAACAACATTTAACCCCAATGACTTGTGCCAGTTCATTGCTGGTAAATGAGAACTTACTCCAAGCCTTACTATTCAAGGAGACGTGGGAAGTCAAGTGAAATATAAACAACACAGGAAGCGGGGGGAAGTCTGTGGTCATGGACGACTCGCTGATTACGACTTCAAATATGTCATTGAGTTCATTTGTCCAGGGGTAATTAATGTCACCCCAGACATAATATACACCCCTAGAGGCAGATAGAGCCCCATGGACACAGGGATGCTTTACGGTGGTAAATACACTTGTGGAGATCATCTGTACGTACACCCACACCACGTCTCACAAAAACACGGCTATCTAAAATTTGGATTCCAGACCAAAGGACAAATATCAACTAGTCTACTGTCCATTGTTGTGTTTCTTGAACCAGCAAGTTTCTTATTATCATTTGTGTCCTTTAGTAGTGATTTCTTTGCAACAATTTGACCATGAAGGCCTGATTCACACAAGCTCCTCTGAACAGCTTATGTTGATGTGTCTGTTGCTTGAACTGTGAAGCATTTATTTGGGCTGCAATTTCTGAGGCTGGTAACTCTAATGAACTTCTCCTTTGTAACAGAGGTAACTCTGGGTCTTCCAATCCTGTGGCGTTCCACATGAGAGCCAGTTTCATCATAATGCTTGATGGTTTTTGCGACTGCACTTGAAGAAACCTTGTGTGTGTGTATATATATATATATATATATATGTGTATGTGTATGTGTGTATATATGTATATGTATGTGTGTGTGTGTGTATATATATATATATATGTATGTATGTATGTGTATATGTATGTGTATATGTATGTATGTGTATATATATGTATGTGTATATATATATGTATGTGTATATATATGTATATATGTATGTATGTATGTGTATATGTATGTGTGTGTATATATATGTATGTGTATATATATATATGTATGTGTATATATGTATGTGTATATATGTATGTGTATATATACACAGATATTACACAGATATTTAAAAAATAATTTTTTTCTTCACAAACCCTACCACATCTCCTACGTAGAATTAACCAATGGACAACAACACTGAGGCTTCTACTTCCAGTTTATACATATTGTACACATTTTACGGACACAATGTATTTTACAATAGCTTTCTTTTGCTTGTTTTTAATCCCATCCTTCAGCTCCACTCAACCCTTCCCATCTATCGCTTAACACCAACCATTTTTTATTTCCATTAGCCATATATTTTTCAACTGTGCTGTGATGTTTCACAAAACTTCTGTACCTTTCTGTTCTCATAGTTTCTACAGATATGAAATAAAGATAAACGTTTTTGCTGAAAGCATTATTCTATTATTGCTCGATTGACTTATGACTTTTCAAATCACCTAGTAGTACTATCTGCATGTCCAATTCCTGGACATGTTACCAAAATCAAGCTACTTATGGACAGTACTAATACAAATGATCTAATGATTGTGTGTCTTCGCAGCAATATATTTATAACATTCTGTTGGTTGCAAGAATTTTGTATAATCATTTAAATTGAAAAATTAAAAGTTTTGAATTCGGTGTCGTTTTGCATATCAGTTCATAAACCATGTGCCATGTAATCGCTACATCGAAAATCTCTTCCCAACTATGTTGCAATCTACAGTATATGGCACAGCTGTACATTTTTTGACCTTAAATTAAACTGGTATAGTTTTTAATTCATCACATTATTCTTTAACAATTAAGTCTTACCTAGGGCTACCACACTGTCTTTGGTTCGCAGACAATCAATGATCATAGCCCTTTTCTCCATCCAGAACATTTTTATAGAGTCCACACAGTATGTATGAATTCATGAATTTCAAAAGGAGGCCCATTTTTTTGGTAATTATTTCCAGACAGCAAAATGTTTGTGGCCAACAAAACGTCACCTGCCAGCATCCCATGTTTCACTGTGGGCTGAGACTTCCATTTCCAGATGCAGTGACCTTTGGGGCAGATCTCTAAGATAAAGACAACATGAAATAGTTACCATACTACCATATATATATATATATATATATATATTGTAACCCCTCCTCCCCCGTGCACGGTCTTGGTCTCGAACCAGCTCTCTTGGAAGATTAGATTTTATCTCAATGAGACACAACCGGATAAAAATAAATACAAAAAATTATATAAAATATTATATTATATACAAAATATAATATTAAAATATATACTATTACCAAATACATTCACGCAAGCATCCTTACTTGGGTGGATGCCAACCAATGTCTAAATAGCATAGAAAGTTCAAAGATACAAGTCTGTGACATCCTTTATCGCATGATCCACAGGTAGTACAAGAAAGTTAGTCAGATATATTAAACAGTCTTCATAAGTGATGGAATGCATGCTTACCAATGATGTCATCCTTGCAAATCAATTGATGTGGGTCAAGCATGTCTGTGGATGGAGGGGCGTCTGTGGCAGATGAGTCTTCTAAAAGGATGGAGTCAACACAGATGACCGGTAGTCTATCAATGTGCAGCTGTGGATGAAGAGATCCACATTTGTGTTTTAACACATAGAAAATAATGTGGATAAACAATTTTTGAAAAACGGTACAGATGTAGCATAAGAAGCACTATACAATGAATACATTGCTAAAGGAATAGAATGATAAACAAACCGCACACAAAGTGAAGAAATGTATTCTTCGTCCAAGCTACTGTCCCCAGATTCTTCAAACTTTTCAGACTCCTCTTCATTAGAACCTTCATTCACCTGTGATTCCTTTGAGGGACTCAAGGTCTCAACACCACTCTAGTCAGCACCAATTTCATCATCCCAATCGATGCTATCACAAATAAGTCATACTAATAGGATAATGGGTAAATTGTAAATACAAACAACAAAAGTAAGTACACCTGTTACGCCCTGACCTTAGAGAGAATTTTTATGTCTCTATTTTGGTTTGGTCAGGGTGTGATTTGGGTGGGCATTCTATGTTCTGTTTTCTGTGATTTTGTATTTCTATGTTTTGGCTGGGTATGGTTCTCAATCAGGGACAGCTGTCTATCGTTGTCTCTGATTGGGAATCATACTTAGGCAACCTTTCCCCATTTGTCATTTGTGGGAAGTTGACTTTGTAAGGGCTACTCTAGCCCTTGTAAGCTTCACGGTCGTTTCTTGTTTTGTTGGTGACATAATAATAAAGATATGTATGCTCACCACTCTGCGCTTTGGTCTTCCTTTAACGACGGCCGTGACAACACCAGCACATCACAAATACTAAGAACAATCTTACAATTACACACTATTCATTAGTGTGTAACTGTTGCACACTATTCATTAGACCTCATCTTCATTTACTTCTACAGAGATGCTTATATTATTCAGGCTATAGTAGTGATAACAAAAAAAGTAAATTCACTGAATAAGGTCTGTACAACATTGGCAATTCACATATAAGTTGATGTCATGGAATAGTTGCTCCCATCTAGCTCAACCACTCCAGGCTCCCCAAGAAACTCATCGGCCCTTTAGAAAAAGACAGTCGGTTAAACTCCAAGCATATAGACTCAGCAAAAAAAAGAAACGTCCACTCACTGTCAACTGCGTTTATTTTCAGCAAACTTAATTAACATGTGGAAATATTTGTATGAACATAACAAGATACAACAACTGAGACATAAACTGAACAAGTTCCAAAGAAAAATGTGTTCCTTAACGAGGGGGAGAGAGTCAAAATCAAAGAAACAGTCAGTATCTGGTGTGGCCACCAGCTGCATTATGTACTGCAGCGCATCTCCTTTGCCAGTTCTTGTTGTTAGATGTTACCCCACTCTTCCACCAAGGCCCCTGCAAGTTCCCGGATTTTCTGGGGGGAATGGCCCTCACCCTCCGATCCAACAGGTCCCAGATGTGCTCATTGGGATTGAGATCCAGGCTCTTTGCTGGCCATGGCAGAACACTGACATTCCTGTCTTGCAGGAAATCATGCACAGAATGAGCAATACGGCTGGTGGCATTATCATGCTGGAGGGTCATGTCAGGATGAGCCTGCAGGAAAGGGTACCACATGAGGGAGGAGGATTTCTTCCCTGTAATGCACAGAATTGAGATTGCCTGCAATGACAACAAGCTCAGTCCGATGATGCTGTGACACACCGCCCCAGACCATGACGGACCCTCCACCTTCAAATCGATCCCGCTCCAGAGTACAGGTCTTGGTGTAACGCTCATTCCTTCGACAATAAACGTGAATCCGACCATCACCCCTAGTGAGACAAAACCGCGACCTGTCAGTGAAGAGCACATCTTGCCAGTCCTGTCTGGTCCAGGGACAGTGGCTTTGTGCCCATAGGCAACGTTGTTGCCGGAGATGTCTGGTGAGGACCTGCCTTACAACTGGCCTACAAGCCCTCAGTCCAGCCTCTCTCAGCCTATTGCGGACAGTCTGATCCCTGATGGAGGGATTGTGTGTTCCTGGTGTAACTCGGGCAGTTGTTGATGCCACCCTGTACCTGTCCCGCAGGTGTGATGTTCGGATGTAGCGATCCTGTGCAGGTGTTGTTACACATTGTCTGCCACTGCGAGGACGATCAGCTGTCCGTCCTATCTCCCTGTAGCGCTGTCTTCGGCGCCTCACAGAACGGACATTGCAATTTATTGCCCTGGCCACATCTGCAGTCCTCATGCCTCCTTGCAGCATGCCTAAGGCACGTTCACCCAAATGAGGAGGGACCCTGGGCATCTTTCTTGTGGAGTTTTTCAGTCAATAGAAAGGCCTCTTTAGTGTCCTAAGTTTTCATAACTGTGACCTTAATTGCCTACTGTCTGAGAGCTGTTAGTCTTAACGACCATTCTACAGGTGCATGTTCATACATTTTTTATGTTTCATTGAACACGCATGGGAAACAGTATTTAAACCCTTTACAATGAAGATCTGTGAAGTTATTTCGATTTTTACAAATTATATTTGAAAGACAGGGTCCTGAAAAGGTATATTTCTTTTTTTGCTGAGTTTACTGGCAAACGTTTTGAATACTAGAGAGGGAGACATGAAAATACCATAGAGATACACCCACCACATAGGCTTCTCAAAGGAGGCAGGTGCAAAGAGAGGGACACAAAAACACAGAAACCAACCATAAATGATACACACACAAGAAAGTTCACAGTACCCAATAGCCATCATTGAAAGGAATAGGAAAAATGTATCTAGCTATTCTGCTTTTGAAATTAAGCATGTGTTCTCATCTGACAGTGTGGTGCTGGATGACACAGATAAAGCAGGCAGAGGTAACACTTTCCTTGGTGTGGAATGTGGCGGGGCCTTTTCTTAAAGAAGATGAGAACTTAAATTTTTGCTAAACCTCACTATTGAGTTTGCTTGTCAACTCTCTACCAGTAAACATAATGTTAGCTAGGTAGAAATCATTGTAGATTGCGCTCAGAAGAAGATGACCACACCTGCGAGTGACACTAGTCAAAGAGGGAAAGAGACGCACAGTCTGAAAACTGAAATTCTGAATGCAATTTTGTAATGGCCCAATGTAACGATCAATGAGTGAATGGGTGTGGGGTCAGGCACAGAGAGCAAAGGATTCGGGAAAAAACACACTTTAATGTCCAAAAATTCACAGGGACAAAATAGTATACCCAACACAGGCGTAACTATAAAACAAAATAGTCCCCTGATGTGAAATACTAGGACAGCGAGAAAACCCAACAAAAAACACTAACACCTCTCAGACATACAGGAGAACAAGCCCACACAAACAGAAGCGGGCTAAACAAACTTAAATAACCCCACCCTAACAACCAAACAATAAACAGGTGAAACCAATTAGACAAAACCAAACGAACACGGAACATAGGATCGGTGGCAGCTAGTAGACCGGCAACGACGACCGCCGAGCACCACCCGAACAAGAAGGGGAGCCACCTTCGGTAATATTCGTGACACCCAAAGCAAATGTTTTCTATTTTGGGGGGGTGAAACACTATCATTCCACTATTACTGCAGATATATTATGGACAGTTTATGACATTATAATGCAAAAATTCTACATAATGCTCCTTTAAATATTTAATCTTTCCCATTCACTCCCTGAATGGTATACATACACTATCCATGTCTCAAGGTGTAAAAATCCCAGTGGAAAGAGGGGAACCGGCCAGGCAGAGACAGCAAGGGCAGTTCGTTGCTCTAGAGCCTTTCTGTTCACCTTCACACTCCTGGGCCAGACTACACTCAATCATATGACCCACTGAAGAGATGAGTCTTCAGTAAAGACTTAAAGGTTGAGACCGAGTCTGCGTTTCTCACATGGGTAGGCAGACCATTCCATAAAAATGGAGCTCTATAGGAGCAAGCCCTTTCACCAGTTGTTTGCTTAGAAATTCTAGGGACAATTAGGAGGCCTGCATCTTGTGACCATACATACCTACATACCTACCGTGTAGGTATGTACGGCCATATCAGAAAGATAGGTAGGAGCAAGCCCATGTAATGCTTTGTAGTTAGCAGTAAAACCTTGAAATCAGCCCTTGCCTTAACAGGAAGCCAATGTAGGGAGGCTAGCACTGGAGTACTATGATCACATTTTTTGGTTCTAGTCAGGATTCTAGCAGCTGTATTTAGCACTAACTGAGGTTTATTTTGTGCTTTATCCGGGTAGCCGGAAAGTAGAGCACTGCAGTAGTCTAACCTAGAAGTAACAAAAGCATGGATTAATTTTTCTGTATCATTTTTGGACAGAAAGTTTCAGATTTTTGCAATGTTACGTAGATGGAAAAAATGTGTCCTTGAAAAGACAGATCAGGTTCCAGAGTAACACCGAGGTCCTTAACAGTTTTATTTGAGACGACTGTACAACCATCAAAATTAATTGTCAGATTCAACAGAAGATCTCTTTGTTTCTTGGGACCTAGAACAAGCATCTCTGTTTTGTCCGAGTTTAAAAGTAGAAAGTTTGCAGCCATTCACAAGCTTCTAGCGAGGGCAATTTTGGGGCTTCACCGTGTTTCATTGAAATGTACAGCTGTGTGTCATCCGCATAGCAGTGAAAGTTAACATTATGTTTTCGAATGACATCCCCAAGAGGCGAAAACAATAGTGGTCCTAAAACGGAACCTTGAGGAACACCACAATTTACAGTTGATTTGTCAGAGGACAAACCATTCACAGAGAAAAACTGATATCTTTCCGACAGATAAGCTCTTAATAAGTCGACCCCCTACTTTTTCGAACATTCTGTTAAAAATAGCGCAACATTTCGGCGTCCTGCTACTCATGCCAGGAATATAGTATATGCATATGATTCGTATGTGTGGATAGAAAACACTCTCACGTTTCTAAAACTGGTTAAATCACCGCTTTGACTATAACAGAGCGTCTGTTTCATCGAAAAGCGCAAGAAAAACTGATCACTGAAAACTGAAAAATATATCCATGCGCCACTTGCATGTATTGTTTAAGGGGCACGAAATTAAATGGGGCCGAGATTGCAAGTCCTACAGCTTCCACACGATGTCACCAGTCTTGTCAATTGCCTTCTCAGTGTTTCTTGGTCAAACGAGGAAGAGAGACCACTTTCCATCCGGTCTCCGACAGGAAGTTTTGGAAGAGAGATTTCGGAAGATGATTTGAAATCGTGGAGCTATTGAATACACATCGCCTCGTGATCAATTTGATAGATTATTAACATTTACTAATACCTAAAGTTGGATTACAAAAGTATTTCGAAGTGTTTTGTGAAAGTTTATTGTCGACTTTTTTAATTTAAAAAAATGACGTAGCGTTTTGAAACTGTGTTTTTTTCTGAATCACACAGTTTCCATAGATGGATATTTTGGGTATATATGGACCGATTTAATCGAAAAAAAGAGACCCAATAGTGATGTTTATGGGAAATATAGGAGTGCCAACAAAGAACCTCGTCCAAGGTAATGAAAGTTTTATATTTTATTTCTGCTATTTGTGTAGCGCCGGCTACGCTAATTATTTTGTTTACGTCGCCTTCAGGTATTTCGGGGTGTTGCATGCTATCAGATAATAGCTTCTCATGCTTTCGCCGAAAAGCATTTTAATAATCTGACTTGTTGGCTAGATTCACAACGAGTGTAGCTTTAATTCAGTGCCCTGCATGTGTGTTTTGATGAACGTTTGAGTTTTAACGAGTGCTATTAGCATTTGGCGTTGCGCATTTGCATTTGCTGATGGCTAGATGAGACGTCTGCGTCTCAGGTCGACGCAAGAGGTTAACCAGGCCAGAACTTGTCCGTGTAGACCAATTTGGGTGTCCAATCTCTCCAAAAGAATGTGGTGATCGATGGTATCAAAAGCAGCACTAAGGTCTAGGAGCACGAGGACAGATGCAGAGCCTCGGTCGGATTCCATTAAAAGGTAATTTTCCACCTTCACAAGTGCAGTCTCAGTGCTATGATGGGGTCTAAAACCAGACTGAAGCAACAGCTTTTTCAAAAATATTGGTAGGAATGGAAGATGTGATATACAGTGGGTAGAACAAGTATTTGATACACTGCCGATTTTGCAGGTTTTCCTGCTTTCAAAGCATGCAGAGGTCTGTATTTTTTTTTATCATAGGTACACTTCAACTGTGAGAGACAGAATCTGAAACAAAAATCCACATTGTATGATTTTTAAGTAATTAATTTGCATGACACAAGTATTTGATCACCTACCAACCAGTAAGAATTCCGGCTCTCACAGACCTTCGTTTTTCTTTAAGAAGCCCTCCTGTTCTCCACTCATTACCTGTATTAACTGCACCTGTTTGAACTTGTTACCTGTATAAAAGACCCCTGTCCACACACTCAATCAAACAGACTCCAACCTCTCCACAATGGCCAAGACCAGACAGTTGTGTAAGGACATCAGGGATAAAATTGTAGACCTGCACAAGGCTGGGATAGGCTACAGGACAATAGGCAAGCAGCTTGGTGAGAAGGCAACAACTGTTGGTGCAATTATTAGAAAATGGAAGAAGTTCAAGATGACGGTCAATCACCCTCGGTCTGGGGCTCCATGCAAGATGTCACCTCGTGGGGCATCAATGATCATGAGGAAGGTGAGGGATGAGCCCAGAACTACACGGCAGGACCTGGTCAATGACCTGAAGAGAGCTGGGACCACAGTCTCAAAGAAAACCATTAGTAACACACTACGCCGTGATGAATTATAATCCTGCAGCGCACGCAAGGTCCTCCTGCTCAAGCCAGCTCATGTCCAGGCCCGTCTGAGGTTTGCCAATCACCATCTGGATGATCCAGAGGAGGAATGGGAGAAGGTAATGTGGTCTGATGAGACAAAAATAAAGCTTTTTGGTCTAAACTCCACTCGCCGTGTTTGGAGGAAGAAGAAGGATGAATACAACCCCAAGAACACCATCCCAACAGTGAAGCATGGAGGTGGAAACATCATTCTTTGGGGATGCTTTTCTGCAAAGGGGACAGGACGACTGCACCGTATTGAGGGGAGGATGGATGGGGCCATGTATCGCGAGATCTTGTCCAACAACCTCCTTCCCTCAGTAAGAGCATTGAAGATGGGTTGTGGCTGGGTCTTCCAGCATGACAACGACCCGAAACACACAGCCAGGGCAACTAAGGAGTGGCTCCGTAAGAAGCATCTCAAGGTCCTGGAGTGGCCTAGCCAGTCTCCAGACCTGAACCCAATAGAAAATCTTTGGAGGGAGCTGAAAGTCCGTATTGCCCAGTGACAGCCCCGAAACCTGAAGGATCTGGAGAAGGTCTGTATGGAGGAGTGGGCCAAAATCCCTGCTGCAGTGTGTGCAAACCTGGTCAAGAACTACAGGAAACGTATGATCTCTGTAATTGCAAACAAAGGTTTCTGTACCAAATATTAAGTTCTACTTTATCAAATACTTATTGCATGCAATAAAATGCAAAGTGATTACTTAAAAATCATACAAATGTGATTTTCTGGATATTCCGTCTCTCACAGTTGAAGTGTACCTATGATAAAAATTACAGACCTGTATGTAGCAAAACCTGCAAAATCGGCAGTGTATCATATACTTGTTTTCCCCACTGTAGGCCGATAGTTTTTTATATTTTCTGGGTCAAGGTTTGGCTTTTTCAAGAGAGGCTTTATTACTGCCACTTTTAGTGAGTTTGGTACACATCCAGTAACTATAAAAAGTGATTGAGTAGGCTGCATAGATTTCATGACTAGAAGCTCAAAAGACGAAAACGTCATTTTTTGTTTGTAAATTGAAATTTGCTATTGTAAATGTTAGCAACATCTCTGCCTTTGCGGGATGCATGGGGGATATGGTCACTAGTGTAACCAGGAGGTGAGGCCTCATTTAACACAGTAAATTCATTAGTCTTAAGCCATGTTTCAGTCAGGCCAATCACGTAAAAATTATGATCAGTGATTAGTTCATTGAATATTACTGCCTTTGAAGTAAGGGATCTAACATTATGTAGCCCTATTTTGAGATGTGAGGTATCACGATCTCTTTCAATCATGGCAGGAATGGAGGAGGTCTTTATCCTGGTGAGATTGCTAAGGCGAACACCACCATGTTTAGTTTTGCCCAACCTAGGTCGAGGCACAGACACGGTCTCAATGGGGATAGCTGAGCTGACTACACTGACTGTGCAAGTGGCAGATTCCATTAAGCTGGCAGGCTGGCTAACAGCCTGCACCCTATTTCATTGTGGAGCTAGAGGAGTTAGAGCCCTGTCTATGTTGGTAGATAAGATGAGAGCACCCCTCCAGCTAGGATGGAGTCCGTCACTCCCCAGCAGGCAAGGCTTGGTCCTGTTTGTGGGTGAGTCCCAGAAAGAGGGCCAATTATCTACAAATTCTATCTTTTGGGACGGCCAGAAAACAGTTTTCAACCAGCGATTGAGTTGTGAAACTCTGCTGTAGAGCTCATCACTCCCCCTAACTGGGGGGGGGGGGGGGGCAGAGACAATTACTCCATGCCGACACATCTTTCTAGCCGATTTACACGCTGAAGCTATGTTGTGCTTGGTGACCTCTGACTGTTTCATCCTAACATCGTTGGTGCCGATGTGGATAACAATATCTCTATACTCTCTACACTCGCCAGTTTTAGCTTTAGCCAGCACCATCTTCAGATTAGCCTTAACGTCGGTAGCCCTGCCCCCTGGTAAACAGTGTATGATCGCTGGATGATTCATTTTAAGTCTAATACTGCGGGCAATGGAGTCGCCAATGACTAGGGTTTTCAATTTGTCAGAGCTAATGGTGGAAAGCTTCGGCGTCTCAGACCCCGTAACGGGAGGAGTACAGACAGGAGAAGGCTTGGCCTCAGACTCCGACTCGCTGCTTAATGGGGAAAACCGGTTGAAAGTTTCTGTCGGCTGAATGAGCAACACCGGTTGAGCATTCCTACAGCATTTCCCTCCAGAAGCCATGAGAAAGTTGTCCGGCTGCGGGGACCGTGCGAGGGGATTTATACTAATGTTACTATCTGTACTTACTGGTGGCACAGACGCTGTTGCATTCTTTCCTTCACTGAAATTACCCTTGCCTAACGATTGCGTCTGAAGCTGGGCTTGCAGCACAGCTATCCTCGCCGTAAGGCGATCGTTCTCCCGTATATTATGAGTAAAGCGACTGCAATTAGAAGGCATCATGTTAATGTTACTACTTAGCTTCGGCTGTTGGAGGTCCTGACGAACCATGTCCAGATAAAGTGTCTGGAGTGAAAAAGTTGAATGAAAAAAAAGTTGAGTGAGGGAAAAACAAAAAATGTAAACGGTAATTAAAAAGTAAAAAACGTAAAGTTGTCAGGTAGCAAAGTAAGGTTAGCAACAAAACACACAGCAACACAAGTCTGCAAGTTGTGACTTGAAATGACAACAATGATTGCGTCTGAAGCTGGGCTTGCAGCACAGCACTCTATGGGCTAGGTAGAGCTAGAACCATATTGTCTATACTTGGGTCACTAACCTTGGTCTAGGGGAGTAATTACCTACATAGAGGGAAGCACGCTAGCTTTTTGGATCGAATCCCAGCCCCTATCCCAGTGGGATAATTGTGGACCTGACATACACTACCATTCAAAAGTTTGTGGTCACTTAGAAATGTCCTTGTTTTTGTGTCACGCCCTGATCTGTTTCACCTGTCTCTGTGATTGTCTCCATTTTCCCAGTGTATTTAACCCTGTGTTTCCTGTCTCTCTGGGCCAGTTCATGTTTCCATGTCAACCAGTGTTTTTCCCGTTCTCCTGCTTTTTGCATTCTTCTTTTTCTAGTTCTCCCGGTTTTGACCTTTGCCTGTTTCTGGACAATGTACCCGCCTGCCTGACCATTCTGCCTGCCTTGACCACAAGCCTTTCTGCCACTTTGTACCTCATGGAGTCTGATCTGGTTTTGACCTTTTTTCCTGTTCACCACCATTCTCTTGCCTACCCCTTTGGATTAATAAACATTGTAAGACTCCATCCATCGGCCTCCTGTGTATGCATTTGGGTCTCGCCTTGTGCCTTGATAATACGAACTGGCCATGACAGACCCAGCAGACTTGGACCAGCTCCGCCACGCTGTCTCCCTGCAGGGATCCACCATTGGGATACACCAGGAGTCTCTACAGGGCCTTTTGGCCCTGAATGCTTACATGTAAAACCAGCTCTCGTATCATTAACCCATCGTATGTGGGTTGGTCTTTATATGCCAGTAAAAATCCACTTTTGGGAAAAATATGTCAATGTTAAATTGTATACGCTGGCAGGATACTATCTGGTCCTACCTCTCTCAGAGTTGCTTGGCCCTCACCTGTAGCTCCTCTAACATAGTTTAACGGCTGGAACAGGTTTACCAGGATTTCCCGCCCACTCCGTTTTCACGGGATAATACACTTCTATCAACAGCGTGACATTATGCCACAACTGTCAGGTTGAGGTATCATCTTGGCGAAGGAGAAATTTGAGAAATGTGTCTTTCTTTCCTCAGTATTGTTTTGAAGGTTCATACTTTGTGTTGAGGTCATTGACCTGACTTGACTAACTGGGGTGATGTAAAAAAAAAATCATTGCATTTTAAACATGCATTTGCATCAGTAATATATTACTACTTTGACCCCTTTGTTGGGTATAAATGGGTTAAATGCTAGGGGTGTAATTAACAAGCAGAAAACAGGCCAACTCTGCATCAGCTGGTTTTACATGTAATTATTCACTAATAGGAAACTAATTGTCGGTTAGGACACTCAAGCCTAGTATACACCCAGCAGAGCTATTTAAATGCAAGTTGACAACTGTGACATTAGTTAGCATTGACACCACCACTGTAGCTCCTCTAACATAGTTTAACAGCTAGAACAGGTTTACCAGGATTTCCCGCCCACTCCGTTTTCACGGGATAATACATTTCTATGAACAGCGTGACATTATGCCACAACTGTCAGGTTGAGGTATCATCTTGGCGAAGGAGAAATTTGAGAAATGTGTCTTTCCCTTCCTCAGTATTGTTTTGAAGGTTCATAATATGAGTTGAGGTCAGTGACCTGACTTGACTAACTGGGGTACTGTCAAAACCTTTTCATTGCATTTTAAACATGCATTTGCATCAGCAATATATTACTACTTTCACCCCTTTGTTGGGTATAAGTGGGTTAAATGCTAGGGGTGTAATTAACAAGCAGAAAACAGGCCAACTCTGCATCAGACTTCAGCCCTTTCAGGGTCATTACTTCTCTCCAGCTAAGTTATGTTTTGAAGGTTCATACTTTGAGTTGAGGTCAGTGACCTGACTTAAGTACCTGGGGCAATTTAAACATGCTTTGGCATCAATAATTATATTACTACTTTGACCCTTTTGTTGGGTATAAACAAGGTAAATGCTAGGGGTTTAATTTCCATTTGACTTTCATTTGTGAGTGTTTGTCAATATATGCTAGTAGCTTCCTACTTGTTTCAGCATCAAATGATAACGTGTAATGGGTCCTAGTTCATGTTAACCTAATGTAGTTTGTTTACTAGGTTGTAGAACTGAGGGATATGGTTTGGGGTTGGTACATCAATTGTCTGTAAATGAGGATGTTGCCAGAATCAGGGGTAATGGTGTCAGTGCTAACTAATGTCACAGTTGTCAACTTGCATTTAAATTACTCTGCTGGATGTATACTAGGCTTGAGTGTCCTAACCGACAATTCGTTTCCTATTACTGAATGCTTACATGTAAAACCAGCTCTCGTATCATTAACCCATCGTATGGGGTTTGGTCTTTATATGCCAGTAAAAATCCACTTTTGGGAAAAATATGTCAACGTTAAATTGTATACGCTGGCAGGATACTATCTGGTCCTACCTCTCTCAGAGTTTCTTGGCCCTCACCTGGAACCGGTTTACCAGGATTTCCCGCCCACTCCGTTTTCACGGAATAATACAGTTCTAAGAACAGCGTGATGTGAAATGGAACCTAAATTATACGCAATGTCTGTCATCAGGCCTTCTCTATCTGCATGACCAATAATCAACACTCTGGGTATGCCTTGCATCAGCATACCGTGTTTACAGTCGGCAAGAATTCAAAGCATAACCTAAAACAATTGGCTCCATCTTTTGACCATACAAAAATGCCTGGCAAAGCCTGAATTCAGCCTGTTTTGAACTAACATGTCAAAACAAGCGTTTAAAGTTAAACAGGTATGGGATATAGCCTATGCAAATTATTTTGTTTGCTACAGGGTAAGCCTACCAGGTTATTTTACATAGCCTATAGCCTATTTTATTTAATAACGGTGTTGAATGACCTCTGTTCTGACTTTCTTGTGAGGTCTGATCACCCTCGCAAGAAAGACCAATGACTTTGGTTGAAATGTAAATATAATATATAAATGCCGAAGAAGTATGAAGAAGTGTATTGTTGTTGACACAAATCTAATCAGATTTGTATTTACGGTATAACTATAAGACTTTTTTTCTCTTGACCCCTTATAATTTTTTCGATAGTTCTGATTGTGTGTTGTTCAAGTGAGAAGGATAGAGAGAGCACTGCCCCTGAACTGTGAATCAAATCAAAGTTAATTTGTCACGTGCGCCGAATACAACAGGTAAACCTTACAGTGAAATGCTTACTTACAGGCTCTAACCAATGGTGCCCAAAAAAGGTGTGTGTGTGTGTGTGTGTGGGTAAGTAAAGAAATAAAACAACAGTAGAAAGACATTTGAAAAAAGAGTAGCAAGGCTATATACAGTCAGACTTATTGAGGTAGTATGTACATGTAGGTATCGTTAAAGTGACTGTGCATATATGATGAACAGAGAGTAGCAGAAGCGTAAAAAGAGGGGTTGGCGGGTGGTGGGACACAATGCAGATAGCCCGGTTAGCCAATGTGCGGGACCACTGGTTGGTCGGGCCAATTGAGGTAGTATGTACATGAATGTATAGTTAACGTGACTATGCATATAAGATAAACAGAGAGTAGCAGCAGCGTAAAATAGGGGTTGGGGCAATGCAAATAGTCCGGGTAACCTGTTCAAGAGTCTTATGGCTTGGGGGTAAAATCTGTTGAGAATCCTTTTTGTTCTAGACTTGGCACTCCGGTACCGCTTGCCATGCGGTAGTAGAGAAAACAGTCTATGACTGGGGTGGCTGGGGTCTTTGACAATTTTTAAGGCCTTCCTCTGACACCGCCTGGTGTAGAGGTCTTGGAATGCAGGCAGCTTTGCCCCGGTGATGTATGGAGCCGTACGCATTACCCTCTAAAGCGCCTTGCAGTCAGAGGCCGAGCAATTGCCGTACCAGGCAGTGATGCAACCGTTCAGGATGCTCTCGATGTTGCAGCTGTAGAACCTTTTGAGGATCTCAGGACCCATTCCAAACCTTTTTAGTTTCCTGAGGGGGAATAGGCTTTGTCGTGCTCTCTTCACGACTGTCTTTGTGTGTTTGGACCAATCTAGTTTGTTGTTGATGTGGACACCAAGGAATTTGAAGTTCTCAACCTGCTCCACTACAGCCCCGTCGATGAGAATGGGGACGTGCTCGGTGCTCCTTTTCCTGAGTCCACAATCATCTCCTTAGTCTTGGTTACATTGAGGGATAGGTTGTTATTCTGGCACCACCCGGCCAGGTCTCTGACCTCCTCCCTATAGGGCTGTCTAGTTGTTGTCGGTGATCAGGCCTACCACTGTTGTGTCGTCAGAAAACTTAAAGGTCTTACTCACGTCGGCTACGGAGAGCGTGATCACACAGTCGTCCGGAACAGCTGATGCTCTCATGCATGCCTCGGTGTTGCTTGCCTCGAAGCGAGCATAGAAGTGATTTAGCTCGTCTGGTAGGCTCGTGTCACTGGGCAGCTCGCGGCTGTGCTTCCCTTTGTAGTCTGTATTAGTTTGCAAGCCCTGCCACATCCGACCAGCGTCGGAGCCGGTTTAGTATGATTCAATCTTAGCCCTGTATTGACACTTTGCCTGTTTGATGGTTCTAGCAGGGCATAGTGGAATTTCTTGTAAGCTTCCGGGTTAGAGTCCCGCACCTTGAAAGCGGCAGCTCTACCCTTTAGCTCAGTGCAAATGTTGCCTATAATCCATGGCTTCTGGTTGGGGTATGTACGTACAGTCACTGCGGGGAAGACGTCCTCAATGTACTTCTTCCGATGACGTCCTCAATGTCATCGGAAGAATCCAAGAACATGCTCCAGTCTGTGATAGCAAAGCAGTCCTGTAGTTTAGCATCTGCTTCATCTGACCATTTTTTTATAGACCGAGTCACTGGTGCTTCCTGCTTTAATTTTTACTTCTAAGCAGGAATCAGGAGGATAGAGCTGAGGATGAGCCTGCAGGAAAGGGTACCACATGAGGGAGGAGGATTTCTTCCCTGTAATGCACAGAATTGAGATTGCCTGCAATGACAACAAGCTCAGTCCGATGATGCTGTGACACACCGCCCCAGACCATGACGGACCCTCCACCTTCAAATCGATCCCGCTCCAGAGTACAGGTCTTGGTGTAACGCTCATTCCTTCGACAATAAACGTGAATCCGACCATCACCCCTAGTGAGACAAAACCGCGACCTGTCAGTGAAGAGCACATCTTGCCAGTCCTGTCTGGTCCAGGGACAGTGGCTTTGTGCCCATAGGCAACGTTGTTGCCGGATATGTCTGGTGAGGACCTGCCTTACAACTGGCCTACAAGCCCTCAGTCCAGCCTCTCTCAGCCTATTGCGGACAGTCTGATCCCTGATGGAGGGATTGTGTGTTCCTGGTGTAACTCGGGCAGTTGTTGATGCCACCCTGTACCTGTCCCGCAGGTGTGATGTTCGGATGTAGCGATCCTGTGCAGGTGTTGTTACACATTGTCTGCCACTGCGAGGACGATCAGCTGTCCGTCCTATCTCCCTGTAGCGCTGTCTTCGGCGCCTCACAGAACGGACATTGCAATTTATTGCCCTGGCCACATCTGCAGTCCTCATGCCTCCTTGCAGCATGCCTAAGGCACGTTCACCCAAATGAGGAGGGACCCTGGGCATCTTTCTTGTGGAGTTTTTCAGAGTCAATAGAAAGGCCTCTTTAGTGTCCTAAGTTTTCATAACTATGACCTTAATTGCCTACTGTCTGAGAGCTGTTAGTCTTAACGACCATTCTACAGGTGCATGTTCATACATTTTTTATGTTTCATTGAACACGCATGGGAAACAGTATTTAAACCCTTTACAATGAAGATCTGTGAAGTTATTTCGATTTTTACAAATTATATTTGAAAGACAGGGTCCTGAAAAGGTATATTTCTTTTTTTGCTGAGTTTACTGGCAAACGTTTTGAATACTAGAGAGGGAGACATGAAAATACCATAGAGATACACCCACCACATAGGCTTCTCAAAGGAGGCAGGTGCAAAGAGAGGGACACAAAAACACAGAAACCAACCATAAATGATACACACACAAGAAAGTTCACAGTACCCAATAGCCATCATTGAAAGGAATAGGAAAAATGTATCTAGCTATTCTGCTTTTGAAATTAAGCATGTGTTCTCATCTGACAGTGTGGTGCTGGATGACACAGATAAAGCAGGCAGAGGTAACACTTTCCTTGGTGTGGAATGTGGCGGGGCCTTTTCTTAAAGAAGATGAGAACTTAAATTTTTGCTAAACCTCACTATTGAGTTTGCTTGTCAACTCTCTACCAGTAAACATAATGTTAGCTAGGTAGAAATCATTGTAGATTGCGCTCAGAAGAAGATGACCACACCTGCGAGTGACACTAGTCAAAGAGGGAAAGAGACGCACAGTCTGAAAACTGAAATTCTGAATGCAATTTTGTAATGGCCCAATGTAACGATCAATGAGTGAATGGGTGTGGGGTCAGGCACAGAGAGCAAAGGATTCGGGAAAAAACACACTTTAATGTCCAAAAATTCACAGGGACAAAATAGTATACCCAACACAGGCGTAACTATAAAACAAAATAGTCCCCTGATGTGAAATACTAGGACAGCGAGAAAACCCAACAAAAAACACTAACACCTCTCAGACATACAGGAGAACAAGCCCACACAAACAGAAGCGGGCTAAACAAACTTAAATAACCCCACCCTAACAACCAAACAATAAACAGGTGAAACCAATTAGACAAAACCAAACGAACACGGAACATAGGATCGGTGGCAGCTAGTAGACCGGCAACGACGACCGCCGAGCACCACCCGAACAAGAAGGGGAGCCACCTTCGGTAATATTCGTGACACCCAAAGCAAATGTTTTCTATTTTGGGGGGGTGAAACACTATCATTCCACTATTACTGCAGATATATTATGGACAGTTTATGACATTATAATGCAAAAATTCTACATAATGCTCCTTTAAATATTTAATCTTTCCCATTCACTCCCTGAATGGTATACATACACTATCCATGTCTCAAGGTGTAAAAATCCCAGTGGAAAGAGGGGAACCGGCCAGGCAGAGACAGCAAGGGCAGTTCGTTGCTCTAGAGCCTTTCTGTTCACCTTCACACTCCTGGGCCAGACTACACTCAATCATATGACCCACTGAAGAGATGAGTCTTCAGTAAAGACTTAAAGGTTGAGACCGAGTCTGCGTTTCTCACATGGGTAGGCAGACCATTCCATAAAAATGGAGCTCTATAGGAGCAAGCCCTTTCACCAGTTGTTTGCTTAGAAATTCTAGGGACAATTAGGAGGCATGCATCTTGTGACCATACATACCTACATACCTACCGTGTAGGTATGTACGGCCATATCAGAAAGATAGGTAGGAGCAAGCCCATGTAATGCTTTGTAGTTAGCAGTAAAACCTTGAAATCAGCCCTTGCCTTAACAGGAAGCCAATGTAGGGAGGCTAGCACCGGAGTACTATGATCACATTTTTTGGTTCTAGTCAGGATTCTAGCAGCTGTATTTAGCACTAACTGAGGTTTATTTTGTGCTTTATCCGGGTAGCCGGAAAGTAGAGCACTGCAGTAGTCTAACCTAGAAGTAACAAAAGCATGGATTAATTTTTCTGTATCATTTTTGGACAGAAAGTTTCAGATTTTTGCAATGTTACGTAGATGGAAAAAATGTGTCCTTGAAAAGACAGATCAGGTTCCAGAGTAACACCGAGGTCCTTAACAGTTTTATTTGAGACGACTGTACAACCATCAAAATTAATTGTCAGATTCAACAGAAGATCTCTTTGTTTCTTGGGACCTAGAACAAGCATCTCTGTTTTGTCCGAGTTTAAAAGTAGAAAGTTTGCAGCCATTCACAAGCTTCTAGCGAGGGCAATTTTGGGGCTTCACCGTGTTTCATTGAAATGTACAGCTGTGTGTCATCCGCATAGCAGTGAAAGTTAACATTATGTTTTCGAATGACATCCCCAAGAGGCGAAAACAATAGTGGTCCTAAAACGGAACCTTGAGGAACACCACAATTTACAGTTGATTTGTCAGAGGACAAACCATTCACAGAGAAAAACTGATATCTTTCCGACAGATAAGCTCTTAATAAGTCGACCCCCTACTTTTTCGAACATTCTGTTAAAAATAGCGCAACATTTCGGCGTCCTGCTACTCATGCCAGGAATATAGTATATGCATATGATTCGTATGTGTGGATAGAAAACACTCTCACGTTTCTAAAACTGGTTAAATCACCGCTTTGACTATAACAGAGCGTCTGTTTCATCGAAAAGCGCAAGAAAAACTGATCACTGAAAACTGAAAAATATATCCATGCGCCACCATATTTTGGGTATATATGGACCGATTTAATCGAAAAAAAGAGACCCAATAGTGATGTTTATGGGAAATATAGGAGTGCCAACAAAGAACCTCGTCCAAGGTAATGAAAGTTTTATATTTTATTTCTGCTATTTGTGTAGCGCCGGCTACGCTAATTATTTTGTTTACGTCGCCTTCAGGTATTTCGGGGTGTTGCATGCTATCAGATAATAGCTTCTCATGCTTTCGCCGAAAAGCATTTTAATAATCTGACTTGTTGGCTAGATTCACAACGAGTGTAGCTTTAATTCAGTGCCCTGCATGTGTGTTTTGATGAACGTTTGAGTTTTAACGAGTGCTATTAGCATTTGGCGTTGCGCATTTGCATTTGCTGATGGCTAGATGAGACGTCTGCGTCTCAGGTCGACGCAAGAGGTTAACCAGGCCAGAACTTGTCCGTGTAGACCAATTTGGGTGTCCAATCTCTCCAAAAGAATGTGGTGATCGATGGTATCAAAAGCAGCACTAAGGTCTAGGAGCACGAGGACAGATGCAGAGCCTCGGTCGGATTCCATTAAAAGGTAATTTTCCACCTTCACAAGTGCAGTCTCAGTGCTATGATGGGGTCTAAAACCAGACTGAAGCAACAGCTTTTTTCTAATATTGGTAGGAATGGAAGATGCGATATACAGTGGGTAGAACAAGTATTTGATACACTGCCGATTTTGCAGGTTTTCCTGCTTTCAAAGCATGCAGAGGTCTGTATTTTTTTTAATCATAGGTACACTTCAACTGTGAGAGACAGAATCTGAAACAAAAATCCACATTGTATGATTTTTAAGTAATTAATTTGCATGACACAAGTATTTGATCACCTACCAACCAGTAAGAATTCCGGCTCTCACAGACCTTCGTTTTTCTTTAAGAAGCCCTCCTGTTCTCCACTCATTACCTGTATTAACTGCACCTGTTTGAACTTGTTACCTGTATAAAAGACCCCTGTCCACACACTCAATCAAACAGACTCCAACCTCTCCACAATGGCCAAGACCAGACAGTTGTGTAAGGACATCAGGGATAAAATTGTAGACCTGCACAAGGCTGGGATAGGCTACAGGACAATAGGCAAGCAGCTTGGTGAGAAGGCAACAACTGTTGGTGCAATTATTAGAAAATGGAAGAAGTTCAAGATGACGGTCAATCACCCTCGGTCTGGGGCTCCATGCAAGATGTCACCTCGTGGGGCATCAATGATCATGAGGAAGGTGAGGGATGAGCCCAGAACTACACGGCAGGACCTGGTCAATGACCTGAAGAGAGCTGGGACCACAGTCTCAAAGAAAACCATTAGTAACACACTACGCCGTGATGAATTATAATCCTGCAGCGCACGCAAGGTCCTCCTGCTCAAGCCAGCTCATGTCCAGGCCCGTCTGAGGTTTGCCAATCACCATCTGGATGATCCAGAGGAGGAATGGGAGAAGGTAATGTGGTCTGATGAGACAAAAATAAAGCTTTTTGGTCTAAACTCCACTCGCCGTGTTTGGAGGAAGAAGAAGGATGAATACAACCCCAAGAACACCATCCCAACAGTGAAGCATGGAGGTGGAAACATCATTCTTTGGGGATGCTTTTCTGCAAAGGGGACAGGACGACTGCACCGTATTGAGGGGAGGATGGATGGGGCCATGTATCGCGAGATCTTGTCCAACAACCTCCTTCCCTCAGTAAGAGCATTGAAGATGGGTTGTGGCTGGGTCTTCCAGCATGACAACGACCCGAAACACACAGCCAGGGCAACTAAGGAGTGGCTCCGTAAGAAGCATCTCAAGGTCCTGGAGTGGCCTAGCCAGTCTCCAGACCTGAACCCAATAGAAAATCTTTGGAGGGAGCTGAAAGTCCGTATTGCCCAGTGACAGCCCCGAAACCTGAAGGATCTGGAGAAGGTCTGTATGGAGGAGTGGGCCAAAATCCCTGCTGCAGTGTGTGCAAACCTGGTCAAGAACTACAGGAAACGTATGATCTCTGTAATTGCAAACAAAGGTTTCTGTACCAAATATTAAGTTCTACTTTATCAAATACTTATTGCATGCAATAAAATGCAAAGTGATTACTTAAAAATCATACAAATGTGATTTTCTGGATATTCCGTCTCTCACAGTTGAAGTGTACCTATGATAAAAATTACAGACCTGTATGTAGCAAAACCTGCAAAATCGGCAGTGTATCATATACTTGTTTTCCCCACTGTAGGCCGATAGTTTTTTATATTTTCTGGGTCAAGGTTTGGCTTTTTCAAGAGAGGCTTTATTACTGCCACTTTTAGTGAGTTTGGTACACATCCAGTAACTATAAAAAGTGATTGAGTAGGCTGCATAGATTTCATGACTAGAAGCTCAAAAGACGAAAACGTCATTTTTTGTTTGTAAATTGAAATTTGCTATTGTAAATGTTAGCAACATCTCTGCCTTTGCGGGATGCATGGGGGATATGGTCACTAGTGTAACCAGGAGGTGAGGCCTCATTTAACACAGTAAATTCATTAGTCTTAAGCCATGTTTCAGTCAGGCCAATCACGTAAAAATTATGATCAGTGATTAGTTCATTGAATATTACTGCCTTTGAAGTAAGGGATCTAACATTATGTAGCCCTATTTTGAGATGTGAGGTATCACGATCTCTTTCAATCATGGCAGGAATGGAGGAGGTCTTTATCCTGGTGAGATTGCTAAGGCGAACACCGCCATGTTTAGTTTTGCCCAACCTAGGTCGAGGCACAGACACGGTCTCAATGGGATAGCTGAGCTGACTACACTGACTGTGCAAGTGGCAGATTCCATTAAGCTGGCAGGCTGGCTAACAGCCTGCACCCTATTTCATTGTGGAGCTAGAGGAGTTAGAGCCCTGTCTATGTTGGTAGATAAGATGAGAGCACCCCTCCAGCTAGGATGGAGTCCGTCACTCCCCAGCAGGCAAGGCTTGGTCCTGTTTGTGGGTGAGTCCCAGAAAGAGGGCCAATTATCTACAAATTCTATCTTTTGGGACGGCCAGAAAACAGTTTTCAACCAGCGATTGAGTTGTGAAACTCTGCTGTAGAGCTCATCACTCCCCCTAACTGGGGGGGGGGGGGGGCAGAGACAATTACTCCCATGCCGACACATCTTTCTAGCCGATTTACACGCTGAAGCTATGTTGTGCTTGGTGACCTCTGACTGTTTCATCCTAACATCGTTGGTGCCGATGTGGATACAATATCTCTATACTCTCTACACTCGCCAGTTTTAGCTTTAGCCAGCACCATCTTCAGATTAGCCTTAACGTCGGTAGCCCTGCCCCCTGGTAAACAGTGTATGATCGCTGGATGATTCATTTTAAGTCTAATACTGCGGGCAATGGAGTCGCCAATGACTAGGGTTTTCAATTTGTCAGAGCTAATGGTGGAAGCTTCGGCGTCTCAGACCCCGTAACGGGAGGAGTACAGACAGGAGAAGGCTTGGCCTCAGACTCCGACTCGCTGCTTATGGGGAAAACCGGTTGAAAGTTTCTGTCGGCTGAATGAGCAACACCGGTTGAGCATTCCTACAGCATTTCCCTCCAGAAGCCATGAGAAAGTTGTCCGGCTGCGGGGACCGTGCGAGGGGATTTATACTAATGTTACTATCTGTACTTACTGGTGGCACAGACGCTGTTGCATTCTTTCCTTCACTGAAATTACCCTTGCCTAACGATTGCGTCTGAAGCTGGGCTTGCAGCACAGCTATCCTCGCCGTAAGGCGATCGTTCTCCCGTAATATTATGAGTAAAGCGACTGCAATTAGAAGGCATCATGTTAATGTTACTACTTAGCTTCGGCTGGTTGGAGGTCCTGACGGAACCATGTCCAGATAAGTGTCTGGATTGAAAAAGTTGAATGAAAAAAAGTTGAGTGAGGGAAAAACAAAAAAATGTAAACGTAATTAAAAAGTAAAAAACGTAAAGTTGTCAGGTAGCCAAGTAAGGTTAGCAACAAACACACAGCAACACAAGTCTGCAAGTTGTGACTTGAAATGACAACAATGATTGCGTCTGAAGCTGGGCTTGCAGCACAGCACTCTATGGGCTAGGTAGAGCTAGAACCATATTGTCTATACTTGGGTCCTAACCTTGGTCTAGGGGAGTAATTACCTACATAGAGGGAAGCACGCTATCATTGGATCGAATCCCAGCCCCTATCCCAGTGGACAATTATGACATTACATGCAAAAATTCTACATAATGCTCCTTTAAATATTTAATCTTTCCCATTCACTCCCTGAATGGTATACATACACTATCCATGTCTCAAGGTGTAAAAATCCCAGTGGAAAGAGGGGAACCGGCCAGGCAGAGACAGCAAGGGCAGTTCGTTGCTCTAGAGCCTTTCTGTTCACCTTCACACTCCTGGGCCAGACTACACTCAATCATATGACCCACTGAAGAGATGAGTCTTCAGTAAAGACTTAAAGGTTGAGACCGAGTCTGCGTTTCTCACATGGGTAGGCAGACCATTCCATAAAAATGGAGCTCTATAGGAGCAAGCCCTTTCACCAGTTGTTTGCTTAGAAATTCTAGGGACAATTAGGAGGCCTGCATCTTGTGACCATACATACCTACATACCTACCGTGTAGGTATGTACGGCCATATCAGAAAGATAGGTAGGAGCAAGCCCATGTAATGCTTTGTAGTTAGCAGTAAAACCTTGAAATCAGCCCTTGCCTTAACAGGAAGCCAATGTAGGGAGGCTAGCACCGGAGTACTATGATCACATTTTTTGGTTCTAGTCAGGATTCTAGCAGCTGTATTTAGCACTAACTGAGGTTTATTTTGTGCTTTATCCGGGTAGCCGGAAAGTAGAGCACTGCAGTAGTCTAACCTAGAAGTAACAAAAGCATGGATTAATTTTTCTGTATCATTTTTGGACAGAAAGTTTCAGATTTTTGCAATGTTACGTAGATGGAAAAAATGTGTCCTTGAAAAGACAGATCAGGTTCCAGAGTAACACCGAGGTCCTTAACAGTTTTATTTGAGACGACTGTACAACCATCAAAATTAATTGTCAGATTCAACAGAAGATCTCTTTGTTTCTTGGGACCTAGAACAAGCATCTCTGTTTTGTCCGAGTTTAAAAGTAGAAAGTTTGCAGCCATTCACAAGCTTCTAGCGAGGGCAATTTTGGGGCTTCACCGTGTTTCATTGAAATGTACAGCTGTGTGTCATCCGCATAGCAGTGAAAGTTAACATTATGTTTTCGAATGACATCCCCAAGAGGCGAAAACAATAGTGGTCCTAAAACGGAACCTTGAGGAACACCACAATTTACAGTTGATTTGTCAGAGGACAAACCATTCACAGAGAAAAACTGATATCTTTCCGACAGATAAGCTCTTAATATGTCGACCCCCTACTTTTTCGAACATTCTGTTAAAAATAGCGCAACATTTCGGCGTCCTGCTACTCATGCCAGGAATATAGTATATGCATATGATTCGTATGTGTGGATAGAAAACACTCTCACGTTTCTAAAACTGGTTAAATCACCGCTTTGACTATAACAGAGCGTCTGTTTCATCGAAAAGCGCAAGAAAAACTGATCACTGAAAACTGAAAAATATATCCATGCGCCACCATATTTTGGGTATATATGGACCGATTTAATCGAAAAAAAGAGACCCAATAGTGATGTTTATGGGAAATATAGGAGTGCCAACAAAGAACCTCGTCCAAGGTAATGAAAGTTTTATATTTTATTTCTGCTATTTGTGTAGCGCCGGCTACGCTAATTATTTTGTTTACGTCGCCTTCAGGTATTTCGGGGTGTTGCATGCTATCAGATAATAGCTTCTCATGCTTTCGCCGAAAAGCATTTTAATAATCTGACTTGTTGGCTAGATTCACAACGAGTGTAGCTTTAATTCAGTGCCCTGCATGTGTGTTTTGATGAACGTTTGAGTTTTAACGAGTGCTATTAGCATTTGGCGTTGCGCATTTGCATTTGCTGATGGCTAGATGAGACGTCTGCGTCTCAGGTCGACGCAAGAGGTTAACCAGGCCAGAACTTGTCCGTGTAGACCAATTTGGGTGACCAATCTCTCCAAAAGAATGTGGTGATCGATGGTATCAAAAGCAGCACTAAGGTCTAGGAGCACGAGGACAGATGCAGAGCCTCGGTCGGATTCCATTAAAAGGTAATTTTCCACCTTCACAAGTGCAGTCTCAGTGCTATGATGGGGTCTAAAACCAGACTGAAGCAACAGCTTTTTCAAAAATATTGGTAGGAATGGAAGATGCGATATACAGTGGGTAGAACAAGTATTTGATACACTGCCGATTTTGCAGGTTTTCCTGCTTTCAAAGCATGCAGAGGTCTGTATTTTTTTAATCATAGGTACACTTCAACTGTGAGAGACAGAATCTGAAACAAAAATCCACATTGTATGATTTTTAAGTAATTAATTTGCATGACACAAGTATTTGATCACCTACCAACCAGTAAGAATTCCGGCTCTCACAGACCTTCGTTTTTCTTTAAGAAGCCCTCCTGTTCTCCACTCATTACCTGTATTAACTGCACCTGTTTGAACTTGTTACCTGTATAAAAGACCCCTGTCCACACACTCAATCAAACAGACTCCAACCTCTCCACAATGGCCAAGACCAGACAGTTGTGTAAGGACATCAGGGATAAAATTGTAGACCTGCACAAGGCTGGGATAGGCTACAGGACAATAGGCAAGCAGCTTGGTGAGAAGGCAACAACTGTTGGTGCAATTATTAGAAAATGGAAGAAGTTCAAGATGACGGTCAATCACCCTCGGTCTGGGGCTCCATGCAAGATGTCACCTCGTGGGGCATCAATGATCATGAGGAAGGTGAGGGATGAGCCCAGAACTACACGGCAGGACCTGGTCAATGACCTGAAGAGAGCTGGGACCACAGTCTCAAAGAAAACCATTAGTAACACACTACGCCGTGATGAATTATAATCCTGCAGCGCACGCAAGGTCCTCCTGCTCAAGCCAGCTCATGTCCAGGCCCGTCTGAGGTTTGCCAATCACCATCTGGATGATCCAGAGGAGGAATGGGAGAAGGTAATGTGGTCTGATGAGACAAAAATAAAGCTTTTTGGTCTAAACTCCACTCGCCGTGTTTGGAGGAAGAAGAAGGATGAATACAACCCCAAGAACACCATCCCAACAGTGAAGCATGGAGGTGGAAACATCATTCTTTGGGGATGCTTTTCTGCAAAGGGGACAGGACGACTGCACCGTATTGAGGGGAGGATGGATGGGGCCATGTATCGCGAGATCTTGTCCAACAACCTCCTTCCCTCAGTAAGAGCATTGAAGATGGGTTGTGGCTGGGTCTTCCAGCATGACAACGACCCGAAACACACAGCCAGGGCAACTAAGGAGTGGCTCCGTAAGAAGCATCTCAAGGTCCTGGAGTGGCCTAGCCAGTCTCCAGACCTGAACCCAATAGAAAATCTTTGGAGGGAGCTGAAAGTCCGTATTGCCCAGTGACAGCCCCGAAACCTGAAGGATCTGGAGAAGGTCTGTATGGAGGAGTGGGCCAAAATCCCTGCTGCAGTGTGTGCAAACCTGGTCAAGAACTACAGGAAACGTATGATCTCTGTAATTGCAAACAAAGGTTTCTGTACCAAATATTAAGTTCTACTTTATCAAATACTTATTGCATGCAATAAAATGCAAAGTGATTACTTAAAAATCATACAAATGTGATTTTCTGGATATTCCGTCTCTCACAGTTGAAGTGTACCTATGATAAAAATTACAGACCTGTATGTAGCAAAACCTGCAAAATCGGCAGTGTATCATATACTTGTTTTCCCCACTGTAGGCCGATAGTTTTTTATATTTTCTGGGTCAAGGTTTGGCTTTTTCAAGAGAGGCTTTATTACTGCCACTTTTAGTGAGTTTGGTACACATCCAGTAACTATAAAAAGTGATTGAGTAGGCTGCATAGATTTCATGACTAGAAGCTCAAAAGACGAAAACGTCATTTTTTGTTTGTAAATTGAAATTTGCTATTGTAAATGTTAGCAACATCTCTGCCTTTGCGGGATGCATGGGGGATATGGTCACTAGTGTAACCAGGAGGTGAGGCCTCATTTAACACAGTAAATTCATTAGTCTTAAGCCATGTTTCAGTCAGGCCAATCACGTAAAAATTATGATCAGTGATTAGTTCATTGAATATTACTGCCTTTGAAGTAAGGGATCTAACATTATGTAGCCCTATTTTGAGATGTGAGGTATCACGATCTCTTTCAATCATGGCAGGAATGGAGGAGGTCTTTATCCTGGTGAGATTGCTAAGGCGAACACCGCCATGTTTAGTTTTGCCCAACCTAGGTCGAGGCACAGACACGGTCTCAATGGGGATAGCTGAGCTGACTACACTGACTGTGCAAGTGGCAGATTCCATTAAGCTGGCAGGCTGGCTAACAGCCTGCACCCTATTTCATTGTGGAGCTAGAGGAGTTAGAGCCCTGTCTATGTTGGTAGATAAGATGAGAGCACCCCTCCAGCTAGGATGGAGTCCGTCACTCCCCAGCAGGCAAGGCTTGGTCCTGTTTGTGGGTGAGTCCCAGAAAGAGGGCCAATTATCTACAAATTCTATCTTTTGGGACGGCCAGAAAACAGTTTTCAACCAGCGATTGAGTTGTGAAACTCTGCTGTAGAGCTCATCACTCCCCCTAACTGGGGGGGGGGGGGGGGGGCAGAGACAATTACTCCATGCCGACACATCTTTCTAGCCGATTTACACGCTGAAGCTATGTTGTGCTTGGTGACCTCTGACTGTTTCATCCTAACATCGTTGGTGCCGATGTGGATAACAATATCTCTATACTCTCTACACTCGCCAGTTTTAGCTTTAGCCAGCACCATCTTCAGATTAGCCTTAACGTCGGTAGCCCTGCCCCCTGGTAAACAGTGTATGATCGCTGGATGATTCATTTTAAGTCTAATACTGCGGGCAATGGAGTCGCCAATGACTAGGGTTTTCAATTTGTCAGAGCTAATGGTGGAAAGCTTCGGCGTCTCAGACCCCGTAACGGGAGGAGTACAGACAGGAGAAGGCTTGGCCTCAGACTCCGACTCGCTGCTTAATGGGGAAAACCGGTTGAAAGTTTCTGTCGGCTGAATGAGCAACACCGGTTGAGCATTCCTACAGCATTTCCCTCCAGAAGCCATGAGAAAGTTGTCCGGCTGCGGGGACCGTGCGAGGGGATTTATACTAATGTTACTATCTGTACTTACTGGTGGCACAGACGCTGTTGCATTCTTTCCTTCACTGAAATTACCCTTGCCTAACGATTGCGTCTGAAGCTGGGCTTGCAGCACAGCTATCCTCGCCGTAAGGCGATCGTTCTCCCGTATATTATGAGTAAAGCGACTGCAATTAGAAGGCATCATGTTAATGTTACTACTTAGCTTCGGCTGTTGGAGGTCCTGACGAACCATGTCCAGATAAAGTGTCTGGAGTGAAAAAGTTGAATGAAAAAAAAGTTGAGTGAGGGAAAAACAAAAAATGTAAACGGTAATTAAAAAGTAAAAAACGTAAAGTTGTCAGGTAGCAAAGTAAGGTTAGCAACAAAACACACAGCAACACAAGTCTGCAAGTTGTGACTTGAAATGACAACAATGATTGCGTCTGAAGCTGGGCTTGCAGCACAGCACTCTATGGGCTAGGTAGAGCTAGAACCATATTGTCTATACTTGGGTCACTAACCTTGGTCTAGGGGAGTAATTACCTACATAGAGGGAAGCACGCTAGCTTTTTGGATCGAATCCCAGCCCCTATCCCAGTGGGATAATTGTGGACCTGACATACACTACCATTCAAAAGTTTGTGGTCACTTAGAAATGTCCTTGTTTTTGTGTCACGCCCTGATCTGTTTCACCTGTCTCTGTGATTGTCTCCATTTTCCCAGTGTATTTAACCCTGTGTTTCCTGTCTCTCTGGGCCAGTTCATGTTTCCATGTCAACCAGTGTTTTTCCCGTTCTCCTGCTTTTTGCATTCTTCTTTTTCTAGTTCTCCCGGTTTTGACCTTTGCCTGTTTCTGGACAATGTACCCGCCTGCCTGACCATTCTGCCTGCCTTGACCACAAGCCTTTCTGCCACTTTGTACCTCATGGAGTCTGATCTGGTTTTGACCTTTTTTCCTGTTCACCACCATTCTCTTGCCTACCCCTTTGGATTAATAAACATTGTAAGACTCCATCCATCAGCCTCCTGTGTATGCATTTGGGTCTCGCCTTGTGCCTTGATAATACGAACTGGCCATGACAGACCCAGCAGACTTGGACCAGCTCCGCCACGCTGTCTCCCTGCAGGGATCCACCATTGGGATACACCAGGAGTCTCTACAGGGCCTTTTGGCCCTGAATGCTTACATGTAAAACCAGCTCTCGTATCATTAACCCATCGTATGTGGGTTGGTCTTTATAAGCCAGTAAAAATCCACTTTTGGGAAAAATATGTCAATGTTAAATTGTATACGCTGGCAGGATACTATCTGGTCCTACCTCTCTCAGAGTTGCTTGGCCCTCACCTGTAGCTCCTCTAACATAGTTTAACGGCTGGAACAGGTTTACCAGGATTTCCCGCCCACTCCGTTTTCACGGGATAATACACTTCTATCAACAGCGTGACATTATGCCACAACTGTCAGGTTGAGGTATCATCTTGGCGAAGGAGAAATTTGAGAAATGTGTCTTTCTTTCCTCAGTATTGTTTTGAAGGTTCATACTTTGTGTTGAGGTCATTGACCTGACTTGACTAACTGGGGTGATGTAAAAAAAAAATCATTGCATTTTAAACATGCATTTGCATCAGTAATATATTACTACTTTGACCCCTTTGTTGGGTATAAATGGGTTAAATGCTAGGGGTGTAATTAACAAGCAGAAAACAGGCCAACTCTGCATCAGCTGGTTTTACATGTAATTATTCACTAATAGGAAACTAATTGTCGGTTAGGACACTCAAGCCTAGTATACACCCAGCAGAGCTATTTAAATGCAAGTTGACAACTGTGACATTAGTTAGCATTGACACCACCACTGTAGCTCCTCTAACATAGTTTAACAGCTAGAACAGGTTTACCAGGATTTCCCGCCCACTCCGTTTTCACGGGATAATACATTTCTATGAACAGCGTGACATTATGCCACAACTGTCAGGTTGAGGTATCATCTTGGCGAAGGAGAAATTTGAGAAATGTGTCTTTCCCTTCCTCAGTATTGTTTTGAAGGTTCATAATATGAGTTGAGGTCAGTGACCTGACTTGACTAACTGGGGTACTGTCAAAACCTTTTCATTGCATTTTAAACATGCATTTGCATCAGCAATATATTACTACTTTCACCCCTTTGTTGGGTATAAGTGGGTTAAATGCTAGGGGTGTAATTAACAAGCAGAAAACAGGCCAACTCTGCATCAGACTTCAGCCCTTTCAGGGTCATTACTTCTCTCCAGCTAAGTTATGTTTTGAAGGTTCATACTTTGAGTTGAGGTCAGTGACCTGACTTAAGTACCTGGGGCAATTTAAACATGCTTTGGCATCAATAATTATATTACTACTTTGACCCTTTTGTTGGGTATAAACAAGGTAAATGCTAGGGGTTTAATTTCCATTTGACTTTCATTTGTGAGTGTTTGTCAATATATGCTAGTAGCTTCCTACTTGTTTCAGCATCAAATGATAACGTGTAATGGGTCCTAGTTCATGTTAACCTAATGTAGTTTGTTTACTAGGTTGTAGAACTGAGGGATATGGTTTGGGGTTGGTACATCAATTGTCTGTAAATGAGGATGTTGCCAGAATCAGGGGTAATGGTGTCAGTGCTAACTAATGTCACAGTTGTCAACTTGCATTTAAATTACTCTGCTGGATGTATACTAGGCTTGAGTGTCCTAACCGACAATTCGTTTCCTATTACTGAATGCTTACATGTAAAACCAGCTCTCGTATCATTAACCCATCGTATGGGGTTTGGTCTTTATATGCCAGTAAAAATCCACTTTTGGGAAAAATATGTCAACGTTAAATTGTATACGCTGGCAGGATACTATCTGGTCCTACCTCTCTCAGAGTTTCTTGGCCCTCACCTGGAACCGGTTTACCAGGATTTCCCGCCCACTCCGTTTTCACGGAATAATACAGTTCTAAGAACAGCGTGATGTGAAATGGAACCTAAATTATACGCAATGTCTGTCATCAGGCCTTCTCTATCTGCATGACCAATAATCAACACTCTGGGTATGCCTTGCATCAGCATACCGTGTTTACAGTCGGCAAGAATTCAAAGCATAACCTAAAACAATTGGCTCCATCTTTTGACCATACAAAAATGCCTGGCAAAGCCTGAATTCAGCCTGTTTTGAACTAACATGTCAAAACAAGCGTTTAAAGTTAAACAGGTATGGGATATAGCCTATGCAAATTATTTTGTTTGCTACAGGGTAAGCCTACCAGGTTATTTTACATAGCCTATAGCCTATTTTATTTAATAACGGTGTTGAATGACCTCTGTTCTGACTTTCTTGTGAGGTCTGATCACCCTCGCAAGAAAGAATAATGACTTTGGTTGAAATGTAAATATAATATATAAATGCCCGAAGAAGTATGAAGAAGTGTATTGTTGTTGACACAAATCTAATCAGATTTGTATTTACGGTATAACTATAAGACTTTTTTTCTCTTGACCCCTTATAATTTTTTCGATAGTTCTGATTGTGTGTTGTTCAAGTGAGAAGGATAGAGAGAGCACTGCCCCTGAACTGTGAATCAAATCAAAGTTAATTTGTCACGTGCGCCGAATACAACAGGTAAACCTTACAGTGAAATGCTTACTTACAGGCTCTAACCAATGGTGCCCAAAAAAGGTGTGTGTGTGTGTGTGTGTGGGTAAGTAAAGAAATAAAACAACAGTAGAAAGACATTTGAAAAAAGAGTAGCAAGGCTATATACAGTCAGACTTATTGAGGTAGTATGTACATGTAGGTATCGTTAAAGTGACTGTGCATATATGATGAACAGAGAGTAGCAGAAGCGTAAAAAGAGGGGTTGGCGGGTGGTGGGACACAATGCAGATAGCCCGGTTAGCCAATGTGCGGGACCACTAGTTGGTCGGGCCAATTGAGGTAGTATGTACATGAATGTATAGTTAACGTGACTATGCATATAAGATAAACAGAGAGTAGCAGCAGCGTAAAATAGGGGTTGGGGCAATGCAAATAGTCCGGGTAACCTGTTCAAGAGTCTTATGGCTTGGGGGTAAAATCTGTTGAGAATCCTTTTTGTTCTAGACTTGGCACTCCGGTACCGCTTGCCATGCGGTAGTAGAGAAAACAGTCTATGACTGGGGTGGCTGGGGTCTTTGACAATTTTTAAGGCCTTCCTCTGACACCGCCTGGTGTAGAGGTCTTGGAATGCAGGCAGCTTTGCCCCGGTGATGTACTGAGCCGTACGCATTACCCTCTAAAGCGCCTTGCAGTCAGAGGCCGAGCAATTGCCGTACCAGGCAGTGATGCAACCGTTCAGGATGCTCTCGATGTTGCAGCTGTAGAACCTTTTGAGGATCTCAGGACCCATTCCAAACCTTTTTAGTTTCCTGAGGGGGAATAGGCTTTGTCGTGCTCTCTTCACGACTGTCTTTGTGTGTTTGGACCAATCTAGTTTGTTGTTGATGTGGACACCAAGGAATTTGAAGTTCTCAACCTGCTCCACTACAGCCCTGTCGATGAGAATGGGGACGTGCTCGGTGCTCCTTTTCCTGAGTCCACAATCATCTCCTTAGTCTTGGTTACATTGAGGGATAGGTTGTTATTCTGGCACCACCCGGCCAGGTCTCTGACCTCCTCCCTATAGGGCTGTCTAGTTGTTGTCGGTGATCAGGCCTACCACTGTTGTGTCGTCAGAAAACTTAAAGGTCTTACTCACGTCGGCTACGGAGAGCGTGATCACACAGTCGTCCGGAACAGCTGATGCTCTCATGCATGCCTCGGTGTTGCTTGCCTCGAAGCGAGCATAGAAGTGATTTAGCTCGTCTGGTAGGCTCGTGTCACTGGGCAGCTCGCGGCTGTGCTTCCCTTTGTAGTCTGTATTAGTTTGCAAGCCCTGCAACATCCGACCAGCGTCGGAGCCGGTTTAGTATGATTCAATCTTAGCCCTGTATTGACACTTTGCCTGTTTGATGGTTCTAGCAGGGCATAATGGAATTTCTTGTAAGCTTCCGGGTTAGAGTCCCGCACCTTGAAAGCGGCAGCTCTACCCTTTAGCTCAGTGCGAATGTTGCCTATAATCCATGGCTTCTGGTTGGGGTATGTACGTACAGTCACTGCGGGGAAGACGTCCTCAATGTACTTATTAATAAAGCCAGTGACTGATGTGGTGTATTCCTCAATGTCATCGGAAGAATCCAAGAACATGCTCCAGTCTGTGATAGCAAAGCAGTCCTGTAGTTTAGCATCTGCTTCATCTGACCATTTTTTTATAGACCGAGTCACTGGTGCTTCCTGCTTTAATTTTTACTTCTAAGCAGGAATCAGGAGGATAGAGCTGTGGTCGGATTTACCAAATGGAGGGCGCTGGAGAGCTTTCTACGTGTGTCTGTGTGTGGAGTACAGGTCATCTAGAATTTTTTCCCCCTCTGGTTGCACATTTAACATGTTGATAGAGGTTTGGTAGAACTGATGTAAGTTTCCCCGCATTAAAGTCTCGGGCCACCAGGAGCGCCGCCTCTGGGTGAGTGGTTTCCTGTTTGCTTATTTCCTTATACAGCTGACTGAGTGCCAGCATCGGTCTGTGGTGGTAAATAAACAGCCACGAAAAGTACAGCTGAGAACTCTCTAGGCAAGTTGTGTGGCCTGCAGTTTATCACAATATACTCAACTTCAGGTGAGCAAAATCTAGAGACTTCCTTAGATTTCTTGCACCAGCAAGCATTTCTTGATTGTAAATATGCACAGACCGCGCCCCCCCTCGTCTTACCGGAGTGTGCTGTTCTATCCTGCCAGTGCAGAGTGTATCCTTCTAGCTGAATATCCATGTCGTCATTCAGCCACGATTCCGTGAAGCACAGGATATTACAGTTTTTTCCTTGAATTCCCTTATGGTCTAAAATAATTTCATTATGGAGTTATCAAGGGTTGTAATTCAAATTTGATTTGTTATTCTGATTTTGTTTATTTTCTGGACGCATGAATAGTTGTGTGAGTCTTGGGTTCAAAGGGGGAATGATGGTAAGTGCATGTAGAAAAGAGTGATACACACCCAAATCTACTGGGATCGCTGCACAAATCTGTGACCAATGTTTAATTTGTCAAGAACACAATGCAGGAAAGCAAGTACCGACCTCTTTGTCAAGCCTACCAGTTCCCCGGGGCCCTTTGGTAGATAAGCAAATAGATCTTGTTCACATGCCTACCTGTAAAATAAAATAATATATGTTGGTAATGGTTGAAAGCTACTCCAAATGGATTGAAGCCTTCCCCACATCTAATGAGGAACCAAAGACTGTGGCTAAATGTTATTGTTCCACGATTTGGTGTACCACAAAGTTATGATAAAGATAGGGGGAAACACTTCAACTTGAAGATACCGAAATAACTTTGTGACATGATGCAAGTTAAGAGAATTGTCCATGTACCGTTTCAACCGTAAAGTTCTGGACTTGTAGAACCTTACTGTCACGACTTCCACTGATGTCAGCTCCTCTCCTTGTTCAGGCGGCGATCGACGTCACCGGCTTTCTAGCCATCGCCGCTCCATTTCTCATATTCCAATGGTTTTGTCTTGTTCTATTACACACCTGGTTTTCATTCCATAATTACTGCATGTATTTAGTTCCCTGTTTCCCCTCAATATCTTTGTGTGTAATTGTTTGTTTGTGATCTGGATTATTGTTGGGCGTTTTACTTTGCCATGTTCCGTGTTTTTGGCACGGTATTGTTTTTATGTGCTGTACTTTGTGGAGCGGAATTAAAGTGCGCCTGTTCACTACACTCTGCTCTCCTGTACCTGACTTCGCCTACCGTACACACCCTTGACAGCTACAATGGCGTTCTGAAACATAAACTGCCAGAAATGTGTGCTCATACAAGTGTTACCTGGGTGAATGTGCTACCTCAGTCCACATGAGGTACTGATGGCCCGTCCCTTGAGGACCCCCGCATCACCACCAGCTGCAGTTCCAGATCTGCATCTGTTGGATTGACACCAAGATGAAGTACTGTATAACTCTGATTAACTGTATTCGAGCTGTTCACTCACAGGTCTCTGCTGGCCAAACTCCCCCAGATGGCCGTCCCCATCACGATCTCCAGCCCTGAGATTGGGTAATGGTCAGGAGGCACGACAGAATTAAAGAACCTTTAAAGCCCAGGTGGAAGGGACCACATCAGATGACCCTCACCACCCCAACGGAGGTAAAGTGCCTAGTGAAAGACAACTGGATCCACGCCTCCCACTGTAAGTAAATAGCAGAGCCAGAAGAAGATGTCACTCCTATTACGCTTACAACCAAGTAGGGGCACTCTGTTTTTTTATATATATTTATTTTACCTTTATTTAACTAGGCAAGTCAGTTAAGAACAAATTCTTATTTTCAATGACGGCCTAGGAACTGTGGGTTAACTGCCTGTTCAGGGGCAGAACGACAGATTTGTACCTTGTCTGTTCGAGGGGTTGAACTTGCAAACCTTCCGGTTACTAGTCTTGATTCTATTAGCGAATGAGCAAATGAAGTAGAAAGCATGGGTAATGCTACTGAAGAATTAACTGCTTGACTTGTGGCTATGTGTACTATGGTTTTACAGAATAGATTGGCTTTGGATATGCTCCTATCATCTAATGGAGGCACCTGTGCGCTGGTGGGTCAAGAATAATCTCTCTGTTCTCATGCCTGATGACATTTGTGAGGAGAAACTGCAGTATCTCCTCCCCGCCAGGTTGTGATGACAACAGAAGTGCTCGCCACTGTCTCCCCCTTCTTTCGGGGATCCAGATTGCCTTATTGGAAATTACCCCGATCCCTATGAATCTCAATAATTGTTACGTTAATTTTCAGAAGTTCCATTCGGATCCCCCCTTTCTGTGTAAAATGCCAATTTCCCAGAAACCAGAAGGTTTTAAGTTCTGTCTGACAACAGCTCAGAAATGTCATGTCATGTCAGAAATGTCATGTATGGCGATGCTTATGGTATCCATGGCATCAAAGGGGGAATTGTGGCAGAATTGGGTTGGACTGTGATGTTATGCATTTCATAGACTCATGTTATGTCTGCAACCTAACACCTAACACAGTAAAATAACTTGTGTGAACATGATGATTGTTTTATCACGTCCCACTATATAAGGGACATGAAACCACTTACTCTTGGAGCTCCTTCCGTGACTGAGCTCAGAGATGAATCTAACTTGCAGCTGCTCGTATGTATTAAAAACCTCTTATGGCTGCGATCCCCGTACAGGGATCAACATCCGGGGAAATTTCAGAGTGACTAACTAAAAATACAGCGTCGGAACATTAAACATTCTTGAATATGCAAGTGTCTTACATCCTTCAAAATATTAGAATCTTGGTAATCAAACTACGTTTTCCAATTTTAAAAAGCTATTACAGAGAACAAATGCCATTCTTTTGTTTGAGAAGAGCAATCAACAACAACAAACATTTTCCGCCATGACAGTTTTGACACATTCACATCTGAAGGTAAAATTATGACTTACATTTTGATATCTTGCTCTTATTTCTCTTCCTGAGGGTCCAGGTGATCAAATTAAGCGTCGTTTTCTTTGATAAAATCAATTTTTATAGTCTAAAACGAAACATTTTGTAAACCGTTTGTGTCATGAATTCCATCTCTATCAACATTTGACGGAGCATTCGACGTAATTACACACACTAAACAATCGTTTATCTAGTCATAGTTGGTTTCATTGCAATCCTCTGGATGTTTGCAACACAGCCAAACTTGATTGTTTTTTTTTGCATGGAGTATTGACCGAAGTGAACTGATTTGAAGACAACCAGTAATAGTAGCCAAGCTTCAATGATTGACTGTATTTCTGCCCAAAGACCACCGATCTTCTTGAAAACTAGCTGGGTAGATGACCAGTATGTGATGGTTATGGGTTGGACCACCATCCCTTGTTTGTAAACGCACACGTAACGAACTTCAGACTAGTTGCAGTCACGCTTGTTACGCACAGCAGTGTTTAGGAAAGTAGTATTTTGGAAAGTGTTTTTTCAACGATTTCATTGAAGATATCATGGCGAATAAATCAGGAAAAGCGAAGTCCAAGTCTAAGTAATACAGATTTGCATCAGATTATAGAAGAGATTGATCGGGAAAGTAAGACAGATTTTTTGAATGAGGAATCTTTGAGTGAACACAGTTATGATTGAAACATTGAGGAGCTGTTTCTGCAAGGACAGGACGTACTTCTGGACTGGTAAGTGCTAATGCCGTTTTATGAAATATAAATATATATAAAAATAATAATAATTCAAACAAACAGAAATAAATTATGCTCAACTGGGACCACTGGCTGATGTGATTTATTTGGACAAAACACTACGCAAGGAGAGTACGATTTACATCTGTTACACAACCAGAGGAAGAAAAACTCTAGACCACCTTTACTCCACGCACAGAGACGCATACAAAGCTCTCCCTCACCCTCCATTTGGCAAATCTGACCATAATTATATCCTCCTGTTTACAAGCAAAAACCAAAGCAGGTCACACGGATGCTCCGCTACAGGATTGTTTTGCTAGCACAAACGGGAATATGTTTTGAGATTCATCCAATGGCTTGAGGAGTATATCACCTCAGCCACCAGTTTCATCAATAACTGCATCCACGACGTTGTCCCCGCAGTGACTCTATGTACATATCCCAAACAGACCTGCTGCTTTCAAGGAGTGGGATACTAATCCAGACGCTTGTAAGAAATTTCGCTATGCCATCGGATGAACCATTAAACAGGCAAAGCATCAATACAGGACTAAAATCAAGCACCTTTGTACATTATAAAAGTTTATTTTGATCATTATGAGAGAATGTCATGATAATGTAATTACAGTTACAATGTGCATTCACTGAGATTACAGAATACATCTTAAATAAAGAAAAGGCTGAGTTTCAGGAGATGCCACCTAGGGAACTGGACAATCATCTATTTTGTTTTTATGTTACCATGTAGAACCACAACTTGTACAATTAACATTGATTCATTGTAAACTAGGATTATTTTCAAATCCACTTTCTAGAGGGAGTCATGTTCAAATATCATGTTATAGTTTCAAATCGCATCCGATTTGGTTCTCAAAAGTCTAGGATTAGATTATACTGAAGTTAAATGGTAAATCTGATGTATATTTTTGGAGTATATACTGTGTTTTCAGAGTAATTTCCGAGTAAATTATGAGTAAAAATATCCCAATATGAATTTCCCATCTAATGCAGTAAGATTATATCATGCTAGCCTATATTAAAACTATTGTGACCTTACTGTCCCATTGATCAATTACATTTGATTTGTACATTTACTGGCTGACCATCCGTCTACTCAGTGACAGGCGTCTCAAGTGCTACTCCCACCAATCTCTCTGCGTCTTGGCTCAGGCTGTTAAGTGTGGAAGTCAGTAGGTAGCAGAATGCAGCGAAGACAACCCCACACCATTATATCATGCTTGCCTATTAACACTATTGTGACCTTAATGTCCCTTTGATCAATTACATTTGATTTGTACATTTATCTTCAAGCTGCATAATTTAGTTATCTACTTTTAACTGTATTTCCTTGTTTGAAGATAGTGTTCAAGAAAGAACGCAAAGACAGATCTAGATTGCAATTCAATCTTGAACATTATCTCACTCATTGGCCATGAGTGCCTTCATCAGAACATTGTGTGCATCATCAGCCAGCTCGTTCAGACACTTCCTCAACATGAAGTAGGTTGTACTAAAGGAAATCCCTGCTGCAGCAATGCTGCCGATAGCAGGAATGTTACTTAACAGGTATTCAGCCATCGTCACCGCTGATAGAGCTACACTTTGAAGCAACTTGACAATCACATCTTTGTTTATTTTCTTTTGGTTCAGTGGTGACTTGAGGACTGCTTTCAGCTCCTCCACCGACACATTCGTTCTGTTAGCAAGGCTCTGCAGGGACTCATCATCAAGACCGAAAGCGTGATAGTACCTCTGGACCTCAAATACCAATATGCTTACATCTACAGCAAAGGAAAGGCCTGGGATAGGTATTGCTGCCACAATGCCAGATACAAAAGCTAGCCTCCACATGTTGGCTTTGAAAGCGTTCTTCTTCCTCTGGTTGATTTTCCGGGTTAAATTAGGGATGGACAACAGTAGTACATGCCTCTTGTGGTCAGGAAGCTCTTTCTCCATTGTCTCCTCCAGGTCAGGGAAATCGTAGAGACCAAGGTCAAAACTGGAGATGAGAAAGACCTTAGGAGAGCCCAGACCCTGATCCTCAAGCCCTGAGGAGCAAAACAAAGTATAGTCAAATACAAACACAGTAACTAATATGAAAAACAAATTATGTTTGTATTTGTTAGTAGTAGAATACACTAATATACAGTACCAGTCAAAAGATTGGACACACCTACTCATTCAAGGGTTTTTCTTTATTTTTACTATTTTCTACATTGTAGAATAATAGTGAATACATCAAAACTATGAAATAAGACATATAGAATCATATAGTAACCAAACAATTGTTAATTAAACAAATCAAAATATATTTTCTATTTGAGATTCTTCAAAGTAGCCACCCTTTGCCTTGATGACAGCGTTGCACATATGCTGAGCACCTGTTGCATGCTTTTCCTTCACTCTGCAGTCCGACTCATCCCAAACCATCTCAATTTGGCTGAGTTCGGGTGATTGTGGAGGCCAGGTCATCTAATGCAGCACTCCATCAAATCAAATCACATTTTATTAGACACACTTTTCTAGCAAGGCTCTGCAGGTGACACATTTTCACTGTCTTTTTACTGGTGTTTTTATTTCTTTACTTACCTATTGTTCACCTAATACCTTTTTTGCACTATTGGTTAGAGTCTGTAAGTAAGAATTTCACTGTAAGGTCTACTACACCTGTTGTATTCAGCGCGCGTGACAAGTAAACTTTGATTTGATTTGACATCCCCCGAACACAACAGGTGTTGTATTCTTGGGATAGCCCCATTTTTTTCAATTTTCGCCTAAAATGACATACCCAAATCTAACTGCCTGTAGCTCTGGCCCTGAAGCAAGGATATGCATATTTTTGGTACCATTTGAAAGGAAACACAATGATGTTTGTGTAGGAGAATATAACACAATAGATCTGGTAGAAGAAAATACAAAGAAAAAAAACAATAGTTAACAATAGTCTTTGAAATTCAACAGAAAGGTCCCACATTGAGTCATCACTCTGTTTGTCATTCTGATGGTGTCCACAAGATGGCAGCAGTGTATGTGCAACATTTAAGACGGATAACTTGAAGTATAGGCCAAATACATGACATTTAGTGTAAAGTCACCTTGGTACATTTGGGCAAATCGTGAAGTAGACATTCATATTCACATTTAATTTTTCTGCAAGAATATCATCAAATCTGTATACTTGGATTTTGACTTTTCCAGTACTAATAGCCATATTATAAGTTCAACATTTGCAATACACCCAGTTTTTGTAACCTCATAACTCTCCCTATTCATATCATTTTTGTCCAAAAGGAAAAGGTTTTCTGTCGCACAAGGTTAGCAGCTACATTTTGTGACAGATATGGGGTTACCCGACACTGCCATAAAGCCCAGCTCATTGGCTACCTAGCTAGCTTTGTTTGACCCCAATTGGTGTTTGACCCCAATTGGTGGTCAAGTAAAGACTGCCCGAGTGATTGGCATGCAATGAAGGTGTCGCTCTCTGACCAAATTTGTTGTCCTATAGAATATACTACACCCCTAATGATGTAGTGAAGTCTTACATTCTAGGATCTCTGAGGAATACATACAAATGTGATTTGACTGGTTGAAACATAACATTTAGGGTTAGATTTTCACAGATTCCTTTCTTTACAAATTGAACGGGTGGAAATACAACATCGATCATGCATCGTCTATGTTGACATAGACCTTTTAAGGATATGAAAAAGGATTTTATCTAACAAAATGAAACTTCATGTTATCTCTGGGACCCTTTGGATGATAAGTCAGAGCAAGATTTGAGATTGTAAGTACACATTTCACCTTCAGAGGTGAATTTATCAAACCCATCACGGAGAAAAAAGTGTTGTTGTTAGGAACTCTCTTAAACAATAGCATTGCATTTTTTCACAGTAATAGATACTGTAAATTGGACAGTGCAGTTATTTTACCAATAATTTTAAAAAAGTGTTTGCAAGAGCAAGGAGGCCTACAGGCCTACAAACCTGACTTAGTTACACCAGCTCTGTCGGGAAAAATGGGTCAAATACCCCCAACTGATTGTGGAAAGATACCCGAAACATTTGACTCAAGTTAAACAATTTAAAGGCAATGCAACCAAATACTAATTAAGTGTATGTAAACTTCTTGGAATGGGAATGTGATGACAGAAATAAAAGCTGAAAAAAATAATTTTCTCTTATTATTTTTCTGACATTTCATATTCTTAAAATAAAGTTGTGATCCTACCTGACCTAAGACAGGGAATTTTAACTAGGTTTACATGCCAGGAATTGTGAAAAACTGAGTTTAAATGTACTTGGCTAAGGTGTGTGTAAACGTTTGACTTCAACTGTATGTAGATTCAATTAAAGTGACTATTTATGCATGACAACAGAGAGTGGCTGTGGTGTGGAGAGGGTAGGAAAGGGGGCAATGTGAATAGCCTGGGTAGCCATTTTGACTAGATGTTCAGGAGTCTTATTGCTTGGTGGTAGATGTTTAGAAGCCTCTTGGACCTAGACTTGGCGCTCCGGTACTGCTTGACGTGTGGTAGCAGAGAAAACAGTTTATGACTAGGGAGGCTGGAGTCTTTGACATTTTTCAGGGCCTTCCCCTGACACTACCTGGTATAGAGGCAGTGATGCTATCAATGGTGCAGCTGTAGAACCTTTTGAGGATCTGAGGACCCATGTGAAATAGTTTCAGTCTCTTGAGGGGGAAAGGTTTTGTCATGCCCGCTTCATGACTGTCATGGTTGTGCTTGGACCATGTTAGTTTGTTGGTGATGTGGACACCAAGGAACATGAAGCTCTCAACTTGCTCCACTGCAGCCCTGTCGATGAGAATGGAGGCATGCTCGGTCCTCTTTTTCCTGTAGTCCACAATTATTCACTTTTGTCTTGATCACGTTGAGTGAGAGGTTGTTGTCCTGGCACCACACAGCGAGGTCTCTGACCTGCTCCCTATAGACTGTCTCGTTGTTGTCGGTGATCAGGCCATCCACTGTTAATAATGGTGTTGGAGTCGTGCCTGGCCGTGCTGTCTTGAGTGAACAGGGGGTACAGGAGGGGGCTGAGCACGTACCCCTGAGGGGCACCTATGTTGAGGATCAGCGTGGCGGATGTGTTGTTACCTACCCTTACCACCTGGGGGCAGCCATTCAGGAAGCACAAGATCTGGTTGCAGAGGGAGATGTTTAGTCCTTAGCTTAATGATGAGCTTTGAGGGCACTGTGGTGTTAAACGCTGAGCTGTTGTCAATGAACAGCATTCTCACATAGGTGTTCCTTCTGTCCTGGTGGGAAAGGGCAGTGTGGAGTGCAATAGAGACTGCATAATCTGTGGATCTGTTGGGGCTGTTGTGCTTCCCTTTGTAGTCTGTAATGGTTTGCAGGCCCTGCCACATCCGACGAGCGTCAGAGCCGGTGTAGTAAGACTCAATCTTAGTCCTGTATTGATTATTTGCCTGTTTGATGGTTCGTTGGAGTCCATAGCGGGATTTCTTATAAGCTTCCGGGTTAGAGTCCCGCTCCTTGAAAGAGGCAGCTCTAGCCTTTAGCTCAGTGCGGATGCTGCCTGTAATCCATGATTTCTGGATGGGTTATGTACGTTATGTCATGACGTTGCCTTCTTTGGGTACAGCGAGCACCATCCCCCGCTCTCTGCCTCTACAACCAGACTGCTGTGGTAAGAGTGAGGTCATAAATTCCTAGGGAACACCCTGCCATATGGCCACACAGTATAGAGATAGAGTGAAGTTTCATAGAGAACAAAGGAATTTCTTCCACCTCACAGAACTTGAGGTTCGAACAATGTTTACGTGGAGAAGGTATAAAAGATTGGTGAAGAATCCGAACTGGTCCGTTTGTTACAACTTGGGGAAACTCATGGGAGACGGTGCGGCCACATTACCATAACGCTGTTTATATAATATCCTCAGATATGAGGTTTACATCTAATTGTTGTATAAGATGAATGAGTGAGTATGATACTGTGTAATGTGATTTTGGACAGTTTAATGAAGGAAACTCCAATTCCCTTTTGAGTTCAACTAAATCAGAGGACCGCCCATGAGCCCAGTTAAGGTCAGGCATCCTGGGAAAGCCCCTTTTCTGCAATTCCGAATAAAACCCAACTTTGAGAAATTCTCAGTAGACCATGTTTCTCTCAATCACAGGAGGACGAAGGTGCAGCCAATTGTTGAATATTTTAACCATACCACGTGGTTAAACTCTTAGACTATCGATACTGACAGAATAAGAACAAGTCTTTGATATTAATTACTAGTCTGCCGCTAGGAATTCGGTATCATTGATCGCGAAGAACGACAACCGCCGAAACATCCATTCTACAACAACATGAATGAATGTTGCCCTGAACTATCCCCTCTAACCAGGAGAGAGAGAGAGAGATGGAAACTCTCCAACAGAAACTAACTTTTCAACAGCGATCAAGACGACACACTGAGCGTAAATATATATATATTGATGGCAATTGTTCCTGAATGAGTGAGCGTTCATGTGCAAAGGATTAGCATTTCAATTGTTATAATTATCACTATGTAGTGACTTCTCAGATGACTCCCCCTTTTGTCTAACAAGCCACCATGCCGGTTTAGCCCACTAGGGCACATTCTCCTATCATTTCTTGTAACCATATTTACTTTTTTTTGTATGCATTTCTGTGAATTACTTAGTTATATAATAAATAAATGATTTAAGACAATTGATGTTTGGATGGGGTTTGTGCAGATAACCAACAATTTACGACGTAAAGTAAATCATTCATTAATCAGAAGACTATGGATCAGATATGAATGGTTATATTGGGAAATTATAACTTTGTAATCTGAAAATTTTCCTTGGGGCCCCGACTTCCTCGTTAAATATAGTTACATGATTAATCAGTTTGATCGCCTAATACTAATTACAGAGAATCTTTGATAAAAAACTAAGTCTTCAATTTAATTATAGTAAAGACACGACAGTACGGTCACTGTGGGGACGACGTCATCGATGCACTTATTGATGAAGCCAATGACAGATGTGGTGTACTCCTCAATGCCATTGGAGGAATCTCGGAACATATTCCAGTCTGTGCTAGCAAAACACTACTGTAGTTTAGCAACTGCTTCATCTGACCGCTTTTTTATTGATCTAGTCACTAGTGCTTCCTGCTTTAATTTTTGCTTCTAAGCAGGAATCAGGAGGATATAATTATGGTCAGATTTGCCAAATGGAGGGCGAGGGAGAGCTTTGTATGCATCTCTGTGTTTGGAGTATAGGTGGTCCTGAGTTCTTTTCCCTCAGGTTGCACATTTAACATGTTGATAGAAATGAGGTAAAACTGATTTAAGTTTAGCTGCATTAAAGTCCCTGGCTACTAGGAGTTCCGCCTCTGGGTGAGCATTTTCTTGTTTGCTAATGGCGGAATACAGCTCATTCAATGCTATCTTGGTGCCAGCCTCTGACTGTGGTTTTATGTAAACAGCTTCAAAGAATATAGATGAGAACTCTCTCGTTAGGTAATGTTGTCTTCAGCTTATCATGAGAAACACTACCTCGGGTGAGCAATGGCTCGAAACTTCCATAAATATCGTGCACCAGCTGTTGTTTACAAAATAAACAGACCGCCGCCCCTTGTCTTACCAGACGCTGCTGTTCTATCCTGCCGGTACATCATATAACCAGCCAGCTGTATATTGATGTTGTCGTCATTCAGCCACGACTCCGGGAAGCATAAGATGTTGTAGTTTTTAATGTCCCATTGGTAGTTTAATCTTCCCAAGAACTCGTCCATTTATTGTTCAAAGGTTGCATGTTTGTGAGCAGAATCGGGGGGAATGGGGGTTTATTTGATCGCTGCCTACTCTTCATAATGCAGCCCGCCCTCCGGCCTATCTTTCTCCTCCTCCTCTTCACGCAGATCACTGGGGTCGGGGCCTGTTCCCAAGGGAGCCGTACATCCTCCGCCTCGGGCTCGTCAGAGTCGTGAAAGAAGAAAAAGGATTCTGATAGTCTGTGGTGAGTAATCGCATTCCTGATGTCTAGAAGTTATTTTCGGTCATAAGATGTTATGTTACAAACAAAGCAGATAAACAAACAAAAAAACACAATCGGTTAGGGGCCATTTTAATTCACTCTCCTTCTTGGCAAATAGACAGCCTGGAGGTGTGTTGAGTCATTGTCCTGTTGAAAAACAAATGATTGTCCGACTAAGTGCAAACCAGATGGGATGGCGTATCGCTGCAAAATATTGTGGTAGCCATGCTGGTTAATTTTGTTAGGGCTAGGGTCCTTTTTTCTCAATTTCCGCCAGACTAATGTGCCCAAAGTAAACTGCCTGTTGCTCAGGCCCTGAAGCCAGGATATGCATAAAATTGGTACCATTGGAAAGAAGACACTTTGAAGTTTGTATAAATATTACAATTATGTAGGAGACTATAACACAATAGACATGAGAGGAGAAAATCCAAAGAAAAACCACCAGAAACACCAACCGATGTCAGTAGTCTTTGTTCAAGGTTTCAGGCTTGTTTCTTCCAAAACGAGTAAGAAATATGAGTTTTTACCACAGGGACACAGATTTGGAAATTCGTGTATGTGCGCGTGACGAAGAGGACACGCACCTGCTGATATCGTTTTCCTATTGAACATACTTTTTTCCGTATGAAATATTATAGTTTAATTACATTTCTGGGTATCTGAGGACTATATAGAAATGTATTTGACTTATTGAAACAAAGTTTAGGGGTAGAATTTTGGATTCTGTTGAACGAGTGGATTACTCAAATCGATGGCTCCAACTTAACATACTTTTACGGATATAAAGAAGGATTTTATCTAACAAAACAACACTACATGTTTTTGCTGGGACCCTTTGGATGACAAATCAGAGGAAGATTTTCAAAAAGTAAGTGCATTTTTAATCGCTATTTGTGATTTATGAAGCCTGTGCCGGTGGAAAAATATTTTGATGTGGGGCTCCGTACTCAAACAATTAAATGGCATCCTTTCTCTTTAAAGCCTACTGTAAATCGGACAGTGCAGTTAGATTAACATGAATTTAAACTTTCAACCAATATAAGAAACTTGCATGTAAATAAATGTTTAATATCCATAATTTTTATGATTAATTATTTGAATTGCGCGCCCTTCAGTTTCACCGGAAGTAGCGGGATGCCAAGCCCAAAGAGGTTTTAAGTGTGCCTTGAATTCTAAATAAATCACAGACAGTGTCATCAGCAAAGCACCTCCACACCATCACACCTCCTCCTCCATGCTTCACGGTGGGAGCCACACATGTAGAAACCATCCGTTCACCTACTCTGCATTCCAGAAAGACACTGCGGTTGGAACCAAAAATCTCCAATTTGGACTCCAGACCAAAGGACAGGTTTCCACCAGTCTAATGTCCATTGCTCGTGTTTCTTGGCCCAAGCAAGTCACTTCTTATTATTGGTGTCCTTTAGTGGTGGTTTCTTTGCAGCAATTCAACCATGAAGACCTGATTCACGCAGTCTCCTCTGAACAGTTGATGTTGAGATCTGTCTGTTTCTTGAACTCTGTGAAGCATTAATTTGGGCATCAATTTCTGAGGCTGGTAACTAATGAACTTCCCTGCAGCAGAGGTAACGCTGGGTCTTCCTTTCCTGTGGCGGTCCTCATGAGAGCCAGTTTCATCATAGAGCTTGATGTTTTTTGCGACTGCACTTGAAGAAACTTGCAAAGTTCTTAAAATGTTCCGTATTGACCAACCATGTCTTAAAGTAATGATAGACTGTCATTTCTCTTTGCTTATTTGACCTGTCCTTGCCATCTTTTGTATACCACCCCTACCTTGTCACAACACAACTGACAGCACAAACACATTAAGAAGGAAAGAAATTCCACAAATATACATTTAACAAGGCACACCTGTTAGTTGAAATGCATTCCAGGTGACTACCTCATGAAGCTGTTTGAGAGAATGCCAAGAGTGTGCAACGCAAAGGGTGGCTACTTAGAAGAATCTCAAATTGAAAATATATTTTGATTTAACACTTTTTTGGTTTACTACATGATTCTATGTGTTATTTCATAGTTTTGATGTCTTCACCATTATTCTACAATGTAGAAAATAGTAAAAATAAAGAAAACCCCTTGAATATGTTTGTTTCCAAACTTTTTACTGGTACTGTGCATACTGTACATAGTCAGTGTGTAGACAAACCTTTGATGCAGTATTGTCTGATTGTTTCCAGTGTCTTATCTTGGTCAAACATCACTTTTCTCCCCTCAGCCTTCATGTCGTTATCTATCTTGGAGCGAACAAAGTAGAACTTCTTCTTCATCTTCTGGATCTCCTTGGCCAGAGTAATGTCATTGGCTCTGAATCGCTCTGATGAGACTATGATGAAGAAATCAAAACGATCAAATTCAACTTTCTGAAGGTACTCTTCTGGTTTGAAGTTAGCGGTGCCGATACCAGGGAGATCCCAAACATTCATATTTGGGTATTTTGGGTGGGGGTAAGCCTTTGCCTCTATGGTGGTTTCCACCACACCAGTTGGAGCAGCGCCTTCATCATTATACTTCATGCCTCTGAACGCATTGACAAAGGTAGATTTACCGGAGCCTGTCTCACCTGTGACAGCAATATTCAGCTCCACATTATTAATCTCCTCCAAATACTCTTGAATCTTGAATGCAGCTGTGGTCAAGCTGTTGTTCTTCAATGCTTCTTTAATCTCTCTTTTTAATGCTGGAAGTTCTGTGTCATCAATATTCTCCAAAATGGTATTCATGGCAATTGTATTTCCAATAAATGCAAGTGAATGTATGTTTGACAAAGGCAAGACTGGGAACAACAGGATATGCAACAATATATATATGATAACGCAATCTTAGAACATGCCCACATGCCCCCCCCCACACACACACACACACAGTTCAAAAACAAGTACACCATTAACTGGAAATGTGTTTATGATCACATTTAAATTTGGCCTGCCCGGTAACATCACCAGGCAGTAAAATAGTTAATAGACCAATAAGAAAGAGAGTTCCAAACCTCGCTGCCAATAACAGCAAAGTTTACGTTATCCCCTCCCCACTCAGACCACTGTCATGGAAATTCTAACCAGAAAGGAAGTGAAACTGCAGTCTCTTCAAAACAACTTATTTTATTGTAAGATTGCAAATCAGGAACAGTTAACAATCACTCAAAATGTGCAGAGTTAAGAGCCTAATGAAATACAACCCCCTTTGGGTGGTGTGACAACCAATAGCTCTGAGGAAACATTGGGTGGTGACACAAATAAATAAATAAAGCAACCGAAACCGTAGACAAAGAGGAAGCGTTCTAGCAGCAAATATCTGATTGAGAACATTTGTGCTACAAAACCAGGACACTTCCATGTTTTCAAATCATGTCTAATCTTCAAGCCTAATCTTATGTTTTCAGTTTGCAAGACTGCAGGGGGTGAAATGAAAATAGTATTGTTCCAAGTAAGCTCAAACTTTTTAGTGATTTGACAGGTACTTTTCACAGTTCTACTAGAGTCTAAAGCGTTCTACATTTTAATATTACTCTTTTTACTGCTGAAACTGTTCATCATCAATATTCTCCATGATGTTGTTCGTGACAATCGTATTTCCAATAAATGCAAGTGAAGGTATGTTCGACAATGGCGAGACTAGGAACAACTGGATATGCCATAGTAAATACAGTTGAAGTTGGAAGATGACATACACCTTAGCCAACTACATTTAAACTCAGTTTTTCACAATTCCTGACATTTAATCCTCGTAAAAATTCCCTGTCTTAGGTCAGGTAGGATCCCCACATTATTTTAAGAATGTGAAATGTCATAAAAATATTAGAGAAAATTATTTATTTCAGCTTTTATTTCTTTCATCACATTCCCAGTGGGTCAGAAGTTTACATACATTCACTTAGTATTTGGTAGCACTGCCTTTAAATGGTTTTACTTGGTTCAAATGTTGCAGGTAGCCTTCCACAAGCTTCCCACAATAAGTTGGGTGAATTTTGGACCATTCCTCCTGACAGAGCTGTTGTAACTGAGTCAATTTTGTAGGCCTTGCTCGCAGACGCTTTTTCAGTTCTGACAACACATTTTCTATGGGATTGAGGTCAGGGCATTGTGATGGCCACTCCAATACCTTGACTTTGTTGTCCTTAAGCCATTTTGTCACAACTTTGGAAGTATGCTCGGGGTCATTGTCCATTTGGAAGACCCATTTGTGACCAAGCGTTAACTGACTGATGTCTTGAGATGTTGCTTCAATATATCCACAATTTTTATTCCTCCTGATGCCACTTATTTTGTGAAGTGCACCAGTCCCTCCTGCAGCAAAGCACCCCACAACATGATGCTGCCACCCCCGTGCTTCACGGTTGGGATGGTGTTCTTCGGCTTGCAAGCCTCCCCTTTTTCCTCCAAACATAACGATGGTCATTATAGCCAAACAGTTCCATTTTTGTTTCATCAGACCAGAGGACATTTCTCCAAAAAGTGTGATCTTTGTCCCCGTGTGCAGTTGTGAACCATAGTCTGGCTTTTTTATGGAGGTTTTGGAGCAGTGTCTTCTTCCTGGTTGAGTTGCCTTTCAGGTTATGTCGATATAGGACTCATTTTACTGTGGATATAGATACTTTTGTACCTGTTTCCTCCAGCATCTTTACAAGGTCCTTTGCTGTTGTTCTGGGATTCATTTTCACTTTTTGCACCAAAGTATGTTAATCTCTAGGAGACAGAACGAGTCTCCTTCCTGAGCGGTATGACTGCTGCGTGGTCCCATGGTGTTTATACATGCGTACTATTGTTTGTACAGATGGACGTGGTACCATCAGGCATTTGGAAATTGCTCCCAAGGATGAACCAGACTTGGGGAGGTCCACACTTATTTTTTTTTTTCCCCATGATGTCAAGCAAAGAGGCACTGAGTTTGAAGGTAGGCCTTGAAATACATCCACAGGTACACCTCCAATTGAATCAAATGATGTCAATTAGCCTATCAGATGCTTCTAAAGCCATGACATCATTTTCTGGAATTTTCCAAGCTGTTTAAAGACACAGTAAACTTTTTGTATGTAAACTTCTGACCCATTGGAATTGTGATACAGTGAATTATAAGTGAAATAATCTGCCTGTAAACAATTGTTGGAAAAATTGCTTGTGTCATGCAGAAAGTAGTTGTCCTAACCGACTTGCCAAAACTATAGTTGTTAACAAGAAATTTGTGTAGTGGTTGAAAAACGAGTTTAATGACTCCAACATAAGTGTATGTAAACTTCCGACTTCAACTGTATATGATAACACAGTCTTAGAACATGCCCACATGCCAACACACACACACACACACACACACACACACACACACACACACACACACACACACACACACACACACACACACACACACACACACATTCAAAAACAGGTACACCATACCTGGAAATGTGTATATGAACATATTTAATGTTGGCCTGCCTGGTGACATAACCAGGGGGTAAAGTATTTAATAGACCAATAAGAAAGAGAGCTCCGAACCTCACTGCCAATAAATGGCAAAGTTGATGTTTTCCCCTGCACACTCAGACCACTGTGGTGGAAATTCTAACCAGAAAGGAAGAGAGACTGTAGATTTGCAAATCTGGATCAGTTAAATTAACAATCACTCAAAATGTGCATGGTAGTATTGTTCCAAGAAAGCTCAAACCTATTACTTAGGCCATAGATCATATTGAAATCTTAACCATACGTCAAAGGTTTATGGCTGGGGGCAGCATTGAGTAGCTTGGATGAACAAGGTGCCCAAAGTAAACGGCCTGCTCCTCAGTCTCAGTTGCTAATATATGCATATGATGTCTGTGAGTATAACAGAACTCATTTGGCAGGCAGAATCCTGAGGAGAAATCAAAACAGGAAGTGAGAAATCTGAGGCTGGTATGTATTCAAGACAGTTCCCATTGAAATCCACTTGAGATATTAATGATGTTGCACTTCCTAGGGCTTCCACTAGATGTCAGCCATCAATAGAAATTTGAATGAGACTTCTACTTCGTTGTGGGACTGAATGAAAGCAGAATGTATCAGGTGTCTGGCAGTCAGCCATTTTCTGAAACGCGCATTCCTCATGGTATCCACTTGCGTTCCATTGCTCATCAAGACACAAAGGAATACTCCATTTGGAACTTTATTGAAGTTAAAAACATCCTAATGATTGATTCTGTACTTTGTTTGAAATGTTTCTTCGACCTGTAATGTAGTTTTTGCTTTTATTGAATATGCCACAACACAGTATGTCAATTTAATAGTAAACAGTAAATCACACAGCACTGAAAAAACGTGGATTCATCCACTTTAAAGTCATAACAATATCAGAACATCTGGACCAATGACAGTCCTGACAACATAGAGTTCCAAGATGGCATAGCAGTTCAGACGCCTTTGTCTTCGTCTTGTCGTGTCTTTAATTCAATTTGAATATATTTCGTGAAAAAAAAAAAAATGTAACCTCAGATTCAACATACTCTCCTGCAACCCGATTCACCCAATGTCCTATGTAGCTGCTATTTTCTATACTTTAGAACCAGATCCCCAACAGAGGCTATCCAGCTAACTAGCTGCAAGCTAATAGTCAGTTAGCCACTGCTAGCGGTAATCAGCTAAGCTTAGCCTGGTCAACTCCTCTGTCTGGACAGCGCGTTTCATCCCAGAGCATGCCAGACTGCTCTTTCTCCACTTCTCCGGTTTCCTACCGCAAGCTCTGGACCTTTTCCCCTGGACCTTTTCCCCTGGATCATTGCAGCTAGCCAGCTCCTATCCGAGTGGTTACCTCCTGGCTAACGTCTCTGTCCCAAAGCAAGCGCCAGTGGGCCTGGAATTAGCCTCGTGCTAGGCCCATCTCCTGGCTAGCTGAAGAGGTCCATCAGCCACTCCTTGGCTACAATACCTATTTTGCCAATTGGCCGCTAGCCTGCTATCCGTGGCCCGCTAGCTGTCCAGAGCCTTTCAGGCAGTTAGCTGTGGAGGACCATCAGTCAATTTCTTGGGCTACAATATCTATTTTGCCAACTGGCCTGGACCCCTTCTATTGCCGACACGGAGCCGAGCCCATTCCACCATGACTGGTCTACCGACACAATCCGCCCGAGGGGTTTCAACGTTCTCCTCCATCGCGACGTCCCCTGAAGGCCCATCCGCTAGCCTGCTAGCCGTGGCCCGCCTACATGGAGCCCTGCCAATCCAACACAACTGGTCTGCCGACGTAACCGCACGAGGGGGCTACAACAACAGATTTCTTCCGTCGTGACGTCCCCCCTAATGCCCTTCTGCGAGCCTTCTAGCCCTGGCCCACTAGCTGTCTGAATCGCCGTGTCTCCAGCTCGCCTAGCCTCCCACTGTTCCCTATAATCACTTGGCTACACATGCCTCTCCCTGATGTCAATATGTCTTGACCATTGCTGTTTTGGTTAGTGATTATTGTCTTATTTCACTGTAGAGACTCCAGCTCTGCTAAATATGCCTTAGCTAGCCCGTTTGTTTCACCTCCCACACATGCGGTGACCTCACCTTGTCTAAATGATGTCTTTAGAGACAAAACCTCTCATCATTACTCAATGCCAAGGTTTACTGCCACTGTATTCACATCCTACCATACCCTTTTCTGTACATTATGCCTTGAATTTATTCTTCCGTGCCCAGAAATCTGTTCCTTTTACTCTCTGTTCTGAAAGCAGTAGACGACCAGTTCTTATAGACTTTATCCTTACTCTTATCCTACTCCTCCTCTGTTCCTCTGGTGATGTAGAGGTTAATCCAGGCCCTGCAGCGCCTAGCTCCACTCCCATTCCCCAGGCGCTCTCATTTTTTAAAACCTCTGTGAGCATAAAAGCCTTGGTTTCATGCATGTTAACATTAGAAGCCACCTCCCTGAGTATGTTTACTCACTGCTTTAGCACAGTCTGCCAACCCAAATGTCCTAGCCGTGTCTGAATCCTGGTTTAGGAAGACCACCAACAATCCTGAAATTTCCATCCCTAACTATGACATTTTCCGACAAGATCTGTGCCTAAACAATTTGAGCTTCTACTTCTAATAAACCATCTTTCCAGAAACAAGTTTCTCACCGTTGCCGCTTGTTATAGACCAACGTCTGCTCCTAGCTGTGCCCTGGATACTATATGTGAATTGATTGCCCCCCATCTATCTTCAGAGCTTGTACTATTAGGTCACCTAAACTGGGACATGCTTATCATGACGGCCGTCCTACAATCTAAGCTAGATGCCCTTAATCTCACACAAATGATCAATGAACCTACCAGGTACAACCCCAAATCTGCAAACACGGGCAACCTCAAAGATATCATCCTGACCAACCTGCCCTCTAAATACATCTCTGCTGTCTTCAACCAGGATCTCAGCGATCACTGCCTCATTGCCTGCGTCCGTAATGGGTCTGCGGTCAAACGACCACACTCACTGTCAAACTCTCCCTAAAACACTTCAGCGTGCAGGCCATTTCTAATTGCTCTGGCCTGGGTATTCTGGAAGGATATTGACCTCATTCCGTCAGTAGAGGATGCCTGGTTATTCTTTAAAAGTGGTTACTTCACCATCTTAATAGCGCGTTTCATCCCAGAGCATGCCAGACTGCTCTTTCTCCACATCTCCGGTTTCCTACCGCAAGCTCTGGACCTTTTCACCTGGATCATTGCAGCTAACCAGCTCCTATCCGAGTGGTTACCTCCTGGCTAACGTCTCTGTCCCAAAGCATGCCCCTTTCAAAAAAGTGTAGAACCAGGAACAGGTTCACTCCAAACCTGACTGCCCTCGACCATCACAAAAACATCCTGAGGCATACTACATTCGTCGCCAAACCCACTGGCTACAGGTTATCTACAGGTCTCTGCTAGGTAAAGCCCCACCCTATCTCAGCTCGCTGGTCACCATAGCAGCAACCACTCGTAGCACATGCTCCAGCAGGTATATCTCACTGGTCACCCCCAAAGCCAATTCCTCCTTTGGTCGCCTTTCCTTCCAGTTCTCTGCTGCCACTGACCTGAACGAACTGCAAAAATCACTGAAGCTGGAGATTCCCATCTCCCTCACTAGCTTTAAGAACCAGCTGTCAGAGCAGCTCACAGATCACTGCACCTGTTTATAGCCCATCTGTATACAGTCCATCTATCTACCTCATTCCCATACTGTATTTATTTATTTTGCTCCTTTTGCACCACAGTATCTCTACTTGCACATCCATCTTTCGCACATCTACCATTCCAGTGTTTAATTGCCATATTGTAATTACTTCGCCACCATGGCCTATTTTGCCTTAACTCCCTTATTTGACCTTATTTGCACTCACTGTATATAGACTTTGTTTTATTTTTTTTCTACTGTATTATTGACTGTATGTTTTGTTCATTCCATGTGTAACTCTGTGTTGTTGTTTATGTTGTACTGCTATGCTTTATCTTGGCCAGGTCGCAGTTGAAAATGAGAACTTGTTCTCAACTAGCTTACCTGGTTAAATAAAGGTGGAAAAAAAAATTGCATCGAATAGCCCCAGCGATATGCAACTTTTCAGGGAAGTTAGGAACCAATATACACAGGCAGTCAGGAAAGCAAAGGCTAGCTTTTTCAAACAGAAATTCACATCCTGTAGCTCTAACTCCAAAATGTTTTGGGACACTAAAGTCCATGGAGAACAAGAGAACCTCCTCCCAGCTGCCCACTGCACTGAGGCTAGGTAACACGGTCACCACTGATAAATCCATGATAATCGAACATTTCAATAAGCATTTCTCAACAGCTGGCCACGCCTTCCTCCTGGCTACTGCAACCCCGGCCAACAGCTCCGCCCCCCCGCAGCTACTCGCCCAAGCATCCCCAGCTTCTCCTTCACCCATATCCAGACAGCAGATGTTCTGAAAGAGCTGCGAAACCTGGACCGTTACAAATCAGCTGGGCTAGACAATCTGGACCCTCTCTTTCTAAAACTATCCTCCGCCATTGTTGCAACCCCTATTACCAGCCTGTTCAACCTCTCTTTTGTATTGGAAAGCTGCCAGAGTCATCCCCCTCTTCAAAGGGGGTGACACCCTCGACCCAAACTGTTACAGAACTACAGTGGGGAGAACAAGTGTTTGATACACTGCAGATTTAGCAGGTTTTCCTTCTTACAAAGCATGTAGAGGTCTGTAATTTTTTATCATAGGTACACTTCAACTGTGAGAGACGGAATCTAAAACAAAAATCCAGAAAATCACATTGTATGATTTCTAAGTAATTAATTTGCATTTTATTATTGCATGACATAAGTATTTGATACATCAGAAAAGCAGAACTTAATATTTTGTACAGAAACCTTTGTTTGCAATTACAGAGATCATACGTTTCCTGTAGTTCTTGACCAGGTTAGCACAGACAGCAGCAAGGATTTTGTCCCACTCCTTCATACAGACCTTCTCCAGATCCTTCAGGTTTCGGGGCTGTCGCTGGGCAATACGGACTTTCAGCTCCCTCCAAAGATTTTCTATTGGGTTCAGGTCTGGAGACTGGCTAGGCCACTCCAGGACCTTGAGATGCTTCTTACGGAGCCACTCCTTAGTTGCCCTGGCTGTGTGTTTCGGGTCGTTGTCATGCTGGAAGACCCAGCCACGACCCATCTTCAATGCTCTTACTGAGGGAAGGAGGTTGTTGGCCAAGATTTCGCGATACATGGCCCCATCCATCCTCCCCTCAATACGGTGCAGTCGTCCTGTCCCCTTTGCAGAAAAGCATCCCCAAAGAATGATGTTTCCACCTCCATGCTTCACGGTTGGGATGGTGTTCATGGGGTTGTACTCATCCTTCTTCTTCCTCCAAACACGGCGAGTGGAGTTTAGACCAAAAAGCTCTATTTTTGTCTCGTCAGACCACATGACCTTCTCCCATTTCTCCTCTGGAACATCCAGATGGTCATTGGCAAACTTCAGACGGGCCTGGACATGTGCTGGCTTGAGCATGGGGACCTTGCGTGTGCTGCAGGATTTTAATCCATGACGGCGTAGTGTGTTACTAATGGTTTTCTTTGAGACTGTGGTCCCAGCTCTCTTCAGGTCATTGACCAGGTCCTGCCGTGTAGTTCTGGGCTGATCCCTCACCTTCCTCATGATCATTGATGCCCCACAAGGTGAGATCTTGCATGGAGCCCCAGACCGAGGGTGATTGACCGTCATCTTGAACTTCTTCCATTTTCTAATAATTGCACCAACAGTTGTTGCCTTCTCACCATGCTGCTTGCCTATTGTCTTGTAACCCATCCCAGCCTTTGCAGGTCTACAATTTTATCCCTGATGTCCTTACACAGGTCTCTGGTCTTGGCCATTGTGGAGAGGTTGGAGTCTGTTTGATTGAGTGTGTGGACAGATGTCTATTATACAGGTAACGAGTTCAAACAGGTGCAGTTAATACAGTTAATACATAATACAGTTAATATGAGTGGAGAACAGGAGGGCTTCTTAAAGAAAAACGAACAGGTCTGTGAGACCCGGAATTCTTACTGGTTTGTAGGTGATCAAATTCTTATGTCATGCAATAAATTGAAAATGAATTACTTAAAAATCATACAATGTGATTTTCTGGATTTTTGTTTTAGCGTCCGTCTCTCACCGTTGAAGTGTACCTATGATAAAAATTACAGACCTCTACATGCCCCTTAAGTAGGAAAACCTGCAAAATTGGCAGTGTATCAAATACTTTTTCTCCCCACTGTATTTGATGCTTGGTATGACTTCTTAAAAACAGTTTCTACATATCTTCTTACTAATCCATATTTGATATAGCAGTGTCCACAACTGCATTGACATGGAGATGGGAACAGACTGAGGTTCCCATCAAAACCACTGGATGGCGATAAATCATTGGCTTTCATGAGGTAAACTTTGGTCAAAATGACTTCGTTGTGCAATAGCTGGTGGAGAAATGTAGGATTAATGACAGAGAATGTCAGTGTATGGGTGAGACTTAGTTCTGAAATACCTATGTGAAATTTGTTGACTTAGGTGATTTTTGTATCAGTCCAGACCAGGGTTGAACACAGACCTTTCAGGGTGCAGCTGCTCAAAACTATTGTGATTTTCAATGCTCTTAAGTCCTTAAATATTATCCTTTAACTGATATATGGCTGGCTGGCTAGTGGCTTGTGTGGATATTTTAGTATATGATGGTTAGCTAAGGTTTAGACTACCTGTGTTGCTGCTGCCCAGACACACACACGTGCAACTCCCGACTGAAGAAAGCATGAAGTTGAGTCGGAGAATCGTTGATGCAGCCTCTCCTCTCTATTTCTTTCTGACTCTCTCTGCCAACCAGACCGACTATTGATGATGTATATCAAGTGCAACTCAAATCAACAATTTGGGGCGGCAGGGTAGCCTAGTGGTTAGAGCGTTGGACTAGTAACAGGAAATATGTAAGTTCAAATCCCTGAGCTGACAAGGTACCAGATCTGTTGTTCTGCCCCTGAACAGGCAGTTAACCCACTGTTCCTAGGCCGCCATTGAAAATAAGAATTTGTTCTTAACGGACTTGCCTAGTTAAATAAAGGTACAAAAAAATAAAAAATATGCTACAGTGGCAGTACTGTTGTTATTTAAATATGTTTCACATTATGGCCATTCTGGTGATGGACTGGGCCAAAGGGCCTTTTCTAGGATCTGACCAGTGACTAATCCTATTTGCCTGATCAATTTGTCCCTATTAGCCTTTTGACTCTGCATCTTCATGTTTTCACACTGTAGTCATTATTCATTTCTGTCACTGTTTCACAGATATTGAACTGAAGCACATAGGGGCTGCCTTTGTTCAGGAAATTGAATGAAATTCAATGCAAAGAAATTGCTACATACAATGCATTATACAGTGAGTGTACAAAATATTAATATTGAGTTGCATACCCTTTTGCCTTCCCAACAGCCTCAATTCATCGGGGCGTGGAATCTACAAAGTGTTGAAAGTATTCCACAGGTATTCTGGCCCCTGTTGACTCCAATGTTTCCCACAGTTGTGTCAAGTTGGCTGGATGTCCTTTCAGTGGTGAACCATTATTGATACACACAGGAGTGTGTTATGGTGTGGGGGTGCTTTGCTGGTGAAACTGTCTGTGATTTATTTATAATTCAAGGCACACTTAACCAGCATGGCTACCACAGCATTCTGTACCAATACGCCATCCCATCTGGTTTGAGCTTAGAGGACTATAATTTGTTTTTCAGCAGGACAATGACCCAACACACCTCCAGGGTTTGTAAGGGCTATTTTACCAAGAAAGAGAGTGATGAAGTGCTGTATCAGATGACCTAGCCTTTACAATCCCCCAGCCTCAACCAAATTGAGATGGTTTGGGATGTAACGGACTGCAGAGTGAAGGAAAAGCAGCCAACAGATGCTCAGCATATGTGGGGACTCCTTCAGGACTTTTGGAAAAGCATTCCAGGTGAAGCTGGTTGAGAGAATGCCAAGAGTGTGCAAAGCTGTCATCAAGGCAAATGATGGCTATTTGAAGAATCTCAAATATAAAATATATTTTGATTTGTTCAACACTTTTTGGTAACTAAAGGATTCCATATGTGTTATTTCATAGTTTTGATGTCTTCACTATATTTCTACAATGTAGAAAATAGTAAAAGTAAAGAAAAACCCTTGAATGAGTAGGTGTTCTTAAACTTTGACTGGTAGTGTATGTCCTCCAGTTCAGCTGGCCCTTTGCCACCTTGGACTCAACCCTCACACTTTTATTCTCCCTGTTGGAGAATAGTGATCCTCATCCTCTGGTGCCAGAGTAGCAGACAATGTAGTACAGAGAGGAGGCTGGAATAATAGACAGTGATCTAGTGGGATCTAGTGGGAAAGTGGGCAAATAATATTCTACACTACCTTTCAGGACAAGGGAAGGGAAGTGGTTGTGGTCTTTTGGAGCTGGTGCAACCAGTGATATTAATTGTATTGAAAGCATGTGTGTGTTTGTGCGTGTACATGCGTTGGTGTGCGTGGCATGCGTGTGGTAGTTGGCATGGGTTGAGGGTGTGTGTGACACTATACAAAATGCTTCACTAGTATAAATCCATGAGAATGGGGATGAAACAGGAAACTGTCAGCTAATCTCCTTTGCCACACACCATTTTGGAGATTGGGAATGTGCAGACTTTCATAAAGGTCTAAACTGTGTCAAAGCTGGTCTCTTTCCCATGGCCCATGCTTTAGAAATGCAATATGCCATGAGGTGTAATATGAGGCTTGATACACCCTGATTGATTCTCACTGTGAGTATTATGAATGGGAATAATGTAGAAGCTCAATGATGTAAAACAGATAACAACTATGTGTGAACAAAAAGGTAAGCTCCTCAATGACCCAGTTGGAATCAAGTGGAATAGTCAACCACATCTAACATGTTTTCAATGTTGTTCTTAACAAAATAAAAACCCTAAATTCTGAGAGTGTGTCCGACAAAACAAAACCACTCTACATCCATCAATGTAGCCAGCTTATCATCCGCCACAGGATATCTTTAAATGGAAAATGATGATGATATCTATGGAAAAGATATCCAAGAACAAGGAGTGAAGAACAAGAAGGAGTGAGTTTCCTGTTTCAAATCAACGGTGACAATATTGTTTATTAACTCTTCAACTCTTCAAACTTTTGACAAATTGCCATATTGACATAGTAAATCATATGAAAGTGTATTTCATGCTGAAACCCTCAAAAACACCAATGGTATTCACTAAGTTGCCAGTTTATATTTAGGATAATATTTTACAGCTTTGACATTCAATTTGTTATTTTAAAATGATCTCATTTGATTTTAGATGTAATAAGGCCACACAGACAGCCAGAGTTATGCTGTGTTCATAACCAAGTTGGAAGGTGGTAATTACCATTTGTGAAGCTGTAAAAAGCAGTTGGATGTATTCAGGTGCTATGAACTTATTGAGAAACGCATATTGGGTAATGGCCAGCAAGCTCCGTCAACCATAAACTAAAAGCACAGCTATCATGCTTGTAAACAAATTATAGCAGTCAAAAAAACATTAATAGATATATTGTTTTATAATGTTTTATTGTAACGTTTAACTGCCAAAAAGGCTGTATTGAGGTAATTTCCTTAGTAAGTGACGTCAGAGGTCAGCATGTGGGACAAGTTGAAGCTCGGGGAGGATAGACAAGTTTCCTACTAGTAATTACCAGTTGAAAGGACACGGTCTATAAAAAAGTGGTCAGATGAAGCAGGTGCTAAACTACAGGACTTTTGCTAGCACAGACTGGAATATGTTCCGGAATTCTTCCGATGGCATTGAGGAGTACACCACCTCAGTTACTGGCTTTATCAGTAAGTGCATCGAGGACGTCGTCACCACAGTGACTGTACGTACATACCCCAACCAGAAGCCATGGATTACAGGCAACATTCGCACTGAGCTAAAGGGTAGAGCTGCCGCTTTCAAGGTGCGGGACTCTAACCCAGAAGCATATAAGATAATAAATCCTTCTATGTCCTCCAATGAACCATCAAACAGGCAAAGGGCTAACACAGGACTAAGATCGAATCATACTACACCAGCTCAGACACTCGTCGGATGTGGCAGAGCCTGCAAACTATTTCCAACTACAAAGTCAAGCACAGCCGCGAGCTGCCCAGTGACACAAGCCTACCAGACGAGCTAAATGACTTCTATGCTCACTTTGATGCAAGGCATGCACACTGAGGCATGCATGAGAGAATCAGCAGCTCCGGACGACTGTGTGATCACGCTCTCCGTAGACGATGTGAGTAAGACCTTTAAACAGGTCAACATTCACAAGGTCGTGGGCAAGACGGATTACCAGGATGTGTTATCCGGGCATGTGCTGACTAACTGGCAGGTGTCTTCACTGATCTATTGAGTCTGTAATACCAACATGCTTCAAGCAGACCACCATAGTCCCTGTGCCCATGAGCACTATGGTAACCATAATTTAGGGTTAGGTAACCCTAAATTATGTTCGTAGCCATGAAGTGCTTTGAAAGGCTGGTAGTGGCCCACATTAACACCATTATCCTGTTAGGGATCCCTTCACCCCCATTCCCGCTCAAATCCCGTTAACGGGATTGATTTGACAACACCCAGTGAAATTACAGCACGCCGAATACAAAAACAGAAAGACTCCGAAAAATTCTCAAAACATAGATGTGAAATACATCAAAATAAAACTTAACTTCTTATTAATCCAGCCACAGTGTCAGATTTCAAAAAGGCTTTACAGTGAAAAGATACCATGTGATTATCTGAGGACAGCATCCCGCATACAAACACATGAATATCAGATTTCAACCAGCCAGGTGCGACACAAAAGTCAGAAATAACGATATAATTCATGCCTTACCTTTGAAGATCTTCTGTTGGCACTAGCAAATGTCCCAGAAACATCACAAATTGTCATTTTTGTTCGATAAATTCCTTCTTTATATCCCCAAAATATCCATTTATTTGGCACGTTTGATTCAGAAAATACGTTAGAATGCTCTTCATTGACTACAGCTCAGTGTTCAACACCATAGTGCCGTCAAAGCTCTTCACTAAGCTAAGGATGCTGGGACTGAACTCCTCCCTCTGCAACTGGATCCTGAACTTCCTGACGGGCCACCCCAGGTGGTGAGGTTAGGTAGCAACACATCTCCCACGCTGATCTGGAGACTGGAGACTGGAGCCTGGAGACTGGAGACTGGAGCCACTCGTGCATGCTCTGTCCCCTCCTGTACTCCCTGTTCACCAACGACTGCATGGCCAGGCAAGACTCCAACACCATCATTACGTTTGCAGATGACACAACATTGGTAGGCCTGATGACAGACAATGACGAGACAGCCTATAGGGAGGAGGTCAGAGACCTGGCAGAGAGGTTCCAGAATAACAACCTATTCCACAACATAATGAAGACAAAGGAGTTGGTTGTGGACTACAGGAAAAGGAGAACCGAGCACAATCCCATTCTCATTGACAGGGCTGTAGTGGAGCAGGTTGAGAGCTTCAAGTTCCTTGGTGTCCACATCAACAACAAACTAGAATGGTCCAAACACACCAAGACAGTCGTGAAGAGGGCACGACAAAACCTATTCCCCCTCAGGAGACTGAAAAGATTTGGCATGGGTCCTGAGATCCTCAAAAGGTTCTACAGCTGCAACATTCCAAGATGGCGTAGCAGTGAAGTTGTTCATCCTCTCATGTACTTTCGTATTTTTCGTATTTTATTTTTTCTAGCTCATAGCTAGCTTGCACTCACCGTGGCACCCAGTACTGAAGCTATCCCTGAGGACCACCTCCCGGCCTACTCAGCTGTTCACCCGAACCCCACTCATACACTGCTAAAGCCCAATACTCCACCGGATTCTTGCTGTAAACTCTGGACATTTTTTCCGTATCACCGCTGCAACCGATTGGCTATAGTGGCTGACGCCACTACCACAAAGCTAGCACCAGTTAGCCGTGAGCCAGGCGCATCTCCCGGCTAGCAACCTAAATTCTACAATACCTCTTTCGCCATCTGGCTTGGATTCTCTGTCGATACGGCGCCCCGCAGCACCACCACGACTGGTCTGCCGACGAATACTCCATCCGCTGTGCCTTCAACCGGCCTCCGTCGGAGCAGACGCTCCTACAAGCCCCGGGCTACTAACTTTAAATGCCGTGTCGCCCACACCATGATCACTTGGCTACATAGCTGATGCCTGCTGGACTGTCCATTAATCACGGTACTCCATTCTGTTTTTGTTTTTTTTTCATCTGTCGTCCCCAGCCGCAAACTCAGACTCTGTGTGTAGTTAATCCGACCCTCTCTGCCTAGTCATCGCCATTTTACCTGCTGTTGTTGTGTTAGCTGATTAGCTGTTTTGTCTCACCTGTTGTTTTAGCTAGCTCTCCCAATCAACACCTGCGATTACTTTATGCCTCGCTGTATGTCTCTCTCAAATGTTAATATGCCTTGTATACTGTTGTTCAGGTTAGTTATCGTTGTTTTAGTTTACAATGGAGCCCCTAGTTCCACTCTTCATACCTCTGATACCTCCTTTGTCCCACCTCCCACACATGCGGTGACCTCACCCATTACAACCAGCATGTCCAGAGATACAACCTCTCTTATCATCACCCAGTGCCTGGGCTTACCTCCACTGTACCCGCACCCCACCATACCCCTGTCTGCGCATTATGCCCTGAATATATTCAACCATGCCCAGCTCCTTTTATTCTTTGTCCCCAACGTTCTAGGAGACCAGTTTTGATAGCCTTTAGCCGCACCCTCATACTACTCCTCCTCTGTTCTGCGGGTGATGTGGAGGTAAACCCAGGCCCTGCATGTCCCCAGGCACGCTCATTTGTTGACTTCTGTGATCGAAAAAGCCTTGGTTTCATGCATGTCAACATCAGAAGCCTCCTCCCTAAATGTATTTTACTCACTGCTTTAGCACACTCTGCCAACCCTTGATGTCCTTGCCATGTCTGAATCCTGGCTTAGGAAGGCCACCAAAAATTCCACCAAAGAGATTTCCATACCCAACTATAACATTTTCCGTCAAGATAGAACTGCCAAAGGGGGAGGAGTTGCAGTCTACTGCAGGGATAGCCTGCAAAGTAATGTCATACTTTCCAGGTCCATACTCAAACAGTTCGAACTACTAATTTTAAAAATTACTCTCTCCAGAAATAAGTCTCTCACTGTTGCCGCCTGCTATACCGACCCCCCTCAGCTCCCAGCTGTGCCCTGGACACCATTTGTGAATTGATTGCCCCCCATCTAGCTTCAGAGTTTGTTCTGTTAGGTGACCTAAACTGGTATATGCTTAACACCCCGGCAGTCCTACAATCTAAGCTATATGCCCTCAATCTCACACAAATCCTCAAGGAACCCACCAGGTACAACCCTAAATCTGTAAACAAGGGTACCCTCATAGACGTTATCCTGACCAACTGGCCCTCCAAATACACCTCCGCTGTCTTCAATCAGGATCTCAGCTTTCACTGCCTCATTGCCTGTATCCGCTACGGGTCCGCAGTCAAACTACCACCCCTCATCACTGTCAAACGCTCCCTACAACACTTCTGCGAGCAGGCCTTTCTAATCTTCCTGGCCCGAGTATCCTGGAAGGGTTATCCTGCCCACTGCACTGAGGCTAGGTAACACGGTCACCACCGATAAATCCATGATAATCGAAAACTTCAACAAGCATTTCTCAACGGCTGGCCATGCCTTCCTCCTGGCTACTCCAACCTCGGCCAACAGCTCCGCACCCTCGCAGCTACTCACCCAAGCCTCCCCAGCTTCTCCTTTACCCAAATCCAGATAGCAGATGTTCTGAAAGAGCTACAAAACCTGGACCAGTACAAATCAGCTGGGCTTGACAATCTGGACCCGCTATTTCTGAAACTATTCGCCGCCATTGTCGCAACCCCTATTACCATATCGTCTGAGTTCCCCAAGGATTGGAAAGATGCCACAATCATCCCACTCTTCAAAGGGGGAGACACCCTGGACCCAAACTGTTACAGACCTATATCCATCCTGCCCATCTAAGGTCTTCGAAAGCCAAGTCAACAAACAGATCACTGACCATCTCGAATCCCACCGTAACTTCTCCGCTGTGCAATCTGGTTTCCGAGCCGGTCACGGGTGCACCTCAGCCATGCTCAAGGTACTAAACGATATCATAACCACCATCGATAAAAGAGAGTACTGTGCAGCCGTTTTCATCGACCTCGCCAAGGCTTTCTACTCTGTCAATCACCATATTCTTATCGGCAGTCTCAGTAGCCTCGGTTTTTCTAATGACTGCCTTGCCTGGTTCACCAACTACTTTGCAGACAGAGTTCAGTTCGTCAAATCGGAGGGCATGTTGTCCGGTCCTCTGGCAGTCTCTATGGGGGTGCCACAGGGTTCAATTCTCGGGCCGACTCATTTCTCTGTATATATCAACGATGTTGCTCTTGCTGCGGGCGATTCCCTGATCCAGCTCTACGCAGACGACACCATTCTGTATACTTCTGGCCCTTTCTTGGACACTGCTATCTAACCTCCAAACGAGCTTCAATGCCATACAACACTCCTTCCGTGGCCTCCAACTGCTCTTAAACGCTAGTAAAACCAAATACATGCTTTTCAACCGTTTGCTGCCTGCACCGCAAGCCCGACTAGCATCAACACCCTGGATTGTTCCCGACCTAGAATATATGGACATCTATAAGTACCTAGGTGTCTGGCTAGACTGTAAACTCTCCTTCCAGATCATATCAAACATCTCCAATCTAAAATCAGATCTAGAGTCGGCTTTCTATTCCGCAACAAAGCCTCCTTCACTCACACCGCCAAACTTACCCTAATAAAACTGACTATCCTACCGAACCTCGACTTCGGCGATGTCATCTACTCAGCAAACTGGATGCAGTTTATCACAGTGCCATCCGTTTTGTTACTAAAGCACCTTATACCACCCTCCACTGCGACCTGTATGCTCTAGTCAGCTGGCCCTCGCTACATATTCGTCGCCAGACCAACTGGCTCCAGGTCATCTACAAGTCCATGCTAGGTAAAGCTCCGCCTTATCTCAGTTCACTGGTCACGATGGCAACACCCACCCGTAGCACGCGCTCCAGCAGGTGTATCTCTCTGATCATCCCTAAAGCCAACACCTCATTTGGCCGTCTTTCCTTCCAGTTCTCTGCTGCCTGTGACTGGAACGAATTGCAAAACTCTCTGAAGTTGGAGACTTTTATCTCCCTCACCAACTTTAAACATCTGCTATCTGAGCAGCTAACCGATCTCTGCAGCTGTACATAGTCCATTGGTAAACAGCCCACCCAATTTACCTACCTCATCCCCATACTGTTTTTATTTATTTACTTTTCTAATCTTTTGCACACCAGTATCTCTACCTGCACATGACCATCTGTTCATTTATCACTCCAGCGTTAATCTGCTAAATTGGAATTATTCGCCTACCTCCCCATGCCTTTTGCACACAATGTATATAGACTCTTTTTCTTCTTTTTTTTCTACTGTGTTATTGACTTGTTTATTGTTTACTCCATGTGTAACTCTGTGTTGTCTGTTCATACTGCTATGCTTTATCTTGGCCAGGTCGCAGTTGTAAATGAGAACTTGTTCTCAACTAGCCTACCTGGTAAAATAAAATAGAAATAAAAACATTGAGAGCATCACTGCCTTGTACAGCAACTCTTTGGACTCCGAACGCAAGGCACTACAGAGGGTAGTGCATACGGCCCAGTACATCACTGGGGCAAAGCTGCCTGTCATCCAAGATCTCTACACCAGACGGTGTCAGAGGAAGGCCCTTATTAAAATGATTAACAACCCCAGCCACCCCAGTCTAAGTCCAAAAGGCTTCTCAACAGCTTTTACCCCCAAGCACTAAGACTCCTGTAAAGGTATTCAAATGGCTACCCAGATAATTCCATGGTCTGTCCCGGCACGTCCCAGCACCCCCTTTCTGTTAATCATCTATTCATAGTCACTTTAACTGTACATACATATTACCTCAATTAGCCCGACTAACCGGTGCCCCCGCACATTGTACCGGTACCACCAGTATATAGCCTCGCTCTGATATTTCCACTAACATTTTACTGTTTGTTTTTCATTTCTTTACTCTTATTGTTTATCTAATACCTATTATTTGCTTAAAAATTGCACTGTTGTTAAGGGCTTGTAAGTAAGCATTTCATTTTAAGGTGCACGTGACAAATGCACTTTGATTTGGGGCATTCAAGTGGATTGTCTCCAACATTATGTGGCGAATGCCACTTTCACACGTGGTTATGAGTGCAGCAATAGTTATACATTCTGGTACCCTCCCTTTGCAAACCTAGTCCCAAGTGAAACGGAGACAAAATCCCTCCTCTAATAGTTTCATAAGGGGTTTGGTCTCATCTACTTCTGAGGTCCTCTATGTTATTACACCAGAGGAAAAATGTATTCTGATGCTACCTCAGACTCCAACTATGGTACTTGACTAAAGGGGCAAACTAGAGGACAGTGGTAATGATATATTGTGATTATTAAAGAACATTGTGTTTCCACATATAGCCTTCATCGGGATGCTTGTTGTTACACCAAACACTTCCCAGACTCCCCCACAGATTCCCATGTAACCAACCCCACATCAAAGCCCTCCCCAATACAAGACAGTGGGGGATTGTGAAAGTGTATGGGGTGTTTAATTTGTCTGCTTCTCGATACAGAACATTCTGTTTATTATGACCGGAACAGTCTGAGCATAGCAGACAGTAGTAAACAAATAAAATATCTACTATATGTGTACTTTATTCAGCATGGGAAACTTGAACATATTTGTTGATTTAGATTTGAAAACACAATATAGCTATTGTCTCTCTCTCTCTATATAGATATATCCTTCATTTAATTCCCCCCTGCAAAATTCTTCCCTAATTTTATTGAATGAATTGTCAGTTTATGATGAGGTCTCTTAAATTGTTCACATGTTGCTTTTTAATTTGGTCCTATTGAGTTGAAACTAAGAAAAGACAACAAACAACTTGATTATGAGTGCATGATCATCGGTTTTATTGGAGTGCTTAACATTTTGGCAGGTGTTAAATATCTATGATTTGCCAATGTCATTTGTTAGCATGTTAATTTGACATTCACTGTAAAAAAGCTAAAGCTCTGTACGTCTAATGGGAAGAATCCTACAAAAGCTTCATGTCTATTTGGTTTTCAACTTAACTCTGTCCTTTCTTGATAAAGTTGTGATTCTTTTAGATTTAGGAAGGTCCAAGCAGGAACGCTACCTGGACGCCAGTGCATTCTGATGTGTACACCCCAAAAAGACATTACCAATAGACAATTATTCTAATGCATATCTGTGGCTGGTATGGTTTCAGACAATAATGTCTCTTGTATTTTATAGACAGAGTGTTAGCTGTGGGAAGAGAGGGGAAGAGATTTAATCACACTTCACATGATGTCTGTATATGTTGAGAATTAAATGTTCACCATATTTAAACATGAATCAGAAACCCCCCTTCCTTGGGAAGTAAAGACTACCCACTGGGCACAGATGTCAATTCAAATTCTATTCCACATTAGTTCATCGTAATTTCATTGAAATGACGTGGAAACATTGATTCACGCAGTGTGTGCCAAGTGGGTAGTTATTACAAAATAGCCCGTTTAAGGAAACTAATGTCTCAGGTCACTACTTCACTAGAAAGCCATTTGAATGTAAACGACGTGAGTTGGGTGGGCATTCTATGTTTTGTGTGTTTAGGTAGTTTTTCTGTGTTTGGCCTAGTATGGTTCTCAATCAGAGGCAGGTGTCGTTAGTTGTCTCTGATTGAGAATCATACTTAGGTAGCCTGGGTTTCACTGTTTGTTTGTGGGTGATTGTTTCCGTGTCTGTGTTTTACACCACACGGTACTGTTTTCGGTTTTGGTTATTCACGTTACGTTTATTGTTTTTGTATTGAGTGTTCAGTTTATGTGTTTAAATAAACAACCATGGACACTTACCACGCCGCATATTGGTCCTCCGATCCTTCTCGCCTCTCCTCTTCAGACGAAGAGGAGGAAAGCCATTACAGCCATATAGTACGCTTCTGTCTATTTGAGCTGGTCAGTATGTCTAGGTAATCCTGTCTAACAAATAATATTCTTTAATGTATCGCGTATTAAACTGCATAGGTGTTCCTCTCCACTTTCTGGAGGACACAAGTTTTGAAATCAGTGGAATTCAAGTATGATAGCTAAGGAGATGGAGAAAACACCTGCTAGCTAGCTACGTTTTCAGATATGTGTGTTATGAGATATGAGTGTTTTAATTTCAAGTTAAATAGTACTGCTAGCTAACATTATGTGTATGATCTTAATATTTGTATTTCAGAGCCATTTACTAGCTAACATTGGCCCTGGCTGTTTAGCTACCTGCGGATTCATGCAGGGTAGTAACTTCATGAGTTGGGATTATGGTTCATTGTTTATTAACTAGCTATCTAGCTACATGTCTTAACAAAATACTTTCATCTGAGTGTGCCAGAGTGCAGTATAACAGATACATTTACGAACGCTCAACACCCGTTGAATATGGCTGGTGTCAGTAAACGTTGGCAAAAAAGCATAATTAAGTTGTTGCCAGAAACACAGTTACAGTCACCAATGCTCTGGATAACAGGAAAACAGCCTAACTAGCTCTGCTAGGGCAAGTAAAATGGTCAGAGTGGGGTGTTCTCTCATTTGTTTCTGGAAGTAGCTAGCAAGCTAGCCAATGTTAGCCAGTTAGCTTGGGTGCTTGACTGCCATTGTAAGGTCAGAACGTTTGGATCAACCCTACTCATCGTCCAGAACGTCCAGGGTGCGCTCTGAACGCTCTGAGAGCAAAACAGTCTGAATTTACAAACAGATAATCTGACAGCACAGTTGCAGTCACCACAGTTCTGGATAACATAACAGCCTAACCAGCTCTGCTTGGGCGAGTAATGTTCAATGAGCTGTTCTATCCAGAGTCCTTTGAAACCACCTCCCGCTGTTCAAGGACCATCCCCTGGCATTTTCTACAAAAAATCTGCCTAAAACAAATGTAACACCTACTCCCATTGCCTGCCTCTTGGATTTCACCTGGTGATCTGTTCATCATCTTCCCTGGCCTGTCTCCCCCCGTCTGGTACAGGTACCCCCGCCACACTCCCAAGCTTTTGCTTGCCTGGTGCGAGTGACTCTGAACTTACAATGGCTAGGCCCAAGTCGTTATACTGTTTCTTGTGCTTTATGCTATTTGCCTCATGACGCCTGCATGCTTAGTTTACTTTGAACTTGCTTGTTTACCCAACCAATGGACAGACGGTTTGTTCCAACACTTGGGAGTCTCTCTATTGGTTACACTCTTGGCTTCCCATCCTATTCTAACTACCTCTCGCCGGCTTTGTTTTCATGTTACCTGATGAAATTGCTGTACTATGTGATCAAGTTGCAATCTAATGCATATTCAAATGTCATAAATCAACACTGCAGAGCTCTCCCTGTCCTCTGCTGTGCCCTAATTTTATTACTGCTGATGCTATCTGGCAATGTGCATGTACACCCTGGCCCACCTGTTGCTAACCACAATTCTGATATGTGCTCCGATTTCTGCAAGTTAACACTGGAAGCTTATTACCTGAAGTGGATCAATTGAAAGTGTGGGTTCACAGCTCCAATCCAGATGTTTTGGTCATTACTGAGATGTGGACTTCTTCAGGATCGGCGTCGCTTCCAATGGACGGTTAAGCTAACATAGGCTAATGCGATTAGCATGAGGTTGTAAGTAACAAGAGCATTACCAAGGATATAGACACATCTGATATTGGCAGAAAGTTAAAATTCTTGTTAATCTAATTGCACTGTCCAATTTACATTAGCTATTACAGTGAAAGAATACATGCTACTGTTTGAGGAGAGTGCACAATTTAGAACAGGAAAAGTTATCTATAAACAAATTAGGCACATTTGGGTAGTCTTGATACAACATTTGGAAATGCAATGGTTCATTGGATCAGTCTAAAACTTTGCACATACACTGACGATCTCTACTGGTCAAAATCTAAATTGCAACTGGGCTGGAATAATGCATTATGGCCTTTCTCTTGCATTTCAAAGATGATGGTACAAAAAATTTAAAACAATGGTGTTTTTTTAGTATTATCTTTTACCAGATCAATTGTGTTATATTCTACTATGTTCCTTTCACATTTCCATAAACTTCAAAGTATTTCCTTTCAAATGGTACCAAGAATATGCATATCCTTGCTTGAGGCCTGAGCTATAGGCAGATTTGGTTTAGATAAAACAATGAAAAAAAACATACGTTTTTTTTTTTTTTTGTACGATCTTTAAAATGAACAAGATAAAACAAACATTCTCAGTGAGAAATATAAGAGGGCAACAGTACTTGTGCAAAGTTTCAGAATGATAACTTCCAAAATGAGTGTGCTACATGACATTTATCATGAACTCACCCAGGTGTCCCACACAAGTAGCAAATGTACCCAAAGTGGCCAAATTGGTGAAGGTATACATTTTGAAACAAATAACTGTATACAAAATACCAAAATGGTATTCGAACACACACCCCCCCCCAAAAAATTGAGAAAAATAAAAAAAATAATGGAAAAAAATAATTATGGATAAAAAAATATGAAACTTAATACATTTACAAAATAACATGGGTAACTATTTGCACACTTTCAATATTTGGAAGACCCTCAGTCCTCTATCAAATCAAATCAATTTATATAGCCCCAGCCTAAAACCCCAAACAGCAAGCAATGCAGGTGTAGAAGCACGGTGGCTAGGAAAAACTCCCTAGAAAGGCAAAAAGCTAGGAAGAAACCTAGAGAGGAACCAGGCTATGAGGGGTGGCCAATCCTCTTCTGCCTGTGCCGGGTGGAGATCAAAGTGGTTGTAGAGGGTGCAACAGGACAGCACCTCACGAGTAAAAATGAACAGTTTAGGGTTCCATAGCCGCAGGCAGAACAGTTGAAACTGGAACAGCGGCAAGGCCAGGTGGACTGGGGACAGCAAGGAGTCATCATGCCAGGTAGTCCTGATGCATGGTCCTAGGGCTCAGGTCCTCCGAGAGAGAGAAAGAGAGAATTAGAGAGAGCATATTTAAATTCACACAGGACACCGGATAAGACTCCCATTCGGGGTCAGTGTCACTGTGAAAGAAAATGTTCAGTCAACAGGTCAACAGGTTGATTAAACTGGTCAAACTAAGTAGAGAATCAATCTTCAGGATGTTATTATCATATATATCCAATAATGTTCCAACCGGAGAATTTGTTTTTGTCTACAGAGTAATGGAACGCAAGGCGATATAATGACTACTGCGCATAACCAGGAACTGGCATTCTGCCAGACCAGTGACTCAAATAGCTGCCATCTGGTCCCACATCACACTAGAGGCTTCATTCCCCGTTCTACTGACTGTTGACATCTAGTGGAAGGCGTAGGAAGTGCGAACAGATCCATATCTTATTTGGAGGTGAATAGGCGATGAGTTGAAGATCAACCAGCCCCAGAATTTCCACTTCCTGTTTGGAAGTTTGCCTGCCCTATGAGTTCTGTTATACTCACAGACATAATTCAAACAGTTTTAGAAACTTCAGAGTGTTTTCTATTCAATATGAATAATACTATGCATACATTAGCATCTGGGACAGAGTAGGAGGCAGTTCTCTATGGGCACGCAATTCATCCAAAGTGAAAATTCTGCCCCCTATCCCTAAAAGGGTAAAATAAACAGACTATGGTTTGCAACTGCACATGGGGACAAAGATCATACTTTTGGGAGAAATGTCCTCTGGTCTGGTGAAACAAAAATAGAACTGTTTGGCCATAATGACCATCGTTATGTTTGCAGGAAAAAGGGGGAGGCTTGCAAGCCAAAGAACACCATCCCAACTGTGAAGCACGGGGGTGGCAGCATCATGTTGTGGGGGTGCTTTGCTGCAGGAGGGACTGGTGCCATTCACAAAATAGATGGCATAATGATCAAATGAAGATTATGTGGATATTTTGAAGCAACATCTCAAGACAGCAAGGAGTCCTACAAACCTGACTCAGTTACACCGGCTCAATCAGGAGGAATGGGCCAAAATTCACCCAACTTATTGTTGGAAGCTTGTGGAAGGCTACCCAAAACGTTTGACCCAAGTTAAACAATTTAAAGGCAATGCTACCAAATACTAATTGGTTGTATGTAAAGTTCTGACCCACTGGGAATGTGATGAAATTAATCATTCTCTCTACTATTATTCTGGCATTTCACATTCTTAAAATAAAGTGGTGATCGTAACTGACCTAAGACAGGGAATTTTCACTAGGATTAAATGTCAGGAATTGTGAAAAACTGAGTTTAGATGTATTTGGTTAAGGTGTTTGTACACTTCCGACTTCAACTGTACCTACTGCAGCCCTCATCCTTCACATCCAACACCCAGTTTGCCAGTCACATTCTGTTAAAGGTCCCAAAGCACACACATCCCTGGGTCGCTCCTCTGTTCCGTTTGCTGCAGCTAGCGACGGGAACGAGCTGCAACACACACTCAAACTGGACAGTTTTCTCTCTCTCTTCATTCAAAGATGCAATCATGGACACTCTTACTGATAGTTGTGGCTGCTTTGCGTGATGTATTGTTGTCTTACCTTCTTGCCCTTTGTGATGTTGTCTGTGCCCAATAATGTTGGTACCATGTTTTATGCTGCTACCATGTTGTCATGTTGTGTTGCTACCACGCTGTGTTGTCATGTGTTGCTGCCATACTATCTTAGCTATCCCTTTATGTAGTGTTGTGGTGTCTCTTTTGTCGTGATGTGTGTTTTGTCCTTTATTTATTTTTTATCCCAGCCCCCGTCCCCACAGGAGGCCTTTTGACTTTTGTTCTTTAACTGACTTGGCTAGTTAAAAAAAGGTTAAGTAAAAATAAAAAATATATAACAAATGTGTGTCTGGAAGTAGCTAGCAAGTGGTGCTTGACTGCTGTTTTTAGAACAGAACGATCATATCAACCCTTAAAGAGATGGGTGGGGCTAAAGCTCTCCAGCAGTAGTACCAAAACATTCAAAAGGCCTCTTTCTCAAAAGCAGAATTACTTTCCCATTGTTCCTCAACTGTAGTGTACAATATAACATGAGTCTCTACTTTTATCCAATGTAAAAAACACAATTTCAAATGTTGCTACATAATAGCGATTTGAGCCAGTCGGTCACATATTCTATTAAAAACCCTCATGGCCTTGTTTTGCCAAGGTGAAGCATCGGAAGCCTAGCTATTTTAGGTTGACGGACTCACAGATAAAAACAAATTATCCACAAGTTGCTCATTTACAGATTGGCCTACTTTGAATCAGCAAGAAACCTCAACATGTCCTTTATCAGTGACCGTTTTGCTCACCTTTTATAAGAATGGTTATTGTGAGACACAACATTACTGTTTAATGTGACCTTTTCTGATTATGCTGCCTTTTTCGACTATTTGATGGAAAATCTCTGAACAAAGAATTCCCCATTTCAGATTGGACCAGATCGAGTTTGGGAGGACTTGGACGAAGGGGCAAGGTAGCATGACCAGCCCAAACTCCGATACTGCATTAGCAATACTGTGCTGTCTATTAATGAGGGTTCACTTAGGTTATGATTGAGGAGAAATGTTCATATCCCCCACTCTCCTACACACCGATTGTAGATTTGTAATTTCTTTTTCTGAAATGCTTCTGATCGTGTTAGTGATAAAAATAAAGTTTTAGGAGTTGATTCAATCCATAGCACAGAAGATCAGTGGTTATAGCGTGATTAACATTTCAAGGCAATGTTTCTGCATTTGTGCATTCATCGTAAATGCTGCGTACGTCGGCTCAACCGGAAATGACCTTTAAACTGTAAACCATGCTACAGCACAGATCTTCTGCATTACGGATTGAATCGAGCCCTACACCATAGAAAAGTAATGAAAAGATAAGCAAGCTAAAATGACTTCACATGAAACACTTATCTAGTAGTTTCTAGTGGTATTGACAGGCACCTTTGAATTCGGCAAATGGTCTTGATTTGTGAGCATATTTGAGGGATTCTACTTCAAATGATATGATCCCTCTCTCTCGGCTTCCTGCCGATGTCATCCTGTTAACACTTACCACCTCCCCCCACCCCCCCAGGAAGAAGTGACCACATATGGACCTTGGTACTGTCCCATGGGCTTGTGCACAATATATGTCCCAGAGCGACATGGGGGAGATGGGAAGACACCGTCAACAAAGAGCTACTGGCCCAATCTGTGAGTTACAGTTCTCTCCAAAAGCATAATGCTGATCTATCTGATCAAACATATTTAATTTGGGCACTGTGTATGGGTGGGATGCAGTGTGTGAGTAGTGAAACACCTTGAATTAAAGCATAACAAAACAAAGATGTAATATACAAACCTCCATCAGTGTTCGAAATCTTCGCCAGATCTCATGACAAAGTACGCAAGGTAAACATGACTCACCTCAATCGAGTAAACTAATGGACAGATTTGTAAATGTCAAGCTAAACAGTCCATAATGTCCTCAATAAACAAATTAACCGATTTGCTGACATCCTGTTTTAAAGAGAGAGAGAGGTTTACAGCTTGAATTATACATCTGGTCATATTATGGGAAAGTCCCCTGTCAAAGATGGTGTGCAATGCTGTATTTATTTCAAACACATGTCAAACAAGACTTCCATTGGGTAAGAGGTGGGTAGAGGCTGTTTGTCATTGAGGAGATTTATTTGATCCCTCCTATAAGACTAAACAACCTGCATTTTGCATGTCTTTTTTCTTCCCACGAGGGAGGTCAAATGGGGACTAGCATACAAGAACCATAACCATCTGCTGTAGGAGAGACTTACACTCTTTTATATATATATATATATATACACAGTTGAAGTCGGAAGTTTACATACTGTACATTTTAGCCAAATACATTTAAACTCTGTTTTTCACAATTCCTGACATTTAATCCTAGTAAAATGTCCCTGTCTTAGGTCAGTTAGGATCACCACTTTATTTTAAGAATGTAAGATGTCAGAATAATAGTAGAGAGAATGATTTATTGCAGCTTTTATTTCTTTCATCACATTCCCAGTGGGTCAGAAGGTTACATGCACTCAATTAGTATTTGGTAGCATTGCCTTTCAATTGTTCAACTTGGGTCAAACGTTTTGGGTAGCCTTCCACAAGATTCCCACAATAAATTGGGTAAGTTCTAGCCCATTCCTCCAGATAGAGCTGGTGTAACTGAGTCAGGTTTGTAGGCCTCCTTGCTTGCACACGCTTTTTCAGTTCTGCCCCAAAATGTTCAATAGGAGTGAGGTCAAGGCTTTGTGATGGCCACTCCAATACCTTGACTTTGTCCTTAAGCCATTTTGCCACAACTTTGTAAGTATGCTTGGGGTCATTGTCCATTTGGAAGAACAATTTGTGACCAAGCTTTAACTTCCTGACTGATGTCTTGAGATGTTGCTTCAACATTTCCACATAATTTTCCCACCTCATGATGCCATCTTTTTTGTGAAGTGCACCAGTCCCTCCTGCAGCAAAGCACCCCCACAAAATGATGCTGCCACCCCCGTGCTTCACAGTTGGGATGGTGTTCTTCGACTTGCAAGCCTCCCCCTTTTTCCTCCAAACATAACGATGGTCATTATGGCCAAACAGCTCTATTTCTGTTTCATCAGACCAGAGGACATTTCTCCAAAAAGTACAATCTTTGTTCCCATGTGCAATTGCAAACCATAGCGTGTCTTTTTTATGGCAGTTTTGAAGCAGTGGCTTCTTCCTTACTGAGCGGCCTTTCAGGTTATGTAAATACAGGATTCATTTTACTATGGATATAGATACGTTTGTAGCTTTTTCCTCCAGCATCTTCACAAGGACCTTTGCTGTTGTTCTGAGATTCATTTACAATTTTCGCACCAAAGTACGCTCATCTGTAGGAGATAGAACGAGTCTCCTTCCTGAGCGGTATGATGGCTACGTGATTCCATGGTGTTTATACTTGCGTACTATTGTTTGTACAGATGAATGTGGTACCTTCAGGCGTTTAGAAGTTGCTCCCAAGGATGAACCAGACTTGTGGAGGTCTACAATTGGCCTTGGGTCTTGGCTGATTTCTTTTGATTTTCCCATGATTTCAATCAAAGAGGCACTACGTTTGAAGTTAGGCATTGAAATACATCTACAGGTACACCTCCAATTGACACAAATGAAATCAATTAGACTATCAGAAGCTTCTAAAGCCATGACATCGTTTTCTGGAATTTTCCAAGCTGTTTAAAGGCACAGTCAATTTAGTGTGTGTAAACTTCTGACCCACTGGAATTGTGATACAGTGATTTATAAGTGAAATAATCTGTTTGTAAACAATTGTTGGAAAAATGACTTGTGTCATGCAAAAGTAGATGTCCTAACCCACTTGCCAAAACAATAGTTTTAACAAGAAATTTGTGGAGTTGTTGAAAAATGAGTTTTAATGACTCCAACCTAAGTGTATGTAAACTTACGACTTCAACTGTATATATATATATATATATATATATATATATATATATATATATATATATATTTATATATAAATAAAAGTGTGCATCTAGAACCTAAAAGGGTCTTCGGCTGTCCCCATAGGAGGACCCTTTCGATAACCCTTTTTGGTTCCAGGTAGAAGTGTTTTGGTTCAGTGTAGAATCCTTTTGGATTTCATGTAGAACGCTTTTCCCAGAGGGGTCTACATAGAACCCAAAATGATTCTACTTGGAACCAAAAAGTGTTATTCTATGGGGACCGCCAAAGAACCCTTTTGGAACCCTTGTTTTCTAATAATGTGGAAGTGTCACCTGAGTTTGTTCTCTTTTAATCCTTGATGGATATCAAATGATACATATCCTATGCACCAAGTCAAAAAATCAGCTGTTGTGCAAAACTTGTAATGCAGTGTGGTGATTTAGACGGTTTATTGGTCATCCTGTGCGGTCATTTGCTTATGGCTTATGGAAATACGGTTTAAAGTCTACATTTACTCTAAATTACCATGGGGTTTCTAGCCTTTAATAATCTGGTGGTCAGGTCCATTGCAGGATCTTGTTGCACAGAGGAGTAAGACAATTTTAAGTGTGTTTATAGTACTTGATACATAAGACCTCTTTGAATATTGATAAGGATTAAAAACACAGGGCAGAGAACAAAAGTTTGACATCATTGAGTGAAACATGAAAGGATTTTGAGAAGTCAATTAACTTAATTCTGTTAATGTACTGTATTCTATCATGTGTATTTGATTGTTCCACATACTGATGCCTCTATTTGGGGACAGTCAGGAATGTACTCTGGGGTCAGAGGTCACAGCAGGCAGGTGGGGCTGAAAACACACAACACAAATACAATCATTTCAATTAATAATTTAGCAATTTCAATGTCATGTGGAACACCAATAGTCGTCAATTAGTACTGAAAAGGGACATCATTCTTCACTTCACCTTCACCCCTTCACCCAACCTAATTGGTTGAGGTTGTTCAAAAGTGGTGGGTTACATTCAAGTCGAGTAGAGATAGGTGGTTACAAAGTCACCCCTGCACAGTGAGATTGTGTCTTGAACTGTTGGTGGGAGGGAGATGTGGTAGCACAATTACAAGATGTTATGTTTATGCACCAGATGGCTGTTTTATGAAATAGAGTAAGGTTCTTAGGACTCTCTCTCTTCCTTTCTGAGTTAACTGAGAGGAGTATTTTGAAGCTTGGGCTGGCAACTGTTAAAGAGAGGGTTTCCACTCAAGCTTCCTGCAGATAGTCTGGGCATATGGTCAAGGAAAAATGGGTTTTGCTAGAGATAGCTTGAGCTGACAATGGCTTGGTGATGAAAACCTAAAGTTGGCATTTCATAGACAAGATGTGGTGTGTGTGACTCTTGATAGAGATGGCCTGGAAGTTTAGAACAATGCCTCGTTGGCATCTGGGAAACTATGCCGGGTTGGAAGTAAAACAACATCCAGTGCAGATAACCAGAACATGAACCAAGGGGGTTTATGGGAAGGTTAGAAATGACTGACTAAGCATTATTTAGTGCCTATATAACATTTTTTTTCATTGTCAGTTAGGCTCTCGGCACAACAGTAATTTGTTGTGGGTTCTGTGTTGTTACAATATGTAGTGAATTTGTTATTAGTGTAAAAATATGAAGAAACTCATATGCCAAACATGTCCACATTGGCAAACTATGTGGTAGAGCAGGGTCGCAAGGCATTATATGGTAAAGTGCAACCGGCGAAACAAGATAACATTTTGGGGGGTTTCGAGAACAATACAACTCAGGAAAACCCTAGGGGTTTTAATCTTGTGAGACACTATTTCATTTTATTCTAAAATAGATGTATAGAATTGACGAAAAGGAGGAGGGGTCAAGAGTAATTAAAGTGGCCTCCCTGTGAACAGAAGTTAGTTACTATGTTTGTTTTGACTATAATTTAAAACTATTGCCATGTTTGTTCTTAGATAGATATAGCAGCCAGTGTTGGTTTTAAGATGCAATCTGAACGTTTTAACAGCTTGCTGACTTCCAATTGAAAGGAAAATGTATTCAACATCAGTAGCGAGGTGATTTCGATGTAATACAAGGTGTGGCCTAAATGGTCTGCTGGAATAACCTCGTGAGAATGGAGTCGTATTTGAATCAGTGAATCATGAACTGAATGTATGCTTGTAAACAAGTGCAAGTGTTTGTTTTCTTACATGTAGCCTACTCAGAAGAGACAGTTGCCTAAATCTAATGAATTCTAATAATAGCAGATAGGCAATTGTGATAGAGCTGTGACCATGATTATGATAAAACAAGGCTACAACAGCAATGGATCGAAGTTGTGGGTAGTAATGTGTTTTTTCCTTAAGAATTGTCTGATGTATTGTATACATATGTTGCATTGTCTTCTAGTAAGGAGTGAATAATCATGGTTTGGTTTCTTTTATTTTCTAAACCTTACGATGGGTGACAGTGACGAAGACATTGACAAGGAGGATTGATGTAAACTTAGTGGGTGTTGACAGTATGTGAATGGTAATATGTTGTCTGTGTTTTTTCTTGATAGCACTCTAATGATATGATATTTTTGTATTTTGAAAAACTGAGGTTTAAATACAAGGTTAAATGATGAGTAGAGGGATTGAGCCTTGAGATTGTAAAAAAGATTAGCTGCGGTTGAAAGCGAGCAGGCAGTGGGACATTTGAAGTAGAGGTATGATAATTCTTTTTTTGACAGTTTCTGATTATTGTTGCTTGGTTTTGTGGTAACACCAGTAAAATGAAGCAGGAAGGTAATGTCACTTAAAACAATAGTGCATCAGTCTAAAACACTGCAAGAGGAATCACTGCAGTCCCTGGTTCAAATCCAGGCCACATCCGGACGTAATTGGGAGTCCCATAGGGCGGCACACAATTGGCCCAGCGTCGTTGACGGTTGAAAGTCCTCCGATACACAACCCAACCAAGCCGCACTGCTTCTTAACACAGCGTGCATCCAAACCGGAAGGCAGCCGCACCAATGTGTCGGAGGAAATACCGTGCACCTGGCATCCTTGGTTAGCGTGCACTGCGCCCGGCCCACCACAGGAGTCGCTGGTGTGCGATGAGACAAGGATATCCCTACCGGCCAAAACCTCCCTAAGCCAGACGATGCTATGCCAATTGTGCGTCACCCCACGGACCTCCCGGTCACAGCTGGTTACGACAGAGCCTGGGCGCGAACCCATAGTCTCTGGTGGCACAGCAGTACAGCAGTACCCTTAGCCACTGCGCCACCCGGGAGGCCCACTGCTGAGGTATCTTAAAGGGGCACACACAAAAATGTACTGCAGAAATGTACTGTATAAACACCATGGAATCACATACGAAATGTATGAAATGTTTGACAGTTTAAGATAATTGGTCTGATAGAGAAAGTAACACTTATTTGAAAGCTTTGAATGACCTCTGACCTCTGTCCTGACTTTCCGGTGTGGTTTGATCACCCTCACTGTTAAGCTGTGAGATGGTTGGCTGATTTTAAAAGTCATATTTAATACTGATTTGAAGGTCATTTGTAATGCTGATAATTACAGAGAAGTTTTATAATTAATAGGGGGCACGAGAAGAATAGACCTGTCTTCAGCCTATTTTAATTTGATTTGCAGTGTTGTTTTTACACATGACTCATATGGTGAGTCATGTCAAAATGGGTGAATTACCAGCCTTTGAGCTGGTAATTAACAGCAGCAGCAAATAACAATAGTGGGGCTATACAGTGAGGGGGGAAAAAGGGGGGGAAAAAGTATTTGATTCCCTGCTGATTTTTCACATTTTCCCACTGACAAAGAAATTATCAGTCTATAATTTTAATGGTAGGTTTATTTGAACAGTGAGAGACAGAAAAACGCACGTCAAAAATGTTACAAATTGATTTGCATTTTAATGAGGGAAATAAGTATTTGACCCCCTTTTAATCAGAAAGATTTCTGGCTCCCAGGTGTCTTTTATACAGGTAACGAGCTGAGATTAGGAGCACACTCTTAAAGTCAGTGCTCCTAATCTCAGTGTGTTACCTGTATAAAAGGCACCTGTTCACAGAAGCAATCAATCAATCAGATTCCAAACTCTCCACCATGGCCAAGACCAAAGAGCTCTCCAAGGATGTGAGGGACAAGACTGTAGACCTACACAAGGCTGGAATGGGCTACAAGACCATCGCCAAGCAGCTTGGTGAGAAGGTGACAACAGTTGGTGCGATTATTCGCAAATGGAAGAAACACAAAAGAACTGTCAATCTCCCTCGGCCTGGGGCTCCATGCAAGAGCTCACCTTGTGGAGTTGCAATGGTCATGAGAACGGTGAGGAATCAGCCCAGAACTACACGGGAGGATCTTGTCTATGATCTCAAGGCAGCTGGGACCATAGTCACCAAGAAAACAATTGTTAACACACTATGCTGTGAAGGACTGAAATCCTGCAGTGCCCGCAAGGTCCCCGTTCTCAAGAAAGCACATATACATGCCCGTCTGAAGTTCGCCAATGAACATCTAAATGATTCAGATGACAACTGGGTGAAAGTGTTGTGGTCAGATGAGACCAAAATGGAGCTTTTGGCATCAACTCAACTCGCCATGTTTGGAGGAGGAGGAATGCTGCCTATGACCCCAAGAACACCATCCCCACCGTCAAACATGGAGGTGGACACATTTTGCTTTGGGGGTGTTTTTCTGCTAAGGGGACAGGACAACTTCACCGCATCAAAGGGACGATGGACGGGGCCATGTACCATCACATTTTGTGTGAGAACCTCCTTCCCTCAGCCAGGGCATTGAAAATGGGTCGTGGATGGGTATTCCAGCATGACAATGACCCAAAACACATGGCCAAGGCAACAAAGGAGTGGCTCAAGAAGAAGCACATTAAGGTCCTGGAGTGGCCTAGCCAGTCTCCAGACCTTAATCCCATAGAAAATCTGTGGAGGGAGCTGAAGGTTCGAGTTGCCAAACATCAGGCTCGAAACCTTCATGACTTGGAGAGGATATGCAAAGAGGAGTGGGACAAAATCCCTCCTGAGATGTGTGCAAACCTGGTGGCCAACTACAAAAAATGTCTGAACTCTGTGGTTGCCACAAGGGTTTTGCCACCATGTACTAAGTAATTTTTTGCAGAGGGTTCAAATACTTATTTCCATCATTAAAATGCAAATCAATTTATGCATTTATTTAATTTTTTTTGTTGATATTCTGTCTCTCGCTGTTCAAATAAACCTACCATTAAAATTATAGACTGATAATTTCTTTGTCAGTGGGCAAACGTGAAAAATCAGCAGGGGATCAAATACTTTTTCCCTCACTGTATACAGGGGCTACAGGTACAGAGTCAATGTGCTGTGTGTCGAGGTAATTGAGGTAATATGTACATATAGGTAGAGTTATTAAAGTGACTATGAATTGACAATAACAGAGAGTAGCAGCAGCGTAGAAGGGGGGGGGGGAATGCAAATAGTCTGGGTAGCCATTTGATTAGCTGTTCAGGAGTCTTAAGGCTTGGGGGTAAAAGCTGTTAAGGAGCTTCTGGGACCAAGACTTGGTGCTCTGATATCGCTTGCTGTGTGGTAGCAGAGAGAACAGTTCATGACTAGCGTGGCTGGAGTCATTGACAATTTTAAGGGCCATCCCCTGACACCACCTGGTATAGAGGTCCTGGATGGCAGGAAGCTTGGCCCCGGTGATATACTGGGCTATACGCACTACCCTCTGTAGTGCCTTGCGTTCGGAGGCCGAGCAGTTGCCATACCAGACAGTGATGCAACCCGTCAGGATGCTCTCGATGGTGCAGCTGTACAACCTTTTGAGGATCTGAGGACCAATGCCAAATCTTTTCAGTCTCCTGAGTGGGAATAGGTTTTGTTGTGCCCTCTTCACGACCATCTTGGTGTGCTTGGACCATGTTAGTTTGTTGGTGATGTGGACGCCTAGGAACTTGAAGCTCTCAACCTGTACCACTACAGCCCCGTCGATGAGAATGGCGGCGTGCTCGGTTCTCCTTTTACTGTAGTACACAATCATCTTCTTTGAAAATATCAGTGAAGACAGCGCATGCTCAGAGTAGACGGCCTGGTAATCACTCTGTCCTTGCGTCCTTGTGAATGTTGACCTGTTTAAAGGTCTTACTCACATCGGCTGCTGAGAGCGTGATCACACAGATGTCCGGGTTAGCTGATGTTCTCATGCATGTTTCAGTGTTAGCTCGTCTGGTAGGCTCGGGTCACTGGGCAGCTCTTGGCTGTGTAGTCTGTAATAGTTTGCAAGCCCTGCCACGAGCGTCGGAGCCGGTGTAGTACGATTCAATCTTATTCCTGTATTGACGCTTTGCCTTTTAGATTTTTCTTCAGAGGGCATAGCGGGATTTCTTATAAGCTTCTGGGTTAGAGTCCCGCTCCTTGAAAGCAGCGGCCCTTTAGCTCAGTGCAAATGTTGCCTGTAGTCCATGTCTTCTAGTCGAGGTATGTACGTACAGTAACCGCAGGGACGACGCCCTTGATGCACTTGTTGATAAAGCCCATGACTGATGCTGTACTCCTCAATGCCATCGGAAGAATTCCGGAACATATTCCAGTCTGTGCAAGCAAAATAGTCCTGTAGTTTAGCATCTGCTTCATCTGATCACTTTTTTAAAGACCGAGTCACTGGTGCTTCCTGCTTTAATTTTTAGCTTGTAAGCAGGAATCAGGAGGATAGAGTTATGGTCAGATTTGCCAAATGGAGGGTGAGGGAGAGCTTTGTACGCTTTTCTCTGTGAGCAGTAAAGGTGGTCTAGAGTTTGTTTTCCCTCTGGTTGCACATTTAATTAGGTAAACCTGATTCAAGTTTCCTTGCATTAAAGTCACGGGCCACTAGGAGCACAGCCTCTGGATGAGCATTTTCCTGTTTGCTTATGGCGGAATACAGCTCATTGAGTGCGGTTTTAGTGCCGGTATGTAGACAGCTACGAAAAATACAGATAAAATCTCTCTAGGTTGATAGTGTGGTCTACAGCTTATCATGAGATACTCTACCTAAGGCGAGCAAAACTTTGAGACTTCCTTAGATATCATGCACCAGCTGTTGTTTACATAAATGCATAGACCCACACCCTGTGTCTTACCAGAGGCTGCTCTTGTCCTGCCATGTATAACCCGCCAGCTGTATATTCCTAATGTTGTCGTTCAGCCACGACACTGTGAAACATAAGATATTACGTTTTTTAATGACTCATTGGTAGGATATACGCGCTTTCAGTTCGTCACATTTTTTTCCAGTGTTTGATCATTAGCTAGCAGAATGGAAGGCAAGGGCAGATTAGCCACTCGTCGCCTGATCCTCGCAAGGCATCTTGATCTCTTTCCGCGAAACCTGCATTTGCTTTTCCAGCGAATCACAGGGATCGGGGCCTGGTCTGGTGTCTGTAGTATATCCCTATTGTCTGACTCATTGAAGAAGAACTCCTCGTCAAATTTGAGGTGAGTAATTCCAGTTCTGATGTCCAGAAGCTCTTTTAGGTCATAAGAGACGGTAACAGCAACATTATGTACAAACAAGTTACGAACAACTCTAAAAGACAAAAAGCCCTACCCTCCAGTGCCATCTGTTGGGTCGACGGTTTCATTAATGCAATAATTATCGATATTACATAAAGATAATTCTCTCAACGCTATCAGAGGTTCTTTAGTAGGAGACGTGGAGCGAGGGAGGCCCTTCAGTAAGATACGTCACACTCAGCTGTTCTGAGTCATGTCTGAGTGGCTGGGAGGAAACTTTTATACCTCAGTGAGCCTGCAAACAGTACACATCTGAGGAGGCACTCCTCAAACATCAGCACTAATGTAAAGGAATGAGCTTTTCATGTGTTAACCTGTCCTCATCAAGGATAGTCTAGATATATGTCATATTTGAGAAGGCTCAGAGTAGAATGTAAGGGAGAGTGGGGTAAGTTGAGCCATTGTTTTTACACACAGCATCACCGTCAAGGGAAATATAATTTTTTCCAACAAAGATATCTGCATACATTTCAGGATGTTGTGTATCCATGATAATAATTAGAATTCATGCAAACATTAGTTTTGAAAACATAGCTTCTCCAAAAAAAAGTGATCACTTGGCACAATTTATGGGACAAATTTAGCCACCGGACACAGTAACTTAAGTCACCTCCAAATTTCTGTACTAAATTAAATACTACCACTAGCTTTTTAAAAGCATCTTTATTTCCCAAACACAATTTAACACAATCGCAATAATTGTTTTGTCTTTTAATCATTTGAAGCATATTTTAACACAGGCTTAACACCTAAAAAACATTTGCTACTTTAAAACACTTAACACAGGCCAGGCCCTATCCCAGTGATAATACCTTCAGTTTCAGGAAACTAGGTGTATGTCTCGGGTCACTTCTTCACAGTAGAGCCATTTGAATGCAAACTTTTTTTTAAATCAAACTGTGTTTTTTTGGACAGAAATACCTTCTCGAACATGTGAACTTTCATAAGCCTTAATTACAAACTTGTATGCCATCTGTAAATAAGAATAATATTGTTAAATTACGAGCTAAGTTGGTTTAGTCACATAAAAAGACACCAATCTTCCCGCTAGCCATGATTGGCTAAGATAATTAGTGGGCTGGACATGGCGAGAGATGAGTTTGGACTGGTCTGCCATATAGCGCACGCTTCTGTCTATTGGAGCTGGTCACTATGTCTAGTTAATCCTGTCTAACGCAGCTTTTCTGGAAACATGTCGCATATTAAAACTGCAGTGTGTTGCTCACCAGTGTTGCTCACCACTTTCTGGGGGACAGAATTCCTCCTGAACCACTCTCTCCTCACCATGTCACATACCAGTCCCACCCATGGGCATGGATGGTAGTTTGTGGGATTCAGCCGAGCAATAAAGATGCTTCATGTTGACAAACAAAATGTAATTGAATTAACAGTGTGACAGTGTGATACTAAACTATCAAATTAGTGTAGAAGATGTTGTAAAGGTCAAAGCGTCAGGATTTTAATCAAAGTAGTGTTTATCCCCAACAGAAAATATTTTCTGTATATTAGCGTATTACTCTCAAATACAAGCACAACCAGCACAATCCATCAAAAACCCAATTTCATTATCGCAGTGGGAATTCCCTCATTTCTTATGGGTAAAGTGAAAGAGACGAGCCCTAAAGCTAATTTCATTACACAACACTCACTCAGAGCCTTCACTGTTCTCAGACAAAGAAAACAACACGCTTGAAGTGAGTAAATGAATTCTTGTACTGTACTGTATCACATATTCCCAACCTATTTCCCAGGGTATCCTGACCTCTGTCATTGGGGTTTAGTTGGTCCATAACTGACATCACTCCATGTCCGACCTGTGACATGAGATCCCTGAATATCCCATTTACACATTTAGGGACAAGGGTTTCAGCCTGTAGTTTGCATCGAACTGTGGTTCATTCATCATGTCTAGAGCTCAAATATGCAGCAAAATTGCTTGGCCTCTGTTGTGGGCTGAATGTTGTTGAATGTTGTTGATTGGTGAGAGGTGACTCGATGTCAAAGCACTGTAGACTGGACCCACTAGGCTCCCCTGGCCTTCCCACTCTCACTGTGGGGGGAATTCTGACCGAGTTAAGCGCAAGTAAATGGAACCTAATTCCCTTTTTATTCACTTCTCTCTGCACATATTCTGACCTTGAACTTAAGCTTGAGAATATCATGCTATTTCCCGCTATTCATTTGGGGTGCAGATCAAAGAAATTAAGGTTTTGTGGGGATGCGTCTACAGATATTCCATATTCTGATTTAATTCACTCATAATTCCACCACCTTTACGCATGAGGAAATCCTGAATAAGTTTGAGCAAATTCGGTGGAAAAAGCATTTACTTTATTGTTTCTATAGAATAAAAGCATTCCCCATGCATTGTAATTTATACATTGATTAGCGCTAGGTCAATGAGCAATCTGTTTGGAAATGGGATTTGTAAATAGATGATTTTTCCTTATGATCCGTGGAGACAAGTGTGAGACCAATAATATGTATCATGCCCTGACCTTAGTTCCCTTTTTATGTCTCTATTTTGGTTTGGTCGGGGTGTGAGTTGGGTGGGCATTTTATGTTGTTTTTCTATGTTTTCTTTTCTATGTGTTTGGCCTGGTATGGTTCCCAATCAGAGGCAGCTGTCTATCGTTGTCTCTGATTGAGAACCATACTTAGGTAGCCTTTTCCCACCTGGTGTTTGTGGGTAGTCATTTCCTGTTTAGTGTTTTCACCTTTCAGGACGGTTTCGATTTTCATTTCTTACATTCACTTTGTTATTTTGTATTTTCGTGTTCTGTTATAATAAATAATCATGGACACTTACCACGCTGCGTTTTGGTCCGATCCTTCCTACTCCTCATCCGATGAAGACGAAGATCGTTACAATATGGAAGAAAACTGAAAATCATATCAACATGACATGTAATTCGGGATTCATCCAGTGGCATTGAGGAGTACACCACATCAGTCACTGGCTTTATCAATAAGTGCATTCAGGACATCATCCCCACAGTGACTGTATGTACATACCCCAACCAGAATCTATTGATTACAGGCAACATTCGCACTGAGCTAAAGGGTAGAGTTGCCGCTTTCAAGGTGCGGGACTAACCAGGAAGCTTATAAGAAATCCTGCTATGCCCTCCGACGAACCATCAAACAGGCAAAGCGCCAATACAGGGCTAAGATTGAATCGTACTACACCGGCCCTGACGATCGTCTTATGTGGCAGGGGTTGCAAACTTTTACAGATTACAAAGGGAAGCACGGCCGCGAGCTGCCCAGTGACACAAGCCTACCAGACAATTTAAATCACTTCTATGCTCGCTTCGAGGCAAGCAACACTGAGTTATGCATGAGAGAATAACCTGTTCCGGACGACTGTGTGATCATGCTCTCTGTAGCCGACGTGAGTAAGACCTTTAAACAGGTCAACAAGGCTGCAGGGCCAGACGGATTACCAGGACGTGTGCTCAGGGCATGTGCTGACCAACAGGCAAGTGTTTTCACTGACTTCACCTTCTCTGATTGAGTCTATAATGCCAGCATGTTTTAAGCAGACCACCATAGTGCCTGTGCCCAAGAACAGGCAACCTGCCTAAATGACTACAGACTCGTAGCACTCACGTCCGTAGCCATGAAGTGCTTTGAAAGGCTGGTTCACATTAACAATATTATCCCAGAAATAGTAGACCCACTCCAATTTGCATACCGCCCAAACAGATCCACAGATGATGTAATTTCTATTGCACTCCACACTGCCCTTTCCCACCTGGACAAAAGGAACACCTATGTGAGAATGCTACTCATTGACTACAGGTGAGTGTTCCACACCATAGTACCATCAAAGCTCATCACTAAGCTAAGGACCCTGGGACTGAACACCTCCCTCTGCAACTGGATCCTGGACTTCCTGACGGGTAGGTAACAACACATATGCCACACTGATCCTCAACACTGGAGCCCCTCAGGGGTGTATGCTGAGTCCCCTCCTCTACTCCCTGTTCACCCACTACTGCGTGGCCAGGCACGACTCCAAAACCATCATTAAGTTTGCAGATGACACAACGGTGGTAGGCTTGATCACCAACAAGACAGCCTATAGGAAGGAGGTCAGAGACCTGGCCGGGTGGTGCCAGAATAACATCCTATCCCTCAACATAATCAAGACAAGGGAGATGATTGTCGACGACAGGAAAAGGAGGACCGAGCATGCCCCAGTGCTCATCAACGGGGCTGTAGTGGAGCAGGTTGAGAGCTTCAAGTTCCTTGGTGTCACATCACCAACTAACTAGAATGGTCCAAACACACCAAGACAGTCATGAAAAGGGCACGACAAATCCTATTCCCTCTCAGGAAACTAAAAAGTTTTGGCGGGGTCCTCAGATCCTCAAAAGGTTCTACATCTGAAACATTGACAGCATGACTGGTTGCATCACTGCCTGGTATGGCATCTGCCTGGCCTCCAAATGCAAGGCACTACAGAGTGTAATGCGTATGGCCCAGTACATCACTGGGGCTAAACTGTCTGCCATCCAGGAAGGCCCTAAAAATGGTCAAAATCCCCAGCCACCCCAGTCATAGAACGTTCTCCCTACTACCGCATGGCAAGCGGTATCGGAGCGCCAGTCTAGGGCCAAAAGGCTTCAACAGTTTTTACCCCCAAGCCATAAGACTCCTGAACAAGTAATCAAATGGCTACCGTTTGCATTGTCCGCCCCCCCACAAATCTTTTACTCTGCTGCTACTCTCTGGTTATCATCTATGTGTAGTCACTTTAACTATACATTTCTTTTAACCTTTATTTAACCAGGCACGTCAGTTAAGAACACATTCTTATTTTCAATGACGGCCTGGGAACAGTGGGTTAACTGCCTGTTCAGGGGCAGAATGACAGATTTGTACCTTGTCAGCTCAGGGGTTTGAACTCGCAACCTTCCGGTTACTAGTCCAATGCTCTAACCACTAGGTTACGCTGCCGCCCCACATTCATGTACACACTACCTTAATTAGCCCAACTAACCGGTGCCCCCGCACATTGGCTACCCGGACTATACTTTTTTCCAATCTTCCTCTGTCCAGTGTCTGTGTTATTTTGCCCATCTTAATCTGTTATTTTTAATGTCCAGTCTGAGATATTACCTTTTATTTGCAACTCTGCTTAGACGGCCAGCATCCTGGAGACGCCTCTTCACTGTTGTCGTTGAGACTGGTGTTTTGTGGAACTATTTAATGAAGCTGCCAGTTGAGGACTTGTGAGGCATATGTTTCTCAAACTAGACACTAATGTACTTGTCCTCTTGCTCAGTTGTGCACCGGGGCCTCTCTGTTCTCTTTCTATACTGGTTAGAGCCAGATTGAGCTGTTCTGTGAAGGGAGTAGTACACAGCGTTGTACGAGATCTTCAGTTTCTTGGCAATTTCACGCATGGAATAGCCTTCATTTCTCAGAACAAGAACAGATTGATTCGTTTCTGTCACGCCCTGACCATAGGGAGCCTTTATGTCTCTATTTTGGGGTGTGATTTGAGTGGGCATTCTATGTTCTGATTTCTATGTCTTCTATTTCTTTGTGTTTGGCCGGGTATGGTTCTCAATCAGGGACAGCTGTCTATCGTTGTCTCTGATTGGGAATCATACTTAGGCAGCCTTTTTCCCCTGTTGTGATTGTGGGAAGTTGTCTTTGTGGGGCAGTATTGCCTTTGTAAGCTACACGGTCACCACGCTGCATCTTGGTCTCATTCCGACGACGGCCGTGACAGTTTCAGAAGAAAGTGTGTTGTTTCTGGCCATTTTGAGCCTTTAATCGAACCCATGAATGCTGATGCCCCAGATACTCAACTAGTCCAAAGAATTTCAGTTGTACTACTTCTTTAATGAGAACAACGGTTTTCAGCTGTGCTACATAATTGCAGAAGGGTTTTCTGATGATCAATTAGCCTTGTTGATGGTTGCTGATGATCAATTGATGGTTGCTGATAATGGGCCTCTGTGTGCTATAATAATGGGCCTTTGTATTCCATAAAAAAGCTGCCATTTCCAGCTACTATAGTCATTTACAACATTAACAATGTGTACACTGTATTTCTGATCATGAAAATGTGCTTTTCTAAGTGACCCCAAACTTTTGAACGGTAGTGTGTATATATCTTTTTTTGTGTAATGGAGATTCATGTGACAACATTAAGTGGCACGAAAAGATTTCTGATCCAAAATACCTAATTCAATAATTTATAATAATTATCCTCATTGTAACTTTAAAAAGCATGCTAGTTAAAAAAAAAACTAAACAATGACAAAGAAACCATACCAACACAGGAAGTAGTGCAGCTCAGGATGGAAGGGGTCCATTTTTCTCAAGCTCTAAAGGTTAAATATGTTCAAATAAAGTCACATGACCTGTCAATTAACCAATAATAATCATGTTAGTTAGGGTCAACACGCAAATACAGTGCCCTCTGTAATTGTTGGGAGAGTGAAGCATTTCTTCTTCTTTTGACTCTATACTTCAAAACATTGGATTTGAAAGCAAACAATGACCATGAGGTTAATGTGATATTTGTGCTACTATAACTTTCACTCATTATTATTCACAATTCATTCAAGATGAACCATTATCATGGTAGCATCCACATGAATGTAGAAGTGTTTAGAAACATATTCTATTCTTATTTACAATAAAAGTGACCCCAAAATGACCGCACAATACATTATTTACCACTCATTTCTATTGGGCGCATAATAATCTGAAACACAACCAAAAGAAACAGCAAATGCATCCAACAAATGTTTCACAAACTTGATGTAGTCGTTACGTGAATATGGGCACAAATCTTTTTTTTTTTACAAAAATATATATACGTTAATTTGTCCAAATACTTTTGCTCCCCTAAAACAGGTGGACTATGTACAAAAAGTGCTCAATTCTAAACGATTCACCCAATACAGATGAAGATACACTCAAATTAAAGCTGACAGTCTGCACTTTAACCTCAGTTATTGATTTGAAGTATAGAGCCAATAGAAAATAATGCTTCACTGTCCCAGTTACAGAGGGCACTGCAAGCAACTCCTTTGACATAACCACAGGTAGCTAAACCAAGCACCACAGTAAAGCACACAGAATTCTTTCTGAATGGTCTTCAGTCTCCTTACCGCCATTGATAAAGGATTACAAAGCAAAATAACAATTTCCTCATAATGTAAAATGGTTGACGTAATTATTGTTCTATCCACAATTGTATTAGATGGTGAAACACAATGTCATGCCACAAATTCAGGGGTGAAGAGAGCAGCCTGACTGTCTAAAAGATACCAATGTTTGCTATGCAGGGTTGGTCAGGTGTGTGTGCACATACCCACTTACATGAGAGTAACAAGAGGAGTAAAAGCTCAGTCGGTCACTTTCACTCCAAAAGATGCAATCTCTTACAGAAAAGTAACGAGTAACTATGCTTCCTGTGAACATAGCAAAATGTCCTTGTAGCGATAGCCATGATCTCAACAGCCTCAGGTGGAAGATGTATGTTAACAAGCCCTTCCCACATGGGCCTGAGAGGCTACTGCCACTGCCTAAGAAGTGCTGTGAACAGTGTAAAATCAAAGCTCTCACTTCAAAGTATACTTGACCTGGTGGGATCAGGGTTGTCAAAGCCCCCTGGTGTCAAAATCTGCGTGGGTTAGAAATGCTGCGTGGGTCACTAGCTTAGAACCAATATATTTGTTTAATTAGCTGTCTTATAGTTCTCAATCCAGTTCGATCTGTGTCAATTTTACACACAGTATATTCATGTTCAATAATTCCTTATCAAACAGGCAGCATTAACTCTGTGGAGGTGAATACGTTGTTCTTGATGAGCTGATAAATGGTTGATTTAGGTGCAATCTTACTGGCAGCAATATCCTTGCCTATGAAGCCATTTTTTGTGCAAAGCAATGATGACGGCACGTGTTTCCTTGCAGGTAACCATGTTTGACAGAGGAAGAACAATGATTCCAAGCACCACCCTACTTTTGAAGCTTCCAGTCTGTTATTCGAACTCAATCAGCATGACAGAGTGATCTCCAGCCTTGTCCTCGTCAACACTCACGCCTGTGTTAACGCGAGAAACATGATGTCAGCTGGTCCTTTTGTGGCAAGGCTGAAATGCAGTGGAAATGTTTTTTGGGGATTGAGAACATTTGCATGGCAAAGAGGGACTTTGCAGCATGAGGGACTTTGCAGCAGTTCGACATAGTTTCCTCCATCAGCAGCCCAGAAGTGAGCTGGGAGCTCAATTATAAAGGGGCCTCACTTAGCTCGTTAGTCATTCAACTCCCATCTCCATGGTGACCAGTCATGGGGGAGGAGGCTACAATATATCAATTAGTTAACACAAGAGGCAGAGGCACAGCAAAATCATGTAATATTCTAAAATAAGACATGCAACATATGAGGTCTAATGCAGACTTTTTTTTTACCATCAATTAATTTCTGGGTAAAAATGAAGTACCTTACTGTAATAGATTTCCATTAAAATGGGCAAAAATAGCTTTTCTCAAGCAAGAATTCTGCTAGGACTGGTCTGATTGGGCAGGGGAAAACTGAAAACTAGCTGTTATTGGCAGAGAGGTTTAGAACTTTATTGGTCGGTTAACCACATTACTGTATGGTGATGTCACCATGGAAAGCCAAAACTCCTGCCCATGCGTACCTGCTGATTAGAAGGTCCTGTGTATATTGAAAATGCAAACAACTATCAGGAAATAATACTGATCAAATATTTTAACACTTTTAAAGTGTTGGTTTCATCAGTTGTACAATAAGCAAACCAGTCAGTATGTGGTGTGACCACCATTTGGCACATGCAGCGCGACAACTCCTTCGCACAGAGTTAATCATGCTGTTTTTTTCAGCTACCAGGAATTGTGTACAGATCCTTGCGTCACAGGGCCATGCATAAACATGCTGAAACATGAGGTGATGGCGGCAGATGAATGGCATTATAATGGTTGTCAGGATCTCTTCACTATCTCTGCATTCAAATTGCCATTGATAAAATGTAATTGTGTTAGTTGTCCATAGGTTATGCCTGCCCATATCACAATGAGGCACTCTGTCCACAAAGTACATCAGTTAAACAACTCGCCTACTATCTGTCCGGTACAGATGAAACTGACATAAATCCGTGAAGATCTCACTTCTCCAGCGTGCCAGTTGCCTTTGAAGGTGAGCATTTGTCCAGCAGTCAGGTCAAGACAATGAGCATGCAGATGAGCTTCCCTAAGACTGACAGTTTGTGTGGAAATTCTTTGGTTGTGCAAACCCACAGTTTCAGGGTCGCTGGTCTCAGACAATCCCGCAGGTGAAGAAGCCAGATGTGGAGGTCCTGGGCTGGGGTGTGCTGCGTTTGTGAGGCCGGTTGGATGTACAGTCAAAAAAGAACATTGGAGGCAGCTTAATGGTAGAGAAATTAACATTACATTCTCTGGCAACAGCTATGTTGGACACTCCCTCAAAACTTGTCACACAACGCAACAGATGTCACAGAACTGTGCATTTTAGAGTGGCATTTTATTGTCCCAAGCACAAGGTGCACCATGTAATGATCATGCTGTTTAATCAGCTTCTTGATATGCAACACCTGTCAGGTGGATGGATTATCTTGGCGAAAGAGAAATACTCACTAACAGGGATGTAAACAAATTTGTGCAACACATTTGAGAAAAATACGCTTTTTTGCATATGGAAAATGTGTGTTCTCTTATTTCAGCTCATGAAACAAACTTTACATGTTGTGTTTATATTTTTGGTCAATATACATGTAGCTGGAGAAAGCTTTATAGCACATTCAAAATGCCGAGTGGAACATGAAATAATACTCCTATGTACTTAGATATTAACTGGCAGCGAACATGTTCAAAGTTTCTTACAACAGAAAACGTCAAATACTGTAAAAGTCTCAGTAACGTTACAGAAAATGTTTCCTGCCGTGACTGTGGACCGTTTAGCTACCTTAATTGAATGCACTGACTAAGTCCCTCTGGATAAGAACATCTACTAAATGATAGAAATGGAAATATGCATGCTAGGTATTATTCCAATCAGGTCTGAGCACAAACATGATCTGTCTGGACCAACTCAATCATACGTCTGTTTCACAAGTATGGACAACACAGTATAATATAGTACAGTAGAATACAAAACATTATACTGTACCGTCTAAACTTGGACCAAGTCTGAACCAATCATAGAAGTATTTTTGGGCTGAATCAAGTCCAGTCCGGACATCTGTGGACATTGAAATAAAGGCCGCTCATGAAAACGACTACTGTGGACGTTGAAGTCACGGCCAGACCAAATTTTAACATCACTGTCAGACAGTGCTCACTGGGTTGACTCAAGGCTGTCAGATAGTCGAGTGATATAGATAAAAGGCAGCCAATCTGAACAGAAGCATTACAACAAAACTCAAATGTATGGGCCCCCTCTGGTTGCAAGGTCATCGGCAGGGGAGTGTGATGTGGTCCCAGTAGAGGCAGCGGTGACAGCAGTCCGCTGCAATACGGCAGTAGTGTTTTAACACCATCAACAGACCCCAAAGCAGAGCTGAAAGCTCCCTTTTCAGTAGTGTGGTAGCTCGGTATGTCAATCAGGCAAACTCCTGTCTCCAATGAGACCAGCCAAGGAGGAGTCTGCAATTAATCAATTATACACACAAAAGGAGGGACATACAAAGAAAAACAGAAAACCATAAAAAAGTATATTAGGACACACACTCAGTTAAAAGTCACGGCAAATGCAAAATGAATAATACATACACACAAGGGCTGGTCTCCAATTAGTGGAAAAACAAGGAGCGGCAACATGTGACACTGACATGCTAACAAGGCAGCACAACCAATGACTGGTCTTGTGTCAATGAGACAATGCTAATCTACTATTTGAGCAACTCTGATTGCTAATTAGAGGGTGGTGACGTAATTTGATTTGCATCATAATTCACTCCTCAATCTGCAATAGCAGAAGAGACAGATTGAAGAGATCATTCCGTCATGACAAAAATAATAGGATATCATTATCCCCTTGGAACACAGTTGGACAAGCCGAAGCTACAAAGCTCGGGTTTTCAGGGTGTGTAAACCAAGTCTCATGACAGAACAATTACTAGTCAAATGTAAGAACTTTAAGCTTACAGAGAGCAGTGTGGGAGCACTGTGTCCTCAACACAGTGCCTCAAATGACCAAGTATCTGCCAGAGTGTTATGACTGGATGTTTATTCGTGCCATCCAATCATATTTTCCATTTTGACCCAGCCCAATTGCCAACTGGACCGTCATAATAAGAAAGACATTCATACCATTTTGACAGTTCCACAGGTGGGAGAGAGAGATGAGCACAGGTCTCTAAAGACACATGCCCCATGGCCCTCTGCTCTCCACACTTTCAGCGTCCAAGTCCCCTCTTTTCCAAGCTATTTTTTTTTAGAGCTTCGGCAGAAAGAGGTCACTTCAGTCCAGGCCTTTTCTCTTGGAAGCTAAACAATAGTCCCTTTTTACACAACACATTGACAAATAATGTCCATTAAGTTCACCTAAAAAAACAGATATCTTACAGAATCATAATACCACAAGCTTCGTGTTTTTCAATAGGCAACGCTGATATTTAGAGACATTTGAACTGTTCTGTGAAATGTTAGTGTAAACAGTGAAACTTATGAACTCAATAAGAACAATCGTTGAAGTGCAGCATTCCAAATTGTCATCCACAATGAGCAATAAGTTAAAAACAATTCAATGTCATCTAGTTTTTATTAACGAGATGGTTTTCCCGAGATGTGAGATGTTTGCTTTCCCCCCACATCTCCAGTCTCTCTCCAATCCAACGGATATGGCACTGACACAATGAACGCACAACCCTTGGCGTAACAAAACACTGACAACACAATGGGTCCCAACCACCCACCCTCTTTCAATTGAAACCAGGACTTGTGACTGTGTTATGTGAAGAACTGGGCATCTCCCCTATTGTTGTGCAACCATCACCCCTTGCAGATATAGTAGGTCTCTGTTGATCCAATTGTGTAACTACTAACTTAAAAGCTCATTTAGATACAAACTCCCACAGAGCTGAATTGGCATGATTTTGATCTGAGTTGTACATACAGAGAGCCCCCTGAAAGTATTGGGACAGTGACAATTATTATTATTTTTGGTTCTGTACTTCAGGACTTTGGATTTAAAATTATACAATGACTGTTAGGTTAAAGTTCAGTCTGTCAAATTTAATTTGAATGTATTTTCATCCATACCTGGTGAACCGTTTTTGTACATGGTCCCCCCATTTTAGGGTACCAAAAGATTTGGGACAAATTCACTTATATGTGTATTTAAGTAGTAAAACATTATACACTACTGGTCAAAAGTTTTAGAACACCTACTCAATGGTTTTCTTAATATTGACTACATTCCAGAATAATAGTGAAGACATCAAAACTATGAAATTACACATATGGAATCATGTAGTAACCAAAAAAGTGTTAAACAAATCAAAATATATTTTATATTATATATATTTTTCAAATAGACACCCTTTGCCTTGATGACAACTTTGCACACTCTTGGCATTCTCTCAACAAGCTTCATGAGGTATTCACCTGGAATGCATTTGAGTTAACAGGTTTCAATCTGTCGTTCTGCCCCTGAATAGGCAGTTAACCCACTGTTCCTAGGCCGTCATTGAAAATAAGTTGTTCTTAACTGACTTGCCTAGTTAAATAAAGGTAATAAAAAATAAAATGTTAACTTCTTCATTTGTGGAATTTATTTTCTTCTTCATGCGTTGTGTTTTGACAAGGTGGGGGGGGGGGGGGTATACAGACAATAGTGTCACGGTTGTCATAACGAGTAGACCGAGGCACAGCGTGATAAGAAAACATTCTTCTTTATTTACACGAAGACCACTAAACAAACTAACCACACACCCGTGACTCTTTTACGACACGAGTGCTGACAGGCAACTACACATAGACAATAACCCACAAAACCCAAATTGGAAAATGGCAACCTAAATAGGATCCCCAATCAGAGACAACGATAAACTGCTGCCTCTGATTGGGAACAAATTCAGGCCACCATAGACCTAAATTTGACCTAGATATACGAAAACCCCATAGATGTACAAAAACCCTAGATAAGACAAAAACACACATACCACCCTCGTCACACCCTGACCTAACCAAAATAATAAAGAAAACAAAGATAACTAAGGTCAGGGCATGACAGATAGCACTATTTGGTAAAATACCATGTCCATATTATTGCAAGAATAGCTCAAATAAGCAAAGAGAAACAACCGTCCATCATTACTTTAAGACATGAAGGTCAGTCAATATGGAAAAGTTCAAGAATTTTTGAAGTTTCTTCAAGTGCAGTGGCAAAAACCATCAAGCGCTGTTATGAAACTGGCTCACATGAGGACCGCCACAGGAATGGAAGACCCAGAGTTACTTCTGCTGCAGAGGATAAGTTCATTAGAGTTACCAGCTTCAGAAATTGCAGCCCAAATAAATGCTTTACAGAGTTCAAGTAACAGACACATCTCAAAATAAACTTTCAACATCAACTTTGGATCAACTTTGAATCTGGAGGCCAAATGGGAGGTTTTTGGTTCCAACCGTTGTTTCTTTGTGAGACATGGTGTGGGTGAACGGATGATCTCAGCATGTGTATTTCCCGCCGTAAAGCATGGAGGAGGAGGTGTGAGGGTGCTTTGCTGGTGACACTGTGATTTATTTAGAATTAAAGGCACACTTAACCAGCATGTCTACCAGAACATTCTGCAGCTATACACCATTCCATCTGGTTTGGGCTTTGTGGGACTATGATTTGTTTTTCAACAGGACAATGAACCAACACACCTCCAGGCTGTGTAAGGGCTATTTTACCAAGAAGGAGTGTGATGGAGTGCTGCATCAGATGACCTGGCTTCCACAGTCCCCGGACCTCAACCAAATTGGGATGGTTTGGGATGCGTCTGACCGCAGAGTGAAGTTAAGCAGCTAACAAGTGCTCAGTGTATGTGAGAACTCCCTTAAGACTGTTGGAAAATCATTCCAGGTGAAGATGGTTGAGAGAATGCCAAGACGTTGCAAAGCTGTCATCAAGGCAATGGGTGGCTATTTGAAGAATCTCAATTATAAAATATATTTGGATTTGTTGAACACTTTTTTGGTTGCTACATTATTCCCTATATGTTATTGTCACGCCCTGATCTGTTTCACTTGTCCTTGTGCTGTACCTGCCCACCTGACTACTCTGCATGTCCCTGACCCTGCCTGCTGTCCTGTACCTTTGCTCCACCTCTGGATTACCGACCTCTGCCTGACCTGACCCTAAGCTTTCCTGACGACCCCTGCCTGCCTTGACCTGTCGTTTGCCTGCCCCTGTTGTTACAATAAACATTGTTACTTCACAGTCTGCATGTGGGTCTTACCTTGATCCCTGATAGTTATTTTATAGTTTTGACGTCTTCACTACTATTCTAGAATGTAGAAAATAGTCAAATTAAAGAAAAACCCCTGAAAGAGTAGGGTGTTCTAAAACCTTTTACCTTTAGCATATATTTGGTCCCATATTCATAGCATGCAATGATTACATCAAGCCTGTGACTACAAATTTGTTGGATACATTTGCTGTTTGTATTTGTATTTCAGATTATTTTGTGAACAGTAGAAATTAATGGTAAATAATGTATTGTGTAATTTTGGTGTCACATTTATTGTAAATATGAATAGAATGTTTCTGAACTCTTCTACATGAATGTGGGTGCTACCATGATTACCGATAATCCATAGTGAATTGAGGAATAATGAGTGAGAAAGTTAGACGCACAAATATCATACCCGTCAAAAGAATTCTAACCTCCCCTTTTATTGTAATGGTGAGAGGTTAGTATGTCTTAAGGGTATTGTATTTGTGCCGTAATTTCAAAATGTTTCACCCGATATGGATGAATATACTCTTAAATTAAAGCTGACAGACTCCACTTTAACGGCATATTCATTGTATCATTTCAAATCCAAATTCCTGGAGTACAGAGCCAAAACAACAACAAAACATGCACTGTCCCAATACATTTGGAGCTCACTGTAGATCACAGTGTGGTGGACTGTAGCCCTTCTAGAAAGCTCATGTTTTATGTCTGTGCTGAACTGGTGATATAGCACCTTGGGGTGCATTCTCTACATGTGGCTACCAATCAATGTCGCTTCAGTTCATGGAACAGGTGGTTTAGATATTAGAGAACGATTATTATTTTTGTATTATTGTTAGATTCTCAATGTTCTCCACTTCAAATCTGAAATATTGCCTGTCCGCAAACGAACAGCATTTTTCCTCTGATCTCTTCTGTCAATGGGTCCATGTATCAATGGAAATAATGTGCATGGGTTCCCCCAAATAAGTTCCCCCAAATCCACCCAACAATTTTCTTTAATTGATCTGGGCCAGTTTCCCAAAAGCATCATAAGGCTAAATTCATCGTTAATTTGGATAATCGTGCGGTTATGAAAAAGCTTGATGCAATTTCAGAAGCCATAAGCTAGGTTCAATAAGTTCAAGAGTGAGATGTCATATTGTCAAACCCTGGCCATAGAGAGGCTTTTATTCTCTATTTTGGTTAGGCCAGAGTGTGACTAGGGTGGGCATTCTAGTTTCTTTATTTCTATGTTTTCTATTTCTTTGTGTTTGGTCGGGTGTGGTTCTCAATCAGAGGCAGCTGTCTATCGTTGTCTCTGATTGAGAATCATACTTAGGCAGCTTTTTCCAACCTGTGTTTTGTGGGTAGTTTTCTGTTTTGTTTCTGCACCTGACAGAACTGTTTTGTTTTGTTCTACTTTGTTTCAGTGTTCAGTTTGATTAAATATCATGAACGCCCACCACGCTGCACCTTGGTCTCCTTCTACTTCATACGATGAATTCCTCACAATCAAATGTCGACCACGTTATCTACCAAGGGAATTCTCTTAGATTATAATCACTGTCACGCCCTGGTCTTAGTATTTTGTGTTTTATTTATTTATTTGGTCAGGCCAGGGTGTGACATGGGTTTATTTGGTGTTGTGTTTATGTATGTTTTTTTTTTCGTAGGTTTTGGGATTGTGGCTTAGTGGGGTTTTCTAGCATAGTCTATGGTTGCCTGAGGCGGTTCTCAATCAGAGGCAGGTGATTCTCGTTGTCTCTGATTGGGAACCATATTTAGGCAGCCATATTCTTTGAGTGTTTCGTGGGTGATTGTTCCTGTCTCTGTGTTAGTTGTCACCAGATAGGCTCAGTCACTTTGGATTTTCTTTTTTCATTGTTTTGGAAGAGAAGAGAACGAGCGCCATTCTCCTTGCGGAGATGGTGCTAAATACATCAACACGGTCGGTCCCTGGGATTGGGCTGGCCAACACGATTCGTTTTGCTTGGAAGGAAAAGGAGTTGGAGCCTTTAGGACGGGAAACTTTTGGAAGGATAATATTGATGGGGATTCTAAAGCTGACGGTGAAGGACGTGTTTTGTTTCCAAGGCAACTCGTTGGAGGGAGCATACGATGTGGCACTATATACAGAGGAGAAACACGATGATATCCTGAGAAGGGCAAGAGCAGTGGGAGGCGAGAGGCCGATGAGCCACTATGAAATAACAAGCCTGGCGAAGAATAACTTTAGGGTTGTAACTGTCAACATTTACAACCCATACGTTAAGGATGAAGAGGTGAGGGCCTTTCTGGGGAGATACATGGATAACGTCTCCTCAGCAAGGCACCTCAAAGACTCCCTTGGGTTTTGGAATGGGAGGAGAGGTTTCCAGGCCCTCCTCAGAGAGGACCCAAAGGGACATGGTGGCTACCTCCATCCTCCTGCTATGTTCTCCCTAGGGGCTGACAGGGGGACGTTGTTTTATACACGTCAGCCCCCATTTTGCAGGCGCTGTATGGCCTACGGCCACATATTCGCCTCGTGCAGCACAAGAAAATGCAGATTTTGTGGATCTGAGGAACACGAGGCGAAGGATTGTGACAAGCCTAAGGCGTGCCACGGGTGTGGCTCGTCAGCACACCTGTGGCGGGGGTGCCCGGCTCGTCAGAGGTCATATGCGTCTGCGGCTGGGGGGGAGCAGGAGCGGGGGATGGGGGAAGAAGAGGGGGGGAAGGAAGCAAGCCTCATGACCAGAGTACAGGTCCAGAGGGGAAGGCCGCAAGGAAGGAGGAGGAGCAAGAAGCGGCGGATGGAAGAGAGAAGGAAACGGAAGGCACGGGAGTAGGAGAACCAGGAAAAGCGGCAGAAGAAGGCAACCGAGTGGAGGAGCATGAGAGAGAAGAAAGCGAGGGAGGAGTGTTGGAGAAGGAGACGGTGGAAGAGCAAGTGGACTGGGGGGAAAGTGCCCTGGTGGAAGAGATGAGGGGTATGGTGGAGGAGCTGGTGGGGGGGGAGGGTGGTATCTCTCCACTACCGCCATCACCAAAGAAGAGAATGAAGAGGAGGGTGCGATTGGCCGACAGTGAGAGGGAGGGGATGGCCAAGAGAGTGATGGGGGTGGGAGAAACCTCTGGGTTGCTGCTGGTTTCCCCAGGCCCTCAACTTCTGTTGGGTGGGGACACACCTAACAAGACTCAGGACTGGGTACAGGAGGAGGTGGGGAGTTTTTTGTTTGGGGACTCAGCCTCCCCGATTTTTTTCCAATCCAGCTGCAGCACTGGGGAGGGGGAGGATTGTGGGGGTAGACCCAGGGTGCAGGGCACCCCGGAGCCAAACACTATTCCTGCATCCTGGGTTGGTGAGATGGAGGAAGTGGGGGGGATGTCGGGAGTACGGATGGTGTTTTCACCGGTAGATATGGAGCAGGGGAGCATCGGGTGAGTCTCCTGTTTTTGTTTTTTTCTGTCTGGGTTTAGAATTTGAGTGTATTACATGATTTTATTTGATTCTTTCATGGGGTCTAATTTTACTTTTGTTACTTTAAATGTAAGGGGTTTAAGGGATTTTGTTAAGAGGAGGGCGGTTTTTAGTTATTTGGAGGGTGTGGGGTTTGATTTTTGTTTTTTACAGGAGGTTCACCTGAGGGATGGAGGGGATGTTAGTAGGTTTAAGAGGGAGTGGGACAAGGGGGAGTCGGTTTGGGGTATTGGGGGGGTGCACTCATCGGGGGTAGGGATTTTGTGTGGGCACAGGGAGGTAAAAGTGGAGGATTCTTTTGTGGTAATGCAGGGGAGGGTTATAGGGGTGGATGTCACGATAAGGGATTGTAAATTTAGATTAGTGGTGGTGTATGGGCCACAGGTGGTGGCAGACAGGAGGGAGATGGTGGACTGTCTGACGCCCCTGTGTGTCACAAATAGGAAATTAGTGATAGGGGGGGATTTTAATACAGATTTAGGAATAGGGGGGGATAGCAGTGCAGGCGCCATTACCAGGCTAATGGCTTGCCATGGTCTGGTTGATGGTGGTCTGCACACTACTCCGAAAATGGCCGGTCCTACATGGCGCAACTCCAGGGGGGTTGAGCGGAGGCTCGACTATATTTTTGTACCCAGGTCTTTGGGTAAGTTGTCTGGGCGGCTGTTGCCTGTTTTCTTTTCGGATCACGACGGGGTGCTCCTGCAGGTGGGGTCTCCAGTCTGCCTCTTTGGTAGGGGGTACTGGAAGTTAGATCGGGATGTGCTGGAGGAGCAGGCTTTTGTTGACAGGTTTTATGATTTCTTTTGGAGGCTTGAAGGCCTCCGGTCCATGTGCGAGGGGGTGTTAGAGTGGTGGGAATTAGTTAAGGTGAGGATTAGGGCTTTTATAATAGGGTATTGCAAGAGGAAAAAAAGGGAGGAGAGGAGGGAGGTGGATCGTATCCAAAGGTTAATTGAACTCGAGTATGAGGCAGGCAACCTCGGCGGGTCGTTTGACTGGGAGAGATCCGCTACCCTAAAGGCGCAGCTCAGGGAGTTGCAGGAGCGGAAGGCTCGAGCTTTCCTGGAGCGTGCGCATAGTGGCTTTCTAGAACACAATGAGACTTGTTCCGCTATGTTCTTTAAGTCGGTTAGGGCCAGACAGAGTAGGAAGGTAATGCATGGCATTAGGGAAGAAAATGGTAGTATAGTTAGAGAACCAGAGGATATGGTCAGGGTGACAACTGATCATTTCCAAGGTTTATTTAAGGAAAGGGAAATAGATGTAGAGCAGGGAAATGTGTTTTTAGAACACTTGTCCAGGCGGTTGCCGGAGGACATTAGAGAAGTGATGGAGGCCCAGATTTCACTAGAAGAGGTTGAGAGCGCTCTTAGGAGGATGGGAAAAGGGAAGGTGCCTGGGATGGATGGGCTGCCGGCTGAGTTTTATCTCAAGTTTTGGGGTATACTTGGACCAGTGGTCCTCGAAGTCTTGAAGGCCATCCTTGAGACGGGGGTCCCGGGGGGATCAATGGCTGTTGGTGTGCTGTCACTTTTATATAAGAAGGGGGAAGTAACAGACCTTGGCAACTGGCGGCCATTGACCATGCTGTGCGTAGATTACAAGCTACTTGCAAAGGTTTTAGCAGACCGGTTGCGCACAGCCCTTCCCTACGTCGTTCATGAGGATCAGACGTGCGGGGTAGAGGGCCGCTCTATTAGATGGAACCTACAGTTAATCAGGGACTCCATCGCTTGGGTTGAAGATAGAGGACTGCCTTTAATGGTAGCAGCGCTAGATCAGGCGAAAGCCTTTGATCGCGTGAATAGATCCTTTTTATTCAGAGTGTTAGGTCGATTAGGATTTGGGGAGAAGTTCATAGGATGGATTCGTACATTATATGTCGGAGCGGGGTGCCGAGTTAGTGTAAATAGTCACTTGGGTGACGTTTTTGACCTCTCGTCTGGGGTCAGGCAGGGGTGCCCACTCTCGGCTCTCCTCTTCGTTCTGTACATGGAGCCTCTGGGGGCTGCCATTAGGGCAGACACAGGGGTGGAAGGCTTGTTGATCCCTGGAAGTGGTGGGCTGCGTGTTAAGATGACGCAGTACGCCGACGACACTTCCTTGCTGCTGTGCAAGGACTCGTGCCTGACAAGGTCCCTTGCCATCTTTGGGGATTTCACCCGAGCGTCGGGAGCGGTTCTGAACCATGCAAAGTCTTCCGTCAAGTTTTTCAGTAGATGGCGCGGTAGAACGGATGTGCCCGGGGGGTTATCTCTCTGTGAGGGGGCCCTGAGGATTCTCGGGGTCCATTTTGAGACCTCCGGCTCAGCGACGCTGAACTGGAACATGCGTATCGCAGTGGTACAGAGGAAGCTAGCAATGTGGAAGGCTAGGTATTTGTCTTTTATGGGCAAAGTCCTGGTCCTAAAGGTGGATGTGTTGCCGTCTCTTTTGTATTTGGCGTACATCTACCCATTGCCGGCTTGTCTGAGGAGGCCTCTAGTGAGGCTTGTGTTTCAGTTCATGTGGAGTGGCAGGTGCGAGTGGGTCGCCAGGGCGCGCATGATCTGTCCCATCGGGGAGGGAGGTAGGGGGGTACCACATTTCCCCCTCAAGCTGGACACAATTTTTGTTTCTTTCTTGTTAACGGAGCTTGCTCATCCAGTGATACACCCATCCGGTTACCTCCTGCGGGTGTTCTTCTCATATCAGGCGAGAAGCATAATGGTGTGGTCTAACACGGGTCCTCGGGCAGAACAGCTGCCGTGGCACTTTGGTCATGCGGCCAAGTGGCTGCGTGCGCACCCTGAGGTTGAAGTTGCCCGAGTAGGTTTAGATCACAGGCACCTGTACGAGGAGGCCAGAAAGGCAGGGGGTCCGGTGCCTGTAGTGGGCATCTCGGAAGTGGTCTGGGAGGGAGTGCAGACGCGGGGTCTGGACAACAGGCTCAAGGACCTGAATTGGTTGAGCCTCCATAGGTGCTTGCCGGTACGTTCCATCATGTACCGGTATAGTTTGGTGCAATCCCCCACCTGTCCAAGATCCTCTTGTGGCAGGGAGGAGACTGTGCGCCATGTCTTTTGGGACTGTGCCTTTGCCGGAGTAGTATGGTCTAGGGCACGGGTGTTGTTAGGTTTGGTAAGGGGGGATTTTGTATTGACGTGGGCCAGGTTAGAGAGAGGTGTAGGGAGAGCGAGAGGGACGGATAGGGACAGGTTTCTGCTCTGGCTTCTCATGAGTCTCTTTAAACGGGGGCTGTGGGAAGCCAGGCAGAACATGGTGAAGACAGGGAGAGATTGGGGGGTGGAAGGGATAGTGAGGAGGGTGGAAGGAGATTTGAGGGGGAGGATGAAGAGGGAGGAGAGGAAGTGGGGGCAGCATGCTGCTCGGGAGAGGTGGAAGGGGGGTTTAGGGCTGGGTGTCATTTAGATTTGTAAGGGGATAGATTAGGGATGGGGAGATAGGGAAAGGTATTTTGTAGGGTGACGGGAGGGAAGATGCTCCCCTGAGGTTTTGTTTGGGGTTTATGTTTAGTTAAATTAGTTAAATTAAAATACCATTATTTGAGTATGTATGAAAATTATGAGTTGTAAAGAATGAATGGTATTGAAGATAATAAATTATTTTTTATAAAAAAATAAAAAAATAAAAAAAATAGGCTGTATAGGTTTTCACGTCCCATTTCTTGTTTTTGTATTATCGTGTTTCATCTTCATTAAAGATGTATCGTATTAACCACGCTGCATTTTGGTCCGACTCTCTTTCGACGGAAGGAAACCGTAACAATCACAGCCGTATATATTCCCCCCCAAGCAGACACATCGATGGCTCTGAACAAACTTTATTTGACTCTTTGCAAACTGGAATCCACATATCCTGAGGCTGCATTCATTGAAGCTGGGGATTTTAACAAGGCTAATCTGAAAACAAGACTCCCTAAATTGTATCAGCATATCGATTGCGCAACCAGGGCTGGTAAAACCTTGTATCATTGCTATTCTAACTTCCGCGACGCATATAAGGCCCTCCCCCGCCCTCCTTTTGGAAAAGCTGACCACGACTCCATTTTGTTGCTCCCTCCCTACAGACAGAAGCTAAAACAAGAAGCTCCCGCGCTGAGGTCTGTTCAACGTTGGTCCGACCAATCTGATTCCACGCTCCAAAACTGCTTCCATCACGTGGACTGGGATATGTTTCGTATTGCGTCAAACAACAACATTGACGAATACGCTGATTCGGTGAGCGAGTTCATTAGAACGTGTGTTGAAGATGTCGTTCCCATAGCAACGATTAAAACATTCCCAAACCAGAAACCGTTGATTGATGGCAGCATTCGCGTGAAACTGAAAGCGCGAACCACTGCTTTTAATCAGGGCAAGGTGACCGGAAATATGACCAAATTTCAAACAGTGTAGCTATTCCCTCTGCAAGGCAATCAAACAAGCTAAGCGTCTGTATAGAGACAAAGTAGATACGCAATTCAACGGCTCAGACACAAGAGGTATGTGGCAGGGTCTACAGTCAATCATGGATTACAAAAAGAAAACCAGCCCAGTCACGGACCAGGATGTCTTGCTCCCAGGCAGACTAAATAACTTTTTTGCCCGCTTTGAGGACAATACAGTGCCACTGACACGGCCCCCAACCAAAACATGCGGGCTCTCCTTCACTGCAGCCGAGGTGAGTAAAACATTTAAACTTGTTAACCCTCGCAAGGCTGCAGGCCCAGACGGCATCCCCAGCCGCGCCCTCGGAGCATGCACAGACCAGCTGGCTGGTGTGTTTACGGACATATTCAATCAATCCTTATCCCAGTCTGCTGTTCCCACATGCTTCTAGAGGGCCACCATTGTTCCTGTTCCCAAGAAAGCTAAGGTAACTGAGCTAAACGACTACCGCCCGTAGCACTCACTTCCTCCATCATGAAGTGCTTTGAGAGACTAGTCAAGGACCATATCACCTCCACCCTACCTGACACCCTAGACCCACTCCAATTTGCTTACCGCCCAAATAGGTCCACAGACGATGCAATCTCAACCACACTGCCCTAATCCATCTGGACAAGAGGAATACCTATGTGAGAATGCTGTTCATCGACTACAGCTCAGCATTTAACACCATAGTACCCTTCAAACTCGTCATCAAGCTCGAGACCCTGGGTCTCGACCCCGCCCTGTGCAACTGGGTACTGGACTTCCTGATGGGCCGCCCCCAGGTGGTGAGGGTAGGTAACAACATCTCCACCCCGCTGATCCTCAACACTGGGGCCCCACAAGGGTGCGTTCTGAGCCCTCTCCTGTACTCCCTGTTCACCCACGACTGCGTGGCCACGCACGCCTCCAACTCAATCATCTAGTTTGCGGATGACACAACAGTGGTAGGCTTGATTACCAACAACGACTAGACAGCTTACAGGGAGGAGGTGAGGGCCCTCGGAGTGTGGTGTCAGGAAAATAACCTCACACTCATCATCAAAACTAAGGAGATGATTGTGGACTTCAGGAAACAGCAGAGGGAACACCCCCCTATCCACATCGATGGGACAGTAGTGGAGAGGGTAGTAAGTTTTAAGTTCCTCGGCGTACACATCACAGACAAACTGAATTGGTCCACCCACACAGACAGCATCGTGAAGAAGGCGCAGCAGCGCCTCTTCAACCTCAGGAGGCTGAAGAAATTTGGCTTGTCACCAAAAGCACTCACAAACTTCTACAGATGCACAATCGAGAGCATCCTGTCGGGCTGTATCACCGCCTGGTATGGCAACTGCTCCGACCACAACTCTAAGGCTCTCCAGAGGGTAGTGAGGTCTGCACAACGCATCACCGGGGGCAAACTACCTGCCCTCCAGGACACCTACACCACCCGATGTCACAGGAAGGCCTTAAAGATCATCAAGGACAACAACCACCCGAGCCACTGCCTGTTCACCCCACTATCATCCAGACGGCGAGGTCAGTACAGGTGCTTTCTCCTATAGAGCTCCATTTTTATGGAACGGTCTGCCTACCCATGTCAGAGACGCAAACTCGGTCTCAACCTTTAAGTCTTTACTGAAGACTCATCTCTTCAGTGGGTCATATGATTGAGTGTAGTCTGGCCCAGGAGTGGGAAGGTGAATGGAAAGGCTCTGGAGCAACGAACCGCCCTTGCTGTCTCTGCCTGGCCGGTTCCCCTCTTTCCACTGGGATTCTCTGCCTCTAACCCTATTACAGGGGCTGAGTCACTGGCTTACTGGGGCTCTCTCATGCCGTCCCTGGAAGGGGTGCGTCACCTGAGTGGGTTGATTCACTGATGTGGTCATCCTGTCTCGGTTGGCGCCCCCCCCCTTGGGTTGTGCCATGGCAGAGATCTTTGTGGGTTATACTCAGCCTTGTCTCAGGATGGTAAGTTGGTGGGTGACGTTATCCCTCTAGTGGTGTGGGGGCTGTGCTTTGGCAAAGTGGGTGGGGTTATATCCTTCCTGTTTGGCCCTGTCCGGGGGTGTCCTCAGATGGGGCCACAGTGTCTCCTGACCCCTCCTGTCTCAGCCTCCAGTATTTATGCTGCAGTAGTTTGTGTCGGGGGGCTAGGGTCAATTTGTTATATCTGGAGTACTTCTCCTGTCCTATTCGGTGTCCTGTGCGAATCTAAGTGTGCGTTGTCTAATTCTCTCCTTCTCTCTTTCTTTCTCTCTCTCGGAGGACCTGAGCCCTAGGACCATGCCCCAGGACTACCTGACATGATGACTCCTTGCTGTCCCCAGTCCACCTGGCCGTGATGCTGCTCCAGTTTCAACTGTTCTGCCTTATTATTATTCGACCATGCTGGTCATTTATGAACATTTGAACATCTTGGCCATGTTCTGTTAAAATCTCCACCCGGCACAGCCAGAAGAGGACTGGCCACCCCACATATGCTCTCTCTAATTCTCTCTTTCTTTCTCTCTCTCGGAGGACCTGAGCCCTAGGATCATGCCCCAGGACTACCTGACATGATGACTCCTTGCTGTCCCCAGTCCATCTGACCGTGCTGCTGCTCCAGTTTCAACTGTTCTGCCTTATTATTATTGGACCATGCTGGTCATTTATGAACATTTGAACATCTTGGCCATGTTCTGTTATAATCTCCACCCGGCACAGCCAGAAGAGGACTGGCCACCCCACATAGCCTGGTTCCTCTCTAGGTTTCTTCCTAGGTTTTGGCCTTTCTAGGGAGTTTTTCCTAGCCACCGTGCTTCTACACCTGCATTGCTTGCTGTTTGGGGTTTTAGGCTGGGTTTCTGTACAGCACTTTGAGATATCAGCTGATGTACGAAGGGCTATATAAATACATTTGATTTGATTTGATCAAAGCTGGGACCGAGAAGCTGTTTTTCAGTCTCTATCTCAGCTTCTATCATCAGACTGTTAAACAGCCACCACTAACATTGAGTGGCTGCTGCCAACACACTGACTCAACTCCAGCCACTTTAATAATGGGAATTGATGGGAATTTATGTAAAATACATCACTAGCCACTTTAAACAATGGTACTTAATATAATGTTTACATACCCTACATTATTCATCTCATATGTATACATATATACTGTACTCTACATCATCTACTGCATCTTTATGTAATACATGTATCACTAGCCACTTTAAACTATGCCACTTTGTTTACATACTCATCTCATATGTATATACTGTACTCAATACCATCTACTGCATCTTGCCTATGCCGCTCTGTACCATCACTCATTCATATATCTTTATGTACATATTCGTTATCCCTTTACACTTGTGTGTATAAGGTAATAGTTTTGGAATTGTTAGTTAGATTACTCGTTGGTTATTACTGCATTGTCGGAACAAGAAGCACAAGCATTTCGCTACACTCGCATTAACATCTGCTAACCATGTGTATGTGACAAATACATTTGATTTGATTTGATGAGTGTTACAGAACAATCCACCACCAAAGGACCAGTCAGCGTGGCCAGGAGAGGCATCACCCAAAAATGTTTTGGAGGTGGCACACGTGCCGGTCGGCGGAGCCGAGGATGGAACCAGAGCCAGTCGGGGTGAAATTGGAGGGGAGCGAAGGGAGGGAAGCAGAGACAGTGAAGGAGTTGATGGGGAGATTGGAGGAGAGAGCTATGAGAGAGCTGCTGTGTTGATGCATGAGGCACGACATTCGGCCTACGGAGCGTGTCCTCGATTTGATGTCACCTGAGTCAGCTCTCCACACTCGTCCTGAGGTCGTGCTAGCCGTCTGGTGAAGACTGTGCCAGCCCCATGCACCAGGCCTCCTGTACGCCTCCCCAGCCCTGCACGTCTTGTGCCAGCTTGGCGCTCCAGACCTCCAGTGTGCCTCCACAGCCCGGTGAGTCCTGCGCCGGCTCTAGGCACGGTTTCCCCAGTTCGCCAGGAGAACCCAGTGCGGCCTGTTCCAGCTCCCCGCACATGCCGGGCTAAAGTGGGCATGCAGCCAAGAGGAACGGTGCAAGTGCTAAGCAACAGAGCTCCAGTGCTCCCGCACAGCCCGGATCAACCTGTGCCTGCGCTCCAGGGATGCCGGGTTAGAGTGGGCATTCAGCCTGGAAGAGTGGTGCCAAGGCTACGCACCAGATCTCCAGTGCTCCCCCACAGCCCGGTCTATCCTGTGCCTCCTCCATGGACCAGGCCTCCAGTAGATCTCCCCAGCCTGGTGAGTCCTGTGCCTGCTCCCAGAGCCAGGCCTCCTGTGTGTCTCTCCACTCCAGCGACGGCCTCCATTCCGGAGCCTTCAGAGACGGCCTCCAGTCCGGAGCCCGCTACGATGGTTCCCAGTCCGGGGCCCGCAACGAGGGTCCCCACACCAGAGGCGCCACCAAAGTGGTACTGTCACGCCCTGGCCATAGTGAGGCTTTTATTCTCTATTTTGGTTAGGCCATGGTGTGACTAGGGTGGGAATTCTAGTTTCTTTATTTCTATGTTTTCTATTTCTTTGTATTTGGCCGGTTGTGGTTCTCAATCAGAGGCAGCTGTCTATCAATTGTCTCTGATTGAGAATCATACTTAGGCAGCTTTTTCCCACTTGTGTTTTGTGGGTAGTTGTTTTCTGTTTTGTGTCTGCACCCGACAGAACTGTTTTGTTCTACTTTGTTATTTTGTTTCAGTGTTCAGTTTGATTAAATATCATGAACCCTTACCACTCTGCACCTTGGTCTCCTTCTACCTCATACGACGAGCGTTACACATATATGACAACAGCGGTGGTCTACTGCTGCACTGAACAACATTATCACATCCAGCTGCGATGAAAATCCTCAAAAACCTCTCAATGAGTGAAACATTGAAAAATATGGTGGAAACTCCAGAGTAAATGATAATGCAAGAAGCCAGAAACCGAAGGACTGTGAAAAGATGAAGAGGCCTGATATAGTATACTGTACTCTGACGAATTACTATAACCTCTGGGCTGTGACTTTTATACATTGGAACATGTTCTTGACAGGCTCAAAGCTTCACTCTCCACTTCTCCACTGTGGTTTCTAAACGTGCAATTAAGTATAAACAGGCCGTAGATTTTAACTGCCACAGTGGTCGTATAAAAACAAAGCCACCCTGGGTCTAGCGTTTGTTGGAGAGCAACACATTAGACAATCCTGGAAACCCAAGTTCTCCACTAGTGAGTAACTACCTTCAAAACAGCACTTGTTGTGAATGAAATTACAAAAATACTTTGATTCATCTAATTATAATAGGCCTGTCAGAGGACAATCATCATTATCACATAACATATTGGATACAAAAACATCAATGATGTTTTCTATTATGAAGAGGCTCTTGCTAGACTCACCATTGAAATGGATCATGAAAGTGAAGACACAATGAATGTTGACAACATTAGGAACACCTTCCTAATATTGAGTTGCACCCCCCTTTGCCTTCAGAACAGCCTCAATTTGTCAGGGCATGGACTCTACAAGGTGTTGAAAGCCTTCCACAGGGATGCTGGCCCATGTTGACTCCAATGCCTGACCTCCCTAATCTTACCTCATTTGCACACACACTGTATATAGATTTTTTTCTATTGTGTGATTGACTGTACATTTGTTTATTCCATGTGTAACTCCATGTTGTTGTTTGTGTCGCACTGCTTTGCTTTATCTTGGCCAGGTCACAGTTCAACTGGCCTACTTGGTTAAATAAAGGTGAAATAACAAAAATGCTTCCCATAGTTGTGTCAAGTTGGCTGGATGTCCTTTGGATGGTGGATTTTTTTTGATACATGAGGGAAACTGTTGATATTGAAAAAAAAACAGCATTGCTGTTCTTGACACTCTTAAACGGGTGTACCTGGAACATGCTATAATACCCCGTTCAAAGGCACTTAAATCTTTTGTCTTGCCCATTCACCCTCTCTATGGCACATAAACACGATCCATGTCTAAATTGGCTTAAAATCCTTCTTTAACCTGTCTCCTCCCCTTCATCTACACTGATTGAAGTGGATGTAACAGGGATAAGGGCTTTCTTCTGGATTCACCTGGTCAGTCTATGTCATGGAAAGAGCAGGTGTTCATAATGTTTTGTACACACAGTGTATGCACATACAAAACACTTTCGAGACGTTCATACACTTTCTTTAGCAACGCCCATGCAGAAATTATTATTTCCATTTGAACCCTCTGAGCGTCAACAGGAAGCCCTCTCTGTCTCACACCCCTGACCTCTCTGTAAGAGTCCCCCCAAAAGAAGATTATATTTATTTATTTAATTTTTGGTGAAGACTTGTTTCTCCAGCCACCACTGGAGAGGATGACCTCTCTCTGAGGAACAAACACATTCTCTGGTCAGGAGTCAAATGTCAAATCGCTTGAGATCAGAAGGTCATGCCACAAAAGTATGGTTTGTGTGTGGATGGTCTCTGTGTGTGTGTGTAATGATGTAAAACCATTGGCTTGGAAATCCAACTGACACATTCGATGGGAAATCGCCACAGTCTTTTATTTTCTCTGGTCCTCACCCTTTGGCATCACTGTGCGTAAATTCAGACCAGCCAACTCAAATATATTACCAAGAGTCAGGAGAGACTTTACTTCTTAGAAGTCTCTTCATGATCAACATGAAAGGGTGAACTGTTGTTTTGGGCAAAGTATTCTAGAGTTTTATGCCAGGTAGCCTTTTTTGTCGTTCGCTATTAGTTGAGTTGGAGGATTTAGGCAGATTACAATGAACAGTGCAATTAAAATAAATACCATCTCTGCAATAGTTTGAAAGAGATTGTCATCATATCCTGGCAAATGTCACAGGAGTTGACATTTGCCAAACTGTTTCAGTATTAGCCAAGCTCATTGTTGATAATTCACATCAATGTTTCATCACAGCTCTGCGATACTAGATTGAATAAACAGGGACACAGGGATGTTTCCTTTGTTTTGTCTTAACAATCTGGACCAATCCTATCTCTCTGGCTTCGTAAGGCCTCCATAATGGCATTGCTACCATCACACAGGGGAAAAAAAATGTGACATGAGTTCACCGTATCTTTCCTCTTTCATCATCAACCAAGACATTAGCTTGGTCCACTAGCCCAGCACTGTCTCTCAAGTCTTATATCAGGCCTCAGATAGCAGCAGTAATGGCTGAGACTTCTGCTCCTCAGTGGCTCCTGTATCTGCGTCACGGTCTGATTATCACTGCATTACGGGCAGGCTCTGCTTGACGGGTTATCTTAACCGGAATGTACCAGAACGGATACACACTAATATGGTGAATAGAGTTTTCTATTGAGGTATGGTGCGGGGGTGTTGAACAGTCAATACCGGTTAGGCTATCACGGTTCTTGTCGGTCAACACTTCTGCTCACTCACATGATTCATGGAGTGTTCTGTAACAACAACTGAGAATTGGGAAATAGTGTAGGACAATTCTGGTGTGTTCTGGACTGTTGGGCTATTTGCTCTACACGGGCTCCAGAACAACTAGCATTGGGAAGGATTTTGGGATGACACTGCAGTCCCTTTGTTTTAGTTAACACCTCATTAATACATAGTAGAATAATTTACAGTATTTTTACATTTTCGCAAGAAATTGAAGACAGTTCAAAACTAATTGAACAATGTTGCCTCACTGTCTTGATGCAGGAGACTACGCACCAGAGCCCCAGTGCTCCCCCACAGCCCGTTCCATCTGGTGCCTCCTCCACGCACCAGGCCTCCTGTAGGTCTCACCAGCCTGGTGGGCCCTGTGGCAGCCCCACGCACCAGGCTGTCTCTCCGTCTCCTCCCTCCAGGTTCTCCATCTAGTCTAGAGCTGCCAGAGCCGCCCTCCTGTCCGGAGCTGCCAGAGCCGCCAGAGCCGCCCATCAGTCCGGAGCCGCCAGAGCCGCCCGTCAGTCCGGAGGCGCCGGAGCCGCCCCTCAGTCCGGAGGCGCCGGAGCCGCCCGTCAGTCCGTAGGCGCCGGAGCCGCCCGTCAGTCCGTAGGCGCCGGAGCCGCCCGTCAGTCCGGAGGCACCAGAGCCGCCCGTCAGTCCAGAGGCGCCACTCACTCCAGACTCGACCATCAGTCCAGTGGCATCCTCTAGTCCAGGGTCGGCGGTGAGGCTTCACGCTCCAGAGGCATTACTAAAGTGGGCCGAGCCAGAAGTGGGGCGGGGTCCAGGTCCCTCACCAGAACCGCCACCGCGGAGTAATGCCCACCCATACCCTCCCCTATAGGTTCAGGTTTTGCGGCCAGAGTCCGTACCTTTGGGGGGGGGGTGGGTACTGTCACGCCCTGACCGTAGATTGCTTTGTATGTTTCTATTTTTTGTTTGGTCAGGGTGTGATGTGGGTGGGCATTCTATGTTTGTATGTCTAGGTTTTGTAGTTCTATGCTTTGGCCGGGTATGGTTCTCAATCAGTGACAGCTGTCTTTCGTTGTCTCTGATTGAGAAACATACTTAGGTAGCCTGTTTTCCCACTGTTAGTTGTGGGTGGTTATTTTCTCTTTAGTGTTGGTTGCACCTTGCAGAACTGTTTTGGCTATTCTTTTGTTATTTTGTATTCAGTGTTCAGTCATTTAAGCTAATAAAGATGAACACGTAACCCGCTGCATTTTGGTCCAATGACTCCTCTTCTTCGAAAACCGTGACATTGAAATTCTATTACCAACCTCTAGCTGAGGTAGAAAGGAAACAATGTTTTGATCCCATGAACAAAGAGATGGAGAAACTAAGACCTAGATTCAATCAGATCAAGCTTTAACCCAGCTTTAGCAGACACCCGCATAGCAGATGTTTTGGCGGTGTCAAGGGGTGGAACTGAGTTGGAGCCCTCAAATCGGTGAGCAGCTGCTATTTCAATCATTGTCACGAAGCCACACCCGCCCCACTCCTGTCAGAAGTTCAGAATGAACTAGGCTATATAGAAATAATGGAAAAATCATTCATCCAGATATTACATCTCACATTTTAGTGTTGGAACATGGATCTGATAGTGGAGGAGACATTGGCCCCACATGGTTGGAGTAAACATTGCACGCACACAAACACACACATACACACTGACAGACCATGAGTCCCTCGTAAATTGTACACACATCCACACACTCCTAATTGGTGGACAACCATTGACATCAATCCACACTCATACACAGACCCCTTTGCCATTTCTATCTATCCATGTGACTGGAACCGGGTGTTCCGTTATGCTTTGTGGATCGTACAGTCCATTTCTTCTCCTTTCTCATCCTCCTCTCCACTCCCCATCTGGTGTGCTACTGTATAAAGAGAATACTGAAAGTCATAATGACATAGCAACAAGCAACCATGGAACTCTTACGATCACCTGAAAGTGAGAGAGAAAAGAATAGAGTTAAATGTTTAATTTAACTAAATGCTTTTGCCTATCTAGCAAATGTATCATTTGATAATACTACTAAGTCCATTACATCAGATCACAGTTGACACAGAATAAGGCTATTTAGTAATCAAACTGAAAACTCTCTCACCTGTGTTGAAGTGTACCAGTAGGCTACTGTGTTATAGGGCTGTGTTCTGTCACTCTTAAATAGCACATCTACCTATTAGCAATCAGCTCAAATAAAAAAGGCTGTACATAGCAGAAATAATAATAATAATTACTCTATATGTAGAGTGTTTCTCAATACAAGAAACAAAATGTTTCACATCATAAAATAAAAGTACTAAGAAAATACACTAGTGACCACCCAAAGCTACTGTAGCTTCGTAACTGGGTCTGATTGGTAAATAGTAGTAAAACCGAAAAAAAGGATGGGGCCCGGAATTGACCGCTCAGGGATGCCATAGTGAATACGTGCTGGGGACGATACTGAACCACCCATGCTCACTGGGAAACATCTGCCACACAGACATGAACCAGTCGAGGGCAAGGCCGGAGATTCCCACCCACCTCTCCAGCGGATCAACAAGAATGTTATGATCAATAGCATCAAAAGCGGGGAACGGTGATCCCATCGCTGTGGGAAGTAGGGGTGCTGAGGGTGCTGGAATACCACCCAATAAATAACCTTCAAAAATCTATATATAGAAATAAAACACTTATATGTTTTTTACCTTCCCACAAAATGTATGATCTATGCCTTTATTGCTCCTATTTGGGTAGTTTCTCCCATTCTTCTCTGCAGATCCTCTCAAGCTCTGTCAGGTTGGATGGGAAGAACAATACATGTCAGTTCTGAAAATTGTAATTGGCTCTTGAAAATATACATGAATTGTGTCTTTAATTATACAACTCAATTACGAATGTAATAACGTAATCATCAAAAATGGTGCCCAAACCCCATGTAAGTCCTCCTCATCCCTCTCCACCAAACCATATCAGCAAAGACAGAAATACTGTACTTGAGTCTGAAGATAGTACTTGCGCACTATCACATCCCTCCTGCTGTAGTGGGCCTAGGGGCAGGGAGCTGTTTAAGAATAGGCCAGGTGCTGAGGATGAGCTGCTGAGCCGGAAGGTGGAAGTCAGAAAGGCCTCTGTCATGGCTTCACTGTGTGTGATAACACAGGAGAGACACCAGGCCAAGTGCTGAGGATGAGCTGCTGAGCCGGAAGGTAGAAGTCACACATGCCTCGGTCATGGCCTCACTGTGTGTGATAACAAAGGACAGACACCAGGCAGGAGCGTCATCTCCACAGAGGAACCCCAGACAGGCCAGCCAGTTCCCATCCATGCCCATGTAGGGGCTCTCCTGGTGGGGGTAGAAGAGGAGGCAATGGCCCCTCCTTTAGATCAGCTTTAATACGGCAGACACAGTGCCTTCAGAAAGTACTCATACCCCTTGACTTATTCCACATTTTGTGTTACAGCCTGAATTTAAAATTGATTAAATAGATGTTCTCACCCATCTCCACACAATAACCCATAATGAGATGTTTTTTTCTCTTCAAATGTATTGAAAATGAAATACAGAAATCTAATTTATATGACGGTCCAAATTGAGCTCAGGTGCATCCAATTTCCTTTGATAATCCTTGAGACGTCAGTACAACTTGATTGCAGTCCAACTGTGGCCAATTTAATTGTTTGGACATGGTTTAGAAATAAACACACCTGTCTATATAAGGTTCCATGGTTGACAGTGCATGTCAGAGCAGAAACTATACCATGAAGTCCCAGGAACTGTCCGTAGATGTCCGAGATAGAATTGTGTTGAGACATATATCTGGGGAAGCGTATAAAATTATTTCTAGAGTGTTGAAAGTTTCCAAGAGCACAGTGTTCTCCATCATTGGGAAATGGAAAAAATAGACACTAACTTAGATGGCCGTCCTACCAAACTGAGCAACCGTACAAGAAGGACCTTGATCAGGAAGGGGACCAAAAACCAAATGACCACGAGGACATAACTACAACCAGCAGCATACAACACTGCATCCCACTGCTGACTTGCCACTGAAACTAAGCTGTGTTGGTACAGGTCGATCCCTGGATGGGAGATCAGTTTTGTGCTGGAAGTGGTGTTGGAGGGCCAGTAGGAGGCACTCTTTCCTCTGGACGAAATGCAAGATCCCAATGCCTCAGTGCAGTGATTGGGGATATTGCCCTGTGTATGGTGTCTTCTTTCAGATGGGATGTGAAACAGGTGTCCTGACTCTCTGTGGTCCCTAAAAGATCCCATTGCACTTATTGTAAGATTTGGGGTGTTAACCCTTGTGTCCTGGCTAAATTGCCAAGCTGGCCCTCACTTCCGGCCCTTCCTTGGACACTGTGCTATCTAACCTCCAAACGAGCTTCAACGCCATACAACACTCCTTCCATAGCTTCCAACTGCTCTTAAACGCTAGTAAAACCAAATGCATGCTTTTCAACCGTTCGCTGCCTGCACCCGCACGCCCGACTAGCATCACCACCCTGGATGGTTCCGACCTAGAATATGTGGACATCTATAAGTACCTAGGTGTCTGGCTAGACTGTAAACTCTCCTTACAGACTCATATCAAACATCTCCAATCTAAAATCAAATCTAGAGTCGGCTTTCTATGCCGCAACAAAGCCTCCTTCACTCACGCCGCCAAACTTACCCTAATAAAACTGACTATCCTACCGATCCTCGACTTCTACAAAATAGCTTCCAATACTCTACTCAGCAAACTGGATGCAGTTTATCACTATGCCATCCGTTTTGTTACTAAAGCACCTTATACCACCCACCACTGCAACCTGTATGCTCTAGTCGGCTGGCCCTCGCTACATATTCGTCGCCAGACCCATTAGCTCCAGGTCATCTACAAGTCCATGCTAGGTAAAGCTCCGCCTTATCTCAGTTCACTGGTCATGATGGCAACACCCACCCGTAGCACGCGCTCCAGCAGGTGTATCTCACTGATCATCCCTAAAGCCAACACCTCATTTGGCCGCCTTTCGTTCCAGTTCTCTGCTGCCTGTGACTGGAACGAATTGCAAAAATCACTGAAGTTGGAGACTTTTATCTCCCTCACCAACTTCAAACATTGGCTATCTGAGAAGCTAACCGATTGCTGCAGCTGTACATAGTCTATCGGTAAATAGCCCACCCAATTTACCTACCTCATCCCCATACTGTTTATATTTATTTACTTTTCTGCTCTTTTGCACACCAGTATCTCTACCTGTACCTGATCATTTATCACTCCAGTGTTAATCTGCTAAATTGTAATTATTTGCCTACCTCCTCATGCTTTTTACACACAATGTATATAGACTCTCTTTTTTTTCTTTTTTTTCCTACTGTGTTATTGACTTGTTAATTGTTTACTCCATGTGTAACTCTGTGTTGTCTGTTCACACTGCTATGCTTTATCTTGGCCAGATCGCAGTTGTAAATGAGAAATAAAGGTGAAATAAAAAAAATTAAAAAAATATGTTCATGGCCACCTAATCATACTCACCTTCCAATTGGCTCATTCATCCCCCTCCTCTCCCCTGTTACTATTCCATGGGTCATTGCTGTAAAGGAGAATGTGTTCTCAGTCAATTTACCTGGTAAAATACAGAGTTTGTTGTCTAAGATGGGCTCCTGATTGGTGCACTGCGGCACTGCGTCTCAGTGCTAGAGGTGTCACTACAATTGGCGCAGTGCTGTCAGGGTTTTGCTGGGGTAGGCCATAATTGTAAATAAGAATTTGTTCTTAACTGACTTGCCTAGTTAAATAAATAAATAAATAAAAAAGATGGGAGAACCTGCCAGAAGGACCAGTCTCTACAGCACTTCACCAGTCTGGGCTTTATGGGAGAGTGACCAGATAGAAGCCAGTCCTGAGAAAAAGGCACATGGCAGCATGCCTGGAGTTTTCAAAAAGGCACATGAAAGACATAAGCCAAAAGATTCTGTGCTATGTCTAGAGAAAATATGCTATATCAGCCTTTCTTAAAGTGTGGGTCGTGACGTGTCAGAGTAAATGCATAATATATTACTGAAATTGATTTGGCCTAGTGCAACTTCGCTCTGCTTAGCAGCGGCGTCTCTGCTCAGTTTGGCAGCTCTGCGAGTGGAGGAAGATGATCTGTGCTTTGCGGGTTCTGCAGTTTTATTGAAGATCACTCTGCGACCCACACGCTGCAGAGCTGTCGGTCAGCAGCAGATGATGCACTGTCAGCCAAGACTTGTCAATCCAACTGGCCTCACTCACCGCTGTTATCAAATGGACTCAAGCTAGCCAGAAGTTCTGAGTTTATTTATTTATTTTATTTATTTTATTTTACCTTTATTTAACCAGGTAGGCAAGTTGAGAACAAGTTCTCATTTACAATTGCGACCTGGCCAAGATAAAGCAAAGCAGTTCGACAGATAAAACGACACAGAGTTACACATGGAGTAAAAACAAACATACAGTCAATAATGCAGTATAAACAAGTCTATATACAATGTGAGGTGAGAAGGGAGGTAAAGGCAAAAAAGGCCATGATGGCAAAGTAAATACAATATAGCAAGTAAAATACTGGAATGGTAGTTTTGCAATGGAAGAATGTGCAAAGTAGAAATAAAAAATAATGGGGTGCAAAGGAGCAAAATAAATAAATAAATTAAAATTAAATACAGTTGGGAAAGAGGTAGTTGTTTGGGCTAAATTATAGGTGGGCTATGTACAGGTGCAGTAATCTGTGAGCTGCTCTGACAGTTGGTGCTTAAAGCTAGTGAGGGAGATAAGTGTTTCCAGTTTCAGAGATTTTTGTAGTTCTGAGAAGTAGTTCTGAGAAGTTCTGAGTGAGCTCAATTGTCATGAAACGCGAATACAGTGATGAGTTTCTCTCTTTGTTTCATACAAACTTTGAGAAATAACGAGGAGCGCCCACAATGTGTTTTGTGTGGGTAAATGCTTAGTAATGAGTCACTCAAAATGAACAAATTCCATCAACACGTCCTGACCAAACCTCTACAGCATGAATAAAACCCCAGGGAGCTCTTTCAGAACAGGGCAGAATGCTTCATGAAACAATGCTTCAACAGTAAGTCAGCTAGCAAGGCATGGCTGTTACTTTATAACAGCTGATGATAAGCAAAAATACGGGAATACTATCTCTCAGTTTCTCTTTCAAACCTTCCCCTGGAACAAGCTGATTGAAGCAAGATGCTTTTTGAGGCAAACACTCAAATAAAGAGGGAAGCGGTCTCCTGGGCGACTGAGAAAGCAGGAGATGTTCTGATCCATTTTGGCACCACGTTTCTATGTGAGTCAGGGTTCTCAACTCTGGCATACTTAAAAAAACAAGTACAGAAACAAACTCAATGTTGAGCATGACCTCAGGATTGCACTGTCAAAAACTGAGCACAGAATAAACATGCTTGTTGAAAACGTCAACCAGCCACACACATTTCATTAGGACTGTGTGTGTGTGTGTTGGTTGACATCTGTGGGATGTGATCAATAAGTTTGTTCCAGATCAGAATAAAACATATCCATTGTATTTTAACGTCAACAGTTCCAACCTAGACAGATGCAGTGCATCCGGAAAGTATTCAGACCCCTTGACCTGTTCCACATTATGTTACATTGCAGCCTTATTCCCTTTATCAGGTACAGTAAAGACACGGCTTCAAAAAGGACAGACAGTGTCTTCTCAGTTTCTCCACGCTCGCCACCAGGTCTGAGTCTCACCAAATGGCGGGCATCAATCTACACACAACACCCCATAATGATGAAGCAAAAACAGGTTTAGACATAAAGAAACTGAAATATTACATTTTCACAAGTATTCAGAACCTTCACTCATTACTTTGTTGAGACCCCTTTGGCATTGATTAAAGCCCCGAGTCTTCTTAGGTATGACGCTATAAGCTTGCCAAACCTGTATTTAGGGAGTTTCTCCCATTCTTCTCTGCATATCCTCTCAAGCTCTTTCAGGTTGGATGGGGAGCATCACTGCACAACTATTTTCAGGTCTGCCCAGAGATGTTCGATCGGTTTCAAGTCGAGGCTCTGGCTGGGCCACTCAACGACATTCAGAGTCTTGTCCCGAAGCCACTCCTCCTTTGTCGTGGCTGTGTCCATAGGGTCGTTGCTCTTTTGGAAGATGAACCTTTGACCCATTCTGAGGTCTGGAGAGCTCTGAAGCAGGTTTTCATCAATGAGCTTTCTGTAGTCATCTTTCCCTCGATTCTGACTGGACAGTCCCTGAAAACATTCCCACAGCATGATGCTGCCACCACAATGCTTCATGTAGGGATGGTGCCAGGTTTCCACCAGACGTGACATTTAGGCCAAAGAGTTCAATCTTGGTTTAATCAGACCAGAGAATCTTGTTTCTCTTGGTCTGAGAGTCTCCAAGCGGGCTGTCATGTGCCTTTTACTGAGGAGTAGCTTCCGTCTGGCCACTCTACCATAAAGGCCTGATTGGTGGAGTGCTGCAGAGATGATTGTCCTTCTGGACGGTTATCCCATCTCCACAGAGGAACTCTGGAGATCTATCAGAGTGACAATCCGGGTCTTTGTCACCTCCCTGACCAAGGCCTTTCTCCCCCAATTGCTCAGTTTGGCCGGGCGGCTAGCTCTAGGAAGTGTCTTGGTGGTTCCAAGCTTCGCCCATTTAAGAAAGGTGGAGGGGGGGGGGGGGGTCCTTGGGGACCTTCCAAGCTGCAGAAATGCTTTGGTACCCTTCCCCAGTTCTCTGCCTCAACACAATCCTGTCTCGGAGCTCTACGGACAATTCCTTTGTCTTCATGGCCTGATTTTTGCTCTGACATGCACTGTCAACTGTGGGAACTTATATAGAAAGGTGTGTGCCTTTCCAAATCATGTCCAATCAATTGCATTTACAATATGTGGACTCCAATCGGGTCAATAAGAAAGTTGTCAGATGAAGCAGATGCTAAGCTACAGGACTGTTTCGCTAGCACTGACTGGAATATGTTATGGGATTCTTCCGATAGCATTGAGAAGTACACCACATCAGTCACTGGCTTCATCAATAAGTGCATCGGTGACGTCATCCCCACAGTGACTGTACATACATACCCCAACCAGAAGCCATGGTTCACAGGCAACATCCGCACTGAGCTAAGGTGTAGAGCTGCTGCTTTCAAGGAGTGGGACTTTAACTCTGAAGCTTAAAAGAAATCCCGCTATGCCCTCTGATGAACCATCAAATTGGCAAGACAGGACTAAGATTGAACCTTACAACACCCGCTCCGACGCTCGTCAGATGTGGCAGGGCTTGTAAACTATTACAGACTACAAAGGGAAGCACAGTCACGAGCTGCCCAGTGACAAGAACCTACCAGACGAGCTAAATTACTACCATGCTCGCGTTGAGGCAAGTTACACTGAAACATGCATGAGAGCACCAGCTGTTCTGGTCAACTGTGTCATCACTCTCTCCATAGCCGATGTGAGTAAGACCTTTAACTTCTTTCGGCTCATTGGGACGCTATCGTCCCACCTCGACAACATCCGGTGAAATTGCAGAGTGCGAAATTCAAAAAACAAAAGTAGTAATATTAAACATTCATAAAAATACAATTGTTGTAAACCATTCTTTAGCTCAGAATCTTGGTAATCGAACCACTTTGTCTGATTTACATTAGGCTTTACGGCGAAAGCGTAGCATTTGATCATCTGAGGACAGCTCCTCACCCACTTCCTGCATTAACTTCATTAGGGTAGGGGGCACTATTTTCACTTTCGGATGAAAAGCGTGCCCAAAGTAAACTGCCTGTTACTCAGGCCCAGAAGCTAGGATATGCATATAATTGGTAGAGTTGGATAGGAAACACTCTAACGTTTCCAAAACTGTTAAAATAATGTCTGTGACTGATTTGGCAGGCAAAAACCTGAGAAAAATACATCCAGGAAGTGGCATTTTTTTATGTTTGTAGTTTTCTATTGAATGCCATTAAAGTATCCATTGACTTAGGATTCAAATTGCACTTCCTATCGCTTCCACTAGATGTCAACAGTCTTTAAAAATTGTTTCAGGCTTGTATTCTGAAAAATGAGGGAGTAAGACCTTTCTGAATGAGTGGACACTACAGTGTCTAAGAGCTTTTTCAAACGCACGACCGAGAGCGCGCCTTTCTTTTTTACCTTTTATATTGACGATTTTATTGTCCGGTTGAAATATTATTGATTATATACATCGTTTGACATGTTTCTACGAATTCTACGGATACTATTTGGATTTTTTGCCTGCCTGTTCTGACTGCGTTTGAGCCTGTAGATTAATGAAGAAAACGCGCAAACAAAACGGAGGTTTTCGGATATAAAGAGAGACTTTATCGAACAAAAGGAACATTTAATGTCTTTTGATTGCAAACATATGAAGATCATCAATGGTAAGGGATTAATTCTAACTCTATTTCTGACTTGTGTAACTCTTCTACTTGACTGGTTACTGTTTGTAATGATTTGTCTGCTGGGCTATGTTCTCAAATAATTGTAAAGTATGCTTTCGCCGTAAAGCATTTTTGAAATCTGACACCGTGGTTGGATTCACAAGAAGTTCATCTTTAAACCTATGTAAAATAGTTGTGTCTTTTCTGGTGAAACCCCAAGGACAATCCATCCAGGGAAACATTTTTTTAAGGTCATTGGACTTTTCAATGCTTTTCTATGGGAATGTCTAATAATTATGACCCAGATTGCAGTTCCGATGGCTTCCACTAGATCACAACAGTCTTTAGAAATAGTTTGATGCTTTTTGTTTTTTGAAAAATGAAGTATTCATATTCTTTCGAAGTATCCCTCAGAAGGACGCTAGTCTTTTGGCGCACGTGAATGAGTGCGCTCCTTGTTTTTTTTCTCCGGTATTGAACACAGTTTATTCCGTCTTAAATTGTATCGATTCTTTACATATTAGGGTTGAGGTTGGATTAGAAACGTTGTTTGAATTGTTTGGACGAACTTTACATGTAACATTTCAGATTCCTTTGTAGGCACGTTGGGCGAGTTGTATTTCTGAATCAAACGCGCCAAATAAAAGAGCCATTTTTGGGATATAAAGAAGGACTTTATCGAACAAAACGACCATTCATTGTCTAACTTGGACCCTTTGGATTGCAAAAAGATGAAGATCTTCAAAGGTAAGTGATTTATTTTATCGCTATTTCTGACTTTCGTTATGCCTCGGCTTGGTTGGAAAATATTTGTGGCGCACTTGGTTATTTATCTCCTGGAATGAACATACTATTTTCCGTCTTAAATTTGATCATTTATTTACATATTAGGGTACCTGAGGTTTGATTAGGAACATTGTTTGACTTGTTTGGATGAAGTATATTGGTAATGTTTGGGATTAATTTTGTATGCATTTTGAACAAGGGGAAACCGGTGGATTACTGAATGAAGCGCGCCAACTTAACTTACTTTTTGGGGATATAAAGAAGGACTTTATCAAACAAAAGGACCATTCATTGTGTAACTGGGACCCTTTGGATTGCAAAAAGATGAAGATCTTCAAAGGTAAGTGATTTATTTTATTTATATTTTTGAGTTTTGTGACACCTGTGCAGATTATGAATTCATGTTAAACAGGTCAACATTCACAAGGCCGCAGGGCCAAAGGGATTACCAGGCCATGTACTCTGAGCATGTGCTGACCAACTGGCAAGTGTATTCACTGACATTTTCACCCTGTCCCTGGCTGAGTCTGTAATACCAACATGTTTCAAGCAGAACACCATAGTCCCTGCCCAAGAAAACTAAGGTAACCTGCCTAAATGACTACTGACCAGTGGCACTCTCGTCTGTAGCCATGAATTGCTTTGAAAGGCTGGTCATGGCTCACATCAACACCATCATCCCAGAAACACTAGACCCACACTAATTTGCATACAGCCCCAACAGATCCACAGACGATAATATCTCTATTGCACTCAACATGGCCCTTTCCCACCTGGATAAAAGGAACACCTATGTGAGAAGGTGGCAAAGGAAGGGAACAACACAACCGCCACTGTGATCCTCAACACGGGTGCCCCTCAGGGGTGCGTGCTCAGTCCCCTACAGTATTCCCTTATCACTCATGACTGCATGGCCAGGCACGACTCCAACACCATTATCAAGTTTTCCGATGACACGACAGTGGTGGGCCTGATCACAGACAAATAATGAGACAGCCTATAGGGAGGAAGGTCAGAGACCTGTGGTACCAGGACAACAACCTCTCCCGCAATGTCATCAAGACAAAGGAGATGATTGTGAACTACAGGAAATGGAGGACCGAGCATGCCCCTAATCTCATCGACAGGGCTGTAGTGGTACAGGTTGACAGCTTCAAGTTTCTTGGTGTCCACATCACCAACAAACTATCATGGTCCAAACACACTAAAACAGTCGTGAATAGGGCACGACAAGCCTATTCCTGCTCAGGAGTCTGAAAAGATTTGGCATAGGTCCTCAGATCCTCAAAAGGTTCTACAGCTGTACTATCGAGTGCATCCTGACTGGTATGGCAACTGTTTGGCCTCCGACCGCAAGGCACTACAGAGGGTAGTGCGTACGGCCCAGTACATCACTGGGGCCAAGCTTCCTGCCATCCAGGACCTCTATATCAGGCGGTGTCAAAGGAAGGCCCTAAAACTTGTCAAAGACTCCAGCCACCCTAGTCATACACAGTTCTCTCTGCTACCGCACGGCAAGCGGTATCGGAGCTCCAAGTCGAGGTCTAAAAGGCTTCTTAACAGCTTCTACCCCCCCCAGCTAATCAAAGTACTACCCAGACCCCTCTTTTACGCTGCTGCTACTCTCTGTTTACAATTTATGCATAGTCACTTTAACTCTACCAACATGTACATATTTCCTCAATTACCTCAACTAACTGGTGCCCCCGCACATTGACTCTGTACCGGTACCCCCTGTATATAGCCTCGCTACTGTTATTTTACTGCAGCTGTTAAATGATTTGTTACTTATATTTTTAATTTTTTACTTATCTATTTTTTACTTAACTTTGAAGGGTTTTATAAGTACGCATTTCACTGTAAGCTTGCATTTGGCTCAGGTGACAAATAAAATTTGATTTGAAGTTGCAGAAACATCTCAAGGATGATCAATGGAAACAGGATTCAACTGAGCTCAATGTTGAGTCTCATAGCAAAGGGTCTGAATAAGTTTGTAAATAAGGTATTTCTACCATTATGTTTTTACATTTGCAAAAAAAAACATTTTTCACTTTGTCATTATGGGGTATTGTGTATAGCTTGATGAGGAAAACAAAATATTGAAACCATTTTAGAATAAAGCTGTAAAACGTAACAAAATGTGGAAAAATCAAGTTGTCTGAATTCTTCCCAAATGCACTGTTTGTTTTTAAATAAAACTAAAAATAAATAAACTATTTATATGGGTATTTCATTTCATTGTTAAATCTTTTGTCTATATTGCATTTGTTTTACACATAAGGGCAATAAAATGTATCGATATTTACATTTAGTTGCATGTTTTCATAAGCTTGGATCCCAGGAAAACACAGAATTTCTCATTTTTGTCCCAGGCTGAAAAAGTTCAAGAACCCATGTGCTATAGTGATTCTGTTTCCTCATGGCAGAGGGCACAAGACTGTTCAATGCCCCATATATTGAGCATTCTTTTTGTAGCAAGTATTTTATATAATACCTTAAAATAAAATGAATGGATTGATGCGTAAATCGTTGTTTTATATATCAGTTCATTGACCCGATGGCAAGGTATTGGGACATCAAAAACCTTTTCCAATCAGACTAAAATGTATCAGTTTTTTCTATTTATATGACTAATTTTAAGCCATTAATGATTTTTAAACATTTCCCTGCAGTCACAATGTGTCACACCCTGACCATAGTTTGCTTTGTATGTTTCTGTGTTTTGTTTGGTCAGGGTGTGATCTGAGTGGGCATTCTATGTTGGATGTCTGTTTCTGTGTTTGGGCCTGATATGGTTCTCAATCAGAGGCAGGTGTTAGTCATTGTCTCTGATTGGGAACCATATTTAGGTAGCCTGTTTTGTGTTGGGTTTTGTGGGTGATTGTCTATGTTGATTGCTTGTGTCATCACAGTGCTCATTTAGTGTCACGGTCGTTAATTGTTTATTGTTTTGTATAGTGTGTTTCAGTGTTTTCGTCATTAAATATCAAGATGAATACAAACCACGCCGCATTTTGGTCCTTCTCTCCTTCCCAGGAAGAATCCCCTGACACAATGACCAAAAGCACCCTCTAGTTGTGTCATAATTAATAAACATTATTTTAAGAATCTCACCGAAAGTCCTGTTTCATTGTCAAAGCCAGTCAAATCACCAGGTGAGATCTTTATTAGCCTCTCTCCCCTCCAACACAAGGTCATATACTGTATCATCAGCTGTCAGCATGGCCATAAAGCACCAGCTGCCACACTATTCCCCAGTCTCCCTGACACCTACATGTCAAAAGCGCACCAAAACTGAGAACCTCAACCCTGAGAACTCCTTTTCAAATGCAAAAACAAAATTACCAAATTTAAAAGTGGAATAAAATCAAAAGACTATTACATATTTTTCCTGCTCACGTCAGCCATTGAAACCCATGCACATCCAGTTTGATCACAACAATACATTTTCCAATAAGCCACCAATAAAGAAAACAATCCTTTCAGGTGTACCGGAAAATATGTCCTCATTCACACAGTCCAAAATGGCTAATGCTAATGTATAGATATTTTGGCTACACGTAAATCCATTTCTGGGAAAAATGAGCAAATATTCTGCACATTTTGGTTTCTACAGCCTTTGACCTTTCCAACAATGTATAACATGACCTATTTGGTTGAAGTATTACGACATCCCTCCCTATGCAGGGATTTAGCGTGTGACAGGACAGACAATTGTAAGTAGCAACATTGGATATGTGTATTGATTATTGATGTTATTGTTGTAGCTAAATATATAGTTATTGCTATAAATGTTGTTACATAGTGCATTCAGGTTTAATAGAATGCCATTGTAGCCGGTCTAGCTAGAAGCTCAGCCTAAAGAAAGGGAAGGAATGGTAGCATAAGACACATTATAAAGCGAAACAAAACTTTCAGATTGAAATACTGTATATTATATAACAGTATGCATCTGACATGTAGAATATGGAATCCTGTCAACTCTGATAATGACATTTATTTTGGCCACAGAAAATTAGAGATGCTAGTCTACCAAGAGACTCAACTAGATTTTCGATAACTTCCTGTAATTCGCGTTGCGCAAGGAAGATTCAGGCAGAAGTCAATGGAAAATTGTCGCCTTCTAAGCTACAGGAAGAAATCTTATTTTGAGTCAAAGTTGAGTATCTTGGCCTCCAGGGTGGCGCAGTGGTTAAGGGCGCTGTAATACAGCGCCAAGCTGTGCCATCAGAGACTCTGGATTCGCGCCCAGGCTCTGTCGTAACTGGCCGCGACCGGGAGGTCCGTGGGGCGACGCACAATTGGCCTAGCGTCGTCCGGGTTAGGGAGGGCTTGACCGGTAGGGATGTCCTTGTCTCATCACGCACCAGCGACTCCTGTGGCGGGCCGGACGCAATGCGTGCCAACCAAGGTTGCCAGGTGCACTGGTATTTCCGCGCTGTGTTAAGAAGCAGTGCGGCTAGGTTGGGTTGTGTATCGGAGGACGTATGACTTTCAACCTTCGTCTCTCCCGAGCCCGTACGGGTGTTGTAGCGATGAGACAAGATAGTAGCTACTAAAAACAATTGGATACCATGAAATTGGGGAGAAAAGGGGGGGGGGGGAAGTTGAGTATCTTGTTATTCTACTTAGTCCAGCACGCATAAACACACGGGAATCTTCTATCGACTACTTTCCATACCAAGTCCACTTTCATAAGCGATTTAAACAAAGTAAATCACCAAACACATTTATTTTGGCGTGTTCAATGTGAATTTTTCAAAAGCATAACCATTTTGATGCAACTTTTATTTTGAAACACTGTTGAGATTAGGTTAGGCCTATCTGTTTTAGGACTGGCTAAGGCTAACACACGTTCATTGACGTTCCCCTGCACATATTTTAGATTCTACTAGATTTATGGCATTGAATATTTCCTATTTTACTTCAGGAATTATGTTGAACACCTTCTCAGATGAAACCTCTCTCCTGGATTAAACAGTTAATCTTCCCCATCCTCACCTACAATTACTCCTGGCTGGCTGAGTTAGTGCTGCATAGCCTATTATTCAGCCAATGCAAACATATCACAATTTAGGATATTGTTTATTTCATCTTTATTTAACTAGGCAAGTCAGTTAACTGCCTTGTTCAGGGGCAGGATGACAGAATTTTACCTTGTCAGTTTATGGATTTGATCTTGCTACCTTTCGGTTACTAGTCCTTTCGGTTACTCTAACCACTAGGCTACCTGCCGCACCACATCTAGTTTATCTAGTTTTATATAGTTATATCTAGTTTATTCAAATGGTATAATGACACACGCTGCAAAGCAATTGTGGTCCCACAGTAACCCTGTTTATAGTGTCTGTAGGCTATCTAGGGCTTTAAAAGAAATCAAGACATAACTACTAAATATTTACACAATAGTATTTATTTCACTTTTCAGGAAATCTCCCCGGCACACTCCAGCAGGGAAACTCCTTCCTCTTCTCGTGCCTCAGTGGCCTTGGTCTCATCTGTCTATTGATTTCATCATAGATCACCCCTCGTCTGATGGTTTCACTACTATTATGGTCACTACTATTATGGTTGTTGTAGACATTCTCTAAATCCTGCCGCTTTATCCCTCTCTCTGGTCTCCCTACCACTCTTCAGGTCGCTGAGGCAGTGTTCAAGCAGGTCTTCCAGCACCATGACCTTCCAGAGGACTTTTTCTCTGACTGTGGCCCCCAATTCACGTAAGGTGTATGGAAATGGAGAAGCTGGGGGTGACGGTCAGCCTCACTTCCGGGTACAGGCCTCAGTCCAACGGGCAGGTGGAGAGGATGAACCAGGAGCTGGGGAGGTTCCTTAGAAGTCACTGCCAGGACTGGCAGGGGGCGTGGGCCTGCCCAGAATTCACTACGTCACTCCACAGGCCTCGCTCTGTGGACCCGGTCCAGACCAAAGCTCCTGCGTGAACAAGTGGTTAACGGAGCCAAGGATGGCTGATATCCCAGGACACAATGGTGACATAGTGAATTTTGGGCGTACTCTGCCCAGGGAAGGAACCAGGCCTCTGTAACGTATACACAGGGAGTGAGGGAGCAGGTACAGAAGGTGATTGATTTTTTTTTTAAACATGACGAATATCAAAACAGGAATAGCATGCCGAATGTAAACAAAACCAATAATGCCTGAAGACTGAGGTTACTGAGGGCTAATAAAGGGAGAGTATTCATGGTTAAGATGAGGTCCAGGTGTGCGTAACGATGGGGAGAAGGTGTGCGCAATGATGGTTTCCAGGTGTGTGTAATGTGGGTTGCCAGGACCGGTGTTTAGTGAACCAGCGAGTCAATAAAAACAGCTGAACCTAATGACTTCACCCCCCAAAAATTTTGTAAAATAAAAATGAAGTGGTTGAAGTGTTTTGATTATCCAAATTGCGCATTGATAAATTTGTGACAGCCCGTATGCCCTCACACCTATCTGTTTCATGACTCAGAATAGAATGCAATAATTTACAAATATTTGCCATATTCTAATAATTTTCACGTGCCAACATATCACCACGGTCCATGCCATGGTAAAACTTGCACTCCCGTAAATGTTTAATAATTGGAAGGCATCCAGCCAATCATAAAAGCAAGGCAAAGCAATTCAGGCATTCCTGAAAGTCAGGACAATTCTTGTCCTGCAAAAAAATATTTTTAAAGTTGAAAAAATGGATTTAGCAAGCAGCAGGCATACAATTAGTCCATCATTGAAATCAGAAACAATGACTGTCGCCTAGGGTAGTATTTTCAAGACTTGTTGGGATCCCCTGATATGCAGAAGATGAGAAACTCATTGCTACAATTACTACATTGAAGTTTACTGGCAATGATGAGCTCTCTTTTTCTCTGACGTTAGACTGAAATGCTTGTGGTAACGTTTTCACAATATGCCCCATGCCTCCAACCATGCAAAGAAGACCAATCGACTTTACTGCATTTAAACCATGTTTTATGATCTCCCCAATCCCTGCCTCTTTTTGAACAAACCTAATGCAATGGGATATGCATTTAAAAAAATATTATAAATATAGTTTATTTATTTATTGTCTTATCATGATGGAGCAGACACTCACCTGAGCAACCCACACAGTAAGTATACAGCCTTATATGTTTTATAAGCCTACAGCAAGTAGCCTACAGTGGGGCAAAAAAGTATTTAGTCAGCCACCAATTGTGCATGTTCTCCCACTTAAAAAGATGAGAGAGGCCTGTAATTTTCATCATATGTACATATGCTGGGTGATTTAAAAAGTCATAATCAATTGATCAGATCTTTACTTTACAATATGTAAAATCTATGAGAATAGTAAGGTTCAGAACTTTTGTGAAACATCCCAGTATAGAAAAATATATGGAAAATAGAAACTGGATGTTGTTCAGAGATAGATGGGAGGGGTTGAGTGGAGCTGAAGGATGGGAACAAAAACAAACAAAGATAACTATTGTAAACATTCTTTTTTGATGGATAATTGGAAACGATGCAGACAACTACATTGATGGAAGCCTTAAACTATCTGCAATATTAAACCTGATCTACCCCCAAAAATTTTGTATAGATTTACTGTATATAAAAACATATGCAATGGAGGTAGCACTATAGGTCATAGAGCCTATAGCTGGCGATGGAGTGAAAAGGCTGGGTTTTGATGGAAAAAAGTTGTAGATGTTACGAGGGCTTGCCCACTCACAAGCCAATCAATGCATTACTTGGCTAAATAATGCATGCATTCATTTCAAGTTCTGTAGGATATTGACAGTCTTTGTATTTTCATTGTCTCTGTTTTGGCTGGTGGCACGGAATATTATCCTCCTGATCCATTGTGGATTGATATTACTGTTTAATAAATTGCATAGGCCGCTACAGGGGCCAGTAACCAAAAGGTTGCTGGTTTGAATCCCCAAGCCAGCAAGGTGGACATTTTGCCTTTGAGTAAGGCAGTTAACCCCCAAGGACAACTGCTCCATGGGGGCTGGTGACATCAATAAAGGCAGCCACTCGTACTTTTCTGATTCAGAGGGGTTGGATTAAACGTGGAAGACACATTTCGGTTGAATGCACTTATTTGTACAACTGACTAAGTATCCCTTATCCATAGCGAGTAATAGCAACAGTAACAAAACAATTAATTCCAGTGTTTGCTCAATAGTCTGATTTGGCAGGCAACATTGTTGTAGCCTAATCCCTAATTGGCTTCAAAAATCCTTGTTATGTCTCTTGGGTTTATAACCACGTCTTTATAACAATTCAATAATGATGAGACAGGAATTAGTTCAACAATTTACGAGTAATAGCAACAGTAAAAAAAAATGTTTTCCATTGTTTGCTCAATAGTCTATGTTTGGAGTGTTGGCAGACAACATTGTTGTAGCCTAATCCCAAATTGGCTTCAACAAGCCTTGATATGTCTTGTGGGTTTATAACCACGTCTTTATAACAATTGAATAATGATGTGACGGGAGAGGAATTATTTCAACCATTTATATGAAAGTGCTCATCTCAACAAACATATTACCCAGGAGATGAAATCAGTTCTCACAAGTACAAGCATCTATCTCTTGTAGGGTAAACCCCCCTACAGTCGATGTCCGATGCCCTCGCAGGAAGCGAATTAGCATAACAACAACATCCCTTTAAAAATCTGTCAGTTTAAAATAGAGATATCTTTTTTGCAACTCACTGCATCCGCCGATGTCGGCCTTCCGCATTTGCGGTGAAAGGTGGCAGAGTTACCGCTGTGTTTGTCAGACCATAAGAAATCGCGAAAATCTGTCTTCTCACAAAAACGTCTGTAGCATCCGAATGATGTTGTTCTCTGTATAGCTCTACTACCCTCACAAGCGTCACAGGACTCATCTGAAGTCGATATCGCTGATCTGCCAACTTAGCTCTGTAGAGTCCTAACTGTTTGGGATACACACTAATATGACCCCTTTTTGGAGAGTTGAGACTCTCTTAAACACGTACATGTTGGTTGTATTGCTCTAGGCCATCTCACAAGACTAGTCTGAAGGTAACCTGGGACCAGTTAAAAAATATGTATTTCTTTATCTGTTTTCTATGTTTGAATCTGTTATTCAATTTGTTTCTATGGGCTAATAGCAGTAAGACCAAATCTAATGTTTCATCAAATCAAAAAAATGTTATACCCAAAGTGGTCTTAAAATTCAAAATCAAATAGATGAGAACGTGACTGTGAGCCCCTAGGTGACAACTGCTGGGTCAGGGAGTCACACAGTAACAATTCTGTACCACTCACGTCGGGTGGTTATGTCAGCGTGGCTTTACTCAACACTAACTGATCTGTGTGCCTTTTCCAGCTGATGTCCTCAGTAAGACACAGGACCAGTCTAGCAATAACTGTAGCAGGAACTCACTTTGGTCCGTTGAGGTCGTTGACAGTATCTCCAAAATTGAAAGCTCTGTCCTTTGCTCTCAGTTCACTACATTTGACTTGACTCTCATGTTGACGTCTCCTTTGCAGTTTGCGGTTAGAGTAGGTCTGCCCCGTATCATCCATCATACATAAGGCTGGCAGAGAGTTTTGTACCGACCATTAAACACATCTTAAAAGCGACTCCGGGTCAAGGGACAATGCACCAATGCTTGAACAGCTTCCTGCTATACTACAGGAACACACCTCACGCAACCACCAAGGCTTTGCCTGCATCGCTACTCATGAAGAGAGAGCTACGCACAAGCTCCGACCTACTCCTGCTTGAATTTTTGCTTGTAAGCAGGAATCAGGAGGACAGAATTATGGTCAGATTTGCCAAATGGAGGGCGAGGGAGAGCTTTGTATGCGTCTCTGTGTGTGGATTATAGGGGGTCCAGAGTTCTTTTTCATCTTGTTGCACATTTGACATGCTGATAGAAATGTGGTAAAATGGATTTAAATTTCCCTGCATTAAAGTCCCCAATAGTAGGAGCGCTTCCTCTGGGTGAACGATTTCTTGTTTGCTTATGGCGGAATAAAGCTCATTCAATGCTGGCTTAGTGCCAGCCTCTGGCTGTGGTGGCATGTAAAACAGCTACAAAAAATACAGATGAAAACTCTCTCAGTAGGTAGAGTGGTCTATACCTTATCATGAGATACTCTACCTCAGGCCAGCAATAGCTCAAGACTTCCTTAGATATCGTGCACCAGCTGTTGTTTACTAAAATAAATAGAATGCCGCCCCTTGTCTAACCAGATGCCACTGTTCTATCCTGTCGGAACATCGTATAACCAGCCAGTTGTATGCTGATGTTGTCGTCGTTCAGCACCAACTCTGTGAAGCATAAGATGTTACATTTTTTTATGTCCCGTTAACTCGTCGATTTTATTCTCCAAAGATTGCACATTTGCTAGCAGAATGGAGGGAAGTGGGGGTTTATTCGATCACCTATGAATTCTCAGAAGGCAGCCCGACCTTCGACCCCTCTTTCTCCGCCTCCTCTTCATGCAAGTCAATGGGATCAGGGCCTGTTCCCGAGGAAGCAGTATATCCTTTGCGTCGGGCTCGTCAGAGCTTACATTAGAGGCCTGGGCCCCACCATTATCGAAAACTGAACCAGCGGATATGAAGTGTTTGTTAAAAACCTCTACAACATCGGCTTTATCCTCCACTTCATTAGAATCCTTCAATAAATGGTCAGGAAGGCCAGAGGATACATTAGAACCTGACACTGATTTGATTAGCTTCCAGGATTGTTTAGGTTCTCTGTGACTGCACTTAAATAGTAATCTGTTTTGGAATTCCTGATCAATCCTGTGCATTTGTTTCTTAGCGCTCTGAAGGAGGCCCAGTCAACAGCAGCATGTGTATGTCTAGCTTGAGCCCAAGATATATTTCTCTTTCTAATTGATTCTGCCAAGTTATTTGAAAACCAAGGATTGTCCCTTCCACTGATGAAACATGTCTTCACAGGGGCATGCTTATCACACATTGACACAAATGACATATAAAAATAGTCCCAGGCAGTGTCAACATCGGGAATCAGACTTGTAAGAATGCTTGCTCATCAAACTGTCTAAAATGTCTTAAAAAATATGTTTTTTTGTTTGTTTTTTTGTATTTCTAACACAAGCAATTGCCTAGTGATCACTGACATCATTACAGCATATCCCAGTCGATGTGTATTTGTGAGGGGTAGTCGTTAGAATAATGTCCAATAGCGTTGATTTGTTAGGTGCTCTGGGATTCGATCTTGTAGGCGTATTAATTAATTGGGGGCGATTCAGAGAGTCACACAGTTCTTTAAAAGAGTCCGATACAGTTATAAGCATGTCCCAATTCAAGTCTCCTAAATAAATAAATCCGGAGTCATTTAGCTAGTGCAGGACATCAGAAAGAGAGTTAAGTATGTCTCCCGAAGCCGAGGGCGGTCTGTAGCAGCCGACTACAGTGATGTGGGAGTCCTTATATACGCACACTTTAAACGCAAGCAATTAAATATGTTTGGCTTTGGTAATCGAGAGAATTTACGAGGTGTTAAACTCTGATTTCACATAAATTGCAACCAATCTTCCTTTACTCATCCGATCCGTTCTAAAAACGTGTACCCCATCAATAGAAATCGATTTATTTGACACAGATTTCTTTAGCCAAGACATCTTTAGTCAAAACCTGCTCTATTTTTTTAATCATAGGGAGTAGGTAGAGATTGCATGGTATCTACCAGCCCAGGGTTTGGTCGCACATTACCAGAGATCATCAATAAAAGCATAACAATATATCCCAGTTGCCCAACGCGTGAGGACTTGGTGGATGGGCATTTACCAACAAGTATTGGACATGCTCTAATATATTTCAGAAATGCCAAATTGACTGACTTGTTGAACTCGGGATGGCCTAGCAGTGATAGAGGTTCCTCTCCATCGCTTGTTGGTGTTGAATTCAGCCTGTCCATTTGGTGATGGTAAATCCCTCATCAAATAAATTGGAAATGTACACTGTCCATTTGCAATATAAAATGTGCAATGCCAATATATTATACTGCCATCAAGTCAGCCATCAGTCAATTAATATCATACTAACACCACACTTATACATACTGACACCATACTGACTCACTTTGTCCAACTCTTTTAGAAGCCAACTATCACATATTTCAGAGCCGGCCCATAATTCAAAGCGCCTTCTGTTAAAACCATAAAAAATCTTCAAAGACATAGTTACATTCGAGCTGCGGGTGCAGTTCTGACATTGTGTAGGCCTAGCTGAGGCGACTCTGAAATCCGAGTTTCGGTTTGATAGGTCATTCAGAGCCCGAGCAGCAACCTTATTCAGTGCTGAAAATTCACTTATTTCGGGGGTTGCTACGGGGCCCATGATCGAGCTATCGGCCTGAAACGTGTACTACCGACTTAAGCTCTAGAACAGGTTTATAGCGTTTCAAAGCTCTAGGTCTGATGGTTCTTTGATGGTTTGAACGCCGGAATCTATTGAATGCTCTGTATGTCTGTAAGCCCCACGCTATATTACTCCATCCTGGCTGTGTGTGTGGGTGTGAGTTTTTTCTTGGCTATCTGATGGAAGAACTGACTGATTTACAGTTCATGAGGGTTGCCTAATCACACATACGACATTTTGGAAAGATGTGACCTTTTTAACCCTTCGAAACAGGCCCTATGACCCCAATTTAAAGCAGTTCCGCTTGTCACAGGAAGCTGAAAGTAAACACATATCCTCATTGGTGCTTTTATAGAATTCTGAGAACTGACTGATTTACAGAGGGTTGAATGCAATGTTTTTTTTCACTAACTGTAAGTTGTGAAATCAAAACCACTATTAGGGTCAATTTAACCACTTACTGTTGCTCCAGAAAGCTTAAAATCAACACAGGGAACCTTCATAGTAGCCTGATCGATTGTCATTGAAGACAGTTTGAAATGGCAATCATAATCCACATAGGCATCAGGTTGAAGTTAGGGGAGCAGGCAATGTATTCCTATAGGGAGAGATGTCAATGTAAACTGTTAGAAGAAAACACCATGTTTTCACTGTTAAGGATTAATTCCATATGGTGAAGGTTAGGCTTGCCCAGATCGGGAAGACCTGTGGTTGAATTGTGCTTCTAGCCTTAACGGTACTGTCACTGTCACCCAAAAGCACCTCAAATTTAGGTCAGGCTTCATTTTGGGCCAACTTTTTTGCACGCTCGCTGCGGTCAGACCGAGCGAGCTACAGTCAAGTGGGACATCTCCTTGAGAGACTAGAGACTATGGTGATGCCATTTGTTTCCCTTTCTATGATGATTTAAGCCTGCACATTTTAGGATTTCAGCCCTATTTCATGGTGAAGTTCATACTACCCCTTTAGGACATGAAGGGAACCATTCAATCTTTTCATATTGATATCTGTAGAGGTACAGGTGACCCTGAACACGTGGCAAAATACATTTAGAAAATTGCCTGCACAGAAGCAGAGTTAGAGCATAACCTGTAAACCCACGTTATCCTTAGGGAGAAACTCGGATGTGTCAGACGATAGGAATCGGCGCACACAGCTAGAATGACTCTGTGGCTTATCCACCCAAACCCCCCCACCCCCCGATGAGCCCATTGACAACCGCGTGTCTCTGTGTGACCCAGAGGCCGCAAAATGTCCAAAGCATCATTAAATCACTACCAATCAGGCTTCATTCCGGGCCTACTATTTGCACGCTACGGTCAAGTGGGGCGTCTCCTTGAACTGCCTAGAGACTATGGTGATGCCATTTGCCAACACTTTCAGTGTTGATTTCAGCCTGTCCATTTGGTGTTGGTTCATCACTGTTTAAACTTATTAGAAATGGACAATACGTCAGCTATCAAGTCAGCCATCCATCAGTCAATAAGATATCATACTGACACCAAATGGATACATACCGACACCAAACCCACTTTGTCCAACTTGTTTAGAAGCCAACTATCACATAATTCAGAGATGGTTTTTTTGATGGTTCGAACGCAGGTAACTATTGCAGGCTCTGTGCGTCTGTAAGCCACACACTGTGTCACTCCATATTGCCTGTGTGTGTGTGTGAGTACAGACAATCACAGAAAATCACAGAAATCACGTAGAATGGAAGGTATTCCACGTTATTGGGACATTTATCTGGTGGGGGAGGGGATTAGCTTCATGAAATAGGCCAAGTAGCAAAAGAAAGTCATAATAGGGTCTATTTCACTGTGCTGTGGTCACGCTTCCAAAGTGCTTTCTTTGATGTTTCCACCCATAGGCAAATCATCAGTTTTCCACGTGCAGAGCATGTTGGGAATGTGAGTTAAATACACTGCTGGTTGTCCAGGCTGTGGCTGCGGTGGTTTGCTCTGTGTTATTAGAGAACCACTTATCTCTGGGAAGCACCTTGAATTAGTGGCTGGGGTTGTGTTTGACTTCACCCCAGTTCTACCAACCATGACTCATCCTCTATGGAGAATGACCTTTTATCACCTAGGCCTAGTTCACAGTTGTCAGGCAGCTCAATGCGGCCTCTACAGGTCACAGAGAACATCACAGGCTCATGATACATTTCTTTCTTTCTCCAGGTACTTTCTCCATTTGTTTTTGACAAAATATTTGCCCTTGTGTCATAAACAATTATCATACAATGATTTGTAATGTTGATTGAATGCCAGTGTGTAACAGTTGTACAGACCAATATATGTTTGACTTTATCTTAGTATGAATCAGAGGTGAGTAACACAACAGTGGTAGGCCTGATAACCGACAACGACGAGACAGCCTATAGGGAGGAGGTCAGAGACCTGGCCGGGTGGTTCCCGAATAACAATCTATCCCTCAACGTAACCAAGACTAAGGAGATGATTGTGGACTACAGGAAAAGGAGCACCGAGCATGTCCCCATTCTCATCGACAGGGCTGTAGTGGAGCAGGTTGAGAGCTTCAAATTCCTTGGTGTCCACATCAACAACAAACTAGATTTGTCCAAACACACCAAGACAGTCGTGAAGAGGGCACGACAAAGCCTATTCCCCTCAGGAAACTAAAAAGATTTGGCATGGGTCCTGAGATCCTCAAAAGGTTCTACAGCTGCAACATCAAGAGCATCCTGACCGGTTGCATCACTGCCTGGTACGGCAATTGCTCGGCCTCCAACCGCAAGGCACTTCAGAGGGTAGTGCGTACGGCCCAGTACATCACTGGGGCAAAACTGCCTGCCATCCAGGACCTCTACACCAGGCGAAGGCCCTAAAAATTTGTCAAAGACCCCAGCCACCCCAGTCATGGACTGTTCTCTCTATTACCGCATGGCAAGCGGTACCGGAGTGCCAAGTCTAGGGCAAAAAGGCTTCTCAACAGTTTTATACCCCCAAGCCATAAGACTCCTGAACAGGTAACCAAATGGTTACCCGGACTATTTGCATTGTGTGCTGTTAATCTTATATGCATAGTCACGTTAACTATACATTCATGTACATACTACCTAAATTGGCCCGATCAACCATTGCTCCCGCACATTGGCTAACTGGGCTATCTGCATTGTGTCCCACCACCCGCCAACCCCTCTTTTTACGCTTCTGCTACTCTCTGTTCATCATAGTACCTACATGTAGGTAAATATACCTACATGTACATACTACCTCATTAAGCCTGACTAACCGGTGTCTGTAGCCCTGCTACTCTTTTTTTCAAATGTATTTTTACTGTTGTTTTATTTCTTTACTTACTTACCCACACACACACACACACACACACACACACACACACACACACACACACACACACACACACACACACCTTTTTTCCCACACCATTGGTTAGAGCCTGTAAGTAAGCATTTCACTGTAAGGTGAAATGTAAGGTGTTGTATTCGGCGCACGTGACAAATACATTTTGATTTGATTACACAGAGAAATACTGTATAGAAATGTAAGGAGACACTTTGGACAGAATTCTAACTCTAACAGGATCAAATAAAACAGCAGCTATTTAAAGAGACTTGTAGACTTTATGCATCCTCGGTGCATTCTGTATTCAGAATATGAAGTCTGTGCACGGGGCAGAAGTTTGTAAACAAAGACAGTGTCAACAGTCGAAGGAGATTCAAGTGGATTCCAGCCATTGTTAGGATGACTGACTCAGTAGACAGACCATGCCTGTGAAATTAGACCAGGAGCGATGGCCTCAGTAGGTTGCACCTGGGGAACTACGAGTCATATTGTGTTACATTTTCTATTAGTGATGAGAAGTTCTCTTACCTGACTTTGAACTTTTCGACTCATTCAGTCCCCCCCAAAAATATTTGGACAAATGTTATTAATTTGAGTCAGTGATGCCCAGAGAATTACCATCTACCGGCGAATGATGAACTGAAAACCTGAAAGAGTCATGGTTCTACAAGCCTCTCCTTCACATGTCGTTCACCATGGGAGGCTTATTGGAACTGTCATTTGTGACTGCTAGGCATACAAATGAGATTATTTAATGATACATTTGAAACAAGGTCTAGTTGTGGCCACAACCTGACAATATTGTTCGCGAACTGCATCCCCCCACCCAAACGATTTGTTCTTGAGTTTGAGTTTTTTGAGAAGAGGCTGTGCATGTTTGGTTCTACAAAACCTTTTCCATCATAACATTGAACAGCCAATTAATTGTACTATAAACAGGTATTTTCCTTCTCTATTTTCCTGCACACATATAACAGACGGTTGTTGGTCTGAGCATGTCTCTGGAGCCGCTGAGCCGGAGGAGCGTGTATCAATCCTGCTGTAGCACATATTGCAGCAGCAGGTCAAACAAACTCCTGAAATGAACGAATCACTCAGAAAAACAAATGATCAGTCATGAAGAAAGAAGGAATCGTTGGCAAACTGCACATCACCAATGACAATCATACCCATTTCGGGAACTGTGTCAGTTTTATCAATGTTTTAAAAAATGTCCTCTTTTGTTCCTTCCGGATCTTTCATTGCGGTCATTCTTTCATCCATGGGCTACAGAAAAGTATTTTGGCCTCTGTTCTCGATTTATCTTATGTCCAGGGCAACGCTAACTGTCACTCAAACCAATCTGTCATATCTTCTGTCATACTTCAGACACCAGCACTTGCTCACCAAATGTGTCTCTGTGTTAGGACATACTCAAGTCACTATTACTCAGTTCGCACAATTTCTATCCCTCTCATTGGCTTGACCAGCAGTTTCGCCACTTCCCACTGGACACATACTGGTTGAATCAATGCTGTCTCCACGTCATTTCAATGAAACGCGGAAAAGACGTTGAATTGACGTCTGTGCCCAGTGGGTTGTGACTTTCACTTAAAAAGAGCCTGGACTGAGGATTGAGCCTCTAACCGTATTTCACCTTTGGCTCTGAGTCTCATTTCACTTGTCTGTGTAGTCCTCACGCGTTTTAAGCTTGGTACTCTAGTATTCTCGCCCTACAGATCAAGTTAATCAATGTCTTTAAACAAGCTATACATAGAGAAGCTGATGCTGTTGATCTGGTGTTGCTGGATCATTCTGTCACGTTCAGACCTTTATTTCCTTTGTTTTGTCTTTATTTTGTATGGTCAGGGCGTGAGTTGGGGTGGGTAGTCTATGTGTGTTTTTCTATGTTGGGGTTTTGAGTTCAGCCTAGTTGGTTCTCAATCAGAGGCAGGTGTCGTTAGTTGTCTCTGATTGAGAATCATACTTAGGTAGCCTGGGTTTCACTTTTGGTTTGTGGGTGTTTGTTTCCGTGGGAGTGTTTGTTGCCACACGGTACTGTTTCGGTTTTCGTTCATGTTCACGTTTATTGTTTTATATTTCATAGTGTTCAGTTTATATCTTATAATAAACATTATGGACACTGACCACGCTGCACATTGGTCCTCCGATCCTTCTCGCTTCTCCTCCTCCTCCTCGGAGGAGGAATGCCGTTACACATTCAAATCATATTAGCAAGCTAACCCGATTGTGTTTAAAATGGGGTTGTGGGTTGTTGAAGCAGAGTTTGTTACATGATCAATAAGAAGAAATTGCCATTAAAACAGTGAATAAATTGATTCAGTTCTCAAATACTGAAAGTAGCTTACCCTATATGTTGCATCTGATAATGAAAAGAAAATGGGAGTGAACAGACAATTAAATGAGTAGTGTAGAGGGGCCATTATTTATCAGGTTCCATTACTTATCTTAATGGTTTGTGGTCACATGATCCTAGATTTGTCTGTCTGTCTCAGAGCTTTCTTCCTACAATAAGGTACGACACCATTGAGACTTCAACCATTGAGGCCAGAAGAGGATGGGGAAAGGACAGAAAAGAACATTGGAGAAGAGGGGAGGACAAAGTATGACAGAGTTAGTGAGACGAGAATAGGGTAGTGAGGGGCTGGAGGTGAAAGGGAGTTTGTTTCATAATATAGGGATGCAGTGATTGTGTTTAAGGGATGTGAGATAGCCAGAATTCGAGCACTAGCTTTGAAGCTCTGTGTGGGTATTGCTCCATTCCTGAGACAGCACAGTGTTTATTTAACTGGAGTGTCTATCTGTCATTACTGCAGAGTTTTCGTCCTTTAAGAGCAGATGTTACAGTAACTAATGAAAAGCTAGGCTCTCTTTATAAGGCTAAAGTTGACCCCACCGCCTTCCTTCCCCCTTTACCCATCGCTCCTGCCAAACCAAACCCTCCTCAGAGCACAAAGGGTCAACTTTAATCTGCTGAGAGGGGTGTGTGCGTGTGTGCGTGTGTGTGTGTGCCCGTGTGTGTGTGCCCGTGTGTGCCTGTGTGTGTGAGAGGACAGATCTCAGCTGTACCACTCATTTTTAATCACCTTTACCTGCTCCTTGGGCTTCTTAAAAAAAAGTGCAGACACATCATAACTTACGCATAGCTGCAGAAAGTAGGGGTGCTGAGGGTGCTGCAGTACCCCCTGAAAATATGAATATGAATGAATACAAAAAGTATTGCACTGGGCCTTTAATATTTCTGTTTTAGCTGAGCTACTGTATCTGGCATATGTAGCACGGGCAAACATAATTTTTCAGCACCCCTCTTGAAAATACAATAGATTCACTTTTTTTTAAACATATCCCCCCCACCCCCAAACTACTTCCCACGGCTATGAACTTATGGCTCCCTCTCTGAAGGGATTAATTTACATCCCCCCCCCATAAGTGTCCAAATGGCAAACTGACAATTAAGCTGTTCTTTTCCCTCTGCCTCCACACACGTTGCCATACAGAGGTAGCATCTTAGTATGACCCATTTCATTGCAGGAGGATAATAATTTTAAGGATTTTAATGAATATTTAAGATGTGTAAATGTCATCAGGGGGCAGCTGGAAGCAGTGTTTGTAGGCTATACAATGCAGTGCCCTACATGGGGGGCATGGTTTGTGCTATTGTTATTCCTCCACCAGTTTTGATCCTTTAAATTTAGCAGACCAGTTCCCTACCTCCTCCCGCTGCCACCTGCCTCCTCTATTTTTGGGGTAATGCTGTAATCAATTGGTTGTATTCTTGGATTGAGCAGACCTTCCCATACAATTCTGATAACGCCATGGAGGACATAACTCTACCATTGTCACGCCCTGGCCTTAGTTATCTTCGTTTTCTTCATTATTTTGGTTAGGCCAGGGTGTGACATGGGTGATTTATTGTGTTTTCTCTTGTCTAGGGGTTTTATTAGATTAATGGGGTTGTGTTCAGTTTAGTTGTCTAGGTAAGTCTATGGTTGCCTAGAGTGGTTCTCAATCAGAGGCAGGTCTTTATCGTTGTCTCTGATTGGGAACCATATTTAGGCAGCCATATTCTTTGGGTATTTTGTGGGTGATTGTTTCCTGTCTTTGTGTTTACTGCACCAGATAGGACTGTTTCAGTTTCACGTTTCTTGTTTTGTAGTTGTGTTCATGTTTGAGTTTTCCTATTAAACCATAGACACTTACGACGCCGCATATTGGTCCTCCAATCCTTCTCGCCTCTCTCGGAAAACCGTGACAGAATCACCCACCACAACAGGACCAAGTGGCGTGGTGACAGGCAGCGCCAGCAGGAGCAGCGCAATCAGGACTTCTGGACGTGGGAGGAAGAGAGGACCCTGGGCAAAGCCAGGGGAGTGTCGCCGCCCCAAGGTGCAGCAGGAGAAGCGGCAACAGGAGCAGCGCAAGGAGGAATGGACATGGGAGGACGAGTTGGACGGTGATGGACCCTGGACACAGCCGGGAAAATATCGCCGCCCAAGGCAGAGCTGGAGGCAGCCAAAGCGGAGAGGCGGCGGTTTGAAGAGGCAGCACGGAAGCAGGGCTGGAAACCCGAGTGTCAGCCCCAAAAATGTATTGGGAGGGAGCACACAGGAAGTATGGCGAAGCCAGGTAGGAGACCTGCGCCAACTTCCTGTGCTTACCGGAGAGCGAGAGAGACCGGGCAGGCACCGTGTTATGCTGTGGAGCGCACGGTGTCCCCAGTGCGGGTGCATAGCCCGGTGCGGTACATACCAGCTCCTCGCATCGGCCGGGCTAGAGTGGGCATCGAGCCAAGTGCCATGAAGCCGGCTCTACGCATCTGGTCTCCAGTGCGTCTCCTTGGGCCGGCGTACATGGCACCAGCCTTACGCATGGTGTCTCCGGTTCGCCTGCACAGCCCAGTGCGGGCTATTCCACCTCGCCGCACTGGCAGGGCGACCGGGAGCATTCAACCAGATAAGGTTGGGCAGGCTTGGTGCTCAAGAGCTCCAGTGCGCCTGCACGGTCCGGTCTATCAAGTGCCACCTCCACGCACATGTCCTCCGGTGACAGCCCCCCGCACCAGGCTTCCTGTGCGTGTCCAGAGCCCAGTACTCCCTGTTCCTCCTCCCTGCACTCACCCTGAGGTGCGTGTCCTCAGCCCAGTACCACCAGCGCCGGCACCACGCACCAGGCCTACAGTGCACCTCGTCTGTCCAGAGCTGCTGGAGTCTCCCGTCTGTCCAGAGCTGCTAGAGTCTCCCGTCTGTCCAGAGCTGCTAGAGTCTCCCGTCTGTCCAGAGCTGCTAGAGTCTCCCGTCCGTCCAGAGTTTCTAGAGTCTTCCGTCTGTCATGAGCCGCCAGAGTCTCCCGTCTGTCATGAGACGCCAGAGTCACCCGTCTGTCATGAGCCGCCAGAGTCACCCGTCTGTCATGACCCGCCAGAGTCTCCCGTCTGTCATGAGCCGCCAGAGTCTCCCATCTGTCAATAGCCGCCAGAGTCTCCCGTCTGTCATGAGCCGCCAGAGTCTTCCGTCTGTCATGAGCCGCAAGAGCCGCCAGTCAGCCAGGTTCTTCCAGAGCGGCCAGTCAGCCAGGATCTTCCAGAGCCGCCAGTCAGCCAGAATCTTCCAGAGCCGCCAGTCAGCCAGGATCTGCCAGAGCCGCCAGTCAGCCAGGATCTGCCAGAGCCGCCAGTCAGCCAGGATCTGCCAGAGCCGCCATTCAGCCAGGATCTGCCAGAGCCGCCATTCAGCCAGGATCTGCCAGAGCCGCCATTCAGCCAGGATCTGCCAGAGCCGCCATTCAGCCAGAGCTGCCAGAGCCGTTAACCAGCCTGAGCTACCTCTCCGTCCTGTCCTACCCCTCAGTCCTGTTCTACCCCTCAGTCCTGAGCTACCTCAGTCCGGAGCTGCCCCTCAGTCCAGTGGGGCCATTTAGTAGGGTTGCCAATCCTAGGGCGGGACGAGGGTCGCCGTTCCTAGGATACTACAAAAACGGACTAAGACTATGTTGGAGTGGGGTCCACGTCCCGCGCCAGACCCGCCACCGTGGACAGACGCCCCCCAGATCCTCCCCTATGGGTTTAGGTGTGCGGCCGGGAGTCCGCACCTTTGGGGGTACTGTCACACCCTGGCCTTAGTTATCTTTGTTTTTTAAATTATTTTGTTTAGGTCAGGGTGTGACATGGGGGATTTATGTGTTTTGTCTTGTCTAGAGGTTTTGTAAGTTTATGGGGCTGTTTCCTATCTAGGTAAATTGTGTCCTTTCTAGGTAAATTGTATGTCTATGGTTGCCTAGATTGGTTCTCAATTAGAGGCAGCTGTCTATCATTGTCTGATTGGGAACCATATTTAGGCAGCCATATTCTTTGGGTATTTTGTGGGTGATTGTTTCCGTGTCAGTGTTTGTGCCACACGGGACTGTTTCGTTGCCAGTTCACTTTATTATTTTGTATCTGTGTTCATGTTTAGTATTTCTTATTAAAAACCATGGACACCTACCACGCTGCGTATTGGTCCGATCCTTGTTTCACCTCATCAGAGGAAGAGGAGGAAATCTGCCGTGACATAACTGACTTTCTTAGTTAAATAAAGGTTACATTTTTTTTAAAGTAGGTGTTCTAAAACTTTGACCGGCATTGTATATATTCTTAATTCCATTCCTTACTTAGATGTGTTTGTATTGGGTATATGTTGGGAAATTGTTAGATATTACTAGTTAGATATTGCTGCACTGTCAGAGCTAGACACACAAGCATTTTGCTATGCTCACAATAACATCTGCTAAACACGTGTACAGTATGTGACCAATAAAATTATATTTTATTTTTCTATCCTTTCCATTTGGGCAGAGCTGGCACCTCTTCCTCTTCTGGCCCTGGCTGCTCTGATTGGTGGTGGCATGACTCTCTTTCATCACCCCAAATCTTTCCATTGCCTCAGTTCTTCTGTGAAGATGGGGGAACATTCCAGAAGGACAACCTTCTCTGCAGCACTCCAACAATCAGGCCTTTATCGTAGAATGGCCAGACGAAAGCCACTCCTCAGTAAAATGCATAAGACAGACCACTAGGAGTTTGCCAAACGGCACCTAAAGGACTCTCAGACCATGAGAAACAAGATCCTTTTCTCCATGCCGGCGAGGAGGGTTAAACCACTAAAGGCCTTTAGTTCCTATTTGTTAACATCTCCACTCTTTCCCTTTTGCTGTCGCTATTCTCAATCCTAAATGTGTATCCATACTGTGCTACCCGTAACTTTACGGAAAATGGCAACATGAATGTAAAGTCTGCAAGTTGGAAACTCCACTCATTGCTCCAAAAAAACTATTGTTGGAGCCCACACCAGCACTAATCACAATATGATGCATCTCTGGAAAACAAGGATGTGTGTGTGTCAGAGGAGGCTTGAGGGAGGCTTGAGGGAGGAGCTATAGGAGAACAGCCTCATTGTAATGGCTCGAATGGAATTTATGGAACGGACATAAACGTGGTTTCTGTATGTTTGATTTTTTCCATTTATTCCATTCCAGCCATTACAATGAACCTTTCCTCCTATAGCTCCTCCCACCAGCCCCCTCTGGTGTATGTGTGTGTGTCCCAGCAAGCCACAGAGTCCACCTAGGAGAGGCGGTGAGGAAGATAAAGAGAGGGAAGTGAGAGGCGGCAGTGCCCAGCTAAAGACTGATAATTTGAGCCTTCCTAAAGAGGGGAGGATGAGCATGTCCCTACAGTTATGAGCACAATATTGTATGCCAGCAGCCACAGAAGAGCTATGAATATACTGTATCTATATAGCCATGGAACATGATAACACTGAACGGGTGGTCACATTTAGGGCTGTTGCGGTGACAGTATTACTGCCACAACAGCAGTCACAAGTCATGAAGGCAGTCAAAATCCATGTGACCGTTTATTCATGGTAATTAGGCTTCTCCAAACTCTGATGCTGCTGATGGTCATTAGTAGCCTACCAAACTTGCTAACTGCCTGCTATGCAACACTTAATTGTCCCTCTAATCACTTTGACATCAATGCAAATCGTAAAATCTAATCAAACACTTCATAAGAGCCCATGAGCTCATGTTGCACAGCATTTCTATATAGGCTATGCAATTGCACAAGTGATGGCCTCTATTAAAAAGAGGAGGATCCCATCAGCTTTCTATAGGCTTACAATATGTATTTGTCAAATGTCCTAATATTTAGCACATTGCTTATCTTTACAATAGGAGTATAGCCTTCCTGGCTGGCATGAAAATTAACCTCTATTTCGAGACATGTGCATGATAATGGTTCATTATATATGAGAACAAATTTCGCAAAGATATTATTTAGTATACAGTGGCAAGAAAAAGTATGTGAACCCTTTGGAATTACCTGGACTTCTGCATAAATTGGTCATAAAATGTTTTCTGATCTTCATCTAAGTCACAAAAATAGACAAACACAGTCTGCTTAAACTAATAACACACAAACAATTATACTTTTTCAAGTCTTTATTGAACACATCGTGTAAACATTCACAGTGCAGGGTGGAAAAAGTATGTGAACCCTTGGTTTTAATAACTGGTTGACTCTACTTAGGCAGCAATAACCTCAACCAAACTTTTTCTGTAAGTGCGGATCAGACCTGCACAATGTTCAGGAGGAATTTTGGACCATTCCCCTTTACAAAACTGTTTCAGTTCACCAATATTCTTGGGATGTCTGGTGTGAACCGCTCTCTTGAGGTCATGCCACAGCATCTCAATCGGGTTGAGGTCAGGACTCTGACTGGGTCACTCCATAAGACATATTTTCTTCTGAGATTCCTTTGTCTTTAGCTAACACTCTAAGATTCTTCTTAACCTTAAGCATTCTGCGTTGTGCTCTTGCAGTCATCTTTGCAGGACAGCCACTCCTAGGGAGAGTAGCAACAGTCCAAGTAGCAACTTTCTCCATTTATAGACAATTTGTTTAATTGTGGACTGATGGACATCAATGCTTTTAGAGATACTTGTGTAACCCTTTCCAGCTTTATGCAAGTCAACAAATCTTAATCTTTGGTCTTCTGAGATCTCTTTTGTTCGAGGCATGGTTCACATCAGGCAATGGTTCTTGTGAATAGCAAACTCACATTTTGTGATTGTTTTTTATAGGGCAGGGCAGCTCTAACCAACATCTCCAATCTCGTCTCAATGATTGTACTCCAGGTTAACTGACTCCTGACTCCAATTAGCTTTTGGAGAAGTCATTAGCCTAGGGGTTCACATACATTTTCCAAGCTACACCATGAATGTTTAAATTAGGTATTCAATATAGACAAGAAAAACACAATAACTTGTGTGATATTAGTTTAAACAGACTGTGTTTGTCTATTGTTGTGACTTAAATGATGATCAGATCTAATTTTATGACCAATTTATGATAATTCCAAAGGTTTCACAAAAAAATGTCTTGCCACTATACGTAAAGACAAGATTATATCAAGAATAGTCTGATGGGTGACAATATTAGCCTGTCACTTGTGAATGATATATTATCACTTGTGAATGATGCCCAGCATAAGGCAAGAAACAATGGCTTTTTTTGTTGCAACTTTTTCTAATCAAAGTCACACACCTCATGTAGCCAAGCCCATAGGCCTATATATTTTGATAAGGTTTCTACCACAACTAAAGTGGCCAAATAACTTCTTAAAATTAAGCACATTAAACCGCTTTATAAGAGGTGTAGAGCCTAACTGGCATTCATAAGCAGCGTGTGAGTTTCAAGTTTGGGGAACATCATTTTCACCATAAAAATGCACCTTTATAATAAAAGCATTACATGCATAATCACATTTGCGGTGACTTTTGCTAATGGTGTTTTCCCGTTAAAGCTTCCGGCCCAGACGGCATCCATAGCCATGTCCTCAGAGAATGCGCAAACCAGCTGGCTGGAGTGTTTACGGACATTTTCAATCTTTCCCTACCCAGTCTGCTGTCTCCACTTGCTTTAAGATGTTCACCATTGTTCCTGTACCCAAGAAAGTGAAGGTATGTTAACTGAACTAAAGTACTATTACCCAGTAGCACTCCTGTCATACTTAAATCATGAAGTGCTTCGAGAAGCTAGTTAAGGATCATATCACATCCTTACCCAACACCATAGACCCACTGCAATGCGCACGCCACCCCAGTAGATCCATGTTGATGCAATCACCATCGCACAGTGCTATCCCATCTGTTTCTGGACACCCTTTCAAAAGATGAATACCTATGCTGTTCATTGACTGTTCATTGACTTCAGCTCAGCCTTCAACAACATAGTGCCCTTCAAGCTCATCATTATGCTCAGGGCCCTGGGTCTGCACCCGACCTGTGCAACTAGGTCCTGGACTTCCTGACGGGCTGCCCCCAGGTGGTGAAGGTAGGCAATAACACCTCCACTACAATGATCCTCAACACAAGGGCCCCACAAGGGTGTGTACTCAGCCCAATCCTGTACTCCCTGTTCACCCATGACTGCCTGGCTACGCACTCCGCCAACTCAATCATCAAGTATGCAGATGTCACAACAGGTAGTACACATGATTACCAACAAAAGAGACAGCCTACAGGGAGGAAGGGAGGGCCCTGGCAGAGTGTTGTCAGGAAAATAACCACTCCCTCAATGTCAACAAAATGAGGTGATCGTGGACTTCAGGAGACAGCAGAGGGAGCACGCCCCCATCCACATCAACATGACCGCAGTGGAGAAGTTGAAAAGCGTCAAGTTTCTAGCCGTATGCATCATTGACAATCTGAAATTGTCCACCCACACAGACAGTGTGATGAATAAGGAGTAACAGCACCTCTCCAACCTTAAGAGGCTGAAGAATTTTGGCTTGGCCCTTAAGAACGCCACAAACTTTTACAGATGCATCATTGAGAGCATCCTGTCGGGCTGTATAACCGGTAACTGTTCTGTCCGCAACCGCAGGGCTCTCCAAAGGGTGGTGTGGTGTGCCCAACGCATCACCAGGAGCCCACTGCCTGCCCTACAGGGCATCTATAGTGCCCGGTGTCACAGGGAGGTCAAGAAGATGGTCTGTTCACCCCACTATCATCAAGAAGGCAAGGTCGGTACAGAGGCATGTTAAATGTGACTCTTTTCAGGAAACTAGGCATATGTCGCACGTCACTACTGCACTGGAGAGGCATTTGAAGGTAAACATAATTTTTAAAAATCAAAATGGCAGAAATGCCTTCTGGAACAACCCTAGGATGCAAATATCGGGTCAAAATGACCCGGCCCAATGTCTTTTTTTGCTGTATTGATCCCCCCCACCAAAAATGTCATTATATAATATTCCAGGAATTCCTTAAATAATGTGTCTTTAATGTTCTAACATCCTAGTTTTTGTTTTTAATTTCTTATTTTTTAAATAAAACTAGTTTTTCCATCACTACCCCAAGTTTTCAAATGTGGGTCAAATGTGACCGTATGTATTTCCTATGGAATTCATTGCATTGCACTCGTCAAACTGACCTTTGCTATAACAATAAAATCAATTTAATTAATAAAATATTGATTAAATATATTGTTTTTTAATGTTCATTAATCACCATTCCTCCTTTTTAACTCATTGAGTAAAAGGAGTTTCATAAAGAGGCTCATAAGAATGTTGCGAGATATACAACCAGAAAGGTTTCACAGATGCTGGATGAGGAAGCCGTTGGTGCCTCTGACTCAGAATCTGAGGTATCCAATTCAGTTGACACAGACTATGTGCATGTGGATCAAGTTGGAGTTGTGGATGCACCTGGTAGTGCAGCTGTCCTTGATGATTCTACAGATGGGAAGGACTCCTCCTTTGAGGAGAGTGAAAACCAGTCAAATAGACTGAGTAAAAAGGGATCTTACTGGAGTGAACATCCCCCCCAGTAAAGGCAGGACCATAAGCCATAACATCTTGAGGAGCTGCCCAGGGCTTGTGCCGGGGTCAACAGTTGTGTCACCAAAAGTTGCCTGGGAGCTATTCATTAGTGGCAACATCATTGAGGATAGAGTTGCAAACAATGTTCCCTCTAATTTTCTTTAGCACTGAGCAAATTTCAGGTCTCCTGAGCGCAAACTTGTTAAGATACTGTGAACACTGACCTGCTTTAAGTTAGTTTTAGCAGTGGCCAAGTAGGCTACTTTGTCTATTTGATCACAATGTAGGTCTACCATTTATAATGCATCCCATAACAATTTAACATGGAAAGAGCTTTTGAAATAGCTGTTCTATGATACAACCTTGACAATAAGGGCTTGACAATAACCTGTTTAGCCACTTTTCCTTCAGACGGTGACTGAAAATGTTGTTGTATGTTGTTTGATGCTACAAACCCCTTTACAAAATACATTTAATTATTATTACCATACCATTATTACAGAGAAATCAAATCAAATTGTATTGGTCACATACACATGGTTAGCAGATGTTAATATGAGTGTAGCGAAATGCTTGTGCTTCCAGTTCTGACTATGCAGTAATATCTAACAAGTAATCTAACAAATTCACAACATCTACCTGAGGGGGTGCTCCCTCTGCTGTTTCCTGTAGTCCATGAACATCTCCTTTGTTTTGTTGATGTTGAGTGAGAGGTAATTTTTCTGACACCACACTCCGGGGGCACTCACATCCTACCTGTAGGCTGATGATTGAGTTGGAAGCGTGCATGGCCACGCAGTCATTCGTGAAAAGGGAGTACAGGAACGCACCATTGTGGGTGCACACCCTTGCTGAGAACGCACCCTTGTGGAGCCCACAGTGTTGCAGATCAGCGGGGTGGAGAAGTTGTTTCCTACCTTCACCACCCGGGGGTTGGCCCATCAAACTCCAGGATTCAGTTGCACAGGGCGGTGTCGAGACCCAGGGTCATGAGGTTAATGATGAGTTTGGAGGGTACTATGGTGTTAAATGCTGAGCTGTAGTCAATGAACAGCATTCTTACATAGGTATTCATCTTGTCCAGACGGGATTGTGCAGTGTGATGGCGATTGCATCAGTGGACCTATTGGGGCGGTAAGCAAATTGGAGTGGGTCTAGGGTATCAGGTAAGGTGGAGGTGATATGATCCTTGACTAGTCTCAAAGCATTTCATGATGACAGAGGTGAGTACAATGGGGCAATAGTCATTAGTTCAGTTACCTTAGCTTTCTTGGGAACAGGAACAATGGTGGCCATCTTGTAGCATGTGTGTACAACAGACTGGGATAGGGATTGGTTGAATATGTCCATAAACACACCAGCCAGCTGGTCTGCGCATGCTCTGTGGACACGGATAGGGATGCCATCTGGGCTGGCAGCCGTGCGAGGGTTAACACATTTAAATGTTTTTCTCACGTTGTCCACGGAGAAGGAGAGCCCACATGCGTTGGTAGTGGGCTGTGTCGGCAGCACTGTATTGTCCTCAAAGCGAGCAAAGAGTTGTTTAATTTGTCTGGGAGCAAGATGTCGGTGTACGCAATGGGGCTGGTTTTTCTTTTGTAATCCGTGATTGACTGTAGACCCTGCCACATACAGTACATCTCGCGTTTGAGCCGTTGAATTGCGACTCTACTTTTTCTCTATATTGATGCTTTGCTTGTTTGATTGCCTTGCGGAGAGAATAGCTGCACTGTTTGTATTCAGTCATGTTTCTGGTCGTCTTGCCATGATTAAAAGCGGTGGTTCGCGCTTTCAGTTTTACCTGAATGCTGCCATTAATCCACGTTTTCTGGTTAGGAAAGGTTTTAATAGTCACAGCGGGTACGACATCTCCGATGCCCTTGCTAAAAAACTTGCTCACTGAGTCAGTGAATATAAGTTATTGTCTGAGGCTATCAGTAAACATATCCCAGTCCACGTGATCGAAGCAATCTTGAAGCGTGGAATCCGTTGGTCAGATCAGCGTTGTATTGACCTGAGCACGGGTATTTACAGTTTCTGTCTATAGGTGGGAGCAACAAAATGGATTCATGGTCAGATATGCCAAAGGCAGGGCGCAGGAGGGCTTTGTATGCATTGCGGAATTTCGAGCAGCATTGATCCAGAATTCTGCCAGCTCGTGTCGCTCATTCGATATGCTGATAGAATTTAGAGAGTATTGATCTTAGGTTAGCTTTGTTAAAATCCCCAGCTTCAATAAATGCAGCCTCAAGATGTATGGTTTCCAGTTTACATAGAGTCCAGTGAAGTTCTTTCAGTGCCGACGAGGTATCTGCTTGTAGGGGATATACACGGCTGTGACTATAATCAAAGAGAATTCTCTTGGAAGATAATGCGGTCGGCATTTGATTGTAAGGAATTCTAGGTCAGGTGAACAAAAGGACTTTACACCATGAGTCGTTGATCATAAGGCATACACCCCTGCCCTTCTTCTTTCCAGAGAGATGTTTGTTTATGTCGGAGCGATGCGTGAAGAAACCGGGTGGCTGTACCCACTCCGATAACGTATCCCGAGTGAACCATGTTTCCGTCTCTGGGAGGCAACTCCTGCCCTAATTTCATCCACCTTGTTATCTAGAGATTGGACAGGGGCAAGTAATATGCTCAGAAGCGGTGGATGGTGTGCTCACCTTCTGAGTTAGACATTAGACAACAATGTATGCCACCCTCTGCCTATTGGATTCTTAGCTTGTTTCTCTTAATAGTAATAGGGCTTTCATTTGTTACATTAACTGGACTAAATTAGACCAATAAGATTTGTATTTTAAAAACGCTGGTCTCGATTATCAAGTAGATTTTGCCATATTAAACTGTGTTTGAAAAAGTCATTTTTGAAAAGGTAAAATAGAATGCAGTTATGAAGTTTATTGTGTCTTTTCTCCCAGTTCAACCAGGGTGACTCAAGGGCATTGGGTTGGGAGTTGGATGCCCCCATAAGGAATGCTTTCTTCCCCTCTATGCCCACTATGTGTTATGGTAACATTTTCACTGTGGTCATGTTCCTTTCCCTTTGTCTTCCACACCTACATTTCCCCTCCCCTCCCTGTTGCTGACCTTATGGTCTGGTTACTGACTATCTGGACTAGGCCTACACACACACACACACACACACACACACACACACACACACACACACACACACACACACACACACACACACACACACACACACAAGGGATTCCCCTCTGACACATTCTGATTGGGACTTGTTTATGACTGTGATTGGAGCAAAGTAGTGTGGGTGTGTACTGTGGATACCACACCCAAAGATCTAGATACCATATAGAAAAAGCATGTATCTCAACTCCTTTTCCCCCCTCTCCCTCACCGGCCTCCCTGCTGTTTTCCTCAGGCTATATCCCTTTACCCCCCTCTGTCAGTGCCTCACATACTGTGATTCAGCCTCATTCTGTTATTAATATGAGAGGGGATGACAGGAGCAGCTAGTAAATAAAAGCCAGGCGTCTTGTCTTAAACACTGCTCCGCAAGCCACAGCTGCCATCTGTGTAGGAAGTATAAGACAGAGGAATAATTGTAGTGTGTCTGGGCATATGGGCACTGTATGGCAGATGTGCATGGGGGCAGGCAGTGTGTAGCCTACAGTAGGGAGATGTATATTCTGAGTGTGGCAGTGGTGTTTGTAAATGTTGAGCTAGAGGGTTGGGGGCATAAGTATTGGGTCATAACTGTGTGTCTGCACATTGGGGAATTTATGGTATTCATAAGTAATCTGTTTGTGAATGGATTATACGTTTCAAGATCATGTATCAATCAAATGAATCCAAACAAAAAATATGCAAATGTGTGTGTGTGTGTGTGCGTGATATCCATTAGCCTACTTCTCAAATCCATGGCTTCTGTTCTCCCTTCCTTATTGCTTACAGAGGTGTACGTCTTTGATTCTCTACATGAAGCGCATCCCCGAAGTACAGTAGTTTTCTCAGGGATATCATGCACTTGTAGAACATACCTGGTGTAAAGTGTTTTTTACTGAGGCAGGCTTTCAGACCTTCACTAGATGCATCTCAATTGTCTGAAGGAACTTCCTTCCCTCGTCTTCTTGCTTCCTTTGCTTCATCCTCACTTACTGAAATAACCAGATAGGTGAATGTAAATATCCTTATTCAATAGCAAGTGAATAATATGTGCTATGATGTGTGTTCATCAGCACTAGCAATATGCAAACGTGTAAGCTAAAAATATTTCACATGAAATTGAAAAAGATTGAAGTGTTTGCTTTGTCTGAAAGGATTCCTTGAGTTCTCAATACCCCAGCTCTCTGTGAAATGATAGCCTACAGTCACACTGGATGGCAGTTCTGTTATCTTCCCACACCCTGGCGAGGCCTGGCACAGGGCACAGACATTGACCTTTAGCTTTATCACTGCGTCTCAGGAGGAAAGGGAAGAAATAAGAACAGAGAAGCGAGACTTCATCCTGTCCCTCTTTCCACAGGGACTATAAATTAAAGGAATGTTTTTGGTATTAGTGTCACGAATATGGACAAACATGAGTGGGTGCTTCATGCATACAAAAAGAGTATGGCATGTTCAGACAGCACCAGATACAGTTGAAGTCGGAGGTTTGCATACACCTTAGCTAAATACATAAATTAAACTCAGTTTTTCACAATTCCTGACATTTAATCCTAGTAAAAATTCCTTGTCTTAGGTCAGTTAGGGTCACCAACTTTATTTTAAGAATGTGAAATGTCAGAATAATAGTAGAGAGAATTATTTATTTAAGCTTTTATTTCTTTCATCACATTCCCAGTGGGTCAGAAGTTTACATACAATCAATTGGTATTTGGTAGCATTGCCTTTAAATTGTTTATATACACTAAGTTGACTGTGCCTTTAAACAGCTTGGAAAATTCCATAAAATGATGTCGTGGCTTTAGAAGCTTCTGGCAGGCTAATTGACATCATTTGAGGCAATTGGAGGTGTAGCTGTAGATTCTGACCCACTGAATTTGTGATACAGTGAATTATAAGTGAAATATTCTGTCTTAACAATTGTTGGAAAATGACTCGTCATTCACAAAGTAGATGTCCTAACCAACTTGCCAAAACTAGAGTTTGTAAACAAGAAATGTATGGAGTGGTTGAAAAACTAGTTTTAATGACTCCCACTAACGTGTATGTAAACTTCCAACTTCAACTGTACATGGGCTGCATATAATAAGACAGAGGGGTGCTATTCGTTCGCTCGGATGCTTTCTCCAGTGAGATAGTAGTTTCTACTCCCAGCAGTAGAGCCTGCTCCTTTCCTTTCGATAGTTGAAGATGTTGTGCCAAGTTGATGCTATCCCCGACAATTGCCTCTAACTGAACCTAAACTACACCTAAATAAATGTCACAGATGTAACGACAGATTAAATAAAAGAAGTAAAGTATGATGGAAGAGAAAGGGGGAGAATGAGTGAGTTGAGGGGAAGCAAAATATGCATAATTATGTAATCACCAATGCCAAGCCTGAACTGAGCATGTGTCTGTGCAACTACCAAATGAAACGGTGAGACAGGAAAGAGGAACCGTTTGGATAGAAACAAGCCAGTGACTATGTAACGGGCTGATTATATGCACACAACGTCATCTTTGAGAGAGCAGGCCCTATATATCAGCGACACACTCACCAGCTTTCAGTGTTTATGTGAGATGGACATGCTCCAACGGATGCCATTGCGTGAAGATGCAATAATTTACTGTTTTTTTCATGCATATCGACACTTATAGTATATTCAGTATAATGCCATTGTTGCTTTTGTACACAAACATTTACAATTTGTGTTTTTTGTTTTCCTTCACATGAACTATACAGTGATTTTGGAAAGCATACCAGACCCCTTGACTTTTTCCACATGTTGTCATGTTACATCGTTACTCTAGAATTGATTGAATGTTTATTTTTCCTCATCAAATTACACACAATACCCCGTAATTACCCCGTAACACATTACCCCGTAATGACAAAGCAAAAACTGTTTTTTAAAACATGTTGCTAATTTTAAAAAAATGAAATGAAATATGACATTTACATAAGTATATTCCTGTGAGATGGTAAGGATGAGAAAGGTGCAATTTAGCAGGACGGTAAAATAATCTCATCTCATGCAGAGCTATGCCTATTGGCCTCATTATGTTGATTGAAAATGCAAACTCTGAAAGGTCACCTGAATTTGCCTCAACGACCCATGAAGAATTTTCTGCCATTTCGAATTTTGTGAATGTTTTTTTTATGAGAATGTAATTCATTCTTCACTGTGACATGTGCATAGAGAAATATGTTCACCTATTCTAAGGGGCGCACAGCCCCACGCATGCACACGCATGCACGCCAACCCGACCGCATGCACATGTCACCGATGTGAAATGGCTAGCTAGTTAGCGGTGGCGTCACTCGCTCTGAAGTAGTTGTTACCCTTGCTCTGCAAGGGCCGTGGCTTTTGTGGCACGATGGGTAACAATGCTTTGAGGGTGGCTGTTGTCAATGTGTGCAGAGGGTCCCTGGTTCGAACCCAGGTAGGGGCGAGGAGAGGGACGGAAGCAATACTGTTACACACTGTTTGTATTCACCCTCTGTAACTGACCTTTTGTCTCACATTTTCTTAGATAATAACCCTAGTCCATAAACGGGTTATTTCTGGCCCCTTCTAACAGAGACTCTTACCCCCCAGCCCTCCCTCTACCTGGACAGGGGTTCAAGGATCCCCAGTGACCTGACCACCAGGGCCCTAAACACTCTTTCCCAGGACATTATGGACCCAAACATAAACATATGTTGGTCACTGGCAAGAAGGACTGCTGTAAAGGAAACAGTTTGTCATCAGAATTAGAGGGAGCAGAGAAACAAATGTGCACATATTGACCTCCATAATATAACGACCTGCAATAGCAATGGAAAAAGAGTCCCAAAACAAAACAGGAGGAGCCAAGCTGCAGCTGACTTCAGGGTTCACTGTGCTTTGTCAGCAATGCTCAGCATGCTAGTGCACACAGATCTGAAGGAAGAAGTGAAGGTGGTTGAGTTACTCGGAACAGAGCCTTACAAAAGTGTGCCTCAGACTGACAAATTATTACTTGTACACACGCACACTTTACAAACCTTTGCTCAGATTCATCGTAGCCAGTCAAAAATGTAATGGTCACTCACACAGATTTGTGCACATATACCTGCTAGTTTAATAGCTCTCTCATTTGAAAAAGTGCACATGCCTTCTATCATCTTCTATTAAGCAGGCCTACAGTTTTCTAGAAACTCACTCTCAGGCCCTGATTGTCAGCCTGCATAGGATCACTCAGTAACATCTTAATGTCTTTTGCTCTTATTTTTTTACGAGGATGGGAAGCTTCCAGTCAATAGAACCTGGGTGGTCTCCTCTGAACCCTGATGTCATCAGGGCATTGTCAAAGTACTGATTTATGTTGTGATCAGTCATCATTGTTGGTGGGGTTCTTTCACAAACGTTACCTCAGCTGTTTGGCAACAGCAAGGCCGATGGCAGTGCTTAGGTTAGCAAGCACACAAAATACAGACAGGGAGACTGAGGGAGGTTAATGTGGCTTGTAGTATATAAGCTTTGTATTGTTGTGTTTGAGTGTTGAAAGAGATATAGTACATGTATACAGTAGTTACCAAACAATAACATATTGTACTGTATAAAGAATACAGAAGAGCATAAATGTGTTTCAAATCAAAGTTTATTTGTCACGTGAGCATGTTGAGCATGTTTGGGATGCTCTGGATTGACATGTACGACAGCATGTTCCAGTTCCTGCCAATATCCAGCAACTTTGCACAGGCAACAATAAACAGCCTGACCACCTTTCCAGCAAGTCAGTGCGTCGGATTTCTGCCATGCTAGAGCTGCCCGGTCAACTGTAAGTGCTGTTATTTTGAAGTGAAAATGTCTAGGAGCAACAGCTTCACAGCCGCAAAGTGAATATCGTCTGTCCTCAGTTGCAACACTCACTACCAAGTCCCAACCTGCCTCTGGAAGCAACTTCAGCACAAGAACTGTTTGTCGGGAACTTCATGAAATGGGTTACCATGGCCGAGTAGCTGCATTCAAGCTTAAGATTGCCATGCGCAATGCCAAGCGTCGGCTGGAATGGTGTACAGCTCGCAGCCATTGCACTCTGGAGCAGTGGAAACGCGTTTCCTGGAGTGATGAATCACGATTAACCATCTGGCAGTCCGACTGAAAAATCTGGGTTTGGCAGATGCCAGGAGAAGGCTACCTGCCCCAATACATAGTGAAACAGAAAAGTTTGGTGGAGGAGGAATAATAGTCTGGGGCTGTTTTTCATGGTTCAGTCTAGGCCCTTTAGTTCCAGTGAAGGGAAATCTTAACGCTACAGCATACAATGACATTCTATACCATTCTGTGCTTCCAACATAGTGACAACAATTTGGGGAAGGCCCTTTCCTGTTTCAGCATGACAATGCCCCTGTGCACAAAGCGAGGTCCGTAAAGAAATGGATTGTCGAGATCAGTGTTGAAGAACTTGACTGGCCTGCACAGAGCCCTGACCTCAACCCCATCGAACACCTTTGGCTTGAATTGGAACGCCAACTGCAAGCCAGGCTTGATTGCCCAACATTCAAGTGTGCGCGACCTCACTAATGCTCTTGTGCATCCCCGTAGCAATGTTACAACTTCTAGTGGAAAGCCTTCCCAGAAGAGTGGAGGCAGTTATTGCAGCAAAGGTGGGAGGTACTCCATATTAATGCTCATGATTTTGGAATGAGATGTTCGACGAGCAGGTGTTCACATTCTTTTGGTCATGTAGTGTGTATGTGACTTACAGATTAATATCTGTATTCCCAGTCATGTGAAATCCATAGATTAGTGACTAATGAATTATTTTCAATTGACTGATTTACTTATATAAACGAAATCCAAAATATATTTAATATTATTTTATGTTGCATTTGGATATTTTTTCAGTGTATTTAATAACAGTATTTTTTATAAAAACAAATCCGTAAATTATCCGAAAATCATATTCGCATGTGTTGTAGCTAAGACCCTATTTTACGTCATCTAACGTTTTTTTATTGTGAGACACAACATCCCCGTGAATACAGGGAGGGTGTCATGTTTTGGCTGATGTTTTGGCTGCAGGTGTTCCTATTGTTTGGTATACTCATTCTGTTGTTCTTAAGGTATAGGGGGCAGCATTTTCACTTTTGGATAAATAGCGTGCCCAATTTCAACTTCCTGCTACTCATGCCAAGAATATAAGACATGCATATTATTAGTAGATTTGGATAGAAAACACTCTGAAGTTTCTAAAACTGTTTGAATCATGTCTGGTATAACAGAACTTATTTAGCAGGCGAAACCCCGAGGACTAACTGTTCAGAATTTTATAAAATTGAAGTCTCTGTCTGTTCACTGATTTCTCATTGGCAAACAATATTTCTTAGGAACTTGTTTTCAGTTCCTACCGCTTCCACTGGATGTCACCAATCTTTGGAATTTGGTTGAGGTTATTCCTTTGTGCAATGAAGAAGTAGGGCCATCCTGGAAAAGGGTAACGCTGTTGAGAGTTGGCCAAGACTTGAAAAGTAGCGTTAGTTTCCTCTCGTCTTCTCTTGAAAACAGATAGACCCGTCTTCAATTTGATTGATTATTAACGTTTAAAAATACCTAAAGTTGTATTACAATAGTCGTTTGAAATATTTTGGCAAAGTTAATAGGCAACTTTAGAAATATTTTGTAGTGACTTTGAGCATTTTGGAAGCTGTTTTTTTCTGGATCAAACTCGCCAAATAAATTGACATTTTGGATAAATATGGATGGAATTAATCGAACAAAAGGACCAATTGTGATGTTTATGGGACATATTGGAGTGCCAACAAAAGACGCTTGTCAAAGGTAAGGCATGTTTTATATTTTATTTCTGCGTTTTGTGTAGCGCCTGCAGGCTTGAAATATGCTAACCTCTTTGTTTACTGTTGTGCTATCATCAGATAATAGCTTATTATGCTTTCGACGAAAAGCCTTTTAAAAATCTGACATGTTGGCTGGATTCACAACGAGTGTATCTTTACTTGAGTATCTTACATGTGTGATTTAATGAAAGTTAGATTTTTATATAAATTTATTTGAATTTGCCACGCTGCATTTTCCCTGGTTTTTGGCCAAGTGGGACGCAAGCTTTAAAGGGAAGGAAGTATGAGTTTTTACTCACCACTGTAACAACACTGTGTGGTCATAGACTTAGTAACTTAGTTGTAGTCATGATCTGGTTACCTATAAGTACAAAAATAGTAATGTTTTGGGGTTACTATTACATAGTTTATTTTTTACCCAATTTTTCTCCAATTTCGTGGTATCCAATTGTTTAGTAGCTACTATCTTGTCTCATCGCTACAACTTTCTAAAGACTGGTGACATCCAGTGGAAGCGGTAGGAACTGCAATAAGGTCCCTTAGAAATCTGGATTCCCAATGAAAACCCATTGAAAAGAGAGTGACCTCAACAACAAAAAAAATCTGAATGATTTGTCCCCTGGGGTTCGCCTGCTAAATAAGTTGTTATTCTCACAGACATGATTCAAACAGTTTTAGAAACGTCAGAGTGTCTTCTATCCAAATCTTCTAATAATATGCATATCTTACTTTTTGGGGGTGAGTAACAGGCAGTTGAATTTGGGCATGCATTTCATCCAGACGTGAAAATACTGCCCCCTATCACCAAGAAGTTAATCTCTGAAACTGGAAACACTCATCTCCCTCACTAGCTTCCAGCACCAGCTCACAGATTACTGCACCATCTATAATTTAGCCAAACAACTACCTCTCCCCCTACGGTATTTATTTATTTATTTTGCTCCTTTGCACCCCATTATTTCTATCTCTACCTTGCACATTCTTCCACTGCAAATCTACCATTCCAGTGTTTTACTTGCTATATTGTATACTGCTCCAAAAAATTAAGGGAACACTAAAATAACACATGCTAGATCTGAATGAATTAAATATTATTATTAAATACTTTTTTCTTTACATAGTTGAATGTGCTGACAACAAAATCACACAAAAAAGATAAATGGAAATCAAATTTATCAACCCATGGAGGTCTGGATTTGGAGGCACACTCAAAATTAAAGTGGAAAACCACACTACAGGCTGATGTCCTTAAAACAAGTCAAAATGAGGCTCAGTAGTGTGTGTGGCCTCCACGTGCCTGTATGACCTCCCTACAACGCCTGGGCATGCTCCTGATGACAATCAACTCCTGGACAATCTGTGGTGCAACGTGGCGTTGGTGGATGGAGCAAGACATGTTGTCCCAGATGTGCTCAATTGGATTCAGGTCTGGGGAACGGGCGGGCCAGTCCATAGCATCAATGCCTTCCTCTTGCAGGAACTGCTGACACACTCCAGCCACATGAGGTCTAGCATTGTCTTGCATTAGGAGGAACCCAGGGCCAACCGCACCAGCATATGGTCTCACAAGGGGTCTGAGTATCTCATCTTGGTACCTAATGGCAGTCAGGCTACCTCTGGCGAGCACATGGAGGGCTGTGCGGCCCCCCAAAGAAATGCCACCCCACACCATGACTGACCCACCGCCAAACCGGTCATGCTGGAGGATGTTGCAGGCAGCAGAACGTTCTGCACGGCGTCTCCAGACTCTTTCACGTCTGTCACATGTGCTCAGTGTGAACCTGCTTTCACCTGTGAAGAGCACAGGGCGCCAGTGGCGAATTTTCCAATCTTGGTGTTCTCTGGCAAATGCCAAATGTCCTGCATGGTGTTGGGCTGTCGGGCCCTCATACCACCCTCATGGAGTCTGTTTCTGACCATTTGAGCAGACACATGCACATTTGTGGCCTGCTAGAGGTCATCTTCCATGTCTCCTGATGTACTGGCCTGTCTCCTGGTAGCGCCTCCATGCTCTGGACACTACGCTGACAGACACAGCAAACCTTCTTGCCACAGCTCGCATTGATGTGCCATCCTGGATGAGCTGCACTACCTGAGCCACTTGTGTGGGTTGTAGACTCCGTCTCATGCTACCACTAGAGTGAAAGCACTGCCAGCATTCAAAAGTGACCAAAACATCAGCCAGGAAGCATAGGAACTGAGAAGTGGTCTTTGGTCACCACCTGCAGAACCACTCCTTTATTGGGGGTGTCTTGCTAATTGCCTATAATTTCCACCTGTTGTCTATTCCATATGCACAACAGCATGTGAAATTGATTGTCAATCAGTGTTGCTTCCTAAGTGGACAGTTTGATTTCACAGAAGTTTGATTGACTTGGAGTTACATTGTGTTGTTTAAGTGTTCCCTTTATTTTTTTGAGCAGTGTATTTACTTCGCCTCATTTGATCACATTGTATATAGACTTATTTTTTCTACTGTATTATTGACTGTATGTTTGTTTTACTCCATGTGTAACTCTGTTGTTGTATGTGTCGAACTGCTTTGCTTTATCTTGGCCAGGTCGCAATTGTAAATGAGAACTTGTCCTCAACTTGCCTACCTGGTTAAATAAAGGTGAAATAAAATAAATAAAAAATGTCACCAAGCTTCTCAACACATAGATGTAAACTATGTAAACTTCCGACTTCAACTGTATGTCTATGGAAGGGGGTGAGGCCTACGAGCCTCCTAGGTTTTGTATTGAAGTTAATGTGTTCAGAGGAGGACGGAAGCTAGCTGTATGCCGGCTATACCATGGTGCTACCCCAGCCAGTGCTGTTGATGTTACTGTTGATCTTCGTTGCAAAGTAGTGTATTTTAATCAATTATTTGGTGACGTGAATATATTTAGTATAGTTTAATCTGAAAAGGATAATGACATTTCACTAAGGAGGATGGTCCTCCCCTTCCTCCTCTGAGGAGCCTCTACTGACACACACACCAAGAATGTGATAATAACTGATGTGTGATCCTCAGGCTGGAGCAGCATGTCCAGGAGATTGAGATGACAGGGAGACTCGTTCTCTTGTTTCGTCATGGTGCTCAATGAGAAGAAGGCCAAGATCAGAGGCCTGCAGGACACTATCAGATACTTTCAACAGCAGCCGCAACATGGGGTGGAGCTGGAGGAGCAGGAGAACCACAGGTTGGACAGACAACAACCGCACATTCCAACACACCGTTGGGTTCCTTGTTTTGTCTGTATGTCCTTCGACCCCCATGTCTCTCTATCAGGTTGTCTAGAAAGACAGCCACCCGAATGTTGAAGTAAGTCAGAGGCCCGAGTGCCAAATCGAATTGAGCAGTGTGTGTGAGTGTGAGTGTGTGTGTGTCTTGCTTGTCTCTCTGTGTACATTTGTGTGTTTGTACTCAAACGTGAATCATCTCTATACGATCAGTCCATTCACTACTCAATGAAATTACAAACAACACTTTTCTCCAGGCAATGGGCCCACTCTGATCAATTGATCCCTTCCTGAAAGATGAGTGTGTGTGTGTGTTATGATTTTGGATTATTTCTGCCATCCATAAAACGGCAGTCAAATACTGCACCTTGTTTGTCTGTGGAAGTGCCATTTGGCTGACACCCACAGGGAGGTGCCAAGAAGCACCCTCAACCATAGCCTTCTAGATCATTGTCTAGTTCTGGAACCCTGACACAGCAGCTTCTCCCTGTGGTATAATCGGACTCATGTGTACCTTATTAAGTTACAATAGTGGGAACATTCTGTCGAAACTCCACTCTAGCACCCAGAGCAACAGTTTGGGTGGGGTGTTCAGTGTTCAGCTGGGTTTCATTTTTCGCCCATTCCCCGTTACTGCTCATGATGTGACGTCATAGATTGCTGGGCGATATGGCCTAAAAGTAATCTCTAGATAATTTTTTATCAGAAGTATATATCTTGTTTTTTCTTGTTTCTCTCTAAACCAGCTAAAAAAAAGATCAATACATGGTTTAAATGAGCATTTTCTTTATTAAAACTAAACAATTGTAACAGACCTCGTCCTCCTCTTCTGAGGAGGAGAAGCGAGAAGGATCGGAGGACCAACACGCAGCGTGGTAAGTGTCCATAATGTTTATTTTAAAACATAAACTGAACACTACGAAATACAAAACAATAAACGTGAAATTAACGAAATAGTCCCATGTGGCGACAAACACTGACACGGAAGACAAACACCCACAACCCAAAACTGAAACCCAGGCTACCTAAGTATGATTCTCAATCAGAGACAACAATTGACAGCTGCCTCTGATTGAGAACCATACTATGTCGAACTCAAAAACCAACATAGAAAAACAAACATAGACTGCCCTCCCAACTCACGCCCTGACCATACTAAAACAAAGATAAAATAACAGAACTGTGGTCAGAACGTGACACAAATAAACAATGCAGCTTGTCTTTCGATATCAACCAGGCCTATACAGTATGTGCAAAGCAAACAAACTAACCACCTCCCAGGCTGTCATTGTACGTAAGATTTTTAAATAAAATGACCAAATTAATAAAAATAAGTATATCTGTTACTTTGCTCTTATAGGTTTCTGGAGAGGAATACAAGCCTGTCTACTGACTCTGGCTTGAAGCATGCCCTGTGGCATGTTACAATGTTCCCACCAGTGCTGAAGGCTCTCTCCGATGGGGCACTTATAGCAGGAATGCAAAGGTACTTCTTTGCAAGATTGCTCAGTCTCTGGATGTTGGCCTCATGGAGCTTCCACCACTCAAGTGGATCTTTGTGAGGGGACACCAAGGAGTTTCAAAGCTCAGTTTTGATGGTGTACTCTGACTGAAGAAGATAGCTAGTTTTTTCTTGCCCTTAGCCACATTTTCGGCTTCTTCTACTTGGTGGATGTGCACGTGCACAGCTATGCCAGGCTGAGGTAGGCTTTTCTCAGTTAACAGAGACCCCAGCTCTGAAACCGCTTTTGTTCGATGCCCTCAACCTTGTCGTCTGCTATGTATGTTGTCGTGAACCGGGGGATCCATTAGTGAGGCCATATCCAAGAGGTCATCTGTGGCAGGGTCATCGTACTTGTCATTGAGATACTCCAGCGTGGTGCTCTTTTTTTCTTTTGTGTGAGATTGACCCTTCTCAGGCTGCAGTGCCTTCAGAAAGTATCCACAAGCCTTGACTTATTCCACATGTTGTTGTGTTACAGCCTGAATTCAAAATGGATTCAATAGATTTCTTTTCTCACCTACCTATCTACCCTACATACAATACCCCATAATGACAAAGTGAAAACATGATTTTAGAAATGTTAGCGAATTTATTGAAATAAAATACAGAAATATTTCATTTACATACATTTTCACACCCCTGGGTCAATACTTTGTAGATGGAACTTAGCCAGCGATTACAGCTGAGTCTTTCTGGGTAAGCTTCTATGAGCTTTCCACACCTGGATTGTGAAACATTTGCCCAAAATTATTTTTGAAATTCTTCAAACTCTGTCAAATTGGTTGTTGATCATTGCAAGAAAACCATTTTTACGTCTTGCCATAGATTTTTAAGTAGATTAAAGTCAAAACTGTAACTCGGGAACATTCACTATCGTCTTACCAACTCCAGTGTAGATTTGGCCTTGTGTTTTAGGTTATTGTCCTGCTGAAAGATTAATTAATCTCCCAATCTCCCTCTAGGATTTTGCCTGTGTTTAGCTCTATTCCATTTTTTTATCCTGAAAAACTCCCCAGTCCTTAATAATTCAGATTTGCAAAGTGTAATTAATAACTTCACCATTCTCAAAAGGATATTCAACGTCTAATTTTGACATTTTTACCCATCTACCAATAGGTGCCCTTCTTTGCGAGGCATTTGAAAATGTCCCTGGTCTTTGTGGTTGAATCTGTGTTTGAAATTCACTGCTCGACTGAGGGACCGTACAGATAATTGTATATGTGGGGTACAGAGTGAGTCCATGCTATTTATAATGTGACTTGTTAAGCACATTTTTACTCCTGAACGTATTTAGACTTGCTATCACAAAAGGGTTGAATACTTATTGACTCATGATATTTCAGCTTCAATTTTTTATTAATTTGATGACATTTTAAAAAACATAATCACACTTTGATATTATGGTGTATTGTGTGTAGGCCAGTGACACAAAATCTAAATTGTATACATTCTAAATTCAGGCTGTAACAAAACAAAATGTTGAATAGGTGAAGGGGAGTGAATAGTTCTGAAGGCACTCCGACATCGTCAATATCCTGCCAGCTGGACACCAGGTGACTGCTTTTCTTCCCTGAGCACAGGAACCGGGCTATGGCCTTGTCGTACAACAGGACTCGTTCAACAATCTTCTGTCTTGAACCCCACCTGGTTGGGGACTCTGATTAGCTGGTGCATGGGTAGACTTCTTAGCCTGTACAAAAATCATATCTCCTCTTCTTGCAGCTGAAGGAGAAGCAGCTGACAACCTTCTTGCATACCTCGATGGCACAGTTAATCCGTGGGTCTTTCACACCTTTCACTGTACAAAACCCAGATAAATAAAAGCACTTCGAAAGGATATTTGGAATGGCACCATTTTCAATATTGTGACAAGTATAGCATTCACACATTGTGATGTAACATTTCCTGATAAGCCTTATTTCTACTTAACAGAGAAAAAGCATGGGCCAAAACGTTTCACCTTACATAATGTTGTGTGTTTGGCTATGCCGGTTTAAGTGATATGACATGCTATTCTATAAAATCCTTTCTCTGTAATTAATATTACCTGATTGAGCTAATCATGTAAATGTAATTAACTAGGAAGTCGGGGCACCACGAAAGAATGTTTATAGAGCTTTTATCTTCTGAATAAACTCTTAAAGATCTAGTAATATTTTACATCAATAGCAGTCAATATTAATCGTCACCTTATTTCAGTGTCATCTGAAACTTGTAAATTATTGGTTATCTTCACGAACCCTGGCTAACAAGTTGAATCAGCAATACAAAATTGGGTTTAATTATTTATTTGCTAAATACCTAACTAATCACACAGAATGACATATACACAGAATGAATCATACCTTGATTATAAATTATATCATGAAGGAAAACGTCCCTAGTGGAGGGAATAGATATGACCACTGGTTACACAAAGAAAGTGAGTGAAAGAGCAGGAAGACTGAGGAACAAAGGGAGAAGCGATGTCTCTATCGTAAATACAGTATCTTATGCATTCTAAATTACCGCCCATTTGAAAAAGGAAAATGCAATAAATATTTACTCTGAGCTGCGCTTGTGTAGGTTGGTGGTCGATGGAAAGCCGTGTTGCCCAACCGAGTCCTTTGTCCTTTGAAGAATGTCTCTGGTGGTAAATTGGATATGTTGTAGCAACGTGGTTGTGTGGTAGACGGGATTCTCTGTCTGTTCTTTCCTAGCCCACATTTGCAGCTGCTGTTGCTAACTCAATGGCTAGGAGGTATCACTTCTGTAGTAAATAAGAGTTCAAAGTTCATACCATTCGCAACCAAAGCTCACGCTCAAGTTGGCTTAGTTCTGTAGTTGACATGTTAGTCCTTTTAACGTATGGACCATTGTCCTCACATCCTCGGAACAGGAGGTCACATTTACATCAAGGCTTTATATAGTGGAGCGAGAAGGGTGTGTTTGAAAAGTTTTATAACCCATGTCTCTTCACAGGGGCAGGCCACTGATTGAGCAGAGCCCTAACCTTATGAAAACCCAAATCTCTAATTTGGAAGCTAAAATTACATTTAATCTTTTCACCAATAATTTTATATTCAAACATTTAAATTGAACAACAATTCCATGTGAATCCGATAACTACAATGTGCAGACTTTCCACTGTAGAGTTTATATCATCCTATCATTGATGAGAATGTCTCAGATGGCAACCAAACTGACATCATATTCATTAAGTACCACCGCATATGTTCAATTGGTCGGATTACCAGAATATAGTTAATTTCCCCCCACCTTCTGATGTTCCCAGAATCTCTATGTTAACAAAAGGATTTTCAAATGTTACATCAGTAGGGTAGAGAGAGGAAAAAGGGGGGAGAGGTATTTATGACTGTCATAAACCTACCCCCAGGCCAATGTCGTAACATAATATTATGCATGCATACACAAGTAGGAACACACACACACACACATCGGTCTATTATATTGTTCACGAATGTTTGACCACTGAAGCTGTTTGCATATGTTTAGATATTTTATCATTTTGATTGAAAATATATTTAAATCAAACAATTACATGTTGTCCATACTGTTGTTATTATTTAAATAGGCTTGTGGTTAATTTGTTATTAGATGGTAGAATTACAACAATAGTAGGTCTGATAAAAACACAGATCACAGCTGGTCTGGACATCTTTTTTTTTGTATATACTTAAAATGTTCATTATCCAATGGCACTTACCGATTGCGAGGTGAAGCTTGTGTCCAAAGCGCTGCAGGCGGGTCCACTTGTTTAACGCCAATGCGATTATCGTGTTGCTTCCTCTGTCTGTTGTCATGAACACCTGTCTGTCTTTGCTCAGCTTCCACTACAGTGCACTTTGAGACCCTGGGATATTATTCGGGGAAGTATGATGCATTTTGCAATGTCCAATCTTTATCTATGTAGTGGACTGTCTAGCTTAGGCAGGCACAGAACTTTCACTGGGATATGTCCCCCCCCCCCCCAATATTCTGAAATTGCATTATTGCCCCCCACCAGTTTTATCATTGGAATGTGATACAAAACGAGGGTGTTTTAGGACCGTGCGGACACCTCCAAGTAGTCGGGTAGGATGTTTGGAGTGTTTATCCGACAGGATAAAAAAATATATATATATATGGCCCATCCACTTCTAAAACCAAAGTTGCGCCCCTGAGTTTAGGTATGGCTCTGACGTTCTGCTCAACCATAGATCGGTTGTAGTGGAAAGTAAGACAGTTAGCCAGCTTCTCTGTGACTTTTTTTGCGGGTAGCAATATGGTAAATATTTGCAGCTTGCTAACTGGTATGTGTGGTCAAACTTTTCAACTGTGGAAATGGGTACAATCTCTTTAACTATTTACTGTGTCACCGCATCTGTGATCTCCTTCCACGCAAACTTTTCCTGTTTTATGGGATTACGTTAGAACATTATATGACTATGGTTATTTGTCTACGACCAGACCTTTTGGTAGTGGGACTGCTGGAAGCGCCAGCATTTCATAGTTTCACGCACTCCTTCCATTCCACTGCATGCTTTTGTCTCAGGTGCTGGAAGAGAGTAGTTTTCAACACATTTTGCACAGAACAGTGGTTTGTTGAACATCTGACCATTTAAAACCAAACCACTTCCATATCACAGAGCAAACATCGTTGGCCTTTTTGGGGATGATTTCATCCTCACGAGAGGCAGAGGTTTCCCCATTGTCCATGTTGTTAGAATGCCTGTCGCTTCACTTCATGGGCATGGTTACAACTTGGGAAAGACTGTTCAGGATTGTGATTGTTGGATAAATCTTGTACATGTGCTGTGACTCAGTTGGGACATGGTTCGGTTAATTATGTGCTGACAGACAGTGAGATGCCACATTTGCCCACGTTATTACATAAAACCTTGTAAAAAAAATTAAAAAACTTGGTTCTTGCGATACAGACATTTGGCTTTTTGAGCCAAAAAAGTTATGTAAATTAACTCTATATATCGCCCAGCCCTAGAATCACGTGATGACATGTAGGTCAAGCTCTCCCAGTCCATATCTGTGTGCTCCTGAGTTCACACGTGTTATTTTTTACTAAGCCATAAACTCCACATAGTGACAGAACTTATCCTAGAACAGAGGTTTAGAGCTAAACTCCATTCCCTGGGGTAGTGGAGGTCTGGGAAGCACTGAGTCATGAACCCTCCGTGTGAAGTCTTCACTGATCTGGAGGGGCTCAGCATGGCCGCATAAGAGGTGGTCTCCCTTTCTGCGTCAGGGAAAGACAGTGTGATGCCACACAGGGTGTGAGTCATACCTCCCGTCTCTATGGGGGGGGACCGGGGCCTCCTTTTGCAATGGCTGCTTATGCTTGGTCCAAACCCAGCAGAGTGATGGAGCAGGCGGTTGTGAAACGTAACAGTCATGGATCTGACATATGTACAGACTTAGTTGTGGTGGCTCTCTCTGTCCAACAGGTCAGTCTATTCTGTGTGTGTGTGTGTGTGTGTGTGTGTGTGTGTGTGTGTGTGTGTGTGTGTGTGTGTGTGTGTGTGTGTGTGTGAGCACGAACGCAACAGTGTTTACAGTAATTTAGCTGTCCAACTAATCCACAGTTGCTAGGCGTTCCTCTCTTGGCTATGAGCTGCAAGTGGGAGGAAGCAGGCCATGCACTATCACCAATGCCTTGGCTGCTATGTGAATCTTACTGTAATTGAGAGCCAATGCAAAGAAGGCAACTTGAAACTCTAGAGGACCATGAGATCACTGTAGTTGGTATAGAAGGAGCACTAAAGCATGTGTGTAAAGGCCTGTGTTTGTCGTTGTGAAAGGTGTGTGTGTGTGTGTGTGTGTGTGTGTGTGTGTGTGTGTGTGTGTGTGTGTGTGTGTGTGTGTGTGTGTGTGTGTGTGTGTGTGTGTGTGTGTGTGTGAAAGCATTGTTTCCACAATGTTCTCTAACTGACAGCTGCAGTTTGTGTGTTTGTTTATGCACGCACATGCAATGCCTTCAGAAAGTATTCATACCCCTTGACTTATTCCACATTTTGTTGTTACAGCCTGAATACATTTTTATTTATTTTTTTAAGTTCAGGAGTAAACATGTCTTCTATCAATATATTTTCAATCTCTTATGGCATGCCCAAATAAGTTCAGGAGTAAAAATGCGCTTAACAAGTCACATAAGTTGCAAAGTAGTGTTTCATTCGATTTTTGAATGACTACCTCATCTCTCTACCCAACACATAAAATTATCTGTAAGGTCCCTCAGTTGAGCAGTAAATGTCAAGCACAGCTTCAACCATGAAGACCAGGAAGGTTTTCCAATGCCTCGCAAAGAAGGGCACCTGTTGGTAGATGGGTAAAAATGTAAAGAGTAGACATTGAAAAGTTATTAATGACACTTTTTTCTTTTTCCAAAACATGTTTTGGAATAGTTTTATTCTATAAAGTCTTCCTTCTTTTCCCTCTGTCGATTAGGTTTGCATTGTGAAGTAACCATAAGGTTGTTTATCCATCCTCAGTTTTATCCTATCACAGTCATTAAACTCTGTAACTGTTTTAAAGTCACCATTGGCCTCATGGTGAATTCCCTGAGCGGTTTCCTTCCTCTCCAACAACTGAGTTAGGAAGATGCCTGTCTCTTTGTAGTGATGCCTGTATCTTTGCAGTCATCCAAAGTGTCATTAATAACTTTTCCATGCTCAAAGGGACATTCAATGTCTACTTTTTAAATGTTTACCCATCTACCGATACCTGCCATTCTTTGCAGGGCATTGGAAAACCTCCCTGGTCTTTGTGGTTGAATCTGTGCTTGAAATTCATTGCTCAAGAGATGAGGTAGTCATTCAAAAATGAAATTAAACACTTTTTGAGTCCATGCAACTTATGTGACTTGTTAAAGCACATTTTTACTCCTGAACTTATTGAGGCATACCATAAGAGGTTGAAAACTTGTTGACAGAAGACATTTCAGTTTTTCTTTTTTAAATTAATTTGTAAACAGTTCTAAAAACACTATTCCATGTTGACATTATGGGGAATTGTGTGTAGGCCAGTGACAAAGACATCTTAATTGAATCCATTTTAAATCCAGGCTGTAACACAACGAAAATGTGAAGAAAGTCAAGGGGTGTGAATACTTTCTGAAGACACTGTAACTCAAATCAAATTTCAAATCAAATCAAATGTATTTATATAGCCCTTCGTACATCAGCTGATATCTCAAAGTGCTGTACAGAAACCCAGCCTAAAACCCCAAACAGCAAGCAATGCAGGTGTAGAAGCACTGTAACTGTCTGTGTGTCAGCTCCTTCTGTGTTTGTCTGTGAACATGCCTGGTCCAGAGTAGTCTTTTGTGGATGTTTTGACATACTTGACCCCAGTTAACCCATGTCCCTCTGTGTAAGGCATGGTTGTGTTTTCCTCTTGATTAGGGCCTGATAAGAGAGAGTAGGATGACAAACAAAAGCTGCAGAGAAAGAAGAAGTCTACCCTATAATCTTCCTGTAGTTGTTCTGTGCTCTGTAAAAGTCTAAATATGACTCCCTGACTCTCTCACAGGGAGCAGGTCTAGGACCCATAGATCTCCAGAGATTAAACAAAGGAGACCGTGTCAGGGATGAGAGAGTGGGGAGGGAGGGAGGAAAGGAGTGTGAGAATGACTGTCTGAAAGGCATTGGAATGTAGAGAGAGCAGAGAGGGAAGTGGGGATGATGTGTGGACGTCCCTTAGACAATTAAAGGCCTCTGAACCCAGGCAACTGAACCCAGGCAACTGCTTTATGCCCATTGCTATGCACACCCATTGTGTTTATACTGCATGTAGGCTACATTATATTAGGCACTACATCATCCCCCTGGAAAAGTCCTCTTATCCATCTCCCGAAGAGAAATAAAGATGGATGGCGAGAGTGGGCGATGAGAGGAAAAGGGCGGGCTTATAACGTTAACATCTACCAACCCAAAGGTTGCTTGATTGAATCTCATCACGGACAACTTTAACATTTTAACGACGTTGCAATTATTTTGCATGTCAGCTAAGCCTTCCCCTAACCTTAACCCTTTAACCTAACTCCTAACCTTAACCCTGACCTTAAAGAGGAATGGAAACACTTAAGGAAGTAAAGCCGGCCAAAGAGATGTACTCAATCCAGACATGTGCTTGTAACATAGAAACATCTCTATTTTTTGTGTTTTGATGTTGAACAATGTTTTTTTAGAGTTTTGGGAAGAATTATCTTGAATTGCCATAGTAATGACTTAGGCCTATCCATCATCAGTAGGAGTGAGCAGATTGTGAGTTTTGGCTTGGAGACTGAAAATGAATGCTGCCAAACCAGGAGGTGCCTCAACTCTACTGGACCTGAAATATTTTGCACAACTTTGACAGCTGTCATTGAGATCAGGAAACTATATACAATTTGTCTCTATGTTGGTGATTATTATATGTACTTTAGAGTATGTTTTTTTCGGATTGATAAGATGAGTCTGTGTAATGAAAATTTGATTTACAAGCTGAGTAGACATTCCGCCAAAATGTGGCAAGGTAGCTAGTTAGCCTACTTGATTTAGCTATTCTCTTGCCTTTTGATGTAAATGTTTTCATTGATAACTGTACAAAATACAATACTCATATTGACAATTTGAAGAGCATTTCTCATTAGGTATGAGCAAGACCTAGCTAAAACAAACTGGCTAAAGTTAGTGATTAGATATGAAGCTAGCTAGCTAGGCAGCCAGGCAGAAGAGAGTGGTGTTAAAGGATTGCTATTTAACCAGTAAAATGATTCTTGCAAAATATTATCAAATCTACATACTATAATTATCAAAAAAAAAAAAATGGATTTGTCCCACCAGTCCCTCCTGCAGCAAAGCACCCCCACATAATGATGCTGCCACCCCCGTGCTTCACGGGTGGGAGGTTGTTCTTCGGCTTGCAAGCCTCCCCCTTTTTCCTCCAAACATAACGATGGTCAATATGGCCAAACAATTATATTTTTGTTTCATCATACCAGAGGACATTTCTCCAACAAGTACGATCTTTGTCCCCATGTGCAGTTGCAAACTGTAGTCTGGCTTTTTTTTTGTGGTTTTGGAGCAATGGCTTCTTCTTTGCTGAGCAGCCTTTCAAGTTATGTTGATATAGGACTCGTTTTACTGTGGATATAGATACTTTTGTACCAGTTTCCTCCAGCATCTTTACAAGGACCTTTGCTGTTGTTCTTGGATTGATTTTCACTTTTCGCACCAAAGTACATTCATCTCTAGGAGACAGAACGCGTCTCCTTCCTGAGTGGTATGATGGCTGCATGGTCCCAAAGTGTTTATACTTGCGTACTATTGTTTGTACAGATGAACGTGGTAGCTTCCAGCGTTTGGAAATTGCTTCCAAGGATGAACCAGACTTGTGGAGGCACTGAGTTTGAAGTTAGGCCTTGAAATACATCCACAGGTTCACCTCCAATTGACTCAAATCATGTCAATTAGCCTGTCAGAAGCTTCTAAAGCCATGACATCATTTTCTGAAATGTTCCAAGCTGTTTAAAGGCACAGTCAACTTAGTGTATGTCAACTACTGACCCACTGGAATTGTAATACATAAGTAAAATAATCTGTCTGTAAACAATTGTTGGGAAAATGTCTTATGTCATGCACAAAGTAGATGTCCTAACGGACTTGCCACGGACTATAGTTTGTTAACAAGTTGTTGAGTGGTTGGAAAATGAGTTTAATGACTCAAGTATGTAAACCTCCGACTTCAACTGTACATAGGCTTATCTGGAATGTGAGATCTTTAGTCCGGATCTGGGTCAGTGGATGTCCGGATGGGATATAAGTGGTCAAGAGGTTTCCTGAGGTCATCCTCCATAAAATGTGATCTGATACATGTGAATTCAACCTCAAGGGGCAGTTGCACAAGTAGACTTAATCTGTCTCAGTGCAACCAAAAACTTCATAGACCTTTTCTTGACCTTGGTGTGTTTTCTGCCATTGTGTCCGAATGAGCTCATAACAGAATGTGGCCCTGAATGGCCCTGCAACTAAATGACTCCGTAATGACTCCTTAAAGATGGAATCTGCAATAGGGTAAGCAGCGTCACTATTCTCCCCCTTTGCTGTTTTGATTTTGTCTACGAAACAGAGCTGAGCAGCGTCCAACCAGAGGTGAATAGAGTGTTTAAAAAAAATGGTAGCACATATTTTGTTCTTCTACCTCGTGTGTAATGATGTCCGAGGGGGGCGGGAGAGTTTGTTTGCAGTAACTTATTTTTTGTTGTTGTTGTGATAGCCAAAACAGACGTGGCAGTTTCACTATCAAGAAACCCAGCTTGAATCACTTAATACACTTCTGACTACTGGCACCACCAACACATTTGAGATTTTGTCTTGTGTGAAATTTGTAGGTGCTTACTGAGATTATGTGTGGTTGTGTGTGTCACCCAGACATTTCCAGACGGACAAGATCTATGAAGGACACTGTGAGTGACAGCAAAGATGTGTTGCTTATGTGTTGCTTAGCCGCAAGCATTGGCTCATCATCAGTTAACCACCTAACTGAGGATCTCAATCTAACCTTGCGCAATACCCTAGATGCAGTTGCACCCCTAAAAACAAAAAAAATGTCTCATAAGAAACTAGCTCCCTGGTACACAGAAAATACCCGAGCTCTGAAGCAAGCTTCCAGAAAATTGGAACGGAAATGGCGCCACACCAAACTGGAAGTCTTCCGACTAGCTTGGAAGGACGGTACCGTGCAGTACCGTAGAGCCCTTACTGCTGCTCGATCATCCTATTTTTCTAACTTAATTGAGGAAAATAAGATCAATCCGAAATTCCTTTTTAATACTGTCGCAAAGCTAACTAAAAAGCAGCATTCCTCAAGAGAGGATGACTTTCACTTTAGCAGTGATAAATTCATGAACTTCTTTGAGGAAAAGATTATGATTATTAGAAAGCAAATTACGGACTCCTCTTTAAACCTGCGTATTCCTCCAAACCTCAGTTGTCCTGAGTCTGCACAACTCTGCCAGGACCTAGGATCAAGAGAGACGCTCAAGTGTTTTAGTACTATATCTCTTGACACAATGATGAAAATAATCATGGCCTCTAAACCTTCAAGCTGCATACTGGACCCTATTCCAACTAAACTACTGAAAGAGCTGCTTCCTGTGCTTGGCCCTCCTATGTTGAACATAATAAACGGCTCTCTATCCACTGGATGTGTACCAAACTCACTAAAAGTGGCAGTAATAAAGCCTCTCTTGAAAAAGCCAAACCTTGACCCAGAAAATATAAAAAACTATCGGCCTATATCGAATCTTCCATTCCTCTCAAAAATTTTAGAGAAGGCTGTTGCGCAGCAACTCACTGCCTTCCTGAAGACAAACAATGTATACGAAATGCTTCAGTCTGGTTTTAGACCCCATCATAGCACTGAGACGGCACTTGTGAAGGTGGTAAATGACATTTTAATGGCATCGGACTGAGGCTCTGCATCTGTCCTCGTGCTCCTAGACCTTAGTGCTGCTTTTGATACCATCGATCACCACATTCTTTTGGAGAGATTGGAAACCCAAATTGGTCTACACGGACATGTTCTGGCCTGGTTTAGATCTTATCTGTCGGAAAGATATCAGTTTGTCTCTGTGAATGGTTTGTCCTCTGACAAATCAACTGTAAATTTCGGTGTTCCTCAAGGTTCCGTTTTAGGACCACTATTGTTTTCACTATATATTTTACCTCTTGGGGATGTTATTCGAAAACATAATGTAAACTTTCACTGCTATGCGGATGACACACAGCTGTACATTTCAATGAAACATGGTGAAGCCCCAAAATTGCCCTCGCTAGAAGCATGTGTTTCAGACATAAGGAAGTGGATGGCTGCAAACTTTCTACTATTAAACTCGGACAAAACAGAGATGCTTGTTCTAGGTCCCAAGAAACAAAGAGATCTTCTGTTGAATCTGACAATTAATCTTAATGGTTGTACAGTCGTCTCAAATAAAACTGTGAAGGACCTCGGCGTTACTCTGGACCCTGATCTCTCTTTTGAAGAACATATCAAGACCATTTCGAGGACAGCTTTTTTCCATCTACGTAACATTGCAAAAATCTGAAACTTTCTGTCCAAAAATGATGCAGAAAAATTAATCCATGCTTTTGTCACTTCTAGGTTAGACTACTGCAATGCTCTATTTTCCGGCTACCCGGATAAAGCACTAAATAAACTTCAGTTAGTGCTAAATACGGCTGCTAGAATCCTGACTAGAACCAAAAAATGTGATCATATTACTCCAGTGCTAGCCTCTCTACACTGGCTTCCTGTCAAAGCAAGGGCTGATTTCAAGGTTTTACTGCTAACCTACAAAGCATTACATGGGCTTGCTCCTACCTATCTCTCTGATTTGGTCCTGCCGTACATACCTACACGTACGCTACGGTCACAAGACGCAGGCCTCCTAATTGTCCCTAGAATTTCTAAGCAAACAGCTGGAGGCAGGGCTTTCTCCTATAGAGCTCCATTTTTATGGAACGGTCTGCCTACCCATGTCAGAGACGCAAACTCGGTCTCAACCTTTAAGTCTTTACTGAAGACTCATCTCTTCAGTGGGTCATATGATTGAGTGTAGTCTGGCCCAGGAGTGGGAAGGTGAACGGAAAGGCTCTGGAGCAACGAACCGCCCTTGCTGTCTCTGCCTGGCCGGTTCCCCTCTTTCCACTGGGATTCTCTGCCTCTAACCCTATTACAGGGGCTGAGTCACTGGCTTGCTGGGGCTCTCTCATGCCGTCCCTGGAGGGGGTGCGTCACCTGAGTGGGTTGATTCACTGTTGTGGTCATCCTGTCTGGGTTGGCGCCCCCCCCCTTGGGTTGTGCCGTGGCGGAGATCTTTGTGGGCTATACTCAGCCTTGTCTCAGGATGGTAAGTTGGTGGTTGAAGATATCCCTCTAGTGGTGTGGGGGCTGTGCTTTGGCAAAGTGGGTGGGGTTATATCCTTCCTGTTTGGCCCTGTCCGGGGGTGTCCTCGGATGGGGCCACAGTGTCTCCTGACCCCTCCTGTCTCAGCCTCCAGTATTTATGCTGCAGTAGTTTATGTGTCGGGGGGCTGGGGTCAGTTTGTTATATCTGGAGTACTTCTCCTGTCCTATTCGGTGTCCTGTGTGAATCTAAGTGTGCGTTCTCTAATTCTCTCCTTCTCTCTTTCTTTCTCTCTCTCGGAGGACCTGAGCCCTAGGACCATGCCCCAGGACTACCTGACATGATGACTCCTTGCTGTCCCCAGTCCACCTGGCCATGCTGCTGCTCCAGTTTCAACTTCCACCTGACTGTGCTGCTGCTCTAGTTTCAACTGTTCTGCCTTATTATTATACGACCATGCTGGTCATTTATGAACATTTGAACATCTTGGCCATGTTCTGTTATAATCTCCACCCGGCACAGCCAGAAGAGGACTGGCCACCCCACATAGCCTGGTTCCTCTCTAGGTTTCTTCCTAGGTATTGGCCTTTCTAGGGAGTTTTTCCTAGCCACCGTGCTTCTACACCTGCATTGCTTGCTGTTTGGGGTTTTAGGCTGGGTTTCTGTACAGCACTTTGAGATATCAGCTGATGTACGAAGGGCTATATAAATAAATTTGATTTGATTTGATTTGGCTCTGTTATTCCCAGGGCCCCGAGTCAAGAAACCCTCTCCAGACCAGAAGTGAACTTGCAGGTTAGTGAAGCAGCCAATGAAGCCCTACAGTAGTTTGATCATCATATTCATATTCCTACTTACCAGAATTATTATTGTCAAAATGTAATATGTCAACATTATATTGAATTCATATTATTACAAACGTGTAATCATTGACAGCCAAGTCAACATTATATTGAATTCATATTATTATAAATGTGTTATCATTGACATCCATGTCAACATTATATTGAATTCATTTTATTATAAATGTGTTATCATTGACATCCATGTCAACATTATATTCAATTCATATTATTATAAATGTGTTGTCATTGACATCCATGTCAACATTATATTCAATTCATATTATTATAAATGTGTTATCATTGACAGCCATCATACATTTATCAATATGTATGATGATTAGGTTATGTGGGGTTTTATTAGCAGTTGAAAACCAGTTATGACAGTATAAAATCATGCCTATAAAATCAGCCCCGAACACTCATACATACAGCCTAAATGAATATCTACCAGAAAAGCATTTAATGATAACCTACATCAAAACTAGTAGCTTGGCCATTTCAATCATTTTACAGAACCTTTGCACAGAACCATTCTTCAGACCCCTTCACCTATGTGTAATTTGTTATGGGTGGCTCAATGGTCAACCACTGGCATCCTGTTTCCCTACGTCAGTGGTCACCAACCAGTCAATCTTCAAGGCATTCCCAGTCGATCATCGAACATTTCTGTAGAAAAGACAACTGTAAAGTCTTGCGCTCCTTTTTTTATTGTCCGTGTTGCGCTGTTGTCGGTAGACGCACTTGACTCAGAAGCCGTGCGCACTCGGATAGCTGAAATCACCGTTCTTGACCCTGGCCACAGCAAAGTTTGACATGTTGAAAAAAAGGGCCATATCCTTAAATTAATGTCTATCTATTCCCCAATTTGGGTTAAAACAATCTGGAAGATAAGTAATTTGGGGTTTCATGCAGAGCAAATGAGTGGTCTGGTGGTTGGTGTGTGGACACTTGCAAATCATTGCTCTCTGGCAAGGATCACCATTGAACAATGGTCCTTAGCTACTGGCAGAGTCAGTCACACTTTCTGGATGTAAATGTGTTATGGTTTGCTGTTTGCATATCGTTACATTTGAGTGTGTATATAAACTTACAGATTATTTTTGGTCTTCCACTGTAGATGAGTCTGTGAATTGCTCAACTCTAAAGATTTAATAAGTAGTTGGGTTGTTTATCTTCTAGGCTTGCCGCCTTGAATTCTATAATTCATTTGTATCGCATCACTTCCTCTCGCCTTGTTTTTGAGAGCCCATCACTTCCTCCTCAAGGTGTCTGTAAATAAACAAACAGGAGTACTGCAGCAGAACTCCATGAAGCAGAATGTCCAACAAGGCGTTAAAGGCCACAGCTCGGATGACTCCCTGTAGGCCATGAAACCTCTCCAACCAGAGACCGGTCACTATTGGCCAGTGAATCCGCACACCATGATAGACAACTATGCAGCTGTCTTCTGGAGTTGCGTCACCATTTTGATCACATCTTTTCAGTTTATTATTCGTTCATATTGAGTGATATGTCGTCGGGTCATGTTTGTTACCGTTTGATCTTTGTGGCTTGTAGAGTTTTGATACCTAATTTTTCAGTAGAATCTTATCTGGCAGTGGTATTGACAACTTGCATCTTGTCCTTCTGCAATTTGTACATCTTGATCCAATCAAAAAGGTCACAAGGTTGACTTGATGCCATCCCGTCTTTCTTACGTACTGTAAATGCCTCCAGCTGTGTTCTCCACACAGTGCTGCGGTGAAAACATGCTAAACATGGTTTTATGATGACAGTGACTTATCTTCCTCCAGTGCTTCCCTGGTAATGGCATTGGGAGTTTACCACTTGAAAGGCGCCGTCACAATTCGAGTCCAAAGATATGGAAGCAATTTCTCAAGAGCTTCCAGGCCTGAGTTTTGAGTGAGACCATGCAGAGAGGCACCCCATGAAGGAACGTCAGAGACCGTGGAGACCACTCCCTTCACAGGGTGTATTGTCAAGTCTGCTAACATGATTTGCTGCCATTCAGACCTGCCACCAATGTTCTGGCTCCATCTGAAACAGATGGTAAAGCTAAGTAGGTAGCATCATTTCAGATGTGGAGAAAGGTCTGAATGTGTTGCTTGGGTGATTTTCTTAAACCTTACAGCAAAATATTTTTTGCATTAATTGTCGTAATCTATTGCTATCTATCTATAATAATCTATTGTTTTAAAGACATTATGAGCAGCTGTACCTGAACTGTTGTTAAAGCGGCAATCAGCAGTAGAAACAATAACAAAGCCTTCTCCACACACCTGTTTCTGTAGTAACCTAAGGGATGGGGCTGAAGAAATGTAACCACTCAATTCATCAAAACAGCTGGATGGATGAAAGGACTATATCTCTTTTCTTGCCCTCCTGGTTTTGACCCTTGCCTGTCCTGATTCCGAGCCCGCCTGCCTGACCACTCTGCCTGCCCCTGACCCTGAGCCTACCTGCCGACCTGTACCTTGCCCTCCTCTGGCTTACTGACCCCTGCCTGTCTTGACCTGTCTATCGCTTGCCCCTGTGGAATATTAAACTATTGTTTATTCGATGTGGTCTGCATCTGGGTCTTACCTTCATGCCTGATAGATGGGGCACACCAGTTGAGCTAAGCTTGTAAGGCATTTATAAGTTATATACTTCAATAATAAATGGGTACATATAATTCATTTATACAGTCAAAAATGGATATAGCAACTGAAAAGCACCTAATTTTTCCCTCTTTAAAATAATGATCTTAAAGGATCCACAGTAATCTGACATACACATGACACAGAGAGTCTCAGCCTCCAGTATTTATGCTGCAGTAGTTTATGTGTCTGGAATACTTCTCCTGTCCTATTCGGTGTCCTGTGTGAATCTAAGTGTGCGTTCTCTAATTCTCTCCTTCTCTCTTTCTTTCTCTCTCTTGGAGGACCTGAGCCCTAGGACCATGCCCCAGGACTACCTGACATGATGACTCCTTGCTGTCCCCAGTCCATCTGACCGTGCTGCTGCTCCAGTTTCAACTGTTCTGCCTTATTATTATACGACCATGCTGGTCATTTATGAACATTTGAACATCTTGGCCATGTTCTGTTATAATCTCCACCCGGCACAGCCAGAAGAGGACTGGCCACCCCACATAGCCTGGTTCCTCTCTAGGTTTCTTCCTAGGTTTTGGCCTTTCTAGGGAGTTTTTCCTAGCCACCGTGCTTCTACACCTGCATTGCTTGCTGTTTGGGGTTTTAGGCTGGGTTTCTGTACAGCACTTTGAGATATCAGCTGATGTACGAAGGGCTATATAAATACATTTGATTTGATTTGAATTTAATTTGACAGAGAGAAACCATGAACGTACAATAAAGGGTCTTGGGTGCTTCAGTAAAGGGTATTTTGATTACAAAACCAGAACCATCTGCATTCGCTCTGTACAAACGCATAGAGATAGTGACACAAACAATTGACGTGTTTACTAGGAGCCCTAAGACTTGGTTCTGACAAGGTGTAATACAGCTATGACCAGAAGTGCCTTTTCGGAGCAGTTTAGGATAACTTACGCAGCAAGTTGAGATATGTTAGGGCCACTGAATTTATTGACATTTTTGATGGGAGACTCTTACAGAGGAGTGTAAAATGCTTTCTTTAGGCTGGAGCATGTTGTTGAATTGTATTGTTGTGTTTTTTGAATTCTGTAATGTATTGATTGTTGCTGACTTCTTGGCCAAATCTTCCTTGAAAAAGAGACTCTGGGTCTCAATGGGCTGATCTCGGTAATTTTTCCAAATATATAACAAGAAAATAATTTAGCAAGATAGGAGAATGACGTTAAGGTTAAGAAAAGGGTTAGGGTAAGCTAAATTGCTCTCCAAACCTGTCCGGATGTAGCTGTACTCCATCTAGTCACAACACTGAGACTAGACTTTTAAAATTTAACAGCATCATGTGGCACAGATGTCGATATTTCCAAAGACAATTGCCTTGCCTATTTTAATGCTTATTTCTTGCCACAAGGTGTGGAGGGGCTTGCACGTTTTTGATTTGGAAATAATGATACATCTCAACAAGTGATATATTGTTCCAGCAGCATGCACATTGCCCTTGTGGTCTGTCTGTTAGTCACCTACCAAATGTTGTGTGTCTCAGAAAAAGTAACATTTTGTATGTATCTAATCCACTGACAAGAGTTCATGACAAGGCTGCCATGGTGTGCTAAACCTGCCATGATGTCCAATCCCCCTCTATCTCTCTCCATGGTGCCTCAGCGGCCTGGGCTACCGAGAGGTCAACATGCCCCAGATGGAGTCTGAGTTTGTATACCTCACTTAGCACCACTCCTCCCAGAGGGTCATCACAAGATGTCTTTACACAGGGGGCAATGAAGCTCTGTGTCAGTCAGAACTTTTATCCCTCGCCCCCCTGCAGAGTAGATGATGATGCAACTAGACACAGATCAAAGTCTCGGGTTTAGCATCCACCCCCCACATAATGGCTAAGATTTGGGGAGAGTAAACTGATCCCAGACCTGTGCATGACAGCAACTTGGACTTGGAGCCTGTGTCTGAGGAGCCAGTCTGACCTCTGGCCCCTGTCTCCCCTGCAATGCGTTGATCATTCTCACACCCTGATCATACTCACACTCAAACTATAAAAGGGAATAACCCAAGGGCACAGAGATACAAAAATAATAAATACTTCATATAATACTTAATTCTTTCGAGCGTGGATATTCCATTAAAATCAGCCGTTTCCAGCTATAATAGTGATTTACAACACTAACAATGTCTACACTGTATTTCTGATAAATTTTGTGTTATTTTAATGACCAAAAAATGTGCTTTTCTTTAAAAAATAAGGACATTGCTAACTGACCCCAAACTTTTGAATGGTAATGTACTGTATGTAGAGTTCAAAAGTACTCGCACTCAAATCATGAAAAGGAATAAACCAAAGACGCCATCCTGCAAAAATAATATACTTAATTGAATCCAAGCTCGAAATAATACACAATTGAGTATTGTATGAAGTAAATTTGGTGGTATTTATGGTTGTTGATGGTAGTGACCCCAAACTTTGGAACAATAGTGTATATTTTTTCTCACGCACCTGTCACCACTCATACTATCCTGGCCGCAAATGCTAATACTGGCTTTCTATGGCCTGATGATACCCACATCTGGTAATGACAGCAGGAGGCCATGCTTTTGCTAATCCCACCATACACTGGCTAAACTAAGCCTAATCCACACAGGAATGTCACACTCTTCTTCCCTCAGAGTATCTGCTACATATACAGTATAACAAAGAGATCGGAAGAGAGAACTTGAACTTGATTTCCTTGATTTCTCCAGAGACGCTAGACTTCCATTGGATACTGTATTATGACTGATGTGTCAAAGCCAGAGTATCCATGGCAGCTGAAAGGGTTAACCCATTTACCCGATTTCTAACCCTAACCTTAACTCTGACCTTAATCCCTAACATATCGTCGCATATCATACCAAAGCAGTCCAATGTAATATATCATACTAAAGCAGTCGAACATAATATATCATGCTAAACGATCAAGACGTAGGATACTATACATCCTACAGTTCATTTTATGTTGTACGACCACTATTACATTGGTAGGCAAATGTAATGTAACCAGCCATGGAAGTACAATTAACGTCTTCCTGGTACGGGACATCGTATATGTGCAAGCGCTTGCCTAGCAGTAAAGATTTGTCATTTAACGTTTAAAATGTATTACCTTTCATTGTGGCATAATCATGTCAAGTCAAAGTTTATTTGTCAAGAGCACCGAATACAACAGGTGTAGTTGTACCTTACAGTGAAATGCTTACTTACAGGCTCTAACCAATAGTGCAAAAAAGGTATTAGGTGAAAATCGGTAGGTAAAGAAATAAAACAACAGTAAAAAAACTGGCTATATACAGTAGCGAGGCTATACAATTAGCGAGGCTACATACAGACACCAGTTAGTCAGGCTTATTAAGGTGTCATGTACATGTAGATATGGTTAAAGTGACTATGCATATATGATGAACAGAGAGTACCAGTAGCGTAAAAGAGGGGTTGGCGGGTGGCGGATGGTACACTACGCAGATAGACCGGTTAGCCAATGTTTGGGAGCACTGGTTGGTCGGCCAAATTGAGGTAGTATGTGCATGAATGTATAGTTAAAGTGACTATGCATATATGACAAACAGAGAGTAGCAGCAGCGTAAAAAAGGGTTTTGGGGGGGCACACAATGCAAATAGTCCGGGTAGCCATTTGATTGCCTGTTCAGGAGTCCTTTGGCTTGGGGGTAAAAACTGTTGAGAAGCCTTTTTGTCCTAGACTTGGCACTCCGGTACCGCTTGCCATGCGGTAGTAGAGATAACAGTCTATGACTGGGGTGGCTGGGGTGTTTGACAATTTTTAGGGCCTTCCTCTGACACCGCCTGGTGTAGAGGTCCTGGAAGGCAGGCAGCTTAGCCCCAGTGATGTACTAGGCTGTACGCACTACCCTCTGTAGTGCCTTGCGGTCAGAAGCCGAGCAATTGTCGTACCAGGCAGTGATGCAACCAGTGAGGATGCTCTTGTTGTTGCAGCTGTAGAGCCTTTTGAGGATCTCAGGACCCATGCCAAATCTTTTTAGTTTCCTGAGGGGGAATAGGCTTTGTCATGCCCTCTTCACGACTGTCTTGGTGTGTTTGGACCATTCTAGTTTGTTGGTGATGTGGACATCAAGGAACTTGAAGCTCTCAACCTGCTCCACTACAGCTCCGTTGATGAGAATGGGGGCATGCTCGATCCTCCTTTTACTGTAGACCACAATCATATCCTTAGTCTTAGCATTCTCACATAGGTGTTCATTTTGTCCAGGTGGGAAAGGGCTGTGAGGAGTGCAAAAGAGATTGCATCATCTGTGGATCTGTTTGGGCGGTATGCAAATTGGAATGGGTCTAGGGTTTCTGGGATAATGGTGTTGATGTGAGCCATTACCAACCTTTCAAAGCACTTCATGGGTACGGACGTGAGTGCTACGGGTCTGTAGTCATTTAGGCAGGTTGACTTTGTGTTCTTGGACACAGGGACTTTGGTGGTCTGCTTGAAACATGTTGGTATTACAGACTCAATAAGGGACATGTTGAAAATGTCAGTGAAGACACCTGCCAGTTGGTCAGCACATACCCGGAGCACACGTCCTGGTAGTCCGTCTGGCCCCGCAGCCTTGTGTATGTTGACCTGTTTAACGGTCTTACTCACGTCGGCTATGGAGAGCGTGATCACACAGTCATCCAGAACAGTTGATGCTCTCATGCATGCCTCAGTGTTTCTTGCCTCGAAACAAGAATAGAAGTGATTTAGCTCGTCTGGTAGGCTCGTGTCACTGGGCAGCTCACGGCTGGGCTTCCCTTTGTAGTCTGTAATGGTTTGCAATCCCTGCCACATATGACGTGCGCCGGGAGCCGGACGTCGTATTATGGATTATGTTGGAGAGGCTTACATTATTAAAGAACAACCTCTGTCTTCTGCTAGACCGGTAACTCTTCATACACAATATATCAGTGGGTGTAAAGATGTAATACACCAAGTTTTTCAGCAGCAGGGTATGATCGATAATGTCAAATGCTGCAATGAAGTCTAATAAACCAGCTCCCAAAACATTATTATCATACATTTGTCTCAAGCCAATCATCAGTCATTTGTGTAAGTGCCATGCATGTTGAATGCCCTTCCTTATAAGCGTGCTGAACATCTGTTGTTAATTTGTTTACTGTAAAATAGCAGTGTATCTGGTCAAACACCATATCTTTCAAAAGTTTACTAAGGGTTGGTAACAGGCTGAGTGGTTGGCTATTTGAGCCAGTAAAGGGGTTTTTACAATTATCCGGTAGCGGAATGACTGTAGCTTCCCTCCAGGCCTAAGGGCACACACTTTCTTGTAGGCTTAGATTGAAGAAATGGAAAATAGGAGTGGCAATATCATCCACTATTAGCCTCAGTAATTTTAACTCCAAGTTGTCAGACCCTGGTGGCTTGTCATTGTTGATAGACAGCAATACTTTTTTCAACTCTTCCACAATCACTTTACGGAATTCAAAATGACAATCCTTTCATAATTTGGTCAGTTATACTTGGATGTGTAGGGTTGGTGTTTGTTGCTGGCATGTTGCACCTAAATGTGCTAATCTTGCCAATAAAAAAACGTAAGTAGTTGGCAATATTAGTGGGTATTGTAACAAATGAGCCATCTGATTCAATGAATGATGTGACTGAGTTTTCCTTTTTGTCCAAAAATTTATTTAGGGTGCTCCATAGCTTTTTACTATCTTTATATAATTTATCTTTGTTGCATAGTATAGTTTAATCTTTTTATTCAGTTTAGTCACATGATTTCTGAATTTTTAGTACTTTTGCCAATATGTTGTGCAGTCAGACTTATTTGCCATTCCTTTTCCCTCAGTCTCTAAATCATTTTTCTTAATGGGTGCATGCTTATTAGTAAAATTGTCATAAATGTGCCTCTTGTGGGAAACATTTTTACGTGAATTTAGAGGATAAACTGGTAAGGAGTTCTAGTCTTTATTGGGGATTTTACCATCCTCAATAGGAAAGCTGACCTTATAAAACCAGAAGTTTGTTAACTCTCCCCATGATTGGAACCAAATGAAGATCCCAAGATCCCCTGTCCTTTTCTTGCTCATATATGAGGATAGAGGACAGTCATTATACATTTTCTGAGACAAAAAGGTTACCACTTCTAGTTTTAACCCATCATTTAAACAGTTTGTTCGTTCACTTCCAGTAATGGCTTGATTTTTACTGAGACACTAGTGTAAACTAATTGCTCTAATAATGTGAATGAAGCTGAGCTCTGTGGTCTACTCTAGTGCTGTCTTGTTGACCAGTAAGTGTGCTAATGACAACCTTGCTGCAGAGTGGCCTCGAGCAGGATTCTATATGTGCTCCGAGTTTCTCACAAACCAACTGACTGAACATCTTCAATGAGACTAAGAAAAAAACATTGCGAGATATTTATTGCCCCTATTACAATTTCAAAACATTTGAAGCTTTGACACCTCAGGCTTTCAACATGGGTAGTCCAAGTCTGTTGGTGTTAAATGTTTTGATAACACTTTATTTGGATAGTCCATCTGTAGATGATCTACATAGGGTCATACTATTAACAAAGCTATCTGTTGATAAGCAACTGCTGGCTAAGGTTACGGTTACCCAGCTGTGCTTCAGCGTCAGCTCACAGACGGATGGCCTGACATTCTTCTGTAGACTTCTCTGACACAAATGATTCCTTCTATTAAGGCAAGTCGTCCAGGTCCTGAGGTAGCAAAGCATCCCCAAACCACAGAAAATAGAGAACATCAGAAAGGGAGATTTTTTACAGCACTGTAACTTGTATTGTCGTGTTTTTGTTTTCTTCTCAAATGTTTCATGTTTTTCTTATCTATATTATAACTTTTTTTCACTGCATTGTTGGCAAAGAGGGCGCAAGTAAGTATTTCACTTTACTGTTGTTCACCTGCTGTACCCTGTGCACATGACAATAAACTTTGAAACTTGATTCTGAATCCCCTATGGAGCAGTATGCACTAATTCACTTATTTACAGCAAGGGGGTAGGGAATGAAATGGTTCCCACACTTTTACAAACTATTGACTGTAATTAACTCAAGTCTATCACTCAGCAAAGAACATGTTTCTCGTTATCAAACGCCTTTTTTCTCAGAGGAAAATGTCAAAAGCTTGGTAGGGGGTAAAATTATTGATAAACTCAATCGCATAAGATTATACTGGGAATCACTAGGATTCATCGGAAGGTACAAAAGCGTGTGTGACTGTGTGGAAGTATGCAGGTTTGGTGGTTAGTCATCCCTGTGGGATTACTATTCAGGATATTTACAATAAACATTTAATTTTACTCTTCAGTTAACTACTGAGCATCAATTACTTACTACATAGGGACAATTTACAGGTATATCGGTATACAGTATACCAACCTTTCCAAACATGTATTGTATCCATCAATAAAATTATTGCAGTATTTTGGAAGAAAATTACATTTCCTTGGTCATTTCCTGTTTAAGTTGCATGATCTGTACCTGATCTCTGCTAAGTGTTGTCCAGCCTGTCTGAACATGAAGCACACTAACCTGGAGCAGCTGTCTGAGAAAGGCCCTTATCTCACTCCCCTGTTACAACCCTCCCTGGTGGGTTTGGACACTGCCTCTCCATCACTTTAGGGGGAGGGAAGAGAGGGGCCTCCCTTGTAAAATCCCTGTGAGCCCCTGTCTAGTCATGTGGTGTGTTGACTGGAGAATGAAATGATGAGTAGAGTAGTGGCGCGGACAAGGTCAATGGCAAAGCACTATAAGCAAGGAGGTCTGGTTACAGTTTAACTTCAGGCACAGATCTAGGATCACCTTACCCAAATCCTAACCTTGTTGGTAGTGATCATTTGCTACCAAAATCAAAGTTTCAAACTTCAGAAGTCCCATGTCATTGGTTTTGTTGAACATCTCTGCAACTCCTCTGTGTTACTATTGATGACTGACTGGCTGTCCAAAGGTGATTAACACCTTTCCTATGATTGACACCTATCCTATGATTGACACCTGGTGCCTACCCTCCGCTTATGATTGACACCTGGTATTGACACAAGACAGTTGTGCCGTGCTCCCCTCATCCTCTGAGCACCTGTTTGCAATTGCTAGCAACTTATCTTCTCTTTTCTTTCTCCCTCTGAAATATTTTTAAAGGGAGACTGAACTTCCAGATTTGGCCTTGTTTTGAAACTCGGTCATTAAGAAATGCTAACGGTCATAACTGAAACAATGGTTTGATGTGGGTGTTTCTTCTGTGTATCTTTGCCATTCAATCACAACAAACTAAGACAGAAGTGAGTACAGCTAACTTTGCTTTGGAAAGAACAAAGTTAAGAGACTTCTCCCCTCCTGATTGACTCGCCATCTCACGATGGTCAGCTGATTCAGTTCTCTGTGTAGGCTAAAGCCTGCGCTGACCTTGTGTTTAGCCAAGCTAACAGCAGCTAGCTGCATATGTGTAGCCTATCTAGCTGATATTTCTTTGTCAAATAAGTTATGGCAAGATTGCAGGAGACAGTGTCTAGAATGTGTTTCATAAGACACTCGTTCTACAACACCGTGCTACCAAGGTAGCTTGGAACTTAGTTTCAAAGTTTCATCAACTCAATACACATATAGCAATAAAAATAACTTTCTCTAGTTTGGAAGTAATTTATATGCTAAAAGGGGGACTGTAGCTACAGAATTGATTCAGGCCGGTGACGTTGACACTGTTACTCTCCAACCAGCTGTGTACGTTTCTGAATGCTTGCTGACACGTTTTGCTATTTGCTGCTAGAGCCAAAGTCACATTTGTAGTAGACAAGTATCATCGTTAATTTATTTTTACCCTAGGAAATATACTTCTATGATAACAGGCATGTTGTTTTTAGTTAGAAGACTAAGCAACTGAATGCAATTTTTTTCACATGTATTTGTATTTATCAATTCCAATTAGCTACTCTTCCTGGGGTCTAAACACATTTTAAGGCACTTACATCACATTGACAATGAACTGCAGAAATATGTCATTTACATACACTACCATTCAGAAGTTTGGGGTCACTTAGAAATGTCCTTGAGAGAGAAGCACATTTTTTTGCCCATTAAAATAACATCAAATTGATCAGAAATACAGTATAGACACTGTTAATATTGTAATTGACTATTGTAGCTAGAAACGGCAGATTTTTTAAATGGAATATCTACGTAGGCATGCAGAGGCCCATTATCAGCAACCATCACCTCTGTGTTCCAATGGCATGCTGGGTTAGCTAATCCAAGTTTATCATTTTAAAAGGCTAATTGATCATTAGAAAACCATTTTGCAATTATGTTAGCACAGCTGAAAAATGTTGTACTGATTAAAGAAGCAATAAAACTGGCCTTCTTTAGACTAGTTGAGTATCTGGAGCATCAGCATTTGTGGGTTCGATTACAGGCTCAAAATGGCCAGGAACAAAGATCTTTCTTCTGAAGCTCGTCAGTCTATTCTTGTTCTGAGAAATGAAGGCTATTCCATGCGAGAAATTGCTGGAAACTGAAGATCTCAGACAATGCTGTGTACTACTTCCTTCTCAGAACAGCGCAAACTGGCTCTAACAAGAATATAAAGAGGAGTGGGAGGCCCGGTGCACATCTGAGCAAGAGGACATTAGTACATTAGCGTCTAGTTTGAGAAACAGACGCCTCACAAGTCCTCAACTGACAGCTTCATTAAATAGTACCCGCAAAACACCTGTCTCAACATCAACAATGAAATGGCGACTCCGGGATGTTGGCCTTCTAAGCAAAGTTGCAAAGAAAAAGCCATATCTCAGATTGGCCAATAAAAATAAAAGATTAAGATGGGAAAAAGAACACAGACACTGGACATAGGAACTCTGCCTAGAAGGCCAGCATCCCGGAGTCGCCTCTTCACTGTTGACGTTGAGACTGGTGTTTTGCAGGTACTTTTTAATGAAGCTGCCAGTTGAGGACTTGTGAGGTGTCTGTTCCTTACCTCTTCAATGAAAATCCCATAGGCGTCCACATTATGGACAAGGTATGTGTATGAAAACCATTATCAAAACAGTTTTTTTCATTCACATTTTACCACAAAAACCAAGGTATGAATACTGTCATGTGCATGTTTTGTTAATTATCTGTATAATTACTATCTTTGGGGATTCACAGACTTCACCCTCACTACACCACTGATGAATATAACAAGAAACCTGTTATAAAATATTTCTGGCTAAGGATATGGAGAACGTCAACACATTAACATCAACACACTAGAGGGTATACCCATTGGACTTGGTGCTCTGCTGGGAGTTTACCTCATATTTGGAATAGTTTCTTATTCTGCTTTGCCACTAAAATCATAAAAAACAACTGACTACTAAAAGTTTGGTTTTTGTATTTTTAAGCGTATTATTATTATTACTATTAATAATAATAATAATAGGAGAGGGAGGTAGGTCAAAAATGTACCTCAAAAGGTTATTCGAAGATCCATTAAAAGCGGTTCTTTAAAGAACACTTTTAAATGGTTATTCAAAAACTTATAGGGGTTCCCCCAGTTTCAATTTGAAGAACCCCTAAGGGATACACCAGGAACCTTTTATTTTTAGAGTGCAAGAGGAGACTGATTATTAAACTGTCACGTTTCTTCAAAATCGAACCCAGAAGCAGACCAGGACAAGGAGAGTAGGAAGAAGGTGAGTATTTATTTACAAGTGAATGTGAGTGGGTAGATACATCCAGGTGGCGTAGCGGGCAGCGGTGGTGAGTTGATGGGAGTAAATAGGTGGATCCAATGGGGAAACGGAATCCTCCGATGACCAGGCGGGAATGGGGTAAATGATCCGGGTGAGTAACTGAAGACAGAACAAACGGAGGTAAGTTGAAGGCAAGCAAGACGTACAAAACAACAAAACAAATTCTATCCAACTTGAGGCTGATACTATGGCACAACATACTGTTCATGGCTAACGATCCGGCAGGGAATGGATGTCAGGTCAGAGCTTTTGAAGGGGAGAGGTGATGATCAGGACAGGTGTGCAGATTACTGATGGGATACAGGTGCGGGTGAACATCGATCTCCCAACAAGCTAATCTGCCCGGCAACCAGACAGGGTGCGTTCCAGGACACCGGAAACACACTCCAGGACAGAAACACAGGCAAACACAGACTCAGGAAGCGGGGTTCGTGACATAAACAATTGCATATGGGGGTGATGATTAATAATATACACTACATGACCAAATGTATGTGGACACCTGCTCGTCGAACATCTCAATCCAAAATCATGGGCTTTAATACGGAATTTGTCCCCCTTTTGCTGCTATAACAGTCTCCACTCTTCTGGGAAGGCTTTCCACTAGTTGTTGGAACATTGCTACAGGGACTTGCTTCCATTCAGACACAATAGCATTAGTGAGGTTGGGCACTGATGTTGGGCGATTAGGCCTGTCTTACGGTCGGCATTCCAGTTCATCCCAAAGGTGTTTGGTGGGGTTGAGGTCAGGGCTCAGTGAAGGCCAGTCAAGTTCTTCCACACCGATCTCGACAAACCATTTCTTTACGGACCTCGCTTTGGGCAGGGGGCATTGTCAGGCAGAAACAGGAAAGGGCTTACCCCAAACTGTTGCCACAAATTTGGAATGACAGAATCATCTAGAATGTCATTGTATGCTGTTTTAAGATTTCCCTTCAATGGAACTAAGGGGCCTAGCCCGAACCATGAAAAACTGCCCTAGACCATTATTCCTCCTACACCAAACTTTACTGTTGCCACTATGCATTGGGGCAGGTGGCGTTCTCCTGGCATCTGCCAAACACAGATTCGTCCGTCGGACTGCCAGAGGGTGAAGCATGATTCATCACTGCAGAAAACACGTTTCCACTGGTCCAGAGTCCAATGGCTGCGAGCTTTACACCACTCCAGCCGATGCTGAGCATTGCCATGGTGATCTTAGGCTTGTGTGCGGCTGCTCGGCCATGGAAACCCATTTCATTGTGCTGACGTTGAACAGTAATTATGCTGACGTTGCTTCCAGAGGCAGTTTGGAACTCGGTAGTGAGAGTAGCAACCTAGGACAGACAATTTTTACGCGCTACGGTCCCGTTCTGTGAGCTTGTGTGACCGATCAATTCGCGGCTGAGCAGCTGTTGCTCCGAGATGTTTCCACTTCACAATAACAGCACGTACACTTGACCGGGGCAGCTTTAGCAGGGCAGAAATCTGCATCTCCCCTGCCTCACATCCCCAACCCCCCTCCCCACAAAAAAAAAACACACAAACTACCGTCATCTGTTTTCATGGTTTACCAGTCTAGGCCAGAAAGCTGTAGGGAGGGGGCATAGTAGGTAACTGGAGGTCAACCCAGGGATGATTACAGTGTAGACATGCATGCAAAAGACACATAACACTTTTAAAAGTGCCTCCAGGGGGCTAGGACCATCTTCACTACAACAGGCCGATAACTTCTGCTCCAGCTCTCATCTGGTCTGAGGAGTCCCTCAGACAAGGCAGTGCTTTCACACAATTAGCCTGCACAGCTAGCCTGCCAACCAGACCTGCCTGTCAGCTTTGATTAACAGAGGCCCCTTTTCAATGACTGCTTTTAAGGGCTGTCATTAGTGTTAACTTTGCACAAGGAAACTAAACGATATATGACTTTTGTATTTGCAGTGGTGGACAGCCAATCTGGATGCGCTTTCGAGGATGTTCGCAGCATCACAGACAAACTGAGGTTTTGTCTATAAACAGGATTTCTTCCAACCGTTTTATCTGAGTAAAGTACATGTCGAATACAAAATGGCCTGGTGGTAACAGAATATGTATCGGCAAACTTTACAAATGTAGACAAAACAAAATAGCAAGACATGATGAGATATTTTAGGATTGGTAAAATATACTGTGTGAGAAATGTCGTTTGACACGATTTTATGCCCAAATATTGTTATAATAAACATCATATCGAAGTAAACCTGGAGTAACGCGATGATATGGTGAGTGGTCCTGCTACTACGACTTGGGAATTCTTGCAGTTTATTAGGCTACAGATTAAATAACTCATGATAATAATAATAATTTAAATAAAGTGTACAGTGATCTTGATGGTCCTTTCCAATAAATATCGAGTGTCTGCTTCTGGTGGCATGATCATCGATGCTTGGCTGCCTTTTGACAAATAAAAAATGATCTCATCATGTAGTCTAGACCTACAGTACATGTATCTAAACTGTTGGCTAGACAGCGCATGCTAATAACATAGTGGGCACTCTCACTATATATTTCATTTAACCAAGTAGGCCAGTTGAGAACAACTTCTCATTTACAACTGCGACCTGGCCAAAATAAAGCCAAGCAGTGCTACACAAACAACTTCACAGAGTTACACATGGAATAAACAAACGTACAGTCAATAACACAGTAGAAAAACTCTATATACAGTGTGTGCAAATGGCAATAAATAGGCCATAGTAGCGAAGAAATTACTATTTAGAAAATGAACACTGGAGTGATAGATGTGCAGATGATGATGTGCAAGTGGAAATACTGGTGTGCAAAAGAGCAAAAGTAAATAAAGGCAATATGGGGATGAGGTACAGATGGGCTGGTTGCTCAGATCGGTAAGCTGCTCGCTCAGATAGCTGATGCTTAAAGTTAGTGAGGGAGATATAAGTCCCCAACTTCAGCGATTTTTGCAATAGGTTCCAGTCATTGGCAGCAGAGAACTACAAGGAAAGGCAGCCAAAAGAGATATACCTGCTGGAGTGCGTGCTACGCGTGGGTGTTATGGTGACCAGTGAGCTGAGATAGGGTGTATATACATACGTTGTCTGCAACAAAACAATGTTGCATTATATATATATATATATATGGTATATAATACAACATTGTTTTGTAATGAAACCATCAGTATAGTAAAAAATGTGACTTGTATTTTTTGTCCAGTACATGGGAATTTAACCACTGTCAAACCCTGATCTGTTTCAACTGTCTTGGTGATTGTCTCCACCCGCCTCCAGGTGTCGCCCATCTTCCCCATTATCCCCTGTGTATGTTTACCTGTGTTTTCTGTTTGTCGGTTACCAGTTCGTTTTGTTTCATCAAGCCTACCAGCATTTTTCCCTGTGTTTTCTAGTTCCCGATTTTCCCGTTCATTGTGTGGACCAACCACAAAAACCTGTAATATCCCCGCACCGCCAAGCACCTCAACTCCAGGCTAGCGAGATGGTCCCTGCTGTTTACCTGGTTCACCTTTTCCTTCTCTTACCGGCAGGGGTCCAGACTTGCCACTATAGCCACATGGTTACCACCCCGGAGCCCGAGACCATCCTTCCTACCTCGTGCCTGGTGATGGCACTCAGCTGGGGTATAGGGAAACAGGTCTGGGAGGCGCAGCACCCACTTCATTCCTCTCCCCAAACTACCCCGCAGCCAATGAGATGGCCCAGCTCATGGTGCAGCACGATAATTTGCAAATAAATTCATTAAAAATCCTACAATGTGATTTTCTGGATTATTTTTTCTCATTTTGTCTGTCATAGTTGAAGTGTACCCATGATGAAAATTACAGGCCTCTCATCTTTTTAAGTGGGAGAACTTGCACAATTGGTGGCTGACTAAATACTTGTTTTGCCCCACTGTATACCTGTATTCTCTGTTTGTCTGTTGCCAGTTTGTTTGGTTTCGTCAAGCCTACCAGCGTTTTCCCCTCTGTTTCTGTCTCTTGATTGTTCCTGTTTTCTAGTTTTCCCAGTTTTGACCTTTTCTGCCTGCCCTGACACTGAGCCTGCATGCCGTCCTGTACCTTTGCCCCACCTATCTGGATTACTGACCCCTGCCTGCCCTTGACCTGTCTTTTTCCTGCCCCTGTTGGATTAATAAACTGTTGTTAATTCGACGTTGTCTGCATCTGGGTCTTACCTTGAAACATGATAACCACAAAAGGTATTTTACGTGCCATGTTATCACACACAGCCTTTTATCCGCAACAAGTATATTTGATGGAAACACATCTTTTGTGGGAAAATGTGCATATTGTTTACATGATTTTCAAATATACTCATGAAAATCTGTCGCCAATAGGATGGAAATGTAGCTAGTGATTTACCACTGTCAATGCAGTGCATTGATTTTGAGAGAGATTCTACAAAACCAGTTGATATGATTTGATTTGTTGTTTCTTGTCAAGGGGATAGCACTGTACAATTTGGAAGAGGAAGTTAATATTTGTGAAATACTCACCCCATAAAAACATGTCACTGTTTTTATAACAGAAACAATTGATTTGTTAGTTGATTATAATACAGATCAAACACTTTTTATTTTAATTGTATTTCTTCTTATCTCATATAAACTGCTTACATAAAGTGTATGTTAGTAAGAAATTCACTATGGCTTTTATGTCTTCTATGTTTGACTTAAGCAGGTCTCACACAACACATGAAGTGTCAAAGGTTTAGAGACAAATCAGCTTGTTTGAGATGTCATGCAAGGGGAAATCAGCATTCCAATGCCAGACAGATGTAACCTTGCATGTTCAGACAACGGTCAGCACACTAGAACGGACTAGGCGAATACAGGGCAAAAGTAGGCAACATCATTCACATACTTTTTACAGCGAAGGAACACACACATTCCCACCGTGTATCCACTGTAATGATAATGGAGTGAAATGTCAGTTTTATTTAATGAATGATCATATACCAAATTCAAGTCTAATAACACATCTAAGCACATAAACAGGTGTGGTGGTCCCATTTTCCCCCACGAAAACATGTTGTCATGCAAAGGTAGGTGAAACATCATTACATTCATGTTCTATTAAATCACCTTTACTATTTTTTAGTTGAGTCATTGGTTCAAAAACAAGAACTTTTAACTATTTTTGATAAACATGTTCCTAAACCTGGCCACGCTATTTTTTCCATTATGAAATATTTTATGGAGAGGTGGGATATTACACCTGAGAAATATATGATTTATCCCAAACAAAAAAAGTTATAGTGCACATATCATAAACTATTTTAGGAAATGTTAAATCGACGACAGGCACCATGAGAAGGACTGCATGTGAAATCCATTAGGGATTTAAGAATGAACAGGCTTCTCTGACAACGATTTCGCAATGTAATCTCTTTTTAACAGTTTTGGTCACACACCTCCCCAGAGGTCCATCCAGCCTTTTTATCTGGCAGTAGCCAATGAACGGGATTATCAGACAGGAGGTAACTAAGTGTGGTCCGGCCTCTCCGCTGTGTGGAAGCACAGGGAAAGGGCAATTCACTTACTGTCAGATCACTCACTGGCTCTGTCGGGTCAAGTCAGTGGTCGGTCTCAGTTACCAGACCAAATCAGAGCTGTAAATTAGCCTAAACTACAGTTGTAGTTGGATAACCACAATGCCCCAAATATAAACGCTGGCATTTTATTTGCGTTGTCCATTTTGAACTTAATGAAATACTGCAATAGTTATTAGTGAATTTAATAACTTCTTATATTTCTGTACAGAAGATGAGATTATTTCGTTTAATTATCATCAATTCCCCGGACCGCATGGTGGCAGGAAAAACTGTTGCGCAAATGTTGACGTTTTTGCAGCATTTGGAGCACAGTTGGTTCGATAGGGCTGTATATAAATGTTGTCCAGTGGGCGACCATCTCCCTCTACAGTTGTGAGTGTGGTGTCCAACCGGTTAGCTAGCACAAGGCAGTTTATATTGGGACAGTTTAATCTGTTCAGCCTTTGTTCCTTTGCGTACGGCCTTGCGTAGCATCGCTCTCCGCTGAACATAATTTTGGACACCGTTTTATTCCAAAGGAATTCGTTAATCATCTACGGAATATCTTGGATCAAGGTATGGACAAAAATATAATGGCTCTGGTTGATAAATTTGATGTTTAATTGAAACATACACTGAGTGTACAAAACATTAGGAACAGCTTCCTAATATTGAGTTGCATCCCTTCTGCCCTCAAAACAGCCTCAATTTGTCGGGACATGGACTACAAGGTGTCGAACGCGTTCCACAGGGATGCTGGCTCATGTTGACGCCTATGCTTCCCCCAGTTATGTCAAAACTGTTGAGCGTGAAAAACCCAGCAGCGTTACAGTTCTTGACACAATAAAACCGGTGCGCCTGGCACCTACTACCATACCTGGTTGAATTGCACACATACACAATCCATATCTCATTTGTCTCAAGGCAAAAAAAAATATTCAATTTAACCTGAATCCTCTCCTTCATCTACACTGATTGAAGTGGATTTAACAGGTGACATCAATAAGGAACAACTTTAGTCTGGATTCACCTGGTCAGTCGATGTCATGGACAGAGCAGGTGTTCTTAATGTTTTGTACACTCGGTGCATCATTATTTTGTATTTATAAAATGTACCGATGAGTACGTCGGTGTTCCAAACTGTTCCATTGAGAACGGTCCGACCAGTGCAAGTGATGTGTGTGATGTAGCAACAATCTTATCGGATGAGGATGTTCTTGTTGGACAGAGGGTCTAATTATGTTGTTTTTTTTCTCCCTCCCTAAAGTTTCCACTCAATTTTCGGATGGGCAGTGCGCTCCTCCTCTCAAACACTGACAAATTAACACAGCAGCAGTGATTGGAGAGGAACAGCGCGCCCGGGAAATAAGTGCTAAACGCCGGACTTGCGGATAACATATTCTTGGGCACTTTTTTACGCATGGTAGTAACTGGAATTGTAAGGATATTAACAGATTATTTTTTCTATTTCATGGAGTTAAAACCGTGTTTAAGGTAATGCTTTGTATTGTTATTATTGTAATTTATATGATTTAATTAAGCATTTTATTTAGGGTTTGTTGAAATTGTTGAAATCCTCAAGAAGTTTCAATTTACTTAAAACATCCAGGTACTTTGATTTAGAATGAGTTATAAACATTAATGAGCCTTTATGATGACCTTTACAGGGTTTATCATATTGTGTTTCTCTATTTGCCTTGGAACAGGGATTTAATAATAATAATCTAGAGCGACAAGTTACATTTTCAGATGTTTTATTTGAGCATCGTTTGCGGAGGATAGCTTAATTGGACAACACAGTTAAGTACGTGCAGCTTTTGTAGGCAACGTTGCCTTGTCCGTGTAGCCTAACTCAAAGTGTGTCCACATTTGAAGACTAAATGTTGTATTATTCTGTAGACTGTGTAGCCTGATAGGTGAAACCGTTCCACTCAGTTACGCGCCACCTTTCTGAAAGTTTATATTCTAATGGTATTGGTCATATCAAGTCCTTAAATGTAAGCAACATTGACATAGGGTAGCCCACAGCTGTTTTCATATATAGCGTAGTGGGAAAGGTTGACAATTAAAATAATCTGTTTCACAGTTCAAACTCGTAGCAAGGTGCATTTTATAGTGACATACAGCACTAGCTGCTTAATGGCAACCCCACTTTTATCCTCATATGCGCCAAACACCTGTAACCAATTATACACCCGTCGAGTGACGCTAATGCAGTATTCTTATATTATTCACCCAGCATGACTGCATTTTAATTTCACAAAACACTGAGAAACCTACTGAGGATTTCAACAATTGTATAAACTGCATGCTTGCACATATGCCCTTTTATGCACAAGCAGGGAGAACGAATAACACACACTATGTAAACCTATTTGTAAACAGTGTAAATTGTTATTGAAAAAATAGTTTAAATTGTAAAACAAGGCTATCCAAATGATTGCGCGCTATACACTGGTTAATGAGACAGTAGGCATAATCTCGTCCACCCAGACGGCTCTCTAGCAATTTTGCCTTGAAATGAGGCTAATAATATAGATAAATCAATGACAGAACGCGATGCCGTGCCACAGACAGACAGATTACAGATTAATACATAGGCTACAACTCACTGACTACCCCCTCCCCCTCTAAAAAATCAAATAAAAAGACACAAGTCGCCTGTTTCTTTCGAGGACTGTTCTTTTTAGGGTTGAGTGTATTGATTCACCTCTAGACTCGTATCACTAATTAACATGTCAAAGAGTTTACCCGCCCTGAACTCTCCCGCAATCCACTCAAAGAGTGATATCAGATAAATGTGTTTCTTTAACATTTTCAATTGTGTTTACATAACCACAGTGCAAATGAGGCCACTCACAGGCACTCTTCAGCGTCCCCCTTTATCCCACACGTTTGTGATTTGACTCCACAGGAGGCTACCTCCATGGGGTTCTCAATCTCACCACCCACGCATTAGGAGGAAGTGACCAGACTGACAAATTACCCTTAGAGCACCTTTGGGGCATGATACTAGCAGTAGAGAGACCATGGACGCTTGTTCTGGGCTGTGAAATGACACTGCATCCAATTTCCCCCTATCAGGATTCCCTTATCATTCAGTTAGCTTCCCCACTCACTTCTCAATGTGCTGACATGGCAATCTTATGAAATCTTCACTGTAATGAATGTGTTTTTGGCCCACTTGGGTCTTGCTAGACCTTATAGCAGATGGGGGTATGTCTCATTATAACTATCAATTAATGCATTGCGTTTCCATCCCACCTTCAGGCTCAAGATGATACTGAATGTAAAACATATCCTGTGGTTATACTGCCTGTGTCAAACTGTATCTGGGCTTGGTAAGTGTAGCCTACTACTACTACTACTACTACTACTACTACTACTACTACTACTCTCTCTCCCTCTATCTCTGGGTGTTTTGCAAGTGGTCAGACACAACTTTTTGACCCCCAGTCAATTGCGAACTACTATGTTGTATTGGTTTCCATTCTGTAATCATTGCTGTTACAACCCCATGTCTCACAGCAGTAAGGTTTCACCCCAGTCTTCAAGTGATGCAGACTGCACCAAGTCAGTGACTGTGAGCCCACAGCCCTGCTCTCCTAGCAGGGTGAGGTCAGCCCTGTGCTAGGCAACAGTTGGCAGCTAGAGCCTCAGGTCCTTGGCCCTATCTCTGGGTACAGACAGGACACCTTTCAAGCCCAGGTCCCAGTCTAGATTCGGCTAAAACAGCTGGATTCACATCTCAGCACTAATAAGTCCCTCTGTTTAGAGCCCTGGCTCATGCCTTTAGGGGCTGTCCCACACCACTTACAAAACATTCGGAACATTTGTTGCTCGGAACGTTCGTCGATTCCCTCCAATGGGATAATCCTGTTCCGGTGGCCTAGGTGATTCAGCCTGTTGCTCTGACATTGCGTCTGGCATTGTGAGGGTGTGCACTGTGTGTAGTGTGGCTCTGACTGTCATATAGACCGAGACTGGGAGTCACTTTGTGTGGATAACTTTATACAAAGGAATAGTTAACGATAGGGAATTGTGAATAACCTTGATCTGGAGGACTGTTCGCCTGTCTGACCTGCAGCCTGAAAGTGTTTTCCCAACTCCAGTACTCGAGTCCCCCAAAAAGCACACATTTTTGTTGCCCCAGACAAACTCACCTAATTCAACTCATTGAGGGCTTAATGATTAGTTGACAAGTTGAATCAGGTGTGCTTGTCCGGGGCAACACAACAAATGTGTGCTGTTTGGGGGTAATCGGGGACTGGAGTTGGGAAACACTGGTCTAGAATGACCAGATGCGATGCTAATTTTACAGGCATTATCTGAACCCGGGTCTCACACAGGAGAATCCACCTTCTTGACCGTTAGACTTTGGGCAGAGGGCCAACAGTCATTTTGAAGTCTCAGGCATGGCTACCAATCACGAGACCATGAGCAACCATGTACCTGACACACGTCCTCTACATTTACCCTACATTCTCCACTGGAAGTGCTTCTTAGTCTGACTAGGCATAATCTGTGTTTGGGAAACCAGCCAATCTTTTTAGCGCTGATACCCAGGAAGAACAAGGAATCAGTTGGTCTTACGGTTCAGGACAAGTTGTATAGTTGTGGAACAACTTTTAAGGATGGAGACATGCCTTTCCTGTTCGACCTCTGTTTTGTGGGTGGAGAACATATATTTTATGTAATACACTTTTTCTATACAGCACATTGTGAATATACAGTATTTCACTGGAAGGCTCCCCACCCATCATGTTGAGGATGATGATTGACTTCCCAAGGGCCAGTTTGGTACTATGATCCATGTTTTTTTTCTATATAGTCTTGGAGTGAATGTAACACCCTCTGTGTATGTTATTGAATGGGAGGTTCATAGCAAAATAGCAATGCCCTTGACAGTAACACTTTACATTAAGTTGCCCCTATTAATATTTAACTACACAGTAATAACTGTAGTAACAACATAGTAGTTACATCGCTGTTTCTATGTAATTACATGTAATACGGTTGTGCCTCTAACAGTTATTAGACAATATGAACAGGGAATGTGTAATTACACATTCAAAGGTTATTCCACATGTGTAATTACTGATAGCGCGACAGCTTTATTACCGTGGAATCTCCTGCTCTACTATTTTGGCTCATCACATACTGTACTTTGCTGCTACTGTTCATGATCTATCCTGTCACCTAGTCACTAGTCAAGATTGTTATATTGTAAGTGCAATGTAATTAAAAATAGTTATACATATTTTTCTCCTGTCTCCTAATTTCTCCTGGTCAGCCTATTGTCTGCAAAGGTTGTTACATTGTAACTACATAGTCATCATAAAGGTGAACATACTGGGTTTCACTTTACATTAAGTTGCTTGCTCCTGAGTAGGTGCATGTACGCCATAGATGCGCGTATGTAACTACAATGTTCTTACATTACACTTGATTCGGTATAGCCTTTGAGCCAGGTCATAACGTATAAATAATGAAATAGAACATGACCGGTAGTTAACGACAGGGTATGCCTTGTTACAATTGTTGCTGCCAGGTCCTAGCCTATTTATCAAACCCTGCTATTAAGTTCCAAGTTTTAATGTCATGCACACAAGTACAGTGAAATGCCATTCTTGCAAGCTCTAAACCCAAAAATGCAGTAATCAAAATCAATGTAGTACTACAAATATCATAAAGTAGAACAAAGACACATGACTAGGGCTGTTGCAGTGACCGTATTACTGCCACACAGACGGTACTGCCACACAGTACTACACGAGTCATGAAGGCAGTCAAATTGCATGTGGCCCTTCATTCATGGTAATTCGGCTTCTCCAAGCTCTGATGCTGCAGATGGTCTTTAGTAGCCTACCAAACTTGCCAACTGCCTGGTATTCAGCACTCTATTTACCCTCTAATCACTCTGACTTCAAAGAAAATGTGTTCAAAACTCTAATCAAACACTTCATGAGAGCCCATGAGCTCATGTTGCGCAACATTTCTATTGGCTATGCAATTGCCCCAGAAAACAAAGTGATGGCCTGTACTAAAAAGAGGAGGATCCCATTAGCTTTCCATAGGCTAGGCCTACTATATTTATTTCTCAACTTTCCTAATATTAAGCACATAGTTTATCTTTACAACAGGAGTATAGCCTACCCGACTGGTATGAAAATGAACCATGGTAAAAGCGTCCTCCATTCCCTATTTTAGTACCTAGATGATATGTATTTCTTCCCGTTGTCCCTGTTTCGAGATAGGTGCATGATAATGGTCCATTCCAAATCAAAAGTTAGGAAACACCTCCACAATCACCCAGACCTCAACCCAATTGAGATGGTTTGGGATGAGTTGGACCGCAGAGTGAAGGAAATGCAGCCAACAAGTGCTCAGCATATGTGGGAAATCCTTCAAGACTGTTGGAAAAGCATTCCAGGTGACTACCTCATGAGGCTGGTTGAGAGGCTCACAAGTGTGCAAAGCTGTCATCAAGGCAAAGGGTGGCTACTTTGAAGAATCTAAAATCACTGTTTTGGTTACTACATGATTTCATATATGTTATTTCATAGTTTGATGCCTTCACTATTTTTCTACAATGTATAAAATAGTAAAAATAAAGAAAAACCTTTAATGAGTAGGTGTGTCCAAACTTTTGACTGGTACTGTATATTATTTAGTAAATGTAAAAGACAAGATTAAATCAAGAGTAGTCTGATGTGTGACAATATTAGCCTATCACTTATATATTATCACTTGTGAATGATGCCCAAACATAAGAAACTGCCTTTTGTGACTTTTTAAAATCAGAGCAACACTTGTTGCTACCATGCTGTGTTTTCATGTGCAGCTGCCATGCTATGTTGTCATCTTAGGTCTCTCTTTATGTAGTGTTGTGTTGTCTCTCGTTGTAGTGGTGTGTATTTTGTCCTATATTTTTATTTAATTTATTTATATTTTTTAACCCAGCCCCCAGCCCCACAGGAGGCCTTTTACCTTTTGGTAGGCCGTCATTGTAAATAAGAATTTGCTCTTAACCCACTTGCCTAGTTATATGAAGGTGAAATATATATATATATTTGTTAAACTCATGTAGCGTAGCCCATAGGCCTATATGTTTTGATAAGGTTTGTATCACAACTAAAGTGGCCAAATAGCTTCTTAAAATTTTGGGGAACATCATTTTCACCATAAAAATGCACCTTTATAATAAAAGCATTACATGCATAATCACATTTGCGGTCACTTTTGACAATGGTGTTTTCACGCTAATTGAACATTCGTGTTTATAGCCTACTGCCATGTGCGCATTGCTGCGCTTATAATGTGAAGAAATATCTTGATAGTTTCTCAACATTTTAAGCTAAATGTTCTGATCTGTTGCTTCTGCCACATTGCGTAAAAAAGGTATTTTGATGCTAGTGGTTGTATTAATTTGGGATCTATTGCATCCCACAAATGTCCCAGACTATGTAAGGAATATGTATTTCTTGCACAGAATAGACTAGGTAAACCTTTGTATTATGGGGGATAGTAGATTGACATAGGCTAGTTATTTTGCTCTTCGTTAGGCCTACTCATCTTGTTGGCTGAAAAAAAGTAAATGTGGACAGTTCTTCCAATATCTTCAATATGCACCTCGGAATTAGATAAGGATGCGTGCAGTTGCGTCCCCTATCTATCTGTCTTCACTTGGAGCCAATGAGAAAGACCCGATCGCGTGATGGAGAGCCATGTGAGTGAGAGGTGCTTAGGAGCATGCAGCACTCCAGAAGGCATGGATTTTTGTGCTGTACGGCTACAAAGGGGATGCCGCCGTGACATTCGAGGCACTGTCAAGTTCTTGTCAAATTGTGAATGAAAGACTGAGGAAGTGTTTACAGCCTGCGCAAAAAAACTAAGCAGTGCTCTCGCCGTTCAAGTAACTTTTTTCAAATCATCACTATGCAACCTTACAATATATATACAAATCTAAACATACAGCCCAATGTTTGTAGAACAACTAAAGTTACATGAGTAACTTCAAATTAAGGGTATTGGAGTACCTATTTATGTGTTAACCACTCAACACAGAATAACCACATGTGCCCAATTTAGAGAAAAGATTTATATTTTATTCAGCTTGGTTCAATTGTATTCTTCATACTATACAATAATATAAAATAATGCCATGGAATTCTAAGCAAATCTTGTCTGCCAAATGAACTAGCGTAGCCCACAGCCATTTGGAATAGCCAGATCAGGACCTAACATAAGGACAACTCAAAATATGCTATTAGATCCTTCTGAAATAGAATACATTTTCTTCGTATCATGCTTCTTTAGACCTGTCTAAAATAAATCATGGAGATATTGTGAAGGTGTCGGCTATATTACAGGGATTTATTCGACTTCTTATTTGATTTTAAATGTAGACGTTCCAAAGGTCTGCATCAGTGTGCATATGCCAGGAGATGCTAATTGTGTTTATGTTAATTAACGGTCAATTACCATGAGACTGACAGTTATTTGCCTGACAATCACCGGTTGACAAAATGTTGTGACCGCCACAGCCCTACACATGACAAATAAAAATAAGAAATAAGAAGAACACGAGAGAGTAAGAAGCTATACACAGGGTCGGTCCCAATACCATATTTTCAATGTGCAGGAATACTGGAGTGATAGAGGTAGATATCTACAGTGTCAGGGTAAGGTGACTAGGCATCAGGATGTATGATTAACAGGGTAGCAGCAGAGTTAATGAAGATTGTATGTGTGTAGAATCAGTATAAATGTGTGTGCATGTTATGTGTGTGTTGGAGTGTCAGTGTGCGTGAGCGCGTAGAGTCCAATTAGTGGGCATAGAGACAGTGCAAACATTTAAATAAATACAAGGGTCAAACTGTGAAGCCATTTTGTAAGCTATTTAGCAGTCTCATGGCTTGGGGATAGATCCCTTCAGGAGCCTGTTTACATGTGAATTCAATGGTAATACAAGCAAGTGGATGTGTAATTACACATTCTGTTCCAATTGCGTAATAACTGATAGCACTACAACCTTGTTACATGTAATTACATACTTACACCGATGTGATTACATCGTCATTACTACAGTCATTACTGTGTAGTTACATAGTAATAGGGGCAACTTAATGTAAAGTGTTACCCACTTGACTAATTAAACCCCTAATTAAAGATCTTGTCACAAACACATGGAATAAAAACGTAGGTAGTGTGGTCAAAGGGGACAAACTTGAATCAACATATTGTGTTTTTTGTTGTTGTCCAGTATCACCCATGCTGGTACTGTGCCCACAGCTAACATTGTTATTCTCTGATTCCATTGGTTGTGAAAAAGCATGCACTTGTTCAGTATCCTATCTATTTTGACTGCCTTACCTAGACTTTTTGTGCTTTGTTTCCCAGTCTCCAACACATTAACCATGGCGAGGCCCGTGAGTGGCTCTCTCTCGGGGAAGGTAGTTTTGCCGTGCCACTTCTCCACCATACCCACTACCATGCCCACCATCTACGCCAATGGCACCACCCCCAGCACCGACTACCTGCGCATCAAATGGACCAAAATTGAAGGGGAAAAGGAATCCACAGTGCTGGTGGCCCAAAATGGCAAGATTAAAATAGGCTCCACCTACAGGAACCGTGTGTCGGTGCCCAGCCACCCAGAGGATGTGGGGGATTCTTCTCTGACCGTGGTGAAGCTCCGAGCCAGCGATGCCGGCACCTACCGCTGCGAGGTCATGTACGGCATCGATGACACGCAGGACACGGTCAACCTCAATGTCAACGGTTGGTGTCATCTGTTTTTTTTTTCTGTCTCTTTTTGCCACTGTTATTTACGCCTCTCTAAAATGTATAAGAGGTCGAGTGAAGGTTAACCTTATAATAGTATGCCTAGTTCAGTCTTGTGTGCTATGGATTTTTTGTTGTTGTCATGACGCTTATATTTGGCATTAACGGTTTTGCTGATGCTTACTTAATCCACACTCAAAACATTTACAGTTATAAGTATAGTGAGTTTCTCTGCTCGTTCCCTTATGCTGGAGCAAAAATCCTCCCGGCACATTGACACCCTGGTAAGTTCATGTTGGAAAAATATGAACACTTCCGAAGTTAATGAGCCAAGCTTTGAATGTAGTGGGCGGTGGCGGATACGTTTGAGTGACAAATCAAAGCACTTTCCCTCAGGCGTGCCAATCAGTAAAGATTAAATGAAGGAGCACGTGTGTTGACTGGAGACTAGGGGTTTCCTGCATTTTGTGCCTCAGGCACACATTCTCACTAGAGATGTATCTCGTATGGGTTTTCTTCAAGGCCTTTTCTGATTGTAAACAGTGCGTAGTGGATGGGCTCGTTGAGTCTTCTCATCAGGACAACTGCATGATCAGAGCAAAGACACACACATTACGGTCAGTCATCGATAAGGTGTTACCATAAAAGTTTAACCTTGCTGTTTATAGTCCATGTTCCAAGTTGGGTAGAACAATTCCATAGCTATGAAATCTGCACCGTAGTCTCATATTACCAGACTGATTACCGCTGATTACCGCGACACTGTCATTTAACTGTGTAGGGAACTGTGGTGTAAATCTTAACTTAATAAGCCTCTATTCCCCCATCTTTATTTTGGGAGTTACTTTATCTGGGAGACATAGCTCCAATTTGGGATATGTTGAAAACAGGTATGGGTTGACATGGGATAGCTTTGGCTTTCACAGAGACCCAACCGCTCATCTCTCCAACTCGCATCAATTACACAAATACACAAATATGGGAAGTCAGGGCCATGGCATTGTCATGGCATTGTCTTTAAATCATCCAGAGTTATCTTGTGGTCATTGCCGAGGATTCTAGTAATCTTCCACTAAATTGTAATATACTGTATCATCACAAGAAATGTAGACCCTGATTTATTTCACACGTGTGCTATTTAGCCTTGTTCACACTGCCAGGCCTTAATGCTCAAATTGTTTTTGTTTTTCAAATCAGTTTGGGAATACTGACTGTACAATCAGCAAGTTACAAGTAACCAAATCGGATTTGTGTGTGTTCAGAGAGAAGTAATTTGCTGACATGGCTACGCTAGGTGTCATAGTAATGGCGAGTGAGGGGGCAGTAGTGCAGGCTGATATCTCAGAAGTTATGTAGCAAGCTAAGGTGACAACAATACCTGCCATGGACAGAATCAGATTTGTATCTGACTTCAAATCATCTACGAAGGTGGTTTGAAATGTGTCTTGAAATATCCTATTTTTGTCTGTTCAGACTGCAGGAAAAAGAACAGATTCGAATTGGATATGCAAAAATGTTGATCTGAGTCACTTCAAACTGCCAACGTGACCAAGGCTTTTAGACATTACCCCTGATTCAGTTGTACTCTTTTACCAATTTTTTTTTACACAGGACCTCATTTGTCTTCATGTATGTATGTTTTTATTCCCAGGTGTTGTGTTTCACTACCGGGCAAGCACCAGCAGGTACACCATGAACTATGAGAGTGCTGTCCAGGCCTGCCAAACCATAGGAGCCTCCATTGCCACGCCTGACCAGCTGAAATCAGCGTATGAGGACGGCTTTGACCACTGCGATGCAGGTTGGATCGCAGATCTGTCAGTTAGGTAAAAAAAAGAAAAGAAATCATCTCCAAAATATCGCTATTTCTAAAACAAGAAATAGAAAGGTGGTTGCGATTTCAGTTTAATCCACCAGAAAAGACAGAACAAATATTGTGGTTAAGCTCAAATATACTAATTGACAAAGAAACACTCAATTATATCATAAATACCCGTGGAGTAATGTCACACACGCATCTAACAAAAATATATGGAAATGTCTGCTCTACTCACATTTACAACCAACCAATTGCAGTAAATCAAATCAAATCAAATCAAATGTATTTATATAGCCCTTCGTACATCAGCTGATATCTCAAAGTGCTGTACAGAAACCCAGCCTAAAACCCCAAACAGCAAGCAATGCAGGTGTAGAAGCACGTATTACTGCAAAAATAGAAGAGGCAAGTAGAAAGGGGAAAAAGTAAGGAACTTATCTTTTGGCCCTGCATTAAAGACCAAAATTAGTGAAAGAAAATTGCGATAAATAAAAAAGTATACCAGTTCTATTTCAGGACCAAAAAATTGACAGCTGTGCCATAGATATTGCAAAATAGTTGGGAAGAGATTTTCAATGTAGCGATTCCATGCCACATGGTTTATGAACTGGTAGGCAAAACAACGGCGGATTCAAAACGTATAATTTTTCTATTTAAATTATTATGCTAAATTCTTGGAACCAATAGAATGTTTTATATATATATGGGGGATACAACCATCCCATCTTTGCAGATTTGCTGCGAAGAGACCAAATTATTAGATCATTTTGTTTTGGTACTGTCCATATGTAGCTTGTTTTTGGTCGCAGGTCCAGGACTGTTTGAAGAAGTGCAACATTTACCTGGAGATAACTCTGCAGGTAACATTTCTGGGTGATTTGAAAAGTCATTGTCAATCGATCAATAACATAACAAACTTTTAGCAAATATCTTTATCTTTATATTTACAATACGGAGAAACTATGAGAATAGAAAGGCTCAGAACTTTTGTGAAACATCACAGCTGAAAAATACACGCCAAATACAAATCAAAAATGGATGGTGTTACGAGATAGATGGGAGGGGTTGTGGAGTTGAAGGGTGGGATTAAAAAAACAAGAAGATTACTTATAAAAAATATACTGTGTCTGTAAAATGTATATAGGTTCCGAATTTTTGATAAACCGCACGGTTAAAAATATATGGCAAAATAGATAATACAACTGGACGGTCTTCAGAGATAGATGGGAGGGGTTGATGGTAGCCGAAGGATGGGATTAAAACAAACAAAGGACAACTATTTTAAAATACATTGTGTCCATAAATGTATATAGTATGTTTAAGCTGGAAGTAGAAGCTTAAGTGTTGTTGTCCATTCGTTTACCCAAATTATCGGAGGGGTGGTAGGGTTAGGGGAACATAAGAAAGGAAAATATTTGTATATAAATCATTTTTCATGCTCGGAATTGGAAATGATGTAGACAATTCAATTGATGGAAGCTACAATATATCTGCACTACTAAGCTGATCTATACCCCCTAAAAAAAAAGATGACCATCAATTATATATTCTAGTCCATTTGTGTCGAAGACAAAGTAGACATCTTTGGTTTAATCAGAAAAGGACTGGCTCCCAGGTTACTGGTAACTGGTTTTTACAGGGCCTAAAGTATAAAACTGTTTGGTTTACCCACTCTGCCATAGTTGTCATTGGCCTGAATGTGAACTGCACATATACTGAGATTGTTCAAGCCAGTGACAGTTCCAGCTGTATTCTAACTCACCTGGCAGTCCCTTTTGTCTTTGTCATCATTTTATGGTGTGAGGTTGACTGACACAATGACATTTCCAGTTGCAGATCAATTACATTATCTTGTCTTTTCTTTGCATGTTTAGATACCCAATCACTAGACCGAGACCTGGCTGCTATGGAAACCTGCAGGGGAAGCCTGGGGTGAGGACATATGGACCCCGAAAGGCCACAGAGACCTATGATGTGTACTGTTATGTGGACAAGCTGAATGGTAAGATAACAAAATGTGGGACATAGTGGCCTAGTGATACATACAATGAAAACCTATGCAAGATCAGCACATCCAATGGAACCACGCACAGGTGCTCTGTACACTGATGCTAGTTAAGGGAGAAGTGAGTTTCTATACACCTGGAGATGGAAAGAGGTGACAATGTACAATTTACGTCTTTGTCTGGTATTTTAATGTAAGCAAGTAAATTCACCTCTCCAAATATTTACTGGGCTACTTCTTGTTTTGTTGACTGTTTATAACATATTTTGGGGTATGTAAATAGAAATGAGTGAAAGGTACAGTAACTCTATGTAAAAGAGTGCAAAGTGCCAAACGTTTTTTTCCCCTGACAATCAAATCAAATCAAATGTATTTATATAGCCCTTCGTACATCAGCTGATATCTCAAAGTGCTGTACAGAAACCCAGCCTAAAACACCCAAACAGCAAGCAATGCAGGTGTAGAAGCACGGTGGCTAGGAAAAACTCCCTAGAAAGGCCAAAACCTAGGAAGAAACCTAGAGAGGAACCAGGCTATGTGGGGTGGCCAGTCCTCTTCTGGCTGTGCCGGGTGGAGATTATAACAGAACATGGCCAAGATGTTCAAATGTTCATAAATTACCAGCATGGTCAAATAATAATAAGGCAGAACAGTTGAAACTGGAGCAGCAGCACGGCCAGGTGGACTGGGGACAGCAAGGAGTCATCAGGTCAGGTAGTCCTGAGGCATGGTCCTAGGGCTCAGGTCCTCCGAGAGAGAGAAAGAAAGAGAGAAGGAGAGAATTAGAGAACGCACACTTAGATTCACACAGGACACCGAATAGGACAGGAGAAGTACTCCAGATATAACAAACTGACCCTAGCCCCCCGACACATAAACTACTGCAGCATAAATACTGGAGGCTGAGACAGGAGGGGTCAGGAGACACTGTGGCCCCATCCAAGGACACCCCCGGACAGGGCCAAACAGGAAGGATATAACCCCACCCACTTTGCCAAAGCACAGCCCCCAAACCACTAGAAGGATATCTTCAACCGCCAACTTACTTAATCACAGCGATCAACAGAGACAAGCTGTCAGTCTCTCAACATTGGACCAGGCTCTAAAAGGTTCTAAAAAAAGACACCAGAAACTATGTGATAATGGGAGCTTTAAATGCTTCTGGCACCATAAAGGAAAAGCTTCAGAGCTGCCAATGCACTTCATCCTCTCTCTGTGTATCCTCCTTGCTGAGCCTGATGACAAATTGAACCTCAGTTGCAGCGTGCCTCGTTGCTCGTTTATAAGCTCTAACATCACTCCTCAGGCCGCTAAACTGAAGGCACACTTTTAGAAAGAAAAGCGCTTTCTAAAACCGAAACGGGTTCTTAGTAGGTCTCGATAGGAGAAACCTTGGTAGAAGAACCCTTTTGGTTCCAGGTAAAACCCTCTTTGGAAAAGGGTTCTACCTTGAACCAAAAAGGGTTCTCCTATGGGGACAGCTGAAAAACCCTTCTGGAACACTTGTTTTCTAAGAGTGCAGGCGTGAGATTAAAGATATTTGGGCTACTCAACATTTAGCCCACATATATCCCCCACCACATCAGGTTGAGGGTCATATGGGTAAGGGGATGTCATTCTGGATCATTGGATCAGTCAGCGAGGAGTACGATAATATCATTGGCATGTGTAACGGTGGTGTATTAGTGGTATTGATCTATATGCAGTGTGACGGGGGGAGGGGGGGGCAGCTGAGGAGCAGATGTAGTTGCTCAAGTACGGTGTCTGTTCTGATGTGTTTGATTATGTTGGCCAAGTTAAACACACAGCCAATAAGTGTTGTCATCTTCATTTAGTGGGAAACCTACATTTTGAAAGATTAATTTGACCACATTAACTATGGACTGCCACACCCACGGTGGGGGACCTAATGGCATGATAGACAGACTGTCTTTGTGAGTGCAAACACATAGTCAGCATTGCTAGCCCACCTCAGGATAATGGAATGAATGCTGCTCTGTAGTCCCAAATGAGAACGTTTGGGCCCAGAGCCCTCCACAGCATTGACACTAGGTTGTAATTATGGGTCTATATCTCTATGCAACTGCTACCATGGTAAAATTGGAATGATAAGTAATCCCCCCCCATATCTATATTGACTGGATATATTGAAGCACTGTCACATAGAAGTTTATGAAAAGGTAAATCCACATTCTTATAATAGTGAGGACTGAACTCAAATGTAGGTATAACTTAGTGTTAACACTATTGTTAGTGTAAGCAGTTACAGATCAGTATTTCAGCACACTAGATCACTCATGGCAAACATAGACTTTGCATGAAAACATCCTAATGCTCAGTCACTAGAAAGTCGCCTTTTACATGAAACCCCTATTTGTCTCAGGTGAGGTGTACTACGCGCCTGTGACCCATAAGATGACGTTTGAGGAGGCAAAGGAGGAGTGTGAGAACAGGAACGCCGTCCTGGCGTCGCCGGGTCAGCTCCACTCCGCCTGGAGACAGGGTCTGGACAGGTGTGACTACGGCTGGCTGGCCGACGGCAGCGCTCGCCACCCCGTCGCGGTACCCAGAATGCAGTGCGGCGGCGGTCTGCTGGGCGTCAGGACCATGTATCGCTACAGGAACCAGACTGGCTTCCCAGAACCCATCACCCAGCTGGGAGCATACTGCTTCAAAGGTAAACATACATAGGCATTTTACTGTTATATTCTCGTCTATGAGCAAATGTTACATTTTGGATTTGAAAGAGCTTTCTACGAGTACACTATTCATAGAGTGTAGTATTTTTTGCTCAAGGCCAGCGCTGTGAGTAATTGTGATGTTACCCTCTAAGGGTGTAGCTCCTGCACCCCTCCCCAATACTCATATTTGCAGCAACCTCTCTGACACAAATAGAGAAATATCTACAAAACAGCCTTCTTGCAATATAATGTCTATAACTCATCTTGAATCAACTGTCAGGTTTATTTGCATGGTCACTTTTGTGTTTCTTTTTGTTTGTTGATAGAAGAAACCGTCAACAAAACAGATGAAACGCATCCCTATGCAGAGCGTTGTGCGTTTTGTGCTAGAGCTAGGCTATGTAGCCCAGCACAGTGAATTACTGACCTCACTGCATGTGCTTTTGGGTTTACCGCCCGTTACCTCTGGAACCAAAATTGGGATTGGCTCACAGGAGTGTGAAATCATCATTCTAAACTCATGCTGCCTTTGAACTCGATGCATAGCTCAATCTGATACTAATGGAAGATTTATTTACCAATAGTGTATTGGAGAGTCCGACACAATCATTATCTGTCCGGGTTTATCCCCTGTATTACTGTACTTCAAGGCAGGACAAGTGTTTTTGTTTCCTTTCTCTGTGGTTAGCCTTGGATAACCTCATTGGCGCAGTTGAGCAGTGAAAACAGTCACGTACTCCTTCATAAAATATACAATATATAAGCTGTTAAAATACTTCATAGTATACGGTCCCTTTAGGAAGTATTCACACCCCTTCACTTTTTCCACATTTTGTTGTGTTACAGCCCGGATTTCAAATGGATAAAATGTAGATTTATTTATGTCATAAGTCTACACACACCACCCAAATGCCAGTGGAATTGTGTTTTTCAGATTTTTACAAATGAATAAAAAATGAAAAGCTGAAATGTCTTGAGTATTCAACCTCTTTGTTATGGCAAGCTTAAATAAGTTCAGGAGTAAAAATGTTCGTAACAAGTAACATAAAAAGTTGCATGAATGACTACCTCATCTCCGTACCCCACACATACAATAATCTGTAAGGTCCCTCATTCTAGCAGTGAATTTCAAACATGGATTCAACCACAAAGACCACGGGAGGTTTTTTGAATGCCTCGCATGGAAGGGTACTATTGGTAGATGGGTAATTTTTTTAAATATTTTTTTTACATTAAATAACCCTTTGAGCATGATGACGTTATTTATGACACCTTGGATAATGTATAAATAAACTCAGTCACAAAGATACAGGCATTCTTAATTACTCAGTTGCCAGTGAAGAAAGGGACCGCTCAGGGATTTCACCTTGAGGCCAATGTTGACTTTAAAAGCATTACAGAGTATAATGGCTGTGATGTGAGAAAACTAAGGATGGATCAACAACATTGTACAGTGCCTTGCAAAAGTATTCATCCCCCTTGGCGTTTTTCCTATTTTGTTGCGTTACAACCTGTAAGTTAAATGTATTTTTATTTGGATTTCATGTAATGGACATAAATAAAATAGTCCAAATTGTTGAAAATAACTTGTTAAAAAAAATATATAAACAAAAAATGGAAAAGTGGTGCGTGCATATGTATACACCTCCTTTGCTCTGAAGCCCCTAAATAAGATCTGGTGCAACCAATTACCTTCAGAAGTCACATAATTAGTTAAATAAAGTCCACCTTTGTGCTATCTAAGTGTCACATGACCTCAGTATATATAAACCTGTTCTGAAACACCACCAAGCAAGGGGCACCACTAAGCAAGGGCACCATGAAGACCAAACAGGTCAGGGAGTACAGATCAGGGTTGGGTTATAAAAAATATCAGAAACTTTGAACATCCAACGGAGCACCATTAAATCCATTATTAAAAAAATAGAAAGAATATGGCACCACAACAAACCTGCCAAGAGAAGGCCACCCACCAAAACTCATGGACCAGGCTAGAAGGGCCTTAATCAGAGATAACCCTGAAGGAGCTGCAAAGCTCCACTGCGGAGATTGGTGTATCTGTCCATAGGACCACTTTAAGCTGTACACTCCACAGAGCTGGGCTTTACGGAAGAGTGGCCAGAAATAAGCAAACATGTTTGGTCTTCGCCAAAAGGCATGTGGGAGACTCCCCAAACATATGGAACAAGATACTCTGGTCAGATGAGACTAGAATTTAGCTTTTTGGCCATCAAGGAAAACGCAATGTCTGGCGCAAACCCAACACCTGTCATCACCCCGAGAACACCATCCCCACAATGAAGCATGGTGGTGGCAGCATCATGCTGTAGGGTATGTCTTCATAGGCAGGGACCTGGGAAACTGGTCAGGATTGAAGGAATGATGGATGGTGCTAAATACAGGAAAATTATTGAGGGAAACCTGTTTCAGTCTTCCAGAGATTTGAGACTGGGACGGAGGTTCAACTTCCAGCAGGACAATGACCCCAAGCATACTGCTAAAGCAACACTTGAGTGGTTTAAGGGGAAACATTTAAATGTCTTGGAATGGCCTAGTCAAAGCCCAGACCTCAATCCAATTGAGAACCTGTGGTATGACTTACAGATTGCTGTATACCAGCGGAACCCATCCAACTTGAAGGAGCTGGAGAAGTTTTGCCTTGATGATTGGACAAAAATCCCAGTGGCTAGATGTGCCATACCTATAGAGACATATCCCAAGGTACTTGCAGCTGTAATTGCTGCAAAAGGTGGCTCTACAAAGTATTGACTTTGGGGGGGTGAAAAGTTATGCACGATCATGTTTTCAGTTTTTTTGTCATATTTCTTGTTTGTTTTACACACACAAAAAAATTCAAAGTGGTAGGCATGTTGTGTAAATCAAATGATGCAACCCCCCCCAAAATCTATTTTAATTCCAGGTTGTAAGGCAACAACATAGGGAAAATGCCAATTACTCCACAATACTCCACAATATTAACCCAATTGACAGGGGAAAAAATAGGAAGCCTGTAAAGAACAAACCTATTCCTAAACATGCATCGTATTTGCAACAACGCGCTAAAGTAATACTGCAAAAAATGTGGCAAAGCAATTAACTTGTTGTCCTGAATACAAAGTGTTATGTTTGGGGCAAATCCAAGACAACACATTACCCAATACCACTCTTCATATTTTCAAGCATAGTGGTGGCTGCACTATGTTATGGGTATGCTTCTAATCATTAAGGACTGGGGATTTTTCCAGAATAAATAAGAAATGGAATGGAACTAAACACAGGCAAAATCCTAAAGGAAAACCTGTTTCAGTCTGCTTTCCACCAGACACTGGCAGATGAATTCACCTTTCAGCAGAACCATAACCTAAAACACAAGGCCACATCTACACTGGAGTTGCTTACCAAGAAGGCAACGAATATTCCTAAGTGGCCGACTTACAGTTTTGACTTAAATCTACTTGAAAATCTATGGCAAGACCTGAAAATGGTTGTCTAGCAATGATCAACAACCAATTTGACAGAGCTTGGAGAATTTTGAAAATAATAATGGGCAAATCGTGCACAGGGGTATGAATACTTGTAAATGTCTAAAAATGGGTTTTCACTTTGTAATTATCTGGCATTGTGTGTAGATGGGTGAAAATGTTTTGATTTAATCAATTTTGAATTCAGGGTGTCACACAACAAAATAAAGAAGGAAAATATATTTAATTAGTTTACTCCAATTAGGGGAGGAGTGGTAGGTTAAGGGGGAAAATAATAAAGATGGAAATAATAATTTACTAATAAAAACATATGTATAGGGGATTAGAAATGATGCAGACAATTACATTGATAGAAGCCACAATCCATTAAAGCTGATCCACCCCCCCCCCAAAAAAAAGTTAAATAAATCAAGTGGTATGATTACTTTCTGAAGGCACTGTACTTATCTGATCGAAGTTAGATAAACTGCACCTAAACATGACTATATCTGTGTGACTAAAAGTGAAGATACAGCACCTGTCAGGCTATCTCTCTCTTTCCTCCTCTTTCAGATTGTTTCGGCTGTCAGAGTTTCCCCTTTTCCATCGCTCTCACTTGGTAGTTATCGGAGCAGACGTTAGGTTAATGGACGAAGCTACTGGCCGGACTTCTAAAGCCAGTCAGCCTCGGTGACCTCTGACCTGGCCTTTCCATCTTTTTTAAAGAGGGTCAGCGAGATAAGCTGCCCCCTACCAGGCTATTGGGTCTCCCTGAGAGACGCTAGCTCTCCGTGTGATAAGTCCCCACAGGGTTAGGAGGTCACACAAACAGGGCACCCTGACCTCCCGCTTTGTGTATTCCATTTTAGCGCTCTCTGTGCTTTTTTTGGTTTTGTTCTCACCTAAGTGCTTTTCAAGTAACCCCTTTTCCATTGGCTGGAATTCTTCACAATTTCCCCTTGAAGGAACACAAAAACACCAAAGAAGATGTTGTATAAACATTAGTCAGTTAGATGAAAGAGTGGCAGAGGAGGAAAATGGAGGGATAATTGGTCCCTGGACTGGAGAAAACAAAGGCCCCAGTAAAAGTGACCGCACACAAACATCCGTGAGATAATGCACTCCCTCTGCTTTCTTATAGACCAGGGTCTATTTATACTGTTAGTGAAAAAAGTTTCTCAAACCTTACATTAGAGATAGCCGCGTGGAGAAGGAGGGCAAGTACGTAGTGCTGAACAGTTGCTCTCTGCTTTACGCAGTCTGTGTCACGCCACCGAGGAGAGGATACTGAAACTGTCACACTGTCTGTGCCTGTGTCTGTACGGTATATGAGAGAGGGAGAGAGAGAGAGAGAGGGTGAGAGAGAGTGCGAGTGGAGAGTGCGAGTGGGTCAGACATTGGGACAGGGTGAGAACAAGCAAGGATGTGCCTTCTGAACAATCAAGCTTTGATCCAGTCACAGAGGAGTCTGGGAGGAATTCAGTCTTGGTCTCTTAGCAGCTTAACCTCTGTTATTCATACAGGGCTGTAACTTATAGGGAGGGATCATAATTATGATTAGTCGATTTAATATGAATACTGGAGTAGCAGCCCAAGTGACCACGAATACAAATACATATAAAAGTCAGGAGCAGAACCACAGGGAGGGAAACACTAGTAAACACAGAGACTGTGGGAACACAGGCATGGAAGAGACCAGAAGACAAGACTCAGGGCCACTCCACAAAACCATACCAGAAGATGCCGAAAAGTTTATATGCTGTTAAATTGACTCTTAAATGGCCCCGTGAATGCCCGTAGACACAGTAGGACATGTAAAAGGAATGTTCAACGTGTGCACCGAAATAGAAAGCTTTGAAAATGACCTCACCGACATTATCTGCTTTAGCGAGGTAAATTAGCCCGTGTTAGTGGTGGGAATGGGGGAAAAAGAACGTTCAGAGTGGATCAACATGATAATATTGGACTTCAAGACACAGTTTATGACCATTGCTTGGTAATGTCCACCCTTGCTATGGTCACAAGCCTCTGGGGGTGGATACTGTGAAACTCCTTCCAAAACCGATGCTCCAGAGAGTCCCCTCCATACCATTTCAGAATTATATAATTAGTTCTTAGAGAGTGAGGGTGAATTTATGGTTGGACCAGGGGTAGAAACAGTAGCTATCAAAGCTTTGTGGGTAAGTCCCACAAGACAATGATGTCTCTCTAAGTGTCATGTTATTTCTAAAGACTACTTCTCACTCTAGGGTTCATACTGAAGTCTATACTGGCGTTGTGCCATATACCAGTGTGTGTGTTGCATTGTGAGTGGGTAGTGCTGTGTGAAACCTGGTGGACTGAGTGAGTTGGCAAGGTATAGCCAAGACAAACGTGCCATTCTGGTGCCAGCCAAGGAGCCTCAGACAGGAACTGGATAGTTTGAAAATAGAATGAAAGATCCCAGATTAAATAGTTATGTGGTCCAAAAATAAAACGCTGGGATATTAATTTACCGTCTATTAATCACTCTGATCTTATGTAACAAAGTATTTTTGGGCCTGGACAAATTTTCCTATGCTGGTCATTGCTTATTTTGGTCTGCTGTTATTTTGTCTGGGGATTTATTTGACAGTAATACACTTTATTTATCTTTCTCTAACCTCAGCTAGGAAGAAGGGGATAAATCAGATGACGTGGGTGGAAGTGTCTGTGGAGGGTGCTACTACATCCCCCCCCATTCTGGCCACATCTGCCATTGGTCCCACCACATCTCTCTCTCCCCTGGACAGAGGCAGCACTACTCAGACCCCAAGTTTTGAACTTGTTTCAGAGACCGGAGAATCAGCAGAAACAGCGGCCCCTTCGTCTATGTTCTCAACCAGCATGGTATCGCCTCGCCCCACCCCGGGAACACATGAAGGCGATCTTGAGGAGGTGACCTCGCCACACACCACTGCCACTGCAAAACAAGGAGGTGACATTTTCACGACAACATCCTTCCCCGATTACAATGTTGATGACTTTGAGGAAAGCCCAAGCCATGTGGAGTCGGTCCCTCCCCGTGGAGACACGTTCCAAGCTCCACCCACAACAGGAAGTCCACATCCTAGTGATTCTACCTTCCCTGCTCCCCCCCAGGCCACTGCAGTCATCCAGGTAGAAGATGCCACACCTGAAGTGTCCGTAGATATAGCCGTGGACCAGCCATCGAGCACAGTGTCTGGGGAGAGATTGGCTGAGCCCACAGAAGAACCAGAGAATCACTATGTGATAGAAGTGGGCACAGTTCAGCCTGACATTCTTCTAGAGGCCTCTCCAAGTACAGAACCCATGTTTGCTCATGGAAACGCAGAGGAAACCACCCTGGAAGGGATCACTGCAGAGATTTCCTCTGATCTGATAGACGCCCAATCTGTTTTGACAACCGAACCAACTGAACCAATCACCACTGAGAAAACTAAAGATGAACCTGTTAGTACTGAGGACACTACATATGAGTCCAGTCTACGTGTAACTGAACAGCCCTCCACTCTTGAAACCGCAGACGATTCCACAATGGTGATGGCCTCCGCCACTCCAGATGCGTCTGTAAGTGGAACTACTTCTCAACCCTTTGATCATAGGGAAGTCGAGGTCACGGCCCCACCCACAACAGCAGAGGTCCTTGAGATTTCCCCTAATGCAGTCATCACTGAAACTACCCCACCCACAATATACACTGTCACTCCCAGCATGGTTGTGACCTTATTCACTGAAGATGTGGAGGGCAGTGGAATGGGTCCCGAAACCATCGTTGACCTGGGCTCCACTGCTGCAGTCACCTTGTTACCTACACCAAGGTCATCATCTACAGTGGCAGTAAACACTGAGGACAGAAGCACACTTAGCCCCCAGACTGATTCATCAAGTCCCGCTGGCACGACGGTGTACCCAGAAAGAGAGCCATACTCTGACGGCCTTCATTCATCGACCCCCTCCCCAGACTATGTTGATGAGATTGGAACTGCAGGATTTGTAGAGGGTACACCACCCATTCCGCCAACCCAAGCGGTGCATGACGATCCCTCAACAAGCACCTCTTCCACCACTGTCATGGATGAAACAACCATGATTACCACCATCGTGTGTGATACAGAGCCCAACACCGGCATGGAGACCACCACCCCAACACAATCAGTAGGTACAAGATCAGCAATACCAACAACGTCATCATCAAAGCCTTTGGATGGCTCAGCAACTGATGCCCCGACCACACCCTCATCCCAATACTCAATCATACAAGTTGTCACTCATCCGGCTGAGACAGAAGGCGCTTCTAAAGCTGAGCCCACACAGAAACCTCTTCCTCATGATGTAGAGACACCAGCCATTCTGTACAAGGAGGATGCGAGTCAAACACAGGAACCACCAAGTGATCCCACTACCACCACTTCACATGCAACCGTGACCTCTAAGGAACCTTCCTCAGTGAACCCAACAGCAGCCGCCATTCTCATCGACAGTGAGACGTCAGCTGAGGATGTGAGCTCAGGTGATCAGGTCATTGAAGAGTCCAACACTCACTTTCCTGAGTCCCTCAGTGAAACCTTGACTGAAGTCCAGGACACCACCACAGACATCGATACAGAGTACTTCTCATTTGCTCCCTTGACGTCCACCAGCGCTCCAGCCACTGTGGGCCCAGATGGACTGCCCATCCAAGTTATCAACATCAATGCCGACGAGCAGAAGCAAAACGAGTCAGGTAAGAATAATACCTCTTGTTCACTATATTATATGATATAGGCTAGACATTTTAGGTAAACGTTGCTCTGTAACAATTCAGACCTATATAACGTTTGTTATATGAAGGTCAAACTCCAAGTATCTCTCCAGATGGTCTCTTTTCCTGACAGTAATCTTGTCTGCATGAGTTAATTGCGGTAGATAAAGTTTGCTGTATGTCACCTGGAAAGACCAGTACTTTCTGTATTAGGATTAGGCCTATTACATAGTAATGTGGTGCATAAGGACTAGTTCTTCAGATCAGCCCCTGCCTGGGATCCTTTATGTCTGCTCTGGTAGGAGGTCAGATGTGTTAGGTTACTGTTACTGGGGTGTGACTTCAACTTGATCACTTTCAAACTGTTGACTTGCCAAAAAGCTTATTGAAAACATAAGCACAGTACATGTTTTGGTTTTACTGTGGAGAACAGCTCTTTATGTTTAGGCCTAGGCCCTATGTGACAGAGAGTGGTTGTCTGTAACATAGGCATGTGTTAACACTTATAGCATACTGTGCTGCAGCTCTCCGCCAATGCACATGAATGTACAGTAGAGAGTTTTTTGGCAGATACAGTAAGACCATGTGCTGTCCAGGGTCCTGAAGTGGGGGTTTTGACTCTCAGCCAAGGAGAATGCATGTGCTGCTCTCTCTTTCTCTCTCACACACACAGACATACGCTTAGAGACGTTGCTACATCAGCATCTGGTTTGGTTGTCGTTCATTTCAGTACCTTTATGGAACATATCTCATCAGGTTTTTTCCAAAGCTATATAATATTTATAGTTTTTTGGCTTTGTAAATGGTGAAGCTCTCCTCTTTTGGAATATGCTAACAGTGTTCTGATTTAGCATGGGTGCTAACTATGCTAGATGATTGAACACATCTTCATGGGTGACAACACAGTTAGCTATCTAGTTTATCATGTATCTCTACGTATATGGGTGATTCTACACACATGGTGCAAATTGCATTCCCACCCCAAAAAATATCTAAAAAAGTTAAAGAAAAACTCTGACCAAAAACGTTCTTTTGGTATTTGATTTTCATTAGTCAATTGTTGATATCGACCCAAATAGTTTTGCATGTCAGCAATCATGTTTTTAAGATACATCGCTTTTAAAGTACAGAAATACAGCCGGTATGATTGTCATTACCGAAACAAACACATTAAAATACTGTAGAATTAATGTGCCACAACCAAATCTCTATCTTTTATGTAAATGGGATGTTACAGTGCATTTGGAAGGTATTCAGACCCCTTCACAAGGTGACAGAGCTCCAGAGTTCCTCTGTGGAGATGGGAGAAACTTACAGAAGGAAAACCATCTCTGCAGCACTCTACCAATCAGGCCTTTATGGTAGATTGGCCAGACGGAAGCCACTCCTCAGTAAAAGGCACATGACAGCCTGCTTGAAGTTTGTCAAAAGGCACCTAAAGGACTCTCAGACTATGATAATCAAGATTCTCTGGTCTGATGAAACCAAGATTGAACTCTTTGGCCTGAATGCCAAGAGCTTGAGAGGATCAGCAGAGAAGAATGGGAGAAACTCCCCAAATGCAGGTGTGCCAAGCTTGTAGCCTCATACCCAAGACAACTCAAGACTGTAATCGCCGCCAAAGGTGCTTCAACAAAGTGCTGAGTAAAGGGTCTGAATACTTACGTCAATGTTATATATCAGTAAAAAAATGGAATATACATTTATATACATTTTGCTTTGTCATTATGGGTGTAGATTGATGAGGGAGAAAACTATTAAATATATTTTAGAATAAAGCTGTAATGTAACAAAATGTGGAAAATGTCAATGGTTCTGACAACTTTCTGAATGCGCTGTAATTTAAGGATCCAGGCACTTTTTATTTATTTCACTTTCACCAGTGATTCATTTACTCATTCTCGTTGTGCAGTACATGGGCTCTGAAAAAAACATGGACATATGCTCAAAGAATACCCAAAATGCATCCTTTTAGAAATGGGAACACTCTCAGTAGAGTGATGCAGGTCTTTAGACGATTGTACACATGAAATGGTCTGCAACGTTATATTCCATTTTGTGCGAATCAAGCTATTTCCACTATCCAGATGTTCCATTCTCTGTGTAGCCTGCTGCTAGAATGGATTGAGTGGTAACAACCAAATGTTATTGGTAATAGTGAGAGGTTAGCATGTCTTGGTGGTATGATTATTGAATCTCTGTAACTTTCTCACTCATCATTGTTAACGATTCATTCAGGATTATCCACAATCATCGTAGCATCCACATCAATGTAGAAGTGTTTAGAAACATATTATATTCTTATTTACAATAAGAGTGACTTCAAAATGACACAATGGATTATTTACTTTGGGCACAAAGTATCTGAAACACAACCAAAACTAACCGTAAATGTATCCAACAAATTTGTAGTCACAAGCTTGATGTAGTCATTACGTGCTAGCAATATCGGACCAAATACCAATTTTGACTAATCTATTTATAAGAATCTTTAGGTGTGTCAATAATTTTTGAATTAATTGTTAAACAAAATCCCTGAGCAATTGTATTCATGTCGTATAATTGTATATTGGAGTAAACAATACACATGTAGCTCAGTATATGAGCTATTTATTTAATTTTACAGTGATTATTGCTCATCTTTATCAAGGGTGTTAATAATTTCAAACACCACTGGACATTCATCATTCCCATAATTGAAACACACAATTCAAAAACCCATTTCATAGAGAATTTTACAAACTGGACTATACTGTATGTAGCAACGTACTTTGAAGAGATGGTGATTGGGTCTAAATAGGTGTTTGGTAGTCTAAAGTCAGTGTACTTGTCTTTAACGGCCATTTACCGAAAGTCTCTTCCCACACACTCTCCCCACATGCCAACAACTTTTTTCTGCATTCTGCATTCACCAAATTGTGTGTGGTTATCCTTAGACATAGTCTCCAGACGTGCATAGAGTATGGTTGATATGTAGTCCTAAACATTTTTGGGGATGTCTTCTAAAAGATACACCAAAAATGCATTTTTACATAACTTTTAACAATCTGCTATGTATACATTCAGTCCTAGAGTACCTTAACAAAATGAAACCAAAATATTTAGGTTGACTTCGTCCAGTGTTCAGAATGTTTTATTTTTATTTTGTGTGATCTACAAATATGCACATATTTAATGAGGAATCACATCATTTGCATATTTTACACACACTATTTCAAATGAATTGTAATACAAAAAAGTTAAACATTTGTGTCCACATTCAACTGGTAAAGGTTGATTGTGATATGATTAAGGGAGAAAATGACCTTATTAGGGTGTGTTGTCTGGCCTTAATTAAAATCATCACAACATTTGACTCTATATAAACGACTTTAGCGTATTTTTTAAAAAATACCTTAGACCAAGCAAGAATCATGTAGGCTATTTAAAAAGACCCTTCGAAAATGACAGAAGCCCCTGACTATCAGCCTATTGTCAGATTTTTACATGATCATACACTGTAGTTACAAAGCTCAAAAAACAAATAAATACCATGACTTTTAATCAAGTCGTTGGATTAAATAATAGTAAACAGGTATATATATTCCATGTCCACCCTTCCAGACCTATCAAGGGACCTCTTGCAAAACCCGTTTTTTTGTTATTGTTTTCCTATCCCCCCTAGCTAGCTCGCAAATTCCTCTGTGGGTCCTCCCTCCCACATCCGTTGACAGACTGCAGCTTAGTGCCTGGACCACCTCAACTCGGTCAGTCAGTCCAGCTGAACAGATGTCCAGACAGACATGGGGGTCATAGGGAAATAAACACTGAATGAAAAATGAAAAAGGCCACAATCTCTCGGCATGCAGCTGTTTATTGTATTAACAGGGTCTTGTGGTCAGCATAACAGTGAGGCCTCCGGAACCTCAGTTATGTAAATTATGGCTTAGGCTTACTCCCCCCACTTTTCGTTTTCGCTATCTCTGGTATTCTCCTTCATGGAGGCAGCCGCAATGGTGTAAGACAACGGAATGCGGTGTGTTGAGTTCCACAACTCACCTCACAGTCAATCGGCCAGTGGAGAGATTAGTGAGCAGGAGTGTCTTACGACTTAGTAGGCAGGTATTGGTTGGATGATGGTTGCTCAGAGTGGCAGTGTGTCTCAGGCTAAATTACTCAAAATTGTTGAGTAATGCTGGGGTATAGAAAGGATAGCATAATTATAATATTTTACCATGAGTCATAATGCCACTGTTCAGTGTAAGGCCAGTAGTTTCTCCTGAAGTGGCCTTTTAATATGTGTCTGTAACATTACCTTACCCACTTCACATTAGAGTATATGGGAATGTTTTATACTTTTGCCCCTTGAGTCAGAGGATATGGCTGGTCTTGAAGAAAGTTGACGTAGAGAAATATGAGGAGAGAAGGAATACATGCACATACATGGTTTCCAGCACAGCAATTACTCTATGTTATAACTGTGAGCATCCAACCAGAGCTATGCACTCAAGCGTTCCTGACCTAATGTGGTGCTACACTAATTGTAAATAAGTCTAGTGTTCTGGCACAGTGGTACAAGAGAGAGAATAGAGTAGATGTCACGGGTCAATATTTTGATTGATGACCCTATGTGAACTCTATGTGAACCCTATGTAGTGATGACGTGTGCATGTCTTCTGGTCAGGCAAGCCTGGTTAGGTGGGGGCTATGGGGTGAGTAAGGGTCCCTTTGACAGGCCGTTAATGATTGATGACCCAAGCCTGATAGACAAGCCTGGTTAGGTGGGGGCTATGGGGTGAGTAAGGGTCCCTTTGACAGGCCGTTAATGATTGATGACCCAAGCCTGATTTATGACCCTATGTAATGATTTATGACCCTATGTCATGTAGAAGGGTGCATGCCCTGGGTTGAGTAAGTGACCATGTGTCAGGTCAACCTGTTACTGTTTCTCACGGTTTGGGTTGGTTAAGGCCCCTTATAAAGCCGCTGAACAATACCTGTTTAAGACTGTACATGATAACCCCCCTGAATATTAAACAAAAATGACACCTATGCCAATTTTAGGGATGTTATGCTCGGCTTGTCATGAACCCAGTGACCAAAGCCTTGAAGAAGTTCTGTGTGAAGCTCCAGAATGTTTTAAAGGATTTTTGGGGACGAGTGAGGGCCACATGTCTTACATATTCCACCCGGAGGATTCTACGGTAAAGATATTCACAGACCGTGGACCCAAACCCCTTTATCCTGCAAAACCTGGGAGTTTTCCCCCGGCTCTGGGGATGAGAGAATGGCTAAACATCAGGCTGGCTCTTTGTAAAATTGAACAGGTCCTAAGTGTTACAAATGTGCCAGGATATGCGTTGGAAGAACAGGTCTGCGGCCGCAGTGATCTCAAGGCTCTAAGAATTGCTTCAATGGACTATAGCCCTGACAACAAAGTGACAATTTTAGCCTGTGACCTTTATGATAAGGCTAATGCTACAAAGTCTGTCAATTCTCCGGTAGCTTCCAGAGCCCGCAAACATGTAAACTTTTTTATTCCTGTGTTTAGTTTTAAATGGGTGGATTATCCAATTTTCATAACACTTATGAATAAGCTGGACATTCTCTTCCAAAATGGGGAACAGTTAAAGCGCTGGGCGAGGCTTTCCTTGAGACAGAGTCAAGACCAAAAGGCCCGACGGCGGATCTACCCCTGGAGTGAAAACTTACCATGTGTTGATGGACATAGCAAGAGAGCCTTGCCTTTTGAGGGTGAACTCGACACGGACAATTGCGGTTGGTTGCATAAGCTCCCAGGATCTGTAAGAAAGGCATCGTAAAATACCTTAAGAATGTAACGATATAAAATGTATGTACTAAATATTTTGAATGAAATAAATGGTTTTAAAATCAGAATCTCACCACGTTATGAACTCTCGCGTTTGTTCACTCTTAGCGCAGTCTGTCCCTGAGAAAAATCTTGCGGAAAAAGCCATGTGCGCGCGCATGTGCGTGAGGGAGTTTTCTGTAGTGGCTGTGTGTGTGTGTGTGTGTGTGTGTGTGTGTGTGTGTGTGTGTTTCAAAAACAGAAAAAGGGGGGCGGGTTGTTTGTTAAAAAAATACCCCTGCATGCCTGGTGGGTCGTTTGAAACCAAGGTTTACACTAGCCTGCAAAACAGATGCCTACCCCCCAACAATAATATTGTGTCTTACGACTCCTAATCTTAAAGGCCTTTCATAAAACTATTTTTTTAGGGGGGCTAAAAAGTCATTCATCCCAGCGATGTCGAGAACAACACACCCCATGCATCTAGGTGCTAGCACCCCGGAGATTTTAGAAGCTCCAAAAGGATCCTAATGTTTAGACACACCCAATACCATGTGTTTGAAATGTGTCAAATATACCATGGGCGGGGGTATAGCCCGAAAAAAACGACAAACCCCAAATGCTATGTAAAAAAATCATTCAGGGGTTTTTCTCTAGGTCGTAGGGTACAAAAGCGCTAGAAACCATGGGCAATGTTAGCAGCGTTTTAGTTCCGATGCAAACAGCACCTCCAGAAACTCCAAGAATCGTTATCGGACTGAAGCGTTAAAAAAGATAATCGGGGAAAAAAGTCTAATGGATCTATCACAAGGTGAGTTCTTGAAATAAATCTTTATTAGATTTGGTTGTTGTTGGGGAATTGTTTGAAAAGCGTGGGATGTTATAGAAATATTAAACAATCATTAGGATCAGTATGCTTACCGTATAACAAGGCAATATTAGCTAAAGTGATTATAGCTTTAATATTGTCGAATGTTTTATAGATTCTGAAGCATTCACGCAGATACTCCGAGGTATAACTGAGCTCGAATCATCCCATGGGTCTCCGAAACAAACGCCTGCCCTGAATTGTCAACGTAAGTAAGCTCCAAGAATTCCATACATAAAAATATTTATACCTTAAAAACAAAAAGTGTGGGCATCTTATATTAAAAGTTATTTTATATGTTTACAGAGGACCTAAAGCCTAGAAGGTTAAACGATGCCCTATGGAGCCTGAACGGTTTCTGCGAAGCATATGACTACGAGACAATTCTGCCCTACTCCCAGGATGTATTTACCCAAAAGCAGCGAACAGAGACTTTAAACGGCAGGTCAACTCCCCTTGGCCAGGACAACGTTGTCCCCCATATTTCTAAACACCAAAGGATAATTAGTGCTCAGATCCACAGTTCCGCTTCACCCGAACAATTCTACTTGGCCGATATTCACGAGACGTCGTTCCAAGGACTAGGTATGAATCAATTATATATTATTATTTATATATATTATTATTTTAATATTTATATATTTTTTTTTTTATGCCGGAATATGTTAAAACAAGGCCTAATGCTGTTTTTTTGTTTTTTTCAGGCTCCCCATCTACCGGACCTGCAGATGTTGTAATACAGGTTGAACAAACACAACAGCCCTTGGTTTCAGAGCTTCTTCAGAACAGCCCTCGTCAAAAAAGCCGAGGTATTTAATTAATGTATTGTTAATATATAGGCTTATATCTGAAATGTATTTGGCATTTTTAACATATTTTAGGGTTAATAACCTATTTGTGTATGTATTATTTTTATTTCAGACTCCTCACCGGCTTATGAACACAACGCACAAACATCGGAGGATGCCCAGACAAGCATCCCCGAGGAGGCTCCAAAGACACCAGAGAAACCTGATGATGTCAAAGATTTAAATGACATTTCTGAGGTAGACGATTTGATGTTCTGTGAAGCTGCCAACCTTCTTGAATCGGCCAATTCTGTGGGGGAAACAGCAGATTCTGAAATAGACCAAGAACGTTTTTTCAAAGCGTTTACCCTGGGTTTAAAATCACGAAAGGCTCTACTCCAGAGGCGCATGTGTATTCTACTCGAGCATCAATACAATCAGGATGTGTCATTCTGGCGTAGCGAGCTACCCCGTATGTTAAAAAACATTAGGGCTAAAACAAGCAAATACCGCCGTTAAAAAACACACATGTAAACACACACACACACACATCCTTAATTAGACAGATGGCGCCCCCTATAGACCAAAGTGAGACAATTGAAACACTCTTAGCCAGGATCCCTACAGAGCTCCAAGATATAGTTAACCATATGAATGATTCGGGGGTAATTGACATAATGACAATAGATGAAAATCTATTATCCCAGATTCCCTCCGAACTCATAGACATTATTACACGTATGAATGAGTCAGGGCCTTCCGAGGAAAACATGTTAACACAGATTCCCGAAACCATCATATCTCTAATTACCCAGCTTAACGCGAGCCCTAGGTTTAATTCGGCCCCACAGACACCTCTAAGACAGCCTTTAACAACATTGTCCGAAGAGTCTGAAAGTCAATATGATGTTTTTGAACAGTTGGACAAATGTCTAGCAAATCTGGAGGGGGGCGGTCTTGAGATCAGTGTACAGAACGAGAGCGCTAGGTTTAATTCGGCACCCCAGACACCTATAAATCAGCCTTTAACACCAATGTCCGAAGAGTCTGAAACCCAATACGATGTTTTTGAACAGTTGGACAATTGCCTAGTAAATCTGGAGGGGGGAGGTCTTGATCGAAGTGTACATGTTTTGCGTCGAAATAAATTCAACAATATTGAGGTTCGCCAGTTTTTCAATTTCGCATGGGGGGGTCAGATTCGGGAATATGCTGTGTTTTACGTAATGCTTATGGACACTTTGAATGAACTGTTAGCGAGGATCAGAGATTATAGCGAACCTAGGGATCTCTTACAGTTGGAAATTTGTGGAGACAGTCTACAGAGCAAGGTCTCGCTTATTTTACAGAATGGTGAAGCAGAGCTTGAACAATTTGTTAAACTGCTAGAACGCCTTGTACAGTCAAATTTAAACGTGCTAGCAGATAGGACCCTCGAACTTGTAGTACAATTAGTACGCCAACCACAAGGGGGCGGGGGTCAGAGACGAAAGCTCGAGAGTTTAATGCAGTCCGAAATCATAAGCAATAAAAGGGCCTATCTCATAAACGTTCACAATCCAGGTAATAAGCTATGTTTTGCCATAGGTTTGGCCCACTTACTCAGCCCCGGATGTACGGATCAAGCCGCGTTACATAAAGCTCTCGAGCTACAAACTGCGGTGGGTCTCGGTATACAGGATGCTGTGGCTTTCTCAGACATAGTCAAATTTGAAAACTTTCTGAACATCAAGATTGTGGTTTTGTACCACAGTAGGGCTAATGACGCTCTCCTCAAGTTCCAAAATATACCCGAACCACATCCTAAGACTATGTACTTTTATGTGCAAAATGAGCATTACTATGCCGTAACTAACATCACAGCCTTTTTAGGCGCGCCATATGTCTGTCCAGCCTGTCATACCGGCTACACACGCATGGGGGGGCACTCGTGCCGTTACAACTGTTCAGTATGTCTGGATAAACATTGCCCTATGCAGCCGCTAAACTTGACCCCCTGTGCGGATTGTCACCGCACATGTCGTTCGGCCTACTGTTACGAAAAACACAAAACTGAAACATGGCATCCCAAGGCATGTAAATCTGTAAGCAGTTGTGACATTAACAAGAAATGTCCAAAATGTCATTGCAATTACAACCTTAAAATAGATAGCCCTAAACCTCATGTTTGTGGAATTATACACTGCCCAATCTGTAAAGGTCCTTTGAAAAGCAGAGACGCGGAAGCAGTTCAAGAAGTAACACATGAGTGTTACATTCAGCCCTTGGCTGAAGATGAACATACAGAGAAATATGTGTTTTATGATTTTGAGACAACTCAGCAATCAGGGGTTCATTTGCCTATTTTTGTGTCAACCATGACTTTCAAGGGTGAAAAATGGTCGGCCGAGGGACCCGATTGTGCCCAACTCTTTCTAAAACATTTTAGAAAAGCCCAGTACAGAAACTTCACGTTTATAGCTCACAATGCTAGGGCCTATGACTCCTATCTGCTTCTGAACCCTTTGATACAGCAAGGCGTGGCACCCAGTGTCATAGCTCAAGGGAGTAAAATATTATGCTTTGTTGACCCCGCCTTCAAACAGAGATACATTGACAGCTTAAGCTTCTTACCCATGAGATTGGCTCAAATGCCAGAGGCCTTGGGTTTTGAAAACTCTGTCAAAGGCTATTTCCCTCATTTCTTCACATCTGAGGAGAATCTACATTATATAGGATCTTATCCAGCCCCCGAAATGTACGGGTGTGATCAAATGTCTCCCAAAGAGCGTGAGAGATTCATGACATGGTACGAGACCGTAAGACATGGCACTTTTGATTTCCATAAAGAGATGGAATCATACTGTGACAATGACGTTGTTATACTTCGTGAAGGATGCCTCAGATTCAGAGAAGAGGTAATCAAAGATGCGGGCATTGACCCCTGGAGCTGTACAACTATTGCATCAGCGTGCATGAAAACCTATCGTACACACTATCTAACTCCTGAATCTATAGCTATCCCATCGCCAGACAACTACCGACGCCAATTCAAGGCCTACTCTAGTGGTTCCATTCAATGGTTGGAGTACTTGGCCCAGGATAAAGATATTTTTATCCAACATGCTTTGAATCGGGGGGAGAAGGCTTTTGGGCCTTACCATGTAGATGGATACACACAGATTGACGGGGTTGAGACAGTGTATGAGTACAACGGTTGTTTCTTCCACGGTTGTAAATTATGCTTTGTCCCCCACACCTTGTGTGTCCTAACCCAAAAGACTTTTGGGGAAATGTACCAAGAGTTTCAAGACAAACTGAATTCTTTAAAGGCTACTTACGGGTTAAAAGTTGTGGTTTTGTGGGAGCACGAATGGACAGCCCTCAAAAAGGCAGATCCTAGTGTTAAGGCCTTCCTTACCCATTATGACCCTCCAGAGCCCCTGGAACCGCGACAGGCCTTGTTTGGAGGCCGGACCAATGCTTTGACATTGCGTTATGTAGCTCAACCCGACGAGACAATAGGCTATGTAGATTTTACATCCCTATATCCTCATGTAATGAGTTCCTCATTCTATCCTATAGGGCATCCTGAAATTATTCACAGCGACTTTGACGAACCCCAAAATTATTTTGGTTTAATCAAAGCGACTGTCTACCCTCCTAGGGGGCTGTTTATACCTGTGTTGCCTTACAAGGGTCCTAAAGGAAAACTTTTCTTTCCCCTTTGTCGCACATGCTGTGAAAACCACAACCAGGAAAACCCCTGTGATCACACAGATCAAGAAAGAGCCCTGACCGGTGTATGGGTCACTGTAGAATTCTCTAAGGCTTTAGAGAAGGGGTATCGTGTGGCCAAAATCTTTGAAGTGTGGAACTTTTCCAGGAAATCAGACACACTTTTTAAAGAGTACATCAAAACCTTCTTGAGATGCAAGCAGATGGCTTCAGGCTATCCTGCATCGGTCACAGATCAAGAAAGTAAAGACCAGTACATTCAAGACTACCATGACAGAGAAGGCATACTTCTTGACCCTGACAGAATAGAGGTCAACAAAACCAAAAGAAATGTGTCGAAATTGTACTTGAACTCCCTTTGGGGGAAATTAGCGCAGAGATGCAATATGCTAACAACTTCGATCATTAAAGACCCCGAAGAATTTTTGGAATTTGTTTTTTCGGACCAATACGAAATTTCACATTTTTCCTTCTTGAGTCAAGACATTGCCTTGGTGCAATGGAGGCGCCACCAAAAGTGGGTTCTACCCCCGGGTAATGTAAATGTGTTTCTTGCAGCATTTACCACAGCCTATGGCCGCCTTGAACTGTACACCCTCATGGAACAGCTTCAGAGGCGGGTTCTTTACCACGACACAGACTCTGTGGTCTATGTAAGCAAACCGGGGGATTGGACCCCCCCCACTTAGCAACTATCTTGGGGGTTTAACGAGTGAACTCGAAGAGGGTGACCATATTACAGAATGGTCCTCATGTGGTCCAAAAAGCTATGCTTTTAGGACTAAAGCCAATCACGTGGTGTTGAAAGCCAAAGGCGTGACTCAAAACTATGAAAATGCACCGCGTGTAAACTTGGAATCAATCACGCGCTTGGTCGAGGGGTTCGTAAAGGACAAGAATAGTGACTTGGAGATTTTGAGCTCCTACAACAAAATAGTGAGGGATAAAAAGGGGTTCCATCTAAGAAACGCACCACTCACTAAAAGATTCAGGGTAGTCTATGACAAGAGACAGCTATTGCCTGACGGTACCACATTGCCCTTTGGCTACTGACTTATGCTACAAGCCCCAGTGTGTCTTAAAGCTTAAGATATTATGACTGCTGTCGAGGGTTTTGACCCCCGGCTACAATTGCCTTTTTCAGCATTAATTGCCGGCCCTTCAAACAGTGGCAAAACTTTTTTTGTAAAAAGTATTTTAGAGAATTCTGAACATGTGTTATCTCAAAAGCCTGACAATATTGTATGGTGTTATTCATGTTACCAACCTCTGTATGATGAATTATTGAAGACAATAAAAATCAAGTTTGTTGAAGGAATACCCGATTCTCTGTCTGATGATGAACTTCTCCCCCCACATGTAAATAATCTGCTGGTTTTGGACGATATGCTATTTGCTGGTAGCGAACACCCTGAAATTGCACGAGCTTTTACCCAATATACTCATCATAGAAACCTGTCCGTGCTTTACTTGGTCCAGAATGTGTTTCACCAAGGTAAAAATAGTCGGACCATTAGCTTGAATGCCAACTACATGGTATTGTTTAAAAATCCTAGAGATAAACTGCAAATTAGCACTCTAGCTCAGCAGATGTACCCTGGACGGAAATCATACTTTATGGAGAGCTATGAGGACGCTACCAAAGAGCCATTTTCTTATTTAATCGTGGATTTAAAAGCAAATACTCCAGAACACCTTAGGCTACGTACAGGGCTGTTTCCGGGGGAGAGGCCTGCTGCATACCTTCCTAAAAAGTAAACGCTATGTCTCTGCGTTTAAAAAGAAACCTCCCCCTCTTGAGAAGGCTAGTAGGTTCTACAGCTAAAGAACGGAAGGCCATCTTGGGTCGCTGTTCTTCAGATCTCATATTAGCCCTATGTGAGATTGCTTTGAATCTTCTCAAAGGACGCATTCCACTCACCCTGAACCAATTGAAAAAATTAAGGAGACAAAAGACAGCGATCAAACTCTTTGCCAATAAAAGGGCCAGTCTTCAAAAGAAAAGACATAGTATACAACAGTCTGGGGGTTTTCTTCTACCTTTACTCAGTATAGCCGTGCCCTTCATCACCAGCCTTATTGCGGCCAGACGTGGTGGTTGAACACGTGGGTGTGATGGCCACTAAAATGTACTTGGTGCCTCAACAAGAGTTGGATAGACTTAAAAAACAAATGCAGGGTCCTGAAGATATCAGACAAACAGCGGAAAATGATTTGGATACGGCCATGAAGGATGTTTTGAACCGAAAAGGATTGAACCCCTATGATAAGATTCAAAAATACACAAACCTAATGCAAAGGTATTTGACTCGGGTAAAGCAAGGGGAGAGAGAGACTAACCATTTAACCCTTTCCCTACCGGACCCTTTAACAGATGTCGAACCTAACGATAGCCATGCCCCTGTAAGGCCTGTACCGTCGATCTTACCTAGTGGCGATAATATGTCGGGTGAAGCTCAAATGCCATTTGAAGATAAAGTTATGCATGACCTACTGACACATGTGCCTTTACGTAACAGGAAGAATGTTAAATACATTATGAACAAGATAAAAGACTCAAAGGGGATAGCTGCTTGGAACGACTCTGGAGAGTTTATCCTTCAGGGCTCTGTGGTTAGGGGGTCCCATATGCAGGACTTGCTTAAAAGTACCACGGCTGCCCACAAGGTTGCTGATGACCGAAGGCCTCCCGGCTGGCGTCAGTTTCTTAAGGCCCTGGCAATCCTCAACATCCCCCTCTCCGGTGTACCCAACCATAAGCTTCGTCAACAGATTCAAGCTTTAAAACAAAAGCCTTCAACGAGATACAGCACCCCTAAAGATGCCCCAACGACACCGGCCCCATATGAAAGCGATGATGCTAACTCATTTACTCCCATGAACGTCTCAGGACCTTTTCCTAAACCCGATCTCTCGGCGTGGTTAGACTTTTGAAAATGACTTTTGAATGACTATGATTAAATTCAATAAATTTTTTATTTGAAAAATAAGCAAGTTAACATTTGTGGCATTCTTGAAACATATGACGTGAGCATACGCCTTGATTACGCGTTCTTAAAGGACACACATTTGAACACTTTTGATATTTTCTAACAAAACAAGATACAAGGTTATCATTACTTCTTAAATCATCCTTATAAAGAGACATAACATCTTCAAAAGAAACTCCCCGGGCTCTTTGGCACAGGTAAAATACACAGTGGTGACCGCATGTAGTGGAAAGGTTATCTTGCACTTGTTTGATGTTGTAGTAGATCTTTGTACCGTTTAGGGTCAAAAAATCTTTAATAGATTTAGGGAAATGTGAAAAACCGGGGGGAAAGCCATAGGAATCAAAAAAGTTGAGATTTTTCGTCCACCTTCCTGTTCTAATGTCATAGCTAGCCAATGTTCACCAGGCATGTGTTTAGGATGGGTATTGACAATAAACATTGCAGGCCTCTCAGACCATATCTCCATAGGTAATTCATCACAAGCCAACACTCCACAAAATTGTTTTCCAATCAAGCGGCTCATGAGCCCGTCCAACTCTTGGGTATTCATGTCTTTGTTCAAAGGTCCTTAATAATAATCCACTAAGACCTGTCTTCGGGCATTCACTTCCAAGATTGAATCAGAGCATGCGTAAACAATCATGCTAACTGTACAGGCTAAAGGTGTACGGAAACGCATTTCCAGCCTGAGGTTACCTTGGGACACCACAGACAGATTTCCTGAGGTGTCATCATCAGGTGATAAATTGAAAGCATACAATGTGTAACCCTCTGCAAAATCATTTCTGTCAATAGGTAAAGAGAGATCTTTTAGATGTCGCCCTGTAGCCAGGAATAGATTGTAAAATTCTCGCACAGATATGTTGTTATTAAATTGTGGTTGGAAAGCCTTCGCCGGAACCTGACGTCCGTCCTGACAGAGCGCTACATACTCTGCATTGAAGTGCTGAAAATTAAAGGGGTTTTTATCTAAACTGCCCGTATTAGAGGCGTGATCAACCAGACCTATAACCACATATCTAGGTAAAGGGCCTAGAAATAGGTTTTCTTGACTGCAGATTCTACTGCCCACAGGTATGCTAAAGGTTTTCATGGTAATTCTTTGGAGAGGGTAAAGGGCATTTCCTTTCATCAAAGCATGTGAGTGACCCAGGCGCACGGCCGGAGATACAGATACTTTTTTAATAAAAAGGGTTGCCCCCAACACTTTCAAACTAAAATCCCCGTCTTGGGGAGACATCAGGCAAAAATCATCCTTGGCCCTGGTTAATTTTAATCTTAAATCAACCGAATTTAAGAGTAACCGTTCTTGAAAGAAAATGTCAGAGTGTATAGGGCCTAGCAAATGAAACTCTCGAGATTCGGCGCAGTAGCGAGCTCGTGCCGCTAGTCCTTTGTTTGCACCGGTGGAAGGGTCTGTCGATTCCATAGAGGCTCCTGCAGTATCCTTGCTAAACAGCCCGGCGCTAAATTGGGTTTTGAGAGTGTCTTCGGAGTAGTTTAGTAAACACTCCATGATGGCTCTATAAGGGTATGTAGCGCTGCTTTGACTGATTAGGCGTTCACCCAAAGTCACATCAACTTGGGAGAAAATGGTGGCCAAGGGGTAATTAATGAGACTCACTTTGGCATCGTCTGCAATATTAGACCCATCTCTTTTGGTCACTTTTAGACGTAAATGCACCAAGGTGTTGTTGAGGTCCAGATAGTTGTCACCATGGCCTGGTATGAAAAATTCGATAGGCCCGTTATCGGTAATAGCAGAGAGAGGGGCTATCTCCACATAACTGGATCTATCTATTGAATGCTGCGTTAACGGTGCCGTGAAAAGATCAAGTTCTGTCTTTATAGCTTCAGAGGACATTCGATGTAAAAGAGCCATGTCACTTATTCTTTTAGAAAATACTTCCTAGTATTCTTTTAGCCTGTTTTGGTACAGACCTCCTCACTTTACCCCGTCTTTGACTTACTGAGGTTCTTTTAACAGTTAACCGACGCTTTTTAGGTGCAGGTCTACGCCTTAAACCAGGAGGTCTCTTTTTTGGCCTTCGAGACAATATCATAAGCCCCGAGCCTTCTTGATGCTCCACCTCTGGTGACGCCCTTCGGGTCATAGCATTGGCTACAACCTCACTTACTATATTTTTAGCCGCTGATTTTAAATGTGGTTTGGCTATGCTGAAGCCTCTCTTCATAAACGGTAAAACCATCCTGAAGAGGTTACGGAATATACCTCCTATCCCCGAACCATACATTGTCGGCGCTCCATGATATCCTGGTAGTCCATTACCCACTTGATCCACATAGTATGAAACATAACGGTTAGGGTCGAGCTGATGGAGCTCCATAACCCTTTTATTTGTATTATGTTTATAAATATAATACAGCTATTATATATGTAGAGAGGTTTTGGTGGGTCTAAAGTGGAGTTTTACAATCGTTTTACCATAAGTAAATTCAATGTTTTCGTTCTGATCCGTTTTAAGCTCAACCAGAATGTTTTCAATATAGTTCTTGCTGACATGTACGTAGTGCGGCTTGTCATAATTGACAGTGACGATGTCCCCATCCTTGCCGTCTATATGAACTGTTCGCAGGAGGGGGACACAGCTGTCTCCGACCCTTTGATAGGTTATGATGTCGGTATAGACAAATATGTTGTAAAAGCCTGCATGTATATCCGCAGGGAATGGGAATAATTTATCGTTCACATACGTCCATTTATTGGGACCCATCCCCAACATGTAGGATAAATTACCGCTGGTCTTTATACCTCCGTTAGCAGGCCCTGAGATTTGTATCCTTTTATGGATTGGATTGTAGAATAGGAATATTTCCATCTTGTTCAGGGTTAGGTGTTCATTCAACTCTGAGACGATCCTGTCGACGGTTCTATAGAAACCTTTTTTAAGCTTAATAAGTTTCGCAGGTTCCGAGAACCTTTTGCAATAAAAATCACGGTCCTTAGCTTTGATATTATACCAACTATGGGGGTATGTAATCTCGCTGAGACCTACTTCCCAAGCCTCTGATAACTCTATAGGCTTTGGAAAATTGGTTGTATACTTCGAACTCTGATTATTACGATATATCTGTGCCGACGCATTACTGGGGAGAGTCAGGTAGAAGCCGCTGTGTTCCATGATGCCCAACTGTGTACACGCGAATGATGCGCTAGTTATCATGACTAGGGGTTTAAATTAACCCCCGTTGCCTCCACCACATCCTGCTCCAATACCCAACTGTTGAACTTTTGAGGCCAGTTTTTCCAGCGGACCAGCAACCATTTTTTACCCTTTTCTCTCTTCTGATCTAGAATCTCCTCCACGTGAAAGACTTTGTCTTTACCCAACTGGACCTTCTGTAATTCCTTCTCATAAAAAGATCCCTCTATAAGATCCCCGTCATAATCTTTTAATTTGTAGACCGGCGGAATGCGTGGCAGACATTCGGTAACGGTAAACAACTCCGAGCTAAAGCCTTGTTCGTATTTTTTGTCGAAAACACCCCTCAACTTTGATATACGCACCAAGTCACCCACTAGGAATTTAAAAGTCATTTTTTTCTTACGGCGAAGTGGGAACAAACCATACATATTTTTAAAGACTTGAAAAGAGTTTTCCGAAGAGACCTCCGAGGGCTTCATACGTATAGTCTTATGGTAGCTGTGGTTGTAACCGTTTACTAAATCCTGAACTATGTCTGTATATCGGTTGGTGTTGTGAGCTGTAAAATAGCGCCACATCCGCTCTTTCAAAGTCCTATTAAAGCGTTCCACAACCGAAGCTTTCAAATCAGAGCCTGTAGCAAAATGTACTATATTATACTTATTCATTAGCTTCTGAAATGTTTTATTAAAAAATTCTTTTCCGCCATCCGTCTGCACTTTCTTGGGGGCGCCTCCTGCCTTCAAGATCGATTCAAAGGCCCTGGTCACCTCTGCCCCGCTCTTATTTTTTAACACCCTTACATAGGCTAATTTAGAGAAAATATCTATAACCGTTAGCATGTAGCGATTTCCATCATTTTTATCGGCAAGGGACTGCATGTCACATAGATCCGCCTGAAATTGGGATAATGGATGCGTAGAAAAAACTCTATTTCTTGGAAAATGTTTTCTTACAGGTTTATGTAGAGTGTAGGCATCTTGCTCTGATAACCATTCATTCACTTTAGCATCGCTTAACAGACTCCCTGTTTCTTCGACTATAGCTCTCTGTAAACGCTCTTTACCCCCATAAGACCCGGGGTTAGAGGGATTATAATATATGTTTTTCAACAGCTGCTCAGCCATCCTTCTTGCCTCTCTGAGGTACAATAACTGTAATGAGCCACTTTCATATAACGACAACATTTCAGTTTGTGAATTTTTATTTTAAGAATGCAACAATTATTACGTATACAGACAATTCAGGATTTGTTGCAAGATACAAGTCCCCGTTTTCTCAACAATCACAGCATGCAACACCCTGTATATATTGTTTAGATTTACAGGTTTGTTTCGCTGAATTTTTAAACACACACGTCTGATATATAAGTATATAAACAACAAATATGATACACATTCACATTAAAGGGTGGTTCAAACAAATAATGTAAAATCTTAGCCAAAGTTATTTCTAGTTCTTCAGAATCCTCAACAAGCCTTGATACCATATGTGACCATTGTAAACTCTCGCCCGTATGTCGGACATGTTTCATGATTTGCTCCATTTTTAACACACGCTCTACAATAACCCCTGTATTGTGGGTTGTGTAGAACTTTACATTGTCACTTATTTTCAATAATCTGATGCATAACATTTGTAAGGTCTCTCAAAAGAAAAAATGTATTTATTCGCTCAAACATCGTAGACACATAGTTACCCATAGCTCTAAATAAACAAAATGTCACTCGGTCTCTTGGGATTTATTGAGCCAGAAAAGCATCACATCAGCCATCACAGCTTCCCTGTATTTGTTGTCGTCCACCAGGGTGTGTCGGATTTCTTTGAGTTTCTCATGGATGAAGAGGGCCTCCTTCAGTTCATGTAGGAAGGCTTCGGTTACCCCGTAAACTCTAGGGATAGACGGCGCAATACCCATAGACTCCAGGGCGATGACCAGCGCTGGTATAAAACGGCAGGACCACAGTCTTTTCACCAGCTCCTCAAAATGATTGAAAAAGTAGTATCTAGGAGGGTCGTAGAGGCAAGGATGACGACGCTGGCTGGGATGATTGATCTCACAGCCGATGCATTTTTCTCGTATATATTCGCCAATCACCACGTTTTAAAAGTGTAGCTACAGAGGCCTTGATTGTATCCACAAAACAGTACTGGCCACCCCATCAAAACACATCCTCAGGCTGGGTAAATGTCGGGGGGTGTCACGGGTCTTGCCAGGGGTGCGTAGAGTGTAGGGCTTCGTGGCATAGAGTCTTTAGTGTCGGGCCCCATGGACGTAGTGGCTTCCTCGTAGATGGTCGGGAGATCCATGGTGTATGCTGAAATGAAGAACTGTCTGCTTTATATTCACAGACCGTGGACCCAACCCCCTTTATCCTGCAAACCTGGGAGTTTTCCCCCGGCCTGGGGATGAGAGAATGGCTAAACATCAGGCTGGCTCTTTGTAAAATTGAACAGGTCCTAAGTGTTTACAAATGTGCCAGGATATGCGTTGGAAGAACAGGTCTGCGGGCGCAGTGATCTCAAGGCTCTAAGAATTGCTTCAATGGACTATAGCCCTGACAACAAAGTGACAATTTTAGCCTGTGACCTTTATGATAAGGCTAATGCTACAAAGTCTGTCAATTCTCCGGTAGCTTCCAGAGCCCGCAAACATGTAAACTTTTTTATTCCTGTGTTTAGTTTTAAATGGGTGGATTATCCAATTTTCATAACACTTATGAATAAGCTGGACATTCTCTTCCAAAATGGGGAACAGTTAAAGCGCTGGGCGAGGCTTTCCTTGAGACAGAGTCAAGACCAAAAGGCCCGACGGCGGATCTACCCCTGGAGTGAAAACTTACCATGTGTTGATGGACATAGCAAGAGAGCCTTGCCTTTTGAGGGTGAACTCGACACGGACAATGGCGGTTGGTTGCATAAGCTCCCAGGATCTGTAAGAAAGGCATCGTAAAATACCTTAAGAATGTAACGATATAAAATGTATGTACTAAATATTTTGAATGAAATAAATGGTTTTAAAATCAGAATCTCACCACGTTATGAACTCTCGCGTTTGTTCACTCTTAGCGCAGTCTGTCCCTGAGAAAAACTCTGCGGAAAAGCCATGTGCGCGCGCATGTGCGTGAGGAGTTTTCTGTAGTGGCTGTGTGTGTGTGTGTGTGTGTGTGTGTGTGTGTGTGTGTGTGTTTTTCAAAACAGAAAAAGGGGGGCGGGTTGTTTTGTTAAAAAATACCCCTGCATGCCTGGTGGGTCGTTGAAACCAAGGTTTACACTAGCCTGCAAAACAGATGCCTACCCCCCCAATAATATTGTGTCTTACGACTCCTAATCTTAAAGGCCTTTCATAAAATATTTTTTTAGGGGGCTAAAAAGTCATTCATCCCAGCGATGTCGAGAACAACACACCCATGCATCTAGGTGCTAGCACCCCGGAGATTTTAGAAGCTCCAAAGGATCCTAATGTTTAGACACACCCAATACCATGTGTTTGAAATGTGTCAAATATACCATGGGCGGGGGTATAGCCCGAAAAAAACGACAACCCCAAATGCTATGTAAAAAAATCATTCAGGGGTTTTTCTCTAGGTCGTAGGGTACAAAAGCGCTAGAAACCATGGGCAATGTTAGCAGCGTTTTAGTTCCGATGCAAACAGCACCTCCAGAAACTCCAAGAATCGTTATCGGACTGAAGCGTTAAAAAAGATAATCGGGGAAAAGTCTAATGGATCTATCGCAAGGTGAGTTCTTGAAATAAATCTTTATTAGATTTGGTTGTTGTTGGGGAATTGTTTGAAAAGCGTGGGATGTTATAGAAATATTAAACATCATTAGGATCAGTATGCTTACCGTATAACAAGGCAATATTAGCTAAAGTGATTATAGCTTTAATATTGTCGAATGTTTTATAGATTCTGAAGCATTCACGCAGATACTCCGAGGTATAACTGAGCTCGAATCATCCCATGGGGCTCCGAAACAAACGCCTGCCCTGAATTGTCAACGTAAGTAAGCTCCAAGAATTCCATACATAAAATATTTATATACCTTAAAAACAAAAGTGTGGGCATCTTATATTAAAAGTTATTTTATATGTTTACAGAGGACCTAAAGCCTAAGAAGGTTAAACGATGCCCTATGGAGCCTGAACGGTTTCTGCGAAGCATATGACTACGAGACAATTCTGCCCTACTCCCAGGATGTATTTACCAAAAGCAGCGAACAGAGACTTTAAACGGCAGGTCAACTCCCTTGGCCAGGACAACGTTGTCCCCCATTTTCTAAACACCAAAGGATAATTAGTGCTCAGATCCACAGTTCCGCTTCACACCGAACAATTCTACTTTGGCCGATATTCACGAGACGTCGTTCAAGACTAGGTATGAATCAATTATATATTATTTATATATATTATTATTTTAATATTATATATTTTTTTTTTTATGCGCGGAATATGTAAAACAAGGCCTAATGCTGTTTTTTTTTGTTTTTTTTCAGGCTCCCCATCTACCCCGGACCTGCAGATGTTGTAATACAGGTTGAACAAACCACAACAGCCCTTGTTTCAGAGCTTCTTCAGACAGCCCTCGTCAAAAAAAGCCGAGGTATTTAATTAATGTATTGTTAATATAGGCTTATATCTGAAATTATTTGGCATTTTTAACATATTTTAGGGTTAATAACCTATTTGTTGTATGTATTATTTTTATTTTCAGACATACCTCCCACCGGCTTATGAACACAACTCACAAACATCGGAGGATGCCCAGACAAGCATCCCCGAGGAGGCCTCCAAAGACACCAGAGAACCTGATGATGTCAAGATTTAAATGACCATTTCTGAGGTTAGACGATTTGATGTTCTGTGAAGCTGCCAACCTTCTTGAAATCGGCCAATTCTGTGGGGGAAACAGCAGATCTGAAATAGACCAAGAACGTTTTTTTCAAAGCGTTTACCCTGGGTTTAAAATCACGAAAGGCTCTACTCCAGAGGCGCATGTGTATTCTACTCGAGCATCAATACAATCAGGATGTGTCATTCTGGCGTAGCGAGCTACCCCCGTATGTTAAAAAACATTAGGGCTAAAACAAGCAAATACCGCCGTTAAAAACACACATGTAAACACACACACACACACACACATCCTTAATTAGACAGATGGCGCCCCCTATAGACCAAAGTGAGACAATTGAAACACTCTTAGCCAGGATCCCTACAGAGCTCCAAGATATAGTTAACCATATGAATGATTCGGGGGTAATTGACATAATGACAATAGATGAAAATCTATTATCCCAGATTCCCTCCGAACTCATAGACATTATTACACGTATGAATGAGTCAGGGCCTTCCGAGAAAACATGTAACACAGATTCCCGAAACCATCATATCTCTAATTACCCAGCTTAACGCGAGCCCTAGGTTTAATTCGGCCCCACAGACACCTCTAAGACAGCCTTTAACAACATTGTCCGAAGAGTCTGAAAGTCAATATGATGTTTTGGAACAGTTGGACAAATGTCTAGCAAATCTGGAGGGGGGCGGTGTCTTGAGATCAGATGTACAGAACGAGAGCGCTAGGTTTAATTCGGCACCCCCAGACACCTATAAATCAGCCTTTAACACCAATGTCCGAAGAGTCTGAAACCCAATACGATGTTTTTGAACAGTTGGACAATTGCCTAGTAAAATCTGGAGGGGGGAGGTCTGATCGAAGTGTACATGTTTTGCGTCGAAATAAATTCAACAATATTGAGGTTCGCCAGTTTTTTCAATTTCGCATGGGGGGGTCAGATTCGGGAATATGCTGTGTTTTACGTAATGCTTATGGACACTTTGAATGAACTGTTAGCGAGGATCAGAGATTATAGCGAACCTAGGGATCTCTTACAGTTGGAAATTTGTGGAGACAGTCTACAGAGCAAGGTCTCGCTTATTTTACAGAATGGTGAAGCAGAGCTTGAACAATTTGTTAAACTGCTAGAACGCCTTGTACAGTCAAATTTAAACGTGCTAGCAGATAGGACCCTCGAACTTGTAGTACAATTAGTACGCCAACCACAAGGGGGCGGGGGTCAGAGACGAAAGCTCGAGAGTTTAATGCAGTCCGAAATCATAAGCAATAAAAGGGCCTATCTCATAAACGTTCACAATCCAGGTAATAAGCTATGTTTTGCCATAGGTTTGGCCCACTTACTCAGCCCCGGATGTACGGATCAAGCCGCGTTACATAAAGCTCTCGAGCTACAAACTGCGGTGGGTCTCGGTATACAGGATGCTGTGGCTTTCTCAGACATAGTCAAATTTGAAAACTTTCTGAACATCAAGATTGTGGTTTTGTACCACAGTAGGGCTAATGACGCTCTCCTCAAGTTCCAAATATACCCGAACCACATCCTAAGACTATGTACTTTTATGTGCAAAATGAGCATTACTATGCCGTAACTAACATCACAGCCTTTTTAGGCGCGCCATATGTCTGTCCAGCCTGTCATACCGGCTACACACGCATGGGGGGGCACTCGTGCCGTTACAACTGTTCAGTATGTCTGGATAAACATTGCCCTATGCAGCCGCTAAACTTGACCCCCTGTGCGGATTGTCACCGCACATGTCGTTCGGCCTACTGTTACGAAAACACAAAACTGAAACATGGCATCCCAAGGCATGTAAATCTGTAAGCAGTTGTGACATTAACAAGAAATGTCCAAAATGTCATTGCAATTACAACCTTAAAATAGATAGCCCTAAACCTCATGTTTGTGGAATTATACACTGCCCAATCTGTAAAGGTCCTTTGAAAAGCAGAGACGCGGAAGCAGTTCAAGAAGTAACACATGAGTGTTACATTCAGCCCTTGGCTGAAGATGAACATACAGAGAAATATGTGTTTTATGATTTTGAGACAACTCAGCAATCAGGGGTTCATTTGCCTATTTTTGTGTCAACCATGACTTTCAAGGGTGAAAAATGGTCGGCCGAGGGACCCGATTGTGCCCAACTCTTTCTAAAACATTTTAGAAAAGCCCAGTACAGAAACTTCACGTTTATAGCTCACAATGCTAGGGCCTATGACTCCTATCTGCTTCTGAACCCTTTGATACAGCAAGGCGTGGCACCCAGTGTCATAGCTCAAGGGAGTAAAATATTATGCTTTGTTGACCCCGCCTTCAAACAGAGATACATTGACAGCTTAAGCTTCTTACCCATGAGATTGGCTCAAATGCCAGAGGCCTTGGGTTTTGAAAACTCTGTCAAAGGCTATTTCCCTCATTTCTTCACATCTGAGGAGAATCTACATTATATAGGATCTTATCCAGCCCCCGAAATGTACGGGTGTGATCAAATGTCTCCCAAAGAGCGTGAGAGATTCATGACATGGTACGAGACCGTAAGACATGGCACTTTTGATTTCCATAAAGAGATGGAATCATACTGTGACAATGACGTTGTTATACTTCGTGAAGGATGCCTCAGATTCAGAGAAGAGGTAATCAAAGATGCGGGCATTGACCCCTGGAGCTGTACAACTATTGCATCAGCGTGCATGAAAACCTATCGTACACACTATCTAACTCCTGAATCTATAGCTATCCCATCGCCAGACAACTACCGACGCCAATTCAAGGCCTACTCTAGTGGTTCCATTCAATGGTTGGAGTACTTGGCCCAGGATAAAGATATTTTTATCCAACATGCTTTGAATCGGGGGGAGAAGGCTTTTGGGCCTTACCATGTAGATGGATACACACAGATTGACGGGGTTGAGACAGTGTATGAGTACAACGGTTGTTTCTTCCACGGTTGTAAATTATGCTTTGTCCCCACACCTTGTGTGTCCTAACCCAAAAGACTTTTGGGGAAATGTACCAAGAGTTTCAAGACAAACTGAATTCTTTAAAGGCTACTTACGGGTTAAAAGTTGTGGTTTTGTGGGAGCACGAATGGACAGCCCTCAAAAAGGCAGATCCTAGTGTTAAGGCCTTCCTTACCCATTATGACCCTCCAGAGCCCCTGGAACCGCGACAGGCCTTGTTTGGAGGCCGGACCAATGCTTTGACATTGCGTTATGTAGCTCAACCCGACGAGACAATAGGCTATGTAGATTTTACATCCCTATATCCTCATGTAATGAGTTCCTCATTCTATCCTATAGGGCATCCTGAAATTATTCACAGCGACTTTGACGAACCCCAAAATTATTTTGGTTTAATCAAGCGACTGTCTACCCTCCTAGGGGGCTGTTTATACCTGTGTTGCCTTACAAGGGTCCTAAAGGAAAACTTTTCTTTCCCCTTTGTCGCACATGCTGTGAAAACCACAACCAGGAAAACCCCTGTGATCACACAGATCAAGAAAGAGCCCTGACCGGTGTATGGGTCACTGTAGAATTCTCTAAGGCTTTAGAGAAGGGGTATCGTGTGGCCAAAATCTTTGAAGTGTGGAACTTTTCCAGGAAATCAGACACACTTTTTAAAGAGTACATCAAAACCTTCTTGAGATGCAAGCAGATGGCTTCAGGCTATCCTGCATCGGTCACAGATCAAGAAAGTAAAGACCAGTACATTCAAGACTACCATGACAGAGAAGGCATACTTCTTGACCCTGACAGAATAGAGGTCAACAAAACCAAAAGAAATGTGTCGAAATTGTACTTGAACTCCCTTTGGGGGAAATTAGCGCAGAGATGCAATATGCTAACAACTTCGATCATTAAAGACCCCGAAGAATTTTTGGAATTTGTTTTTTCGGACCAATACGAAATTTCACATTTTTCCTTCTTGAGTCAAGACATTGCCTTGGTGCAATGGAGGCGCCACCAAAAGTGGGTTCTACCCCCGGGTAATGTAAATGTGTTTCTTGCAGCATTTACCACAGCCTATGGCCGCCTTGAACTGTACACCCTCATGGAACAGCTTCAGAGGCGGGTTCTTTACCACGACACAGACTCTGTGGTCTATGTAAGCAAACCGGGGGATTGGACCCCCCCCACTTAGCAACTATCTTGGGGGTTTAACGAGTGAACTCGAAGAGGGTGACCATATTACAGAATGGTCCTCATGTGGTCCAAAAAGCTATGCTTTTAGGACTAAAGCCAATCACGTGGTGTTGAAAGCCAAAGGCGTGACTCAAAACTATGAAAATGCACCGCGTGTAAACTTGGAATCAATCACGCGCTTGGTCGAGGGGTTCGTAAAGGACAAGAATAGTGACTTGGAGATTTTGAGCTCCTACAACAAAATAGTGAGGGATAAAAAGGGGTTCCATCTAAGAAACGCACCACTCACTAAAAGATTCAGGGTAGTCTATGACAAGAGACAGCTATTGCCTGACGGTACCACATTGCCCTTTGGCTACTGACTTATGCTACAAGCCCCAGTGTGTCTTAAAGCTTAAGATATTATGACTGCTGTCGAGGGTTTTGACCCCCGGCTACAATTGCCTTTTTCAGCATTAATTGCCGGCCCTTCAAACAGTGGCAAAACTTTTTTTGTAAAAAGTATTTTAGAGAATTCTGAACATGTGTTATCTCAAAAGCCTGACAATATTGTATGGTGTTATTCATGTTACCAACCTCTGTATGATGAATTATTGAAGACAATAAAAATCAAGTTTGTTGAAGGAATACCCGATTCTCTGTCTGATGATGAACTTCTCCCCCCACATGTAAATAATCTGCTGGTTTTGGACGATATGCTATTTGCTGGTAGCGAACACCCTGAAATTGCACGAGCTTTTACCCAATATACTCATCATAGAAACCTGTCCGTGCTTTACTTGGTCCAGAATGTGTTTCACCAAGGTAAAAATAGTCGGACCATTAGCTTGAATGCCAACTACATGGTATTGTTTAAAAATCCTAGAGATAAACTGCAAATTAGCACTCTAGCTCAGCAGATGTACCCTGGACGGAAATCATACTTTATGGAGAGCTATGAGGACGCTACCAAAGAGCCATTTTCTTATTTAATCGTGGATTTAAAAGCAAATACTCCAGAACACCTTAGGCTACGTACAGGGCTGTTTCCGGGGGAGAGGCCTGCTGCATACCTTCCTAAAAAGTAAACGCTATGTCTCTGCGTTTAAAAAGAAACCTCCCCCTCTTGAGAAGGCTAGTAGGTTCTACAGCTAAAGAACGGAAGGCCATCTTGGGTCGCTGTTCTTCAGATCTCATATTAGCCCTATGTGAGATTGCTTTGAATCTTCTCAAAGGACGCATTCCACTCACCCTGAACCAATTGAAAAAATTAAGGAGACAAAAGACAGCGATCAAACTCTTTGCCAATAAAAGGGCCAGTCTTCAAAAGAAAAGACATAGTATACAACAGTCTGGGGGTTTTCTTCTACCTTTACTCAGTATAGCCGTGCCCTTCATCACCAGCCTTATTGCGGCCAGACGTGGTGGTTGAACACGTGGGTGTGATGGCCACTAAAATGTACTTGGTGCCTCAACAAGAGTTGGATAGACTTAAAAAACAAATGCAGGGTCCTGAAGATATCAGACAAACAGCGGAAAATGATTTGGATACGGCCATGAAGGATGTTTTGAACCGAAAAGGATTGAACCCCTATGATAAGATTCAAAAATACACAAACCTAATGCAAAGGTATTTGACTCGGGTAAAGCAAGGGGAGAGAGAGACTAACCATTTAACCCTTTCCCTACCGGACCCTTTAACAGATGTCGAACCTAACGATAGCCATGCCCCTGTAAGGCCTGTACCGTCGATCTTACCTAGTGGCGATAATATGTCGGGTGAAGCTCAAATGCCATTTGAAGATAAAGTTATGCATGACCTACTGACACATGTGCCTTTACGTAACAGGAAGAATGTTAAATACATTATGAACAAGATAAAAGACTCAAAGGGGATAGCTGCTTGGAACGACTCTGGAGAGTTTATCCTTCAGGGCTCTGTGGTTAGGGGGTCCCATATGCAGGACTTGCTTAAAAGTACCACGGCTGCCCACAAGGTTGCTGATGACCGAAGGCCTCCCGGCTGGCGTCAGTTTCTTAAGGCCCTGGCAATCCTCAACATCCCCCTCTCCGGTGTACCCAACCATAAGCTTCGTCAACAGATTCAAGCTTTAAAACAAAAGCCTTCAACGAGATACAGCACCCCTAAAGATGCCCCAACGACACCGGCCCCATATGAAAGCGATGATGCTAACTCATTTACTCCCATGAACGTCTCAGGACCTTTTCCTAAACCCGATCTCTCGGCGTGGTTAGACTTTTGAAAATGACTTTTGAATGACTATGATTAAATTCAATAAATTTTTTATTTGAAAAATAAGCAAGTTAACATTTGTGGCATTCTTGAAACATATGACGTGAGCATACGCCTTGATTACGCGTTCTTAAAGGACACACATTTGAACACTTTTGATATTTTCTAACAAAACAAGATACAAGGTTATCATTACTTCTTAAATCATCCTTATAAAGAGACATAACATCTTCAAAAGAAACTCCCCGGGCTCTTTGGCACAGGTAAAATACACAGTGGTGACCGCATGTAGTGGAAAGGTTATCTTGCACTTGTTTGATGTTGTAGTAGATCTTTGTACCGTTTAGGGTCAAAAAATCTTTAATAGATTTAGGGAAATGTGAAAAACCGGGGGGAAAGCCATAGGAATCAAAAAAAGTTGAGATTTTTCGTCCACCTTCCTGTTCTAATGTCATAGCTAGCCAATGTTCACCAGGCATGTGTTTAGGATGGGTATTGACAATAAACATTGCAGGCCTCTCAGACCATATCTCCATAGGTAATTCATCACAAGCCAACACTCCACAAAATTGTTTTCCAATCAAGCGGCTCATGAGCCCGTCCAACTCTTGGGTATTCATGTCTTTGTTCAAAGGTCCTTAATAATAATCCACTAAGACCTGTCTTCGGGCATTCACTTCCAAGATTGAATCAGAGCATGCGTAAACAATCATGCTAACTGTACAGGCTAAAGGTGTACGGAAACGCATTTCCAGCCTGAGGTTACCTTGGGACACCACAGACAGATTTCCTGAGGTGTCATCATCAGGTGATAAATTGAAAGCATACAATGTGTAACCCTCTGCAAAATCATTTCTGTCAATAGGTAAAGAGAGATCTTTTAGATGTCGCCCTGTAGCCAGGAATAGATTGTAAAATTCTCGCACAGATATGTTGTTATTAAATTGTGGTTGGAAAGCCTTCGCCGGAACCTGACGTCCGTCCTGACAGAGCGCTACATACTCTGCATTGAAGTGCTGAAAATTAAAGGGGTTTTTATCTAAACTGCCCGTATTAGAGGCGTGATCAACCAGACCTATAACCACATATCTAGGTAAAGGGCCTAGAAATAGGTTTTCTTGACTGCAGATTCTACTGCCCACAGGTATGCTAAAGGTTTTCATGGTAATTCTTTGGAGAGGGTAAAGGGCATTTCCTTTCATCAAAGCATGTGAGTGACCCAGGCGCACGGCCGGAGATACAGATACTTTTTTAATAAAAAGGGTTGCCCCCAACACTTTCAAACTAAAATCCCCGTCTTGGGGAGACATCAGGCAAAAATCATCCTTGGCCCTGGTTAATTTTAATCTTAAATCAACCGAATTTAAGAGTAACCGTTCTTGAAAGAAAATGTCAGAGTGTATAGGGCCTAGCAAATGAAACTCTCGAGATTCGGCGCAGTAGCGAGCTCGTGCCGCTAGTCCTTTGTTTGCACCGGTGGAAGGGTCTGTCGATTCCATAGAGGCTCCTGCAGTATCCTTGCTAAACAGCCCGGCGCTAAATTGGGTTTTGAGAGTGTCTTCGGAGTAGTTTAGTAAACACTCCATGATGGCTCTATAAGGGTATGTAGCGCTGCTTTGACTGATTAGGCGTTCACCCAAAGTCACATCAACTTGGGAGAAAATGGTGGCCAAGGGGTAATTAATGAGACTCACTTTGGCATCGTCTGCAATATTAGACCCATCTCTTTTGGTCACTTTTAGACGTAAATGCACCAAGGTGTTGTTGAGGTCCAGATAGTTGTCACCATGGCCTGGTATGAAAAATTCGATAGGCCCGTTATCGGTAATAGCAGAGAGAGGGGCTATCTCCACATAACTGGATCTATCTATTGAATGCTGCGTTAACGGTGCCGTGAAAAGATCAAGTTCTGTCTTTATAGCTTCAGAGGACATTCGATGTAAAAGAGCCATGTCACTTATTCTTTTAGAAAATACTTCCTAGTATTCTTTTAGCCTGTTTTGGTACAGACCTCCTCACTTTACCCCGTCTTTGACTTACTGAGGTTCTTTTAACAGTTAACCGACGCTTTTTAGGTGCAGGTCTACGCCTTAAACCAGGAGGTCTCTTTTTTGGCCTTCGAGACAATATCATAAGCCCCGAGCCTTCTTGATGCTCCACCTCTGGTGACGCCCTTCGGGTCATAGCATTGGCTACAACCTCACTTACTATATTTTTAGCCGCTGATTTTAAATGTGGTTTGGCTATGCTGAAGCCTCTCTTCATAAACGGTAAAACCATCCTGAAGAGGTTACGGAATATACCTCCTATCCCCGAACCATACATTGTCGGCGCTCCATGATATCCTGGTAGTCCATTACCCACTTGATCCACATAGTATGAAACATAACGGTTAGGGTCGAGCTGATGGAGCTCCATAACCCTTTTATTTGTATTATGTTTATAAATATAATACAGCTATTATATATGTAGAGAGGTTTTGGTGGGTCTAAAGTGGAGTTTTACAATCGTTTTACCATAAGTAAATTCAATGTTTTCGTTCTGATCCGTTTTAAGCTCAACCAGAATGTTTTCAATATAGTTCTTGCTGACATGTACGTAGTGCGGCTTGTCATAATTGACAGTGACGATGTCCCCATCCTTGCCGTCTATATGAACTGTTCGCAGGAGGGGGACACAGCTGTCTCCGACCCTTTGATAGGTTATGATGTCGGTATAGACAAATATGTTGTAAAAGCCTGCATGTATATCCGCAGGGAATGGGAATAATTTATCGTTCACATACGTCCATTTATTGGGACCCATCCCCAACATGTAGGATAAATTACCGCTGGTCTTTATACCTCCGTTAGCAGGCCCTGAGATTTGTATCCTTTTATGGATTGGATTGTAGAATAGGAATATTTCCATCTTGTTCAGGGTTAGGTGTTCATTCAACTCTGAGACGATCCTGTCGACGGTTCTATAGAAACCTTTTTTAAGCTTAATAAGTTTCGCAGGTTCCGAGAACCTTTTGCAATAAAAATCACGGTCCTTAGCTTTGATATTATACCAACTATGGGGGTATGTAATCTCGCTGAGACCTACTTCCCAAGCCTCTGATAACTCTATAGGCTTTGGAAAATTGGTTGTATACTTCGAACTCTGATTATTACGATATATCTGTGCCGACGCATTACTGGGGAGAGTCAGGTAGAAGCCGCTGTGTTCCATGATGCCCAACTGTGTACACGCGAATGATGCGCTAGTTATCATGACTAGGGGTTTAAATTAACCCCCGTTGCCTCCACCACATCCTGCTCCAATACCCAACTGTTGAACTTTTGAGGCCAGTTTTTCCAGCGGACCAGCAACCATTTTTTACCCTTTTCTCTCTTCTGATCTAGAATCTCCTCCACGTGAAAGACTTTGTCTTTACCCAACTGGACCTTCTGTAATTCCTTCTCATAAAAAGATCCCTCTATAAGATCCCCGTCATAATCTTTTAATTTGTAGACCGGCGGAATGCGTGGCAGACATTCGGTAACGGTAAACAACTCCGAGCTAAAGCCTTGTTCGTATTTTTTGTCGAAAACACCCCTCAACTTTGATATACGCACCAAGTCACCCACTAGGAATTTAAAAGTCATTTTTTTCTTACGGCGAAGTGGGAACAAACCATACATATTTTTAAAGACTTGAAAAGAGTTTTCCGAAGAGACCTCCGAGGGCTTCATACGTATAGTCTTATGGTAGCTGTGGTTGTAACCGTTTACTAAATCCTGAACTATGTCTGTATATCGGTTGGTGTTGTGAGCTGTAAAATAGCGCCACATCCGCTCTTTCAAAGTCCTATTAAAGCGTTCCACAACCGAAGCTTTCAAATCAGAGCCTGTAGCAAAATGTACTATATTATACTTATTCATTAGCTTCTGAAATGTTTTATTAAAAAATTCTTTTCCGCCATCCGTCTGCACTTTCTTGGGGGCGCCTCCTGCCTTCAAGATCGATTCAAAGGCCCTGGTCACCTCTGCCCCGCTCTTATTTTTTAACACCCTTACATAGGCTAATTTAGAGAAAATATCTATAACCGTTAGCATGTAGCGATTTCCATCATTTTTATCGGCAAGGGACTGCATGTCACATAGATCCGCCTGAAATTGGGATAATGGATGCGTAGAAAAAACTCTATTTCTTGGAAAATGTTTTCTTACAGGTTTATGTAGAGTGTAGGCATCTTGCTCTGATAACCATTCATTCACTTTAGCATCGCTTAACAGACTCCCTGTTTCTTCGACTATAGCTCTCTGTAAACGCTCTTTACCCCCATAAGACCCGGGGTTAGAGGGATTATAATATATGTTTTTCAACAGCTGCTCAGCCATCCTTCTTGCCTCTCTGAGGTACAATAACTGTAATGAGCCACTTTCATATAACGACAACATTTCAGTTTGTGAATTTTTATTTTAAGAATGCAACAATTATTACGTATACAGACAATTCAGGATTTGTTGCAAGATACAAGTCCCCGTTTTCTCAACAATCACAGCATGCAACACCCTGTATATATTGTTTAGATTTACAGGTTTGTTTCGCTGAATTTTTAAAACACACACGTCTGATATATAAGTATATAAACAACAAATATGATACACATTCACATTAAAGGGTGGTTCAAACAAATAATGTAAAATCTTAGCCAAAGTTATTTCTAGTTCTTCAGAATCCTCAACAAGCCTTGATACCATATGTGACCATTGTAAACTCTCGCCCGTATGTCGGACATGTTTCATGATTTGCTCCATTTTTAACACACGCTCTACAATAACCCCTGTATTGTGGGTTGTGTAGAACTTTACATTGTTCACTTTATTTTCAATAATCTGATGCATAACATTTGTAAGGTCTCTCAAAAGAAAAAATGTATTTATTCGCTCAAACATCGTAGACACATAGTTACCCATAGCTCTAAATAAACAAAATGTCACTCGGTCTCTTGGGATTTATTGAGCCAGAAAAGCATCACATCAGCCATCACAGCTTCCCTGTATTTGTTGTCGTCCACCAGGGTGTGTCGGATTTCTTTGAGTTTCTCATGGATGAAGAGGGCCTCCTTCAGTTCATGTAGGAAGGCTTCGGTTACCCCGTAAACTCTAGGGATAGACGGCGCAATACCCATAGACTCCAGGGCGATGACCAGCGCTGGTATAAAACGGCAGGACCACAGTCTTTTCACCAGCTCCTCAAAATGATTGAAAAAGTAGTATCTAGGAGGGTCGTAGAGGCAAGGATGACGACGCTGGCTGGGATGATTGATCTCACAGCCGATGCATTTTTCTCGTATATATTCGCCAATCACCACGTTTAAAAGTGTAGCTACAGAGGCCTTGATTGTATCCACAAAAACAGTACTGGCCACCCCATCAAACACATCCTCAGGCTGGGTAAATGTCGGGGGTGTCACGGGTCTTGCCAGGGGTGCGTAGAGTGTAGGGCTTCGTGGCATAGAGTCTTTAGTGTCGGGCCCCCATGACGTAGTGGCTTCCTCGTAGATGGTCTGGAGATCCATGGTGTATGCTGAAATGAAGAACTGTCTGCTTTTTTTCTTTTTATTGTAGAACAAGGCCCTTGGGTATCTGGGGGGGCGGGGTTAAAGCATCCGCTTACTTAGTTTTCTTCTGACGCTGTATCTTCTTGAGGCTCTTTTGCATCGTAATCTTTACGATTCGTATATATTATGCACTTCTTTAAATGAACAAGGCTCTGACGCTGTTGGCTCTGTACAAAGAGAGCATCCAACGGTTGCAACATTTTCAATTCCAGTACATCCCAACTGTTAAAAGGAATAAGCAGACGCAGTCGGGTATCCCCAGTCAGGCCACCACCCCTAAGTTTGTGGTTTCGGATTGCCTCGGTGCCGATATAGAACTCCACGCTGCCGCACGGTCGGCCATTCTTTCTTTGTATTTTCACCCTGTGAAATATTTGTCCTGAGGAGTCCGGGGTACCTTCCCAACGGGTCTCGTGGCCCGTGAACACACTATACCCCTTGGTGATAAGGCTCAGTTCAGGACACACAACCTTGCGAAAAACCGACCAGTCTTCAACACCATATTCCAAGCCTACAGTCTGGTCTGTATATTCTTCTCCTTCATCTACCGTATAGAGGGTCACTCTACAGGCCAGGTAATCAAACCGATACCCCCACTGCTGGCCATTAGACATCAGCACTTGATCTGTCAGAGCATGTGCTGGCGGTATTTGGGTTCTATACACATTTAAAAAACGTTTTTTTGGCGCATCATATATTGCTGGTTGATACTTTGCCCTTTCTCTATGGGCAACCCGAAGGCCTGTTTCAGTTGTTACAGTCATCACTGCTTTGGTACCGATCCCAAATTCCATGGTTATTCTTAAGATCTTGTGCACTCTTAAACAGGTATTGTTCAGCGGCTTTATAAGGGGCCTTAACCAACCCAAACCGTGAGAAACAGTAACAGGTTGACCTGACACATGGTCACTTACTCAACCCAGGGCATGCACCCTTCTACATGACATAGGGTCATAAATCATTACATAGGGTCATAAATCAGGCTTGGGTCATCAATCATTAACGGCCTGTCAAAGGGACCCTTACTCACCCCATAGCCCCCACCTAACCAGGCTTGTCTATCAGGCTTGGGTCATCAATCATTAACGGCCTGTCAAATGGACCCTTACTCACCCCATAGCCCCCACCTAACCAGGCTTGCCTGACCAGAAGACATGCACACGTCATCACTACATAGGGTTCACATAGAGTTCACATAGGGTCATCAATCAAAATATTGACCCGTGACATCTACTCTATTCTCTCTTACAAGACACACATGGTTTGGGACTGCCATGGGCAGATGGCTGCCATGGAGCCTGGGTACTGGTGATCTGGACTCCCTCTCCCTCTGAGTGCAGGCCTGCCGGTGCAACCTGGGGATGAGAGCCAAAGCTGTGTGCAGAGGAGCCACACCAAGGACCAAGGCCACACCCTCTGTGTGTGTGTGTGTGTATATGTGTAACTCTCTCTGCCAGCCTGGCAGCAAAGGAGGAGGCTTGGCAGCCTACCTGACTAAGCACAGATGCCTGTCATCACACTGCAGCCTGAAAACCAACTCAGGGGTGATGTCCCCACTAAAGCGTAAAGCATAGTCCACAGATGCTGAGACTCCATAGTCTGACGCACACCCGAAGACACCTCCCTACAATTCTCAACCAAAGCCGCTCTGGTACACGTCTTCTATTAATTTGAACGTGTTGACAGTTGGAGAAATTGCTTTGAAGTATATTCAATATTCTAGAACACTGCTGTGTGTACTCGTACACGTTTTGTACTATGATAAACATTTAAGGCAAAGTCTCCCCTCTCTGTGCAGCCAGGCCACCTGTGGTACAGTATTCAACATCCATCCACATCTGACGACTTCGGGAGAAGACGTGGAAACCGGCCACCAGGGGCAACTGTTACCTTCAAATAGGATTCAGTTTTGCTAGGGCATTGTGGACAGGGATGGCGGATGGGCTTAAGCATCTGCCTCTGATGCCAAAGGTTCGACATTTGATGTCTGAGAAACATGGATAAACATATGCCTCCGGTGCCAAAGGTCGCATGTTTGAATCGAACGATAAAAAGTTTGTTTGGGATTTATGTTTTGAGTCTATCCCAAAGCTTAACTCTTACCTTAACCATTCGGAGTTAATGCCTAACCGTGACATTAAACACTTCGAAATTTGATGTTTGCAACAACTTTTAAATTTGACATTTGAGAAACATGGATGAATGTCTAATTCTGACATGGGACTGTGGAAGTTAGTTGCTCTGTAAGGACAGCTGAGCCGCTGTGTAACGGTTTTCTTCTGGTGAAAGAGAGGCGGACCAAAATGCAGCGTGGTGGTTATTCATGTTTAATTATTAAAGACACTATACACGAATAAACTAACAAAAACAATAACCGTGCGAAAACCTAAACAGCCCTATCTGGTGCAAACACAGAGACAGGAACAATCATCCACAAAACCCAACACAAAACAGGCTACCTAAATATGGTTCCCAATCAGAGACAATGACTAACACCTGCCTCTGATTGAGAACCATATCAAGCCAAACATAGAAATAGACAAACCAGACACACAACATAGAATGCCCACCCAGCTCACGTCCTGACCAACACTAAAACAAGGAAAACACATACGAACGATGGTCAGAACGTGACACGCTGGTGTTGTGGTGGCCTGACTAGAGAGGGAGATGACGGGTGTTTTAGTGGCATATTGTTTGGTGCGACCAGGACGTTCACAGAAGAAACCTCTGGTTTATGGAAATTGGCTATCTGAAAGATACTGTCCATTTTGTACACTCACTGGAGTCATAGTAAACAAAGGGCTTGAGAAGTTAGAAAAAGCATTCACATCTCCCAGATCAGAAAGAACAAACAGATTCTATTGGTGTACATTGGTATTTTCCACTTATAATTTGATCGTCAAGTTTTAGTGTGTGGTCCAACCTTATTATGTGCTATCCAGTGCAAAACGATTCCTTCAAAGCAACCACATTAACTACCTGCCCATTGAATTGCAGTAATGAGATACACAAGGCCCTGTGGGGCTGGTGAGTTGTGTTGCTGAGTTCATGATTTGCACACAACAGAGCGTTTGTGCCTGTCCTCAGCATGGAGCACTGCTCTTCCTCCCGAGCCACCGCTGGCCTGGGTTTATGTGGGCGTCTGTTTTTATTTGAACAGATTCGTAATACGGCACCAGGAGCTTGGGCAACGGCCACTGAGCAACTGAGGATGGAAGGGACAGGGGGGAAGCGGGGAGCCATGGCAATTGTGGTGGTGGGGAGTAGAAAGGGGAGGGGAGTGGTTGTGAGTTGGGGCTGTCGAGTGAGGTAAGGTGCGGTGATTAAATAGGGGGGTTGTGTGTGTGTGTGTGTGTGTGTGTGTGTGTGAGGGGTTGGGTTATTGCTCTCTTGTGTTCCCAGGCTCCACTGGCCTTAAACAGGTGTCAGACTCCTGCAGGTGTTCTCTCTCCCAGCCACTAATCTAGCTGAGCCACAGCTTGTGGGAAACTCCACTTTTCAGATGGGGGAGAGAGAGATGGATGGAGGAGGAGTGAATAGTGAATGAATAACCATTATCCCCTACCCTGGCGTTGGTTGGATTGCAAGTCACAAGCCAAAGAATGCAGAGCTGTTCACTATAACAGAGAGACCACAACACTGCTCTGTGTTAAGACATTTGCCACCTGCTTTATAGATAGTTATAGTTTTGTCAGAACAGGGAGTGAAGCACAAAGTTTGTTAAAAAATTGGGAGAAAAATAAAAAAAACAGGAGTGTGCGCCTCAAGGGGACGCGTGAGCACTTCTTTTCCAAAGGCTTTAGGCAGTTGTGTGGGCCGATCTTCGGATGTTGCGCATGTTCCTCTCCAGGGAGACACTGACATCCAGTGGATTTGCTCAGGGCAGGAACAGGATGTCTATCTTTGCTCAGGGCCTAAGCTGACTTGGGGTCTGAGAGGGACCTTTCAGCCCAAAGGGCAGGGGCTTAATAAGGTCAGTGTTACACCGAGCATTCAGCACATTCGGAAAGTATTCAGACCCCTTGATTTTTTCCACATTTTGCTACCTTGCAGCCTTATTCTAAAATGTATTTAATTGTTTTTTCCCTCATCAATCTACACAATACCCCATAAAGACAAAGCAAAAACATTTTTGCATAAGTATAAAAAAAACTGAAATATCACATTTACATAAGTACTCAGACACTTTACTCAGTGTACTTTGTTGAATCACCTGACAACCTCGAGTCAGCTTGGGTATGACACTACAAGCTTGGCACACCTGCATTTGGGGAGTTTCTCCCATTCTTCCCTGCAGATCCTCCAAGCACTGTCAGGATGGATGGGGAGCGTTACTGCACAGCTATTTTCAGGTCTCTCCAGAGATGTTACATTTGGTTCAAATCCAGTCTCTGGTTGGGCCACTCAAAACATCCCCCACAGCATGATGCTGCCACAACCATGCTTCACCGTAGGGATGGTACCAGGTTCCTACAAACATGACGCTTGGCATTCAGGTCAAAAAGTTCAATCTTGGTTTCATCAGACCAGAGAATCTTGTTTCTATGGTCTAAGAGTCCTTTAGATGCCTTTTGGCAAACTTCAAGTGGGGTGTCTGGCCACTGTGCTGCAGAGTGCTGCAGAGATGGTTGTCCTTCTGGAAGGTTCTCCCATCCCCACAGAAGAACTCTGGATCTCCCTGACCAAGGCCCTTCTCCCCCGATTGCTCAGTTAGGCCGGGCAGCCAGCTCTAGGAATGGTCTTGGTGGTTCCAAACTACTTCCATTTAAGAATGATGGAGGCCCCTTGGGGACCTTGTGGACCTTCAATGCTGCAGATATTTTTTGGTACCCTTCCCCAGATCTGTGCCTCGACACAATTCTGTCTCGGAGCTCTACGGACAATTTCTTCGATCTCGTGGCTTGGTTTTTGCTCTGACATGCACGGTCAACTGTGAGACCTTATATAGACAGGTGTGTTCCTTTCCAAATCATGTCTAATCAATTGAATTTGACTCCAATCAAGTTGTAGGAACATCTCTAGGATGATCAATGGAAACAGAGTGCACCTGAGCTCAATTTTGAGTCTCATAGAAAAGGGCCTGAGTATTTTTTTTCGCAAAAATCCGTAAAAGACTGTTTTCGCTTTGTCATTATGGGGTATTGTGTGTGAGGATTTTGTATTTATTTAATCCAGTTTAGAATAAGCCTGTAACATAACAAAATATGTACAAGTGTCTGAATACTTTCCGAATGCACTGTAGGCAATCAGTGTTCAAAACATTAGGAACACCTACCTATAATTAAGTTGCACCCCCTTTTGCCCTCAGAACAACCTCACTTCATAGGGGCATGGACTCTACAAGGTCTCGGAAGCACTCCAGAGGGATACTGGCCTCTGTTGTCTCCAATACTTCCTACAGTTGTGTCAAGTTGCCTGGATGTCCTTTGGGTGGTGGATCATTCTTGATAATTACGGGAAACTGTTGAGCATGAAAAACCCAGCAGCATTGTAGTTTTTGACACACTCAAATCGGTGCACCGGGCAGCTACTACCATACCCCGTTCAAAGGCACTTAAATCTTTTGTCTTGCTCATTCACCCTCCGAATGGCACACGTCCACAATCCATCTCTCAATTGTCTCAAGGCTTGAAAATCATTCTTTAACCTGTCACCTCCCTTTCATCTACACTAATTAAAGGGGATTTAACCGGTGACATCAATAAGGGATCCTCGCTTTCACCTGGATTCACCTGGTCAGTCTATGTCATTAAAAGAGCAGGTGTGTATGGATTAATAATGCTCCCCTTAAGAGCCTGATTGAAGCATCAGTGCCAAACAATGTGAGGTAGGCCAGATGACATTGTGAAGCAATGAGCTGACGAGAGTTAATTCAAATGCAGGAGGTAGGACAAACATGGGATTGATTAGTTTTTTTTGGGAATACCGCTAAATACAGCTCCAGGGCATTGAACACTGACAGGAGAACTGTGGAGGTTTGGGAAAATGCCTTTCAATTCATGTATTCATAGGAATGTCTTGTCGCACAAGATCAAATGTGTTCATCTGTAGATAATCCATGCTCTATTAAATATTTAACTTGATTTTGAATCATGACGATGCTCTGACTTTCTAGTGTTAATATGCACATTCACAAAGAAATCAATCCTATTTTGTTTAGGAAGGTCATAAAAAAAACATGCTATAAGTCAATTTATTCCAAGAGAACAGAATAGCACGTTTTGAGTAGCATTTATCTGTGCTTCGTACCCGAGGCTATGGCTGCGTCATGCCTATGAAATCATCTTGTTCGTTTAGCAGACATCACAGGCCCTACAACACACATATATTTTACAGTAAGAATATAATGGAATATAACAGAAGACAATAGAAAGGATATTTCTTCCCAAATGGCTATTGCTGATTGTCACCAGTAGCCTACTCAGATGACGGACACTCACAGGAGACACAGTTATTCCAGGAAAAAGTGATATATTGAAACAGAGACCATCAGTGTAATGTGTAGAGTTTTTTGACAACCATAAAACGTCATTATAAATCTTGGAATATGCTCTTTCTGCAAGCGTATAGCAATCAAAATGTCTGGCCTGCATGGACCACTGTAGGAATGCATTAACTAAGGCTAGCCACACTATTGCTCATCATAGTGTCATTGTCATGTGTTTCATTCACTCTCTCATCTTTTCTCCCCATTTTCCTCTCTCTTTTCAGTGGATATGTCTCTGCCGATCTTAGACACTCTGAGTCAGTTCCCTGTGTTCCCAGAGGTGCCTGACCTGGGTCAGTTCCCTGTCATCCCTGTCGTTCCTGACCGGGCCTCCCCCTCCCTGGTGGACGGTGAACCTCTCCCGGGCCGTGGAGAACCTGACTTCTTCTCCTCTGCTGCCATCACCATGACTCCAACGCTGATCTTCATCAATGGCAAACACGAGGTGACCCTGGAGCAAGAGAGAAGACAGGTAGAGGAGGAAGCAGGGAGAGGAAGAGGTGACCAGTTTGAGGAGAATGTGACAGCGCTGGGGGGCAGTGAGGAGGAGGTGACCGCCACTGTGTTTGATTACTCTCTGATAGAGATACCTGATACTATACCAGATAAGCCTGATCATGAGGAGAGCCCTTTGGAGTCCACGGGGGACCCATTCTCGCGTACCCCACTGCCTTTGTCGCTGTCCACTCTGGATATTTTTTTTTACGACTATGGGCCTGAGGTGGTTCATGTGGAGTCAACTCCTACCACAACCCCAGAGCAGGTTGAGGAAACCACACAAGGCCGCACTGTGCAAACAGATGTGACTGCAACCTCTGCACCTGTCACAACAATGGTGGGAACCACTCCGTCCAAAACGGAGCAAAGAGCTGAGGGTCTATCATCTGTTTCAGAGACCACAGAGGGACCAAGTGACGTCATAACTACATCCACTGCAGCAGTGTCCACTGTTTCAATATCTGGCACAGCAGTGAGTAAAACTTCAGAACGAACCCAAAGCCAAACAGCTCATGCACCCAAGACTCCTGAGGGAAACCAACAAATCAGCACCTCTGTGTATGGCAAAGAGGTGGAGGGGTCAGGGATACAACCCCCAGATGATGACAGGGATGCTGAGGTGACTCAGCCAGAAGGGGAAGAGCCCTCTGTTTCACCCACAAAAGAAATACACGTGGCCACTGATGACAATGACACTGCAGACGTAACAAAAAGCACCTCTGCTCTTCCGGATTTTGACATCTCCATTCAAACCCCTCTACTGTCTCTCTCTACACGCTCTTCTGGTGATGTTGAAGATGCATCAGTGCCAGCGACCATAAATGACATTGAGGGCACCACCTCAGGCCAGGAGAAAGGATCAGTACAGGCCACACACACTCCTGAGGAACTAGCTAGCATCACTCTGCCTCCCTCAATGACAAGTGGCCAGACACATTTAGTAGAAACAATCAAGACTGAGGTGATGCCATCCAAAGAGGCAGGGAGCACGGAATCACCTTCAATGATCTCTACCACAGCTGAATCTTTGACAAGCCAGCAAGATGGAATAACGGTTAGCCTTCCTTCAATTTCTCCCACAGTGAAATACACTACTGCAACACGTGTAATTTCTGTACCAGGGGAGGAGAGCTCAGGAGACCAAACTCTTGAAATGTCCACAACCAGCTCTCCATTATCCAGCACAGAACAGATTTTGTTAGGATCCACAAAAACATCACCAAGAACAAGTTCAGCAGACACTACACAACAAGCAACAATGGAAAGAGAGGTAATAGCATTCACCAAAGGCACAACAAGCACAGAAAAAGATTCAGTTGTTACTATCATTGATGAGACTGAGACAAGCTCAGCCTCCACTTCCACAGATAAAGAGAGTCATAAGAGTCCAGTGACATCTCCAATGCCAACCAAAGAATCTCCTGCAACAACTGTCTCTCCAATATATAGTACTATTCAGATGGTTAAGACAACCAAGGCATCTCTCTTAAACTTAGTCAGCCGATACACCACACAGGGCACAGTTGTGACAAGTGCGGTACCTAAACCAGAAGACACCATAAGCAAAGATAAACCTTCACTTACCCTAAATCTTATGGAGGAGGAAAGTTCAGGTGATCCTGATATGTCTACTAACATAGCTACTGAAACACATCTCTCTCCTCTTTATAGTATAGTCAAAACAGAAGAGGATGTGACCACAACCTCAACAGCAACCAGCGAGGCTACAGAGAAACTATCAGCAACTCCTGTTATTGATGACACAGAGACTAGCACAACCGTCACTTCTAAAGATGAAGAGAGTTCTGGAGAAAAGACAACTCAGATGTCCACTAAGGAGTCTCCTGTGACAACATCATTTCCTTTGTTTAGCACGGGCAGAAAGGAGGATGATAGATCAACAGTATTATCAAGCATTGAACCCAGTGAAATGTTTGATCTATCATCAACAGTCGCACCTTCTGTAACTATCAGCACAGCTTTTTCTAGTGGTTCTGCAATGGATACTGAGGTAACAGATGTAACCTTATCCTCTACAGACGAAGTGACAGGTGACCAGGCAAGTGAGGTTTTCACCGAAGACACTGCAACTGACACAGTGTCGTCTCTGTATGGTCCTGATAAACCAGTAATTACTACAACAGTGTCACATAAAACTACAGAGAGTGCAGTTACAGAGCAGACTGAGAAACTGTCAGGCTCAGAAAAACCGTCATCTTTTCCCGTTACAGAGAAAAGTTCAGTCCTTGATTCCACAGACGAAGAGAGCTCAGGTGATCAGACTCCTGATATGTTCCCCACCGATTCTACAGCCACAAGTGGCGCTACATTGTTCAGCTCAATCAAAAAGGAGATTGAGATGACGACCACTAAGCAACCTGTAGATATAACAGTCGGAGATGCTGCAAATGAAGAGACATCAGTCACAGAAAAGCCCTCCACTGTCCACATAAGTGATGAAACAGAGACAAGCTCGGAAGACCAGATACCTGATATGTCTACCAAACACACTCCAACCAGCACAGTCTCCTATCTGTTTAGCACTGAGAAACCAAACGATGTAATATCTACGTCACATGAAACAGAGGAAAGTAAAGCCACAGAAACTTCTGCTACTGATACAGAGACCAGCTCAATCCCCTCTGCAACAGATGAAAAGAGCTCAGTTGACCAGCCTTCTGATACGTTTACCAAAGAGCCTGTCAATACAGCGGTTTCTTCTGTTTATAGCACAGTCAAAGCAGAGCAAATGAAAACCACTGCCATGCCAGACGTAACGATCCCAAAAGGAGAAAGTGGAGTTACAGGTCAGACTGAGAAACCACCAGACTCAGAAACACCATCAGTTCCACCTATCATTGGTGACGCAGTGATGAGCACAGTAGTCTCCTCTACAGATGAAGAGAACTCTGGTGACCAGACAAGTGATACCACAGACTCTGTGACTACAATAACCACAGCACATTCTCTGTTTATTACTGAAAAACCAAAACATGCAGTGACTACAGCACCACATGAAACTGCAACAGCTGACACTGAGACCGCTACCGTCACAATTATTTCTGTATATAGCACAAAGAAAACAACAATGTCACAAGACACTGCAACAGTGGAGACTGTCACAGCAGTCACAGAGAGGCACACAAACACAGAAAACCCTTCAGGTACCCCTGTTACTGGTTACACAGAGACAAGCTCAGTCACCTCCACTACTGGTGAGAAGAGTGCTGATGTTCAGACAATTGCATCAGTACTTACCATTACAGATGGGGAGAGCTCAGGTGATCAGGCCCCTGATATTTTTACCCAAGACACTGCAACTACCACAGTGTCCTCTCTATTCAGTACAGAGAAACTAGGACTTGTAGGGACTACAGCGTCATATGAAACTGCAACAGAATCATCCCAAGAATCATCCATGAGTCCCGTGGTGACCCTCATAGATCAGACTTGGGAACCGATGGGGACATCAGCTATAGTGTTCGACACCTCAGAGGAAGTATTAACTGAGATAACAGAATCTAAACCAACCAAAGAAACGGGAAGGACATCCGGTGTTCCCATTATTGATGACACAGAGTCAAGCTCAATCCTTGATATGTTTACCAAAGACACTGCAACCACCAACGTATTATCTCTGTTCAGTACAGAGAAACTAGGGCATGTCGGGATTACATTGTCACATGAAACTGCAACAGGTGAGACATCAAAGGTGACAATATCTGCAGCATATTCTTTGTATAGCACTGAGAAACCTACAACAATGTCACGAGAAACTGCAAGAGCAGAGAGTGGAAAGACCACTACAACTAAAGCAACATCTCTCTACAGCACAGAGAAAACTGCAGAAAGTACAGCCACAGATAAACCTTCAGTTACTTCTGTTTCTGATGGCACAGAAACAACTTCCTCTTTAAACACTACAAATGAAGAGAGTTCAGGTGACCAAACAAGTGAGATTTTTACAAAGACTTCTTCCGTGACACCTGCGTCTTTTTTGTACAGAACAGAAGCAACAAGTTTAGTTTCCATTACTGTCACATCATCCATGTTGCCAGATATTATTGAAGTGGTGGACTATGACACTAGTGAAGAGCTTTCACTTCTTGAATCTATACCTTCCGCTGTTCAAACAACCATAAAACCTGAGGGAGAACCTACAACCGTCAGCACCACCCCTGTTACAAGTTCAGTCCTCACCTCCACAGAAAAAGTGAGCTCAGGTGATCAGACACCTGGAATGTTTACCAAAGACACCACAACTACCAGAGTTTATTCTCTGTTCAGCGCTGAGATACCAGAACATGGAACGACTTCAGTATCAAATATTACAATCTCTGCAACTTCTTCTCTGTATAACACTGAGAAACCTTCAACAATATCAGAAAAAACTGCAACAGCAGAGAGTGGAAAGGTCACTACAACCACAGCAACTTCTCAGTACAGCACAGAAAGAATTGCAGAAAGCACAGTCACAGAAAAACGTCCAGTTTATCCTGTTTCTGGCACAGAAACAACTTCCTCTTCATCCACTACAGGGAGCTCAGGTGACCAGACTCCTAATATATCCCCCACAAAAAGGGCTTCAAGCACAATCGAAACAGAGCTGGAAACAACCACAACACAGCCTGATATAGAGACAACAGTGATAGTGAAAACAGGAAGAGTAACTCCAGTTATTGATGATGCAGCCATCAGGTCTATAGATGAAGATACATCTGAGATGACCACCAAAGAGACTACAGTGACAACAGTGTATCCAATGTACACTACTGTTCAGATGATCAAGACAATCATGCCCTCTCCATCAGACTCAGTCAGCAGATACACAACACAGGAAGCTATTGTGATAAGGGGTGTGACTGAGCAGAAAGTAGAAACCTCAAGCAAAGATACACTCTCAGTTACTCCTGTTATGGCAGGCACTACTATTACATCTCCAGTAATAACTTCTACAGATGAAGAGACCTCAGGTAAACAGACCCATGAAATGTTCACCGGTGTGACTTCTGCAACAAAAGCCTCTCTTCTGTTCAGCACAGTCACAAAGTCTTCGAAGTCAACATCTATTCCTATTATTGATGATGCAGAGACAAGATTCACATCAGTTGAAGAAGAGAGTCCAGTCAGTCAGACAACTGAAATGTTCACCGGTGTGGCATCTGCAACAACTGCATCTCCTAAGTTCAGCACAGTCACAATGAGGGACGAGGTGTCTACTAAATCAACAAGCGTTGGACCCAGTGGACATGCTAATGGGGCATCGACAGTGTCACCTTTTGGGTCCCCGACCACAGCAGGTACTGCCGCCACTTCTTTGGACGTTACCACAAAGACAACAGATGCAACTGTCCACCCATCAGTCACTGCAAATGTCGAAAAAACAGCATATTTCATATACACCCTCACAGAGGGCTCAGCGGACATCTTTACCCAGGAAATCTTTACCCAGGAATCATCAATGACTCCCGGGGTTACCCTGACAGATCAGACATGGGAATCAATGGGGACATCAGCTGCAGTGATCGGCACCTCGCAGGAAGCAGTAACTGAGATAACAGAATCTGAACCGACTCGACAAACAGGAAAGACATCAGGTGTTTCCAACATTGGCGATACAGAGACAAGCTCAATCCTTGATACTTATTCCAAAGAAATTGCAACTACGACAGTCTCCTCTCTTTTCAGTACAGAGAAACCAAGCCAAACAGTGTCGGCGTTGTCACATGAATCTGCAACAGCTGAGACTTCAAAGACGACTTTTACTGCAGCTTCATCTCTACATAGCACAGAGAAACCAGGACAAGTAACAGAAAATAATTTTGTTACCCATATTACTGATGACACAGAATCAAGTTCATTCCTCATCTCTACAGATGAAGAAAGCTCAGGTGACCAGACAACTGAAATGTTTACCAATACATCTTCCTTAGCACCTACATCTTCTTTGTCTAGTACAGCAACAACAAAGCAGGATTTTAGCACAGAAGAAACACATTTAGCTTCCATTACTGTCACATCATCCACTTCACCAGAAATTGATGAAGAGGTGGACTATGACATAAGTGTAGAGCCTCCACTCGTTGAAACTATACCATTTACCATTCAAACAACCACAAAAACTGAGGGAGAACCTACAATCGTCAGCACTGCCCCTGACACAAGTGCAGTCCTCATTTACAAAGACGAAGAGAGCTCAGGTGACGAGAACCCTGATATTTTTACCAAAGACACTGCAACCACAACAGAGTCCTCTCTATTCAGCACTGAGAAACCAGTACAATTAGTAACTACAGCATTCCATGAAATTGTAACCCCTGAGACTTCAAAGAATACAATCATCACATCTTCCTCTCTGTTTAGCACTGAGAAACCTACCACAGCATCACAGGGAAGGGCATCAGCAGAGAGTGAAAAGACATCTTCCCTCTTCGGCACTGAGAAACCAGGACATGTAATGGCTTCAGCGTCACAGGGAACTGCAACAGCAGAATGTAAAGGGATTGCTATTGCTACTACAGATCCTTCTCTACGTAGCACAGGTACCATTGCTCATGTTGAGAGTACCATCCCAGAGGAGATCTCAGGAGTTCAGACTCCTGATATGTTTACTACACAGTCAGATGCAGCACCTCTTCTCCCAGTGTACAGTACAGTTGGAACAGAACAGCCAGAAGAACCAACAGGCTCAGAAATGTCCTCAGCTGTTTTCATCATTGATGAAACAGAGACAATAGCCATCCTCACTTCAGAAGAGGATATAAGCTCAAGTGGTGCCACAACTGAGATGTTCACCAAGGAATCTGTTGCAACTACAGCATTCCCATCAGAGTCAGTTAGTGTGTACACTACATCAAGAACAACAGTGAGCTCAACAGAAGAAGACAGTTCTGGTGACCAGACCCCTGATATGTTTAGCAAGGTGCAAGCTACGATAATTGAGTTTGTCAGTAGTTATACCACTCCTCATTCATCAACTGGACAGGTGACAGAACAAACCGGGGCCTCAACACAGGTTACTCACAGCACCTCTACACCCATAGACATGGAGAGATCTGGTATATCAACTACAGAGGAAGACCAAGAGACAACTCAGCCAGAGGGTTCAGGTGAAGAGGTACCAGTGGAGACCTCCACTAATCCACAGGACCAGTTCACTGTAGCCACAGATGAGACGGAAATCAACGAGACAGAGAGTACATCTGATGCTCCAAGTGTTGCATCCTCAACACGGTCAACACAGATCAGCCAAGCATCTATGTCATCCCAATATACTGTCTCCACTAGCACAGCTGAAACAATACAATCAGCCACTGCTTCATTGCCTGAGCAGGGAAGTGGAGACTTCACAGAACCCTCTACTTCAGAAAGTGAGGGCAAAGAGGATGAGAGTTCAGGTGATGACACATATGCTGTTACAACAGCCCCACTGCATACTACATCATCTTCAACAGACTCAATGGTTACAAAATCAGTAAGCACAGAGGTAACTGATGGAACCAAGGTGGTTGAACAGACAGAAGAACTAACAGGCACCGAGGGACATTCAGCTGGCTCTGACTCACATGTGGTGGCCTCAGTGGTCACATTGACAGATGAAGAGAGCTCTGGCTACCTGACACCTGATATGTTTAACAAGGAATTTGCTACAGCAACATCACTAGGGTCAGAAGCTGTGATGACCAAATCTTCCTCCCCAATAATCAGCAGTGACCCCTTCCAAAGCACAACTGTAGGAACAGTCATCACACCCACAGAAGAAATATATGAAACACCCTTGTACACTCCCGCTGCAGACATTGAAACTCTGGAGCCTTCTGTGGACCAAATAACTGGACTAGCAAGCACATCAAAACCCTTTGTCACTTCCTTCACTTATGTAGACATGGAGGTCTCTGAAATCTCACCAACAGATGGTGTCCAGAAGAAAATCCAAGCAGAAGAGTCAGGTGAGGAGGCACAAGTGCAGACCACCACTGAACCACAGGACCATTTCACTGTTGTAACCGATGAGACTGAAATCAGAGAGACTGAAAGCTCGTCTGAAACACCTCGTGTTGAATCTTCAACAGAGTTCACACAGTCCCAGAAATCCACATTAATCCAATCTCCTTCCATGTCAAGCACAGATAATACAACAGAGGCTTCCACAGCCTCTTTCACAGGGCAGGGTAGTGGGGACTTGACAATAGACTCTACAGCTGAGGCTGAAGGGACAGAGGACGAGAGTTCAGGTGAAGACATCTCTGACGTGTCTACTCGGCAACCTGCAAGCACAACTTCTCCTCCCCTGTCTAGTACAGCAACAACAAAGCAGGATTTTAACACATTTTCTTTCAGCACTGAAACAATCCAAGAAACAGATGTTGAGCTTGATGTAACTATATCATCTGGCACAACTGCAAAGGTTACTTCTAGCAAAGCTCAGGCCCTGGAAAGTGATGTGACAGATAAACCATCAGTTGCTTCCATTTCACTCACAGACAAAGCCAGCTCTGATGACCAGACTCCGGATATGTTTACCAAAGAGTCTGTCACTGCAAAATTCTATTCTGTATACAGCACAGACAAAACAGAACATGACACATTCATGACTAGAGATTCTTCTCTGTTCAGCACTGAGCAACCAGGAAAAGTATTGACAATAAAGTCACTAAAAGTTGCAATATATGATACTGCAAGGACGGCTACAACTTCTGTTTCTTCTCTATACAGCACAGATAAACCATCAATTGCTTCCATTTCAGATTTAACCTCCACAGATGAAGAACGCTCTGGTGACCAGACCCCTGATATGTTTACCAAATACTCTGTAACTACAGTTTCTTCTCTGGATAGCACTAAGAAACCTACCACCACGTCACAGGAAACTGCAACAGAAGAGAGTGAAAAGACTGCTACAACTACAGGAACTTCCATGTTCAGCACTGACAAGCCAACACAAATACTGACCACAGCTGAGCCTGCAGGATCTGCTCCAACTTCACCTTCTTCGCTGTGTAGCACTGAAAAAACATCAGTTGATTCCATTTCAGATTTAACCTCCAAGGATGAAGAGCGCTTTGGTGACTTTACCATTGATATGTTTACGCAAGAGTCTGTCACTGCAACTGTTACTTCAATATACAGCACTGACAAAGCAGAACAAGTGACAACCACAGCACCGCCATTTGTAATGACCACAGGAGAGAGCGAAGTTACAGAGAAAACATCAGGCTCAGAACAACTTGTTACTACCGCCACTTTCACACCATCCACTTTGCCATATATTGACGAAGTGGTGGACTATTTACCTTCACCTGTTCAAACTACCACAAAACCTGAGGGAGAAGCTACCATATTCAGAGTTCTCCCTAACACAGAGACAAGCTTAGTAGTCTCCTCTACAGATGAAGAAAGCTCAGGTGACCAGACCCATGATATGTTTACCAAAGAGTCTGTCACTGCAACATTGTCCTCTCTTGTCAGTACTGTCAAGACAGAACAAGTCATGACCACACCAATGTCAACAATAATGCAAGCTTCTCAGACTTCCATATCACCTCACTCTGACTACGCCACTCCCAAGACAACGGGTGTCGATGACATATCAAAACGGATGGCGTTCACAACCAAACAACAACCGTCAACTGAGAGAGACACATTCAGCGAGGCAACAGGTCAAACAGAATCCATTGTGTCAAGCACACCAGGCCCAGATGAGGAAGGTCATATCAGCCCTGACACAGAAACCACCATCTTTCCTGAGGCTACACAGCCCCCTGTTACTGTTACTGGGAGTGATCGTACAACTATGAGTGACCATACAACACACCAATTCCCTACAACCAAAAGAGACCATACTACAATGAGAGTCCATACAATGAGTGATCATTTAACCACTGGAGACCACACTGTAGCAAGGGACCACACCACTGTCAGAGACCATACAACAGTGCCTTTTGGTTCACAGTCACCCATATCTACTGCCATCCCCTCTATTATCTATCAGGGTGTCACTGACCAGCAGGTTATGATCATCACCTCAACCAGCAGCCAAACCAAAACTAACCAGACCCCCACCATGGTGCTGCGTGGTACAAAACCAGCAACAAGCCCAGTTATCATATTTACAGAAGAGGCCATAGATGAGGACGAACTGTTCTCCACTGTTGTGGACAGCATGACCACAACCCCTGAGATTATCACTAAAGATGACACAATAATTGATGCTGATACTGTGACAATGGTGGACCCCTCCTCACAATTCCACCCCACCATATTTGCAGAGGAAGCAGGGGGAGTCACAGCCCTTACCATGACACCACACTCCTCAATTGCAATGACAGAGGAACCTGAAGGGTCTGGGCCCGATTACTACTTGTCTTCCACAATTGACCCACCGAGTCTGGCTACAACACATATTCCGTCAGTCACCTCCGTAAATATATCTGAAGAGGCAAGTGCTGAGACGACAAGCAGCTCTACAAAAGTTGAAGGTTCAGAGACTGTAATAACAACCACCACATCATCTGTAGAGTATGTTGAGGCATCTAGTTCAGAGGTCATGTCCACTGTAGCTCAAACCACTCAAGCCACAACTGTTTTCACAGAGTCCAGCTCTCAGACGGCCTTCACCACATCATATATATTTGTTAATGAGTTTTCCAGAGATGGTGTCACTGAAGAGCAGTCCAATACAGAGACTACTCCTTCTGCCCCTGTATCATCCCATGCATCAACTCACCCCATAGATGCAAGCACACAGACCACAGTTAGCAGTTCGGATGATGAATCCCTGACAGATGAGATGGAATTATCCACCACCCCTTCTCCTACTACTATTGAATCTGCAGGAGAAGGCCCTTCTGATGAGGATTCTGAAGTGGAGAACACAACAACTTTATCTAGTTCCAAGCAAGCCACCGTGGTGTCTTTCACTGCTACACAACAGACGTCAGTGTCAACTGAGGAAGACAGAGAGACTGTGAAATCAACCCGTCCACTGCCTGTTGATGAGTTTTCTGGAGATGACAATTCTGAAGGCTCTGGAACCTCCACCTCTGTAGTGGAGACCTCCCAAACCACAACTCCCACCCCAGACACGAGCTCAACAGCTACTGAGAAGGGTGAAGTGACAGAGGTTACAACTCCAGCACCTTCATTCTCAGAGGAGGGCATCTCTGGGGAGGAAATGACAACTTGGACACCCAAACTCTCTGAAACCACATCCTCTCTGTATAGCACAGATAAATCATCAGTTGCTTCCACTTCCAATTTAACCTCCACAGATGAAGAACGCTCTGGTGACCAGACCCCTGATATGTTTACCAAAGACTCTGTGACTACAGTTTCTTCCCTGGATAGCACTAAGAAACCTACTACAGCGTCACAGGAGACTGCAACAGCAGAGAGTGAAAAGACTGCTACAGCTACAGTTTCTTCTCTGTTTAGCACTGAGAAACCATTACAAGTAACAACAATGTCACATGAAACTGTAGCAGATGAGACTGCAAGGACTGCTACGACTTCCGCTTCTTCTCTGTATAGCGCAGAGAAACCATCAGTTGTGTCCATTTCAGAAATAACCTCCATGCATGAAGAGAGCACTGATGACCTGACCCCTGAAACGTTTTCCAAAGAGTCTGTTACTGTAAGTGAACAAATTACAGCCACAACTACAGTTTCTTCTCTGTTTAGCACTGAGAAACCAGGACAAGTAATAACATCGTCAAATGAAACTGTGACAGATGAGACTGCAAGGACTGCTATAACTTCAGCTTCTTCTCTCTACAGCACTGAGAAACATTCAGTTGCTTCCATTTCGGATATAGCCCCCGCAGATGAAGAGAGCTCAGGTGAGCTGACCCCTGATATGTTTGCCAAAGAGTCTGCAACTACCACAGTTTCTCCATTTGACAGTACTGTCAAAATGGAGCAGGTAACAGCCACAACAATGTCACCTGAAAAATCAATAGCAGAGAGTGAAAAGACTACATCTACCACAGTGTCGTCTCTGTTTAGCACTGAGAACACAGAGAAAGCTTACTCCCAGCTGAGTTTGTCTGTCCATTCTACTGTTGAGCCATCTGTACTGCCCGATGTGGTGGTCCAGTTTGTCACAACCTTTGTCCCCGAGGTGGACATGACAATGTCTGGGAAATCTTTCCATCAGGCCAGGTCTGAGATTGAATTTACCCAACATCCTCTCACTGACATCTCATCTGAAAAAACTGCAGAGGCCACCTACAGTACACCTGCTTCCGCTGTGGTCACATCTGCTTTGCCAGACATTGAGGAAGAGGCGGACCATGAAAATATTCCAGATCTGTCACAGGTTGAATCTGAACCTGCTCTTCAAACAACCACAAAACCAGAGGGAGAACCTACAGCTGTCAGCACTGCCTCTGACACAAGTTCAGTCCTCACTTCCATCGATGAAGAGATCTCAGGTGATCAGAAACCTGCTATGTTTACCAAAAAGCATGCAACTACAACAACTACAGTTATTTCTCTGTTTAGCTCAGAGAAACTCACAACATTATTACAGGAATCAGTAACAACAGAGACTGAAGGCACATACCAAACCGAGGGACCAGCAATTACTCCTGTTACTGATGAGGCAGAGACGAGCCCAGTCCTACATGTAATGACAACAGCAAAATCACCAGATGCGAGTGCTGCTATTGATCAGACCACAAAAGCATCAGACTCTGAGGAGTCTTTTACTTCAGGTGTTGATGACACAGAAACAGGTTCAGTAGAAGGGGCAACTCCAATGACCACCCAGGAGTCTCTTGAAACAGAAGCTCATGTGCACAGTAGCACAGCCAAGCCATTGCAGACATCCACATCACCAGTCTCTGAATATGCGAGTGCCCTCACCTCTGCTAAAATAACTGGTGAGAGTGAAGAAACAGAACAGACAGAATCAACCAGCACAGAACAGCCATCAGACATTCCCAGTTCAATGAAAAGCACTGTGATCTCAGTCCTACCTGATACAGATGAGGAGAGTTCAGGTGACCAGACTCCTGATATGTTTACCAAAGAGTCTGTCACAACTTTAGGTTCATTGCTGTATAGCACTGGGAAACCTACTATAGTCACAGAAGAAACAGAGAGGCCATCAGGCTCAAAACAGCCGTCATCTACTCCTGTTATTGATGAGACGGAGACAAGCCCAGTCCTCTCCTCTACAGACAAAAGTAGATCAGGTGATCAAACCCCTGATATGTCTACCAAAGAGTCTGCCACTGAACAAGTGACAACCACAGCAATGCCACACGTAATGATCACAAGAGCAGATAGTGAAAAGATGGCAGCTACAAAAGTGTCTTCTCTGTACAGCACAGAGAAACCCGACTCAATGAGTGACCTCGCCTCTGCTGAAATAACTGCTGAAAGTGAAGAAACAAAACAAACGGAATCAACAAGCATAGAACAGCCATCTGGTGTTTCCAGTTCAATGGAAAACACTGTGAGCTCAGTCCTATCTGATACAGATGAGGAGAGCTCAGGTGACCAGACTCCTCATATGTTTACCAAAGACTCACCAACTACTACAGTTTCTTCTATGTATAGCACTGAGAAAGCTACATCTTCACAGGAATCTGTAACAGCAGAGAGTGAAGTCACTGAGCAAACAGAGAGACCAGCAGGCTCTGAGAAACCGTCAGTTATTGATGATACTGAAAGCAACTCTGTCTTACCTTCTACAGATGACAAGAGCTCAGGAGACCAGACAAGTGAGAGTTTCACCACAGATGGTTTTGCACCAGAAGCTCCTCTCCTGGCTAGTACAGCCCCTCCAATTGTCTCTGTCCATTCCACTAAGGTGACAACGGAGGCCAATGTGATGATCCAGTTTGTCGCAAATTTTTCCCCCAAACCAGACTTGACAACACCTGAGGCTTTGCTCCAAGAGGGCCTGTCTGAAATTGCATTTACCCATCGTTCCCAACCGGACATATTTTCTGAGGAAACGGCAATGCCCACAACCAGACCCATGCTGCCTGAGGAAGATTCAAGCCAGTCTGTTGACACAACACCCGCTCAGTGCTCTGAATCAAATTGTGTCTCCACTGCCTCTCCAGTGAAGACTGATGCTGTACCATCTACATCAGAGGAAGAGGAACAGGTTGAAGCTTCAAGCCAGGTACCTACAACAGAGGATGCTTCTCCTAGTGCAGAGGGCAGCTCCGAACAAGAGGCCGAGGTCAAAGAAACAGACATTTCTGCCATTGGCTCTCCTCTAACCGAGAAAGTGTTAGAAACTAAAGTTTATAGAACACCCACGACAGACGTTGATGAAGAAGTGGACTATGAGAGTATTACAGAGCCCTTACAGGTGGAGTCGAAACCTTCCCTCATTGAAACTACCACGACACCTGAGGTAGAAGCGACCACGCTCAGCAGTGTCCCAACGGAGGCTCAGAAGATTGAGCGTGCGTCATCAAGTTCAGAGAGCAGTTCATCGAGCAGCTCGGAGGAAGTGTCAAACCCGTCTGTGACTCAGTCAGCATTGACCTCCTCCAGCTCTGAAAGCAGCTCAGGAAGCGGCTTGGAGAAAAAGGTGACCATAGTTTCCCCTGTGAAGCCGGAGAGTGACACAGCAGAGGAGACCACCCCATCCCTCTCTGTTACTCAGGCAGAACTTGCAACCGCCATCACTGATTCACACTCTCTCACGCATCCTAGGGCTGAAATTGAGTCAGCGGGTTCTGAGAGCAGTCCCGAAGGAAAGACGGCTTCTGAAGTTGTTACTCCTGCCACTAAGATGCCAATGTGGGAAATGCCAGAGTACACAACTGTATCGCCAGCTGAAACACAGAGCCAGACAGAATCGGTCTCTATGATCCAAAGCACTCCTTCATCTGTGTCTGAGGAGGAGGAAAGTGTGGACTATGATAATGTATCAGGACCTACATTAGTAGAGGGTGAACCCCCCATCAAGGTAGTGGAAACTATCACTTCAGCTGAGACTGGAATGGATTTGGGCCAGATGACTGTTGTTGAGATTGCAGGTATGTCATTTTAAAAATGGTGGTCAATGATACAATGCTATTGTGTGTAATGGAAATAATATCATCATATCATACTTTTTAACATTTGTCATTTCACATTTGTCTTCTTCTAGAATGTGATATCAATTGAATGTTTGTTTTTCTCATTTTACTTTTGATCTAACCCACAGGCATCCACTCCTGCACTGAGAACATTTGTCTGAACGGGGGCTCTTGTTACAGAAGCGGACGTTTCCAATCTTGCAGCTGTGCCCCTGGCTACAGTGGGGATCATTGTGAAACAGGTATGCCAAGAATGTTTTTTTACTAAGTGTTGTAGAGTGTGATGATCAGTTCTCAATATGCTAATGAAATACATTTGAAAGAGGACACATTTTGGTGGCTTACTGGTGTAGCGTTGGGTGCATTAGCCATGTGCCAACATTTGACGAATGGTAGGATCTGCATAATATTTGAATTCAGAGTTCTCCAGAAATATGTATTTGCCCCACCCCACCATTTTTCTGGTTTACCTATGCAGTGTAATCTACCCATGTTATTTTTAAATTATTTTCAGACATTGATGAATGTCAATCCAACCCCTGTCGCAATGGAGGTACCTGCATTGATGGCCTAAATTCCTTCACCTGTGTTTGCCTCCCAAGCTATGCTGGATTGTATTGTGATGAAGGTATGTTTGTTATAATTTCCATGGGATCTGTCAGTATGATCCTCTCCGTGTCGAACATATCATCTGAATCAAATCATTTGATCAGATATTGGTTTTAGGTTGTTTCAGGCTTCCAGGCTTTCAGGCTTTTTAAATGTTATGTCCTAACCTACATTGTATCCACACATTAGAGCACTTGTACATACAAGGGAGAATATGACAGAGTAAAATAAACTACGTCATTGTTCGTAGCAATGGTGTGAGGTGCTCCATCGCTGGTTTCTAATTCACACCGAAATACATCACACATCATTGAATTTAGGTAACAGAGGAAAGACATTCGGCATTGTTTTGAGAAAAGTGACGTATCTCCAGATATTGTGTGTGTGTGTATGTGTGATCCATCTTAATATGTGATCAGTTACCTGAGCCCTTGGGAAATAGAGTGAGACGATGAGTCCGAGTCATTAAAACACTGGAGTTAGAGTAGAAATGGGATGGTCACCTCCCACCTCACAGTACAGCTCCATTCAGTGCTGTGACGTAGAAGTCCGTCACTGGCCGCGGGCATATTCATACCATAAGTTAACAAAGTTCCGCCATCTTTTTATTTTTATAGAGGTTAGGTTATCCAGTTTAGCCATCTAGCCTACTCTACGTGACAAGTGCCTTCTCCATAACACCTGCTGCGTTCCACTCACAGACAGTCTCTGAGTCATAAACATCTTTATTTATGTCTTCAGGACATCCACATTTTACAGGCCTTAGTGTCGGCCTCAGGCACTCATACTATTAAGATATAGGGTAGTGTTACTAAACACATTGCCAGGGGCTACAGTCTCTACAAATTCCACATGACTGGAAACACAATGGCCTAATAAAGAAATCACAGACATTTGGTTGATGCCCACCCAGTCAAGTTGTAAAGGAATTTACCAGTACAGGTGTGCTAGTCTTAATCAGCTCAACAATGATGCAATCATTCACTGGCCTTAAGCAGTGAATGTGAAATGAATCAGTAGACCTTACTGGATTTGTTCCACAGAACCTGGGTCGGGACACTCGTTGACATTGATGGGTGTGATAACTAAGGATGATGCCATCCAGACCAACTCATAGCCTCTTATTCGAGTCTATAGCTTCGCCGCACCCCATTTTGACCCTAGAGTGTTGACCAAGGGCATCATCCACATTGGCCAGTTTGTCCTGACCACACCTCGAATGTTGCTGCCTTCACTCATCAGCGAGCCAGGACCGGATCCTGTGTGCTAAGACCCAGCTGTTTTCTAAGGGTCTCGTGCCAGAGAAGAAACAGTAAGGTTGGACAAACAGAGAAAAGGCCACGATGAATCCATCGGGTTGTGCAGCTGTATCGAGGGAGTAACCACGACAAGAGAGAGAGAGTAAATAGTAAATAGAAGTAAATAGACGTGTCACAGTAGTACACACAAGCACACAACACACACACACACACACACATGATTGCATCATGACAGGGTTACAATCAAAATGGTTCATGAAATCTGATATTGAAAAAACGGTGCTTTACACAGGCAGTCCAATTCTGATATTTTTTTTCTCCACAAATTGCTTTTGGACCAATCCCATCAGATCTTTTTCCGAGCCGACCAAAAGACTAATAAGTATAAACAAGATCGGAATTGGGCTGCCTGTGTAAATGCAGCCCTTGTGTAATGAGGTTAGGAGATGTTATTCTTCCACTATGTCTGTTAGAAACTGAGGGGATTGATAGCTAAACAATGTGTAATGCTTCATACTTAGATTCTTATTTTGGTTAAACGCCTGGCTTGGTTCCAATTACAGTAACGGCTGTAGGAACCGCCAGCTGATGCTAATCTATATTAGGAATTGCCAGCTGATGCTCAACTATATTCTAAAATATTAATTGGTACCAATTCAGGGGTTTCCCAACACAATTATCCATATATGCAGAATGTGACCTGTGAACCCCTGTAACTATTCACCTAGCAGAGCTATATCAATTACATTCCAAAACCGTGGTCTTACAGTATTTCACGTTTAATTAGCTATGCTGAGAACAATAACCTTACAATTGTTTAGCGTCGACCTGAGATTTGGGGAAGACACCGTCCACACAGCTATCCAGGATGTGTGACACTCCTGCTGTTGTCGACCCTGAGTGTCTTTCTTTGTTTGACCTCCCCACTCGTTTAGTGGTGCTGGGAGGTAAAGGAGACAGCGGACATATCCTGACCCTGAGAGAGAGAAGTACAGTGAGAACGACAGCGCTAATTAGTGTGTCCGAGATAGCTGCAGAGCCAGACGCACAGTACCCTGCTTTCTGTCTTTCTCCCAAATATCTCCTTAATCTGTTTGTTATGCACTGGAGGATTAGTAACAAACAAAGATAAACATGCAGATAGGACCAGGCTCCGACAGGTGTTGTACAGATTGGACATTCTTAAATCTTAAGGCAGACTCTATATTTTTCAGTGAAATAATAATGAAAGGGTATTGGAATACGTGTAACCTTTGTATCTACTAATCATATTACCTCTCTCTCTCTCTCTCTCTCTCTCTCTCTCTCTCTCTCTCTCTCTCTCTCTCTCAGACACTCAGACGTGTGACTACGGCTGGCATAAGTTCCAGGGACACTGCTACAAGTACATCCCCCAGAGGAGGAACTGGGATACAGCGGAGAAGGAGTGTCGGGTACAGGGGGCACACCTCACCAGCATTCTCTCCCATGATGAGCAGCAGTTTGTCAACCGTAAGTGTGATATCACACACGCACGTACACGACACACAAACAACACTGTTAGTTGCACACAAGACACAACCAAATAGTAGTTCAAAGCATTTGCATTACCGGACAGGCAAGCAGAAAGACACTCTTGCAGAGAAGAATGCTCAATAACACAGTATTAACAACCTGTAAGTTACTTCTACGGCATGTCATAGACATTATACCTCCTAAGGCACAACCCCTGCAGGGTAGTAGCCAATAGTAGGATTATCCTATATATATATATATATCTGGAACGGATTACCAGAAACACCAGGGGATTTCCCTGGTGGGGATTTCCAACACATGTATCCCCATGCTGCTCGCCTTAAAGTCAGCATTTGCTCATCTCATCAGTGTATATGGGCTGTGGAGCAAAAGTTAAAGAGGCATAGTGGATGACTACAGTAGTTTTCTGGCTGGTTGGCAGCGCCAGCAGAGTAGACGAGAGAGAGAGAGAGAGAGAGAGAGAGAGAGAGAGAGAGAGAGAGAGAGAGAGAGAATGGAGGCAGGCAGTTGGAACAGGAAGAGTGGTGCATGTATTTAAAAAATGCCTTTCTCTGTTTATGGAGGGACTGAAAGACGCCTAAATGAGGCAGTGGAATCAAATCATTGACCTCCTGTGTTTCATTGTGCCATGCACGCCAGGTCTTGGACAGGACTACCAATGGATCGGCCTGAACGATAAGATGTACGATAATGACTTCCGCTGGACCGACAGCATGCCCATGGTAAGAAGGGGTTCTCACACTTTTTTTGCCTCAATAAACAGTGTTGAATCCTGTTAAATATGTTGCTGACACCACCGTCTGGTTGGCCATCACCCGAGTGGCGCAGTGGTCTAAGGCACTGCAATTCAACGTCACTACAGACACCCTGGTTCAAATCCAGGCTGTATCACAACCGGCCGTGCTTGCGGAGTCCCAAAGGGCGGCGTACAATTGGCCCAGCGTCGCCCGGGATTGTCCGGCATAGGCCGTCATTGTGAATAAGAATTTGTTCTTAACTGACTTGCCTAGTTAAAGAAAGGTTACATTGAAAAATATTATCCTGAAGTAGTGAAAAAATAAACTCACTGTGGTCACTTTCCCATGACGTACACTACTTTGTCCTCAACACCCTGTTGAGCGCACTGGCTTGGTGTCACGCTACACTATATGTCCAGTGACATCGGGTGCCACTCAATGACAACAATCTCTGTCGTTCACAAATTTGAACAATAAAAAAAAAGAGCCACTAGGTGTGCCTCAGTATGTAGCGTTATGCGTCTGCTCAAGTGGAAGTGTGTTTGTTTATGGTTGTGTAAACTTACTGCAGATTCCCCTCACGAAACAGGAAAGTGGTTAATTACTACTTTCAGCTACGTTAAACAGATTAACTCTTCACTTCAAAGATAAGAGCCCACCATCACCAGGGGAGGCTGGAAGGGGGAGGGACAGAGAGTGCCTGGGGGGCAGGAGATAAGTTGTGTCCGTTTGCAGCAGGATCCCCTCTCAGCTGAGAGAGATAGGAATGAAGGTGTCAGTGATGCGGAATCGAGAGGAGCTGACAGGCACAGACAGGTACAGGCCTCCCCCTCTCCTCCCTCTCCTCAGGAAGCACAGCAGGCACCCGGGGGAAGGGCCACCAACCAGCAGCCAGACACACAGATGGGCAGCACCTGTGCACGGCAGCAGATAGAGAGAAGGGGAGGGGAGGAGGGGAGTAGGGTAGTGGGCCTGGGTGGGTGGTCAGCTTTACTGTATCTCGGCTTTATCTGGGAGCAGAGTGTATTAACATAACTGGTATTAAATAATCTCTTGCTTAAGAAGCTGGACAGAAGAAGAAAAAAACACATTAGAAGTACACTACATTTCAAAAGTTTGGGGTCACTTAGAAATGTCATTTAAAAAAAAAAGAAAAGCACGTAATTGATCAGAAATACAGGGTAGACATTGTTAATGTTGTAAATGACTATTGTAGCTCGAAACGGCTACCGACTAATGGGCCTCTGTACCTAGGCGTACAGAGGCCCATTATCAGCAACCATCACTCCTGTGTTCCAATGGCACGATGTGTTAGCTAATCCAAGTTTAGAATTTTTAAAGGCTAATTTATCATTAGAAATCCCTTTTGCAATTATGTTTGCACAGCTGAAAACTGTTGTAATGATTAAAGAAGCAATAAAACCGGCTTCTAGACTAGTTGACTATCTGGAGCATCAGCATTTGTGGATTCGATTACAGGCTCAAAACAAATAACTTTCTTCTGAATCTTGTCAGTCTATTCTTGTTCTGAGAAATGATAGCTATTCTATTTGAGAAATTGCCAAGAAACTGAAGATCTCGTACAACGCTGTGTACTACTCCCTTCACAGAACAGCGCAAACTGGCTTTAACCAGAATAGAAAGAGAAGTGGGAGGCCCCAGTGCACAACTGAGAAAGAGGAGAAGTACATTAGAGTGTATAGTTTGAGAAACAGGCGCCTCACAAGTCCTCAACTGGCAGCTTCATTAAATAGTACCCCAATACACCTGTCTCAACGTCAACAGTGAAGGGGCGACTCCGGGATGCTGGCCTTCTAGGCAGAGTTGCAAAGAAAAATACATATATCAGACTGACCAATAAAAATTAAATATTAAGATGGGTAAAAGAACACACACACTGGACAGAAGAACTCTGCCTAGAAGGCCAGCATCCCTGAGTCACTTCTTGAAATAAAAGATGAAATGAATAATTCTCTCTCTCTCTATTATCTGACATTTCACATTCTTAAAATAAAGTGGTGATCCTAACTGACCTAAAACAGGGAATTTTTACTAGGATTAAATGTCAGGAATTGTGAAAAACTGAGTTCAACTGTAACACGCACAGCCTTGATTCTCAATTAAGTAAGGACATGTATACATTCTAATATGTGTGTGTGTGTGTGGGTGGGGGGGGGGGGGGGGGGGTGAAGAGCCTGTTTGATTATTTTGTGGAGGATGCAGGGGGCTGATGTGGGGTTGCCCAAGCGGGTGTTTGTTGAGTCAGTCAGCAAAGCAGGAAGCTGATGTGTTTGCTAACCGTAATAACAGGGTCCCTGCATGGGGCCTTAGGGAAGGAATGGGGAGAGAGGGGGGGTCACAGCTTTGAACAGACTATTTGAACAAAAAGCCTTGCTGAGAGATGGTAGCTCTGATCAATGCAGCAGTGCATTCCAAGCAGCTCTGAAGCTGTGTCAATACATACTCTACATGTACAGTTGAAGTCGGAAGTTTACATACACCTTAGCCAAATACATTTAAACTCAGTTTTTCACAATTCCTGACATTTAATCCTAGTAAAAATTCCCTGTCTTAGGTCAGTTAGGATCATCACTTTATTTTAAGAATGTGAAATGTCAGAATAATAGTAGAGAGAATGATTTGTTCCAGCTTTTATTTCATTCATCACAATTAGTATTTGGTAGCATTGCCTTTAAATTGTTTATCTTGGGTCAAACGTTTCGGGTAGCCTTCCACAAGCTTCCCACAATAAGTTGGGTGAATTTTGACCCATTCCTCCTGACAGAGCTGGTGTAACTGAGTCAGGTTTGTCTGCCTCCTTGCTCGCACACACTTTTTCAGTTCTGCCCACAAATGTTCTATAGGATTGAGGTCAGGGTTTGTGATGGCCACTCCAATACCTTGACTTTGTTGTCCTTAAGCCATTTTGCCACAACTTTGGAAGTATGCTTGGGGTCATTGTCCAATAGGAAGACTCGTTTGCGACCAAGCTTTAACTTCCTGACTGATGTCTTGAGATGTTGCTTCAATACATACACACAATTTTCCTTTCCTCATGATGCCATCCATTTTTTGAAGTGCACCAGTCCCTCCTGCAGCAAAGCACCCCCACAACATGATGCTGCCACCCCTGTGCTTCACGGTTGGGATGGTGTTCTTCGGCTTGCCAGCATCCCTCCTTTTCCTCCAAACTTTACAATGGTCATTTTGGCCAAACAGTTCTATATTTGGCAGTTTGGAGCAGTGGCTTCTTCCTTGCTTAGCGGCCTTTCGGGTTATGTCAATATAGGACTTTTACTGTGGATATAGATACTTTTGTACCTGTTTCCCCCAGCATCTTCTCAAGGTCTTTTGCTTTTGTTCTGGGATTGATTTGCACTTTTTGCACCACAGAATGTTCATCTCTAGGAGACAGAACGCGTCTCCTTTCTGAGCGGTATGACGGCTGCGTGGACCCATGGTGTTTATACTTGCATACTATTGTTTGTGCAGATGAACGTGGTACCTTCAGGGGTTTGGAATTTTCTCCCAAGGATTTTTTTCTTAGGTCTTGGATGATTTCTTTTAGACTTTCCCATGATGTCAAGCAAAGAGGCACTGAGTTTGAAGGTAGGCCTTGAAATTCATCCACAAGTACACCTCCAATTGACTCAAATTATGTCAATTAGCCTATCAGAAGCTTCTGAAGCCATGAAAAACTTTTTCTGGAATTTTCCAAGCTTTTTAAAGGCACAGTCAACTTAGTGTATGTTAACTTCTGACCCACTGGAATTGTAAGACAGTGATTTATAAATAAATTGATAAAGTGAAATAATCTGTCTCTAAAACAATTGTTGGAAAAATTACTTGTGTCATGTACAAAGTCGATGTCCTAACCAACTTGCCAAAACTATAGTTTGTTAACAAGAAATGTGTGGTGTGGTTGAAAAACGAGTTTTAATGACTCCAACCTAAGTGCATGTAAACTTTTGACTTCAACTGTATGTGTGTGTGTGTGTGTGTGTGTGTGTGTGTGTGTGTGTGTGTGTGTGTGTGTGTGTGTGTGTGTGTGTGTGTGTGTGTGTGTGTGTGTGTGAGTGCGCATTGTAGTGTCTAGAAGCAGAGTTAATTATTCCAGGCATATATTGTATGTGGGATGTGATGACATAACACTATTGTATGTTGTTGGAAATGTGTCCACGACAGGAGGTTGATGGCACTTTAATTGGGGAGGACAGGCTTGTGGTAATGCCTGGAGTGGAATAGGTGGAATGGTATCAAATACATCACACACATGGTTTGAATCCATTCCATTTGCTCTGTTCCAGCCGTTATTTTGAGCCGTCCTCCCCTCAGCAGCCTCCTCTGGTGTACACTCTTAGAAAAAAGTGTTCCATAAAGGTTCTTTAGCTGTCCCCATAGGAGAACCCATTTTGGTTCCATGTAGAACCCTTTTTGGCTCCATGTAGAACCTTCTTTGGAAAAGATTTTTCAAAATAGGGTTCTTCAAAGGGTTCTTCTACGGGAACAGCCTAAGAACAGTATTAGGTTCTAAATAGCACCTTTTCTTTTCTAAGATTGTATTGTACAGTGACGATAGCAAGGCATTGAGAAGCCTCCGTCTCTTAACCCCACTCTCACCTGTTGGGAAAAAAAATCCTGATTTAGGAACATTATATTGTTGGTGTAGCATTTGGAATATACTTAGATGAATTGATAATATTCTGTATTCCAAAATGGATCTGTGTCCACCATCTTACAAATTGGCAGCATGACGTTGTATTTCTAGTAGAAACCTTATATTTCTCATGACTATTTCCATGCTGCACAGCACAAATTCTGTAAGCAGTGTAAATGTGTATCTGAGCAGGGCTTACATGCTCAGTTTATTTTGTGTTTTGACCTCTTTTCTCTTCCTTTGTTTGGCTTTGAAGTGAAGCCTCTCTCAGAAAACTCAATTATGTCATAGTGTAGCTGGTCTTGCAGTATCCTTTGGGGTCTCTGAGGCAGCAGCGTGGATGGGGTGAGGACAGAGAGGTGGAGAGGGTGAGGATGAAGGACAGGGGTGGAGGGGGTGAGGATAAAGGACAGAGGGGTGGAGAGGGGTAAGGACAGAGGCCGAGGGGAGGAGGGGGTTAGGATAGAGGCTAAGAGGGTGGTCAGAGAGACAGAGGGGTCAGTTTGAAAGTTGGGGAAAATGAAAAGTTATTTAGCTTACCCTAAGTGACAGTACATATCATAAGTAAACACGTGTTTAAATAATAAATATAATTTTAAAATGTTTTTGCTGTGATGTATATAGGGCCACAACATGACTACTATAATAGTTACAGATGTGTCAAAAGTCTGTATTGATCTGAACAGGAAAAAGGAAAATAGTGCCCCCGTGTGGGGAATCTAAGAATCACATACAGCAGTCACATTCAGAAATTGCCTCACCAACCTAACTACACTGAACAAAAATATAAACGCAACATGGAATGTGTTGGTCCCATGTCTAAAGAGCTGAAATAAAAGATCCCAGAAATGTTTCATACACACAAAAGCGTATTTCTCTCAAATGTACACATTTGTTTACATCACTGTTAGTGAACATTTCTCCTATGCTAAGATAATCCATCCCCCTGACAGGTGTGGCATATCAAGAAGCTGATTAAACATCATGATCATTACACAAGTGCACCTTGTGCTGGGGACAATAAAAGGCCACTCTAAAATGTGCAGTTTTGTCACACAACACAGGTGTCTCAAGTTTTGAGGGAGTGTGCAATTGGCATGCTGACTGCAGGAATGTCCACCAGAGCTGTTGCCAGATAATTTAATGTCTACAATAAACCACCTGAAATGTCGTTTTAGAGAATTTGGCTGTACGTCCACCCGGCCTCACAACTGCAGACCACGTGTATGGCGTCCTGTGGGCGAGCTGTTTGTGGATGTCAACGTTGTGAACAGAGTGCCCTATGGTGATGGTGGGGTTATTGTATGGGCAGGCATAAGCTACGGACGACGAACATTTTATTGATGGCAATTTCAACGCACAGAAATATCGTGAACAGATCCTGAGTCCCATTGTGAAGCCCATTTCTTTTAAGGTATCTGTGACCAACAGATGCATATCTGTATTCCCAGTCATGTGAAATCCATAGATTAGGGCCAAATGAATTGATTTAAATTGACTGATTTCTTCATATGTCACGAATATTACCGAAGGTGGCTCCCCTTCTTGTTCGGGTGGCGCTCGGCCATCGTCGTCGCCGGTCTACTAGCTGCCACCGATCCTTTGTTCCGTGTTCGTTTGGTTTTGTCTAATTGGTTTCACCTGTTTATTGTTTGGTTGTTAGGGTGGGGTTATTTAAGTTCGTTTAGCCCGCTTCTGTTTGTGCGTGCTTGTTGTCCTGTATGTCTGAGAGGTGTTAGTGTTTTTGTTGGGTTTTCTCGCTGTCCTAGTATTTCACATCAGGGGACTATTTTGTTTTATAGTTACTCCTGTGTTGGGTATACTATTTTTGTTCCTGTGTATTTTTGGACATTAAAGTGTGTTTTTCCCGAATCCTTTGCTCTCTGCGCCTGACTCCACACCCATTCACTCATTGAGCGTTACACTGTAACTCAGTAAAATCTTTGAAATTGTTGCAATATTTTTGTTCAGTATACAGTACATACTGAAAGGCTATTGGTAACACAGACTGAAAATGTGAAACCTATGGCATTTGTTTTATATTTTCAACAGCAGTGTTGCTCCCTCCTGCTGCATCAAACAATGCATCTTACACATTATTGGTAAAAGCCCAAGTGCCTTTATTATCAATAGAATCTAACTTGGTACACTTATGTGCAATAGCAAGGGGGAGCTGGTGGGTCATGTTAGGGGTAAGAAATATGTGTGATTTACTGTGATAGTTAATGTACTGATTGTGTAGCCTTAAGACTGGACTATCACTGACCATATCTACTGTTCCAATTGTACCCCAGAGATAAGCAGTGTTGGTCAGCATGCTGTTAGCTGTCGTTCTTAGGGAGACAGAGTATGTGTTTCTGTATTGTATGGGGTAGGACAAAGTGAGACATTTGCTAGTGGAAAATCTCTAAGGTGTATTTACGGAGATCCTGGTCTGATCCTATTTGATTTTGTGGTATTCCAATTGGTTGTTTATGACTTATGATTTATTGATGATACACTGATCATATATTTGACTTGTGTTTTATATTGTATTGCATCATATTTTATATATGTTTCTCCAAGATGTTGAAATAAACATAATCCTAAACCTGATGATGCTGAGGTGGAGGTGATGAGGACGACGATGATGATGATGATGATGATGATGATCTTTTCATAATAGTTTGTTTCTGTTCTTTCTTTCCCTCCCCACCAGCAATACGAAAACTGGCGCCCCAACCAGCCGGACAGTTTCTTCTCATCTGGAGAGGACTGTGTGGTGATGATCTGGCACGAGGACGGCCAGTGGAACGATGTGCCCTGTAATTATCACCTCACCTTCACCTGCAAGAAAGGCACAGGTAAGACAAAGTTGTTTTTTGTCGTTTTTATTTTTATTTTCTTTGAAAACAATACTTTTTGCCATATTTTAAAAAAGGGAGTGTTTTCACCACAACTACACAATGTAAAACATGCAGTGCCTTGTTGAGAACTATTTCAATCCACTGACTGTGTACATTATTCATTCATCCATCCATTCATCAATCCATCCATCCATTAATCCATTCAGCCATCCATTCTTCCATCTACCCCTGTGTGTTCTCCTCAGTGGCCTGTAATCAGCCCCCTCTGGTGCAGAATGCTCAGACCTTCGGCAGGAAGAGGTCACGCTATGAGATCAATGCTCTGGTGAGGTATCAGTGTAAGGGCGGCTTCATCCAGAGGCATGTGCCAACCATCCGTTGCCGTGGAGATGGCCGATGGGACATCCCCAAAATTGCTTGCATGAGTCGTAAGTACAATAGATTGATTAATTGACTGATTCTAGTGAGGATACCTTTGTTTACTAGTTTTCACTCCACATTTTCCAACAAAGTGCTATTGTTTCTTCCTCAGCATCAAACTCCCAAAGGGAATTCTCAAGGAGGCACCAGAACTACAGCCTGTTCAGCAGTAATAACTACAAGTGGCGGTCCGACGAGGCAGAGGCCCGACACCGTCCTCACCATCGAGGAAGGAGATTGAGGAGATCAGTGAACAGGCGAAACAGACGACAGTGATCGCCGTGGTTAGGCTAGGTTGCGCCTGCTCACAATCTGCACAATTAGGAATGCATGACTGTCACTCATGTGGAGATGTTTTTTTTTTTACGAATGAAAAAAGAAAAATACATTTGAACAAAAAAAACAAACCCAAAGGAAATGTGAAATTTTCTTACCCATTTTGATGATGGAATCTTGGAATGAAGTGCCTTTTCAAAGAATATTCTGATATAGGGACACTAATTTATAACAACGCCAAAGTGGATACCTTCCACTGGCTACTGGAAATGAAAGAAAAATAACCTCTCATGAGTGTGCTGGGGAAGAACTTCGAACCAAATAGTGCATTCATTAGACAGTCCTCTATTTTATACAGACTGAAGATTGTTCAATTCTTACATGGTGAAAAAGATACAGGCAAATACCAGCTTTTGTGAAATTATTACGCTTGTGTTATGCAAAAGAATTCAAAACATTTTCAAATAGTCTGTGCTACGCAGCTCCTAACGCTGAAATGAATCCACAGTAACCAATACATCTCCCATTAAGGTCCTCTCCATAATCCGGAAACACAATTTCAAAGAAAGAGGATCTATCCTTGGGTTTAACATCAAAAGAGCTCCTGTTGTTAAACATGATTACTCTATGTATTTTATGCCGTTTTTCATCCAAGATTTCATCTTTACCAGAGGAACGGAGCAGGCCCTGAGACTATTGGATGGCACACATCACTGACCAATCAGATTTCAGATCACTGAAAGAGAAAAGAAACATGGAGGATGCCGAGCCAATCAATTTAGAGTGCTTGTGAGGTCAGCTTTGAACAAATAACCAGTTCCTTATCATCAGCTGCAGCCTTCATCCCGTCTCATCCGTGTGTTGTAAAGATAAATATACAGTTGAAGTCGGAAGTTTAAATAAACCATAGCCAAATACATTTAAACTATGTTTTTCACAATTCCTGACATTTCATCCTTGTCTGTAATACCAACATGTTTTAAAAGAACAATAAGGTAACCTGCCTAGAAGACTACTGACACATAGCACTCACGTCTGTCACCATGAAGTGCTTTGAATGGCTGGTCATGGCTCACATCAACACCATCATCCTAGAAACCCTAGACCCACTCTAATTTGCATACCGCCCAAACAGATCCACAGATGATGCAGTCTCTATTGCACTCCACACTGCCCTTTCCGACCTCGACAAAAGGAACACCTACAGTTGAAGTCAGAAGAATACATACACCTTAGACAAATACATTTAAACTCAGTTTTTCACAATTCCTGACATTTAATCCAAGTAAAAATTCCCTGTCTTAGGTCAGTTAAGATCACCACTTTATTTTAAGAATGTGAAATAGTCGAGACTATTTATTTCAGCTTTTATTTCTTTCATCACATTCCCAGTGGGTCAGAAGTTTGGTAGCATTGCCTTTAAATTGTTTTACTTGGGTCAAATGTTTCGGGTAGCCTTCCACAAGCTTCTCAGAATAAGTTGTGTGAATTTTGGCCCATTCCTCCAGACAGAGCTGGTGCAACTGAGTCAGGTTTGTATGCCTCCTTGCTCGCACACGTTTTCTCAGTTCTGCCCACACATTTTATATAGGATTGAGGTCAGGGCTTTGTGATGGCCACTCCAATACCTTGACTTTGTTGTCAGTAAGCCATTTTGACTCACCACTTTGGAAGTATAATTGGGGTCATTGTCCATATGGAAGACCCATTTGCAATCAAGCTTTAACTTCCTGACTGATGTCTTCAAAATAACCACATCATTTTCCTTTCCTCATGATGCCATCTATTTTGTGAAGTGCACCAGTCGCTCCTGCAGCAAAGCACCCCCACAACATGATGCTGCCACCCCCGTGCTCCACGGTTGGGATGGTGTTCTTTGGCTTGAAAGCCTCCCCCTTTTTCCTCCAAACATAACGAAGGTCATGATGGCCAAACAGTTCTACTTTTGTTTCATCAAACCAGAGGACATTTCTCCAACAAGTACGATATTTGTCCACATGTGCAGTTGCAAACCGTAGTCTGGCTTTTTTTTAATGGTGGTTTTGGAGCAGTAGCTTCTTCCTTGCTGAGCGGCCTTTCAGGTTATGTCGATTCAGGACTCGTTTTACTGTGGCTATAGATACTTTTGTGCCCGTTTCCTCCAGCATCTTCACAAGGTCCTTTGCTGTTGTCCTGGGATTGATTTGCACTTTTCGCACCTAAGTACGTTCATCTCTAGGAGACAGAACGCGTCTCCTTCCTGAGCGGTATGACGGCTGCGTGGTCCCATGGTGTTTATTCTTGCTTACTATTGTTTGTACAGATGAACGTGGTACCTTCAGGCGTTTGGAAATTGCTCCCAAGGATGAACCAGACCTTTTTTTCTGAGGTCTTGGCTGATTTCTTTTGATTTTCCCATGATGTCAAGCAAAGAGGCACTGAGTTTGAAGGTAGGCCTTGAAATCCATCCACAGGTACATCTCCAATTGACACAAATGATGTCAATTAGCCTATCAGAAGCTTCTAAGGCCATGACATCATTTTCTGGAATTTTCCAAGCTGTTCAAAGGCACAGTCAACTTAGTGTATGTAAACTTCTGACCCAACGGAACAGTCATCTTAGTGTATGTAAACTTCTGACCCACTGGAATTGTGATACAGTGAATTATAAGTGAAATAATCTGTCTGTAAACATTTGTTTGAAAAATTACTTTGTGTCATACACAAAGTAGATGTCGTAACCGACTTGCCAAAACTATAGTTTGATAACAAGACTTCAACCTAAGTTTATATAAACTTCCGACTTCAACTGTATATGAATAGATATTTATAGAATATATAATACGTTGATAATGGGTGCCGTTTTCTTAGGTCAATGCAAAATGACAATTGAGAGAATCTGCTCTGTGAAACACTCCAAAAGACCTGAACAAACACCTTTTTTCAACAAGAGATGCGATATAATTTATTTTTTCAAGCTGCTTTTCCTCTTCTTGCTATGCTATTATGTCATCAGTGAAATATTCTGATGATGCAATCAGTTGGCCTGACGGCAGTCTCAATACTTTGAACAGGTATTGTACAGGCTTTGCAGGAGACAGCTATCATCACAGTATTAGTCAATGTGATGAAGATATTCCTTTACTACACACGACACTAAATTGACCATATAGTTTGACATTTAGGGGTCAACAATGGACCAAAGTGTAGGGCTTCAAACAGCTGATTATGCCTTGTCCTCGTCACAATATTACCAAACACTTTGTAGAGATTTTGTGTTGCACAATTGAAGACTGTAATCAATTTATGGAGTGCCCAACAGTTGTGCTTTTTAAAACCATTTTTGTCATGTATGTTTGTCTCGTTTTGCCAATTTAGCATTAAAGTGCACATAATAACGTTTTATATTCATAGCATAACCTTTTATTTTACAATGTTAATGTCTGGGATGTTTGTGATTTTTTTTTTTTAAGAACAAGACCTGCTCTCCGTCACCCCGAAAAAAGAATAAATGTTTGTTAATTTTATTTAGGCTCCTTTTTGTTTGGAAGCTCACCACCATTACATTCAGTACCAGTCTGGTAGAGGCTAGGTTTCAAACCATATTCCAAACCATTAATTAATGTTCAGAACTAAGCTTAGACCTTTTTGATCTGTTGGTCAACATGACCACTCTGTGTTAGTAGTACAGACTGGTGGCACTGTTCAACATTTGCACTTCAGTAGTTGCAAGACATGACATTTACTGTTCAAATCTTTGTTTACAAGAACAGCTACTGTCAATGAACTGGGATAGTTACTTTCACTTGAAAATCTTGAGTAACTCCTGAACATGTATCCAGGAGGTACTCTATTCCTGCCTGAATGTTTTAATGCACAACAGTGTTTAAAGAGAATGGTGCAACAAAGAAACATCCAGTCAACGGCAGTCCTGTGGGTGAAAACAGCTTATTAATGAGAGGTCGAAGGAGAATGGCAACAATTTTGCAAGCTAGCAGGTGGGCCACAAACAGACAAATAATGGCGCAGTACAACTGCCGTGCAGAGCGGCATCTCGGAACTCACATCTCGACGATCCTTGTCAAGGACGGGCAATTGCAGCAGACAACAACACCGGGTTCCAATCCTATCAGCTAAAAACAAGAAGAAGCGCATCCTGTGTGCACGCGATCACCAACTCTGGACAATTAAGGAGTGGAAATACATTGCCTGGAATGACAGCGAGTCCAATTTACTTGAGTGGCCTGAACAGTCCACAGACCTCAACCCAATTGAGCAGCTTTGGGATGAGATGGAACCGCCGTCCAATCTGTAGCAACTGTGTGATGCCATCGCGTCAGCATGGACCATCATCCCTGTGGAATGCTTCCAACACCTTGTAGAAGGACCCCAAAGAATTCAGGCTGCTCTGGAGGAAAAGGGGGTCCAAGCCAGTACTAGAAAGGTGTACATAATAAATTGTATTTTAAAATGCGAGTGATATGACAGAACAAATTAATTAGAGGAAATGTTATGGCTACCAATGCAAGACTCCGTATTGTTGTACAGTTCACAATCTAAAACAACCCCCTCACACTTTGTAGCACAAGTCATCTCCACATCAAATCAAATCAAGCTTTATTTGTCACATGCTTGAAATGCTTACTTATAAGCCCTTAACTAACAATGCAGTTCAAGAAAGAGTTAAGAAAATCTTTACGTAATAAACTCAAGTTTAAAAAAAAGTAAAATAAATAAATAATAATAACTATAACAAGGATGTATACAGGGGGTACCGTTACCGAGTTAATGTGTGAGGGTACAGGTTAACGAGGTCATTTGTACATGTAGGTAGAGGTAAAGTGACTATGGATAGATAATAAACAGTGAGTAGCAGCAGTGTAAAACTTTTTCCATTCTGCTACCGCTTGTAATGTGGTAGCAAGAGAGAACAGTATATGAGTTGGGTAACTGGAGTCACCAGCTTTCTAGCCAATCAACGCTCCATTTTTCACATGTCTATTTGTTTTGTCTTGTTCCATACACACCTGGTTTTCATTCCCCAATCAATCTACATGCATTTAGCCCTCTGGTTCCCATCATGTCTTTGTGTGTAATTGTTTCATGTTCATGTTTTATTACGCACTTTACTTTTGTTATGTTCTGTGTTTTGAGCTCGTTTGATTTATGTAGTGCTCTCGGTTTTGGAACAAAAATAAAAGTGTGCCTGTTAACTATCCTCTGCTCTCCTGCACCTGACTTCACCTCCCGTACACTCCCTGACAGCCACTTTCAACTGCACTAAGAGGAGGTGCCATTCCTTCAGAAAAACCTGATTCATTTGATATTTATTTATTCTAAAAATACTATACCTGCTATGTATACTCTAATTATGTAACACAATTTATGAAAAAAACACATATTTAGCAACACATTAATGCAAGATATCCATTTGTCCACCCTGTTTGAGTGAATGTCCACCCTGTTCAGTGTACAGTACATATATAACAGGGTGGACAATAACAGTGTGGACAGTTTGAGCTAAAATTAGCAACTATGCTCCAAGTGATTGTGATGAAGCTAGGATAATGGTTGCCACTTGAAAAGGAATTTGCATTGTTTGACAAAAATATTTTGAAATTATGAAATTCGATTAACGTCTTTTGTATTTTTGCATAACAAGTTATGCTTTCCCACATCACCTCACCAAACATATAATGATGAAAATGTAATACTATGAAATCTAGATACTCACCAGGTTCAACACAGATGTTTTCCCGCAAAGGAAGTGATATAATTTCCTGTTTGTGATGTCATTGTAGAAAATTTATATTTTCTTAACCTCTCTGGTACAAGTGGGACGCTAGCATCCCACCTCGACAACAGCCAGTGAAATTGCAGGGCGCCAAATTCAAAACAACAGAAATCTCATAATTAAAATTCCTCAAACATACAAGTATTGTACTCCATTTTAAAGATAAGCTTCTTGTAAATCCAACCACAGTGTCCAATTTCAAAAAGGCTTTACTGCGAAAGCACACCATGCGATTATGTTAGGTCAGCACCTCACAGAAAAACACAGGCATTTTTGTTTTGTTTGCGCGTTTAGTCCAGTAATCAAAATGCACAAGGCTCGAGCACTAAGTCCAGACGAAACTGTCGAGCCTCACTAGCCAATTGACCCTAGCTGGCTGCTTATAACGTTAGATTTGGGCAACAGGGTTAAGTAGCTCGCTAGCTATTTATTTTCATGACCTTAAGTTCAATTGCAATAGGCGAAAAACAAGTGGCAACCTAGCTAAAGGTACCAAGCTAAAGCTAGCTTCCCCAGAAGTTGCAGTTTAACAAATTATGCTTTATTACCAATGCGGTATTGTAAACACATTGTTTTTAACCGGTGATTGCTTGATTTCAGACTTTTTGTACAGCTTTGACAGTGCTACTGTATCTTTAGTATGTGCAGTTGAAGTCAGAAGTTTACATGCAATTATGTTGGAGTCATTAAAAATGGTTTTTCAACCACTCCACAAATTTCTTGTTAATTAACAAACTACAGATTTGTCAAGTCTGTTAAGACACCTACTTTGTGCATGACACAATACATTTTTTCAACAATTGTTTACAGTCATTATTTCACTTATAATTCCTGTATCACAATTCCAGTGGGTCAGAAGTTTACATACACTAAGTTGACTGCCTTTAAACTGCTTGGAAAATTCCAGAAAATGATGTCACGGCTTTAGAAGCTTCTGATAGGCTAATTTACATAATGTGAGTCAATTGGAGGTGTACCTATGAATGTATTTCAAGGCCTACTGTCAAAGTCAGAGGAAAATCAAAAGAAATCAGCCAAGACCTCAGAAGAAGTCTGAGTTCATCCTTGGGAGCAATTTCCAAAAGCCTGAAGGTACCACGTTCATCTGTACAAACAATAGTACACAAGTATAAACACCATGGAACTATACAGCCGTCATACCACTCAGGAAGGAGACGCGTTCTGTCTCCTAGAGATGAACGTACTTTGGTGCGAAAAGTGCAAATCAATCCCAGAACAACAGCAAAGGACCCTGTGAAGATGCTGGAGGAAACAGGTACAAAAGTATCTATATCCACAGTAAAAAACGAGTCCTATATTGACATAACCTGAAAGGCAGCTCAGCAAGGAAGAAGCCACTACTCCAAAACCACCATAAAAAAGCCTGTCTATGGTTTGCAACTGCACATGGGGACAAAGAACATACTTTTTGGAGAAATGTCCTCTGGTCTGATGAAACAAAAATATAACTGTTTGGCAATAATGACCATCGTTATGTTTGGAGGAAAAGGGGGGATGCTTGCAAGCCGAAGAACAACATCCCAACCCCGAAGCACGGTGGTGGTAACATCATGTTGTGGGGGTTATTTGCTGCAGAAGGGAATGGTGCACTTCACAAAATAGATGGCGTCATGAGGAAAGGAAAATTATGTAGATATTTTAAAGAAAGAACTCAAGACATCAGTCAGGAAGTTAAAGCTTGGTCGCAAATGGGTCTTCCAAATGGACAATGAGCACAAGCATACTTCCAAAGTTGTGGCTAAATGGCTTAATGACAACAAAGTCAAGGTATTGGCGTCAACATCTCAAAGACCTGACCTCAATCCTATAGAACATTTGTGGGCAGAACTGAAAAAGCGTGTGCGAGCATTGAGGCCTACAAACCGGACTCAGTTACACCAGCTCTGTCAGGAGGAATAGGCCAAAATTCACCCAACTTATTGTGGGAAGCTTGTGGAAGGCTACCCAAAATGTTTGACCCAAGTTAAAAATTTAAAGGCAATGCTACCAAATACTAATTGAGTGTATGTAAACTTCTGACCCTCTTTGAATGTGATTTTAGAAATGAAATCTGAAATAAATCATTCTCTCTACTATTATTCTGACATTTCACATTCTTAAAATAAGTGGTGATCCTAGCTGACCTAAGACAGGGAATTTTTACTAGGTTTATATGTCAGGAATTGTGAAACATCCGACTTCCGACTTAACCTGTATGTTTTAGAAGCTAATACAGTGACGCTATTACTGTGTATCTTCAGTAGGGCAACATCTGAAAAAATAGCGCACTTGGTAGTGTGTACCGGTGCTCGACCAGTCGGCTAAATCCAACATCACCCATGACAGAGAATGGTTGATTGTCAAGGGCAACAAATTCCATAGTCTTGGCTTTAATAGATTTTGCCCTGTTGACTGCTCGATCCACACAGCAGACATTGTGTGGGCTAGGTTAGGAATGCTGTGTTGCCATTATTACCCCATGTACCTATGTTAAATAGGTATGCACGGTAACTACACATCGGGCCGATACCGATGTTGGCATTTTTAGCTAATATTGTCAGATTCCGATATGTTCACCAATATACAGTGGCTTGCGAAAGTATTCAACCCTCTTGGATTTTTTATATTTTATGCCATACAACCTGGAATAAAGTAGATTGTTGGGGTTGCTGTGTCATTTGATTTACACAACATGCCTACCACTTTGAAGATGCAAAATATTTTTCATTATGAAAGACAAGAAATAAGACAAAAAAACTGAACTTGAGCGTGCATAACTATAAACCACTCAAGTGTTGTTTTAGCAGTATGCTTAGGGTCATTGTCCTGCTGGAAGGTGAACCTCCATCCCAGTCTCAAATCTCTGGAAGACTGAAACAGGTTTCCATCAAGAATTTCCCTGTATTTAGCACCATCCATCATTCCTTCAATTCTGACCAGTTTCCCAGTCCCTGCCGATGAAAAACATCCCCACAACATGATGCTGCCACCACCATGCTTCACTGTGGAGATGGTGTTCTCGGGGTGATGAGAGATGTTGGGTTTGCGCCAGACATAGCATTTTCCTTGATGGCTGGCAGGGTAGCCTTGTGTTTTGAGTGTTTGACTAGTATCGAAAGGTTGCACGATCGAATCCCCGAGCTGACAAGGTAAAAATCTGTCATTCTGCCCCTGATCAAGGCAGTTAACCCATTGTTCCTAGGCCGTCATTGAAAATAAGAATTTGTTCTTATACCTTTTTTAAAGGTAAAAACAAATAGCCAGAAAGCTCAATTTTAGTCTCATCTGACCAGAGTACATTCTTCCATATGTTTGGGGAGTCTCCCACATGCCTTTTTTTTTTCTCCCCAATTTCGTGGTATCCAATTGTTTAGTAGCTACTATCTTGTCTCATCGTTACAACTCCCGTATGGGCTCTGGAGAGACCAAGGTTGAAAGTCATGCGTCCTCCGATACACAACCCAATCAAGCCGCACTGCTTCTTAACACAGCGCCATCCAACCCGGAAGCCATTCGCACCAATGTGTCGGAGGAAACTCTGGAGTCTCTGGTGGCACAGCTGGCACTGCAGTACAGCGCCGTTAACCACTGCGCCACCCGGGAGGCCGCACATGCCTTTTATTGAACACCAAACATGTTACCTTATTTTTTTCTTTAAGCAATGGCTTTTTTCTGGACACTCTTTTGTAAAGCCCAGCTTTGTGGCGTTTACGGCTTAAAATGGTCCTGTGGACAGATACTTCAATCTCCGCTGTGGAGCTTTGTAGCTCATTCAGGGTTATCTTTGGTCTCTTTGTTATCTCTCTGATTAATGCCTTCCTTGCCTGGTCCGTGAGGTTTTGGTGGGCGGCCCTCTCTTGGCAGGTGTGTTGTGGTGCCATATTCTTTCCATTTTTTAATAATGGATTTAATGGTGCTCTGTGGGATGTTCAAAGTTTTGGATATTTTTTTATAATGCAACCCTGATCTGTACTTCTCCGCAACTTTGTCCCTGACCTGTTTGGAGAGCTCCTTGATCTTCGTGGTGGTGCCCCTTGCTTAGTGGTGTTGCAGACTCTGGGGCCTTTCAGAACAGGTGTATATATACTGAGATCATGTGACAGATCATGTGACACTTAGATTTCACACAGGTGGACTTTATTTAACTAATTATGTGAATTCTGATGGTAATTGGTTGCACCAGATCTTATTTAAGGGCTTCATAGCAAAGGGTGTGAATACATATGCACCTACCACTTTTCCGTTTTTAATTTCTCTGAATTTTTTTAAACAAGTTGTTTTTTAACCAATTTGGACTATTTTGTGTATGTCCATCACATGAAATTCAAATCCAAATCCAGGTTGTAACGCAACAAAATAGGAAAAATGCCAAGTGGGTGAATACTTTTGCGGAGGCACTGTATCGTGCATCCCTAGTCTAAAATGTATCAAATTTACTTTGAAGACTATGTCATTATGCTTCTATTGTTATGAAGGCATACACACATAAGGATACTTTTGAAATTTGATCCAGTGTATATTTTTTATATACAATTTTGAATGATTTATCTTGAGGACAAAAAATAACACTTTTAGTGATATTGACCCAAATAGTGAAAGCTGCTGGGAGACATCTGAGTATGACAGCGTTGACATGGGAAGAGGTTTGAGATGACATCAATCAGCCGAGGGTGGAGTCATGTTTTACTGAATCTTAGTTATAGTGGTAGTACTGCAATAGAATGCTCGAAGACTGTTGGCTAATGGGCAGGAATTCAAGCAGTTCATTGTAGACATGCAAGCTAAACCTGTGTTTTGTGTCTAGGTAACATTGCTCAAACCGAATATGGAGTTTATCATCATATGTAGTGGTTAGTAGGGACAGAGCTGTAAGGGGAGGGGGGTGCCACCTTCATAAAGCAAGGACTTCCCTGCAGGATGCTAGGCAGAGGTATTGAACAGGACTACTGTATGTGGTGGTGGTGGTGCTAGTGGTAGTGAACTACTATAATCCAGATATTTGGACCTGGAAGTGCTGGAGAGGGTGGAGGGCAGGATAGAAGTAAGAGAATATGGTGTGGGGATTTCAATGCCCTCAACACGCTCTGGGGAGGAAACAGATGGAGGGAAATGGCCAAGTGTTAGAAAATGTGATAGAAAAAAAAGATCTGGTGTGCTTGAATGATGGCCGAGGGACCAGGATTGATGTAGCCACAAGGAAAGAGTTTGCCTTGGAACTCACTCTGGTATCTAGTGCGATGCCAGGAATCTGTGAGTTGGAGGTATGGGAGGAGTCGACAGTAGGGAGTGATCATTACTCCATATTATGCCCAGTAGGCCGGAGGGAGGTGGGCAAAGTGGGATCAGTTTCAGGAGCTGAGTGAGCATGTGAGGCCTCGGGTAGAGTGGGCATTGGATAGTATGAATAACTGGTTGAGAACAGCATTAGTGGGGGCAGCTACTGAGACTACACCTAAGAGTTCAGGGAGGGGGAGGAGGAGGAAAGCAGTCCCATGGTGGACGGAGGAGTGTGGGGAAATGGTGAGGAGTAGGGACAGGTCATTTAGAGTAATGAAAATGACGCATAACGCCCAACATCTGTCAGGCAAAGTGTTCACGAGTGAGAAGGATGTGGCAGTAACAGACGAGGAGAAGGCAGAGATGAAGGCCAACGCATTTGTAGAAGTGCATAGCTCTAGATATTTGTCAGAGGAGGGGCAGAGGGGGAGAGAGAAAATGAGAGAGGAGCATCCTGAAGTACTGGAAAGGAGGTCAAAAGGGCAATAGGTAAGGCAGTGTTAACTTCACCTGGGAAAGATAATGCGTTATGTTTGCATTTCTTAGTGATGAGGCACTGGATAAGGTTTTGGTGTTGTACATCACAGTGTGGGAGGAGGGGAAACTACAAGACAGTTGGAAGGAGGCAGTAGTGGTACCAATCTGGAAGCTAGGGAAGGACCCAATGAGGCCAACAAGCTATCTGCCAATAGCTTTAACATCACATGTATGTACGATTATGGAATGTATGATTACGGGGAGAGGCTAACTTACTTCCTGGAGAGCAGGGGGCTAGTAACACCACATCAGAGTGGGTTTAGGCAGGGAAGGGGAACTATGGACCCAGTGCTCTGCTGAGAAACAGAGGTCAGGATGTGGAGAAGGCGTATGATATGATGTGGAAAGAGGGATCGTTAATCAAGCTTAATATTATGGGGGTAGGAGGGAGAACTTACAAATGGATAAAGGATTTACTGTTTGGAAGATCTATCCAGGTGAGGGTGGGAAAGTCACTATCAGGCACCTGGTGGATAACGGTACACCATAGTAGGGGAGAGTGATTAGTCCTTTGTTGTTCTCAATCATGATCAATGATTTTTACTCTCAGGTACAACCGGATATTGGGAGGTCGTTATTGATGGGGCAGATGATGGGGTCTTATGGAAGAGGGGAATAAATGTGCATAGTCAGGAAGGTACATGAAGCAATTGATGAGGTAGAACGCTAGGCATTAATGTGGGGATTCAGGTTCTCTGTAGAGAAAACTCAGACAGTGTTCTTTACCAGGATGAAGGTGGGAGATAAAGTATGCTTGAGGTTATATGGGCAAGACTAAGAGAGGGTGGGGGCGATTCAGGTTCCTTGGGGTGTACTTTGACACTAGAACCAGACTGACCTGGGCAGAACACATTGAGAGAGCTGTGGAAAAGTGTAAGAAGGTGCTAAATGTGATGCGTTGTCTGATGGGGAAGGATGTGGGGGCTGGGCGTTCCTCATTGAGGACCATGTATGTTGCATTGATCCGATCTGTAGTAGACTAGGGCAGTATAGCGTATGGTTCAGTAGCCCAGACATCCTTACCAAGCGACAAGGACTCAGAATATGTAGTGTGGTATTTCGGACGTCCCCAGTGGCTGCACTACAGGTGGAGATGGGGGCTACGCCATTGCATATTAGGAGACAGCAGCTGGCAATTCATTATTGGGTCAACCTACAGGGACATGGGGTGTCTCATCCTGCAAAAGGGATTTTACAAGCATGCTGGGAAGATAAGCAAAGACAAAACACGAGCTTTGGGTGGGTAGGTAATACCCAGGCGAAGGAGATGGGACTGTATGGAAGGGAGTTTAGTCCAACGGTATCTGTTCCTGTAAATCCACCGTGGTTACTCCCGCCTCCAGTCGTTGATCTAGAAGTGTTGGAGAGACTACAGAAAGATGGTTCAAAAGATCCAAGGACACGTACTGGCTAAGCATTCGTAGTGCAGGAATGTGGGATGGAAGTCAGGAAACGTATTACAGATCATCTGGCTGTATATATACAGCGGAACTGATGGCCGTACGGTTGGCTTTGCAGTGGGTGGAGGAAGTCAAGCCAAACAGATTAGTTATTTGCTCTGATTCATGTGCAGTGTTAGTGCCTTTCCAGTCCTTTAGGTCACGTAGCAGACAAGACCTGCTTTATGAGGTGCTACAACCCCATGGCAGGATTAGACAGATAGATATACAGATAAGATTTACTTTGGTCCCAGCCCATTTGGGGTTGGAGAGGAACGAGGCAGTTGATATACTGGCTAAACAAGCACTTAGAAGTGGGGATGTTGATGTTATAGTTTCAATGAGCAGGGCAGACGCAAAAAGCCTTGATGTGGACAGTGATGGTGCAGAGATGGCAGGAGCCGTGGAACAGAGATACTAAGGGCAGGCATTTATTTGAAGTACTGAGGAATGTCAAGGAGGGGAGGACGGCAGGCAGGGACAGAAGAGAGGAGGCTATTCTTACAAGATTAATGGTGGGACACAGCCAGTTGAATAAGTCCTTAAATGTGATAGGAAAGCATCCAACAGGAAAGTGTAATTTTGCCAGGAAACAGAGACTGTGGAGCATGTATCGCTACAGTGTGGGCAGTATCAGAAGGAAAGAGAGAGGCTGAGGTCTAGTTTGAGGGAGAAGGGGATACAGGAAATTATTTTAAAGAGTATATTGAGTAGGATATCATTAGATATAGTCTCAAATATTTTGTTATCTTTTTTTAAGAGAAAAGAGGCTGTCAGGTAGGATTATTTTCCCCCGTCTCTGGCCCACACTCCAGTACAGTAGGTGGCAGTAATGCACCATACCGTTGGATGCCAACCGCCAATAAACCCCACAGGAGAAGAAGTAGACTAATTTGCTTCAAGCACACCCGCACTTCAACAAGGAAACAGCGCCGCGAGGTAGGTTAAATTATATGATTATACTCTACCAACACTTCAATCGTTATTCTAGTAATATTTCACATTGCTAGATGTACGTTTAAATGGGCAGGTTTATACATGGCACGCAGAGCAAACACTTGACTTTGACGCCTTACGTGGAACAAACTGAACACACTGGATCCAATGGGGAAAATAAGTTGACTGTGCTGTTGGAATTATTTGTTATAGCTAATTTTAGCTAATTTTACCAACGTGATTACTCAACTACTCAATCCAACATTATCTTTTGTTTCAGGATCCTTGGCTATACCTTGAAGAGAAACAATAAAGAGTCTTTCTTCAACCAATAATTTGTTTCAGTGTCATTGTCTACAAGTCATGGACATGCACTCCATGACAAGGTGCTTGTTAAGTTCTCATTGTGTAGACTGCTGCACTGTCAATAGAGCAGACTTGATTTGTGATTACAGGTCTCCATCATGAAACGCAGATGTCCCGCTGTTAAGCTCCGGAAAACAAGACTCTCACTTGGTTTCTTTGGGATATCGGATGCTTTCTGGGACCTCTTCTGTTTTGGAAAGGAAATGTGCTCTGGCGTTCGCTGGTTTCCTGGTCGTCTCAGGTCTCCGCCTGAGTCTAATCAAATTGAATTGGTCACACACATATTTAGTAGATGTTATTGCGAAATGCTTGTGAACCATTATTTTTTTTTTAAATACTGCGAAGTTCCTTATGAACTGGAAGCAGAGATGCCATATCTGTTGGCGCCATCTTAAGATCACCCCCGCGCTGAGTACATTGTTCATTCATTTCTGTGGCATCTCCTCATCCTTAATCTGGATTTCAGTGATGAGCATGAAACAGGGGCTCCCGAGTGGTGCAGCAGTGTAAGGCACTGCATCTGAGTGCAAGACTACAGTCCCTGGTTCGATTCCAGGCTGTATCAAATCCCGTGATTAGGAGTCCCATACGGCAGCACACAATTGGCCCAGCGTTGTCAGGGTTTGGCTGGGGTAGGCCGTCATTGTAAATAAGAATCTGTTCTTACCTGACTTGCCTAGTTATAAAGAATATATATATAATTAACACCCTTTTACATTCTTCTGGGTTTTCTTTTCACTAACACAAATGTATCCCCATTCAGTTTCACCACAGTTAGAACCACTTGGAGATAAAGCTCCCTACCAAAGCAAAGAAAGTAGAAGTGTAGTCTGTCCTACTTTCTCACTTGTTAGATAAGAGTAAATTGAAGCACAGCTGGCATGTCTCCCATGGAGAAGTATTAACAGTCAGAGGAGATAAAGGGGAAATACACATATTTCCTATAGGTTTGGTCTTGATAGTATGTAGATGTACATGTTTATAACTTTGTATTTTTTCAAGTTCATTATGGATCACACTAACCTCCACAATTTAAGTGCTTTATGTCAAATCCATGCCAGGGTTGCACAAAGTAGAGCTTTCTTTTACAGTGCCTTCGGGAAAGTATTCAGAACACAACTTTTTCCACATTTTGATACGTTACAGCCTTTTAGAAAATATATTTAAAAAAAATTCCCCTCAATCTACACACAATAACCCATAATGGCAAAGCAAAAACAGGATTTTGTACATTTTTGCAAATAAGCTGAAATATCACATTTACATGACTGTTCAGAACCTTTACTCAGTACTTTGTTGAAGCACCTTTGGCAGCGATTACATCATCTTCTTGGGTGTGATGCTACAAGCTTGGCACATCTGTATTTGGGGAGTTTCTCACATTCTTCTTTGCAGATCCTCTCAAGCTCTGTCAGTTTGTATGGGAAGCATTGTGGACAGCTATTTTCAGGTCTCTCCAGAGATGTTTCATCGGGTTCAAGTCCGGGCTCTGGCTAGGCCACTTGGCCACTTAACAACATTCAGAGACTTGTCCCGAAGCCACTCCTGCGTTGTCTTGGCTGTGTTCTTCGGGTAGTTGTCCTGTTGGAAGGTGAACCCATGCCCCAGTCTGAGGTCCTGATCGCTCTGGAGCATGTTTTTCATCAAGGATCTCTCTAATTTGCTCCGTTCATCTTTGCCTCGATCCTGACTAGTCTTCTAGTCCCTGTCGCTGAAAAACATCCCCACAGCATGATGCTGCCACCACCATGCTTCACCGTAGGAATGGTGCCAGGTTTCCTCCAGATGTGATTCTTGGCATTCATGCCAAAGTGTTCAATCTTGATTTCATCAGACCAGAGAATCTTGCTTCTCATGGTCTGAGAGTCCTTTAGGTGCCTTTGGGCAAACTCCAAGCTGGCTGTCATGTGCTTTTTACTGAGGAGTGGCTTCTGTCTGGCCGCTCTACCATAAAGGCCTGATTGGTGGAGTGCTGCAGATATGGATGTCATTCTGGAAATTTCTCCACAGAGGAATTCTAGAGCTCTGTCAGAGTGACCATCGGATTGTTGGTCACCTCCCTGACCAAGGACCTTCTCCCCCGATTGCTCAGTTTGGCCGGGCGTCAAGCTCTAGGAAGAGTCTTGGTGGTTCCAAACGTTTCCATTTAAGAATGATGGAGGCCACTGTGTTCTTGGGAACATTCAATGATGCAGAATTTATTTGATGAGTCTTCCCCAGATCTGTGCCATTACACAATCCTGTCTCTGAGCTCTACAGACAATTCCTTCGACCTCATGGCTTGGTTTTTGCTCTGACATGCATTGTCAACTGTGGGACCTTATATAGACAGGTGTGTACCTTTCCAAATCATGTCCAATCATTTTAGTTTACCACTGGTGGACTCCAATCAAGTTGTAGAAACATCTCAAAGATGGTCAGTTGAAAGAAGATATACCTGAGCTCCATATCGAGTCTCATAGCAAAGGGTCTGAATACTTATGTAAATAAAGGATTTATTTATTGTATTTTTTTATACTTAAAAAAAAATTGTAAACTGTTTTCACTTTGTCATTACGGGTATTGTGTCTAGATTGCTGAGGATTTGTTGGTATTTAATACATTTTAGAATAAGGCTGTAATGTAACAAAATGTTGAAAAAGTCAAGGGGTCGGAATATTTTTTGAATGCACCGTATATCATTCTCTATTGTAAACTCAGCAAAAAAATAAACATGCTCTCACTGTCAACTGCGTGTATTTTCAGCCAACTTAACATGTGTAAATATTTGTATGAACATAACATGATTCAACAACAGACATACAGTACATTGAACAAGTTCCACAGACATGTGACTGGAATAATTGAAAATGGATAATGTGTCCCCGAACAATGGGGGGGATCAAAAGTAACAGTCAGTATCTGGTGTGGCCACCAGCTGCATTAAGTACAAAAGTGCATCTCCTCCTCTTGGACTGCACCAGATGTGCCAGTTCTTGTTGTGAGATGTTACCCCACTCTTCCACCAAGGCACCTGCAAGTTCCCAGACATTTCTGGGGGGAATGGACCTAACACTCACCCCCCGATCCAACAGGTCCCAGATGTGCTGAATGGGATTGAGATCCGGGCTCTTCGCTGGCCATGGCAGAACACTGACATTTCTGTCTTGCAGGAAATCACTCACAGAATGAGCAGCATGGCTGGTGGCATTGTCATGCCGGAGGGTCATGTCAGGATGAGCCTGCAGGAAGGGTACCACATGAGGGAGGAGGATGTCTTCCATGTAACGCACAGTGTTGAGATTGCCTGCAATGACAATAAGCTCAGTCCGATGATGCTGTGACACAGTGCCCCAGACCATGACGGACCCTCCACCTCCAAATCGATCCCGCTCCAGAGTACAGGCCTTGGTGTAAATCTCATTCCTGTGACGATAAACTCTAATCCGACCATCACTCCTGGTGAGACAAAACCACGACTCGTCGTTTGCCAGTCCTGTCTGGTCCAGCGATGGTGGGTTTGTGCCCGTAGGCGACGTCTGTAAGCTGTTAGTGTCCACAGGTGCATGTTCATTAATTGTTTATGGTTCATTGAACAAGCATGGGAAACAGAGTTTAAACCCTTTACAATGAAGATCTGTGAAGTTATTTGGATTTTTCTGATTATCTTTGAAAGACGGTCCTGAAAAAGGGACACTTCTTTTTTTGTTTAAAGTTTTAAAGTTGAAATCCTAATGCTTGATACACACAGAGTATTAGAGGCTTATTTTGGATATGTATTTTCAATCAAAAAACTGCATGCTACACTGAAAATGGAGATAGGAGAGAATGTCCTTCATTTGCAAACTTCTATGCTCTGCAAACAGCTTTCTACTGCCACAATGGCAACCTCAGCATTTCTAAAAACATAATTCATGTTTGTTAGTTCAGGTCCAACGACGACAGAAATACACAGAAAAACAACCTTTACAAGGAGGGTAAAAAGTCACAGCATCAAAAATGTATCACCAAGTTTTTATTTTCAGTTTGGTCTTTTGTTTAAAAAAGGTACTAGGCATTAGAAAACAAATTATACCTCCACCGAGGAATGTGTGTCAGTCTATTTCACAGTGTATTTTATCTAACTGCAGTTAGTAAACCAGGTTCAACCAAATAACCACATGCTACCTGTCAATGCCAGATCTAGGAAAGAGAAAAAGGTTAGCCGAAATACAGCACAAAAAAAAGATGACCACCATCATTTGTATGATCAGTTTTATTGGCAAATATTGGCTTCAATAGGCTAGTGGTTGTGATTTCAGTCAACACAGATCTCAGTTGTCGACCTCCTGCATATCCTAGGGGACGATTAGTATTCGAATGCTAAGAGAATACAAAGCAATAACATATATAGACCACAAGTCAGATGCAATATTTCTAGTCTCTCTTTTTTCCCACCTTATATTTGTTCTGAAATACTTTGTGACTCTTTTGATCTTCGAGTCTGGACTGGACCAAACTCTTCAAGTCAGGATTTAAGTCAGACCCTGCGTTTTTATTTGTGTGTGAAGTTAAAAGCTGCTCAACATCGTTTTGCCAGAATTATACAATTGGCAGTTCTCAAAGCAGGTCTTAGGTGGCCTGGATGGATCACCCAAAATGGTCACCTGGCTTAAGGCTTAAAGCACTGTTGCACACTAGCAACGGGGTCTTAAAGGGGGTTGCATGCCCTGAGAAGTGTAATGTAAGCCCTTTGCAGCTCGTAACTTCGGCGATGATGTACAATCAACCCAAATCCTTTGCAACAGCAGCAGTTTGTCAATGTGGATCCCTGTTTGGCTGCCATTCCAGTGTTACACAGACATACAGCTGTTTCTGTACTGCTGTTAAATTCCAATATCAGAGTTCCCGCTTAGTTTGCAAGGATTCACTCCAATTGTATTGCAATCCTGATATGCACTTGGCTGTGAGTGGATGGCTAGGTCATTGTTTTTAAACACTAGGCCTATTGTACACTGAGATTTTTCCTTCACTGACTTTTATCTGAGGAGAGAAAGGTATCAGTAAAATAAAAGCAGAAATACAAGGTGTTTTTCAGAGATTAGGGTCTGTAAATTAATAGCAAACATTTCTGAAATTCTGAAACAATATCCTAGTTTGCTGTTTCAGGAAAGTTAGCTTGAATCTCCTTTGTGAAATGCCCCTCTGCTCAGAGGAATATTCACTTCAGATTCGGATTGAAATATATATGTAATTTTTTGTGGTAGCATTACTGTGCAAGTGTTACTGAAATCAAAATAGACTTCTGCCATAGTCAAACTGTGGTCATTATGTTCATGCAATTTAGCGCATAAGCTGCTAGATAGGCCACAGTACGTGTTAGTTAGGGCTCTATTCAATCAGATCTGCTTTAGCCGACATCCGCATAGGGGTTGTTTTTGCGGTGTTGGAACTGTGTTAGAGCTGTCAAATCCACATGTGGCTCCTGGCATTATACCTAAAGGGGATGTTGCAATTGGCTGCACGGAGTAGAATTAAGAGAAATCCCTTGTAGCCTTGTTTCCAGGTTCAAACACTGGAATGTGAGACGTAATCTACACCTTGAATACGGTGACAGAAATCCTCATTTCATTGAATGATTTTCAATTACTTCTCTGTAGCCTACAATTTTAATGCGAATGGGACGGTAGTGGCTTTGCAACAATGATCAAGACCAGCTGCTCACCAATTTGACAGCTCTAATGCAGTTCCACCTCCAACAGCGCCAAAACAAGCCGCTATATAGATGTTGGCTAAAGCTGATCTGATTGAATATAGCCCTTAGAAGATAACTCATCCAGTCCATTTCAACCATAGTACCGTGTTATTATGTGACCAACATTTTGTATAACTAAAAATTGTATTGTCATATTATATGAGCAACGTATTACATGACTGAAAATGTTAAGGAATAACGCTTGTTTCAGCTTAGAAAATAGTCTTGGATCGGTTGTGGTATGAAGAAAAATTAGATTTTACAGTATTCATTAAAACAAATGTATCACAGTATTGGTAAGGTAATGAGCTGATGCTACTTCATGCAAATTAAGTCCTGATATGCATCTTTTGTTTATTGGTGGTGTTGTTGTTTTTCTTTGATGGTTATATGGGTTTGGTGCTCAGGGCTAAGCCCTTTCCTCTTCACTGCTGGCCCTTGAAGCAGTAGACGCCGAAGAGCTTTTGCTTCTTGTCGGGGAATCCCACGAAGCGCACAGCCGCCTCTGTCGGGCTGCAGTTCCTGCGGGGTCTGGAGATGGGGTAGCGGACACTGCCGTCAGCCAGCCAGCCAGAGTCGCAGCGGTCATAGCCGTTCAGCTTCCATGCAGCATACATCTGACCCACCTTGGCTATCTCAGCTCCGTCATCCTGGCACGCCTGAGCAGCCTCGTTGAACGTTAGCTTGTCGGGCTGCACCAGCCAGTAGAAGCGGCCTGAGGTCAGAGAGGGAAGACGGCCAAAGGAAAAAGGAGGATTTTGGTTGGGTTGCCTCATTTTAAAGAGAGGTCAATTAGATAAGCTGATGAACTCTTCCCTACTGTAATGTATGTATTTCTACTACTTTTGTTCTAATAATAGATACTGCATGTCCAATGACTTCCTCAAAAACAACCATATAAAGCAGACAAACTCACCGTTGACGGCAGAGGTGAAGCAGAAGACATCGTAGTGGCTTTTGGACTTGTCGCGCTGGCCGTAGCTTCTCAGGCCCGCACCGGAGTTGACTCCTCCACAGGCCTGTCTGGGGTTGGTTATGGGGTACTGCACGGAGCCGTCGTTCAGCCAACCGGCATTGCACCAGTCAAGGCCACTCCTCCAGGCCTTGTAGAGCTGGTCGAAGGAGGCCACCACAGAGTCCTGGTCCAGGCAAGCCTGCTCGGCATGGTGGAAGTTGAGGTTGTATCGACCCAGCCGTGGGGAGTAAGGGAACACCACACCTGGGAATGAGCAAGGAGCTGGGGTTAATATCATAGCTAATGTGGCTCTTAGGCTACATGGAGCACCCATTCAGGTAAATGCCAACTGAACTCGCTATTGTTGTTATTCTATTGTAAGACAACTATTAGCGAGTCGGAATCGATTGTTATCCATTTTATGACATGCTCTTTTTTGAATGTGTCCTTACGTGAATGTTTCTTTTGTGTCTTTAATTGAATCACCACAGCGGATAGAGACCCATGGCATAGTTATGCATGTTATATAACTACCGTTCATGGAAACCTACCATACATTAAAACATACAGACACACATAAAACACAGTATATCACAGCATACTCTAGGAGAGGAATATTATTCTAACACACAGTCCATCTGAATACAGATACATTTGGATTTATGTTTTACACACTCACCCTCCTGTGGGTTTGCAGACCCAGCCAGCCAGTAGGATAAAGAATGTGTGTGGTCCTTGGGTCTAGACTGGACCATTCATGAGGGATTGGGGGTTTCTGACATACGATCTGATAGTATATGTTAGTGAGTGTAAGCTATTGCTGTTCTTGGTTCTGCAGCTCCTGGTGAGTGATAAAAGAGCAGCCGCCCTCCAGAGAGGATTCAGACTTTTCTAACTGATTAATTCTGTGGTATTCTGCCCCTCAGCAGGGAAGGGAGATACATCTCACGCTGTTTACGTTTTAATTAGGCTGTAACAGCCAAGCTAGCAAATACATTAGGCCAGAACAAGACTCCAAAGCACTATAACACAAAGCACAATCATCAACTGTGTACAGCAAATGGAACCTCTGGTGTCAATCATTTGGTGGTTCAGTTATGTGATTTTACAGCCGTAAAACAGCCCCTTAGGCATTATGGTTATGTAATTGAATTAATTCCCTTCTTGACTCAGACTTTGCTGGTTCACTCCTCGGTTGTCCTGACCAGTATTTTATGTGTGTCCGGCCTACAAACAAATGTAATCCCTTATATGTGTGAAATGTAGTCCAGTGTGGCTCAGTTGGAAGAGCATGGCACTTGCAATGCCAGGGCTGTGGGTTAAATTCCCATGGGGGACCAGTATGAATATGTATGGACTCACTACTGTGACTCACTCTGGATAAGAGTCTGCTAAATGCCTAAAATGTAAAGTTCTGTGAGGGAAAGGTGGCTTTCGTTTGGCTGTAGTGATTGTTGACATACTGTTTAGGAGATGCAATGTTCTTGGAAAGCGGCAGGTAGCCTAGTGGTTAGAGCGTTGGACTATAAGCAAAAGGTTGCAAGATTGAATCCCCGTGCTGACAAGGTACAAATCTGTCCTTCTGCCCCTGAACAAGACACTTGACCCACTATTTCCTAGGCCATCATTGAAAATAAGAATTTGTTCTTAACTGACTTGCCTTGTTAAATAAAAGGTACAAATAAAAAAGCACTGAATTGGACTTCAACAGCCCTTCTTTATCCCTTGTTAATGTACTTCGTGTCACTGCTAGCTAACAGAGAGGGTTGCATTTGGCCCTTGGTGGTTTAGAAACAACTAAGAGCCGATAAAGCAAAAACAATGCCCTGTAACACATTAGATTGTTACATCAGCATCTGTAGTTTCATCTTTGACACAAGCCTGCATCCCATGGTAGCCTAGTGCTAGCTGAGTGTTTGACTGTCAGATGTATACAGCTTCAAACAAGAGAACATTTAATTGGATTACTTTGAGGGAAAATCACAACCAGTACTGAGGCTTTTCATTGGGCATGACTTTGTCCCAATGTTAACAATAGACAGTTGTTCCAGCCTGTTTTCATTATGGCCAGCTAGCTAGCTGTTCTCTATTAAAGATCCCTTTTCTTAACCTGGAGCAAAATCTGCTCAGGCGGTCTTGGCCCAGATGGGAACTATGACCGTGTAATAGTATTCAATAGATTCAGGCTGACTCAGTTTTATGAATAGAATGTAAAAAAAAAGTTGTATTTGTGCCACATATTAAAAGGAAGAACAGGACTCCTTTCACAATTATGTAAATAGTACTGTATGAGCAAGGAGGATGTTCGAATCGATGCGGAGTGGGATTAGTTCAGATGGAAAATGTGTTTTCATGTACTGCAGTGAAAGGCTGTTTGAATATTATCAGCACAAACTCTGAAAAATGAACAAAAGCTGTCTTTTTTGTCTTTTGTATTTCTACACATAAATCAATATAATGGTGGTGAGGTGTTGAAAATAAGGAAACAGGCTCTGGTCTTGAAACCATTATTTCTTGGCTCTGGTCTTGAAACCATTCATTTCTTCCAGACAGTAGTTTATGGGGTAGGGTCATGAAAACCTCCTGTCCTTATTTACAGGGTAACAAAAGTCTATTAACACCATAAAGACAGAACAGTGAGGACAAAATTAAATGGAGGGTGGTGACGTGATGTGCGGGATGATGAGATGAGATGGCCATCGCTGAGCAGGGGGAGGAAGTAAAAAGATAAAGATTTACCGTCGCTGTAGCCTACACTACCTTGCACCTCCAAGGTAACCTCATGAATGACATCGTCCATGCCATCAATGACTTCACAACGGAACTTTCCCATGTCGTCCAGGGACACGTCGTTGATGAGCAGTGAGGCGTCATCATCGTCAGCCTCCAGTAGGCGGACACGGCCCAGGAAGCTGCCGTAGCTCTTCTTGTGGAAGCCCATGGACACCAGCACATCTTCCTCCAGTGACTCATCTGCAGACAGCTTGGTCCACTTGATCCTTATGCCCACGCGGCCGAAAGACATCCCATGCCGGCGGTGGAGCCGGCATGGTAGAGTGATGTTGGAGCCGCGACTGGCAAACACACGATCACCAAGTTCAGTCTCTGTGAAGGACAAGAAAAGGTGTTACTAAAAGAGAGTTACTAAAGCATCAGAAGAATACAGTAGAATACATAACAAAGTTGCATTAACTTCGTCCACGGGACAGTTGAGCTAACGTAAGCTAATGCGACTGGCATGAGGTTGTAAGTAACAAGAAAAGTTCCCAAGACAAAGGCATATCTGATATTGTTAGAAATCTTAAATTATAGTTAATCTAACTGCACTGTCCAATTTACAGTAGCTATTACAGTGAAAGAATACAATGCTATTGTTTGAGGAGAGTGCGCAGTTTTGAACATGAAAAGTTATCAATAAACAAATTAGGCACATTTGGGCAGTTTTGATACTACATTTTGAACATAAATGCAATGGTTCATTGGATCAGTCCAGCACTTTGCAGATACACTGCTGCCATCTAGTGCCCAACATCTAAATTGCTGCTGGGCTGGAATAATACATTATGCCCTTTCCACTTGCATTTCAAAGATGATAATACAAAAAATACAAAAGAACGGTTGTTTTTTTCTTTGTATTGTCATTTACCATATCTATTGTGTTATATTCTCCTACATTCCTTTCACATTTCCACAAACTTCAAAGTATTTGCATATCCTTGCTTCAGGGCCTGTTAGAGGCAGTTAGATTTGGGTATGTCATTTTAGGCGAAAATTGAAAAAAAGGGGCGGATCCTTAAGAGATTTTAATTGCTGGTGTCAGTTCAGACGTGTCACATTTTAATGTTTTGAGTAATGCATTTATTTTAAAGATTGATGTGCGAGGACATACAATTTTACAAGATGGCCCTCAATAATTATGGTTTTGCATGCGTTTCATTGGCAAGCATAAAAGCAGTAAAAGATCTCTGAAAAATGCCCCTCTCAACATTGCCTAGAAACACACACACACACACACACACACACACACACACACACACACGTGGTATAAAGTACATCTTAAGTATTTTTTGGGATAATCTGTACTTTACTTTACTATTTATATTTTTGACAACTTTTACTTTGAATTTTATTCTGTAAGAATCTAGTGAATTAAGTATATTTTAAAAGAAGAACTAAGACTTTCACTCAATCAGTATTTTACTGGGTGACTATCAGTTTTACTTGATTAATGTTAGAGTACATTTACTTTTACTCAAGTGTAACATTTGAGTACCTTTTCCACCACTGCACACACACTCTCCCTCTTCCCCTCTCTGTAGTAGCCAATCAGCTATATCATCAAAGTAGCCCTTCAGTCCTAAATAGATTCAGCTTTTGGAACCAGCCAGTCTCCCGCCTCTGCAAATCATCTGCACCTAGCTCTCACCAAACTATATACCATGACCAGCTCTGGCAGTTAACAAATTCAACGTTAATCCACATTAACCCCCAAAATGAAATGTTTATCTTTCACCCGCCCCAGCTGACTTGTGTAAAACATGAGTTGGGCATCCTGCTATTCAGCATTTACAAAACAAGGTGACTAAACGGTTTGCAAACAGACACGTTTTCCCTCATGTTATGGCCATCATCATTCTTTCCCTTCCTCCCTCCCTCCTGGCCTCCCTCCAAACCAGGCCACCCTTCAGTTCAGAAAGGTAGCTGCTATCAGTCACTCCACGTGAGTTCCCACAATCTCCCTGACCTACAGGCCCTTTATGAGAGTGGTGCTTTGTGGGGACCCCACCCAGTGGTTGCCTACACACAGCCCACTGAGCCCAGGCAGGGACATGATGGATGCACTTGACCCATGACCCACTCACCACTGGTGCAGCCACAACCAATAAAGCTGTGTGTAGAGCCCCAGGATATATAGCCCCCTGGGCCAGACAGAGCAGCCAGTGGTCACCACACATCAGCCTCTTCTTAAATATATGGGGTAGTAAATTAAAGGGTTTAAATAGCACAATGCTGACACATCACACTTCAATGAACTATACAAACTTGGCAAAAAGACAAACAGTTTGTCTATATGATCGAGAGTAAGAGTAAAATAAGCATTTCCTGTTATATATGCAGTGGTGGAAAAAGTACCCTATTCGTATACTTGAGTAAAAGTCAAGATACCTTAACAGAAAATGACTCAAGTAAAAGTGAAAGTCACCCAGTAAAATACTACTTGAGTAAAATGTTTTGTTTTTAAATATACTTAAGTATCAAAAGTAAATGTAATTGCTCAAATATACTTAAGTATCAACAGTAAGGAAGTATGGAAACACATATCTGGTGAGAAAATGTGCATATTGTTTTTATGGAGATTTGAGAAAATTCACATTTACATCTGTCGCCAATTGGATGGAAACCTACAATAGCTTATGACTCGAAAGGGGACTTGGTTCTTTCCAAAGGTGGCTGATGATTTCTACAGGCATACTCTGCTCAAAAGGGAGGGGATGTGAAAATTCTGCTTTGTTTGAGAACGTTATGTACGGTAACATACAGGCAGTGGTGTAAAGTACTTGTGTACAAATACTTTAAAGTACTAAAGTAGTTTTGGGGGGAATCTGTCCTTTACTTTTAATTTTTTTATTTTTCACTTTTACTTCAGTACATTGCTAAAGAAAAGAATGTACTTTTTACTCCATACATTTTCCCTGATACCCAAAAGTACTCATTATGTTTAGAATGTTTAGCAGGAGAGGAAAATGGTTAAATTCACAAACTTATCAAGAGAATATACCTGGTCATCCTACTGCCTCTCTGGCTCACTCACTAAACACACATGCTTTGTTTGTAAATTATGTCTGACTGTTGGAGTATGCCCCTGGCTATCCATATGTACAAATAAAAAAATGTATTTTTGCTGTCTGGTGTGCTTAATATAAGGAATTTGAAATGATTTATACTATATTTTACTTCCTCGACTAACCTATGCCCCCACACATTGACTCTGTACCGGAACCCCCTGTATATAGCCTCGTTACCGTTATTTTATTGTTGCTCTCTAAGTATTTGTTATTTTGCTATTTTTTTTATATATTCAGTTTATTTAGTAAATATTTCTTAACACTTATTTTTCTTAAAACTGCATTGTTGGCTAAGGGTTTGTAAGTAAGCATTTCACTGTAAGGTCTACAGCAGTTGTATTCGGCGAAAAAATTCTGTGTACATTCGGAATTGTTTGGCGAGCTACTCATAGGTGATTTACTGGTTGGAGACCCCTGGCCTATATGATGAGATTATTGTTATGGACAAAAGAGCAAGATTATTATATTTTTTTCAAACTGCAGCAAAGCATCCATTATCATGTTACTAGAATAAAACCCTGAATATTTTTTGAAAAGGACAATCAAGCTCATCACCTTGTAGTTTCACCACCCTGTGAAGTTCATCATAATATATATTGTCTGTATCCTAATAAACTGCATGCTTTTCCGAAAACTCCATGTGTTCCCACAATCTCTCTGACCTCCAGACCCTTCACAACAATATTTGTGCATAAAAGCGTTTCCTCCGACATATCTCGTATTCTTAATTTTACCGACACAGAAAGATGCCACCTTGTCTAGTGTATTTTGATTTGTCGACATTTGGAAAGTTTACGGAAAAAACGTTCTGTTTCAAATAGGCCTGTAATGACATTTTTTTTTATCCGACAAGTACTTTACTCACTTTACTCATAAAAAGGTTGGATAGATACCTGGTTGGTCAAAATACGTCAGCAGCTACTAACTAGTGTCCGCAGTCGTCCTAGTCGGTGTGTAAGCTTAACAAAATAATATGCTTCTCTCTCTCCTGCTTTCCCTTCCTCCCTTCTGTGTCTGACTGTCTCTCCTGGTTTCTCTATTCCTCTTTCTCTCCTTCCTTTCCTCTTTATTTGAATCACTACCAGGTACTCCAGGTTAACAGCCTTCCACTCTGATCATTTCTCCCCCACACCCCAACTGCTTCCACCCCTGATTTTCACCCATCCTCTCTAAACCCCATAACCCCATTCTTCCATGCACACAGAGCAAATAGCCGACATGTGGCTCGGCTTAATAGTGGCCTACACGTTATCAGTTGCACGCTATCCTGCAGAGGGGTTTAATGAGCAGAAGCTGTGCTGCCTGACAAATGTAATCTCACCCTATATCCCTAACTCCAACCGCTCTTTCATTTCCTTCCTTTCCTCTGGGCTGCAACTCACTCACCACCATCCCTCCCCTCCATACCCACCCAGACACCTTGCCTCCATGCAGGCAGGCAGGCGCACCAAACGCATGCCAAAGGGTTTACTAAGCAGAACAAAAAATCCCACTTCTTAAAAGAATGGGGCATGGAGAGTTTCATGAAGAGGCCCAGTATCTTTGTATGAATTCTCCCTCTGTCACTGGCTTATGACTCAGAGCTTCTCTCTGCCTCATAAATTCTGGACTTGGGAAGCCGTTGAGTGAAGTTTCATTGGAAACTGAAAGCCCAGAATGACTGATCAAACCGGGAGCGCGTGACAATGTCAACGGCAGTCGGCCAGATGTGACGCCATCCAGGATTTATCCCTAAACTTTTCTGATTCTTATTCAACAGATACGAGGTTAAAATAATACAAAATAAACTTGTTTGTCTGATTTATAGAAACATTGTTCTAGCGCTCATAAACCACTGGCTGAGGTTCATAATCCCTGAACATAAGAGGCTGGGGATGGGGTGTACATGGTACAAATAAGAGATCTCATAGCTACCAGGAAACACTATGCGGTTGAACGTAAACTAAATAAAACCTGTATATTGAGACCCCATACAGCACATAGACTGACCACATGCATATGAAACATCAAGAACAGACAGATCCTGTACAAAAAAAGACTATGCAAAGAATGCACATGTAAAGATATATTGGTGAACAAAGAATGACACTGTAAAGATACATTGGTGAACCTTTGCACCCCAAAAAAAATCCCAATTCCAGTAGTGATGTGAGTGTAAGACTGCTCTTTTACCCCTGTCCCTGCTACCCGAGTTACCAGTGGAGATATATTGCCCTTGAGTGTATGTGGCCCCAAGTAATATACACTGCACTCATAAAATGACAGCTTGGCATGTGTATTTAACCACTTGGCAAGCAGCTAAATATTCTGTCATATATCAAGCCTTAGCTTATTTATACAAGGCTATTTCTGTGGGGTCAAGGGTTCCCCCTAATTGTCAGATGTAACGTATAGAAACGGCTCATTAAACCATTACCCCCCCCCCACACATATATTTTGTTAAGGGTGGGGTGAAAATGAAAAAGAGGAGAGAATTAATAAATGAACACATGTGCATGACAATTAAAAAGTACAGCAGAAGCCAAGACCTACTGCCATTTTTACGATCATACACAATTCTCTCTCACTCCATAAATTCTTACAGTACCGCGTTATTGGAAACAGCTGTGTCTTTGAGAGCGTAGCAACGTAGGGCAATAAATGAACAGTAACATCATAATGGAATAAATTAAAAGTAACATCATAAAGGAATAAATGAACAGTAACATCATAATGGTCCAACGTTGCCATGCGGAATATACTGTATGTTCGGCGTCTACAGAAGTTAAATAATGTTATCCTAACCTTATGTTAATAACTTGGTGTAATTGTGGTCTTTGAGATGTTGAAGGCGCAACCGAGGAAGTTGATTAGTCACTAATTAGCCTATAAGCCTACATCAGTATGTATACAGTGAGAGAGTATGTTACACAGCTGTAACTACATGTGTATCATTGAGTGATAAACCACACCAACCCAGGCCTGCTAGACAGGCTATCCTTTACAACATCCTACAGCTCTGCACAGCTAGCCTGAATCAATAAGAAGATGGAGTTAACAGGCATAGCTGTGACCAAGGCACACACCTACACACACACCCTTGGCACGTGCCCAAAAAACGTCCACTCTCTCTCATACACACACGCATGCATGTACGAGAGACTGAAAAACAGCTTCTATCTCAAGGCCATCAGACTGCTAAACAGCCATCACTAACATAGTGCCAACATACAGACTCAAATCTCTGGCCACTATAAATGGACTAAATAAAAGGTATCACTAGTCACTTTAAATAACGGCACTTTAATAATGTTTTACATATCCTACATTACTCTTCTCATAGGTATATACCGTATTCTATACCATCTACTGCATCTTGCCTATGCCGCTCAGCCATCGCTCATCTATATATTCATGTGTACATATTCTTATTCATCCCTTACATTTGTGTGTATAAGGTAGTTGTTGTGAATTTGTTAGATATTACTGCATTGTCGGAACTAGAAGCATTTCGCTACACTCGTATTAACATCTGCTAACCATGTGTATGTTTTTTTATTTGATTTGACAAACACACACATCCACGCATACACACAAACGTCAACTCCCCCCATATACATTTTTATGTTGCGGGTAACAATTTCATATTTTCTGAAGTCTCTACTAACCAAGGATAAGGGAGCCAACCTGATCCCATCTTCCACTTTTACCTTGCAATCCTATTGGACATCATTCCACTTGCCAATCAACATTGTCCATCGTCTTATGTTGTCGTATGCTATTGACTCTACATCTATTGTTCCATGGTAATATACGAAGACCTACAAAAAGGAGAGGGATCGCCTAGTTAGTGTTGAATGTGCAACATAACATCCACTTCATGAGCTAAATTATGTAACAAATGTTTCATTAGATTGTAACTTTCCGACAGTAGCCAGCAGACAGAAAACATATCCTTGTACAATAATTTCTCCGCTGCAGATAGGCTACAATAGCATACTGATGCGTGCATCTATCGAAATGCGATTTTATACTCACTCTCCAATTTTTTTATTGGGTTAAATCAAATATGCTTTTATTAGGCCAACATTTATTAAATTACCTTCATTTACAGCATGATGCAAGATATTTCGTTTGCAAGCCAGGGCCAAATTGCCTTGAGCGAGAAAGAGAATGTGATAATTTTATAAAATAGAAAAGAGTGATAACATTTTTGCATTAAATACCCTACTTCCTGAAAGTTGTGTATCGATTATATACTGTCTAGTATATGTGATGAATGATTATTACTGACAAACTACAGCTGCAGTGTTACTCCTTGGATTACCACATATAACAGGATTCCCCAACTGGTGGTTAATTTGGCCCACCGGTGGTTTTATTTGGCTCTCAAGTTTTCTGAGCAAAAAAAAACCCACAAAACCAAAGTTGTTTTTTTCATAGCGTTTTTTTTCTCCATTGTTGGACATGAAAGCCTGTAAAAACACTAGGAACTCAACTCCAAGTATCCCCACGGATAACAGAAGGACACGTGATCACATACAAATGTAAGCAAGGTTTGAAATGATTATGTCATTGTCAATTATTATATCTGTTTGGGCTTCTTGTGGTCAATCTGCAGTCTAAAAATAATGTGTAATTATGTTTCAGCCAAATAAACAAATAAACATGCAAACTTCTGACATCATCAGGAGTAGAACAAACGTTTACACAGACAAGACAGACAGAACAGCAGCATCTCATCTACAGACTCTGAGGAAGAGTATTTTTTTTTGCCTTTTGCTAGGATTTCTCTCTCTACCGTGATAGAGCGAACACATGCTGAAACTCAAATCCCCTGAGTCAGCCTACAGGACTGGACAAATTCATTCAAATACTCTTCACTTTTTACATCGAGGCTCTAGTTTGAGCTAGAACCATGTGTTTCTCAGTGGTATTGTACTATTGCATTTGGCAGTAAAATACCTCACAGTATTTGGTGTAGGCCACAGGTGCCATTTTTAAGTTAAACTCAATTGTGTAGCTTGAGCAGGTGCAATCTGAAAATGTCCCCCTCCAATTTTCCACTTCTCACTCCCTCCTAATAAATACATTGTAAAGGAACAAAAAAAAGGCCAAGTGGTCCATTTGTAGACATAATAATCAATTATCTACAGTTTACCTGTAAACAATTTTGAAAAATTCTGAACTAGAACCCAATTTGAGCTAAAATTCAAAAAGTACACATTTTCATTCTAAAAATAGTAGTTTGGTCCATATGCAGTGTAAAACCGTTAGTTTGTGATGTGTGGAAGCAAGCCATTGTGACTGACAGGCTGATTTATGCTCAGCCAGTGGCTCAGCTGTAAACCCTTAGTCAATGTGTCAGTGGTGAGTCAGACTGTGAATGGCATCCCAGAGAGGGATGTGTTACCAACCACTATAATGACCCTGCTGTTATATTAGTTTATGGTCCCACTTTACTGAGGCCTCACGGCACGCACATGCACACCCCTGCAACGATCACACACACACACACAGAGACACACACACACACTTACCTGCTGCGTCGACTGGTGCAGAAGCAGTGCTGTCGGTATCACTGTACACACTGCTGGCCAGGGTCAGAGAAAGCAAAGCGGTGTAAAGCAGAGCTCTCATTTTCTTTTTTTCACACCAAGGGGCCGCTTCACTGGAAATGCAAAGAACTTCAAAATTAAATATCACACTAATTTGCTAGGTAGCAAATGTATCAAAATCAAGAGTTCTTTGTTTGTTTGTTTTCTTTCTTTCTTTCGTTCTTTCTTTCTTTTACGAGGTGTGCCAGTAACTCTGGTGCAGCAGCCGTCGGTGGTGCTACTGGAAAGTTTGGGCTCCTTAGAGGTCCACACAAGTGCCTTTTATTGTAGCCCAGCATGGCTGAGACCACTCCCCCTCAAAGGGAGAGAGCCCATCATCCTGGCTCTCCTTCACCTCCCCACAATGTTAGGTGTCTCCGCGCTGGTCTCCCACTGGAGCAGAAAAGTTACACTATACTGTCCTCAAAGTGTCCCTCAGGAGAGCCCACTGAACAAAGAAACATATTCACAAATATTTGTATTGTGTCCATTCAGGTCCAAAGCAAAAAAAATACCTTTATCCACTCATTTTAATTACTTTCTGCTTTTTGGTGATCATTTTGTTCCTGTGACCACAATGCTGCTTCTTCCATGTTCTGTAGCGAGACTGCAGCACAACCTAAACTATTATAGTACTTTTACTATTGTTGTAAGTCCTGCTGTAATGTTTTACCTCCGCAACTGAAATCCAAGCACCTTTCCAGTTGAGAGGGGGGAAAGCATCATCTTAAATAGAGACGGCACCTGCCTGGGGTTTGTGTTGGGGTGTGTGAGGCCCTCCATGTGATTTTACCTGCTCTTTCTTTGCAGCTCTTGCTGATATTTCATTTATTTCTACATCCAGTGATGACGCAAGAACCTAAAACCTGCCTGGCTGCAAATCTGTACAGTGTACCCAAAGTTCACCTCATTGCAAATCCCTCTCCTTGCCTTCACGTTCTTTATTTTCCCCTAATCCCGTCCTTTCTTTGGTTTCTCAGTCTAACCTTCTCTGTACAGTGAAAGCCTATTTTCATTTCCTACCACTTAAAGTTGTTCTATGGCAGATGATTGCAATAATAACTGATGTAGATAGTGCCCTCTTCAAACTCTAATCTGGAAACCTCTTCAGGTCTTTCTAAACTGATTCGATGGGGCTGCTTAGGCTGTTCCGGGGTATGGTGGGTGTAGGGGAGTGTGTGGTCTGTCTTAATCATTTTCTCAGCCGTCCGGATGGTCCTTGAGTGACGGCAGCACTAGGACGGATGGACAAACCACAGATTGTGCCCTGGACCCCTCGATCACAAGAGTTGTTACAGCTGGGGAAATTCAAACTTTTTATATATTTTTTCCTCTCGGTCTCTCTATTTTTTTTAAACACCCTGAGATGTGACAACACCCCTGTCACAGAAGACCCTATGGGCCCTTGTTGTACAGACTAAAGACCCAGCTAATCACATCTTCCACACCTAAACCTCCGTCCACCGGAGATAGTACATAAGGTTTGAAGTCTCATGGCAGAGATAGGAACTCGGAACGTAAGCTAGCCAGGTGCAACTTCAACCGTCTACTTTAAGTTGGCAGCGGTAGGATTCAGTACAGTTTTTTATCTAAAATGCAAGGGAACTTACTGTATGGTGCAATATCACAGAGATGAATACCTTTGCCTATACTTTCAACAGATTCTAGTCCTGTGGTAGTTAAAGTTTGAGCAATTCCAAAGTAATTACAGGGACAATGTTTGGCAGATCGTATGAGCACTACATACCTGCTCTAGGCTGGTAAGTAACTCTAATGAATGGCTCTGTAACCACTGGGGGATTTCACCTCAACATACAAGTCTATCCAGTGTTTTCCTCTAATCAAAGCAAGCACCGCTGTGATTGTGGTAATTTTCACCCCCCATTGAGAGAAACACTTACAGACAAACCACAAGGGCAAATGTAGATCCAGCGAACACACCCACCATTCTGCATACAAACTTACAATGCTATTGAATCAGTTATTCTTGGATGTGAGCAGGTTTGAACAGTATTGTTTTACTCAAATGCTTCAACAGGAAGAATCACGTGTGTTTGGACACACAATCAACCTTTTGAGGACTTAACCGATACCTGACGTTCCCCAACTATTGGCTTTCTCGGTTACTTTAGCATTCCATGCTTAAATTTAAAAAAAAATAGTTTTCCTTTCCAATGGCAGCCTTCCGCATCTAAGATGGAAGGTGGCTGAGCTACAGCAGTGTTTGTCAGACCATGAGACGTCACAGAAACTTCAGTAGCGTACGAATGGTGCTCTACTTTCCCCGACAAGCGTCACAGGACTCGTCTGAAGTTAGTACCGCCGATCTGACAACTTCTGCCTGTAGTGTCCGCACAGTTTGGGCTACAAACTAATATGACCCCTCTATGGAAAGGGGAGACTCTTACGAACACGTACAGTGCCTTGCGAAAGTATTCGGCCTCCTTGAACTTTGCGACCTTTTGCCACATTTCAGGCTTCAAACATAAAGATATAAAACTGTATTTTCGTGAAGAATCAACAACAAGTGGGACACAATCATGAAGTGGAATGACATTTATTGGATATTTCAAACTTTTTTAACAAATCAAAAACAGAATAATTGGGCGTGCAAAATTATTCAGCCCCCTTAAGTTAATGCTTTGTAACGCCACCTTTTGCTGCGATTACAGCTGTAAGTCGCTTGGGATGTCTCTATCAGTTTTGCACATCGAGAGACTGAAATTCTTTCCCATTCCTCCTTGCAAAACAGCTCGAGCTCAGTGAGGTTGGATGGAGAGCATTTGTGAACAGCAGTTTTCAGTTCTTTCCACAGATTCTCGAATGGATTCAGGTCTGGACTTTGACTTGGCCATTCTAACACCTGGATATGTTTATTTTGAACCATTCCATTGTAGATTTTGCTTTATGTTTTGGATCATTGTCTTGTTGGAAGACAAATCTCTGTTCCAGTCTCAGGACTTTTGCAGACTCCATCAGGTTTTCTTCCAGAATGGTCCTGTATTTGGCTCCATCCATCTTCCCATCAATTTTAAACCATCTTCCCTGTCCCTGCTGAAGAAAAGCAGGCCCAAACCATGATGCTGCCACCACCATGTTTGACAGTGGGGATGGTGTGTTCAGGGTGATGAGCTGTGTTGCTTTTACGCCAAACATAACGTTTTGCATTGTTGCCAAAAAGTTCAATTTTGGTTTCATCTGACCAGAGCACCTTCTTCCACATGTTTGGTGTGTCTCCCAGGTGGCTTGTGGCAAACTTTAAACAACACTTTTTATGGATATCTTTAAGAAATGGCTTTCTTGCCACTCTTCCATAAAGGCCAGATTTGTGCAATATACGACTGATTGTTGTCCTATGGACAGAGTCTCCCACCTCAGCTGTAGATCTCTGCAGTTCATCCAGAGTGATCATGGGCCTCTTGGCTGCATCTCTGATCAGTCTTCTCCTTGTATGAGCTGAAAGTTTAGAGGGACGGCCAGGTCTTGGTAGATTTGCAGTGGTCTGATACTCCTTCCATTTCAATATTATCGCTTGCACAGTGCTCCTTGGGATGTTTAAAGCTTGGGAAATCTTTTTGTATCCAAATCCGGCTTTAAACTTCTTCACAACAGTATCTCGGACCTGCCTGGTGTGTTCCTTGTTCTTCATGATGCTCTCTGCGCTTTTAACGGACCTCTGAGACTATCACAGTGGACGTGCATTTATACGGAGACTTGATTACACACAGGCGGATTGTATTTATCATCATTAGTCATTTAGGTCAACATTGGATCATTCAGAGATCCTCACTGAACTTCTGGAGAGAGTTTGCTGCACTGAAAGTAAAGGGGCTGAATAATTTTACACGCCCAATTTTTCAGTTTTTGATTTGTTAGAAAAGTTAGAAATATCCAATAAACGTCGTTCCACTTCATGATTGTGTCCCACTTGTTGTTGATTCTTCACCAAAAAATACAGTTTTATATCTTCATGTTTGAAGCCTGAAATGTGGCAAAAGGTCGCAAAGTTCAAGGGGGCCGAATACTTTCGCAAGGCACTGTACATGTTTTGACCTATGACACCCACAAACCTCACAGGACTCGATCTTTTTGTGCCGGTAAAAGGAATTCTGTGACAAATTGCTCGGTAAACGATTTCTTGGGCAAGTATTGATAGAACAGAGATGTTATGTTGTGGTGTCCTCTTACCACAACTTGAAAAAGCATGCATTGTTTATTTAACTACAGATTAAATAAATTATTCATAACTTCACAGGGTGTTGAAAATTCAAGGTTATGAGCTTGGTGCTCCTTTCCAATAAATATTGAGATTTTAATCTGTATGCTAGTGACATGATGATCAGTGTTTAGCTACCAATTAACAACAAGAATCTTATCCATCTTATATTATAACCTAACCTGTCAACCTTATCAACTAATGGTTGTATGCATGAAAACCAGATTGGGCAAGTGTGCCATTTATCTCAACATCTTGCGTGACAAAACCATCGATAGATTGGAAAATGCAATGGAAGCACATTGAATTTACATTTTATATACGGCACATAACTTTTTTTATGTGCACTACATCATCATGCACAGCCTTTTATCTGTAACAAATCTGTTTTTATTGAAAATGCAAAAAAATTAAATGCAGATTTTATAATAATCTCATGAAATTCTGTCCCAAATTGGATGGAACCTAGCTAGTGTTTCGAACTTAATCACTGGCAATTGGCCTTTAACACCATTCTGTTGAAAGACTGCTTAAAAGCCTCTCATTTGATGTTTATTAGGATCCCCATTAGTCACTGCAAAGCATCAGCCTCTCTTTCTAGGGTCCACATGAAATGTGCCATAATACATAGTACAGAACATTATTAGTCATGGACTGAATTGCATACATTTTAAATGTCGCACACAGCCTATAGTACATATCAGTACATGCACACAATATCTATGTCTAATACATAGTACAGTACAAATTACTAAATGGCTGTGTCTCTTCACAGTCCCCTTTGTGTATTAAGCTGTTCGTTTATCAGTTATTTAAACTAGTTTTTGTTACATGTGTTCCCTCTCCGGCCTCTAGGTCACCAGGCTTGTTATGGAGCACAACTGTCACCATCGTTACGCGCACCTGCAAATCGTCAGACTCACCTGGACTCCATCACTTCCCTGATTGCCTTCCCTATATACGTCACTCGCTTTGCCTCCTTTCCGGGGCGTCATTGTCTCCATTTCAGTTTCATGTTTTTGTGCTGTTAGTATTAAAACACTCACTCCCTGAACTTGCTTCCCGACTCTCAGTGCACATCATTACAGAACGAATTGCAAAAATCGCTGAATTTGGAGACTTTTATCTCCCTCACCAACTTCAAACATCTTCTATCTGAGCAGCTAACCGATCGCTGCAGCTGTACATAGTCTATCGGTAAATAGCCCACCCAATTTGACCTACCTCATCCCCATATTGTTTTTATTTATTTACTTTTCTGCTCTTTTGCACACCAATATCTCTACCTGTACATGACCATCTGATCATTTATCACTCCAGTGTTAATCTGCAAAATTGTAACTATTCGCCTACCTCCTCATGCCTTTTGCACACAATGTATATAGACTCTTTTTTTCTACTGAGTTATTGACTTTAAAATGGTTTACTCCATGTGTAACTCTGTTCTGTCTGTTCACACTGCTATGCTTTATCTTGGACAGGTGCACTTGCAAATGAGAACTTGTTCTCAACTAGCCTACCTGGTTAAATAAAGGTGAAATAAAATAAAAATAAATTGCTAGCTTAAGTTACCTGGGGTGACAGAGAGCTCCATGTAGTCATCATGGCTCTGTTTCCCAGCGTCTGTTCTGGAACTGGGGACTGTAGAGACCACTGGTTGCATGTCTTCTGTTTTACGGATGAGTGTCCGAACTGTGTGCCAACTGCTTGAACAGACAGTTCGGTACCTTCAACACACATTAATACATCACATTAAGATCAATAGTGATAAAGTCAATTTCTCCGCAAATTTGAGCCAGAAAAGACTGGCATGCATGTTACTGACACTTTCCCTCCGTGTATAGTGCCTTCGGAAAGTATTCAGACCCCCTGACTTTTTTCACATTTTGATACGTTACAGCCTTATTCTAGAATGATTGAATAAAAAAAGTCCTCAGCAATCTACACACAATAGCCCATTTCTAGAAACCCGTTTTTGCCTTGTCATTATGGGGTACTGTGTGTAGATTGATGAGAAGAAAACAAATTCAATTATATCAATTTTTTAGTAAAGCTGTAGCCAAAACAGGTTTTTAGAAACTTTTGCAAATGTATAAAAACACAAACAGAAAACTTTTTACATACAGTGGGGCAAAAAAGTATTTAGTCAGCCACTTATGTGCAAGTTCTCCCACTTAAAAAGATGAGGCCTGTAATTTTCATCATAGGTACACTTCAATTATGACAGACAAACTGAGAGAAAAAATCCAGAAAATCACATTGTAGGATTTTTAATGAATTTATTTGCAAATTATGGTGGACAATAAGTATTTTTATGTTTCTACAACTTGATTGGAGTCCACCTGTGGTAAATTCAATTGATTGGACATGATTTGGAAAGGCACACACCTGTCTATATAAGGTCCCGCAGTTGACAGTGCATAAAATCAGAGCATAAACCAAGCCATGAGATCGAATTAATTGTCCGTAGAGCTCCGAGACAGGATTATGCTGATGCACAGATCTGGTGAAGGATCACCAAAACCATTTTGCAGCATTGAAGGTCCCCAAGAACACGGTGGCCTACACCATTCTTAAGTGGAATAAGTCTGGAACCGCCAAGACTATTCCTAGAGCTGGCCGCCCCACCAAACTGAGCAATTGGAGGAAAAGGACATTGGTCAGGGAGGTGAACAAACACCCGATCGTAACTCTGAAAGAGCTCTAGAGTTCCTCTGTGGAGATGGGAGAACCTTCCAGAAGGACAACCATCTTTGTAGCACTCCACCAATCAGGCATTTTTTGTAGAGTGGCCAGACGGAATCTACTCCTGAGTAAAAGGCACATGACAGCTCGCTTGGAGTTTACTAAAAGTCACCTAAAGACTCTCAGACCATGAAAAACAAGATTCTCTGGTCTGATGAAACCAAGATTGAACTCTTTGGCAAAGCGTCATGTCTGAAGGAAACCTGGCACCATCCCTACGACAAAGCATGGTGGTGGCAGCATCTTGCTGTGGGGGATGTTTTCTGCGGCAGGGACTGGGAGACTAGTCAGGATCAAGGCAAAGATTAACAGAGCAAAGTACAGAAAGATCCTTCATGAAAACCTGCTCCAGAGCACTCAAGACCTCAGACTGGGGCAAAGGTTCACCTTCCAATAGGACAACGACCCTAAGCACACATCCAAGACAACGCAGGAGTGGCTTCAGAACAAGTCTCTGAATTACTTTGAGTGACCCAGCCAGAGCCCAGATTTGAACCCAATCTGACATCTTTGGAGAGACCTGAAAATAGCTGTGCAGCAATGCTCACCATCCAACCTGACAGAGCTTGGGAGGACCTGCAGAGAAGAATGGGAGAAACTCCATAAATACAGGTGTGCCAAGCTTGTAGCATCATACCCAAGAAGACTTGAGGCTGTAATCGCTGCCTACAGTGCTTCAACAAAGTACTGATGAATTGGTCTGAATAATTATGTAAATATGATATTTCAGTTTATTTTAATAAACTAGGAAACATTTCTAGAAACCTGTTTTTGCCTTGTCATTATGGGGTACTGTGTGTAGATTGATGAGAAGAAAACAAATACAATTTTATCAATTTTATAGTAAGGCTGTAGCCAAACATTTTTTGGGGAAAAGTCAAGTGGTCTGTATACTTTCCAAAAGCACTGTAATACGTGATGCTTTGTTCTGGACCAACTGCAATTTACGTACCTATGCCCTTCTTTGCAGCACATGGCCACACAGCTGGGCAGTAGTCCAGGTGCGACAAAACTCGACTGAGATGTCAAGAACGAAGAGCAACATCCAGCAGATAAGTCTCCTCAAATTGCTCAATAACCACAGTATTCAATAATTGATCAAAACGAGGTTTGCGCTGAGCGAGTGATTTGTCCCCAAAATTATGCTTTTAGTTTTCAAGATATTTAGCACCAGCCTGTTGCTCGTTACCCATTATAATTCCGCCTGGAGCTCTTTGTTAAGTTTCTCAGTTATATATTTTACTGTTGTGGCCGATGTGTATACTGTTTGAGTCGTCACCGTATATAGACACATAGGCTTTATTCAATTGTTCTTGTTCTTGTTCTTTACTGACTTGTGTAGTTAAATAAAGATTAACTTTAAATTTTAACTTCAATACGCACACCTGTGCCTCATCATTAGGCACACCTGGACTTCATCACTTCCCTGATTGCTTCCCTTTATTTAGCCCTCTGTTGTCATCAGTCTTAACATGCTATTGTTTTTTCTCTCATGTTCAGTACACTTCCCATGTTTGTTCTTTTGTATCTGTTCAGTATTATAACACCTTCTGCACCTGCTTTCTGACTGGCGTATAAGAATAACATCTCACAATATGGAAGCAGCAGAAGATTCAACCTAGACGGTTAATTAGCAAAGCCATCTACTCCAACACGACGACCAGCTGGCAAAATGGTTACGGCAATGGAGGAGGTCCTCGGTGTTCTCATTCGCCTCTATCACCAGTGATGTTCTCCATACCCCTATCAGAGGGCCTCATACCAAGGCTCGTCACAGTGAGCCAGCCCCCGGCCTACCCTGCCGTCTGCCCAGGTCAGCGATGCCCAACTGTTCCTTCCGGAGAAATAGAGAAACATGATGGTTCATATTTTTCGAGTGGTTCCAGAGTGCAGAGGACGTTTGTGATGCTGCCCATGTGAGGCACTATCCGCCGCCAGAAGGAGCAGGCTGACTGCCACCGTAGTGAGGTACCCATGTTCCATCCCGGTGACCAGGTCTGGCTCTCCACCAGGAACCTTTCGCTCCGCCTGCTTTGCCCAAAGCTGAGCCCCAGGTTTGTGGGGTCAATGAGGTAACTTACCGATTACAGCTCCCCACTAACTACTGGATCTCACCCTCTTTTTATGTTTTCCTCCTCAGACCGGTGGTTCCTGTTCTCCTGGTTGATGCAGTCCCTCACGACACCCCTATATCTCCCCTGGACATCGAGGGAAGTCCCACCTCTGCCATTAGATCCCTCCTGGACTCCTGACGTCATGGGGTTCAGCTCCAGTACCTAGTGGACTGGGAGGGGTACAGTCCAGAGGACGACATTCTAGATCCCAATTTCATCCGGACCATCCGGACCGGCCCGCTCCTCTCCCTCCGGGCCGTCCTGCCAGGAGGACGTGTGTCAAGTGGCAGGTCCTGTCATGTCTACTCCCTCTCCGGCGCTCATCGTTGATGTCTACTAACCACCGTTGCTGGCAACAATGCATTATTCACACCCGGCAACCTTCATTACGCACACATGCACTTCGTCATTAGCACTCCTGGATTTACTTAGCCATCTGTCAATAATTGTTATTGTTTTTTCTCTCACGTTCAGTACACTTCCCATGTTTGTTCTTTTGTATCTGTTCAGTATTATAACTCACTTTCTGCACCTGTCTTTGGAACTTAGTTTTTTCTAAACATGGCTATTATATTATGATCACTACATCCGATGGGTGTGGACACTGCTTTAAAGCAGATTTCTGCAACATTAGTGAAGATGTGATCATTACACATGGATGATTTGTTTCCTGTTTGTAAATACCCTGGTAGTTTGACTGATTACTTGAACCAGATTGCAGGCACAGGTTACAGCTTGGAGCTTCTTTTTGAGTGGGCAGCTTGATGACAACCAGTCTATTTAGGTCACCCAGAAAATATACCTCTCTTTTGGTATCACATACATTATCCAACTTTTCACACACAATTCAAATAGTGACTTTTAGCACTTGGTGGTTTACAACAACTTCCTACGAGAATAGGTATTAGGTGAGGCAAATGAACCTGTAGCCATATTACTTCCAAATCTGACATCAGATCCTCTCTCAGCCAAACAGGAATATGATTCTGGACATACATGGCAACACCACCTCCATTTGCATTTCTATCTTTCCTAAATATTCTATAACCATTCAAATATAAACTCATAGCTAGGGCATTATGACAACAGCACAAGTAATTAAAATGTCCTACCATGTCCACGTGACGTGACGTGAGCCAAATGATCATCAACACAGAATATGTATGGGACTGCAGAGGAGAAAACTATATGTCAGAGGGTTAATGCATTAATTTCGCTGGATGAATAATGATGAATGGCCCTGATTTAATATACAGTTATTTCAGAAAATATTCAGACCCCTTAATTTTTGTTACATTTTGTTAGGTTACAGCCTTATTCTAAAATGTATTAAATCGTTTTTTTTTACCTCACCAATCTACTCCCAATACCCCTTAATGACAATGCAAAAACAGGTTTTCTGGATTTTTTGCAAGTACAAAACTGAAATACCACATTTACATAAGTATTAAGACCCTTTACTTAATACCGCGTTGAAGTACCTTTGGCAGCGATTACAGCCTTGAGTTGTTTTTGGTCTGACACTAAAAAATTTGGCACACCTGCATTTTGGAAGTTTCCGCCATTCTTCGCTGCAGATCCTCTCAAGCTCTGTCAGGTTGGATGGGGAGTGTTGCTGCACAGCTATTTACGGGTATCTGCAGAGTTGTTCGATCGGGTTCAAGTCTGGGCTCTGGCTGGGCCACTTACAGTGAGGGGGAAAAGTATTTGATCACCTGCTGATTTTGTACGTTTACCCACTGACAAAGAAATGATCAGTCTATAATTTTAATGGCATGTTTATTTGAACTGTGAGAGACAGAATAACAACAACAAAATCCAGAAAAACGCATGTCAAAAATGTTATAAATTGATTTGCATTTGAATGAGGGAAATAAGTATTTGACCCCTCTGCAAAACATGACTTAGTACTTGGTGGCAAAACCCTTGCTGGCAATCACTCAAAACCACTCCTGCATTGTCTTGGCTGTGGGTTTAGGCTCTTGGTCCTGTAGGGAGGTGAACCTTTGTCCCAGTCTGAGGTCCTGAAGCATGTTTTCATCAAGGATCTCAATGTACTTTCCCATGATCCTGACAAGTCTCCCAATCCCTGCCACTGAAAAACATCCCCACAGCATGATGATGCCACCACCATGCTTTAACGTAGACATGGTGCCAGGTTACCTCCAGACGTGAGACCTGGCATTCAGGCAAAAGTGTTCAATCTTGGTTTCATCAGACCAGAGAATCTTGTTTCTCATGGTCTGAGGCTCCTTTAGCCCATTTGGAGTGGATTGGTGGAGTGCTGCAGAGATGGTTGTTCTTCTGGAAGGTTCTCCCATCTCCACAGAGGAACTCTGGAGCTCTGTCAGAGTCACCATTGTGTTCTTGGCTCCACACTTATTCCATTTAAGAAGATGGAGGCCACTGTGTTCTTGGGAACCTCCAATGCTGCAGAAATGTTTTGGTACCCTTCCCCAGGTCTGTGCCTCGACAAAATCCTGTCTTGGTGCTCTACGGACAATTCCTTCGACCTCATGGCTTGGTTTTTGAACTGTCAATTCTGGGACCTAATATAGGCAGGTGTGTGCTTTTCCAAATCATGACTAATAAATTGAATTTACCACAGAAGGACTGCAAAATTATAGAAAAATCTCAAGAATGATCAGTAGAAACAGGATATATCTCAGCTCAATTTCGAGTCTCATTGCAAATGGTCTGAATACATAAATAATAAGTTTAAAAAATGCATACACTACCGTTCCAAATTTGTGGTCACTTTTGTTTTAAAGAAAAACAAATTTTGGTCCATTAAAATAACATCAAATTGATCAGAAATAGACATTGTTGAATATGACCCCAACATTAGAAAAAGTGAAACATCGCCCTTGTTCATATTTCCATGAAAGCTGTACACCACTAGGGTAAAAAGATTGTCTTTGGTTCATTTTTGACCAGGCAGTTATACAATAATTTACACACCACAAGACCCCCAAAGACACACACACACACACACAATGACAAATTGAGATTATGTGTGCTACTGATTGAACTCAGCAGCTCTTGATGAAGAAGATCACCATGGTACAGTTAGAAAGAACTAGCCTGAGCTGCCCACTGCACTCCTTGCAACAAAAGGGAGAGAAGCATTCTCATCAAAGTTTACCTTCACCCCCACCACCACTCTAGTTTATTACCTCCCAAATGGCTGAGATTAGTGATCGTGAGGACAGGAAGCCAGCTGTCATCCTGGACTACAACCACAACAAAGGAGGTGTGGAGAACCTGGACAAGGTGATTGGAACACTACAGCTGCATAAGGATGACTGCCCTCTGGCCCCTGGTCATCTATCATAACTTCATTGATGTGTCCTCATACAATGCCTTCGTGATATGGAACAAGATCAACTCTACCTGGATGCCCGATAAGCAGAACAAGAGGAGGGTGTTCCTGAAGCAGCTGGGAAAGGCACTTGTAACCCCACACATTCAAAGAAGGGAGCGCCACCCCCGCACTGCAGCCTCTGCAGCACTTCTGAAAGCTTTTTCAGGGGGCTGAATCTTGTCCTGATACACCTGAAGCTGCAGCTGGGGAAGGGAAGGGAATATGCCAATTATACCCCCCAAAGAAGGATTGTAAAACAAATACTATGTGCTGCACATGTGAGAAACACATCTGTAAAGTCCATGCACACACACTTGCATACTGTCATACATGTGCTTATTTTATTTATTTGTTGTTTATGCACCTTGGGAGTGGGGGCAATGGTTAAACAAATGGGAGAAGACTAGTATTTTGTAGTTGAATTCCTCATTGTACAGTATATAAGAATATATTACTATGTTACGGTTATTGTTTCCCTTCAATAAAATGCATTCAAAACTACTTTCTGCACATTTCTGCTACTTTCTTAGGCTATACAAGTGCTTTGTCTTGCTAAAAAAAATAGTTTACACCTATGCAGTACCCTTAGCCATAATAATAAACCTCTACTTTAGTAAAGAAAACATTTATGACAGGTGTGTTGTAATAAAAATGAGTGGTGTCCACCAACTAGATGCAGTCTTTCTGCATTGTGAAGAGGGAGGGAAAACCCAGATATTCACAAAGTTTGTGAGGAATGACAGATTGTTTCTTCATGCAAAATATATTTGGGGTTTAAAATTAAATTAAGTTACTTTATTTTAGTAGTTTTGTGAAGGCGGGTAATTTTTTTACCGTTAGGACAAGGGAGTGTGCAGAATGTTAAGACTACATAATGTTTAATATATAGCTGCTCCCTGGGTTTCCCGCCATTGGTGACCACGGGACAAGAGCCATCTGACTGCACGCATCCGGGGGGGCCATCTGGGACCCCTTGGCCCCATTACATAAATCTCCACAAAGGCCTGAGGAGAGCAGGTCAAGGCTGAACAGGGAGAGGGTATCCATGTTTGCCACATTAAACACCGCCAAACGTGTTTCTAATCATCTTCACAGGCACAGCATGTGATATGGGACAGGAATATTGCTGGTTAATGGCACACAGACAACATTCTGCTTATATTAACATTAAAATGTGGTTGGCACAAAGATGGGAAAATGAGCTAGGTGCGTTTAGAAAGGGCTGGACTCATGCGTGATAAGCAATGAGACACCACACAGCTGTTGCATAATGGTTTCAGCCTCGCATCAGATCAGAGAGGAACAAAAACAATGGGATTTGTTAAGCTATCTTATTATGGATGTACTTAGTCATCTGATCTTGATCAAAGATAGCTCGATTTACAGTAGAGTTCCTTTAGCACTGCACCTCCATTTATATACTATCTGTGTGCAATGGGTGATGTCCACGGTGGTAATAGAATGAGTGTCCTTTGCCCATGCAAGGTCCTAATCACTGCACAGCATATCAAAAACATAAAATGCTAAGGATTAGCATTTGGCCCATCTGTTTGATTTTAGATGGAAACACTCAATGCTACATTGGAGTTATAAAACCACCATTCCATGAACAAAGAGAGGTTTATATGAGAATATGTCTGCACTGTGCCGCCATGAAACTACTATGTGAGGAACACAACAAATGCACATATTTGGAGCATGAGTACCCACAACCCCCTCCAAGAACCACCCAGATCAGCCTTTGAAACTTTACACAGCTTTTGATATACACTCCACACACAAGAGGGTATAAAACACACATTGGATCAGTGAATGACTGCAAGGCAGGTTAAGAGAATAAGACCCCTGTGTCAATTGCATTTCTTTTTCTCTACCTCTCCCAACCTTCTCTGTGTGTTCTCTTTGGGGGGCAAGGAAGTACATTTGAAACAAGATATCGATATAATTTGAAAGGCTTCTCAGCAAGGAAGAAGCCACTGCTTCAAAACTGCCATAAAAGAGCCAGAAAACGGTTTGCAACTGCACATGGGGACAAAGATTGTACTTTTTGGAGAAATGTCCTCTGGTCTGATGAAACAAAAATACAACTGTTTGGCCATAATGACCATCCTTACGTTTGGAGGAAAAAGGGGGAGGGTTGCAAGCCGATGAACACCATCCCATCCATGAAGCATAGGGGTGGCAGCATCATGTTGTGGGGGTGCTTTGCTGCAGGAGGAACTGGTGCACTTTACAAAATAGATGGCATCATGAGGTAGGAAAATTATGTGGATATATTGAAGCAATATCTCAAGACATCAGTCAGGAAGTTTAAGCTTGGTCGCAAATGGGTCTTTCAAATGGACAATGACGCCAATCATACCTGCAAAGTTGTGGCAAAATGGCTTAACGAGAACAAAGTCAAGGTATTGGAGTGGCCATCACAAAGCTCTGACCTCAATCCTATAGAAAATCTGTGGGCAGAACTGAAAAAGCGTGTGCGAGCAAGGAGGCCTACAAACCTGACTCAGTTACACCAGCTCTGTCAGGAGAAATGGGCCAAAATTCACCCAATTTATTGTGGAAGGCTACCCGAAATGTTTGACCCAAGTTAAACAATTTATAGGCAATGATACGAAATACTAATTGAGTGTATGTAAACTTCTGACCCACTGGGAATGTGATGTTAGAAATGAAAGCTGAAATAAATCACTCTCTACCATTATTCTGACTTTTAACATTCTTAAAATAAAGTGGTGATCCTATCTGACCGAAGACAGGGCAGTTATACTTGGATTAAATGTCAGGAATTGTGAAAATGTATTTGGCTAAGGTGTACGTAAACTTCAGACTTCAACTGTAGATACTTTTGTACCTGTTTCCTCCAGCATCTTCACAAGGTCCTTTGCTGTAGTTCTGGGATTGATTTGCACTTTTCACACCAAAGTACGTTCATCTCTAGGAGACAGAACGTGTCTCCTTCCTGAGTGGTATGACGGCTGCGTGGTCCCATGGTGTTTATACTTGCATACTATTGTTTGTACAGATGAACGTGGTACCTTCAGGCGTTTGGAAATTGCTCCCAAGGATGAACCAGTCTTATGGAGGTCTACAATTTATTTCTGAGGTCTTGGCTGATTTCTTTAGATTTTCCCATTCTGTCAAGCAAAGAGTCACTAAGTTTGAAGGTAGGCCTTGAAATATATCCACAGGTACACCTCCAACTGACTCAAATGATGTCAATTAGCCTATCAGAAGCGTCTAAAGCATTGACATCATTTTCTGGAATTTTCCAAGCTGTTTCAATGCACAGTCAACTTAGTGTATGTATAACTTCCCACAGGAATTGTGATACAGTAAATTATAAGTGAAATAATCTGTCTATAAACAATTGTTGGAAAAATTACTTGTGTCATGCTGTAACGGTTCTCTTTAGTTGAAGGAGGCGGACCAAAATGCGGCGTGATGATGATTCATGTTTGTTTAATAAAGGAAAACTAGACATGAATAAACTACAAAAACAATGAAATGTGAAAACTCAAAACAGCCCATTCTGGTGCAAAACACAGAGACAGGAACAATCACCCACAAACACACAGTGAAACCCAGGCTACCTAAATATGGTTCCCAATCAGAGACAATGACTAACACCTGCCTCTGATTGAGAACCATATCAGGCCAGACATAGAAATAGACAAACAAGACAACCAACATAGAATGCCCACTCAGATCACACCCTGACCAACCAAAACATAGAAACATACAAAGCAAACTATGGTCAGGGTGTGACACATGCACAAAGTAGATGTCCTAACCGACTTGCCAAAATTATAGTTTGTTTTCAAAAAATGTGTGGGGTGGTTGAAAAACGAGTTTTAATGACTCCAACTTAAGTGTACGTAAACTTCCGACTTCAACTGTATATGGCTCCACTTTGGCTGCAGATGTCAACCATTCCGGCCAAGGATGGTGGGAGCATCACCATAATTGGTAAGTTTTTACACTTCTTATGACTGCTTATAATAGCATATCATGATGCACACCACTGGGCGTTCGGGCATATTGGCAAGGGCAACTTATTGTCTATGGTATGCATGTAGTTTTTGCCAGAGTTCATCATATAAAGACATTGGATAAACATGTAGGGCTCGTAATGAAAAAAAAATCAGATCTTTCAATTTCTTGTAACCCTTTGATTGTTTTAAAAAGCCCAACTACAATTATTAAACCTCTTATGACTGCTACATACAGTATAACAGTAAATCATGTCATCGTTGGATGGAGACACCACTGGGTGCTCAGCTATTGGCAAGGGTCACTCTGTTGCTCTCTCTTTTGTTGTTGCTAGAGTTAATGAAACAAATGTTGTATAAATATGTGGGGCTTATATTATTGACATTGTTATTGAGATGCCCTTTGTTGCAAAGCCTTGGTTATTTGTGGTGGTGCTATAGCTGGCACTCAGGGGACAGTGCACTTTCTTTCATGCCAGCTAATTGCTGGCTGTAACCCCACAGCTGGCGTAGTATAGAGACATTGAGAGTGCTTAGAGGGCCATGACTCTATGGAACAGCATATATCTGAATCAGTGACGTGTCATAAAACAAATGACCCATGGTCTGAATGCATAGCAGGGTATAATTAGGGTTTTAATAGGATTCATGTGACCTCTACAGCTAATGGGCTCTGCATATGGAGTCAGCCATATTGGATTGGGACACAGGGTGAGGCTCTGAAGTGGGCACACACTCCTCATCATTTCCAGTCTCTGGTAGAACCAGTATGGGGAGGAACAAGCATGGTCTGTAGCCTTTGCATAAGTGCTGGCATGCTTCCCAAAGTGTGTCAGGATGGAGACAGACATGTCTATGTTCCAGGGAATTCACTGGAGAGGAACAATCAACAATCAAATGCTCTGTTTTTCTCTTCATCGGTTTCAGGTGCTTTTAAAAAGGAGAGCCAAATCGACAATTATGTCTCATTATGGGTTCTGAATGTATGCCGTTTGAAAGGGAAACATTCAAACCCCAAACAATACTTTTTCATAAAATATCTCTGAAGATGAAGAAAGTGTACGCTCCATAGAACCCAGATGTGATTACAGTACTTTGTCAGTCTCATAGCTTGCTGTTTAAGTTCACTGGTTGCCATCACTAAGCACACTGGTGTTGTTAAAGCACATTTTTGGGAGGTTTCCTCGAGTGGTACAGTGCTGTACATTCATCATTTACGAGAAACCGAGCTACATTAGTTACTGTTATATTCCTGTACGTGATCATACGTTTAACATGTCAGCTGCACCAATGTGTCACTAATCAGTGGAGGGGGGGGTCTAGCCTTCTTTACGGTGGCCTGTAAGCCTCACTCTCACCCTCCCACCCAAACCATTTAGTGACGTTTGCTGAAATAACAGACCCTTTGACAAAATTAGATGCAAACGTTCACTCCTCAGGAGACAAATTACAGGAATAAGTCCTTTGTACAGTATTTTCTGTACTCAGAATGAAACAAGGCCTCTTATGCCTCTCTATGGTCCAGAAGCAGATGCTAAGGTGGCACCATGAAGACACATGGCTCTGGGAGTTGTCTAACAGATAGCATATTAAGGTCCGTGATGATTGTGGAGAAACAACCACCCCTCTTCCTCATAATGAACCCTGGTACTAAGTCACAGATGCAACACAACCCAAATGACAATATTATAACAATAGTGGTGAATCATTAGCTTTGTGGTCTAGGCATGGTCTGGTCCAAGTAAAAGGACAGGGGAAGATGAAAGACAGGGGAGCATTGAGTGCTGGATACAGTGCCATTATTCGCACTGCAAGCCTTTGGATGACGGGTTCCTCCATTCAATGTTTCTTTGCAATCCAAGAGAGTTCTACCTCATCCAAGCAGCATTCTATGATCCTATTGAAATGAATTGATTAGTCTGGGAGTGCCTTCACAGAGTGTTAGTAAGTATGGAGGCCATATGTAGCTGAAGTCAGCTTCTATGCATGAGAAAAAGCTGAAACCGAAGACAATGGGAATTTGAAGGAGGTTCGTCATGGGGGAGTGGGTAGGGAGGTGGATTCATAACAATCACTGTTCTCTTGCAGATTTAGTGAATGACCCAAGAGATTGGACAGGTTTACAGCCACGTGTTTTTTATTCGTAATTGATTTAGGGGGTCGTAAAAAGTCACACAGTCCAAGATCCAAACTGGAGTCCAAGATCCCAACTGAAGTCCTCGCCAAGGACAAGGGTGGGGCTTTGCAGATCCACCTGGCATGTCAGTTGTTGAATGTTTGTTTTTAATTTGAGTTTAATCAACATCATATTTTATTGTAAGCAAATAGGTAATACAACATGGATGTAGCTCTAGTTCAAATCGTTAAAGAGGACTTGCAGATTGAAAACACATGGCCAGTTAACAGTGTTGGAGTTTAATCAGAACTGTATCAATTGATAAAAGGAAGATGTAAAGGCACTGGAGGGATCACAGTGGATTACAGTATACACCAGAAGCCATACACTTTGTCAGTGACCCTATAGATCTCCTTTAGATTAAGAAGAACCATGTCATAGCACAGCTGGAGAGGACCAGGGAACGAATGTAGAACACAGCTACAGGCTGAGTGTGTGTGTGTGTGGCTCAGAGGGATCACTTTCCTAATCTAATAGCCCACATTGTACCCTGGTGGAGAGCCAATATCTCTCCTATGTGAGTAACGTAGAAAGAAAAAAAATCTGTCAGATGAAAGGATAACAGAAATGGATAACAGGGGAAATGAACTTCTTACCATGTTGGTTATGAGATAGGAAAGGAAAATAATGAGATGACAAGCAGTCATAACAAAGCCTGTGTTTAGTACAGATTTGGCAGTAGTTTCCCACACAGTTGTCAATCTTCTTTCCCCATCACATATAATTATGCATCTGTACAGTATGGAAAGCCACATATGAAGAAGAACTGATCGGTAGAGTCAACCCTGGTCTAGGCTGTTTCTGCTCATATTTGAACACCACTCCAGATCTCTCACTCAATGGTTTTTGACCATGACCAAACCGATACCATTGCAGACTAACAAGCAAAATAGCCTGAAGATGAGTTGGGAAGGGAGATAAATTGATGCCAAATTCACATAAAGGCTAAAACATATTTAGGTTAAGTCTGTCGTAAGTGGGGCGAACAGTTATTCACATAATTTACAATTTCCTCCACAATGCATCACTTCAGATTGGAGGTTCAAGGTGACGTCCACGTTTTCTCTCATTGAACACCATACCAACGTCTCCATGATTCATGAACTCATTCTACGTTAAAATGATTGCCAATTACAGACCCAGATTAAGCCAACCATTTTTAATTGACTCTTCATTGGGTATGCATTTTAGTCCAAGAGTAGGCATAATCTGGGTCTGGCAAACCGGCCCTAAATGTCCCTGTTTTGTAACACCACTCCATTTTAATATCTGCTTGCGCCCAGATCATGTTACTGACCCTTGTATCCTATTCTGGGACAAAGGGTTATCCTCAACAATCATCCAACACCTACACAAAGACAGGAAAAGCTCTAAAAATGGGATTGGCCAAGTGAGGGCAAGCCATGGTTTGGGAAAGGGTGCAGCTAGCTACCGAGTCATTAGGTTAAAAACAACCCAGGGGGCCTCCCAGGTGGCGCAGTGGCTAAGGGCGCTGTCTGACGGGAAGGTTGTTGTCCTAGCACCACACTCCTCCTTATATCCTGTGTCATCATTGCTGGTTATCATGCCTACCCGTGTTGTGTCATCGGCAAACTTAATGATGGTGTTGGAGTCATGTGAGGCCACACACTCGTGGGTGAAAAGGGAGTACAGAAGGGTACAAAGCATGCTCCCATGAAGGGTCCCCGTGTCATCAGGAAGTCCAGAATCCAGTCCCAGGGTCCTGAGCTTAGTGATGAGCTTGGAGGGCACTATGGTGTTGAATGCTGAGCTGTTGTCAGTGAACAACATTCTCACATAGGCTGCAGGTGGAAGAGGGCAGTGTGGAGTGCAGTAGAGATTGCATCATCTATGGATCTGTTGGGGTGGTATGCAAATTCAGGGTGCCTGGGATTTTTTTATTTATTTCACCTTTATTTAACCAGGTAGGCTAGTTGAGAACAAGTTCTCATTTGCAACTGCGACCTGGACAAGATAAAGCATAGCAGTGTGAACAGACAACACAGAGTTACACATGGAGTAAACAATTAACAAGTCAATAACACAGTAGAAAAAAAAAAAAAAAGGGGGAGTCTATATACAATGTGTGCAAAAGGCATGAGGAGGTAGGCGAATGATTACAATTTTGCAGATTAACACTGGAGTGATAAATGATCAGATAGTCATGTACAGGTAGAGATATTGGTGTGCAAAAGAGCAGAAAAGTAAATAAATAAAAACAGTATGGGGATGAGGTAGGTGAAAATGGGTGGGCTATATACCAATAGACTATGTACAGCTGCAGCGATCGGTTAGCTGCTCAGATAGCTGATGTTTGAAGTTGGTGAGGGAGATAAAAGTCTCCAACTTCAGCGATTTTTGCAATTCGTTCCAGTCACAGGCAGCAGAGTACTGGAACGAAAGGCGGCCAAATGAGGTGTTGGCTTTAGGGATGATCAGTGAGATACACCTGCTGGAGCGCGTGCTACGGATGGGTGTTGCCATCGTGACCAGTGAACTGAGATAAGGCGGAGCTTTACCTAGCATGGACTTGTAGATGACCTGGAGCCAGTGGGTCTGGCGACGAATATGTAGCGAGGGCCAGCCGACTAGAGCATACAAGTCGCAGTGGTGGGTGGTATAAGGTGCTTTAGTGACAAAACGGATGGCACTGTGATAGACTGCATCCAGTTTGCTGAGTAGAGTGTTGGAAGCCATTTTGTAGATGACATCGCCGAAGTCGAGGATCGGTAGGATAGTCAGTTTTACTAGGGTAAGCTTGGCGGCGTGAGTGAAGGAGGCTTTGCTGCGGAAAAGAAAGCAGACTCTTGATTTGATTTTCGATTGGAGATGTTTGATATGAGCCTGGAAGGAGAGTTTGCAGTCTAGCCAGACACCTAGGTACTTATAGATGTCCACATATTCAAGGTCGGAACCATCCAGGGTGGTGATGCTGGTCGGGCATGTGGGTGCAGGCAGCGATCGGTTGAAAAGCATGCATTTGGTTTTACTAGCGTTTAAGAGCAGTTGGAGGCCACGGAAGGAGTGTTGTATGGCATTGAAGCTCGTTTGGAGGTTAGATAGCACAGTGTACAATGACGGGCCGAAAGTATATAGAATGGTGTCGTCTGCGTAGAGGTGGATCAGGGAATCGCCCGCAGCAAGAGCAATATCATTGATATATACAGAGAAAAGAGTCGGCCCGAGAATTGAACCCTGTGGCACCCCCATAGAGACTGCCAGAGGACCGGACAGCATGCCCTCCGATTTGACACACTGAACTCTGTCTGCAAAGTAATTGGTGAACCAGACAAGGCAGTCATCCGAAAAACCGAGGCTACTGAGTCTGCCGATAAGAATATGATGATTGACAGAGTCGAAAGCCTTGGCAAGGTCGATGAAGACGGTTATGATATCGTTTAGTACCTTGAGTGTGGCTGAGGTGCACCCGTGACCGGCTCGGAAACCAGATTGCACAGCGGAGAAGGTACGGTGGGATTCAAGATGGTCAGTGACCTGTTTGTTGACTTGGCTTTCGAAGGACCTTAGATAGGCAGGGCAGGATGGATATAGGTCTGTAACAGTTTGGGTCCAGGAGGTCTCCCCCTTTGAAGAGGGGGATGACTGCGGCAGCTTTCCAGTCCTTGGGGATCTCAGACGATATGAAAGAGAGGTTGAACAGGCTGGTAATAGGGGTTGCTACAATGGCGGCGGATAGTTTCAGAAATGGAGGGTCCAGATTGTCAAGCCCAGCTGATTTGTACGGGTCCAGGTTTTGCAGCTCTTTCAGAACATCTGCTATCTGGATTTGGGTAAAGGAGAACCTGGAGAGGCTTGGGCAGGGAGCTGCGGGGGGGGGCAGAGCTGTTGGCCGAGGTTGGAGTAGCCAGGCGGAAGGCATGGCCAGCTGTTGAGAAATGCTTATTGAAGTTTTCGATAATCATGGATTTATCGGTGGTGACCGTGTTACCTAGCCTCAGTGCAGTGGGCAGCTGGGAGGAGGTGCTCTTGTTCTCCATGGACTTCAGTGTCCCAGAACTTTTTGGAGTTGGAGCTACAGGATGCAAACTTCTGCCTGAAGAAGCTGGCCTTAGCTTTCCTGACTGACTGCGTGTATTGGTTCCTGACTTCCCTGAACAGTTGCATATCACGGGGACTGTTCGATGCTATTGCAGTCCGCCACAGGATGTTTTTGTGCTGGTCGAGGGCAGTCAGGTCTGGAGAGAACCAAGGGCTGTATCTGTTTTTAGTTCTGCATTTTTGAACGGAGCATGCTTATCTAAAATGGTGAGGAAGTTACTTTTAAAGAATGACCAGGCATCCTCAACTGACGGGATGAGGTCAATGTCCTTCCAGGATACCCGGGCCAGGTCGATTAGAAAGGCCTGCTCACAGAAGTGTTTTAGGGAGCGTTTGACAGTGATGAGGGGTGGTCGTTTGACTGCGGCTCCGTAGCGGATACAGGCAATGAGGCAGTGATCGCTGAGATCCTGGTTGAAGACAGCGGAGGTGTATTTGGAGGGCCAGTTGGTCAGGATGACGTCTATGAGGGTGCCCTTGTTTACAGAGTTAGGGTTGTACCTGGTGGGTTCCTTGATGATTTGTGTGAGATTGAGGGCATCTAGCTTAGATTGTAGGACTGGGTGTTAAGCATATCCCAGTTTAGGTAACCTAACAGAACAAACTCTGAAGCTAGATGGGGGGCGATCAATTCACAAATGGTGTCCAGGGCACAGCTGGGAGCTGAGGGGGGTCGGTAGCAGGCGGCAACAGTGAGAGACTTATTTCTGGAGAGAGTTGTTTGGGTATGGCCTTGGAAAGTATGACATTACTTTGCAGGCTCTCTGCAGTAGACTGCAACTCCTCCCCCTTTGGCAGTTCTATCTTGACGGAAGATGTTATAGTTGGGTATGGAAATCTCTGAATTTTTGGTGGCCTTCCTGAGCCAGGATTCAGACACAGCAAGGACATCAGGGTTAGCAGAGTGTGCCAAAGCAGTGAGTAAAACAAACTTAGGGAGGAGGCTTCTGATGTTGACATGCATGAAACCAAGGCTTTTTCGATCCCAGAAGTCAACAAACGAGGGTGCCTGGGGACATGCAGGGCCTGGGTTTACCTCCACATCACCCGCGGAACAGAGAAGGAGTAGTATGAGGGTGCGGCTAAAGACTATCAAAACTGGTCGCCTAGAGCGTTGGGGACAGAGAATAAGAGGAGCAGGTTTCTGGGCATGGTAGAATATATTCAGGGCATAATGCGCAGACAGGGGTATGGTGGGGTGCGGGTACAGCGGAGGTAAGCCCAGGCACTGGGTGATGATGAGAGAGGTTGTATCTCTGGACATGCTGGTTGTAATGGGTGAGGTCACCGCATGTGTGGGAGGTGGGACAAAGGAGTTATCAGGGGTGTGAAGGGTGGAACTAGGGGCTCCATTGTGAACTAAAACAATGATAACTAACCTGAACAACAGTATACAAGGCATATTGACATTTGAGAGAGACATACAGCGAGGCATACAGTAATCACAGGTGTTGAATTGGGAAAGCTAGCTAAAACAGTAGGTGAGACAACAACAGCTAGTCAGCTAGCACAACAACAGCAGGTAAAATGGCGTTGACTAGGCAACGGGGCCAACAGATAAAACAACAAGCAGAATGGAGTACCGTGATAAATGGACAGTCCAGCGTGCATCAGCTATGTAGCCAAGAGATCAGTGTCCAGGGGGCAGCGGTGGATGGGGCAGGGAAGCTGGACTGGCGAGTGTTATCCAGGTTAAAGAAAAACTAACAATGACTAGATAGCTTGTAGCTAGTTAGCTGGTTAGCTTCTGGGAGGTTCTTGAGTGTGTTCTAAAAATTAAAAATAATAGCGATTCCGTATCACATTGGGTGAGGCAGGTTTCCGGAAGGTATAAACAAATAAAAAATAAAAAAAAGATAGAAAGTAAATATGGGTCCAGTGAGTGTTTGGGACGCGGCGATTCAGACGGTTAGCAGGCCTGTGCTAACAAGCTAACAGTTCGTAGGTCCGGGCTAAACAAGGTAGCAGTTAGCGGACCGGAGCTAGACAAGCTAGCAGTTAGCAGGCCGAATTAGCAAGCAGGGAGATAGCGAGGGCTAGAGAGTTAGCCTTTGGGGGACGTCGCGATGGGGTGAGTCAAATCAAAATCAAATCAAATTTATTTATATAGCCCTTCGTACATCAGCTGATATCTCAAAGTGCTGTACAGAAACCCAGCCTAAAACCCCAAACAGCAAGCAATGCAGGTGGAGAAGCACGGTGGCTAGGAAAAACTCCCTAGAAAGGCCAATACCTAGGAAGAAACCTAGAGAGGAACCAGGCTATGTGGGGTGGCCAGTCCTCTTCTGGCTGTGCCGGGTGGAGATTATAACAGAACATGGTCAAGATGTTCAATGTTCATAAATGACCAGCATGGTCGAATAATAATAAGGCAGAACAGTTGAAACTAGAGCAGCAGCACAGTCAGGTGGAAGTTGAAACTGGAGCAGCAGCATGGCCAGGTAGACTGGGGACAGCAAGGAGTCATCATGTCAGGTAGTCCTGGGGCATGGTCCTAGGGCTCAGGTCAGTTGAAACTGGAACAGCAGCATGGCCAGGTGGACTGGGGACAGCAAGGAGTCATCATGTCAGGTAGTCCTGGGGCATGGTCCTAGGGCTCAGGTCCTCCGAGAGAGAGAAAGAAAGAGAGAAGGAGAGAATTAGAGAACGCACACTTAGATTCACACAGGACACCGAATAGGACAGGAGAAGTACTCCAGATATAACAAACTGACCCCAGCCCCCCGACACAAACTACTGCAGCATAAATACTGGAGGCTGAGACAGGAGGGGTCAGGAGACACTGTGGCCCCATCCGAGGACACCCCCGGACAGGGCCAAACAGGAAGGATATAACCCCACCCACTTTGCCAAAGCACAGCCCCCACACCACTAGAGGGATATCTTCAACCACCAACTTACCATCCTGAGACAAGGCTGAGTATAGCCCACAAAGATCTCCGCCACGGCACAACCCAAGGGGGGGGGGGGGGGCCAACCCAGACAGGATGACCACAACAGTGAATCAACCCACTCAGGTGACGCACCCCCTCCAGGGACAGCATGAGAGAGCCCCAGCAAGCCAGTGACTCAGCCCCTGTAATAGGGTTAGAGGCAGAGAATCCCAGTGGAAAGAGGGGAACCGGCCAGGCAGAGACAGCAAGGGCGGTTCGTTGCTCCAGAGCCTTTCCGTTCACCTTCCCACTCCTGGGCCAGACTACACTCAATCATATGACCCACTGAAGAGATGAGTCTTCAGTAAAGACTTAAAGGTTGAGACCGAGTTTGCGTCTCTGACATGGGTAGGCAGACCGTTCCATAAAAATGGAGCTCTATAGGAGAAAGCCCTGCCTCCAGCTGTTTGCTTAGAAATTCTAGGGACAATTAGGAGGCCTGCGTCTTGTGACCGTAGCGTACGTATAGGTATGTACGGCAGGACCAAATCAGAGAGATAGGTAGGAGCAAGCCCATGTAATGCTTTGTAGGTTAGCAGTAAAACCTTGAAATCAGCCCTTGCTTTGACAGGAAGCCAGTGTAGAGAGGCTAGCACTGGAGTAATATGATCAAATTTTTTGGTTCTAGTCAGGATTCTAGCAGCCGTATTTAGCACTAACTGAAGTTTATTTAGTGCTTTATCCGGGTAGCCGGAAAATAGAGCATTGCAGTAGTCTAACCTAGAAGTGACAAAAGCATGGATTAATTTTTCTGCATCATTTTTGGACAGAAAGTTTCTGATTTTTGCAATGTTACGTAGATGGAAAAAAGCTGTCCTCGAAATGGTCTTGATATGTTCTTCAAAAGAGAGATCAGGGTCCAGAGTAACGCCGAGGTCCTTCACAGTTTTATTTGAGACGACTGTACAACCATTAAGATTAATTGTCAGATTCAACAGAAGATCTCTTTGTTTCTTGGGACCTAGAACAAGCATCTCTGTTTTGTCCGAGTTTAATAGTAGAAAGTTTGCAGCCATCCACTTCCTTATGTCTGAAACACATGCTTCTAGCGAGGGCAATTTTGGGGCTTCACCATGTTTCATTGAAATGTACAGCTGTGTGTCATCCGCATAGCAGTGAAAGTTTACATTATGTTTTCGAATAACATCCCCAAGAGGTAAAATATATAGTGAAAACAATAGTGGTCCTAAAACGGAACCTTGAGGAACACCGAAATTTACAGTTGATTTGTCAGAGGACAAACCATTCACAGAGACAAACTGATATCTTTCCGACAGATAAGATCTAAACCAGGCCAGAACATGTCCGTGTAGACCAATTTGGGTTTCCAATCTCTCCAAAAGAATGTGGTGATCGATGGTATCAAAAGCAGCACTAAGGTCTAGGAGCACGAGGACAGATGCAGAGCCTCGGTCCGATGCCATTAAAATGTCATTTACCACCTTCACAAGTGCCGTCTCAGTGCTATGATGGGGTCTAAAACCAGACTGAAGCATTTCGTATACATTGTTTGTCTTCAGGAAGGCAGTGAGTTGCTGCGCAACAGCCTTCTCTAAAATTTTTGAGAGGAATGGAAGATTCGATATAGGCCGATAGTTTTTTATATTTTCTGGGTCAAGGTTTGGCTTTTTCAAGAGAGGCTTTATTACTGCCACTTTTAGTGAGTTTGGTACACATCCAGTGGATAGAGAGCCGTTTATTATGTTCAACATAGGAGGGCCAAGCACAGGAAGCAGCTCTTTCAGTAGTTTAGTTGGAATAGGGTCCAGTATGCAGCTTGAAGGTTTAGAGGCCATGATTATTTTCATCATTGTGTCAAGAGATATAGTACTAAAACACTTGAGCGTCTCTCTTGATCCTAGGTCCTGGCAGAGTTGTGCAGACTCAGGACAACTGAGGTTTGGAGGAATACGCAGGTTTAAAGAGGAGTCCGTAATTTGCTTTCTAATAATCATAATCTTTTCCTCAAAGAAGTTCATGAATTTATCACTGCTAAAGTGAAAGTCATCCTCTCTTGGGGAATGCTGCTTTTTAGTTAGCTTTGCGACAGTATTAAAAAGGAATTTCGGATTGTTCTTATTTTCCTCAATTAAGTTAGAAAAATAGGATGATCGAGCAGCAGTAAGGGCTCTACGGTACTGCACGGTACCGTCCTTCCAAGCTAGTCGGAAGACTTCCAGTTTGGTGTGCCGCCATTTCCGTTCCAATTTTCTGGAAGCTTGCTTCAGAGCTCGGGTATTTTCTGTGTACCAGGGAGCTAGTTTCTTATGAGACATTTTTTTTGTTTTTAGGGGTGCAACTGCATCTAGGGTATTGCGCAAGGTTAGATTGAGATCCTCAGTTAGGTGGTTAACTGATTTTTGTCCTCTGGCGTCCTTGGGTAGGCAGAGGGAGTCTGGAAGGGCATCAAGGAATCTTTGTGTTGTCTGTGAATTTATAGCACGACTTTTGATGTTCCTTGGTTGGGGTCTAAGCAGATTATTTGTTGCAATTGCAAACGTAATAAAATGGTGGTCCGATAGTCCAGGATTATGAGGAAAAACATTAAGATCCACCACATTTATTCCATGGGACAAAACTAGGTCCAGCGTATGACTGTGACAGTGAGTGGGTCCAGAGACATGTTGGACAAAACCCACTGAGTCGATGATGGCTCTGAAAGCCTTTTGGAGTGGGTCTGTGGACTTTTCCATGTGAATATTAAAGTCACCAAAGATTAGAATATTATCTGCTATGACTACAAGGTCCGATAGGAATTCAGGGAACTCAGTGAGAAACGCTGTATATGGCCCAGGAGGCCTGTAAACAGTAGCTATAAAAAGTGATTGAGTAGGCTGCATAGATTTCATGACTAGAAGCTCAAAAGACGAAAATGTCATTTTTTTTTTGTGTAAATTGAAATTTGCTATCGTAAATGTTAGCAACACCTCCGCCTTTGCGGGATGCACGGGGGATATGGTCACTAGTGTAGCCAGGAGGTGAGGCCTCATTTAAAACAGTAAATTCATCAGGCTTAAGCCATGTTTCAGTCAGGCCAATCACATCAAGATTATGATCAGTGATTAGTTCATTGACTATAATTGCCTTTGAAGTAAGGGATCTAACATTAAGTAGCCCTATTTTGAGATGTGAGGTATCATGATCTCTTTCAGTAATGACAGGAATGGAGGTGGTCTTTATCCTAGTGAGATTGCTAAGGCGAACACCGCCATGTTTAGTTTTGCCCAACCTAGGTCGAGGCACAGACACGGTCTCAATGGTGATAGCTGAGCTGACTACACTGACTGTGCTAATGGCAGACTCCACTATGCTGGCAGGCTGGCTAACAGCCTGCTGCCTGGCCTGCACCCTATTTCATTGTGGAGCTAGAGGAGTTAGAGCCCTGTCTATGTTGGTAGATAAGATGAGAGCACCCCTCCAGCTAGGATGGAGTCCGTCACTCCTCAGCAGGTCAGGCTTGGTCCTGTTTGTGGGTGAGTCCCAGAAAGAGGGCCAATTATCTACAAATTCTAACTTTTGGGAGGGGCAGAAAACAGTTTTCAACCAGCGATTGAGTTGTGAGACTCTGCTGTAGAGCTCATCACTCCCCCTAACTGGGAGGGGGCCAGAGACAATTACTCGATGCCGACACATCTTTCTAGCTGATATGCACGCAGAAGCTATGTTGCGCTTAGTGATTTCTGACTGTTTCATCCTAACATCGTTGGTGCCGACGTGGATAACAATATCTCTATACTCTCTACACTCGCCAGTTTTAGCTTTAGCCAGCACCATCTTCAGATTAGCCTTAACGTCGGTAGCCCTGCCCCCGGGTAAACAGTGTATGATCGCTGGATGATTCGCTTTAAGTCTAATACTGCGGGTAATGGAGTCGCCAATGACTAGAGTTTTCAATTTGTCAGAGCTAATGGTGGGAAGCTTCGGCGTCTCAGACCCCGTAACGGGAGGAGTAGAGACCAGAGAAGAATCGGCCTCTGACTCCGACCCGCTGCTTAATGGGGAAAACCGGTTGAAAGTTTCTGTCGGCTGAATGAGCGACACCGGTTGAGCGTTCCTACAGCATTTCCTTCCAGAAACCGTGAGAAAGTTGTCCGGCTGCGGGGACTGTGCCAGGGGATTTACACTACTATCTGTACTTACTGGTGCCACAGACGCTATTTCATCCTTTCCTACACTGAAATTACCCTTGCCTAACGATTGCGTCTGAAGCTGGGCTTGCAGCACAGCTATCCTCGCCGTAAGCCGAGTACAGCGGCTGCAATTAGAAGTCATCATGTTAATGTTACTACTTAGCTTCGGCTGTTGGAGGTCCTGACGAATCGTGTCCAGATAAAGCGTCCGGAGTGAAAAAGTTGAGGAAAAAATAAATAAATATATGAACGGTAATTAAAAAGTGAAAACCGTAAAGTTGTCAGGTAGCAAAACAGGTTAGCAACAAAACGCACAGCAACTCTGTTTAGTCTGTTTATTCCTCTTCATGCGGTGACATCGATAGACTGGTCGTGGGCCCGGGTATTGTAGCCCAGGAGTATGCTACGGTGGTAGCACAGGTGCGCTGGCCGGGCTAGCTTCAAGCTAAGTGGGTGGAAACGCTAGCCAGGAGTAATCATCCGGGGTTGCGGTTTAGCTAGATAGCTAGTTGTGAAGATCCAGCTGAAAAATGTTCCGTTTGCGGTGGGAATCCGGGGATGAATCCGGGGATGAAAAATAAATAGGTCCGTTATGCTCTGGTTAGAGTCGCGTTGTTCGAACTGGCGAGAGCTTTCCGAGCTAAAGGTTAGCTGATGACCGGTTAGCTGAAGACCGCTAGCATAGCTGGTGGTTAGCTGGCTAGCTTCAGTTGAGGGGTTCCGAAGTAAATATAAATACTTACTGACTTGACTTACTGCTACGCCATCTTGGATCCAGACCTGCCACAGTGGATGATGTGAGCCATGACCAGCCTTTCAAAGCATTTCATGGCTACAGATGTGAGTGCTACGTGGCGATAGTCATTTAGACAGGTTACCTTGGTGTTCTCAGGCACAGGGACTATGGTGGTCTGCTTGAAACATGTAGGTATTACATACAGGGTCAGGGAGAGGTTGATATCTTGTCATCTGCCCCGGTGGCCTTGTTAATTTAACCGGTTTAAATGTCTTACTCACACTGGCTACGGAGAGTGAGATCACATAGTCATCTGGAACAGCTGGTGCTCTCATGCATGGTTCAATGTTGCTTGTATCGATGAGAGCATAGAAGGAATTTAGCTCGTCTGATCGTCTCACATCACTGGGCAGCTCATGTAATTTATGTACGATCATTGTGGGGATGATGTCGTCAATGCACTTATTAATGAAGCCGGTGACTGATGCAGTAAACTTCTAAATATTATTGAATAAATCCCAGAACATATTCAAGTCTGTGCTAGCGAAACAGTCCTATAGCTTAGCATCCACTTCCGTATTGAGCCTGTTACTGGTGCATCCTGTTTGAGTTTTCGTAAGCAGGAATAAGGAGGATAGAGTTGTAGTCAGATTTGCCAAAAGGACGGTGAGGTAGAGCATTGCATGTGTGTGTGGAGTAAAGGTGATCTAGAGCTTTTTCACCTCTAGTTACACAGGTGAAATGCCTGGTAAGAATGAAGTAAATCAGATTTCAGTTTCCTGCATTAAAATATCCGGTCGCGAGAACTCCACATCTGGATACACATTTTCTTGTCTGCTTATGGTCCTATACAGCTCGGTGAGTGCGGATTTAGTGTCAACATCAGCTTGTAGTGGTAAATAGACACCTATGAAAATGATAGATTAAAACTCTCTTGGTAGCTTATCATGAGGTATTCATACTCAGGCGAGCAAAAACTTGTGACTTCCATAATATTGGAGATTGCACACCAGCGGTTGTTAATAAATAGACTCACCCCTCCCCTAGTCTTACCCGAGGCTGCCGTTCGTTCGAGACGATGCATGGAAAAACGTGCAAGATACTGTATATTTTGTCCTTGTTCAGCCAAGACTCAGAGAAACATAGTTATCCAGGTCACACTGATACGATAGTCTCGAATGGTGTTCTCCAGTGACTGTGAATTCACCAACAGAACAGAGGGCAAGGGTGGTCTATTTGTTTGCAGAAGTAATTTTGTTAGGAGGCTGCCTCGCTTGCCTCTTTTTCATGTCCGCTTCCTTTTTTGAGTCCTTAAAGATTTTAACTTACAAAAGTCAAGATCAGCATAAAAAAATAAATAAAAGAATTGGTCAGGAGCCCATAAAATGCCAGACTAGAAGGGAAAAGAGGGTGCCAATGCTTAGACATTGGCTTACGAGGCTAATGCACCCTTCTGGCATGTCAAATACCTGCATATGAACCCTGTCATTCACATTGATGCTATTACTCGAATGGGTTTCTACGAGGAGGAGGTTGATGAAGTGCAAAAGTGGTGCTTCGGTGACTACGCTCGGTGACGACACTCGTGTGATGAGTAAACCATGCCTTAGGAGTTCCATTGGCTTATGTAGTTCATTGGTATTATGTCTATGTCTAGGCTTTAGCTTTGTGGGCTAATGTGCTTTCCTGGTACATCAAAGATCTAGGTTTGAATCCCATCACTTATATGTATAATTCTGGCAAAGGAATTGTTTTTTCACAATCATTTTGCTGGGAAATTGTGATTAGCTTTATTGTCGAGAGGGCGTAGTCTAAACAATTTTGGACCAAGATATATTTATTTCTGCTAATAGACGGTCAATTTGCCTGAAAAAATAAGCACTGGTAACAACAACAAATTTCTCTTTGCTAAGAAGCCATTTTTGATCATTTTAACTGAAAACAATCACAGTAAGGTACGACATTTTTACTGATACATTATTTGATATTGAGATAAAAATGGCTGCATTGGACCTTTAATATTATTAAGGCACTTACTTCACTCACATTCACTCATCCGCATCATGCTGGCTGAAGTGTAGGGCATCAACAAATTTGAATTTACTTCACATTTTCCTTAATCTCTACAGGATTTGTGGGTCCCATGCAGGACGGTTGAGCTAACGTAGGCTAATGCGATTAGCATGAGGTCGTAAGTAACAAGAACATTTCTCAGGACATAGACATTGGCAGAACGCTTACATTCTTGTTAATCTAACTACACTGTCCAATTTACAGTACCATGTTATTGTTTGAGGAGAGTGCACAGTTATGAACTTGAAAAGTTATTAATAAACCAATTAGGCACATGTGGGCAGTCTTGATACAACAGTTTGAACAGAAATACAATGGTTCATTGGATCAGTCTAAAACTTTGCACATACACTGCTACCATCTACTGGCCAAAATATAAATTGCACCTGGGCTGGAATAATACTTTAGGGCCTTTCTCTTGCATTTCAAAGACTGTACAAAACACCCACACATTTTTAAATGTTTTAATTTATTATCTTTTACCAGATCTAATGTGTTGTATTGTCCTACATTCATTTTACATTTTCACAAACGTCAAAGTGTTTCCTTTCAAAATGTGTCAAGAATATGCATATCATTGCTTCAGGTCTTGAGCTACATACAGGCAGATTTGGGTATGTCATTTTTAGGCTAAAATTGAGAAAAAAAAAGGGTCTGATCCGTAAGAGGTTTTTAATCACAATTGTTCAAGTGTTGAATTCCTCTTTTTGCGAGGCAGAATCTAAGAACAATAATATTAGCATGTGGTCTTTTAACAGAGGTCCATTGAAAATGTAAATATTCAAATGTCGATCCACTTGTAACCAATGCATGGTTAACTAATGTGTTTGAATCCATTCCTCCTTCCCCATTTTCCCCTTTTTCTTTCCTGGTCCCCTGAACGGACCCCTGTTTGAAGTGGAATGGCCATGGGTCTTGAAGCGGTCATTACAAACTCAATCAATTCCTCAACATCAGTGCCCCAGTAATTACAGCCAGGCTCCCAGAACCCCCCACTCTCCTTCCCTTCAGATGTGACTTCACATGCAGAGCTCCAGGGCAACATGGAGACACCCTGCTCTCCTCCTCCCAACACAATCTGCCTCCTTCCTCCCTTTTCAAAGAGCACAAATGGGAATGACGACACATTCACAAAAAACTGTCTATTAAAAATAACAGGGAAGGAGAAGATTTTTTTTTTGTTGATTATAAACACTCTCGCTCCAACTTGCTGGTCCAAACTTACTTTCTCTCATTATTGGTTTTATAGCGAAGTTGGATTGTTTCCCGGCATCTGAAAGGGAACACTTTCAGGGGCCAGGGGGGGCATATGTTCCAGGCTTTTAGAAGTATGTTTCGCCCAGACAGAGCGGCTATCATCACACTCAGAGGTTAGTCTTGGCGGTTTAGGGTCAGTGAATCAGAAACCCACTGACGTGCATTAGCCCTACATGAGTTTCACCGCTTGCCACCGACTACACAAACGAATGGGGTGGTGATATAAACTTCTAGAAGGATTAGCCCTAACGTGATTCAACAAAAATAATCATTATGTTTTACTGCGAGTCCCTCGGCGAGGTTGGAGCTTTTTAAACTTCCCAAATGCCACCTTCCAATGTAAAGTCAAACAGGAAGTCAGTCTGATTATTTTTTCTGGACTTTTAACCCCTCGATTTCCATTCTGCTCTGTAAACTCAATGTCCATATGTTTACAAAACAATAAATTAGACAGTGCGTCTCTCTCACCGTCCCGCTTCCATTATCTCAGCCGCAGAAGGAAGTGCGGTTGAGACGGAAAGCAGACCACCCTAAAACTCCCAAACACCACCAGGGCTAGAGACCACCCCCAGTGTTGAGGTACAGTCCCCAGATGTTGGCATCCTGTGCCAGGCATTTCCTTAGAGGTCATGTGGATTAATCTCAACAACTGAAGGAACTTGTGGGTTTAATGGGAACTTTTGCTTGAATTGTGTCTCTTTATCTGTTCCCCTGTGCCTTGTCGCAGTGCCACCATCAACGTTTCTGCCTATCAGATACAATGGAACACATCCAAGAAGCCTGACTGATGAAAGGACTTCCTTTGCGAGTAATAGACACGCCAACTTCGGAAAAATGGAATTGGACAAGCCTAAATATGAGTCTTCACATGCATTGAAACAATTTAGTTTATCACAAAGAGAATGGATCATGATAATTTTATTCCCACACCCAAGGAACTTTACTTCCAAAGTGGGTGTTAATAACATTTTAAATGAATGAATTCCTTTGTATACAACCACATCTATGTTTCTACTCTGACAATCAGACATGGAGACTTATATACTGGGATACGGTCACTTATTTGAATACAATGTTTCGATTTTTGTCATTTAGCAGATGCTCTTATTCAGAGCAATTAGGCTGAAGTGCCTTGCTCAAGGGAACATCGACAATATTTTCACATAGTCGGCTCAGGGATTCGAACTGGCGACCTTCCGGTTACTGGCTCAACACTCTTAACCGCTAGGATACCTACCGCCTGCCCGTATGTCCTTCTTTGTTGTTCTTTGTCCCACAGAGTAATGTTTTGTTAGGTACTACTGCACTGTCATCAGTGATAGGAACATAAGCTTTTTGCTACACCTGCGTTAACATCTGGCCTTAATGGCCGTGTACTCTTGTAATCTCCTTCCGGTACAGCCTGAAAAGGACTGGCCACCCCTCTCTAGGTTTCTTCCGACATTCATGCCTTTCTAGGACGTTTTTCTGTGCCAACATGCTTCAAAATCTGCATTGCTTGGGGTATTATGGTCAGTTTCTGTATAGCACTTTGTGACAACTGTTGATGTAAAAAGGGCTTCATAACACATTTGATTGATATGCCAAATATGTGAACGCGACCAATGAAATTGTATTTATTTTGATTTGACATGTCGCTCAAATCCCTTCAATCTTTCTTCCTATCTCCCTCCCTTTCCCTGTTAATATCTCTCTCACTGCCTCCCTCCCTTTCCCTATTAATATCCCTCTCTCACTGCCTCCCTCCCTTTCCCTATTAATATCCCTCTCTCACTGCCTCCCTCCCTTTCCCTGTTAATATCCCTCACTCCTTCCCTCCTTTCATCAATCCTCTCCTCTCGCTTTCTCTTTAACCCTTTAAAGAAACGCCTATGGATTTCACACTTTTCCAAAGGCTGAGTCTTCCATTCACATGAACAGACATCAATTTACAAAAATCCCTATGGAAGACAAGAAAGAGAACACAAGCAAGAGTTAAAGTGGAAAACGAATAAGAAGTTATAGTATGGGAATACAAAAAATCCTGTCCTCTCCACTCATGTCCTAGTGGTAAGCTGTACAGCATACTCCATGGGTCTCAGCCTGTTTTAAATCAGCTGTCTGACTGGTTGATTGTGCTGCCAATACAAAAGAGCTGCAGCTGCCTCTCTCCCTGTCTGCGTTCTGTCCCTTTCCCATCTAACCAAGTGTCCCCACTGCAACATGTAAATTAATTCCACATGTTCTCACATAAGAGGAGTAGGGGGTGAAGGGGGAAAGGAGAGTTGAGGCCTGAACTGTGCTCGGCAAGTTCATCTTTAAAAGCTTTCATCAGTCGTATAATGAACCAGATGCTGAAATGGGCAAACACTGTTGCACTGTCAATGGGGGCAGCTACAGTATAGGGATGTTACTTTATGGAATCCATTACGTACGTGTCCCATATGCACGTACACTGGGTTTAGGCCATGCCATGAAAGGAAAAAGGAAAACAAATTACCAAAGGCTGCATATTGATATCATTATTTTTCACTATGCAGCCTATAGCATTCAATTCCCCTGGACTGAGTGCACTACCCCTCCCTGATGGGCAGTAAAAATTCAGTGGCTACCTCACGTCAAGCTGTTTCTCAACCGTCATAATGTCTTTCCCACCAGCAGGCAGTAATGGAATTAAAGGCATGAAAAGGGAGAATTGTAGGGACGCATTGTTAGAAACCTTATTGATGTAAGAGAGAGAGTAAAGGAAATGAGACCCCTACATCAGCCATATACAGTACATTCTCCATCCCCCTCACTCTGGCTATAAGTAGACAGTCCTCCCCCAGCTGCACAGATGTGCTGAATGCATTTTTCCACAGGCATTTAAAGATGGAATCTGCAGTAGGGGGAACAGCGCCACTGGCCTCCCCAACCACCATTTATATTGTTTTTGTTGTCAAGCTGAGGGGCTACGCTCAGCTTTAAAAAAAAAAATGCAGTACATATTGTGCACTTCTATCGCATGTGCAATATCAGAGGGGGAAAAAAACAGTGATTGTAGTTTGCAGTAACTTCTTTGTTGTTGTAATATTGTACACTGACCGTTGCTGTTTCACCATTAAGGATTCCAGCTTTGAAGGCATCTTCCGTAATGAGTATTTTGAGTAAAAGTGCAAAATGTGCCAACATGCACCCTGCATCCATGTTGGAATGCTGAGAGTGGGAGGCTGGACAACGTATGACAGTCTTTATGCAGACTTCCTGCACAATTCATGTTCAATTAGAAATTGTGCTTTTGGAGCTCTTGGTGCAATTATTTTACTCAAAAGTATATGCAAATAAATGGTAAGTGTTCTCACTACTTAGAAAAATGTAACGTTGTGGGGCTTCCCTGATGCCACTTCTCATGACTGTGCTAGCAGCTACGTGAGTGAGTGCTATTGTAGCTAGCTACCGACCACAACATTAAGTTAGCCAAGACCAACAGCACAAACAAATGGCCTATACATCTACAAGTCATGTGTGGAGACAAACATACTATAAGTTAAATGTCTTACCTGTGAATAAATGTTTTCCACACACATAGCTACATGTAGCCTACTTGGACACTGGGTCCCTACATATCCCACGGCAAATAACCTGAAGTCATAGGGCTCTTCTTGCAGGCTCTATTTCCCCATGTGGGAGAATTGCGAACCATACATTGGGATTTTTGGTTACATGTACGTTGAACACAGCAGCATTTCGGCATGTTTTGTTATTTCTGTATAACTAAAGATCGACAACGAAGTTGGCTATTTTACACTGGGGATCAATGAGATAGAATGTGGCCATGGTTGAGGGGAATTCCTTATTACGTGAATACCGACTGGGACTATACTGTTCAATACAATTCTTGTCAATTTATGAGGATCTCTGGGACAGTTTTTCTAAACTTTCCTGATTGGATTTCGGCAATCGGATTGGATTCAAATCTTAGAATTGGGTATTTCAAAACTGAATGTGATTCTGATGATAATTCAGATTGGGATTGGGTAATTCAATCTGACCGTTAATCAAGAATAAATTAATATAAATAAATAATAATAAAATGAAGTTGTGTTTTTCAAAAGGTAGCGATTAGGATAGTTCCATTTCAGTAGGTACAGTACTCTTGGTATAACAATGGGGAGTCACACTCTCACAAATTCGATTGAAGAACTGATGTGATAAGGAACGACTCACCCCCAAAAAGCAACAATTGTTGAAACAAGAGACTGACTTTGCGCCAACTTAACTGTCATTTTATAGTAGAGTGTGCTCGCCCCCTGGATGTTGTGTGCTGGAGTTTGTATTTGTTCTTCTAGTTCCTAACCACAAACCAATGAGTTATTCTTCGGATTGCTTGGCTTGGCTGTAGCAATGGGTGAGATGGCTAACGCAACCAAAACAACGAAGGCTAACAACTCGGGTTCGGATTCGTGACCATGCTCAAGTAGATAAAAAGTATTGGCTCAGTGCATGCTCTGGCTGCCCTCAATTGAATCAGTTATTGTGTGGGACTAGGGGACAGTGTCAATAACATTGGCTTGACTGCAGCTGGCACTGTTCCCCTACTCCACGGTGCAGATTATCTTGACAATTGTGTAGTATTCTTGAAGGGGCTTGCTGTTTTAAGATAGTGAAGTCCTCTCCCGGGTACCTTGGCAGAGTTTGAGTTACGGGACGCAGAGATGGATTGCATCTTTTGTCGGGGCAAATGTCTTATCTGCCTAGGTGTTGGTGTATGCGGGAGCTGCCCAAGCTTATCCCGGCTTCTATACGTTCTGTCGCCAATTACGAGAGGGTACTCAAAGAGAGAGGGCGGCCAGGTTTGGTGGGTACGCCCCGCTGCTTGTCTCTACCTCGGTCAAGCACCGCTTGTCTCTCTTCCCAGACTTGTCGATGAAGGGTCCAGTCCCACCTCGGTGGTCCGGTCCTCGAGACCAGGCTAGCTAGCTCTAGCCAGGTTGGTTAAGTCGCAGAGGCAAGCTAGCTACCTCTGCCTCCCCACTGTGGAGTTGCTTGGATAGCTCTCTTGTTAAGTACATGTAGCATTAAGTCGCTTGGTTATTCTAAACATACTGATGTTCGGTCGAAGTGGCTTGCTAGCCTAGCTTGTACGAAAAGCCTCCTGGCTAACGTCGGTTAGCATACATACTCGTACCTACTGATGAGCCTGGTCCTTTACTGGAGAGTTGGATATGTAATGTCCTGGAGTACCACAACACAGACAATTTTAGGACTCATCATTGTAGTCTGTATAAAAATGTGGGGTGGACCTCTGTCTTTAAGAAGAGAACTGCATTCTGTTTTTTTATTTTATTTAAAATCTTACAGAAACTTCCTTCATATGTAACTTAATTAATTAAGTTAAGAATCATAAGCACCAAACCGTTCACAGGAATGGATAACACTAAAGATACCTACAGTCTCCACAGATTTGGGAAAATCTCTGTCTCTGATTTATTGGCTCTAATTTGTGGAACAGAGTTCACTGCAGTTAGATGTACTGGTGCCAATCAGGCAGTTTACATTATTGATTGAGTACCTCTATGTAGTTCAATATGATTTATTTTATTAAATATGTTTATTTTATTATGTTGTTTTATGCACATATGTGTATGTTGTTTTATTATGCTGTTTGAATTGTAATGTACACAGGGCTCTCTTGTAAAATAATGTTTCATCCCCAATCTAAAACGGCCAGTTGGAGTGAGACGACTCTTTGTTGCCTCGTCTCTGCCAACCCCACCACCTGGAGCCAGCAACTTGTGTGGGTGGAGTATGCCCGCAACAACCTTCCCTGCTCGGCCACTAGTCTCTGGCCCATCACGTGTTCCCTGGGTTACCAGCCTCCACTCTTCCCAGAGGAAAAGGTCAGCATACACTCAGCCCAGATGTTCATCCGCCGCTGTCGTTGTTCCTGGAAGAGAGCCCGGTCCACTCTTCTTAAGACCACCTCCAGGTATTAGTGACAGGTGGACCACTACCAGACTCCGGCTCCAAGTGGACCAACACCGGACCCCGGCTCCACGCTATCGTCTTGGGCAGAGGTTATGGCTCTCCACTTGGAACCTGCCTTCCCGGATGGAGTCCCGTAAACTTTCCCCCACTTTATCGGCCCTTTCCCCATCTCTAAAGTCCTTAGCCCACTGCTGTTTGTCTTCTGTTGCCCCACACCCTCCGTAGACATCCCACTTTCCATGTGTCTAGGATTAAACCTCTGTCTCACAGCCCTTTGTGAGACTGTTTCCAGGTCCTGTGAACTGAACTATCCACCTCCTGTGTCTGCATCTGGGTCATGACCTGAGTCATGATTGGTGGTCCCATTCTGTGAGCTTGTGTGGTCTACCACTTTGCGGCTGGGCTGTTGTTGCTCATAGACATTTCCACTTCACAATAACAGCACTTACAGTTGACCGGGGCAGCTCCAGCAGAGCAGAAATTTGACAAACTGACTTGTTGGAAAGGTGGCATCCTATGACTGCGCCATGTTGAAAGTCACTGAGCTCTTCAATAATGCCATTCTACTGCCAATGTTTGTCTATGGAGATTGCATGGCTGTGTGCTCAATTTTATACACCTGCCAGCAATGGGTTTGGCTGAAATAGCCAATAGTCTATGTTGGAAGCTTGTCCATATTTAATGCTCTGTCTGTTACCTCACATTCCATTTTGTTCTCTGGGTTCAGGGGGTATATAAATTATCCCAGGGTGAGAGTAATAAGTTGGCATATAAATATGTTTTTGTACTGATGGAAAATAAATGTCTTAAACTTTATTCCTCAATTTTACCTTTTAATATAAAAGATAAATGCAAACTTCATCATCCAAGCATCACACGAGACACATCCACAGACAAAAACAACAGGTTGTGCTGGCAAAAGTCTAAACGTAAATTAACAACCTAACAGATAGACTAGTTTACAATGTACCACATCTCTGGTGAGTACAAGAGACTAATGAAATATTGTTTTGAACTTAAAAGCGTGTCAGCTAAGCTAAGAGCAGCTAAATTCTTTGATGGCAGCCATGTTTGTTTACATTTGACAAGCGAAAACTTTCTAATCCTAGAATGCCATTCACTGTAATGTCGCATTCAAAACAACTGGGAACTCGGAAACCTCAGACTTCAGTAACTGGGAACTCTGAAAATAATAAGAATAGTCTAGAATGTCACTGATGTCATGATATTACCTTGTATTTTTCAGAGTTCCCAGTTGTTTTGAACGCGGCATAAGACACAAATAAACAAAGTCGAAGATGGCTACTCCCATTGCTTGGAAAATATTAACTTAGTTTGGCCACTTTTCAGAATATGGGGGAGGGGGTTCATTTCCTTTTGGGGGGGTTTTCAGGTGCATGGGGGGTTAAAATGGGGGAAGGTATCGTGGGGGGATATGATGGAGGAAATATTACTGTGATGGGGGATTTATCAATAAATCAAACACAGGACAAGTTAATAAACTGAATAAACCCCCTGGAAAGGGGGTCTGAGCTAGCAACCCAGGGTAACCATAGTTACGCTCTAAGTCAGTCCTGACAGAAAAACGTATCTCTTGACAGACAGATAGCCCTTGAGTATAGAGATAATGTCCAATTTCAAAAGGAACCGCCTCACTGATGAGGAGAAACAGGACATATTTAGTCATTCTGATGAAGAATCTGTGTATGAGAGTGAGTCGGATCAATCAGATAGTGGCAAGGACTATCTTCCCCACAAACTTCTGGACTGTGAGGGTGAGGAAAATGGTGCCCACCTCAACCTTGCAGGGAATGAACATCATTCACCTCCCAAAGATGCTGGTCCTGCTGTCAATCTTGTAGGCTGTGAGGGAAAAGAGATTGAAGATGAGGAGGATGGTCCCCGCAGCTGGAGATCCTGTCACTTCACACTATCAGAGATAGACTTTAATGAAACCCTGTCTGGTATATAAAGCACCCTGCCTACCCCCTCAGAGTCAGAAGGTTTTAAACTGTTCCTTGATGAGGAATTGGTGGATAGTGTGGTGCAGGAAACCAACAGGTATGCCCATTATCATATTACAGAAAATCCAAGGCTCTCTTCAAATGCATCAAAATTCAGAATTCCTTTAGCCTACTAAATATGCATATTAGTTTGCAGGTATTCTCATGAACTGAAAGAGCAGACTTCCCCTGGCGTAAAAAAAGCTCTCAAAATGGGTGAACACTACCATCCTTCCTGGTCACGGTGCTGCTGATGGGGCTAGTGAAGAAGGGCTCTGTGAGGTACTATTGGACCACTGACCCCATGCTGCAGACCCATTTTTTCCATCCCCTTTGCTCCCAGGACCGCTTCCTTGTCTTGCTGAGAGCACTCCACTTTGTGAACAATGCCACTGCCAACCTCGCCCTTCACTTAAATAAGGAATGTCCTGGGCAGCTTCACCGTGGCTTTTGGAAGAGTGTTTGTTCCTCACATGGACTTGTGCATTGATGAGTCTCTCATAGCTTGGAAAGGAAGGCTTGCATTCCACCAATACTTCCCATCAAAGCGCCACATATTTGGAGTCAAGTTCTTTGTTTTATGTGACTGTCTGACAGGATATGTACAGCACCTGATCATCTACACTGGCACCACAACAGATATTAGGCAATTTGAGGGTCTTGGCATATCTGGATCAGTGCTGATCACCATGCTGCAGCCTTGCCTCATAAAGGGGCACACTGTATTTGTGGACAACTGGTACAGTAGCCCTACCTTTTTCCAGTACCTTTGGAGGGAGAACACAGGGACCTGTGGCACAGTGAGATCCAACAAGAAGGGGATGCCAATTTTCAAAAAGAAAATGAGTAAGGGGGAGGTGGAGTTCCAAACAAACGAGAGATAATGGCAGTGAAATGGCATGACAAACACAATGTCCATGTTCTGTCCACTGTCCACAACTCCAAAATATCAGACACAGGAAAACTGGATTATGTCACCAGAGAGAGGAAAATGAAGCCAGACTGTGTCTTGGAGTACAACAAGAAGATGGGAGCAGTTGACATGCAGAACAGTTTTGTTGAATGTGCCAGAAAGTCGCTTAAAACCTTTTTAGGATAGGCGTCCCGCGAGCGGCACACAAATTGCAGAGCGCCAAATTCAATTTACAGAAATAGTCATATTTAACATTCACGAAAATATAAAGTGTCAGGCATCAAAATAAAGCTTAACTTCTTGTTAATCCAGCCGCTGTGTCAGATTTCAGAAAGGCTTTACGGCGAAAGCATACCATGCGATTATCTGAGGACAGCGCCCCGCATACAAACGCATACAAACATTTTCAAGCCAAGTAGAGGAGTCACAAAAGTCAGAAATAGCGATAAAATTAATCACTTACCTTTGATGATCTTCATCTGGTTGCACTCAAGAGTCCCTGTTACACAATTAATGTTTGTTTTGTTCGATAAAGTTCCTCTTTATGTCCAAAAATCTCAGTTTTGTTGGCGCATTTTGTTCAGTAATCCACTAGCTCAAAGGCGGTCACAACAGGCAGACAAATACATCCTAATGGTATTGTAAAGTTCGTCAAAACATGTTTATAATTAATCCTCAGGTTGTCTATTGTCTAAATAATCGATCATATTTCAACCGGACAATAGCGTATTCAATAGAAAGGAAAAGCAACGAACAGCGCGCAATAGGCCACGCGTGCAAAACAGAAAATGATCTCATTCTTCCTCATTTTTCAGAATACAAGCCTGAAACAATGTCTAAAGACTGTTAACATCTAGTGGACACCATAGAAACTGCAATGTAGGTACCCATAACATACTGTATAGGCAGGCAGTTGAAAACTACACGCATCAAAAAAATCTCACTCCCTGGGTGGATTTTCCTCAGGTTTGCGCCTGCCACATCAGTTCTGTTATACTCACAGAAACTTCAGAGTGTTTTCTATCCAAATCTACCAATTATATGCATATCCTAGCTTCTGGCCTTGAGTAACAGGCAGTTTACTTTGGGCACCTCAGTCATCCCAACTTCCGAATATTGCCCCCTATCCTAAAAAAGTTATTAAATGGTACAAGAAGCTACTTTTTCACCTAATAGACATAGCTCTCCTCAACGACCACATTGTTCACCGGCAGGTCACAGGACAAGTGATCTTGTACCAGCAGTACAGGATAAACCTGATGCGGCAGCTCCTTGAGGACCACCACACTCCTCGTCCTTTTCTGCTGTGTTCAGGCCAGTATGTGCGATGCCAGAACCAGTCTCAAGAGGGGGGCATTTACCCAAATAAAAATGTTACGATTATGGCTTCCCAATTCCATAAACAATGAGGGGAAAAGGAGCCCCTGTTATAACTCAGTAGCCCAGTCATCTGCTCCACACTACAACATCAACGCTCCAATGTACAGACCCTGCTTTCAGTTAACACAACTGATGCATGGGGAAGAAATTAAACAAGCCACATCTGGAAGTGATCGCTCTCCCCACACACTGAAAAGTTGTTGCTGACTTTAAACATATCGCTATACAATAGGAGGGAGAAGATGGATGAAAATAGATCAATCTCAAAATGCTATCCTTATACATGGCCAATGTCTGAAGAGTTTGGTTACATCTCCATCATCTCCAGGCCATGCATCCCTTGTTGCATTGAATAAAAGAAAATGAAACCTATGGAAAACTCCAGAGCGTGACGGAATAACGTTGGTTGCAAATGTGAGCATTTATTCTTTGTGACCCCATACTGCCTTCCATTACTTCTCCAACATGAAGCGCCTAGAGCTCTCTTTTAATATTATATGACCCTAGGGCTGTAAATGAGCAGGCATAACAGTGGCTCATTGTTGCCTGGGAAAACAACAACATTTGGTAACACTTAATTCTGAGGGGTCCGATATGAGCTTGTTCATGTACATAAGAGTGTATGAGTATGTAAAGACACCATATATGTGTCCCTCTACTTCCCATGAATGCCCCCCCCTGAAAAACATATTAAATAATGTACAGTGGGGCAAAAAAGTATTTAGTCAACCACCAATTGTGCATGTTCTCCCACTTAAAAAGATGAGAGGGGCCTGTAATTTTCATCATAGGTACACTTCAACAATGACAGACAAAATTTGAAAAATAAATCCAGAAAATCACATTGTAGGATTTTTAATGAATTTATTTGCAAATTATGGTGGAAAATAAGTATTTGGTCACCTACAAACAAGCAAGATTTCTGGCTCTCACAGACCTGTAACTTCTTATTTAAGAGGCTCCTCTGTCCTCCACTCGTTACCTGTATTAATGGCACCTGTTTGAACTTGTTATCAGTATAAAAGACACCTGTCCACAACCTCAAACAGTCAAACTCCAAACTCCACTATGGCTAAGACCAAAGAGCTGTCAAAGGACACCAGAAACAAAATTGTAGACCTGCACCAGGCTGGGAAGACTGAATCTGCAATAGGTAAGCAGCTTGGTTTGAAGAAATCAACTGTGTGAGCAATTCTTAGGAAATTGAAGACATACAAGACCACTGATAATCTCCCTCGATCTGGGGCTCCACACAAGATCTTACCCCGTGGGGTCAAAATGAGACCAGTGAGCAAAAATCACACAACCACATGGGGGGACCTAGTGAATGATCTGCAGAGAGCTGGGACCAAAGTAACAAAGCCTACCATCAGTAATACACTACGCCGCCAGGGACTCAAATCCTGCAGTGCCAGACGTGTCCCCCTGCTTAAGCCAGTACATGTCCAGGCCCATCTGAAGTTTGGTAGAGAGCATTTGGATGATCCAGAAGAATATTGGGAGAATGTCGTATGGTCAGATTAAACCAAAATATAACTTTTTGGTAAAAACTCAACTCGTCGTGTTTGGAGGGAAAAGAATGCTGAGTTGCATCCAAAAAAAAACATACCTACCGAGAAGCATGGGGGTGGAAACATCATGCTTTGGGGCTGTTTTTCTGCAAAGGGACCAGGACGACTGATCCGTGTAAAGGAAAGAATGAATGGGGCCATGTATCGTGAGATTTTGAGTGAAAACCTCCTTCCATCAGCAAGGGCATTGAAGATGTAACGTGGCTGGGTCTTTCAGCATGACAATGATCCCAAACACACTGCCCGGGCAACGAAGGAGTGGCTTCGTAAGAAGCATTTCAAGGTCCTGGTGTGGCCTAGCCAGTCTCCAGATCTCAACCCCATAGAAAATCTTTGGAGGGAGTTGAAAGTCCGTGTTGCCCAGCAACAGCCCCAGAACATCACTGTTCTAGAGGAGATCTGCATGGAGGAATGGGCCAAAATACCAGCAACAGTGTGTGAAAGACTTACAGAAAACATTTGACCTCTGTCTGTGCCAACAAAGGGTATGTAACAAAGTATTGAGATAAACCTTTGTTATTGACCAAATACTTATTTTCCACCATAATTTGCAAATAAATTCATTAAATATCCTACAATGTGATTTTCTGGATTTGTTTTCTCATTTTGTCTGTCACAGGCCTCTCTCATCTTTTAAAGTGGGAGAACTTGCACAATTGATGGCTGACTAAATACTTTTTTGCCCCACTGTATATTTTGTCACTCTGTGATTCATTATTTTCCTTCAATACACAAGAGGCTGAATGTATCTCACTGAAGAAAGCATCCAAGCGAGCTAAACAGCGCCCCTCTGTATGTGTAGCCTATCTGATTCTGTCTGTTCATAAAGAGTATGATATTGTTGCCGCCCGTAGCAATGAACGCAAGGGAAGCCAGTGAGCATTTGGCCTCCATTGATTAAAAGATAAAATAATAGGTAAACTGCGCTAACCTCAACTGTGAATGGTCCTGGCGTACAAAAAAAGAGTCAAAGAAAGCCAGTTTGGATTTGCCTTCACATCAATCACATCACATCAAAAGCTTAAAACATGAATTGTTGCATCTCGTTTTAATGTTGTGCTCAGGTGGTTAGCTAAATTGTCCCTTTCCTAAATTAACCATGGCTGGAGACAGTGGTTAGGATTTGTGATTTTACCTACTTCTCCGTATTAACCAATTATAACGATGATTCTGATCCAACCATAAATTCACATATTTTACCCCTTGCCTGAGAGGATGGAAGTTCAATATGTAGCAGGTTAATGTTAACTAGCTGGCTCATCGATGCCCATGAAAGGAAGTTAGGCTAGCGAGCAAGCATTTCAGTCAGGTAGCATAGGACAACAAAAAATAAAAATGTGTTTACAGTGTGACAGAACCATAGACCGTTTCAGCAACAGGAAAGAGAGGAAGATGGCATTGGCTGTTCTCTACAAGTAAGGAGTTTTTTCTACTTGCATGCATGCACACACACAAACACAGAGAGAAATCAGTCCCTTAGACAGCCACATTATTGACTTTCTGTTGATTAGACTAAATTGTTTTTGGTATCTTTAGGTGTCACTGTATTAGACAAAGCACATGTGATTTGATGATGTTGAAGTATTAAAGTTGAAATGGTGGAGGAATAGTGGAGGCAGCTCCAGTTCTCTTTTTCTTTTCTTACCTTTGTGGATCATAATTCAATAGTTGTTTAGTAGTCTCGAAAATGTTGGAAACTATAACTTACTTGACCATGCTGAAGGTTATGCAACTGTTCGTTACATGCAATATGCTTTGTGGACTCCACCAGACAAAATGTTGCTCTCTGTTTTTGAGATGAGAAACAGGTGTGGTTGAATTTATGGTCTTGGCCTTAGGACAATATATATACACACACTGCTCAAAAAAATAAAGGGAACACTTAAACAACACAATGTAACTCCAAGTATATCACACATCTGTGAAATCAAACCGTCCACTCTAGTAGCAACACTGATTGACAATACATTTCACATGCTGTTGTGCAAATGGAATAGACAACAGGTGGAAATTATAGGCAATTAACAAGACACCCCCAATAAAGGTGATAACCACAGACCACTTCTCAGTTCCTATGCTTCCTGGCTGCTTTGGTCACTTTTGAATGCTGGCGGTGCTTTCACTCTAGTGGTAGCATGAGACGGAGTCTACAACCCACACAAGTGGCTCAGGTGTGCAGCTCATCCAGGATGGAACATCAATGCGAGCTGTGGCAAGAAGGTTTGCTGTTTCTGTCAGCGTAGTGTCCAGAGCATGGAGGCGCAACCAGGAGACAGGCCAGTACATCAGGAGACGTGGAGGAGGCCGTAGGAGGGCAACAACCCAGCAGCAGGACCGCTACCTCCGCCTTTGTGCAAGGAGGAGCAGGAGGAGCACTGCCAGAGCCCTGCAAAATGACCTCCAGCAGGCCACAAATGTGCATGTGTCTGCTCAAACGGTCAGAAACAGACTCCACGAGGGTGGTATGAGGGCCTGACGTCCACAGGTGGGGGTTGTGCATACAGCCCAATACCGTGCAGGATGTTTGGCATTTGTCAGAGAACACCAAGATTGGCAAATTCGCCACTGGCGCCCTGTGCTCTTCACAGATTAAAGCAGGTTCACACTGAGCACGTGACAGACGTGACAGTCTGGAGACGCCGTGGAGAACGTTCTGCTGCCTGCAACATCCTCCAGCATGACCGGTTTGGCGGTGGGTCAGTCATGGTGTGGGGTGGCATTTCTTTGGGGGCCGCACAGCCCTTCATGTGCTCGCCAGAGGTAGCCTGACTGCCATTAGGTACCGAGATGAGATCCTCAGACCCCTTGTGAGACCATATGCTGGTGCGGTAGGCCCTGGGTTCCTCCTAATGCAAGACAATGCTAGACCTCATGTGGCTGGAGTGTGTCAGCAGTTCCTGCAAGAGGAAGGCATTGATGCTATGGACTGACCCGCCCGTTCCCCAGACCTGAATCCAATTGAGCACATCTGGGACATCATGTCTCGCTCCATCCACCAACGCCACGTTGCACCACAGACTGTCCAGGAGTTGGCGGATGCTTTAGTCCAGGTCTGGGAGGAGATCCCTCAGGAGACCATCCGCTACCTCATCAGGAGCATGCCCAGGCATTGTAGGCACATCATACAGGCACGTGGAGGCCACACACACTACTGAGCCTCATTTTGACTTGTTTTAAGGACATTACATCAAAAGTTGGATCAGCTTGTCGTGTGGTTTTCCACTTTAATTTTGAGTGTGACTCCAAATCCAGACCTCCACGGGTTGATAAATTTGATTTCCATTGATCATTTGTGTGATTTTGTTGTCAGCACATTCAACTATGTAAAGAAAAAAGTATTTAATAAGAATATTTCATTCATTCAGATCTAGGATGTGTTATTTTAGTGTTCCCTTTATTTTTTTGAGCAGTATATATATATTACAGGTATATAATGGTGTCAAGGCATAGGAACTAACAGGTTATAAATCAAACAACTCAATTATCACCACATAGGTTGTAATATAGCTAATTTTATCCTGCCATGGCTTCCCTTGAGATTTTACCCACACACCGCTACTGAAAATAATCAAACAATATAAAAAGTATCAAAAGATTGAATTGTCACAAAGACTGTAAAATATCTTACTACTGCATATCCACCTATTTTAAATAATTTTTATTTCACCTTTATTTAACCAGGTAGGCCAGTTGAGAACAAGTTCTCATTTACAAATGCGACCTGGCCAAGATAAAGAAAAGCAGTGCGACACAAACAATACGAAGGTACACATGGAATAAGGAAATGTATAGTCAATAACACAATAGATAACTCTATATACAGTGTGTGCAAATGAAGTAAGATTAGGGAGGGAAGGCAATAAATAGGCCATAGTGGCAAAATAATACAAATGTAGCTATTAGACACTGGAGTGATAGATGACCAGAGATACTGGGGTGCAAATTAGCACAAAAAAAAATAACAATATGGGGATGAGTTAGTTAGGTGGGCTATTTACAGATGGGCTATGTACAGGTGCGATGATCTGTAAGCTGCTCTGACAGCTGATGCTTAAAGTTAGTGAGGGAGATATGAGTTTCCAGCTTCAGTGATTTTTGCAATTCGTTCCAGTCATTGGCAGCAGAGAACTGGAAGGAAAGGTGGCCAAAGGGGGAGCTGACTTTGGGGGATGACCAGTGAAATATACCTGCTGGAACGCGTGCTATGGGTGGGTGCTGCTATGGTGACCAGTGAACTGAGATAAGGCGGGGCTTTACCTAGCAAAGACTTATAGATGACCTGGAGCCAGCGAGTTTGGCAATGAATATGAAGCGAGGGCCAGCCAACGAGAGCACACAGGTCGCAGTGGTGGGTAGTATATGTGGCTTTGGTGACAAAACAGATGGCACTGTGATAGACTGCATCCGATTTGTTGAGTAGAGTGTTGGAGGCTATTTTGTAAATGACATTGCCGAAGTCAAGGATCGGTAGGATAGTCAGTTTTACGAGGGTATGTTTGGCAGCATGAGTGAAGGATGCTTTGTTGTAAAATAGGATGCCATGCATTTAGTTTTGCTTGCATTTAAGAGCAGTTGGAGGCCACGGAAGGAGAGTTGTATGGCATTGAAGCTCGTCTGGGTAGAGGTGGATCATAGCATCACCAGCAGCAAGAGTGATGGTGTCGTTGCTCAAACATTTGACAGCGGAACAATCTTAACATATTTCTGTTAAATTTTGGTCATTTAGCAGACACTCTTATCCAGAACAACTAAGGTTAAGTGACTTGCTCAAGGGCACATTGGCAGTTTTTTCACCTAGTCAGCTTTGGGAATCAAACCAGAAACATTTCGATAACTGGCCCAATGCTCTTAACCACTAGGCTACCTGTCACCCATAGCACATGGAAGTCCATAACACATGGTCCATTCCACATGGAATACTATGTGACAGCTAAATTACAATTTCCAAAACAGACATTTGTGGAAAGTTACAAAGATCTGTATGTGCTACAAGCACAGTTACTGGAGCATTATCGAATCAACAGCTTCAGAAAATCACTCACGGTGCAACCAAAGAAGAGAGGAAGGTGAGTGGGTGAGGAAAGAGAGAGGAGAAGAGAATGACAGGAGAGATAAAGAGAAAGGGGAGAGCGAAAGGGGAAGAATTGAGAGACTTGGAGGTCAAAGGCAGAGTTGGCAGACACACAACCATCTCCGACGCACCAACCGGAATCCTTCTAGCGTCCTCATCACCGCTCATACCCTACTGTTTTGTTTTACGTAGATATACATTAAGCACATGACAGTCTGCTGGGCATTTGCCAAAAGGCCCCTCAGACCTTGAGAAACAAGATTGATTTCTTTGGCCTGAATACCAAGCTTTACATCTGGAGGAAACCTGGCACCGTCCCTACGGTGAAGCATGGTGGTGGCAGAATCATGCTGCTGGGATGTTTTTTCAGTGGCAAGGACAAGAAAAGTAGTCAGGATCGAGGCAAACATGAACGGAGCAAAGTACAGAGAGATCCTTGATGAAAACCTGTTCCAGAGCGCTCAGGACTTCAGACTGTGGCGAAGGTTCACCTTCCAACAGGACAACAAGCTTAAGCTCACAGCCACCGACCTTAACTGAGGAGGAACGGGCTCACAGTAATGGCTGGAGTGGAATCAGTGTAATGGTATCAAATACATAAAAAACATGGTTTCCAGTTGTTTGACTAAGAGCAGTCCTCCCCTCAGCAGCCTCCAATGGTTAGATTGTACTGTAGGGTACTTTTCTTTCATAATTTTGTGTTAAAAAGTATAATGGATTATAAACGAGTCCAGTTGGTGGCGGTAATGCAAAATATTGGATGCCAACCGCCATAAAACCTCATTGAAGAAGAAGTTGCTGTGCAAAGGTTGGAGTACCATGAGAGAATGGGAGCCAATCTAATGTTAATCCTAATCAAATTGTTTTGAAAATTGTAAGTATAGGCGTTCTGTGCGCCATAGTACATTGAAGATCAGTTCTCCTTCTCTCTTGGATGCCTCCTAGGGTTTTCCGGTAGGCCTACTGAGTGTTAAATTGTGTTTGTATCAAAGCTTGTTATTTCTGTATATTGATGACACATGGAAACATGATTATTTCTCAGAAACTACAGTATAAACTTTTCATTAAATGCACTTATTGAATGGAAAATAAAATGTATTTCTCCTTTAATCGGGTGCCTCTGTTCCCATGCTCTACCCTGTATTGTTAGTATTTAACTGAGGATGTTTGGCTACTTAAGTGCTCAATACTACACTTCCTCAATAGAGCCCCACAGTGGAGGTGTCATAATACCCATAAAACCTAGAGGTTAAACAGCGAAATGGTTCCAATTGTTTTTCCACCATTCGCATAGGGAATGCCCATAGGGAATTTTAGAAATACTTTAAAATAAGGGCTGTGTTTTGTCAGTCTCATCCAGATCATCATTGCATTTGAACTTCTTTATGATAGCCACATTAGCAACTAACTAGCATTTCATTTTTGGAGTATACAGGCATATATATTGATAATGGTCACGTTGTCCTAGAGAGATTAAAACAGTTATTTAAATGTTAAACAACAAGTTAAGCCTACACCGAATTCAGCCCTTATTTTATGTATTTCTAAAATCCCCTATAGGAAAATGTTTTGGAACCATTGGAACCATTTCCTTGTTAGACCACTAGGTTTTTGGGGTATTATGACTCATACTGTGGTACTCTATTAATTGAGAAGGAAGGGGGGAGAGGGGACATGTGAGGAGTATGCAATTGATATTCTCCCAGGGAGTTAAACGTTGACTGATATGCATCAACATTCCTTATATGTCAATCAGTATGAAAAGATGGAGTAATCCACTTTTGTCCAGTTTTGACAAAAACAAATTCAAGGAATTCAACATTTTCTTTTCAGTTTCAGGCTGTCCTATTCAATTTAATGTAACTTAGCCTATACTACAGGGTCGGCCAATACAAACAGTCCAATTAGTTGCATTTAATGACTTCATTATGTCATTTATTTTCGCTTATACCGCACAGTCTTGAAGGAAATTGGCTTCTGAACCCTTCCAATTAGTATCTTCAGAAGGCCTCTAAATCCTGGTTGATGTTTAATATTATATGTGACTCGTTTCAGGAAACTAGGCGTATGTTGCTACTTCGTATGCTCCTACTTCACAGCAGAGGCACTTGAATGTAAACATTTATCAGAATGCATTTTTTGGCAGAAATCCATTCTGGAACATGTGAACTTTCCTCTGCCTTAACACACTTGTATTCCATCCGTAAATACAAATAAAATTGTTAAATTATGAGCCTAGTTGGTTTAGCCACAGAAAAAGTAAGGAAACTTCCCGCTAGCCATGACTGGCTGTGATAGATGGGCTGGACACGCCGAGAGATGAGATTGGATTGGTCTGCCATGTAACACGCTTCTGTCTATAAACTGCTCAGTACAGTGCCTTGCAAAAGTATTCATCCCCCTTGGTGTTTCTTATTTTGATGCATTACGACCTGTAATTTAAATTGGTTTTTATTTGGATTTCATGTGACATACACAAAATTGTGAAATTGGTGAAGTGAAAAAAAATATATAAAAAAAAATAATAAGATATAACTACAAACAAAACAAAGTTAAAAAGGTTCCAGGCTGCTGTGAAGTGTTCATCCATGTATACAGGTAAGAGTCTAGTTACATTCAGATATTATCCGTTACATTTTATCGATTGTGGCCATCTATTGTATTTCATGAACACGTGTACATGTCTAGACAATAGTGACCCATCCACGTAGCTAGATTTGGCTAGTGGGTGGTTATAGCATTTCCTCTACGTGACCCATCAGTTTAGTGTGTCGGGTAAGTATTATAATATATATATATATATATATATATATATATATATATATATACACAAAAAAAATTACATTTTTGTCTGCTTTGTCGTGACCACACCTTGCAGTGGATTTCTGAACATAACGCGACAAACAAACGGAGGTATTTTGGATAAAGAAATCGTCTTTATGGAACAAATCGGAACATTTGTTGTGTAACTGGGAGTGAAAACATCCGAAGATCAAAGGTAAACGATTAATTTGATTGCTTTTCTGATTTTCGTGACCGAGCTACCTGATGCTAAGTGCACTTAAGAATCACTTATCAGAATGTGTTTCTAGAGTCAAATGGTTCCAAAATGTCAGAAACGTTCCACAGGGATATTGGCGATGGCATCACGCAGTTGCTGCTGTATTGGGTTTGGTCAGCAGCAATGTTCAAATACGCTGTGGAGTTCAATTGTTGCTCAACTGGTATCAAGGGACCTAACGTGTGGCAGGAAATTATTATCTACACCAATACACCATGACCAGCAGCCTGTACCGTTGACCCCAGGCAGGATGGGTCCGTGGACTTATGCTGCTTACACCAATTCCTGACTCTGCCATCAGCATGACGAAACAGGAACCGGGATTCGTCGCACCAGACAATGTTTTTCCACTCCTCAATTGTCCACTGTTCGTGATCATCTGCCCTCTGGAACCTCTGTCTTGCTTTTAGCTGATAGGATTGAAACACGGTCTGGTTGTCTGCTGCAATAGCCCATCCGTGACAAGGATTGACGAGTTGTGCATTACGAGATGCCATTCTGCACACAATTGTTATTTGTCCGTTTGTGGCCCGCCTGTTAGCTTGCACGATTCTTTCCATTCTCCATCAACCTCACTCCTCAACTAGCTGTTTTCGCCCACAGGACTGCCAATGACTGGATTTTTTGTTTGTCACACCATTATTGCTAAACCCTAGACACTGTACTGCGTAAAAAGCCCAGGAAGGTGGCAGATTCTGAGATGCTGGATCCGGCACCCCTGGCACAAACGATCATACCAAGCTCAACGTCGCTTAGGTCACTCGTTTGGCAAATGTTCAATCGAACAGTAACTGAATGCCTCGATGCCGGTCTGCCTGCTTGATATAGAAGCAATCCATTTTCCTGAACGGCTTGGTGCACCTAATAAACTGGCCAATGAGTGTATACTGCAGACTAATTTCATACACACATCAGAATGCATGTTTAGGCTCCACATGCCATTGACGTTCCACTAAGGAAGAGTGATTTCAGTTTTAATTTGGTTTACTGACAGCTCTTACGTTTTTTCATGAGATCTGTGATGAACTTCTCAAAGTCTATGTTTCTTCAAAGAAGGGAGAAATTTTCAGACAGCAGAGTATTTGTTTGAAAGTTCAAAGGGCTGGTGTATGATAAGCAGATATGTTAAACATATAGCAGGGCTACGACAAGACTTTTGACCTTTAGAACCTAACACAGCCTCTCCCCTGTGACCTCGGTCAAAATTAAGGGAAGCCAGTTTTTATTGCTTTCTCTGTATACACGCATGCACACGCACACACTGAATGTGCTCCTCCTCTAATATCTAGAATGGCTTGTGGTCTTTCCATTGGCACCAGGGGAATACATTTTCAATTCATTAAACTTGTTCGGCTCTCATATTTGCCAGAGAGGATGTTTAGACTGAAAATGTGCCATTCTTGGCTGAGAGGGACACTGAAACATTCTCTTACAGACAACTAAGCACACAGGTAGACACAAACTCAAACAAGCTCACACAAACACTTCCCACAGTTAACCTAACTAAGTTGCTCTGGAAAAGAGTGTCTGCTATTTGATTAAAAAGTTCAATGTAAAAATGTCATTCAAAGACATATGCAATCTGAAGTTCTCTCATATAGGACACACACACAGACACACTCAGTACATTGCGCAGACAGGAATAAATATCTCTCTGGGAAGCAGAAGGGCGGAAGGGTGTGTTTCATGATTAATGACTCATGGTGTAATTCTAGGAACATACAGGAACTGAAGTCCTTTTGTTCACCCGACCTTGAATACCTCACAATCAAAGGCCGACCATATTATCTCCCAACTCCTCCGTCATTGCCATGGCCGTTTACACCCCCCCCCCCCCCCAAACCGATACCACGACGGCCCTCAAATGAACTTCACTGGACGTTATGCTAACTGGAAACCACATATCCTGATGCTGCATTTATTGTAGCTGGGGATTTTAACAAAGCAAATTTGAGGACTAGGCTGCCGAAGTTCTATCAACATATCGACTGTATTACTTGCGCTGCTAAGACTCTCTACCATTGCTATTCAAACTTTTTGAATGCTTACAAGGCCCTAACCCTGTTCTCCTTTCGGAAAATCTGACCAGGACTCCATCTTGCACATCCCTTCCTATAGGCAGAAACTCAAACCGTGCTAAGAACTATTAAATGCTGGTCTGACCAAACGGAATCCATGCTTCAGGATTGTTTTGATCACGTGGACTGGGATATGTTCTGGATGGCTTGCGAAAATAATCTAGATGCATACACGGATATGGTGACTGAGTTTATAAGGAAGTGTATAGGAGGTGTAGTACCCACTGTGACTATTATAACCTACCCTACCCATAAACCATGGATTGATGGCAGCATTCGCGCAAAACTGAAAGCGCGAACCACCGTATTTAACCATGGCAAGGTGACTGGGAATATAAACAGCATAGTTATTCCCTCTAAGGCAATTTTACAAGAAAAGCATCAGCATACAGATAAAGTGGAGTGCAATTCAACTGCTCAGACACAAAACGTATGTGGCAGGGACTACAGACAACCACAGACTACAAAAAGAAAACCATCCACCTCACGGAGACCGACGTCTTGTTTCTAAACAAATTAAACAACTTCTTTGCGCGCTGAGGACAATACAGTGCCAGCGACGCGGCCCGCTACCAAAGACTGGGCTCTCCCTGGCCGACGTGAGTAAAACATTTAAACGTGTTAACCCTCACAAGAATGCAAGTTAAAGCTGACTGTTAGCTATCTAGCTGACGTTAGATGGCTGGCTTGCTAGCTAACATTATGTTTATTATTTGTGTGTAGTTGTAAGGGTTTTCGTCTGAAGAGGAGGAGTAGTAGGAAGGATCGGAGGACCATTGCGCAGCGTGCTAAGTATTCATTATATTTATTATTATTATTATTATCTCAGAACACAAAATAGAACACAAAATAATAAAACAAAGAGAACGAAATGAAACCGAAACAGTCCTGTACGGTGCATACATAAAACACAGAAAATAATCACCCACAAAACACAATAGAAAACAGGCTACCTAAATATGGTTCTCAATCAGGGACAGCTATTGACAGCTGCCTCTGAGAACCATACCAGGCCAAACACAGAAATAGCAAATCATAGAAAAACTAACAGACAACCCACCCAACTCACGCCCTGACCATACTAAAACAAAAGACAAAACAAAGGAACTAAGGTCAGAACGTGACAGTAGTTATGTTTTCTTAGAATGACATTTTGCATTGCTAGTTATAGTTATTTGTTTAACTTTAACTAGCTATAACAACCAGTTTCTATTGATAGTACATCACATGCCCTGCAGCAAAGTCAAGGGCAAGACAGAAACAGGCTCTCCAAATATAGATTCCCTTGTTCATGTGTGGTTCGGATGGACCAGTCATCAGCACTATCTGCAGTGCCTCTATTCAAATGACTCTCTTCTAATACACGTCATAGGTTGCTGCTACTGTTTTTTTTACCCTGCTGCTCAGACACTGTACCCCTGATTGTATGCATATACATCACTGATATTGTTATTGATATTGTTCTTGTACATACTGTATATTATTTTATTTATATTGACACTATATATTTCTGATTTTGCTACTATGCAAGTAACTATTTGGCACTACCGTTCTGTAGAGAACCATCCACTTAGCAAAATGAGGCTGGGGGTTATAGCAGTTATTTCACATGACCATTCAATTTAGACAAGTGTGTCTGTGTAAGCGTCATCTAACATTTATATCTCTACATTTTCTATTTACCTGGAATTTTTCCATATTGTAGGCTACTTCTTTTAATCTAAATATTTACTACACTACTGACTGGTTAGTACATTACCTCACATGTGAATCCTTAATGTGATGGGTGGGGCTGGCTTAAAAAGGGTGTGAACAATGCTGAATGGGTGTAAACAAAGGAGAGCTCTTCAGTAGGTACCAAAATATTCAATGGTCATTTTCTCAAAAGTGAGTTTACAAGTTTGTCAACTTTCAAAGCAGAATTACTTTCCCCATTGTTCCTCAAATGCAGTGTATGATATACCATGGTGTAGCTCTGAGTCTCTACTTTTATCCAATATAAGAAACACTTTCAAATGTTGCTACAAAATACAGATTTCAGCCGGTCGGTCACAGGAGCGAGGAGTATTCATTTCTAGAGCTAGGACATATCGGCCAGTCAATGAAGGAAATTTGATAAGATATATTTGTTGGCCGAAGCAAAGTATTCTCTCTGTCTATTGCACTTGAACATCAGACATTTTAAACTTGTCAATCTTAACCTAGATACAGCAATGCTTGCAGGTTCATGAAAGTTTAATTCCCAGGTAGCATATACAGGTATGATTATTTATTAACATTGCTTAATCAATAAAATCTGCTTTTGCAAATTCATTGACATCCAACTCCCACATTACTGATACAGTAGCGATTATTCATTAACGTCTATAAATAGAATAACATCGGTTTTGCAGCTTCCAACGACACAAAACCCAAACTGAAAAAATATAAATAATAATTAGTATTATTATAATGTGAAAGCTATCAGAGGTGGTGTCCCCCATTCTCTAGCTAATTAGTGAATCCTCACTAATTATTATTTATGGAAAGATTGATCGCTGACCTCAGCAGCGATAAAAACCCAAACTATGCCATAAGCGAAAAACTGTAGAAATTACGACAAACTCCCTCCAAAATTAACCATCTGGCACAGGCCTTGTAAAGGTTCTCTCCAGTTTAGCCTTGATGTACAGCGGCTTGCGAAATAATTCACCCCTCTCTGCATTTTTCTCATTTAGTTGCTTTACAACCTGGAATTAAAATCGATTTTTGGAGGGTTTGTATCATTGGATTTACACAACATGCCTACCACTTTGAAGATGCAAAATATGTTTTACTGTGAAACAAACAAGGAATAAGACAATATAACTGAACTTGAGCGTGCAAAACTATTTACTATTTATTTAATCAAGCTAGCCATCTTGATTACCGCCTAGTCTCGTATTTGCCGGCAACAAAAGTTTAAAAAAGTATAAATAGGAGACTGAATGCGATCGGACCAACATCTAATTGGCCTACATATAACCCTTACAGAATTTAATCAAAGCCTTTTGGATGACAATCATTATTACAACAAAAGCAGTGTAGCTCTAAAGAGATTAGACTAATAAAGGAAACAGAAGAAGTAACTGCACAGGTAGATGGTAATGGAAACTGTATTATAGAGGTACAATATTGGATCGAGGAAAAACAAATAGAAATGTAGGTACTTATTGAAGAACTATGAAGTGTAATGTATTACAAAAATAAAGCGAATTGGATGGTTCATGGGCAAAACTGCACACATTTTTCTTGAACCTTCAACACAGAAAATCTACCAAAAATAATTTGCAGAAACTCGTTATAAATGGAGTTATCCATGATTCACAAAATTATATTTTGAAAGGGGAAGCAAAATATTTTAAGCATATGTTCTCTTTTCAATCTACTCCATTTCCACTGAATGATGTTAACTGTAAGTATTTCTTTCCTAACAATAATAATAATAATAATAATAATAATAATAATAATAAAATTAACAAATTTACAGAAATGCGAAATGCATTGCATATAGAATAAAAAAGGTTGTAACAGATATTGTTCATCCTGATCAGTTTTTTACGTGAACGATATATTGGAGATACTCTATGACAATTACTTGAAACAATTGAACATTATGAAACATTGAAGATACCAGGTCTGGTCTTCATAGCAGATTTTGAAAAGGCGTTTGATGAAGTACATTATAGAATTGATATATACAGTGGGGCAAAAAAGTATTTAGTCAGCCACCAATTGTGCAAGTTCTCCCACTTAAAAAGATGAGGCCTGTAATCTTCGTCATAGGTACACTTCAACTATGACGGACAAAATGAGAAAAAGAAATCCAGAAAATCACATTGTAGGATTTTTAATGAATTTATTTGCAAATTATGGTGGAAAATAAGTATTTGGTCACCTACAAACAAGCAAGATTTCTGGCTCTCACAGACCTGTAACTTCTTCTTTAAGAGGCTCCTCTGTCCTCCACTCATTACCTGTATTAATGGCACCTGTTTGAACTTGTTATCAGTATAAAAGACACCTGTCCACAACCTCAAACAGTCACACTCCAAACTCCACTATGGCCAAGACCAAAGAGCTGTCAAAGGACACCAGAAACAAAATTGTAGACCTGCACCAGGCTGGAAAGACTGAATCTGCAATAGGTAAGCAGCATGGTTTGAAGAAATCAACTGTGGGACAATTATTAGGAAATGGAAGACATACAAGACCACTGATAATCTCCCTCGATCTCGGGCTCCTCGCAAGATCTCACCCAGTGGGGTCAAAATGATCACAAGAACGGTGAGCAAAAATCCCAGAACCACATTTGGGGACCTAGTGAATGACCTGCAGAGACCTGGGACCAAAGTAACAAAGCCTACCATCAGTAACACACTACGCCACCAGGGACTCAAATCCTGCAGTGCCAGACGTGTCCAGGCCCGTCTGAAGTTTGCTAGAGAGCATTTGGATGATCCAGAAGAAGATTGGGAGAACGTCATATGGTCAGATGAAACCAAAAAATAACTTTTTGGTAAAAACTCAACTCTTCGTGTTTGGAGGTCAAAGAATGCTGAGTTGCATCCAAAGAACACCATACCTACCTTGAAGCATGGGGGTGGAAATGTCATGCTTTGGGACTGTTTTTCTGCAAAGGGACCAGGACGACTGATCCGTGTAAAGGAAAGAATGAATGGGGCCATGTATCGTGAGATTTTGAGTGAAAACCTCCTTCCATCAGCAAGGGCATTGAAGATGTAACGTGGCTGGGTCTTTCAGCATGACAATGATCCCAAACACACTGCCCGGGCAACGAAGGAGTGGCTTCGTAAGAAGCATTTCAAGGTCCTGGAGTGGCCTAGCCAGTCTCCAGATCTCAACCCCATAGAAAATCTTTGGAGGGAGTTGAAAGTCTGTGTTGCCCAGCAACAGCCCCAAAACATCACTGCTCTAGAGAAGATCTGCATGGAGGAATGGGCCAAAATACCAACAACAGTGTGTGAAAACCTTGTGAAGACTTACAGAAAACTTTTGACCTCTGTCATTGCCAACAAAGGGTATATAACAAAGTATTGAGATAAACCTTTGTTATTGACCAAATACTTATTTTCCAATAAATTCATAAAAAATCCTAATGTGATTTTTTTTCTCATTTTGTCTGTCATAGTTGAAGTGTACCTATGATGACAATCACAGGCATCTCATCTTTTTAAGTGGGAGAACTTGCATAATTGGTGGCTGACTAAATACTTTTTTGCCCCACTGTAAATGCCTGGAATACTTTAATTTCGGTGAATAACTTATACAATGGGTTAAAGTTATGTACAGAAATCCCAGATTTAAAATAGTAAACAATGGTTACTTCTCAGAAAGTATTGAGCTTTAAAGAGGAGTAAATCAAGGCTGTCTGTTGCCTGCATATCTATTTGTCATGTCCACTTTAGCTATTCAAATTATATCCAACAAGAACATCAAGGGGTTAGAAGTCCAGGGGATATAAACAAAAGTGTCAATGTATGTTGATGACTCTAGTTTTTTTCTTAAGTCCGCAATCTGGATCCCTGCACAGTCTCATTGAAGATCTTGATCCCTTTTCTAGCCTCTCTGGATTAAAACCTAATTATGACAAGTGTACCATATTACATATTGGATCGTAAAAATAGTGAAATAGTAAAAATAGTGTAAAAATAGTGTTTACTCTACCTTGTAGTTTACCAATAAAATGGGTGGATGGGGAAGTAAACATACTTGGTATTCATATCTCAAAATATAGAAATGAACTTCCCACAATTAATTTCAACAGAAAGTTAGCAAAAATAGATACGATTTTGCAACCATGAAGATGTAAATACTTGTCTATTTATGGAAAAATGACATTGATTAACCCTTTGGTCCTGTCACAATTGATTCCAGATAAAAACATTTTTTAAATAATATGACAAACCAGACAACCAAACCAGACAAAATTAAACGTGCCTATTTATATAATGACTGAGTTTGGGTGGATAAAATGATAAAATATTAAAGCTTTAAACCTCTCACTAAAAGCTTCACTCAAATCATACTTAAACCCAAAATGGTTCTCCAGTAGATTATTAAAAAAAGCTCATCCTATGTTCAAAAATAGCTTTTTTAAATGTATTTATTTTTGTTACTGGCAGGCCACAACAGCCACTGAGCATTTTGAAGCACAAACACCAGGAGATTTTGTGGAAAGGTTACAGCCAATCTACTAACAACATGGCTGCTGACAACTCGTACAAAGGGTCTAACCTTTCGTTTGTGCCTCAGACACCAACACCAACAGCTGGTGGAGGGCCCCGAGACACAAAGAGAGGGAATACTAGCCCAGACCAATGATGAGCCTCATCAATGCCAGTGCGGAGGTCGAGACTACGTGCAACACTGTACGAGGCCGCCCGATAAGGAAACAAATCAAGTTGTAAACTTTCTCACGAGAACAGCGAGGAGCGAACAAGCCCCTTGACAGGGATAACCTTAGAATACATCTGAGATATCACTGAGGTGTACCATACTGGTCGTAAAAGTAGTCCAGTGGACTTTCCACTTCTCCCCCAAAAATGGCAATAATAATAATTCCTTGGCATGTGTAGTCTCAACTACAAGACAACTATTACAATGCTCTAATCATGTGTTCCGGTAGGATACAGTTCGGAATAAATCGTCAGGATAGCTGGTTCCCTTGGGTACCAGTACCAATTCCAGCAACAGTCAGTCCAGCCACAATTAGTAAATTGCCCTTGATAACAGTGACAGAGGTAGTAGTCACTCAGATTGCAACACGTGGAAGGAAATCTCCAAAACACTCTTCTGATGGTTAACACACAGGACACTAATAGGGGGCGGTACCACATTCTGCCTTTTGTCATCCTTACTCGCACCTACAGTCCATACCTCTCACTTCACAGAGAGTTGAGTTGTAGCAGGGTGTTGCATTCCCGTGCATAACACTACTTCACTGCGCCCTGGGTTTATTTTTCTGACCCCAGCAGGTGGAGTAGGATGTTATTGGAGAGACACAGCACACAGTGGAGAAGGTTTTTAAGAGTAAAGGAAATTATGATTTCAAGAAGGATTAAAGACCAAGATTGGAGGACCTTCCACTAGTGACAGTGTTTGTATAACAGGAACACTGCTGAAGCCTGATAGTAGTAAACCGGTTTAAATCTTCACTTGGACTGGTGGTGTGTGGTTTTATGTGTAAACCCTGCCTTAAAGATATTGGCGCTGAAATCGCCTCACTATGAAATAGACTCCTTCAAACCTATCGCTACTACAATGGTGTAAGACATGTTGACTTGAAGTAAAACCACGACTGGTCCCCTTGATATATGGATTGAGGTCGGCACAGAAATTATTGACACGGAAATTATCTGATGAAATCCGACTCGAGTCTGAACAGGTTGCAACCTACAAGGATACTTGGTTTTCTTTCCTTTGGCATGTGTGCTTGTATAAACATAAACGCACATGTACAATGGAACATTTAATGAGGATTTATACTAGGATTACTTAAGGGTCAGAGCAAACTACCAGCCTTGGTTACCCTGGAGCCCTTTGAAACTACAGCAACATTAATCCCCAGTTTCTCCACAGAGGTCCATAGGTCATCCTTGTAGACCAGGGCTCTCCAACCCTGCTCCTGGAGAGCTACCATCCTGTAGGTCTTCACTCCAACCCTAATCTAGCACACCTGATTCTAATAATTTGCTCAGTGATAAACTGAACCAGGTTAGTTACAACTGAGGTTGGAACGAAAATATACAGGAAGGTAGCTCTCCAGGAACAGGGTTGGACACCCTTGCTCTAGACTGTCCGAAGCTTGTGCCTTACAGCTGTAGACTTATCATGTAGTTATCAACTTAGAGTGCCCAAAGCAATACACCGCTAAGTAGGATCATCTTAGATATAACAGACAAAACGCCATGATAGAGTAATTTTGCCAAGACAGTGGACATAAATACAGTGGTTGCTCAACTAAAAGTTTTGTGACTATGCTGCGGGACTTAAGAGGTAATTTGTGGTTTAGTACGGTACCCTGCGTCACTACCTCATTGCTCCAGACCAGCGCAAGGGGGAGTAATAGCACTGATTATGCTTTTGGGTCCCAAGGCGCTACTGTCTCTCTAACTGACATTGAATCGGAGACTGAATCGGAAACTGATAATTCTGCACGACTTCAGTATTACTTGCTAAAACTGTTGTTACACTAAGGTTTTTATTTTAAGAGAAACTTTGACTACAATTAGGATGTGAAAATGTTCGGATTTTCTTGCTCTTACTGTTGTACTGTAGCCTACTCCCGACCAGTCCAGTTGTACCGCACCTGAGAGGCGCAGCGGACTACAGATGCTGGTTCAATACCGTGCCGGCTGTGGCTGGGAGACCCATGAGGCAACGGTAAAGCTTTTGGTTTCTCTCCCACTTAAAACAGAAATAAATAACAAAGTGGCTTTATTTGCACATTTTTCTCACTCACTTTGTTATTTGAAGACAAACTAATCTCCAAAATAGTTATTTTTTAAACAAAGCGATTATTAGTAATTCATTTCGAATGACATAAAAGCCCCTTAGATATTCTCACAAATCAGATTAATTGCCCCTGAGATATTAATTTATAATCCGATTTATTATTAATTAAGAATTAGATATTCTCACAGATATATTTATTCACCCTGTTTGATGAGCTATTAGTTGGACAATATGAATTTGTCATGGCTCCCGAGTGGCGCACAATGGGATTGCCTGTAACGGCGTTCTTCGTTTGTTGAAAGAGAGGACCGAAATGCAGCGTGGTGGTTAATCATGATCTTTAATGAAACAAATGACGGAACGATACATGAACTAACTTATAAATACAAAAACAACAAACGGAACGTGAAACCTAATTACAGCCTATCTGGTGAAACTACACAGAGACAGGAACAATCACCCACGAAAGACAAAGCGAACTCAGGCTACCTAAATACGGTTCCCAATCAGAGGCAACGAGAAGCACCTGACTCTGATCGAGAACCGCCTCAGGCAGCCAAGCCTAACTAGACACACCCCTAAACCTAGCAATCCCAAATCCTATACAACCCCAATACGAAACACAACACATAAACACATGTCACACCCTGGCCTGACCAAAATATATAACGAAAACACAAAACACTAAGACCAAGGCGTGACAGAACCCCCCCCCCCCCCCAAGGTGCGGACTCCCGGACGCACCTCAAAACCATAGGGAGGGTCCGGGTGGGCGTCTGTCATTGGTGGCGGCTCCGGCTCGGGACGTGGACCCCACTTCATTAATGTCCTAGTTCCTCCCCTTCGCGTCCTGGGATAATCCACCCTCGCCTCCGACCATGGCCTAATAGTCCTCACCCAGAACCCCACAGAACTGAGGAGCAGCTCGTGACTGAGGGGCAGCCCGGGACTGAGGGGCAGCCCGGGACTGAGGGGCAGCCCGGGACTGAGGGGCAGCCCGGGACTGAGAGGAAGCCCAGTACTGAGATGAAGCTCAGGTAGGTAGTAGGCTCCGGTAGATCCTGGCTGGCTGGCGGATCTGGAAGATTCAGGTTGACTGGCAGATCTGGAAGATTCTGGTTGACTAGCAGATCTGGAAGATTCTGGTTGACTAGCAGATCTGGAAGATTCTGGTTGACTAGCAGATCTGGAAGATTCTGGTTGACTGGCGGATCTAGCTGCTCTATGCAGACTGACAGCTCTGACTGCTCCATGCAGGCTGACAGCTTCTTGCAGACTGGCAGCTCATTGCAGACTGACAGCTCTGACTGCTCCATGCAGGCTGACAGCTCCTTGCAGCCTGACAGCTCCCTGCAGACTGGCAGCTCCTTGCAGCCTGACAGCTCCCTGCAGACTGGCAGCTCTGACTGCTCCATGCAGGCTGGCAGCTCCTTGCAGACTGGCAGCTCCTTGCAGACTGGCAGCTCTGGCTGCTTCATGCAGACTGGCAGCTCCTTGCAGACTGGCAGCTCCTTGCAGACTGGCAGCTCCTTGCAGACTGGCAGCTCTGGCTGCTTCATGCAGACTGACAGCTCCTTGCAGACTGACAGCTCCTTGCAGACTGACAGCTCCTTGCAGAATGACAGCTCTGGCTGCTCCATGCAGGCTGACAGCTCCTTGCAGACTGGCAGCTCTGGCTGCTTCATGCAGACTGACAGCTCCTTGCAGACTGACAGCTCCTTGCAGGCTGGCAGCTCCTTGCAGACTGGCAGCTCCTTGCAGACTGGCAGCTCCTTGCAGACTGGCAGCTCCCTGCAGACTGGCAGCTCCCTGCAGACTGACAGCTCCCTGCAGACTGACAGCTCCCTGCAGACTGACAGCTCCTTGCAGACCGACAGCTCTGGCTGCTCCATGCAGGCTGACAGCACCCTGCAGACTGGCAGCTCCTTGCAGACTGACAGCTCCATGCAGACTGACAGCTCCCTGCAGACTGACAGCTCCCTGCAGACTGACAGCTCAGGCTGCTTCAAACAGGCAGGAGACTCCAGCAGCGCTGTAGAGGGAGAAGGCTCTGATAGCGCTGAACAGGCGGGAGACTCCGACAGCGCAGGAGAGGAGGAAAACGCTGGCTGCGCTGAACAGGCGGGAGACTCCGACAGCGCAGGAGGGAAGGAAGGCTCTGGCTGTGCTGAACAGGCGGGAGACTCCGACAGAGCAGGAGAGGCGAGGCGCACTGTAGGCCTGATGCGTGGTGCGGGCACTGGTGATACTGGAGCGAGGACACGCACAGGAAGCCTGGTGCGGGGAGCTGCTACCGGAGGACTGGAGTGTGGAGGTGGCACAGGATGTGCAAGGCTAGGGATGTGCACAGGAGGCCTGGTGCGTGAGGCTGGCACCAACTTCACCAGCCGACTAACACGCACCTCAGGATGAGTATGGAGCGCTAACTCAGGTGCCATCAAATCCCCGACACGATCCGTCGGACGAATATGATATCTATAGCACCAAGCTAGCAACTCCCTCATTACTCTCCACTCCACTTTCCCCATTAACTCCTTCACAGTCTCTGCTTCGCTCACCTCCAACACCGGCTCTGGTTCTGGTCTCCTCCTTGGCTCCTCACGATAAACAAGGAGAGTTGGCTCAAGTCCATCTCCTGACTCAGCCACTCTCCCTCTGAGCCCTCCCCCCCAATAAATGTTTTGGGGTGACTCTCGGGTTTCGCTCTGCGCCGCCGTGTCTGTTTCTCCAACTCCATTCGCCTATAGCCTTCTTCGCACTGCTCTAGCGAATCCCATGAGGGCTCCTGCACTCTCTCTGGGTCGGCCGCCCACCTGTCGATTTCTTCCCACGTCGTATACTCCATGCCATTGCTGTCCATAATGTCCTCCTTTCGCTTTTCCTGCCTGTTACCACGCCGCTCGGTCCGTATGTGGTGGGTGATTCTGTAACGGCGTTCTTCGTTTGTTGAAAGAGGACCGAAATGCAGCGTGGTGGTTAATCATGATCTTTAATGAAACAAATGACGGAACGATACATGAACTTATAAATACAAAAAACAACAAACGGAACGTGAAACCTAATTACAGCCTATCTGGTGAAACTACACAGAGACAGGAACAATCACCCACGAAAGACAAAGCGAACTCAGGCTACCTAAATACGGTTCCCAATCAGAGGCAACGAGAAGCACCTGACTCTGATCGAGAACCGCCTCAGGCAGCCAAGCCTAACTAGACACACCCCTAAACCTAGCAATCCCAAATCCTATACAACCCCAATACGAAACACAACACGTAAACCCATGTCACACCCTGGCCTGACCAAAATATATAACGAAAACACAAAACACTAAGACCAAGGCGTGACATTGCCTTGTAGTTCTCCAGCTTTATCCACTGAGACAGAGGTGGGCGAACGAGGTTCAAGGCAAGAGGGTAGGGGCCACGGGACGGGTCACAGAGAAGCGCACAGAAGACGGACCTAGCCCATGTGGAAGGGAGGAAGGGTGGACCTCCACCCAGTCCCAACTGGGTAGCACAGAGCAACACTTTAAGGGACATTGCACGAATAATGGAGCTTACTAGGGAAACGTTCCCATTCTTAGTGCTTGTCTGCACATTCAAACTAAACATAACTAAATGGTGTGAAAAATGCCACAGATATGAATACGGGTGGGCAGAAAATATTAAAGCATTAGACCTCGCACTAAAGGCGTCAGTCTAAAGTTATACTTATATCCAAACTGGATTTAAAATTCAAAAAATGACATGAAAAGCGCCATTTGTAAATCCCAAACTCTAAAAGTCATTGGAAAGGTAGATACAAATTAGTGACATTATGGTTCCAATAAAGAATGTAATCGATGGGGGCTCAGGGCAGTACCATTCTGCTCATCTGATGAAGGTGCACATGGATCAGATTCATACTTTGAAGACTGAGATTGAGTCATTGAAGGCAGACCAGCAGAAAGATAATATATATCTGAGGGCGGAGATATGGGCGACAGCTGATGCATTGGTCCAGAGCCAGGAGGTATTGGCAGAGAGTCACCGTGTCTCACCGTGTCACTGGCAGAGAGTCAGGCGGCATTGGCGGAAAATGACACGTTGAAAAGGGCAAGGAACGAGATGGAGTCACAATCCATGCCAGGCTCACCTGTGAGCTCTGAAACTCCACCTCCGACAGGCAGAGTCAACATACCTTGTGGGTTCGTCAGGTCGTCGGTTCACCCTGATATTTCCATTCCTCTTCTGACAACAGAACTTGACCAACCGCTCACCAGGCACAGCAAGGGCCGTCCGGACCGTTATGCTGTTCTAAGGATGTGTAGCCCGAAGAGAGAGACCACGAGTGGACACAGAATACCAACTGGGATGGATCCCGAGGAAAATGTGGCTTACCGGTGAACCGCCGGGTGTTCATCATTAATTCTGTGTCTCAAACATTTCTGTCCATGACTGATGCAACCCGAATAAGCATTAAAGACAGAGCTATTGAGCACTTGAGGTCACCGAGAAAGTCTGGACATGGCCTGCTCTCCCTTATGTAGGGAATTAGGCACTTTACAATGTTTACTACAGTATGTACTGTAGGCTAATAGAAGCCAACTGCATTTGTTAATCTTCAAAATGCTTTAAATGCTTAATTTTCCAAATATCTAAAGTGTATGGGCGACCTCATGCAACTGAAAAATGTCAGATAAAGCATGTACTGTATAGAACTATAGAACTATTAGAACTATTAAAAAGTGGAGAACTAGAATGTAATATGAGTCTTATGCACGCTATATCACTGTCGATTGTTTCAACCCCAACACGTCATTTTGTGCTGGAACTGTAATTGTGGAAATAAATAATATTTTGCTAAAAAAAGTGTCAGTAATTGCATGGAGTGGAAACAAACGTATTTGGTGAAAACGGGTTGATTTTCGAGTGCTAATCAACCATCACTAATGTTAGCTATCATAGCTAAGTTACCTGGAAAGTTAATGAGCCATACAGTCACCCAGCGACCACTTGAAGTCTGAGTAAAGTGTCAATCGTTTATGTTGTGCTGCATGTGTAATTTATGTAGACAGTAGTAGCTTTCATTTATTGCGTATTCGTATGATATACTGCATAGCTGTACTTGGTTATGATAAATAGCTTTATTAGTGTTGTGATTGAAGTGAAAGCTGTTTTTATTACAGTCAGGGTTCATTCACAGTGAGTGTCATCATGAGCAAGAGGAAGGGTGGTAGTGACATTCGTCAGTTTTTTGGACAGCCTCAGAAAATAAGAAAAGTAATTTGAGAGCAGTGAGAAAATGATTACCAGTCAGATGATAGAAGTATACAGTAGCACAAGACTCAATGTTTCTTGATATAATAATCATTGCCATTCAGATCTGAAATGGTTAGAAAATCCATTCCTGAACATCATGGCAAGAAACACCACTTGTTTACTGATAATATTTATTCATTCTGGTGCATTTAGAGTAGAGGGAGAGAGAGAGAGCTTGAGGATGCCGACAGGACAGGGAGAGCAGGTGACTTGGTGAGTGAGAAAAGGAGCATATTTTGATGGTTAAGACCGAAATAATGACATCACAACCGTCTAATGCTAATGTTAATTTAAGCTGAGATATTCCTCTAAGTATGGCTTCTCATGTGAATTTCAGATAATACAATCAAGCAGGGAGAGTGCGTTTTAGACAATGACAGAGAGAGAGCGAGGACAGGCGAAGATGAAGGTGCAGGAGAGCGAGGGGAGGAGCTTGGACCTCGCCCAAATCAGCCAAATGTCATAATGTAAACTCACCCCATTCCGTACAAATGTGCGCAACTGCGACATTCAAATGAGGCTGCAAAGAAAACTAATGGGACTGTAGTGGCTGTGTTGACTTCAACATCTGGGTGTGAACTACGTTTCTATTCAAGCGTTGATCGACATGGTAATGGCTCTATAGTATTGGAGAAAAGTTGTTTTTTTAAATGGACCCTCCGTTACATCGTGACGTGTCATGCCGTAATGTACAGCACACATAAAGCAACTTTTTCTGTCTTATAATCTCTCTCCACCAGGTGTAACACTTCTCTCATCGTTTAAAAACAAGAAATGGACAGAGACGGGGGTAAGGGGGTACCTAGTCATTTTTTGCGTCGTCACTGCAAGCGATCACGACTCTCAAAAAAACTGTTTACTCCTGAAGATCACTTTAGCACTAAAAACACGATTCAAATTCGACACAAACCTTCAAATAGGTATGTAATCACACATTATATAAACTTGTCTTTTATTTACATTTTAGAGGTGATAAATTGGACAGATTGAGTGAAAAAAAAGCAGTTTTTCCACACGACATCTCTCCTTCTCACTATCACGCAATAGTTTTGCTTCCCCACCCTCCATTTTTAAAAAGACCCGATGGAGCTCATTGCCTTCTTGAATCATGCCGAAACGGGCAGCTTTGAGGTCATTTATTTTGTTGGAAAGGGGAGAAAGTGTGCTTTACAATGGTATTGAAATTAGAGTTGAATTTGGAAGTATTACGTTTTTGGGGCGCTAAAAATAAGGTCAATTGTACGGACCCAAGGCGAAGTACAAAAGTGAGTGAGTTTACGTTACCTAGTCAAACTTTATCAAATAGGACACTTTCAGGAGAAATGGTTTAAAGACTTGGCTCCATTGCAGCCCCTCATTAAAGGGGGTCGTCCGTTTGTATTGTGCTAAATACTTTGCAACACAAAAGTCTAAGCTTGTGGCAAAAGCAGATTCAGCTTTTGTCAAGACTGGCTTTCAAAATTGAAAGAATGTACTGGAGAAATGTAGTGCGCATAAAGACAGCCAATGTCACACAGCTGTGATGACTCAGATTCAGGAGCCAAAGCCTGTTAATGTGCATCTTACACGTGAGCTTGAAAGACAGCAACAACAAGCGAGGAGAAATCTTATGAAGATTGTTGTTGCTTTTCGAGGCATTGATAAGGAGAGTGAAAATTTCAGCCAGCTTCTAAAAGTACAAGGCAGAGGGTGATGGAGACCTTACCACCTGGCTGAAAGGTCATTTTCATTTCAAGTCCGCAAATGTAAAACAACATTTTGAAGCTGGAGGGCAATTACAATCAAAGAACTTGTCAAGTATGCACTCAGGAGTTGAGCAGACGTCACACTTTGTAGATGCAGATCTACAAGCAAGAGAATAATTCCTGGGACTCGACAGTGTCATCATCAACAAGGCAAAATATAGCCAAGATGCATGTGATGACGTGTCTAGACCTTCCTGTCACAACTTCGAGGACAAACCTGTAACGGTGCCGCAAACATGGCTGGACGATTGCAGGGTGGTGCAAGCAATTTTAAGGAAAGAACAACCGCTGGCTATGCATTGTCACTGTGGTCCACACTGCATGAACTTAGTTACGCAGGCTGCCTGTGTAGCCTATACACTAGTGAGAGATTCAATGGGTCTGGTGCATGAATTGGCTGGCTTCATTAATCTGGCAAGTTCAAGAGGATTTTTCAGGAAATCACAAAATCGAAGCATGGCTTCACCTCGTTGAAATAGCTGTTCCGCCTTGTGGACTGTTTGCACCCCTGTCAGTTCTCAGCCAGTATGAGTCAGTGCTGACAGCCCTTGAAGAAATGGCATCATGCAGCTCATCTGACACTTCAACTAAGGTGAACACAGAACCCAAACCAGCTGCGCGCATGTGCCATCGTGCATACATTTGTTTTGGACTCCCCACAGCAAACGCGATCACGACACGCAGGTTAAAATATCAAAACAAACTGAACATTAATTTGGAGACGGGTCGAAAAGCATTAAACATTTATGGAAATTTAGTTAGATTGCACTTGCTAGCTAAATTTGTCCTATTTAGCTAGCTTGCTGTTGCTAGCTAATTTGTCCTGGGATATAAACATTGAGTTGTTATTTTACCAGAAATGCACAATGTACCCTGACTATTAGTCAAACACATGAAACAGTCAAGCGAATCGTTTCTAGTCATCTCTCCTCCTTCTAGGCTTTTTCCTTCTCTTGACTTCATATTGCGAATGGCAACTTTCATAAATTAGGTGCATTACCACCTTACCACCATCGTTCAGTCACCCACGTTGGTATAACCAAGGAGTAGATGGCACGTGGGTACCTGCTTCTATAAAAGAATGAGATGGGAGAGGCAGGACTTGCAGCGATATCTGCGTCACAAATATAACTGACATCTATTTTAGCCATAGGCAATGCAGACGCTCGTTGGCGCACATTAATGGAATAATATAGATTTCTTAATTGATTTCTCAACGGTTGTGCACACGACGCGAGGGGTGGAGTCAGGGTATAATGGTCTTCATGGAACCTTTCCAAAAGGGAATACTGTGCTCGGCCTTGTAATGGCTAAAGACCGGATGGTGGATTTGGAGTGCCTGAAAACCTCTGCAGCTTTGGAAACTGACTGTTTTAGGCATGTTGTAGGCTGTGGACCATGTCAAAACAAGCAAACGGAGGAGCATTTTGATGTCTTGTTTACAAAATCAACTGCTATGGCAACAAAGTTGGACCTACAACCTATGCAGGTGCCTCATATCCGCAAACCTACAAATCGTTAGACCGGTCAGGCTGCAGCCCATTTCCATCTGGATGCCCAATATTTGTACAGAGCCCAATTCTACTACACCTTGGACACAGTGAATACTCGATTCATAGAGAGGTTTGATCAAGCTGGAAAATGTGCTGCTACGTTGAAACATGGACAAGGTGGTAGATGAGGATCCTGAATTAAATTCAAGACTACTGCAGGTGCACCTGTCCATGTTTGGAGCTATTTACACACATCAAACAAGCTCAGATGTTGCTAGCATTATTCGGGAAATGGTGCCAGACATGAGAGGTTTCTTCAGTCAGGTGGAAGCTTTAGTAAGGCTTCTGCTGGTCGTCCCTGCCTCTGTAGAGGCTGAGAGGAGTTTTAGTGGCTTAGGTCATGGCTTAAATCATCGATAAGTCAAACAAGGCTGAATAGTGTGGTCATGTGCACCAAGAGAAACTGGACAGACTGAACCTTGAAAGAATATGCCAGTCTTTTATCAGTGGCAACGATAAGTGCAACAAGGCTTTCAGATCCATTGCTTGAAGAATGGCGAATCAAAACACATGTCATTTCCTTGAGAGGATAGGAGAGCAGGGGAAAGGAGAAGAGATGACTGGAGAGGAGAATATAGGACCAGAGGAGGAGAGGGGGCAGGAGAGCAGATGATAGGACAAGAGGAGAGCAGAGCAAACGCCCCTGCTGCCCGCCCAAGTTTACCTGTAAATATGTAAATACAAACAATTAGCTAAACCTTGGCCACAATATCTGGACATGTCTTCATATAACAATGCATAGATTTATGTTTATATGATTATGGTTGTACTTTATTAATCCCTAAACTCTGTCATTACATATGATGAAACAAGAAAAGTAAAACATTTCCTTTTTTAAAACAGAGCAATGTAATACAATACACTTTTAGACATGGTTAAAAAAACTACGTTAATCCGATGTGTTAGTGATTTTAAAAAATCTTTTAGAATGGCATGAAATAAGTTTTTAAATTAATAAAAAAATTCTGGAAGATTTGTTCCCTCCGAATGTTGACTCCATGGCTACGGCCTTGGTCAAATGTATTTCTTAGTTAGGTTGGCAGTATAACCGGCCGTGATTGGTTGCAATTTCAGTTTAATCCACCAGAAAAGACCGAACAAATAATACAACCAATTTTGTGGTTAAACTCAAATATACTAATTGATTAAAAAAACTATCAATTGGAAGCTTTACCATGTGGAAGGGAGAAAAAGCATTATTATTAACCTTGTTTTTCACAAGCATTGCAGGCTGTGAATTCTGCAAACAATGTTTCTAGGATGGGCTATTAGCAGGACAATAGATATTGGTCATGGCTCCCAAGTGGCACAGTTTATTTTATTTTACCTTTATTTTACTAGGCAAGTCAGTTAAGAACAAATTCTTATTTTCAATGACGGCCTAGGAAGAGTGGGTTAACTGCCTGTTCAGGGGCAGAACGACAGATTTTGTACCTAGTCAGCTCGGGGATTTGAACTTAACCTTTCGGTTACTAGTCCAATGCTAGACAGTGGTCTAAGGCATTGCATCACTACAGTCCCTGGTTTGAATACAGGCTGTATCACATCCGACCGTGATTGGGAGTCCCGTAGAGCGGCGCACCATTGCCCTAGAGTCAAATAGGCAAGGTGGGCTTATGGTTTCTCTCCCTATAAAAACAAATAAATATTTTCAATTGTATACGCTTAGGCAATTGATCAGCATTAAGTGTTGTGGATGGGGCCTCCCGAGTGGCGCAGCGGTCTAAGACCACACTTGCTACAGATGCTTGCTTGCTACAGATGCTGGTTCAATACACGTGCCGGGAGATCCATGAGGCGGCTTTTGGTTTCTCTCCCTCTAAAAACAGGAATAAATCATTCTAAATAACTGGCTTTATTTACAAATTATTGAGAATGTCTCACCCAATGTTCAAGAAAGGCATTTTTCCTCGCTCACTCTAGGTTAAATGAAATCAAAATAATATTCAATATCGTTATTTTTTAAACAAAGCGATTATTATTCATTAATTTCGAATGATATAAAACCCCCTTAGATATTCTCACAGATCAGATTTTCCTTAACGGGAAAGTGCCCCTTCGATATTAATTTAGAATTCTCCAATCCTCTAAATGTAATTATTGGCGGAGAGTCACGTCATTGGAAAAAAAAACTTTGATATACTGTAGGCGACATGAGTCTCACTAAGTGTTGTGTAATGTGCTTTTAAAAGTGGTAAAGGTCTTATTTAAAAAGCATATTGAAGTTCGAAGCAATAAGATTTGAAGCAATGGTGAACTATTTCGGCACAGTTTCGCACTGCTCTAAGACTGGCATGGGGACTGGTCTTGATAAATACATTTTTACTGAATCGCTACACGCTGTGGTGAACTATTTCAGCACCTTTTCACGCTGCTGTGAGACAAGCATGGAGAAATGAAAATGTTTAATTATATTCCATGATATTCTTAAGATACAATTAGGATGTGGAAATGTTATTCTCTTAGTACTGTATCCTACTCCAACCGTCAAATTGAACAGCGCCATATTTTCCCTTCTATCCTAATGGAAACAGTGACGGTTTCGTTTTTTTTTCTTGGAATAGAAACACCATAATATCAATCCCATATACTATGTTCTTACAAAAAAGGTTTTAAATTCTCTAGTACAGCCACTACTCCATTTGCAGTTCCTATGCCTTCCACTAGATGTCAACAGTCTTTAGAGATCGTTTCAGGCTTGTTTTCTTATGAATGAGGGAGTAAGACCAGTCTGAACGAGTGGACCCTAATGTGACGCACAGTTTTTTCAGGCGCATGTGCATTTCTTTTTTACCTTTTATATTGACGACGTTATTGTCCGGTTGAAATATTATAGATCATTTAGGCTAAAAAACAACCTGAGGGTTGAATATAACCATCGTTTGACATGTTTCTATGAACTTTAAGGATACAATTTAGATTTTTTTGGGCTGATTGATTTGACTGAGTTTGAGCCTGTGGATTACTGAAGAAAACACGCAAACAAAACGGAGGTTTTTAGATATAAAGAGACTTCATCGAACAAAAGGAACATTTATTGAATAAATGAATGTCTTCTGATTGCCACCATATGAAGATCAAAGGTAAGGGATTAATTTTCTCTATTTCTGAGTTTTGTAACGCTTCTGCTTGGCTGGTTACTGTTTGTAATAATTTGTCAATTGGGCTGTGTTCTGGGCTAGGTATGCTTTCACTGAAAAGCATTTTATAAATATGACACTGTGGTTGGTTTAAGAAGAAGTTCATCTTTAAATCTATGTAAAATATGTTTTGTTTTCTGAATTTTTATAATGAGCATTTCTGTAATTGAATTTGGCGCTCTGCAACTTCACTGGATGTTGGCCAGATGGGACGCTAGCGGCCCACATACAATAGAGAGGTTAATAGTAATAATGGCTGTCAATTAAATAAAATGCCATAGAATTCTGTGGCTGCCCGCAAGGTGTGCTGCAACTTTTAAAGGTGGAACCACTGAAGAATATAGTCCATTTAGATGATTAACATGTAGTAACTATCTTTTGTTTGTGTTTTTTTTAATTTTCTTTGACACTTAGGAAGTGATAGAGCCACAAACAAGTTCCCCATACTCCGCTCATTTTGGGAAGAAATATAAGGATGTATTGCCCAAGTGTTTATTACTGCGTAGATCTACCAGCCTGGGTGACGCGTCCGGAAAGGCGATCCACCGTCAGGACATCCCCTGGTCATTTTTATAGTGGGTTGTAACTTGCAGAATCCTTCCAAGATTGAACCCACCAGAGGGGGACTCTCCTGTGAGGATCAGAATAGTTCAGATCAGCTTGGCAATGGCTGACAGTAACCAGACCTTCTCTCACACACAGGAGAGGGGAGGAGGGAACTGGTGTGGGGGATTTTAACACCTCCACACCCTGTCATAAATTAATAAGGTAGAAGACTCTCTCCCTCCCTCTTCAAATGTCCATAGGCATGTGCCTTTGTTTCAAAGACAGTTTTCCCGCCGAAAGTCTAACACGCTCAAGAGTGAATACTGGAACAACATAAGAACATGGGGAATTGTCAGAGATGAGCTATAGAAAACTAATGTAATATTGGTTTTTATTTTGTGATGACATTAAAAAGGTTATGGATGAAATATTGTAACTTGGAAAACATCTCCCCTTCATCTGTTAAGTTTCCATTCAATACATTGTGCATATAAGAAATTATGAAAGTATTTTTAAGATATGAACATGATTTTAGGGACCATAAGAGATACGTTTTACATAACTTTTTATAGTAAGTAGCCATGCCCCGAGTGTGTCAAACTGATGGAACCATTCCCTTTGTTCAGAGTGCATAAAAGGGTTAGTCCAGGAAATGTGAGATGGGAGCTACACGTTTGAAATGGTTGGAACTTTGAACCTCAACAAGAGGTGGAGAAAAACTCACCTTCCTTTAGACCAGAGCATTGTCAGGTTGCAGCTGTGAGTGTAAATTGGTCTGAATCCCGAATAATCAACACGAGATGTAGGCAAGAAACTCACCTCCCAGACAACCACTGGTGAGAAGGCCTGGTTACGACAGAGATAAACGGTGAACAAATACATTAATGATTTCTTATTCCCAAACGTGTGGCGGTTTGTGTGCAAAGTATATGATAAATGTGACAATAGTTCTAAAATGTATGGATGATAAGCGTACTTTCTCTCGCTCTACCCCCTCCGTTGTAACAAACATCATATTGTGTCAGCCCACTAGGGGACCTTTGTCTCATGTAAAGGGTATATGTTTATTCTGTAGTTAGCTAGTAAATAAATAACTAAACCAATTGGTGTATTAGTGATTCATAAACAACCCTGGGGTTTTTGCAGATGCATGAAGTTACAACTGTTCAGAATGATATGATTAGAGGCAGTGATTAATACGTTGACAGTTGTATGGATGTGAAAGGTAAAATACCTTAGTTTCATTTGGGAGATGGTAACTCTTTTACACAACCTCCTCCGTGGTGCCCCAAATCCTAATGATTTAATTGTTACATGATTCCTTTAATCAGGTAACCATTAAACACATTTCATTGATGAAATAAACAGTCACCAGGTTAAGGAAAGTAAAGTCATGATGACTTATTATGTGGCTTACAAGAATGGAATGGTCTACCGTATCAAAAGCTTTGGCCAAGTCACTAAATAGCAGCACAACATTGCTTAGAATCAAGGGCAATGTTGACATCATTTAGGACCTTTAAAGTTGCAGTGACACAACCATGACCTGAGCGGAAACCAGTTTGCATACCAGAGAAAATACGACAGACAACAAAAAAAGTCAGTTGATAATTGACAAGTATTTCCAACACTTTTGATAAAAAGGGCAAAATAGAAATTGGGATCCGCTTGATCTCCCCCTTTAAATAAAGGATGCACCGTAGCTGCCTTCCAGAAATGGGAACCTCCCCAGAGAGGAGAGACAGGTTAGAAAGTTGAGAGTCTTGGCGATGATAGGGGCTGAAACATTAAAGAAAGGTTTCAAACCATCTGACCCAGATGTTTTTTTGTGGTCAAGTTTAAGGAGCTCCTTTTGCAGGGAGAAACTGTAGCAGGGCAGGGTAAAAAGAGGGAGGCGCATCGAGGCTAGTCACATTAGAAGGGCTGGGAGATGAGGACAGGTTGGAAGGGAAAGGAGGCATGGCTGAGTCAAATAGGAATCCTGACTTAATGATGTGGTGATTAAAGAACTCAGCCCTACGCTCCTTGTTAGTAACAGCCACATCAACATTAAGGGACATTGGCAGCTGTGAGGAGGAAGGTTTATTCTCCAGGTATTTCACCATTTTCCAGAACTTCTTGGTGTTAGGAGCAGTCCTCTCTCTGTGGATCTTAAATGAATTGACTTTGGCCTTATGGATAGCCTGAGTGCAAGCCTGAGTATGTGCCGAGCCTTTCAAATGGTGTTCTTGAGGTGGAGTAACTCTGCCAGATCACAGTCGAACCAGGGGCTGAACCTGTTGTTATTTCAAATTTCCTTTATGGGGGTGTGTTTGTTAATAACAATAATGCTGAAATTTTCAAAAAAGACTAAGCGTCTTCGACAGAGGGGATCAAAGCTGATTCTATACCAATTTACAGAGGCCAGGTCATGAAGAAAGGCTTGTTCATTAAACATTTTTAGCAAGTGTCTATGACAAATCAGGACAGGTCACTTAACTGAGCAGCCATTATGAACACAGGCTGTAACAAAGTAATCACTAAGGTCATTACAGAAAACACCAGACTGAAACCTATCAGGATGATTTGTGGTGATAACATCAAGAATAATAGCCTCCTCTGGGTGTTTGGAGTCAGTTAACAAAGAGGTATTTGAAAGCTTAAAGCCAGCAAATCAAATTGTTTTGGGACAGACTTGGTGGAGACAGAGCACTGAAGGTTTTCCTTGGTAAAGATTGCCACTCCACAACCTTTGGAAGATATGTCTCACCAAAAAAGGTTACAACCAGAAAGGTTAACATCAGTGTTTAAAACTCTACTTCTTAACCAAGTCTCAGTAATGACCAACTTATCTGGATTAAAGCTGTGGGCCTACACTTTCAATTTATACATTTTGGGTAACAAGCTTTTAGTGCAGAAACCCCAGGCTTTTGTGAGAGCAGAAATCTGTGAGGCAGAAATCAGAGCAAAGAGTGAGAATTGGGGCAAGCGACAGTAGACGGGCGAGGATGTACATCAGTAGTAATGAGGCTGTGTCTGATTGAGCATGTGTAGGTTGTGTCTTGAAAGTGTATACATTATTCCATAGATGTACCAAATTAGCATCCAAACACTGCCGTGTTGAAATCCATAGCAATGACTGGTGATTGTATCAAACCCATTTAAAGATTAGGACAGTGAAAGCTGATTTGGGGAGAATTTAGGTCCAGTTTGTGAAGTGGTCCATATAACATACAATTCGATTTTTGTATTTGTCACATGTGCCGAATACAACAGGTGAAGGCTTACTTACAAGCCCTTAACCAACAATGCAGTTAAGAAAAATACCTTATAAGAAAAGTAACAAAGAGCAGCAGTAAAATAACAATAAGGAGGCTATATACAGGGGGTACCGGTACAGAGTCAGTGGTTAGCTGAGCTAATTGAGGTATTATTTACATGTAGGTAGAGTTATAAAAAGTGACTATGCATAGATAATAGAGTAGCAGCAGCGTTAAAGGGGGGGGGGGGGGCAATGCAAATAGTCTGGGTAGCCATTTGATTATGGCTTGCGGGTAGAAGCTGATTAGAAGCCTCGTGGACCTAGACTTACAATAAAATAAATAAATGCACATTATTCCATGGAAAATAGTTTATTAGTGACTGACTAGGTGGCTGGTTTGTTTTTACTCCAGTGACCATATGGGTAACATATGAAATATTTTAACTATTGTTGATACTGTGCTCAGAATTATTGGGAGGGATCAAGAGGTTGAAAGATGTTTCCTTATCAACGCCTCTAATGACATGCATTATTTGAAGCATCTGGGTTAAATATTGTTTATACTCAATTAACTACGCACTGGAAACAAAGGAGATATATTGTGAAGCTGACATTCACAAATGAGCCTGGCGAAATAAACCAAAACATATAAGACCCAGCTTTGAAAGTGTGTGTGACATGTACACATTGAAAACCCAATGCTACCCTGAGGGATGTGACTTAGTCAGGATAATTGGAAGCAACCTCTGAAACAATTACCCAAAGTTCAAAAAGAGACCCCATTTCTTGCTTCCTCTGTGGTTGTAATGACTACCAATCAAGCTCCTCAGGCGATGTGTGACATTCATTCCAGTCAAGCCATCTGCATATAATATGCCCCTTTTTCTCTTGTTCAGTGGAAGCCTCTCAGAGGAAAGGGAGATCCTATTCACTGAATTTCCAAAAATAGTGAACATCAAAAAAGGTTCAGATAAAACTATACCAAATAACTTATTAAAACACACTGTTTTGCAATGAAGGTCTACAGTAGCATCAACATAATGCTCTAGGATAGCACCATTGTGTGGCCGGAGGACAGCTATTTTCCATCTTCCTCTGGGTACATTTACTTCAATATAAAACCTTGTAGGCTCATGGTTCTCACTCCCTTTCTTAGACTTACATAGTAATTATGACGACTTCCAGAGGACGTCCTCCAACCTATCAGAGCACTTGCAGTATGAACTAACCTGTTGCCCATCCGATCAAAGGATCAGATAATTAATCTAGTACTGAAAGCATAACTTACAGCTAGTTAGCAGTGCATAGTGTGGTAAGTAGTTTACTCAAAGACAGAGAGACAATAGTTTAACAGTTTTGAACAAATGTATTTCTTCAAAAATTAAGCAAAAACAGAGTTATATTTTTTAAACTTAGTTTACCTTTCACTTACTTAGCTAATGCAGCTAATTTTAGCCTACTTTTAGCCTACAACCTGACTCAATACCCCCAGAGGGCCAACCAGGTAGGATATAAACCCACCCACTTTGCAAAGCCCAACCCCCACACCACTAGATGGATATCAACAGATATCAACTTACTACCCTGAGACATGGCTGAGTATAGCCCACGAAGATCATCTCCACCGCACGAGTCCGAGGGGGCGCAAAATTGGAAAGGAAGATCGCGTCAGTCACTCAAACCACTCAAGTCGAGTATAGCAGAAATAATCCTGGCACGACATGATGCACCTCTCCTAGGGACGGCATGGAAGGCCAGTGACTCAGCCCCCTTAATAGGCTCAGAGGCAGAGAATCCAAGTGGAGAGGGGAGCCGGCCAGGCAGAGACAGCAAGGGCATTTGTCACTCCAGTGCCTTGCTGTTCACTTTCACACCCCTGGGCCAGAGTACACTCAATCATAGGACATACTGAAGAGATGAGTCTTCAGTAAAGACTTAAATATCAAGACCAAGTCTGGGTCTCTCACATGGATAACCATTCCATAAAAATTGAGCTCTATAGGAGAAAGCTATAGCTCCAGCTGTTTGCTTATACATTTTGGGGACAATAAGGAGGGGGGGGGGTTGTGGTCAATATTCTATTAGCCGTATTTAGCACTAACTGAAGTTTTTTATTTAGTGCTTTATCCAGAATTTAATATGAATGACAGTCATCCAATATGCTGTAATAGAAATAAAGCCATGCTCATGAAACAATTGTCCTCCCTAATTTTAAACGGCACCAACCCCCACTGCTTTTGTTCATTAAGTTTTGCCATTAGTGCCATTCAAGTTTATCTGATTGTATTCCAATTTGCATACTGCCCAAACAGATCCACAGATGAAGCAATCTCGATTGCACTCCACACTGCCCTTTCCCACCTGGACAAAAGGAACACCTATGTGAGAATGTTATTCATTGACTACAGCTCAGCATTCAACACCATAGTACCCTCAAAGCTCAAATCAAAATCAAATGTATTTATATAGCCCTTCGTACATCAGCTGATATATCAAAGTGCTGTACAGAAACCCAGCCTAAAACCCCAAACAGCAAGCAATGCAGGTGTAGAAGCACGGTGGCTAGGAAAAACTCATCGCTAAGCTAAGGATCCTGGGACTAAACACCTCCCTCTGCAACTGGATCCTGGACGTCCTGACGGGCTGGCCCCAGGTGGTGAGAGTAGGTAGGAACACATCTGCCACTCTGATCCTCAACACTGGAGCCCCCCAGGGGTGCATGCTGATCCGCAACACTGGAGCCCCACAGGGGTGCATGCTCAGTCCCCTCCTGTACTCCCTGTTCACCCACGACTGCAACACCATCATTAAGTTTGCAGATGACAACAGCGGTAGGCCTGATCACCGACAATGACGAGACAGCCCATAGGGAGGTGGTCAGAGACCTGGCCGGGTGGTGCCAGAATAACAACCTATCCCTCAAATTAACCAAGACTAAGGAGATGTTTGTGGACTACAGGAAAAGGAGGACCGAGCACGCCCCCATTCTCATCGATGGGGCTGTAGAGTGGAGCAGTTTGAGAGCTTCAAGTGCATTAGTGTCCAAATCATCAACAAACTAGAATGGTCCAAACATACCAAGAAAATCCTATTCCCCCTCAGGAAACTAAAAAGACTTGGCATGGATCCTCAGATCCTCAAAAGGTTCTACAGCTGCAACATCGAGAGCATCTTGACTGGTTGCATCATTGCCTAGTAAGGCAATTGCTCGGCCTCTGACCGCAAGGCACTACAGAGGGTAGTGAGTACGGCTCAGTACATCACTGGGGCTAAGCTGCCTGCCATCCAGGACCTATACACCAGGCGGTGTCAGAGGAGGGCCCTAAACATTGTCAAAGACCCCAGCCAACCCAGTCATAGACTGTCCTCTCTACTTCCGCATGGCAAGCGGTACCAGAGTGCCAAGTCTCAGACAAAAAGGCTTCAACAGTTTTTACCCCCAAGCCATAAGACTCCTGAACAGGTAATCAAATGGCTAGCCGGGCTATTTGCATAGTGCGTACAAACTGTTTTGCTCTATCCACCCACCACCCCACAATCACATTGTATGATTTTTAAGAAATTAATTTGCATTTTATTGCATGACATAAGTATTTGATCACCTACCAACCAGTAAGAATTCCAGCTCTTACAGACCTGTTAGTTTTTCTTTAACTTCTTAAGGTATAGGGGGCAGCATTTTCACTTTGGGATAAATAGCGTGCCCAATTTCAACTTCCTGCTACTCATGCCAGGAATATAAAATATGAATATTATTAGTAGATTAGAGAAACTCTGAAGTTTCTAAAACTGTTTGAATCATGTCTGTGAGTATAACAGAACTTATGTAGCAGGCAAAACCCCGAGAACTAACCGGTCAGAATTTGTTTTTAAGTCTCTGTCTGTTCACTGAGTTCTCATTGGCAAATGATATTTCTTAGGAACCTGTTTTCAGTTCCTTCCACTGGATGATGTCACCAGTCTTTGGAATTTGGTTGAGGTTATTCATTTGTGCAATAAAGAAGTAGGCCATCTAGGAACTGGGTAACACAGAGTTGCGCAAGACGTGAAAAGTAGCGCTGGTTTGTTGTCTTCCTGGATCACCAGCATCACTGATTGTCATATTTTTTTATATTTACACTATGCAAGTAATCATTTTCACTGTAATATTTACACCTTCTGAATCCTGCGAACGTGAAAATAAACATTCATTTTATTTGATGTAGTGTGTGTTTAGCAGAGATGGTAATGGGAAGAAAAACTTGACCTGCACAAGTCAAATTCGGGTATAGGCCAAGGACTAGAGTGTTTCCATATTGTAGGCTACTACTTTGACCACTTTTAGCATTGATGTTTGGTTGTTTACTAAACTACTCACTGTATTTAGCACATGGCCTCACATGTGAATACTTAAAGAGATGGGTGAAGATTAAAGTTTAAAAAAGGGTGTGAACGATGCTGAATGGGTATAGACAAAGAATCCCTCTCCAGCAGGTGTACCAAAATATTCAAGGTCCATTTCCCAAATGTGGGGTTACAAGTTTACCAACTTCAAAGATAAATTACTTTCCCATTGTTCCTCTAAACTGCAGTTTATGATTTACCATATTCTAGCTTGGAGTCTATTTTATTATAAAAAATGTCAGAAACATTGAACATCTCACAGAGCACTATTAAATCCATTATTCAAAAAATTGAAAGAATATTGCACCACAATAAAGCTGCCAAGATAGGGCCACCCACCAAAACTCACAGACCAGGCAAGGAGGGCATTAATCAGAGTGGGAACAACGAGACCAAAGACAACCGTGAAGGAGCTGCAAAGGCTCCACAGTGGAAATTGCGTCTATGGAACACTGACCTGTTCACCGGACTTGCTACCTTGTCCCTGACCTGCTATTTTCGACTCTCTCTACCGCACCTGCTGTCTCTAACTCTGAATGATCAGCTATGAAAAGCCAATTGACATTTACTCCTGAGGTGCTGACCTGTTGCACCCTCTACAACCACTTATTATTTGACCCTGCTGGTAATTTATGAATGTTTGAACATCTTGGCCATGTACTGTTATAATCTCCACCCAGCACAGCCAGAAGAGAATTGACCACCCCTCATAGCCTGGTTCCTCTTTAGGTTTCTTCATAGGTTCCTGCCTTTCTAGGGAGTTTTTCCTAGCCATTGTGCTTCTACATCTGCATTGCTTGCTGTTTAGGCTGAGTTTCTGTACAAAACTTTTTTTTACATTTGATTCAACTCAACATATGAAAACTAAACGGGACTAACCCAACGGAGGAACTGACAGACCTGTACTACTTGGCGCATTAAGTTTGTTGGAACTAACAATAACGAATGCACAGGATACAAAAGGTGGAAACGGTACAGTGAAATGGTACATTGCATTATGGAGTATTTAGACATGTAGCTAAACAGTGAACCATAATCTTAACTCATAACATTACTACCCTGCTGGAAACTAAAACTAACCAACTAGGTTCAATGTTAGCTAGCCAACATTAAGCTATTACTAGCAATGCAAATGGCTCTGAGATATAACATTTCTACACGGATCATACACATAATGCTATCTAGCATGCAAGCCAGACAGCTAGCTAACAGTACACTTTAACTTGCAATGAAAACGACTTTCCGACAAAATATAGCTAGCTAGACTCATAGTTGCAATCTAACACTAGAATATGCACCATCTCATTAGCTATCATACTCTGCTTCTTTCGGACATTCCACTGATTTCAAAACTCGGTCCTCCAGAAAGTGTTGAGCACCTTTCAAAAAAGCTGCATTAGAAAGTATTACATACACTTACTTCGCAGCTCAGGTTATAGACAGAACTGTGCATGGCAGACCAATCTGAACTCGGCGTGTCCAGCCCATCCATTATCTCAGCCAATCATGGCTAGTGGGAAGTTTCCTATCTTTTTCCGTGGCTATTCCAACAAAAAATATATACTTCTTGAAGGGTTTCAGATGTTTTCGGAAGATGGGCAGGGACTCTGCTATCCTAGCTTCAGGGGGAAGCTGGTTCCACCATTGGGGTGTCAGTACAGAAGGACTTTGACTGGGCTAAGCGGGCCAAGATACCAGACCAGAGTACTTGGGTTGGGGTGTAGGGTTTGAGCATAGCCTAAAGGTAGTGAGGGGCAGTTCCTTTTGCTTCTCCATATTCAAGTACTGTAACGGTTTTCTAGGTGTGAAGGAGAGTCAGACCAAAATGCGGCATGGAGATTACGATTCATGTTTAATGAAAAAACACACTAAACACAAACACTACAAAACAATAAACGTAACAAAAAACGAAACAGCCTTTACTTGTGTAAACTAACACAGACCAAGGGCATCAGGACACTAAGGACAATCACCCACGAAACACTCAAAGAATATGGCTGCCTAAATATGGTTCCCAATCAGAGACAACGATAAACACCTGCCTCTGATTGAGAACCACTTCAGACAGCCATAGACTTAACTAGAACACCCCACTAAGCTACAATCCCAATACATACACACCACATACAAAAACCCATGCCACACCCTGGCCTGACCAAATAAATGAAGATAAACACAAAATACTTCGACCAGGGCGTGACAAGTACACTGAACAAAAATGTAAAATGTTAAGTGTTGGTCCCATGTTTCATGAGCTGAAGAGTGGAGAGCACATAGTGTTTGCATTTATCCTTTGCCAAGATAAACCTCCATCTGACAGGTGTGGCATATGAATAAGATTATTAAATAGCGTGATCGTTACACAGGTGCACCTTGTGCTGGAGACAAACGGTCACTCTAAAATGTGCAGTTGCCACAGATCATAAAATTGGCATGCTGACTGCAGGAATGTCAACCAGAGTTTTTAATGTTAATTTCTATATGCCTCCAACATTCGTTTTAGGGAATTCACAGTACATCCAACCGGCCTCAGAACACATGCATGGTGTTGTGCTGGCAAGCGGTTTGCTGAAGTCAACGTCGTGAACAGTGACCCGCGGTTGGGTTATGGTATGGGCAGGCATAAGCTATGGATAACTAACACAATTGAACTTTATCCATGGCAATTTGAATGCTCAAATACCGTGACGAGATCCGAGGCCCATTGTCGTGCCATTCATCCGCCACCATCACCTCATGTTTCAGCACGATAATGCATGGCCCCATGTCGCAACGATCTGTACACAATTCCTGGAAGCTGAACATGTCCCAGTTCTTCCATGGCCTACGATCAATGTATACGACAGCGTGTTCCAGTTTCCGACAATATCCAGCAACTTTGCACAGCCATTGAAGAGGAGAGGGCCAACATTCCACAGGCCTCAAGCAACAGCCTGATCAACTCAATGCGAAGGAGATGTGTTGCGCTGCATGAGGCAAATTATGGTCACACCTGCCCTGATCCACTCCCTCTTTAGATATCTCTGACTAACAGATGCATATCTGTATTCCCAGTGTTATGAAATCCATAGATTAGGGCCTAATGAATATTTGAATTGACTGATTTCCTTATGAACTTTAACTCAGTAAAATCTTTAATTGTTGCATGTTGTGTTTATTTTGTGATGCAAGCTTCAACTGGTGCAATGTGCAGAGGAGCGGGGTGACATGGGAGAACCAGCCGGTTGCAGCGTTCTGGATTAGTTACAGGGGTTTGAAAGAACAAGCAAGCGGGTAGTAGAGCATCATCTGCTTAGCAACGCTAGGGAAGACCATGTTGACTGAGCCAAGTGACTGTGTATAGAGTGAAGAGGAAAGGGCCTAGAACTGAGCCCTGGGGGACACCAGTAGTGAGAGTACGTGGTGCAGACACAGATCCTCTCCACATCACCTGAAAGGCCTGCAATCCAAGAGGGTGCAGAGCCTGAGAAACCCAGCCCTGAGAGGGTGGCGTGGAGGATCTGATGGTTCACGGTGAAGAAAGGCAGCGGATTGATCTAGGAGAATAAGAACAGAGGAGAGAGTCGGCAGTGCGGAGAGCTTGTGTGACACAGAGGAGAGCAGTCTTGGTTGAGTGACCCGTCTTGAAGCCTGACTGGTTAGGCCCAAGAAGATCTGAGAGAGATAGCGTGAGGGTTGGTCAGAAAATTAAGGAATTCCGGTCTGTAGTTTGACATCAGAGGGGTTGAGTGCTGATGTTTTTGAGGGGAGTGACTGGCCTTTTTTGAAGTCAGAGGGGACCCATTAGTTTATGCGGTCTCCGGAGAAGGGAGGAGGGGGTGGTTGTCGGGCATCCGGACATCTTTAGTTTCAGAATTTTTGCATGAGAGAGGGGAGAAAGAGGCAAGGAGTAGTGTAGTTCTGTATGAGTGGGACCAGCAAGATTCTATAGGCTGAGAGAATGAGAAGCGGAGGTCAACCTTATTTTCAAAGTGGTTGACAAAGTCATCCGCAAACAGGGAGGAGGAGGGGTGGAGGATCATGGAGGGAAGCACCTGGTGGGCGATCGATGACAACAATGTTAAGCTTGAGTGGACAAGTGACAGTATGGAATTCAAATTAGAATGACCGGTGTGGTGGAGAAAAGAGAAAATCTCCACTAAGGAGAAATGAGTAGCTCTGTGCCACCACTGCGATGACCAGAAGCTCTCGGACTATGAGCAAACACGTAGTCAGATGGCACTGGAGTAGCAGTATTCTCTTCGGGGATTCATGCCTCCATTTGGAATTGAAGGGTAGCACAGACTGAGATGAACTCAGCATTTTTGACGGCAGATTGGCAGTTCCAAATGCTGACGGAGACTAGGAATTCCACATGGGTTGTTTGCACAGGGTACACAAATTAGAAGGGTTCTAGCCAAGGGGTGAAGAGCGTCTCTAAAGCCTACAGGGTAAGGAGCAGACAAGTATAGAAAACACATTCATTGTTGACAAAGCATTAAAAGAGCACAATTATATCTGAAAATAACTAGGTAAGTTACTCAAGTGAGAGAGGAGCCTTCCTCTCTTTCCTTTCTCAAATAACTCCGAAGATGAACTCGACAGAACCGTCTTAGTTTTGGCGACAAGACCACCGCTGACACAAACAACTGAGAAAACAGGGGAGATTGAAGTACTAAGAGTAATTGCGAAATGCCTAGCAGAGGTGAATACCACACCTCCCAGTACTAATTTCTGATTGCCTAGGAGAGGGGAGAAACCACTCCTGTTCCAATACAGCAACAGTCACACATTTCCTTGCCCTTTAATCCTGGTCAACAATCAACTGCAAGTTATGAGCACTCAGCACACACCAAGTAGGCTACTGGGAAGACAGACAGACAACTCTTAAAGTTGATTGCCTTAGCTAGCAAAAAGACTAGACAACAACAGATTAAGACAACAATTTGACTTATAACTCCTGGAGATAACAGGAGGAAACTATAGATTGAAGGAAACTGACATAGAGCCTGAGCAGCTGGTTATATACCCAGTAAAGAGGTGAAACCAACATACCCACTGATTACCAAAACAACATCAGTCACAAATTGACCTGCCCCTTATCCTGGTTTATGTGTCAACAATCAACTGCAAGTTATGAGAAATCAGGAGTCCACACACCAAGTAAGTTACTGAGAAGACAGACTGCACTTAAAGTAGGAAAAGACAGTTCTAGAAAACAGATTAAGACACATTATACATATCACTCCTGGAGATATCAGAAGTCCTCTGGCTATAGATTGATGTACGTCAACCTCTCTTCCCTTACTCTTTCTAGACTTTGCTATCATAATTGACTCACTTTTTTTCTGGTCTCAAACCATTTGTATGTGTAATACAGTGTCAAAACACACTATTTTCTTTGCTCCCCGAACCACATTTTTTCACCTCTAAAGACTCACATCCATTGACTGCCCCTGCCCCGCCCCTCCAAACACACCACACACATGTACAAAACAAGAACACACACGTCTAATGCAGCCTACCCTCCTCCTTAGTGTTGGCTTTAATGAGCTATGATTGGTTATGTACGTTGTGTGACAGATGTTTCCATGGGCTCGACCACACCTATAACTAGTTACCAAGATGGATGGAGTAGTGAGGAGGGGGAGAAAAAATGATTATTTGGTGCTGGGTTTTATAAATCATGTGTTCTCTTAATCTGAAATTAAAATGGGACAGGCAGCACAGTTTTAGAGTCTAAAATCAATATCCAATGAGAGATGAGTGTTTTGAATTATTCCCTGATTTTCCACCCCTTTAACTGCAATGCCTGCTTCTTGGATAGCATATGATCATGTGATGATCAATAATCTGCCTACAAAGTGTGTTAACATTTTAAAATTAGCGGCTGTTAATCTATCTACATTTCTCTTTTTACCACGTGTAACCCCAAGAAAGCCAGCAGGGGGGGCTGTCTCCCTTGTTCACACAGACATTAGTCCAACTCTATTCTGAATTGGTCTGCATTGCAGTCTAGTTTCATTAATGTCCACATATCATTAAGCCCTAATACAAATCATGTTCTGGTTTTTATATTTTAGGAGAACAATGCTAAAACAGACTGAGAATTTATATGTATATATTCCCCTAACATTATATAAATGATCAGTGTGAGAAGATATATAAATGATCAGTGTGAGAAGATTAGATTCATGACAAAAAACATATCCTAAAATAATCTCCTGATGTTGTTAACACTGCCTCAAAGGTTCATCCTTGTGACAGGGAGTGCAGTGTAACGTAATGACCAGCAGATAGCTCCATGAAACACTAGCCAAGGCTTCCATTGACCCAGGTTTATTCGACAAAAGCAATATCGGCCCCAAAAAATCGATGCGACATGTGTAATGCAAACGGCAGATATAGGAGGCATTTTCTAAAGATCGACAACATTTTTGTCCATAGACTTTTGTCAAACTTTCTTTTATTCTGACAAATGATTAGGGGAACTGTATTTTTCAAATGAATTATGATTGCTGAATACTTTGAAGGTATGTTGTTCATGTGATGTTGTCACATAACTACAAGCTCCACTCCACATTTAATTATAAATGCCTACTGCTTACAAAATATTTTTTTTCAACTATAAAAATGTTCTTTGCAGGACAAAGATTGTCCTGACTTTCAAGCAGTGGAGGATGGTGCCATTTTAAACGAAGCAGGACAACATACATTTTTTTTTCTATGAGCTTGGCCTTATTCCTATTACAACATATTGGATGAGTGTCATTCATATTCTATTCCCCCAGCTTAATGTAACATCTATAGGTTTGGGTTACTACATGATACTCACTTTTTCCTGACACACATCATGAGCATGCAACAACCTAGCCTATGAATGTAAGTTTACAATGTAGGTGACACATTCAATACCGCCTTGCACACTTGCCTGCTTCTAGCTGACCTAAGATGTAATCATTAGTCCAACACTTGCAAACGAGAGTTTCTATTGGACAAATTCAGGTATGTTTAATCCCGTTTACTTCCGTTTAAGAAAAGAAAAAATGAGCAGAATCAGCAGAATGAATACACAGTTCACTATCATAGCAGCCGCATACAAACAGCAATAACATTTGCTCATTGTATAATTCCTTCTCGCATCTACACCATTTTCCCTTTTGCGCGTGGACTTCCGTGCACAATACAACAGCTGTCTGTGACCAGGCAAAAAAACGTTCCAAGCCAAACTTTCATACCATAACCGCTAACCGCTACACAGGGCATAAACTGTTGTCACCATATTAGCTAACGTCATAGTTAACATAGCTAGCTACTAGAACTAACTCGTTAATAAACCCGCTACAATCATGCAGAACATTGTGCAGCTAGCAGTTACACAAGCAGGCTCCAGTGGCAAAAAATTAATAAAACATAAAGCTTACATTGACTTGGAAGAGTTCCAGTTTTGGAAATCCACAGCCAGCTAGCTAACATAGCATCGATCTCTGTTTTAAGTCAGGCGTTTGACTAGGCTAAACTTGCTAGGTGCATTCGCTAGCTAGGTGAGTGAAAGTGAATGAAATAAAGCTAGCTCTTGCACTCTGTTTTGCTTCAACTTTGCTTCAAGAAATTAATTTGTTCAAAACTGTTCAACTATTGTCTTTCTCCTTCTTTGTGCAAACTACTCACCACATTTTATGCACTGTAGTGCTAGCTAGCTGAAGTGTATGCTTTCAGTGATAGATTTGATCTCTGATCCTTTGATTGGGTCAACAACAAATCAGCAAGGGCTCTGATAGGTTAGATGACATCCTCCGGAAGATGTCATAATTTCTGTGTCAATGGAATTGGGTGAGAAGCATGAGCCAACATAGGATTTGTCAATGTCAATGTAACCAGAGGAGGACGGAAACTATCTGTACTCCGGCTACACTATGGTGCTACCTTAAATTGTGCTGTTGAGGCTATTGCAGACCTTCATTGCAAAACTGTGTGTTTATTTGGAGACGTGAATATACACTACCAATTTAAGGTTTGGGCAGGCCTACTCATTCAATGGTTTTTCGTGACTTTTTGTATTTTCTACATTGTAGAATAATAATGAAGACATCAAAACTAAGAAATAACATTTACTAAGCAAAATAGTGTTAAAATATGTTTTAAATTGGAGATTCTTCGAAGCAGCCACCCTTTGCCTTGACAGCTTTGTGTCATGGTTCCTTCTGGCATCTGCTCTCTTCTCTGCACCTGGGTCCAACCTTACCAGGTCACAGCAAGCTTCTGCCACAACTTGGATCCAGCAGAGATCACCCAGATTCGGAATGTGGTTGCCCACCAAGGAGCACTGTTAGGACGGCAGCAAGAACAGCTCTCGCAAATCGAGGTGATCCTTCGGGCACTTGCCCCCTCCAACCCAGGAGGAGACAATGCCCAGGTCTCATTGTCATGGTTCCTTCAGGGAACCTGCACAGGGAACCCAAGGTCCCAGCCCTCGAGCGGTATGACGGCCACCCGAGAAGATGCAAGGGGTTCCTCACTCAGTGTTCTCTGGTGTTCGAGCTACAGTCCTCTAATCACCTACATCATCTCTCTACTCTTGGCAAGGCCCTGGTGTGGACAATGGTGGTGTGGGAAAAGCAGCCACCATCTTGCAGATCCATAGTAGCCTTCACCCACTAACATACTTTACATTCTGCGATCAGCCCGGTCCCGAGTACTACAATGGGGAAACTCCTCTAAATTAACTGGGCATCCAGGGGTTAATTGGACACGAGTTCCTGAGGCTGAAATTCTGGTGGCACAACATGATGGAGGATGTGAGATCCTTTGTAGCGGCCGGATGTGGCCAAAGCAAGTCTTTACGTCAGCGACCGGCCGGGTTGCACCAGCCTCTGCCCATCCCTAGTCGGCCCTGGTCTCATCTGTCTATAGACTTTATCACAGAGTTACCTCCATCTCAAGGGCTTACCACTATCCTGTTTGTCATCAATTTGTTCTTCAAGGCAGCCCATTTCATCTCCTTACCCAAGTTCAGCAGAGGAGACCTCTGATCTCATGATTATCCATGTCTTTCGAAAACACGGACTGACCCCAGTTTGTTGCACGGTATTGGAAGGCCTCCGGTATTGGTCTCTCGAGGCATGGGCGTGGGTGCCTGCCCGGGTCATCCTGGATCCAGGTCTTGTTAGAGACTTCAATCAACTACGTGGTGGTCGCAATGGTTCTGCAGCTGGAGTCACTCCTTGAGTGGGGGGGGGGGTACTGTCATGGTTCTACCTGGCACCAGATGGCGGCAGAGACCACCCAAGAGACAGTTATTGGAGTCAGGTGTGTCTTATTGTTTCATGATTGTGTCCCTGTTAAAAGAGATGTGTTGTCTGTGGTCCTTTGCAGAACCTTGAGATATGTCTGCTGTGAATTATAAGAATCTTTCATTGTCCTGTTGAAAAACAAATGATTCTCCCACTAAGAGCAAACCAGATGGGATGGTGAACCGCTGCAGAATGCTGTGGATAGCCACGCTGGTTAAGTCTGCCCTTAATTCTAAATAAATCACTGACAGTGTCACCGGCAAAGCACCCCATACCATCACACCTCCTCCATGCTTCACGGTGGAAACCACACATGTGGAGATCAACCATTCATCGACTCTGCGTCTCACAAAGACACGGCGTTTAGAAACAAGAATCTCAAATTTGGTCCAATGTCTATTGCTCCTGTTTCTCGGCCTAAGCAAGTCTCTTCTTCTTATTGGTGTCCTTTAGTACTGGTTTCTTTTCAGAAATTTGACCATGAAGGCTTGATTCACGCTGTGAAGTATTTACTTGGGCTGCAATCTGAGGTGCAGTTAATTGCTGATTTCTGAGGCTGGTAACTCCAATAAGCTTAACTCTAGGTCTTCCTTTCCTGTGGCGATCCTCATGAGAGCCAGTTTCATCCTAGTGCTTGACGGATTTTGCCACTACACTTGAAACTTTAAAAGTTATTGACTGACCTTCATGTCGTAAAGTAATGATGGGCTGTCATTTCTCTCTGCTTATTTGAGCTGTTTTTGACATAATATGGACTTGGTCTTTTACCAAATAGGGCTGTATACCATCCCTACCTTGGCTCAAGCACATTAACTTTTAACAAGGCACACCTGCTAATTGAAATGCATTCCAGGTGACTACCTCATGAAGCTGGTTGAGAGAATGCCAAGGATGTGCAAATCTGTCATCAAGGCACAGTGTGGCTACTTTGAAGAATCTCAAATATATTTTGATTGGTTAACACTTTTATGGTTACTTCGTGATTGCATATGTGTTATTTTATAGTTTTGATGTCTTTACTATTATTCTACAATGTAGAGAATAGCAAAAATAAAGAAAAACCTGTGAATGAGAAGGTGTCCAAACTTGGACTGGTACTTTATTTACTATAGTTTAATCTACACTGAACAAAAATATAAATGCAACATGTGAAGTGTTGGTCCCATGTTTCATGAGCTGAAATGAAAAATCCCATGAATGTTCCATACGCAACAAAAAGCTTATATCTCTCAAACTTGTTGCACTCATTTATTGCATTTCTCCTTATCAAAAAAAAGAAACGTCCTCAATGTCAACTGCGTTTATTTTCAGCAAACTTAACATGTGTAAATATTTGTGTGAACAAAACAAGATTCAACAACTGAGATAAACTGAACAAGTTCCAGAGACATGTGAGATCGTGTCCCTGAACAAAGGGGGGGGGTCAAAATCAAAAGTAACAGTCAGTATCTGGTGCGGCCACCAGATGCAGTAAGTACTGCCATGCATCTCAATCCTCATAGACTGCACCAGATTTGCCCGTTCTTGCTGTGAGTTGTTACCTCACTCTTCTACCAAGGCACCTGCAAGTTCCCGGACATGTCTGCGGGGAATGGCCCTAGCTCTCACCATCCAATCCAACAGGTCCCAGACCTGCTCAATTCGATTGAGATCCGGGCTCTTCGCTATCCATGGCAGAACACTGACATTCCTGTCTTGCAGGAAATCACACACAAAACAACCAGTATGGCTGGCGGCATTGTCATGCTGGAGGGTCATGTCAGGATGAGCCTGCAGGAAGGGTACGACATGAGGGAGGAGGAGGTCTTCCCTATAACGCACGTTGTTGGGATTGAGCTTGTTATCATTGTTACACACCGCCCCAGACCATGACGGACCCTCCCCCTCCAAATCGATCCCGCTTCAGAGTACAGGCCTCGGTGTAACGCTTATTCCGTCCACGATAAACGCGAATCCGAGCATCGTCCCTGGTGAGACAAAACTGCGACTCGACAGTGAAGAGCACTTTTTGCCAGTCCTGTCTGGTCCAGCGACGGTGGGTTTGTGCCCATAGGCGACATTGTTGCTGGTGATGTCTGGTGAGGACCTGCCTTACAACAGGCCTACAAGCCCTCAGTCCAGCCTCTCTCAGCCTATTGTGGACTGTCTGAGCCTTGATGGAGGGATTGTGTGTTCCTGGTGTAACTCGGGCAGTTGTTGTTGCCAGCCTGTACCTGTCTCGCAGGTGTGATGTTCGGATGTACCGATCCTGTGCAAGTCTTGTTACACGTGGTCTGCCACTGCGAGGACGATCAGCTGTCTGTCCTGTCTCCCTGTAGTGCTGTCTTAGGCGTATATTTATATTTATATATATATGTAAACATTATTAAAGTGCCATTATTAAAGTGACTAGTGTTCCATTTTATTAAAGTGTCCAATGATATCAAGTCTGTAGGTAGGCAGCCACCTCTCTGTGCTAGTGGTGGCTGTTAAACATTCTGATAGCAGCTGTTTTTCAATCTCAAGGCTATCTCTCTGGGAGATAATACGGTCTGCATTGGATTGACTTGAGTTCTTGTATGTTACAATTACCCCATGAGTTGTTAATCATGAAACATACACCCCCGCCCTTCTTATTACCAGAGAGATGTTTGTTCCTGTCGGCGTGATGCGCTGAAAATCTCGTTGGCTGTAACGGATTCCGACAGCATGTCCCCAGCCAGCCATGTCTCTGTGAAACAGAGTATTGCCCAAATTTCTAATTTCTCTTGCCCTAATTTCGTCAACTTTTTTAACTATGGACTGGACATTAGCGAGTAATATACTCGGAAGCGGTGGGTTGTGGGCACTCATCCGAAGCCTCACTGGAAAACCGCTCAGGCACCCTCTCCTCCGACGGCATTGTTTTGGGTCAGCCTCTGGAATCAGTTCAAATGACCTGGGGAGGTGCAGACAAAGGATCTGCTTCGGGAAAGTCGTATTCCTGGTTGTAGTGCTGTTTGTGTTCATAAGTTGACGTCTCTCTGATATCCAATAGTTCTTCCTGGCTATATGTACTAACACCAAGGTTTTCTGAGCTAAGAATGTAGGAAATAATAAAAAAATAACAAAACACTGCATGGTTTCTTAAGGACTTGAAGTGAATCTGCCATCTCTATCGGAGTCATCTTGTGTTCTCTTTTAATAAGCCTGAGCCCTACCCATACCCTATCCAGGCCCAATTTCTTCTGCCAAATTTAAGGCCAGGCCCGAAACCAGAAATATCTTCCTCTGTTGGTATATAAATTACCTGCTCCTCTCTGTCTCCTGCACTCTGCTCATGGCGGCTCTGGGTCTATGAAAACCCATAGCAACGGCTCCAAGTGTGCTGCTCTGCTCAATGATGAGAGCAGTTATTAGCTCTTAGATACTTTTCTTCACTCTGAACTCTGACAAAACTCAAGGAACATTATTTTTTGTGAAATAATCTCTGTCTTATATTTGACGAGGTTATGATCTTAGTTGTATATTACTGTATTGCACAGCAGAGTAAAAGCAAATTGCTCAGCTTAAAAATGTTAGTGATACGTTTTGTGATACCCGATAACCGTACCCTAGTTATGGATGAATAGCAGTCCCTAGCCCGATGTATAATGTTAGGGCCCTCTCAGACTCAGGTCAGATAGCTCTACAATTCATCTCCATCATTCATAGAAGTTGATGTGTCATTTATAACAAAACATTTTGATATTGCTGATCATTTCAATTACTATTTCATTAGTGGAAAAACTCAGAACTGAAATGACATTGAACAGTGAATATCATATTTTTTAAAATAAAATATCTAATAATGAAACAGAAGGATTGCTGTTTAGAATTTGGTCAACTTAGTGTGAGAGAGTTGGAAAAACTATAGTTATCCCTGAATAATGATAAGCCACCAGGTATACTGTAGACAACCTGTTCATAGTTAACTGATGGAGAGAATTGTATTTAACCAAATACTGCACAATCCTATTTTGCAGAGAACAGGGTAACTACTGACCTTTGGCATGCATATAGAGAAGGGCACTCAACTTGTACTAAACTGACTCAGATGACCGACGATTGGTTAAAATAAATTAATAAAAAGACGATAGTTGGACCTGTATTGTTTGATTTCAGTGCAGACTTTGATGTTATTGATAATAAATTGTTGTTGAAGAAACTCACTTACTATGGCTTTACATTACCTGCCATTACATGGTTGGAGAGTTGTTTATCCAGTAGAACCCAAAGTGTTTTTCAATTGAAGCTTCAGATATGTACAGTGTGATGTCCCTCAAGACAGTTGCCTTGGGCCATTACTCTTCTCTATTTTTACAAATGATTTGCCACTGGTCTTACAAAGCTAGAATGACTATGTATACAAATGATTCCACCTTCTAAATGTCATAACCCAAAGCCAGTGAGCTCACTGAAATTCTAAATAAGGAGTTAGTCAGAATTTAATAAAAAGATGGTCTTAAATACATCTAAAACAATGCTTTTAGAATTTGGTTCAAAACATTCTTTAAGACCTTAACCTCAACTGGAGTTGTCTATAAATCGTGTGACCATTGAACAAAGTGAGGAAGCTAAACTCTTAGGTATAACATTAGATGGTCATGTAACATGGTCAAGTCATATTGACAATGTTGGTGTGATGATGGGGGTATTGCTGCTCTAAAAATGTGTTCTGCGTTTTTGACACATGTCAACTGTACTAGTTGTTCAGGCTCTGGTCTTGTCCATATTACCAGACAGTAATCAAGATGAGACAAGTGTAGCAAAGAAAGACCTAGCAAAGCTGCAGCTGGCTCAAAACAGAGTAGCACGACTTGCCCTTAACTGCACATACAGAACTAACATCAACAACATGCATCCCAGTCTTTCTTGGATGAGGGTTGATAAGAGATTAACTGATTCACTTCTAGTTTTTTATGATAAGGATTACTGTAATGGAAATTCCAGATTGTCTGTATAATCAAATAATATTCCGCTCAGCCACCCATACATACCCCACAAGACATGCCACCAGAGGTCTCTTCACAGTCCCCAAGTCCCCTAAAAATGAATGGCAACGCACAGTATTATACTGAGCCATAATCGCATGGCACTCCCAAACAGCAAAATTACCTTTAAGAAATTGATTAAACAACATCTCATGGAACGGTGGGCACTGTGAGTGGACACACACAGGAACAAACACACACACACAGACACTAATACACAAATGATTTGTTTAGTTGTCCTGTTTGTGTGACTGTTCTTGTCTGTCAGTGTATCAGTGTTTTGTTACATGTCATGTTTTGTGTTTTTTTTGTGGACCCCAGGAAGAATAGCTGCTGCTTCCACAAAAGCTGATGGGAATACAAACAAATGATTATTATAACAACCAACACAGGTGTCACAAGGCCTGGGGTTTTCTCAAATAAAGTATATGCGTATAATTGTATGGAGTTCAGTATACATTTCTCTACACCAGGCTCCTAGTGTAGCAGGAATTATCTTGGAATTCTTTTTTTTACATTGTGAGAATGAACAATGTCGATCTGGTTCATTTCCAGTTTCCATAACCAGTCATACTATACATTAGGTCTGAGGCAGCTGTTACAGTGTCTCATAACAGGCTACATCGAGTGCTGCTTGGATGTAAATATCTCGGCTCATCCAAGATGGCTGCCATGGAGTCAGCCCTGACTTAAGGGCTTCCCTGGGGCAATCAGCAGGAAGTAGGGCTGTGAGTATGGATACTGTGCAGATCACCATTGGGCACGAAAACAAGCATAACACCAGCTTTGCGCCAGACAGTATCTTCTCCTCTCCTGCTCCCCCGGTGTTATACGGATCACTCGGACATGACAAATCGGCAGCCAGCCCCAAGACCAGCTTGTCAGCAACCAGCAACTACTCACCATCTCAATCTATCCAGAAATGTCACCATCATCTAAATAATTGGATGTATTCAGTCTGTTTTTCTTTCAATGAGCTAAATGCAGATGGGCAACCCCAGGCTTCCGCCTATTTATTTAAATCTGCTGTTTCATCAGTTGGGCTAAAGGTTATGATGATTTTAAAGGAAAAACTATATATTTTCATTCATTTTGGAGTTGAATGTCCTTTTAAAAAGACACCTGAAGTGACCTTCTCCCCAAGCTAACTTTGCCACCACTACTGAAAAGAAATCTTTGGAAACACTGCCTGAGCAATATAACCTACAGCTGTTATGTTCATGAATAGACACCAGTTTGACAAGGTCTGCAGATGGAACAGACATGTAGGCAGGTCTTTTAACACCGTGTCCCAGTACCTGTTCCAATAGACCTATTTTCCCTGTCCAATTTTTTGACTCATTCCACTCTTGAGGTAATGGAATTCTGTCCATGCCCGTCTCCTCTGCGACCCAGAGAATGTCAAAGATTAATTGGCTTGGCATTCCAGGTGATCCCATTGGCACAGGAAAACTGCTAAAGCATGGGCCTCATACCCCACTGGAGTTATGTTCTCTGAAAAGAGTGGAAATACTGCAGGTAGACAGAACAGCACATTTTCCACCTCAGGAGAGGAACAACTTAGCTTTTCCTGGACCGTGTGGGGGTAACTGCAAGTACGGGACCAATATTGTTTTATTGCATGTCATGATTTGTCACAATCTCCAGCCTTATCTTTCGCTACCACTAACCCACTCTTGCTTAATGTATTTGTTTGCTACAAAGAGCCACTCTCTCCCTCCTTCTCTCTTTCACCCATCTCCCTCTCTTTCTTTCTGTGTGACAATTTATGAAGCTTCAGAAAGTGTCCAGAATATGCTTGGCCCCTGCACATACCAGTGACAGAAAGTCTAGCCTTAACAAAAGCACCGAAATTAAATTCCTTGGATCCCAAAGGCCTTTTGTTAACCATTCCCCATAGAGTATAGGCACATGCCCCAGAGTCTCTTCAATTATGTGTTTTGTTTCCACAAATGAGATGTTTTAAAAGTGACAGTTTTTTTGTAATATGACTTGTATGGGAGCAGACAGAGACATGTCTGATGTGGTAGTCAGTGCTGGTTCAGATAGAACCCAGTGCTCTCACTGCCACCATGTGTGTTTGTTTTATCACCACAGCACATGTTTTCAATCTGTAAATTAAAAACCACCCTCGTGTTTTATTTGAAGTCCGATCCAAACACTATGCGATACTTTTTTTCCGTTAACACGTGTTGATAGGGATTAGGCCCTTGCACTGGGCATCATTGATGTTAAATAGAGCGACAGGCTCGCATTCAGAGATGATTAACAAAAAGTCTAACTCAATTTGTAAGGTAATGTGGCCGGCATGTGTTAGTCTCCATGGCTTTCCTCCTCTCACTCTAACCTAATTCATTCCTAAGCCACTGTTCCCAAGACTTCTGCCACACTGACTTTAACACAGTCTCTCCTTTACCACTGATCCTGAATGTGCTTCTACATCGTCCCCAATGGAACTCTGAGGTCCAGGCTGCAAAAAGACAGGTTTTTAAACCAACACGGTTTTATGGTAGCAGCTCCGGAATTGATCAATGTCAAAATGAGGCCCAGATACACTGACACTAACACTACTACTACACAGACTCTCCATTTCCATTGATTCTGGACCTATGGCTCTCACCCAACACAGTCTGACACAGCTAAATGCTTCTAGACTTTTGTCTTTAGCTCTGGTCACCAGTTTCACTGATACTGGGACTGTAACTCTTTGTCACTGCTTTTGGACTCAAACCCAGTATGTCTTTTGAAGTTGATCCTGGGATAGTGGCTGGGTCTCCTGTCTTCTGCTCGACCTGCTACAGAGCACTCAATAATGTAGGTTAAGAAAGCAGGGGTGTCCGGTGAGCTCAGAGTAGACCACAATCCCGCCCTTCCCGAGGGATGCACTCACAATAGAGAGAAACTGAGTACAATAGAGATACAGGGAGAGAGTTGAATGAAATTAACACAGAAGCAGAGAGAGATCCAAGGAGAGACACAGAGAGCGAGAGAGATAATGGAAGGCAATGAAATGTTGGGCATCTGAACATAGTGCAGGTGTTTAGAATGAGAATCTATGAAATGATAATGTCATCAATATATACCATTTAGCAGACATTTTTTTTACAGTCATGCGTGCAAACAGATATATGTGCTTCTACACCTGCATTGCTTGCTGTTTGGGGTTTTAGGCTGGGTTTCTGTACAGCACTTTGAGATATCAGCTGATGTATGAAGGGCTATATAAATAAATTTGATTTGATTTGATATAGGATCTTTATTTGATCACCTTGTTACAGGATAACCTTTCTGCAATAGAGGACATTTAAAATGTGTAGTGTAGTGTATTTGAGGTTTAAAAAGGAATCTGTACATTTTGCGTTTGGGTGGCCCCAGCGGGAATTGAATGCACTACTGTTGACGTTACAAGCTCCATGCTCTACCAACTGAGAAAGACAGGACCCTGGTACCCCATGAGGATGAGGATAAGACATGTTGGCTTATGTTACAGTATCATAGAGACATTTCCAACCATGTCCTCTTAGATCCTAAAATCGTTTAATTTTAAGGGGTCCTAATTAAAATACAAATATATGTAATTACAGTGTAACAAGTATTGTAATTATAATAATTCATAATTATACTGTACTAACAACATGTGACTAGTGGTATTTTCAGTCTGTAATTGCAAAGGTCTAACAACGAATGCTTGTTACTATACTTGTCACAAATATTCAAGTGTCCAAAAGCATCTGAACCTACCATATTTCAGCCTGTGTTTGCCAATTGAAAACCTCCAACCTCACAACCTCTGACACAACTCTGCAATAAAAAGTTCTGGTGTCTAGACCAAGGTCGAACTTTATTTTCAAAATCATGGGAGCTTACGAGTGTAATATATTTAAAAAATCATTTAACAGTGACCTGGATAGCAACAGTAGCTTGAAAATGGGTCAATTACTTTATTAACCATTATCCATTAATAAATTGTGAGATAGTCATTCAGTGCTTGCCAAATTGAGAGCCTCTTAACACAGAGTTATTAAACCCAGAGTTCCAACATGGCAGACCAGACCAGGTTTTTGGGGTCAATGAGAGAAGTGAAAAATTCTTTGTTATTTCTCTTGATTTCTAAAGGCACAACATAGATTTAAGCTAATGTCTTAAGTAGCTGAACATGTTATTACGCCAACCTCATGAAAGTGACAAACTGATACGTTTTCATTTTAGTCTAAAACAAGTTCATGTTGAAGGAGTGCCAATAAAATTAAACAATAAAAATCTTAAATTTTTTTCTAAGAAATTGTTGCAAAAAAGTTGACTAAAGTTTGTAATGAGTACTAAGTAATTATATGTTAACTGTAAAAGTTGCTCTTCACTTTAAATACAGTGCATTTTGAAAGTATTCAGACCCCTTCACTTTTTCCACATTTTGTTATTTCACAGCCTTATTTTAAAATTGATTAAATGTATGTTATTCCTCATCAATCTATACACAATAGCCCATAATAACAAAGCAAATGTATGTAAGTATTAAGACCATTTGCTATGAGACTCGAAATTGAGCTCAGGTGTATCCTGTTTCCATTGATCGTCCTTGATGTTTCAACAACGTGATTGGACTCCACCTGTTGTACATTTTATTGATTGGACATGATTTGGAAAGGCACACAGTTGACAGTGCAGGCAGTGCAGGCCTTTCTAATCGACCTGGCCCGGGTATCCTGGAAGGACATTGACCTCATCCCGTCAGTTGAGGATGCCTGGTCATTCTTTAAAAGTAACTTCCTCACCATTTTAGATAAGCATGCTCCGTTCAAAAAATGCAGAACTAAGAACAGATACAGCCCTTGGTTCACCCCAGACCTGACTGCCCTCGACCAGCACAAAAACATCCTGTGGCGGACTGCAATAGCATCGAATAGTCCCCGTGATATGCAACTGTTCAGGGAAGTCCGGAACCAATACACGCAGTCAGTCAGGAAAGCTAAGGCCAGCTTCTTCAGGCAGAAGTTTGCATCCTGTAGCTCCAACTCCAAAAAGTTCTGGGACACTGTGAAGTCCATGGAGAACAAGAGCACCTCCTCCCAGCTGCCCACTGCACTGAGGCTAGGTAACACGGTCACCACTGATAAATCCATGATTATCGAAAACTTCAATAAGCATTTCTCAACGGCTGGCCATGCCTTCCGCCTGGCTACTTCAACCTCGGCCAACAGCTCCGCCCCCCCCGCAGCTCCTCGCCCAAGCCTCTCCAGGTTCTCCTTTACCCAAATCCAGATAGCAGATGTTCTGAAAGAGCTGCAAAACCTGGACCCGTACAAATCAGCTGGGCTTGACAATCTGGACCCTCTATTTCTGAAACTATCTGCCACCATTGTCGCAACCCCTATTACCAGCCTGTTCAACCTCTCTTTCATCTCGTCTGAGATCCCCAAGGATTGGAAAGCTGCCGCAGTCATCCCCCTCTTCAAAGGGGGAGACACCCTGGACCCAAACTGTTACAGACCTATATCCATCCTGCCCTGCCTATCTAAGGTCTTCGAAAGCCAAGTCAACAAACAGGTCACTGACCATCTCGAATCCCACCGTACCTTCTCCGCTGTGCAATCTGGTTTCCGAGCCGGTCATGGGTGCACCTCAGCCACACTCAAGGTACTAAACGACATCATAACCGCCATCGATAAAAGACAGTACTGTGCAGCCGTCTTCATCGACCTTGCCAAGGCTTTCGACTCTGTCAATCACCATATTCTTATCGGCAGACTCAGTAGCCTCGGTTTTTCGGATGACTGCCTTGCCTGGTTCACCAATTACTTTGCAGACAGAGTTCAGTGTGTCAAATCGGAGGGCATGCTGTCCGGTCCTCTGGCAGTCTCTATGGGGGTGCCACAGGGTTCAATTCTCGGGCCGACTCTTTTCTCTGTGTATATCAATGATGTTGCTCTTGCTGCGGGCGATTCCCTGATCCACCTCTACGCAGACGACACCATTCTATATACTTTCGGCCCGTCTTTGGACACTGTGCTATCTAACCTCCAAACAAGCTTCAATGCCATACAACACTCCTTCCGTGGCCTCCAACTGCTCTTAAACGCTAGTAAAACCAAATGCATGCTTTTCAACCGGTCGCTGCCTGCACCTGCATGCCCGACTAGCATCACCACCCTGGATGGTTCCGACCTAGAATATGTGGACGTCTATAAGTACCTAGGTGTCTGGCTAGACTGCAAACTCTCCTTCCAGACTCATATCAAACATCTCCAATCGAAAATCAAATCAAGAGTCGGCTTTCTATTCCGCAACAAAGCCTCCTTCACTCAAGCCGCCAAGCTTACCCTAGTAAAACTGACTATCCTACCGATCCTCGACTTCGGCGATGTCATCTACAAAATGGCTTCCAACACTCTACTCAGCAAACTGGATGCAGTCTATCACAGTGCCATCCGTTTTGTCACTAAAGCACCTTATACTACCCACCACTGCGACTTGTATGCTCTAGTCGGCTGGCCCTCGCTACATATTCGTCGCCAGACCCACTGGCTCCAGGTCATCTACAAGTCTATGCTAGGTAAAGCTCCGCCTTATCTCAGCTCACTGGTCACGATGGCAACACCCATCCGTAGCACGCGCTCCAGCAGGTGTATCTCACTGATCATCCCTAAAGCCAACACCTCATTTGGCCGCCTTTCGTTCCAGTACTCTGCTGCCTGTGACTGGAACGAATTGCAAAAATCGCTGAAGTTGGAGACTTTTATCTCCCTCACCAACTTCAAACATCAGCTATCTGAGCAGCTAACCGATCGCTGCAGCTGTACATAGTCTATTGGTAAATAGCCCACCCTTTTCACCTACCTCATCCCCGTACTGTTTTTATTTATTTACTTTTCTGCTCTTCTGCACACCAATATCTCTACCTGTACATGACCATCTGATCTTTTATCACTCCAGTGTTAATCTGCAAAATTGTAATTATTTGCCTACCTCCTCATGCCTTTTGCACACATTGTATATAGACCCCCCCTTCGTTTTCTACTGTGTTATTGACTTGTTAATTGTTTACTCCATGTGTAACTCTTTGTTGTATGCTCACACTGCTATGCTTTATCTTGGCCAGGTCGCAGTTGCAAATGAGAACTTGTTCTCAACTAGCCTACCTGGTTAAATAAAGGTGAAATAAATAAAAAAAAATAAAAAAATCAACAACCAAGCCATGATGTTGATGGAATTGTCCGTAGAGCTTCGAGACAGGATTGTGTCGAGGTACAGATCTGGGTACAAAAAAATGTTAGGCAGTATTGAAGGTCCTGAAGAACATAGCGCCCTCCATTATTCTTAAATGGAAGAAGTTTTGAACCACCAGGACTCTTTCTAGAGCTGGCCGCCAGGCCAAACTGAGCAATCGGTGGAGAAGATTCTTGTTCAGGGAGGTTAGCAAGAACCCGATGGTCACTCTGACAGGGCTCTAGAGTTCCTCTGGAGAGATGGATGTCCTTCTGGAAGGTTCTCCCATCTCCGCAGCACTCCACCTTTAAGGTAGAGAGGCTAGACAGAAGCCACTCCTCAGTAAAAGGCTCATGACAGCCTGCTTAGAGTTTGCCAAAAGGCACCTAAAGGACTCTCGGACCATGAGAAACAAGATTGTCTTGTCTGATAAAACCAAAATGTAACTATTTGGCATGAATGCCAAGCATCACGTCTGGAGGAAACATCTGGCACCACCCCTACGATGAAGCACGGTGGTGGCAGCATCATGCTGTGGGGCTGTTTTTCAGCGGCAGGGACTGGGAGACTAGTCAGGACAGGAGGGAAATATGTATGGAGCGATCCTTGAAGAAAACCTGCGCCAGAGCTCTCAGGACCCTAGACGGGGGGGTGAAGGTTTACCTTCCAACAGGACAATGACCCTAACCACACAGCCAAGACAACACAGGAGTTGCTTCGGTACAAGTTTATGAATGTCCTTGAGTGGCCCAGCCAGAGCCCTGACTTGAACCTGGTCGAACATCTGTGGAGACCTGAAAACAGCTGTGCCGTAACATCCAACCTGAGAGAGCTTGAGAGGATCTGCAGAGAAGAATAGAATAAACTCCCCAAATACAGGTGTGCCAAGCTTGTGGTGTCCTACCCAAGAAGACTCGAGGCTGTAATCACTGCCAAAGGTGCTTCGACAAATTACTGAGTAAACAGTCTGAAAACATATGTAAATGTTTTTTGCTTTGTCATTACAGAGTATTGTGTGTAGATTGAGCAAAATAAATTATTGGACACCTGGTACCCTTCCCCAGATCTGTGTCTTGGAGCTCTACAGACAATTCCTTCGACATCATGGCCTGGTTTTTGTTCTGACATGCACGGTCAGGGGTGTGCCTTTCCAAATCATGTCCAATCAATTGAATTTACCACAGGTAGTCTCCAATCAAGTTGTAGAAGCAGCTCAGGGATGATCAATGGAAACAGGATGCAACTGAGCTAAATTTTGAGTCTCGTAGCAAAGGGTCTGAATACTGATGTACATGAGAAAACATCTCTAAAAACCTGTTTTTTTTTCGCTTTGTCCTTATGGGGTATTGTGTGTACTGTAGATTGATTAGGATGTTCTTTTTCAAATCCATTTTAGAATAAAGCTGTAACGTAACAAAATGTGGAAAAAGTCAAAAGGTGTACATACTTTCCGAATGCACTGTAAATGTACATTTAAAAACCAACATCTATCATTTCCAATCATTCCAATTAAATAAATACCCCTTGATCTTCAAGAATAAGACTTGGAAAAACAGATTTGACTAATTGTTTTACCTGAACTTAACCCAAAAACAAAGGACTTAAATTTCTGTCGTGGAGGACTGATTGGGCTCATTGATTTTAAACGTGTTGGAAAAATAAATTCTGTTTTCATGGAATGGCATGCTGTTACATCTGCTCCTCCCCTCCGGCGGACTCCATTACCTTCATAATTTCCTCCATTTTATACTGTAGGTCACTCTCCCATGTTCACGTATATTGATGTTAGTGTCGTGTTCTTAGTTTTGTTTTAAAATGTTTCACCTGCTTCCGACTCACCGCCCCATCATCACACATGCCGTGAGCACTCTTGAAAAGTGCTATTTGCAAGATGTGAAACAATTAACACCAGATGTTGCATTTGCTATAGGCATATTTCATTTTTTGTTGGTGACACCATTGAATTCGAATATTTAATTAATTTTATAGGACAGCTATGGTTGATAATTTCAGCTGTTGAAGTCTATCAAAAGTGTTTGAGTTTAAGCATGTGTCTGTTAGGCCCTTGGATTTTTGGGGGGGGTTCAGCACCAATTAGAATGAGCAATAAAAGCACAATATCACAGAGGAGTTTACAAAGGAGGAACTTCCTCAAACTTTTAGGTGATTCCATAGGCTGTTGCAAGACCACATATTTCACTGGCTGTCCACCGGTTGTGTTAACAATGATTGATAGGCAGTTTAGCCTACACTTCTTCACCATTGGAAGACATAACCTGCACTGCAGCCTACAAAAATCTATTCCTGCTCTTTTCCCACAATCCATCGAATGCAGTTGGTGTGTCTGACTTGTTGTCAGACTCATTCAGGCGAAACAAACTTGCACCTTTCTCAACGCCGAGTTAAATGTCATTGAGGGAAAAAAAGTGTCAGTATGTTTTCACAAGTAATCCTAGAAGTAATCATCTAATGTTTAAAAATGATCTAATATTTTGCACTATAAAACCAGAAGTTGCTATTTCTTTTGCGTAACTGATTGCCTCAAAATGCAGTTAAAAAATGTTATAGCTTAAGTGAGCAGTACTACCTTTTATTTGAGGGAGGTATACTTACATTTTCATGTCACTCAAAAGTTTATTTCTCTCCATAAAAATCACTAGTTAAAATACGACAATCTTTTTAAGTCAGTCACTTACTGTCAGTATATACTGTAGTTGCAATACTTGAAATGTTTGAGTTTAGCAAAGTTCACCGTTACTCAAATGTAACTAAGTTTACTTAAAACATTTTAGGAAACAGATGATCTACATTTGTTTCCATTAGCCTAAACTCAATTATAAACATGAAATACAAAACTGTGAGTGAACTATACTCAAAAAGCAGAAGAGTTACACTTGGTCAACTTCAAAGTGCAGGAGTGAAAAAACATTTTCAACCTCTTCAAAACTGCCCCTGTTCCATAAAGAGGTTGCCTAGGGCAAGAGACGAAGAGGCCAAGCATTAGGAATATGGGCCAAAAGAGGTCAATGAGAGAGAGTTTAAAATGTAATGCTTTATTTGATCGAAATACAAGTTTAGTAATGCTACAAGTGTACTGATAATTAGGACACCCGACATCCCTGAGATGGCTATGCATATTCATGACATGAGGCTAGTAGCATAGCATATCTCTCCATTGAATACAAGTACTTGACCTCAACACCCCTCATCGAATATTCCCAAAAATATTCAAATAAGATGTATTCACCAATCCAAAGAAAGGAATAGGCGGGAGCTTGACAGCCCACCATTCCTCTCTGTGGTCAACGAATCCCATTGTTAGTGTGGCGACACAAACATCTCGTCATTATATCCAAATCTCTGCTAGGGCCGTAGGCCTGTGCAGGCAGCTAAATAGAGCAAAGGAGATAAGGAGGTCTTTATATAGATTTTTCCTACAGACTTTTGAGGGATACTTAATAATAATCAGCGAATTTGCAGTGTGCTGGTAATGTAACATATTCGTTTGTTTTGTTGTTGTAATAAATTACTTTTAACAGATTACATGTAATCTGTTTCTCCCAACCCTGAGTATTAATTTATGAATTATTGCATTGCATTACCCACTTTCTGATATCAAGAGCTATCTTGATCCCCCACCTACGAATGTAAAGCAATATTCTATCTATTTTTTAAGGAGAAAAATACTTTCCGCTACATACTTGCAGTATAACCTTGGCGACAATAGCTGACTTTTGAAACCTCTCTGGGAGAATTGAGTCTCCATGGAGCCAGGTGTTGACATTTAGTCACTAAAGAGTGATGGAGAGGAGGCACAGTAGAGGGATGGAGAGGCTGTACAGAAGGAGACGTGGAGAGAGTGAACAAAAAGGATACATATCTACACAGACATGTTCTGAGGGATGACAAGCCTTGCTCCCAGTCTGTGCGTTACACCCGGTCTCTCCCTCCCCCCTCCCTCCCCCTCTTCTGTGATGTACCATTAAAGGAAGTTAGCGGCTGTTCTGAGTGCTTAAATAGACTGGGCATTGTAAATCTCAATCTGTCTCTTATCTCCCGTTCCAGGCGAGGAGAAGAATTAGCAGCCTTCACTCCCCTGCTCAGCCTCTCTTTTTGCCCCAGCCATCGCTCCTCATTACCACATCACGAAGCCGTGTGGCCCGCCTCAATACCACAGACCACGAACAGCTCGTTAGGCCAGAATTCATATTTTGTAATTTGCCTGACGGATGATACTGTATGTGCACTCATTGGCACCAATGATTCCGTGACAGTAAATCAGGGAATTACTTTTCTGATAAAGAGAGCAGTGGATGAGTAACTGGTCACTGAGGGTACTGTAGTGGACACCAATAGTGCAACTCGGGTTACCCAGACCGTAAGAAAACTTGCTCCAATAGGCAATTGGGTGAGATTGTATTGAGCCTACCTAGGTTAGAGTCATTACAAAAATATTGAAACTGTGAATTGTGAAAGTTGATTAGTTAAGTGAGCAAGGAACGACACACACTGACTGACATTACTATATCGGCTTGACTGAGCCACAATAGGCAAGCATTCTAGTCAAATATCTGTCCCCTAAAATATCAAATATGTGTAATTTACAGAAACCAAAATACAGTCTGGACAAAAACAGGAGATAAATAAATAATGAGGGGGGAGGAGGGAAAATGAGTGGACAGAGGTGAAAGAAGATAAACTCCCACTCAGATTATCTCTGAAAGGTTTTTATACCCCTTTCTCTTTTCAATAAAAGATACGTCCCTAGCCTCGTCTCAGGAGAATGACACTTCAGCCTATCCCGGGTCCATCTGATTGCAATATATATATTTTTTATCTCCAGCATGTAATCTCCGGTTACACGCCGGAAATCACAAGATAGGATTCTTGATATTGAGCAGTGTCTTTTCTGCCTGATATGGGTAGCATTCAGGGGCAGAGTAGTGTTTTGATATGACTTGTAAAAGAGGTAATACTGTTATTTTCTTATCAATATTAAAAACAAAGAAGTCACCACAGAGTTATAGAACAATTCTACAAGATAAAGATGCAACTTTGAGTAGCCATAATCACCTGGCCTCCAGCCCTTTGATTCAGCAGAAGAGGCCCACTGAGAAAATTGCGCTGTATGACTTTTCAGTAACAACATTAAAGCGATGCTATTCAAAAACATTACTTCACACTGGAGACAATGTTGGCCACAAAATGATCGAGTGCTGGAAGAACTTGAGCTTCCCGAAATGAAGAGAATGTAACAATTACTACTCACAAAATGTAGTACGCATTTAGTCCCAAATGGAATGGGAATTAGTTGCATTCGACTCCTGTTCACAGTGAACGGAATGCTAGCTTGTGTTTAATCCAAACCGTCTCAATGTGTAAAGAAGAAAACTGAGCACACATGATCCTTTTTGGAGCACAAAAACAACAAATAGCCATTTAGTGCTGCAAATGCATGTCCATTTGTGTTGGCTGGCTGAATTCAGGAGAAGGGAGGTCGCTATCAAGAGGCCATATTTTAGGCTTTTTATGTGGAGGGTTTGCCTCTACTGTTAAACCACCTAAGTTAACCTCAATCTACTTTTACATCCTTGCTATTGGGAACACAGGCTTAACCTAACCTTAACCTAAAATAGGCTATTCCTAGCAGTTTAACGTGACAGTGACGGGAGAGGGTGTGTCGGTTGTAACCAGAGGCAGTCAACAGTAGCACTGTCTCTCTACCCAAATAAAGTCTACAGACTATCAATAACATTTCAACTAACTATCTACTAACCTAACCTTACTCTAAACCTTACCCTAACTGTATCCTTAGCAAGCAGTTGCTTATCAACTGATAGTTTGTTGACAGTATGACCATCTGTAGAGCATCTACAGATAGAGTATTCAAATAAAGTGTGACCCAGTCAACTTACCTGGATCTTCAAACTTTTCTCTGATCTTTTCTCTGCCAGCTCCAGATGGTCATTTCTGTTGTTAGGTTTTGGGGATAGACTTCATGTGAAACATGTACCATGAATCAATAGACCATGAATTCCAAATATATGTGTCTGCAACAGACTGCATAGCATTTTGGCAATTACCTAATTACATTTCATCTGTGTTATATTGAGTTTAATTTGTAGAAATAGTCGCTCCCTGCAAATATCTCATAGAAAAAGTTAATTACGTTTTACGATCACCAAGTTTAGTGGCTTGATGATTCACAACTTAGTCATCCCAATACACGCACGCACGCACGAATACACACTCCGTGACACGTTTGTCCCCCTATGCAAATTTGTATCTATTGAGTGTGGCAGGGTTATAATGTTGGGGTGTGACACTCATTTTAATCTTGATAATGAAGAATTTGCTTACACCACTGCTAGATATATCCACATTTGTAATTATGTTGTGTCATTTCAAATGTGGCCATTGTGATATAGTCACTGCCATTCCATAGATTTCCACTCAGGTCACAATTCCACACCATATGGGGATACAATAATGTGTGAGTCATAAGGCTTGTAAAACGTGAGCTATTTGAGAGACATCCAAGGACGGAATGGAATCGAAAAATCATTATCACGGTTTCATGGGTTTCATAATGTAGGTGGATTAGATGGTCAGAGGAGTGAAGAGAAGAGAATTGTTAGAGATGGATAGACACACAGTAATATACAATGATTAAATATGATGCATCTTAGCAAATGACTATTAATGGCAAACGATATAAATGCTTTTTCAATTATCAAGGGTACATTGCTCGTTCAAAAATGTCAATGTACAGTTTGAATTAGGATTTGCTTAAAATGTTGCGGTCATTACACATACTTAAATAAATAGACGAATGTATATTTCTAGATATTTTTCCGCAGTTAAAAGAAGATGGAATCAAATTGCAATTTCAATGCAAAAAGTCAACAAACACTATCTAGGACAATCTATTCTTGGTTATAAGGAAAATATGAGTTATACAATTTGATGTTGTAGGGTTACAACTGAATTCCATCATCACTGAACTGGCAGGCCATGAAGGCCAATATGCACAGCACAGAGTGCAATTAATTATCCAGCAGTAGATCACCATTTAACTGTGTCTTCTCAGCTGCTATAAAGGGCCCTGCCAACTGATACTGACAGGAACAACAGACAAACCCAACACAACAACCAATTCCAATTATTTGATATTTTAGTACCATGATTTATTGGCCCTATATATTTGAGGGAGAGAGCCAGAGAGAGACCAAATAATTATTCCCTCATTGGAGACTTAACCCATTGTCAAAGGCATTTTTTTTACTTGGACATTGCACAATAACCCATTTTAATGTTTATAACAGCATTATTCCTACTGGGTGTTGGAAACCACTGATGCAGTTCTGTTAAGGGTTCTCTCTGGCTTCCCTGTACCTGAAACCCTGGGGAGTTTAACAGCCGATGTTTCAGAGCAGGCTTGGTGTTGAACAAAATTGGCAGCGGCATGAGCGCTTCTTGTTCTCACAAAACAGGGTAGATAGATCAAAAGCCTGGATGCAGCCAAGACCATTCATCTGAGCGGATGGTTGAGCAACTGGCGGCAAAGCGGCCCATGCCCGAGGGCACCTGGCCAGCCCAGGGTTCGTGGGTGGCCTGACCTCCGCAGATGAGAACACGAGTGAGGACAGCTGCCAGGGACAGATGCAGGGTTTTTAATCATCCATGTTTTTGTGTTGGGTCAATGAGGCAGCTTTTTGATGAGGGTAGCAGGCAAAGTACATTCTTTTCCTCACCACACTTTCATTAAAAGTATCCTGTGACCACCAACTCGTCCAAGTTCTTATGCTGTTGCACTGCAAGTTATTTTTGCTATCTATGTTGTCTAATTTCTTCCACTCTTTCTCTCCCTCGCTGTCACACATTCATACACATGCACGGATGCGCACGCACAGAGAGATAACAGAATATGCTTACATGGGACACAGGGGCATGCTAGTAGCTCAGCTATTTAACAGTCTTATGGCTTGAGGGTAGAAGCTAATCAGGGTCCTGTTGGTTCCAGACTTGGTGCATCGGTACCACTTGTCATGCAGTAGCATGGAGAACAGTCTATGACATGGGCGGCTAGAGTCGTTGACAATTTTCAGGGCATTCTTCTGACACCGCCTTGTATAGAGGTCCTGGATTGCAGGGAAATGGCCCAAGTGATGTACTGGCCTGTAGGGACTAACCTCTGTAGCGCTTTATAGTCGGATGCCAAGCAGTTGCCATACCAAGCTGCAGCCAGTCAAGATGATCTCAATGGTGCAGCTGTAGAACTTTTTGAGAAACTGAGGGCCAATGTCAATTCATTTCAGCCTCCTGAAGGGAAAGAGGTGTTGTTGTACCCTTTTCATGACTGCATTGGTGTGTGTGGACCGTGATAATTCCTTAGTGATGTGGAAGTAAGATCAACTCCTTTGTCTCGCTGACGTTGTGGGTGAGGTTGTTGTCCTGGCACCACATTTTCATCATCGTCAGTGATCAGGCCTGCCACTGCTGTGTCGTCTCCAAACTTAATGATGGTGTTGGAGTCGTGCGCGGCCACGCAGTTGTGGGTGAACAGGGAGTAAAGGAAGGGACTAAGCATGCACCCCTGAGGGGCCCCCATGTTGAGGGTCAGTGTGGTGGATGTGTTGCATACCCTCACCACTTGGGGGCGACCAGTCAGAATGTCCAGGATCCAGTTGCAGAGTGAGGTGTTTTATCCCATGGTCCTTAGTTAGGTGATGACTTTGGAAAGCACTATGTTGTTGAACGCTGAGCTGTAGTCAATGAAAAGCAGTCTCTCCTAGGTGTTCCTTTCGTCCAGACAGGAAAGGGCAGTATGGAGTGCAATAGATATTGCGTCATATGTTGGGGCGGTACGCAAATTGGACTAGGTTCAGGGTATCTGGGAAAATGGTGTTTATGTGAGCCATGACTAGCCTTTCAAAGCATTTAATGTGAGTGCTACAGAGCGATTGTCATTTAGACTGGTTACCTTGGTGTTCTATGGTGGTCTGCTTGAAACATGTACAGCGCATTCAGAAAGTATTCATCTCTTTTCACTTATTCCACATTATGTTGTGTTACGGCCTGAATGCAAAATGTATTACATAGATTTTTTTTCTCACCCATCTACACACAATATCCCGTAATGACAAAGTAACAAAAAAAATGTAATGTTTGCAAACATATTAAAAATGAAATACAGAAATATCTCATTTAGATGAGTCAATACATGTTAGAATCACCTTTGGCAGCAATTACATTTAAGTCTTTCTGGGTAAGTCTCAAAGAGCTTAGCAAACCTGGATTGTACATTATTTGCACATTATTCTTTTAGCCTTCAAGTTCTGTCAAGTTGGTTGTTGGTCGTTGCTAGACAGTCCTTTTCAAGTCTGCCATAGATTTTCAAGCCAATTTAAGTTAAAATTGTAACTACGCCACTCAACATTCAATGTCATCTTGGTAAGCAACTCCAGTGTGTCTTTGGCCTTGTGTTTTAGGTTATTGTCCTGCTGAAAGGTGAATGTCTCCCAGTGTCCATTAGAAAGCGATTCCTTTAGGATTTTGCCTGTTAGCTTTACAATGAAAGCAAACCCATAACATGATGGTACTCGGTGAATTGTTGTTAGATTTGCCCCAAACATAACATCTTGTATTCAAGACATGCATTCAAGTACATTTCTTTGCTACATTTTTGAAGTTTCACTTTAGTGCCTTATTGCAAACAGGATGCATGTTTTGGAATATGTTTTCTGTACAAGCTTCCTTCTTTTCACTCTGCCATTTAGGTTAGTATTGTGGAGTAACTACAATGTTGTTGATTAATCCTCAGTTTTTGTCACGTTCTTGAAAATGATCGGACCAAGGCGCAGCGTGAATTGAGTTCCACATCTTTAATTACAACGTGACACTAGAAACAAAACTTACAAAGACTGTGACGGCGTAGTGCTCAAACACACACAATATCCCATAAATGCAGGTGGGGAAAAAGCCTACCTTAATATGATCCCAATTAGAGGCAACGTTTACCAGCTGCCTCTAATTGGGAACCACACAAACCACCAACCTAGATAACCCCCCCAGTCACACTCTGACCTAAACACCATAGAGAACCGAGGGCTCTCTATGGTCAGGGTGTGACAGTTTTTTCCTATCACAGCCATAAAACTCTGTAAATGTTTTAAAGTCACGATTGTCATGGTGAAATCTATGAGCGGTTTTCTTCCTCTCTAGCAACAGAGTTAGGAAGAACGCCTGTCTATGTACTGGGTGTATTGATACACCATCCAAAGTGAAATTAATAACTTCACCATACTCAAAGGGATATTTAATGTCTGCTATTTAAAAAGGGATATTTAAAATCATGTGAAACACTATTACTACACACAGAGTGACTTTATGCAAATGATTGACTTGTTAATCTCATTTTTATTCCTGAACTAATTTAGACTTGAAATAACAAAGATTGTGAATACATATTGGCTTAAGACATTTCAGCTTTTCATTTTTAATTAATTCGTATTTTGTGTGTAGCCTAGTGACACAATCCATTTTAAATTCAGGCTGTAACTGTCACGACTTCTGCCGAAGTCGTTGCCTCTCCTTGTTCGGGCGGTGCTCGCCATTCGACGTCACCGGTCTTCTAGCCATCATTGATCCATTTTTCATTTTCCATTGGTTTTGTCTTGTCTTCCCACACACCTGTTTTCAATCCCATTCATTACCTGTTGTGTATTTAACCCTCTGTTTCCCCTCATGTCTTTGTCAGAGATTGTTTATTGTCAGTGTAGTGTTTTTGTTGTATAGGTGCGCGACGGGTCTTCGTACCCATATTTGTTTATGTTCTTTTCCTGTTTAGTGTTATGGAGCATGTTTTTATGACATTATTAAAAGACTCCATTTTACACTCCGTTTGACTCTCCTGCGCCTGACTTCCCTGCCACCTATACACATATGCCTGACAGTAACACAACAAAATGTGGGAAAGTCCAGGGGTAAACCGTTTCTGAAGGTAATACAAGTATTACAAAATGGGTCATGGAGAAGTTGAAAATGTCAGTAAATACAATTGCCAGGTGGTCAGCGTATGCTGTGAGTACGCGTCCTGGTAATCTGTCTGGCCCAACGGCCTTGTGAATGTTAACCTGTTTAAAGGTCTCACTCACACCGGCTATGGAGCGCACGATCACACAGTCGTCCGGAACAGCTGGTGCTCTAATGTATGTTTCAGTGTTGCTAGCTCAAGCGAGCATTGAAGGCATTTAGCTCATCTGGCAGGTTCGCATCACTGAACAGCTTGCGGCTGGGTTTTCCTTTCTAATCCGTGATATTTTGCAAGCTCTGCCACATCCGACCGGAGTCAGAGCTGGTGCAGTTGGAGTCGATGTTGGTCCTCTATTGACGCTTTGCCGTTCGATGGTGCATTGGAGGGCGTAGCATGATTTTTTTTAATAGGCGTTCGGATTAGTGTCCAGCTCTAGCCTTTAGCTCAGTGAGGATGTTTTTTATTTAAAAAATATACAGTATCGGTCAAAAGGTTGAACACACCTACTCATTCAAGGGTTTTTCTTTCTTTTGTAGAATAATAGTGACGACATCAAAACTATGAAATAACAGATATGGCATTTAGTCCAGATACACACACTGAGAGAGGGGCGCTGTTGCACTCACTCTGATGATTTATCTGAGATTGATACGTCTTTCTGTCGGCACGTGTCTCGGTCAAAGAAATGATCAAAATGTAAATATTTTATTTGGATGGGCAAGGCAGTACGGTAACGCTGGCCCTAGATATTACACTATTGATGTGTACGGAGTGCGAAATTACCGCCAGTGTTCTTGTAACAGACTGTGTATACTGTAATATAGGTTATAGCCAAGAGAGGAGGAAGTGGTGGCTCGTTAAAGCACCAACATGATTCTAATTTCAGTGGTGCTCATGAGGACCCCCATAACATTTCAAATGTCAATGTGTCAATTGGGAACCCTCAGTAGTCAATGTGTGATAAGATCTGAGCACATGGTTAGACTAAAATGAACAGAACATGTGGGTTTTCTGTACATTGTAATAATTTACTTTCCATTCCCTTGTTTGCTCAGCTTTTAATTGTAGTTGTTTATGTACACATTATCAGAACAGGCATTGAATGAGCACAAAACATGGACCCATTCTGTGATATTTTGGGGGGAATAATGTCATTCACATCCTCACTTTATGTCAATATTATAATATTGCTGCTTGCTCAGCCTCTGTCCTTGATTTGCATCACATATCCCGGGAGTCCTCAGTCCTGTAAGACACATGCAATGCATAGGTAGGTTGTTGAAATGTCATTATGTCTGTCATGGATCCTGTTCATACATTACCGTTTTGCTGTTTTTAGTTTAGCACAGAGAACTGAGAATCAGGCAGGGATTCTCTCTCTCTCTCTCTGTGTATACAGTCAAGACAGTGCTGTCGGGTTCCTACCCGCTGTGTACATCAACACCCGGGTCAAGCCACCCATGATTGTCCAGCCACGTCCTGAATCTACTCTACTTCACCTATCATGGACGTTGACATGATTTGTATTTTGTGTTTAGAAACAGAATCTTCTGTCAGTTTTCTGGGCCGTGGGTGAGTTGATGTCATTTACAGTGACATAGGCCTATGCAAATGAATTACTTAATCATACAATGTGATTTTCTGGATTTCTGTTTTAGAACCTATGATAAAAAATTACAGACCTCTACGTGCTTTGTAAGTAGGAAAACATGCAAAATCGTCAGTGTATCAAATAGTTGTTCTCCCCACTGTAGGTTAGCGTATCTATTTATGAAGCAAGCTATAAACACAGAGCCTAACGTCAACTAAATAGCTAGCTGGCTAACTGCTAGGAGGATGCCATGTCATGCCATTGGAGGAGTGGGTGAGTGACTGACTTTTTCTCCCCATATTGTTTTTCAGTTGCAATACACAGCTAAAAATGCAGGTGTCATGTGGTTAGCTAGCAAGAACTTGAACAACTGTCATCCAGTTATCATATCTCTTCCATTCGCAAATTCACTCTGGCTATCTATTCCGATTTCAGAGCACTCGCTTCTGAGTGTGCCAGAGTGCAAAATATCAGATGAATTTACAAACATTTAACACCCGCTGAAGGTGAACAGTGTCAGTAAAAGTAGGCAAAACAAGTAATAGTTATTCACAAACACTCTAGATAACATGTAAACTGCCTAACCAGCTCTGCTATGGTGAATAAAATGATCAGTGTTCTCACATTTGTGTCTGGAAGTAGCTAGCTTGTAGGCTAGCCATCTTTAGCCCAGTCAGCTTGGGTGCTTGGTTGGGACAAGTGTACATTGGCAGGCAAGCTGCAGAAAGAGGAGTAGGCTATAATTCCCCATCGTTTATCAGTGCTATTTTGACAGCCAACTAGCTGAAAAGGTTTTAGTGTTTATCAAATGTTCCCTAGTTAGATTTTAGCTTATCTTGCTCTGGCTAGCATTAGTATTTGTTCATGTGCATAACTGAGAGAGCCTACCTTTTCATGGTTGTTTGATCAATAGGATTGGAAGGTTCCCAAATGTAAGAGAAGTCATGTGGTCTTTACATATTTTCAGAAATGCATTTATGTGTATTTTTTGGCGAATGCGTTCAATTGATCTAAAGTCGCTCTGTTTCAACTTCCTGTAAACACATAGACCAGTTCAAAGTGTAATGATGACAACACCGTGTGGCAAATGGCTTGTTTTTATAAAGCCCAACTGTAGCTCTGATTGACCTTAGCGCACCAGTCTGTGTAGACTCCTTCTTGGACGAGACAGATGTTTTCATTTACTGCAATGTCTATTAATTGTCCAAAAGCTCGGTCACTTTTCTTTTTTTGTGTCATATTCTGCATAGGGGTGCATATGACCAGATTTTAATAAGATTTAATGTGGCTAAAATGCTGTCAGTTCCACTTTAATACCAGTCTCTCCATCTTTCACACGTGAGCGTTAAAGTAATAAACACTCACTTATTTTATTTTACTATCTCCTTCCATCCTCATGTGATATTCAAGTCAAATTCATTTTTTTGTTGTTGATACTTCACAGGACTCTGCAAATGTTTGGTAATTTAACTTTCATGACACGGAGTCTTCATTGGAGGAGATGAGAGGGCGGTTGGTTTGAAAAGCTGTTTTTCTATACTTACTTGTTGGACTTTGATGTCAATTTGTTGTGAGCTTTGCCATCACAAATCTAAAAGAAATGTCAGAGTGGGAGGAAAAAGTAAATGAATGCCTATATCATGGACTTCATGTGTATACTAACTTAAAGGAGGATACGTTTTTTGCATGGATAAAGTCTTACATTCCTCCAATATTGTGGGCTTTGATGTCGGTTTGTTCAGATCTGTGCCATATCAAATTTAATATACATTTCTGAGTGGGATGGAAATGTATATTAATGCCTATACACATGAAATGTGTACATATTTTCCACCATTTAGTCAAACTTTTACTTGGAAGATGACAAATTATAAAACAATTATAATTGTTTTAATAAAACAGTTTTGTAAATAGTTTAATATAATTTCATTTTCACCAATCCCCCTTTAAACAGACAGTTCCCTAAGATATCATGTTCACCGACTCATCAATAACTGTCAGTCTTTTTAAAGTACTTACACTCAAGCTTGGTTGAAATTACAATATAAATGTAAAGCTATGCACTGTTAGCAAACCCTTAAAGGTTATCTTCAATTTCACACACATGAATCCAATTGTGTTACTATGTACTATTAATGATTAACACATTAACCCGATAACAAGGTTGTATGGACTGGAATCAAAATTGATCAAGAGAATGGTACATACTGTACATCAAACTGACCTATTTAGTAAGTATTTGTCTAATTGAGATGACCTCTATGTGAACCTGTGTAAGAAAGAAACCATGTTCAAGATAACAATATATATTTTTTCCAGTCCCATGAATACAGAACCCTATGAGGAGAAAGGGTTCAGCATTTGATATAGTTCACTATGGCCCTGTCCAGAAACTATGGCCCTGTCCCTAATCCCTAAAAAATTAAATGATGCCGCCTGGTTTGCTTAACATAAGGAATTTGAAATGATTTGTACATTTAGTTTTGATAGTTAAGTATATTAACCAAACATCGAACCCCAGGCTGTAGTGACGCCGCAACACTTCGATGCAGTGCCTTAGAACACCGCGCCACTCAGGAGGCCATATATTTATTTTTATACCTAAATGCATCCTAAAATTCAATGTCAAATAGCTAATAGCTAAATGACCCAAGATGTTTTATCATCTTAAAACAATTCCATATGTCAACATAGCATCCCCCCACTCCCGAAAAGGCATTGAAACGCTGAAGAATTTACAAGCCTCTAAAGGCACTTTTGATTGACAGAAGTAAGTTGTACATGGAGAGAGTAATTTAATAGTTACCTTTTTCTTGGGTATATGAACAATGGTGGACATCTTGAAGCAAGTGGGGACAGCAGACTGGGATATGAAGAGATTGCATATGCTCGTAAACACTCCAGCTAGCTGGTCTGTACATCCTGTTAGGGCCTGGCTTGGGATGCAATCTGGGCTTAACATGCTTAAAATAAATTACTTATGATGGCCACGTCGAATGAGAGCACACAGCATCGGGGGCCCATGTTGGCTGCTCGAAAGTGTATAGCTTGTCAGGGAGCGAGGCATCGGTGTCCGCGAAGTGGCTTGTTTTCCCTTTATAATCCACGATTGTCTGGAGTCTCTTCCACATACGTGTCTGTGCCATTGAATTGTGACTCCCCTTTGTCCCTGTACTGTCATTTTGCTACTTTAATTACCTTACAGAGGATGTAGCTTTTGGCATGGTTAACTTCTCTAGGGTAGGGGGCAGCATTTGGAATTAAACTGCCTTCTACTCAGGCCCAGAAGATAGTATTTGGATAGAAAACACTCTAAAGTTTCCAAAACTGTTAAAATTATATCTAAGTATCAGTAACAGAACTGATTTGGCAGGAGAAAACCTGTGGAAAAATCCATTCAGGAAGTAGGAATTTTTTGATGTTGTTGTTTTACATTGATGACGTTATTGTCCGGTTGAAATATTATTTAGGCTAAAAACAACCTGAGGATTGAATATAAACATCGTTTGACATGTTTCTATGAACTTTATGGATACAATTTGGAATGTTTGTCTGCCTGTTGTGACTGTGTTTGAGCCAGTGGATTTCTGAAGAAAACGCACAAACAAAACGGACGTTTTCGGATATAAAGAGAGACTTTATTGAACAAAAGGAACATTTATTGAATAAATGAATGTCTTCTGAGTGCAAAAATATGAAGATCATCAAAGGTAAATTATTAATTGTATCTCTATTTCTGGCTGGTTACTGTTTGTCTGCTGGGCTATGTTCTCAAATAATTGTAAGTTATGCTTTCACCGTAAAGCATTTTTGAAATCTGACACCGAAGTGAATCTTTAAACCAATGTAAAACAGTTGTCTTTTCTGAATTTTATTTCTGTATTTGAATTTGGCGCTCTTCAATCTCACTGGATGTTGACCAGGTGGGACGCTAGCCCCAGTTTTTGGTTCTAATCATCACAGTGGGAACAACATCTTCTATGCACTTTCTGATAAATACCATCACCAAATCAGTGTATACAATCGATATTATTATCAGATGTGACCTGGAACATTTCCCAGTCCAAGTGATCAAAACAATCGGAATGCAGTAAATATTTGATAGTGAAGTATTCCAGATCGAGTTAACAAAATTACTTGAGTTCCTGTATGTGACCAGAAACAATACCCTCCCTTCCTGTCTGTGCGATGGACAATGGAACCCTACTGGCTGAATGGTCAGGAACAAAAGCCATGGATCCCAAAAAGAAGCCATGGATTACAGGCAACATCCGCACAGAGCTAAAGGCTAGAGCTACTAATTTCAAGCAGCAGGACACTTATACAGACACGAAATCATTACAAAGTGAAGCCTATCAGAATAGCTAAATTCCTTTTATTCTCGCTTCGAGGCAAGCAGCACGGAACGATGCATGAGAGTACCAGCTGTTCCGGACTACTGTGTGATCACAGTAAGACCTAAAACCATGTTAACATTCACAAAGTTGCGTGGCCATTCAGATTAACAGGACGTGTACTCAGAGCGTGGGTTAACCAGCTGGCAAGTGTCTTCGCTGACTTTTTCAACCTCTCCCTGACCCAGTCTGTATTACCTACATGTTTTAAGCAGAACACCAAGGTGACCTGTCTAAATGACTATCGCCCCGTAGCAATCACATCTGTCGCCACGACATGTTTGAAAGGCTGGTCATTGCTCACATCATCCCAGACACTCTGGACCCACTCCAATTCGCGTACTGCCCCAACAGATCCACAGATGAAGCAATCTCATTTGCACTCCACAGTTCCCTGTTCACCCACGAATGCAACACCCTCGTTAAGTTTGCTGACAACACGATGGTGGTTGGCCTATTCAATGAAGACGATGAGACACCCGATAGGGAGGAGGTCTGTGACCTGGCAGTGTAGTGTCAGGACAATAACCTCTCTCATCTCAACATCAGCAAGACAAAGGAGCTGATCGTGGACTACAAGAAACAGAGGGACCAGCACACCCCCATCCACATCAACAGGACTGTAGTAGAGCGGGTCGAGAGCTTCAAGTTCCTTGGTGTCCACAACAGGAATTATCATGGTCCACACATACCAACAGAGTCGGGAAGAATATGACAATTCCTCTTCCTCCTCAGGATGCTGAAAATATTTGGCATGGCCCCTTCATCAACAAAACATTCTACAGCTGCACTATTGAGAGGAAAGGGCCCTTTGTTTTTACACTGCTGCTATTCGCTGTTTATTATCTATGCATAGTCACTTTGCAAATGATCTCGACTAACCTGTGGTACCGGTAACCCCTGTATATAGCCTCGTTATTATGTAATGTTCTTGTTACTTTTTGATTTGATTGTTTTTTCACTTTAGTTTATTTAGTAAATGTTTTCTTAAATAAGAAGAAATAGGCTCCAACATAAAGCCCTCTTGTTAGTTAACGAGAATTTGCCTACTTTCCGCACCATGAGCTGTCCATTTCTGATTGAGTGTGCTGTGGCTCCCGCTTCAAGTTTCAGCACCACAATGTAAGCTACTCAAATCTAGCTTATTGTGAGATCAATAACTCTGATAAATATCATGGGCAAGAAATACATATGTTTTTATAAAAATCTATTATTAGTAGCACACTATCGAAAATGACCTATAGTCATGCTTCTCAGCTTGGCGCTCTCCTTCTCAAACTGAACTGAACGTAGGCTAGTCCTTTTGCAAGATATTGGATTTTTGGGAATTGATCCGAACAGAATAATTTGACTTTCATCCTGAACTGCCACTGTAGAGTTACACCGCATAGCATTGGTTAAGCAGCAACAATGTTTTGATCAGCAAGAACAGAACAGAGCAGAGCAGAGCAGGCCAGGGCTGGAATATCCATTGCAGCGTGTCATGCAGCCTAGTTTAATTTACACCATTCCCAGCAGCGCAAAAGACTCAGGAAGGAAGTGAATATTCTTAGTAATATATCTGTGCTTCTCTGAGCATGTACTTCATGGCTTATAGGCTAGAGAACAGTTGATTGAGACCGCACGTAATATTGCGTGTCCAGCAGATAATCAGAGATGAGGGGTGGCATCTGGCATACATCAATATACACTGTATAGCCAAATAAGCAACTCATTCTTAAATTCTGAGAAATGTTTACATTTTATCAATTATACAATTACATGACTAGATAAAAAAAACTCCCCTTGACTGAAATTGAAAGAGCATGACCCTCACCTATTTTCCTCCAGGTACGCATTCTGTATTTTAGTTAAGCCCACTATGTCAACTCAAACATGCCTGAGACAATTAACATAAACAACCTATTAAAGTTATTCATATTTAATTCTCAGTTATATTGTAGATACTGCTGCTTGTTAGTTATATATTTTCAGAAATTATGAGTGCATGTACCATCACTTTCCACATGCAGAAGATTCATCATCTAAACACGCAGGGCAACTTTCAATGAAATGTACACTGTAGCTAATTTGTCTATGGTCAAATAAGATTAAGTTTGTACACTTTCAGTTTTATTTTTTAATATCCTTGGGTTTGGCAGTAGCTAATCTTATAATCAGAGTAGACAAATGAATTGCTTGCTCTTTTAATGGACCCGTGATATTGAGCCAATACATCCTACAGATGTAGGATCTTACATTTGATCACTTTTGTTGCTGAAATGCAGATGAACTTCGGGATTTACATAAATGCTCTGAAAACTCACAGTTGTATTAAACGTTTTGCACTTTTCTTGTACCCTTATTTTGGCCATAAAATAGCCTAACCACCAATCAAGTAACATTATGGACTAAACGTTCAAATGCTGTTGCTGCAGGATTATTTAGCTGTTATAATACAGGACAAATGAATTGTATGCAACTGTAATCAAATGTTTCAAAAAATCTAATCAAATTGTATTTGTCACATGCGCCAAATACCGTGAAATGCTTACTTTCAAGCCCTTAAGCATAGCCTACAGTGTGACCGCGACAATATTTCCATTCTCACTCTTTTGAAAAGTGTACAGGGAGCTTAGAGGTGACTTTCTCAGGCTCTTGGTATTTGTAGTTCCTCTTGACAAGGAATGGGAGCTCACCAAAACCTCGCTCATGCATCTTTCATGGTCTTTGCTGATTTCTTGTCACAATGCTGTCACAGCATAGAGGGAGCCATTTCTCGGTCACACCCTCACTCTGGCTTTGTCGCTCCCTCTCTCTCTTGCTACAGGGAACCACAGTCTTTCACTTTCTGTCCAGCTTTTCCCTTCTCTCTTTCTCTGTCTGGCTCTGATCTCTCTTATCATTCTCATTGGTCACTCCTCTCTCCCGCGTGTCACCCTTTTGCTGTTTGTCACCTTTAATACTGTCTTCTTGTTCCCATGTCTTTTTATCTTTATGGACTTTTCTCTGACAATTTCTTCTTAGTTTTTTCTTCAATTTGTCACTAAGTTTTGCTTAGTACATTAAGTATGTCAGAGCAGAGAAATGCTTAATTGCCAGCTGATAGTAGTTAGGCTAGCACAGTTATTTGAATTCTCAATATAATATTATTATTATAATATAATATTATTATTATTTTGCCCACACTATAGACACAATTAATATTAGAGAATGATGTGTGCTCTTGTACCATTGCAAGTAACCACACAAGCACGCACACACAGCTGTCTGTTATTGTTTCAAACATATTAAAAGTTCCCTGTCATATGGTGCCGTCAGGTGAGCCATTTGCTCTTTCGAGTTTAACGTATTGACAAAAGGCAATTTGCATACCTGTGAGCTCTGACGAAAATACCAGAGCTGTCTCGACAAGGGCCACGTGTGGATGCACATTGATTTCTCTCTCTATTGTATAGCTTCTCACTTAACCCTTGTTTAACCGTCCAATCAGACCACTGTTATTGTTGTGGGATGTAACTACTTTCATGCTTGCCTGCACTTCAACCCACACAGAATTGTTCTCTTTTTTATGTTGTTATCTCCTACATCTTCACCGGATTATGTAATGTGTATAGTCTCATTATTTTATAACAATGAAAAACTTTTCAGGAATAATCATGCACGTTCTGATCATAACAATGTAATACAAATGGCATAAGGCCAATCCTATCACATTATAATCATTTAGGCATATAACATGACAAGTAAGTCTTGATTTCCCTAACTTGACGTTGGTTACCATTCACCTCTGGTTCCATTATTGCCAGTAAAATGTACACAATTAGACACAGCAATCTGCAGTCATTCCAATCGGTCAATGTAGTCAAACACATAGCATGCAATGGTGCCAGAGCTCTGGATGAAGAATAATTGTCAGTGAGCATGGCAACTGAACATATAGAACGAATAACTGGGTCGCGCCTATAAATATAGAACTAAACGAACGAACAACTGGGTCACGTCTCTTGCAACCAAAAGATGAGAAAGTATACATCTGCTTAAAAAAATATATCTTTATATATATCCATATATATATATATATATATATATATATATATATATTTATATATCCATATATATATGCATATATATATATACCAATAAATTTGTGCTTGAGTATTGTTTTCTTTGGCAACTGTGGTGTAAGTGGGATAAACGCCTACGTTCCATACATTACCTTGGAAAAATGAACTCTGCAAAGGGTCTCGGCTCCCGCTGTGTCATCCATTATTTCCAAGGTAAGGTACAGGACATTGAAAATTATCCTTTACATAAAGTGCACCTTGAGAATTTGAAAGTATTTTACTCGTGTGTCCAAATAGGTCTTCATGCTTAACCAAACAACCCAGGCCTGGTAAACTCTTTCATGAAATACATTATATTGGATTACAGTTGCTCCCACAATATTCTATTAAAACCTTGACTCATCATACTGATCCTCTGATGTTGGCAGGGATTTCAATGACTCTACTTGGCTGGTAATTTCATCACATATTAAGACTTGCCAAAGGAATGTTCCCTCTGGACTCAGACACTTAGAGAGAAAATATTTGTACAAGAGGACATATGAGTCCAAGGTGAAGCTCAACATTGTGACTTTTAATTGCTATTACATGCTTTTTTTCAGAGACCATTTCTGTGCTGGCATGCTGTGTTAATGTCATAGGATTAGTTCCAAGAAATCCCTTGAATCTGGTCAAGTGAAAGTCAAATCCACAGTGAAGACCATGATTGTAACAGTCAAGCCTTTAGCAATACTAATTAACTTCATCAGTCCCAGGGACCACAGCAAAAATCAGTTTTTTTTTCATTAGTTCGACATAAACAGTTGCATTCATAAAATGGCCCGCCAAGCAAAAACCTGCTAAAAAATGCATTTGTAAGAATGCTGTAAGTACAGAAATTGTTTGCTCAGTGGAACATGATCAACGACGAGACCAAGGTGGAGTGGTGCCAGGAAAATAACCTCAACGTTCAGAAAACGAAGGAGCCGATCGTGGACTTCAGGAAACAGCAGAGGGTGCAAGCCCCATCCACATCGATGGGGCCATGGTGGAGAAGGTGAAAAGCTTTAAGTTCCTCGGCGTACACATCACTGACAATCTGAAATGGTCAACCAAAACAGACAGTGTGGTGAAAAGGCTCAACACCCTCACAAATGTTTACAGATGCATTATTGAGAACATCCTGTTCAGGCTGTATACGGCAATGCAATCAGCCATGCAATCAGCCATGCAATCTCCATAGACAAATATTGGTGGTAGAATGGCATTCCTGAATAGCTCAGTGACACGTAGCACGTAAAAATGATCTGTCCTCGATTACAAAACTCACTACTGAGTTCCAAACCGCCTCTGGAAGCAACGTCAGCACAATAACTGTTTGTTGGGAGCTTCATGGGTTTCCATGGGAGCAGCCGCACAGAAGCCTAAGATCACCATGCACAATGCTAAGCGTCAGTTGGAGTGGTGTAAGGCTCGACGCCATTGGACTCTGGAGAAGTGATGAATCATGCTTCACCATCTGGCAGTCCAATGGACGAATCCGGGTTTGGTAGATGCCAGGTGAACGCTACCTGCTCCAATGCATAGTGCCAACTGTAGGTTTTGGTGGAGGAGGAATAATGGTCTGGGTGGTTTTTTCATGGTTTATGTCACTTAGTTCCAGTGAAAGGACATTTTAACACTACAGCATACAATGACGTTCTAGACTATTCTGTACAGCCAACTTTGTGGCAACAGTTTGTGGAAGGCCCTTTTGTGTTTCAGCATGACAATTCACCTGTGCACAAGGTGAGGTCCATACAGCAATGTTTTGTTGAGATCGGTGTGGAAGAACTTGACTTGCCTGCAAGAGCCCTGACCCATCGAACACTTTTGGGATTTATTGGCCTAAACGCCCAACATCAGTGCCCTACCTCATTAATGCTCTTGTGGCTGGATGGAAGCAAGTCCCCGCAGCTATGTTTCAATATCTAGTGGAAAGCCTTCCCAGAAGAGTATTATTGCAGCAAAGTGGGGACCAACTCCATAATAGTGCTAATGATTTTGGAATGAGATGTTCAACGAGCAGGTGTCCATATGCTTTTGGTCATGTAGTGTGAACATACAATTGCTATTGGAAAGTATTCAGACCCCTTGACTTTTTCCACATTTTGTTACATTGCAGCCTTATTCTAAAATGTATTAAATCAAACATTTCCCCCAGCAATCCACACACAATGACATGTAAAAATAAACATCTTACTTACATAAGCATCCAGAGCCTTTGCTATGAGACTCGAATTTGAGCTCAGGTGAGTCCTGTTTCCAGTGATCCTCCTTGAGATGTTTTTGCAACTTGATTGGATATGGAAAGGCAACCACCTGCCTATATAAGGTCCCTCAGTTGACCGTGCATGTCAGAGCGAAAACCAAGCCATGAGGTCCAAGGAATTGTCCATAGATCTCTGAGACAGGATTGTGTCGAGGAACAGATCTGGGGAAGGGTACCATGAAATGTGTGCAGCATTGAAGGTCCCCAAGAACACAGTGGCCATCATTCTTAAATAGAAGAAGTTTGGAAGCACAAATACTCTTTCTAGAGCTGGCCGCCCGGCCAAAATGAGCATTCGGAGGAGAAAGGCTGTTGTCAGGGAGGTGACCAAAAACATGATGATCACTCTGACAGAGCTCCAGAGTTCCTCTGAGGAGATGGTAAAACCTTCTAGAAGGACAACCATCTTTGCAGCACTCCACCAATCAGGCCTTTAAGGTAGAGTGGCTAGATGGAAGCCAATCCTCAGATGACAGCCTGCTTGGAGTTTGACAAAAGGCACCTAAAGACTCTCAGACCATGATAAACAAAATTCTCTGGTCTGATGAAACCAAAATGGAACTCTTTGGCCTGAATGCCAATCATCACATCTGGAGGAAACCTGGCACCATCACTACGGTGAAGCATGGTGGTTGCAGCATCATGACGTTGCCCTCTTTGGGTATAGCAAGCCCCATCCCCCTCTCCAAATGAAACAATTTATATTTATTTACCAGCCTGATTAAAAAAGAACAGAGACAAAATTGCATTTTAGCTAGTATAGCCTTATAAATCAGTGTATATCAGTGTTTATGTCATGGATTACCAGAATTGGACCCAGAAGCAGACCAGGACAAGGTGAGTATAAAGATGGTGAGTATTTATTAATCAATGAGAACGTGGAGGTAGATAGTTCCGGGTGGAGGAGCGGGCAGCGGAGGTGGGTTGATGGGAGTGGATATGCAGATCCAATGGATAACAACACACTGGCGACGAGCAGACAGGGATGGGGTATGGGTTCCGGGTGAATGGCTGTAGACAAAACAAACGGCGGTAAGTTAAAGGCAAGCATGACGTACAAAACAATAAAACAAAACAAACTCTATAAACTGGAGGCTGGTTCGTGGGCACAACATACTGTTCATGGCTAATGATCCGGCAGGGAATGGATGTCAGGTCAGAGCTTTTGAAGGGGAGAGGTGATGATCAGGACAGGTGTGCAGATTACTGATGGGATACAGGTGCGGGTGAACATCGATCTCCCAACAAGCTAATTCGCCCGGCAACTAGACAGGGTGCGTTCCAGGATACCGGAAACACACTCCAGGACAGAAACACTAGGCAAACACAGACTCAGGAAGCGGGATTCGTGACAGTTTAAGCCTACGCAAGGTCAAGGACGACCAGCCAAAAGCGCTGGAGAGATCACAATGATGTGTTAGACGTTTTTGATTTGTAATGAACCCGAGGGCAGCATGATATACTGAATCAAGTGCTCTCAGGGTAGTGGTTGAGGCCTGCATATATAAATGTTTGTGTGGCGGTGCTTTGCTGGTGACACTGCCAGTGATTTATTTAGAATTCAAGGCACACTTAACCAGCATGGTTCCCGCAGAATTACGCCATCCCATCTGGTTTGCGCTTAGTGGGACTATCATTTGTTTTTCAACAGAACAATTACTCAAAACACATCTCCAGGCTGTGTAAGGGCTATTTGTATTGGGGATATTTGTGCAGAGGTGAGTTGGGCATCACCACACACTTTTGTGAGGTTTTATTGCTTGGATGTCACTGCTCCCAGTGTGGCCCACAATCAATCAATCAATCAATCAAAGGCCTTCTTACGTCAGCTGATGTCACAAAGTGCTGTACAGAAACCCAGCCTAAAACTCCAAACAGCAAGCAATGCAGGTGTAGAAGCACAGTGGTTAGGAAAACTCCCTAGAAAGGCCAGAACCTAGGAAGAAACCAGGCAGTCCTCTTCTGGCTGTGCCGGGTGGAGATTATAAGAGAAGAGATTATAAGAGAACATGGCCAAGATGTTCAGATGTTCATAAATGACCAGCAGGGTCAAATAATAATAATCACAGTGGTTGTCGAGGGTGCAACAGGTCAGCACCTCAGGAGTAAATGTCAGTTGGCTTTTCATAGCCAATAATTCAGAGTATCTCTACCGCTCCTGCTGTCTCTAGGGGGTTGAAAACAGCAGGTCTGGGACAGGTAGCACGTTCGCTGAACAGGTCAGGGTTCCATAGCAGAACAGTTGAAACTGGAGCAGCAGCATGGCCAGGTAGACTGGGGACAGCAAGGAGTCATCAGGCCAGGTAGTCCTGGGGCATAGTCCTAGGGCTCAGGTCCTCCGACAGAGAGAGCATACTTAAATTCACACAGGACACCGGATAAGATAGGATAAATACTCCAGACATAAGAGACTGACCCTAGCCCCCTGACACATAAACCACTGCAGCATAAATACCCGTCCGACAGGGCCAAACAGGAAGGATATAACCCCACCCACTTTGCCAAAACACAGCCCCCACACCACTGGAGGGATATCGTCAACCACCAACTTGCCATCCTGAGACAAGGCCGAGTATAGCCCACAATGATCCCACAGTGTACTTAAAGCTGGGAAAGGCGTATGTAATTGGGTATTGCACAAATTGCGTCCTGCCTAGACTACCACCATTTGCGGGTTAGATATCTGGGTGTTCTGCCATAGGTAATTTCTTTTGGTATCTGTTGGGTTCGGCTTGGGGCTGGATTGCAGTTCCCCATTGTGATCTATTGTACCGAGAATACCAACTCAAAGGGAAAGTTATGTCTTGACTACTGTTCCCCGAAGAAGGGAAACGAGGAACAACACCTTTTTGGCCCAGCACCGCCCGTTCTGGGGTCGTTGAAGAGCGGTACTGAATTAAGGAAGGGATCCACGCCTCAAAGTTATCACCTGTGGAAGGGCGGGGCTTCCAGGGAAGCACAGTTTTCATTGGCCTTGTCAGTTCTTCAGTCGAAGTCGCGAGAGCGCAACTCCCCAAAGTTATGTGTTGTACCCCACTTCCTTCCTTCAGGGATCAGTAGTTATAGTCATAATATTATGTTTCAGAGCCTTTTTCAAACTAGACAATAGAACAGAGCTACCAGTAAAATTGAATTCAGGTATCTAGCTTCCATCCAGAGTGCCACCTTGTCATGGCTGTTGAAGGAAGAGGACCAAGGTGCAGCGTGATGAGCGAACAGTTTTCTCTTTATTTGGAAAATGAAGCCGAAAAAAACCTACAAAAACAAACCGTGAAGCTCAAAGGCTATCTAAACAAAGTCAACTTCCCACAAACACAGGTGGGAAAAAGGGCAGCCTAAGTATGGTTTTCAATCAGAGACAACGATAAACAGCTGTCCCTGATTGAGAACCCTACCCCTGCCAAAACATAGAACTACAGAACATAGAATACCCACCCCAACCAAAATAGAGACATAAAAAGGCTCTCTAAGATCAGGGTGTGACACACCTATAACAATTTAATTTAATAGCCCTATGGAATTAGATCAGCTGCAACTTAACATGTTTACAGATGCTATTCCAGAGATCAGATTAAACTTATCTTTCATATCTAGAGCCCTTATTTTCTATAACATTGTTTAATATAGGTTGTCTCTAATACAGTTAAAATCACAAAACGGATTATAATATGCTTTCATTCATACAGTAAACTCAGGAACATACAGTAAACTCACTTTACTTTACCTCACACTCTAAGCAGAGTGTGAGGACAAACAACTATTCAGTCAAATAATTGAGGAACATTTGATATGCGAACCATCAAAGGACCTTGTCAGCAGTTTTCCAAGAAGGGACTGAATTACCTAAGAAGCCAATGCTAGTTATTTATAGCAGAGTTTTGTCGTAAACACTTACCTAATTTGTCAGCATGGCTGTATGCTTGTCACACTCACGATTGGGGGCTCATGGATTTCACATACGGTACAAAAACGTTCTCGTTATCTTGTTTTTGTAGTCTGTGGGGAGTCTTTGGCAGAACTAGGCCAATCTTGAGTGCGGCATTCGCTTCTCTAATGAAATTGTTGCTAATGTTATTTGGCATTCCAGTTACCTATGGAACATTGAAGTGGGTCATGTATGTGACCAAAAAGCTTCAAAGACCGCCAACAAAACTCCTCACTTGTATCTTATTTAGGTCAGATCTACCGTGAGCACCAGATGTATCTGGGAGCAGTGTGACTTGACTAGGCAACACACAGCTATCCTATATGTTAGAGAGGAGACCAGACTCCCAACCTTGTGGATGTATGCATTGTATTAGGCTGACCTTTCCCTCAAGGTCACGCATATACAGCCAATTTGCTGTCTAAGAGCTCCCCGATGTCCCCCAGATAAAATGTTACAGGAACAGTGCATTCTGCTGTTTACTTTACATATCCTATTTTGTTGTCTATGGTGGGAAAGGGCATTACATCTACAAAGTCTGTGGGTTTACTCTGTAGTCATGAGTTGACCAACAAGAGAGAAACCAGCTTTCCCATTGGAAAAAGGTTTAGCAGAGAAATTGTTAAAATATCAACATAGATTTTATCCTTTGAACCTGCACTGTGATTTAGTGCTTCTAACCTTCTAACATTGTGTGTTTGACTTCTGGGTTTTTGCATTGAATTTGTCTATTTCTTCTGTATCCACTGATACCAACCATTAGCTTGTGTGATTAAAAGGGGCTGAGCTAATATTATCCCACTATGAAAAGATGAGCATGTAATCTGTTTTGATCTATGATAGAAGATAAGGGGTTCTTCAACACAGAAGATCATCGAAAAACCCATGACATAGTGTCTATAATACTGTAATAAGCTCACATAGTTGTTGTCACAAACTACAAACTCCACGTAGTTGGATATTCATTTGAAATCAAATCAAATTTTATTTGTCACATACACGTTGAGCAGATGTTATTGAAGGTGTAGCAAAATGCTTGTGTTCCTAGCTCCAACAGTGCAGTAATATCTAATAATACACAACGATACACAGAAATCTAAAAAGTTAAAGAATGGAATATTGAAATATTAGGATGGGAAGTGTAGGAGTCCTGAGTGTGTGTGTGTATGTATATATACAGTTGGATTTGGAAGTTTACATACACCTTAGCCAAGTACATTTAAACTCAGTTTTTCACGATTCCTGACATTTAATCCTAGTAAAAATTCCGTCTTAGGCCAGTTAGGATCACATTCCGAGCGGGTCAGAAGGTTACATACACTCAATTAGTATTTGGTAGCATTGCCTATAAATTGTTTAACTTGGGTCAAATGTTTCGGGTAGCCTTCTACATGCTTCCCACAATAAGTTGTGTGAATTTTGGCCCATTCCTTCTGACAGAGCTGGCGTAATTGAGTCAGGTTTGTAGGCCTCTTGCTCGCACACTCTTTCAGTTCTGCCCACACATTTCCTATAAGATGAGGTCAGAGCTTTGTGATGGCCACTCCAATACCTTGAAATTGTTGTCCTTAAGCCATTTTCCACAACTTTGGAAGTATGCTTGGGGTCATTGTCCATTTGGAAGACCCATTTACGACCAAGCTTTAACTTCCTGACTGATGTCTTGAGATGTTGCTTCAATATATCCACATAATTTTCCTCCCTCATGATGTCATATATATTGTGAAGTGCACTAGTCCCTCCTGCAGCAAAGCATCACCACAACATGATGCTGCCACCCCCGTGCTTCACGGTTGGGATGGTGTTCTTCGGCTTGCAAGCCTCCACCTTTTTCCTCCAAACATAATGATGGTCGTTATGGCCAAACAGTTCTACTTTTGTTGATTGACAGCTGCGTGGTCGCATGGTGTTTATACTTGCGTATTATTGTTGGTACAGAAGTAATGCTCTTGTGGCTGAATGGAAGCAAGTCCCCTCAGCAATAGTGGAAAGACTGTTATAGCAGCAAAGGGGGGACCAACTCCATAATAATGCAAATGATTTTGAAATGAGATGTTCGACGAGGAGGTGTCCACATACTTCTGGTCATGTAGTGTACGTTAGCCCCTTGACTACACCTTTTCTATCACATCTGCTGAACTCTGCGACTCCTTCCTTCAGTTTTTCAAGGACAAGATCGCCAAAATAAACTCATCACTGACTGATCAATCTCCCCCAGCCGCCCCTCCCCCTGTCAACCTCCCAACTGACACCCCTGAAACACAGATATCTGAATTTGCCCCTATTGACTTTCATAATATCTCAAAACTCAACATGTCATCCAAGAATACAACTTGCTCCCTGGTTCCTCTCCCAACTATTCTCATCAAAGCCTGCCTGCCCTCACATCGACAACTTCTCCATCGCCCATGGAACTGTCCCTCCATCGACAAAATAGCTGCAGCCCCCCCCCCCCATCTCAAAAAAGTGAGGACTGGACACCACCATCCTCAATAACTTCCGCCCCATTTCCAACCTCCCCTTCCTAGCCAAGACAGACTCTGGAACGTACTGTTGCCTCCCAATTACAAACCCACCTGCTAGTTTACAACCTGTTCGAGCCCCTCCAGTCTGGTTTCCACCCCCTCCACAGTACTGAAACTGCTCTCCTCAAAGTTACCAATGACCTCCTCACATCTGCTGATGCTGATGCCCTCAACATCCTAATTCTCCTTGACCTGGGTGCCACTTTTTTTTTCTTCATATCCTCCTCACCAGGCTTGGGGTCTGGGTGTTGAGGGCACCCCACTCTCCTGGCTACAATCATACCTCCCAAACCGGACCCAATACAATGACACCCAGATCTACCGCTGCACCAAATCCCTCCTCAACCCACCTATGACCAACATTGAATCCTTCCCTCACCAAAGCTGGCAACCTCACCACTGTCTATCCCTCCATGCACACTACCTTGGTGTCATTCTGGACATCATGGACTGTCCTTTGACCACCACATAAGACAGACTGTCAAATCCTCATTCTTCCACCTCCTCAACATTGTCAACATTGTCCTCCCATCTTGACTACTGCAACTCACTACTTTCCGGCATCAACTCAAGCTCCCTCTATAAGCTCCAAACGGTTCAAATCTCTGTACCCCGACTCCTCACCCACACTAAGTCCTGGCAGCACATCATCCATGTCCTCTGTGAACTCCACTGGATTCCTCTCTCCCAACACATTAATTACAAGATCCTCCTTCTGACCTACAAAACCCTTCACCACCTTGCCCCCTTTACCTCTCAGACCTTCTTCTCCCATACCAACACACACGTGCACTCCGTAACACCACAGCAGGCCCCCTTGTCATCCCCGGGTCGAAGCTCCAGCGTTTCTGCGACAGGGCCTTCTCCAGGGTTGCTCCTAGGCTCTGGAACTCCTTCCTTCCAGCCATCCATGACTCGGAGTCCATCACTATATATTTGCAGTACCTAACTCAAACCCTTACCCTACCCCTTACTGTAAACCGGGTTTGTATCCTAACCCCAATCCCACCCTTTACCCTAAACTGGGTTTGTATCCAAATCCCAACCCTACCCTGCCCAAACACTGATACATCGCACTCTTTCCCTTCTTTGAACCCACCCCTCTCTTTATTAATGGTGTTGTTAAGTCTGACACTTTGTTTTTCTTTTCATTTCTACAATTGTTAAGCAACTTTGGGTCCTTGAAAGCGCTATAAGTCCCATCTATTATTATTACAAGTGATTTATAGCCCTGAAATACAGAGACCATCTGTAATAACAGATAGGCGTGATTCGTAACTGCATTTACATTACATTTTAGTCACGTATCCAGAGCAATTTACAGTTAATGCATTCATTTTAAGATTAATTTTTCTCAATACTGTAGCTATCAGCAGAGTCAGAGCTTTTAAGGGGGGAAAAGTAAAGTGTGAGTGTTAGTTATTTGGGGGGGGGGGGGGTCAGGGTGAGATGGGGGTTGTGTGGGATTATTTAAGATATTCTTTAATTGATTGGATTTATATGCCGGTGCTTTTCTACCAACTGAGGTACTCAAAGCACTTTTCGTAGTAGGATGAAACTCACCTCATCCACCACCAATGTGTAGCATGAAGGGCAACCATTTTTTTGACAGAATACTCACCACACATCAGCTATCAGGTGGAGAGGTGAGGAGTGATATTCTAATCAGGAATGAGGGGGATGATTATGTGGCCATGATGGAATAGCGCCAGGTTGGGAATTTAGCCAAGATACCGGGGTTAAAACCCCTCCTCTTTTTAATGACCACACCCGTTTTAATGTCCCATCCAAAAGACGACACGCCTACGCAGGGCAATGTCCCCTTCACTGTCCTGGGGCATTGGGATCTCCTTAGACTAGAGGCAAGAGTGCCCTCTACTGGTCTTCCAACACCACTTCCAGCAGCATTGGATCTCCCATCCATGGACAGGCCAGGACTGGCTCTGTTTAGGAAGGTCCTGGTTGGGTTTCAGATGTTTTTGGGAAGATGGACAGGGACTCTGCTGTCCTACTGTAGCTTCAGGGGGAAGCTGGTTCCACCATTGGTGTGCCAGGACAGAGAAGAGCTTGGACTGGGCTGAGTGGGAGCCTGCACTCCCATAGGAGGTTGCAGGGCCAAGAGACCAGAGGTGGCAGAATGGAGTGATCAGGTTTTTGGTGTAGGATTTGAGCTTAGCCTGAAGATCGGGAGGGACAGTTCCTCTCACTGCTTCGTAGGCAAGTACCATGCTCTTGTGGTGGATGTGGGCTTAGACTGGAAGCCAGTGGAGGTCAAATATACAATAGTTACTTACCAAGATGACATTGGATATTCCCGATTGACATAATTACAGTTTGACTTAAATTGGCTGGAAAGCAATGATCGACAACCAACTTGACAGAGCTTGAAGAATTACAAAAATAACAATGGGCAACTATTGTACAATCCAGGTGTGCAAAGCTCATAGAGGTGTACCCCAAAATACTTGCAGCTGTAATCACTGCCAAAGGTGATTCTAACATACAGTTGAAGTCTGAAGTTAACATACACCTTAGCCAAATACATTTAAACTCATTCACAATTCTTGACATTTAATCCTTGTAAAAATTCCCTGTCTTAGGTCAGTTAGGGTCACCACTTTATTTTAAGAATGTGAAATGTCAGAATAATAATAGAGAGAATGATATGTTTCAGCTTTAATTTCTTTCAGTGGGTCACTTTCCCATTCTCAGTGGGTCAGAAGTTTACATACACTCAATTAATATTAGGTAATATTGCCTTTAAATTGTTCAACTTGGGTCAAACTTTTCGGGTAGCATTACAGAAGATCCCCACAAAAAGTTGGGTGAATTTTGGCCCATTCCTCCTGACAGAGCTGGTGTAACTGAGTCAGGTTTGTAGGCCTCCTTGCTCGCACACACTTTCTGCCGAACAAATGTTCTATGGGATGGTGTTCTCTGGCATGCAAGCCCTCTCCTTTTCCCTCCAAACATAACGATGGTCATTATGGCCAAACAGTTCTATTTTTGTTACATCTGACCAGAGGACATTTCTCCAAAAAGTACGATCTTTGTCCCCACATGCAGTTGCAAACCGTAGTCTGGCTTTTTTATGGCGGTTTTGGAGCAGAGGCTTCTTCCTTGCTGAGAGGCCTTTCAGGTTATGTCGAAATAGGACTCGTTTTACAGTGGAAATAGAAACTTTGTACCTGTTTCATCCAGCATCTTCACAAGGTCCTTTGCTGTTGTTCTGGGATTAATTTGCACTTTTCGCACCAAAGTACGTTTGTCTCTAGGAGACAGAACACGCCTCCTTCCTGAGCGGTATGATGGCTGCGTGGTCCCATGGTGTTTATACTTGCGTACTATTGTTTGTACAGATGAATGTGGTACCTTCAGGCATTTAGACATTTCTCCCAAGGATGAACCAGACTTGTGGAGGTCTCCAATATTTTATGTCAATTAATCTAACTAAAGCTTCTAAAGCGATGACATAATATTCTGGAATTTTCCAAGCTGTTTATTAAAGGCACAGTCAACTAAGTGTATGTAAACTTCTGACCCACTGGAATTGTGATACAGTGAATTATAAGTGAAATAATCTGCCTGTAAACAATTGTTGGAAAAATTACTTATCATGCACAAAGTAGATGTCCCAACCGACGTGCCAAAACTATAGTTTGTTAACAATACATTTGTGGAGTGGTTGAAAAATTAGTTTTAATAACTCCAATCTAACTGTATATGGACTCAGGTGGTCGAATACTTATCTAATCAAGATATAAGTGTTTTATTTTTCATGAATCTTAAAAACAAAGTTTTCTTCCACTTTGACATTAAGGTAGTTTGTGTTGATCATAGAAAAAAAAGACAAATCATTTTTAAGCCCAATTTGTAACACTACAAAACGTGGAAATTGTCAAATGGTATGAATACTTTCTGAAGGCACTATCTCCCCATAAGCACTCCGATATAATTTAATCATTACTGGACAATGCATTTCCACATTTGGCCTTTGAATCATGTTTTGATCTCCTGCCACAGCCAAGAAAATGAAGTTGAATGTGCTACAAAGGAACTAAGGCATGGCAGCCTAAAGGTAAATCAATGAAGACGACACGCTGCAGCACAGCTACGTGAAATTAGATGCTGGGAGAATGTAGAGCATGACCACAGAGAACAAGAGAAGAGCATTATATTATTAAAGTAGGGTAATGTGACACCTTTTGCGAGCAAAAAGAAGGCAAGCCATTTGATTCACAGACATCTTTTTTATTGGTCAAACAGAAAGACCGAAAAAGCAGAATCCTTTCTCTGCTGTACACAGTCTTAGTTTCTGACTCTCTCTTCTGCAGGCGTGGACTAATTAGCATATCATTGGTACACTTTTCTATATAGCGCAGGATACTCAGACTGAGTAGACACAGAAACACAAAATTGACTTATTGGTTCCCCTTCACCAGTTAGCAAAGGTTTTACAATGCACCAATGGTGAGTGCAAGGTAAAAGACCTGTAACAATGTTATGACTAAATGTGCCTGTGGACATGGACATATTTGATACTGTATCCCTCCTCATACATTGGGGAGAACAAGTATTTGATACACTGCCGATTTTGCAGGATTTCCTACTTACAAAGCATGTAGAGGTCTGTAATTGTTATCATAGGTACACTTCAACTGTGAGAGACGGAATCTAAAACAAAAATCCAGAAAATTACATTGTATGATTTTTAAGTAATTAATTAGCATTTTATTGCATGACATAAGTATTTGATACATCAGAAAAGCAGAACTTAATATTTGGTACAGAAACCTTTGTTTGCAATTACAGAGATCATACGTTTCCTGTAGTTCTTGACCAGGTTTGCACACACTGCAGCAGAGATTTTGGCCCACTCTTCCATACAGACCTTCTCCAGATCCTTCAGATTTCGGGGCTGTCGCTGGGCAATACAGACTTTCAGCTCCCTCCAAAGGTTTTCTATTGGGTTCAGGTTTGGAGACTGGCTAGGCCACTCCAGGACCTTGAGATGCTTCTTACGGAGCCACTCCTTAGTTGCCCTGGCTGTGTGTTTCGGGTCGTTGTCATGCTGGAAGACCCAGCCACGACCCATCTTCAATGCTCTTACTGAGGGAAGGAGGTTGTTGGCCAAGATCTCGCGATACATGGCCCTATCCATCCTCCCCTCAATACGGTGCAGTCGTCCTGTCCCCTTTGCAGAAAAGCATCCCCAAAGAATGATGTTTCCACCTCCATGCTTCATGGTTGGGATGGTGTTCTTGGGGTTGTACTCATCCTTCTTCTTCCTCCAAACACGGCGAGTGGAGTTTAGACCAAAAAGCTCTATTTTTGTCTCATCAGACTACATGACCTTCTCACATTCCTCCTCTGGAGCATCCAGATGGTCATTGGCATACTTCAGACGGGCCTGGACATGCGCTGGCTTGAGCAGGGGGACCTTGCGTGCGCTACAGGATTTTAATCCATGACGGCGTAGTGAGTTACTAATGGTTTTCTTTGAGACTGTGGTCCCAGCTCTCTTCAGGTCATTGACCAGGTCCTGCCGTGTAGTTCTGGGCTGATCCCTCACCTTCCTCATGATCATTGATGCCCCACGAGCTGAGATCTTGCATGGAGCCCCAGACCGAGGGTGATTGACCGTCATCTTGAACTTCTTCCATTTTCTAATAATTGACCCAACAGTTGTTGCCTTCTCACCAAGCTGCTTGCCTATTGTCCTGTAGCCCATCCCAGCCTTGTGCAGGTCTACAATTTTATCCCTGATGTTCTTACACAGCTCTCTGGTCTTGGCCATTGTGGAGAGGTTGGAGTCTGTTTGATTGTGTGTGTGGACAGGTGTCTTTTATACAGGTAACGAGTTCAAACAGGTGCAGTTAATACAGGTAATGAGTGGAGAACAGGAGGGCTTCTTAAAGAAAAACTAACAGGTCTGTGAGAGCTGGAATTCTTACTGGTTGGTAGGTGATCAAATACTTACGGTATGTCATTCAATAAAATGCAAATTAATTACTTAAAAATCATACAATGTGATTTTCTGGATTTTTGTTTTAGATTCCGTCTCTCACAGTTGAAGTGTACCTATGATAAAAATGACAGACCTCTACATGCTTTGTAAGTAGGAAAACCTGCAAAACCGGCAGTGTATCAAATACTTGTTCTCCACCACTGTATGTCATGCTGACATCTCCATTGGTTAGTAACGATCCCATTGTGTGAAAAGCGCACACATACAGTGATCAAGAAGACAACGTTATGATATACTCACAAATAGCTTGAGCAAAAGCCAAGATATTAAAAAATTAAATAAAAACCATTATGCACAGCCAAATGTATCCATTATAAAAAGTGAGTTGCATGGCATGATGCTAATGCTGTGTCCATGGATCTAAGAAATATTAGACTTTCATGATGCATGTCATGATACTTTCAAATGCAACACTGAAATACAGTGACATACTGTAACAACTGATAATGTTCATTGTACAGATATTTAAATATTCAAAGTTCTTACATGTATTTATATTCTTGTGAAAACGCATGAATAGAAAGCTATTTGTGTGATAGATTTTTAATATAATTTGATTTACTTCATTATCATGGTAATGTCTGTACACACAAAATATTGTCAAATATTATTATTCAAATGAGGGCTTACTCTTTGTGTGGGTATGGATGGGTGACTTCTATCCTGAGCTTTTCACGTTGATTAAAAATGATATTGTAAAGGCAGAAGGAGGATTGGGCACCAGGATACAAAAGCAGAGAAAATAAACTCAAACTAAACAATGTATACAATTCTATAAATGTGACATTCCAAGAAGATATCTTTCAAACACAAAATTTAAATGCTAATTACATTTAAATAAATTAAAGATGAGATAGAAAATTCAAGAATATTTGGACACACTTCAATCAGCCAGCCCATCAACCTCCTTATCTATACTGCAGTGCCACTTTTGTCCTTGTTATTCGTCTAGTAGATCACTTTTAAGCTTTTGCAGTGTGTATCAGAACTATTGAGAAATGCACGTTAAACCAAACCAAAGCAATTGCACTTAGGGAAGGAGTTTCATGTCAAACTTTTAATATCATAATTTATGCACCATGCAATTATTTAGTGTTTTACATTTAATTCAACAGCATTAAGCATTGCCATTGTATTGTATTTGCTCTACAGTGTCAGTGTCAGTAATGTTAAAAGCCTGGCTTGAAGAGGTGTTATAATCCAAAGTAAATATATATCTGTCACTGTCGTATTCAGTTGCGATAGTTTAATGATTTTTGGGATAGTTCCAAAATAAGTTTCAGTGGGGATAACAATATCCAATGAAGCATGATAGACAGGTTTCACGTTCAAAAAGTGACACTGTGCAGTAGCTTCCAGGGCAATATGTTTAAACCACAGTGTGATTCCCCTCTCCACACTCCAGCCCCCCCCCCCCCCCCCCCCCCCCCCCCCCCCATCAAATAGGTTACCCAAGTTCATTCCAAACATAATGGGGGGGGGAAATCTGGAGAGGAATAAAAAGACATTGACCACAAAAATATGAAAACAAAAAGGGACAAAATCAGGACAAGGGCAGGTTTAAATCAAACAGCAACCCACCATAACCAAACACATATTCTTGAAAAATCCATTGGAAAATGATTTATTTTTTACAGGTTGCACAGTTTATATTGAAACACTGAATCTGGGTTAGATGATCCAGAATTAAAGGGGGGAGAGGGGGACAGGTGGACAGATGAGGGGGAAGGGTGGTCACTCTTCCTCTGTGCATCCCAGTAACTCTGCACGCAAAGTGATCCTTCCGTACCACGACCATGGAAGGATCCGGACAAATCGGGCGTAGATGGGCGGATCTATCACATTCTTTCTGTGCGTGTCATTGTCAAAGTTTCCTTGGAACACCTGCGAAAGGAAGGACAGTGGGAATGAGATTAAATTAATGGTGATCTTGAACACCCACACACATCTCAGCAAGCTTGTTAGTGTATGTGAGCCTCATTATGCACAGAAGTGAGATTAGAAAGGATAGACGAGGAGTGATGGACATGCTGTGTAGGCTACATAATGCTGATGGTACATTTCCATAATACTAGGAGGTATGGTCACGACCTGCGCTTTTTGGCCGTAAAAAACACATGGCAGCGGAGTTAGCGACCTTTTGTCCGTTGCCCCACGGTAGACCATTCTTAGTGCCATAGTATCCAACAAGACCCAATAGGCAGGCAGTATGCATAACAACGGCGCAGAAGCAAATTATCAATCTCACCATTGATATGTAGTTAAACGTGCAAGCATGAAATATTCCAATATAAACAAGCATAATGGACGTATTGGGATGTATACTGTGTTGTTGATAATTAGAAGCCTTGTGCTTAAGTGTGGTTAATCGACAGTAAAATGATATGCAATATGGGATATATGTACCTATTGGGACAGCTTAACTAAATTCCATGATCATTTCAATTAAAAAAGTGTGATTATGACTATTTAATTGGAATGTAATGGGACTTGTCATCGTCATTATGTGAAATGTAAAACCGGTGGGCCGGACCCCAGCAGGTGCTGAAAACAATCTGCCATTGAGTGGTTGAAATTAGCCAACTATGACCCCTAGAAAACGTTCAACCAGAACCCTTTCTATGGAAAGTAGGCTCTCAGTCCTGTTCCTGGAGCCCCCACCAGGGAGCAAAAATGGTTTCTTACAAAATGCATTCTGATGGTCCCCAACACCACGGATATTAAATGATGATGTTACTCTAACTGGTATGTACCGTACGTTTGGTAGGTCTGAAAAGTGAAACATTCCATTTGAGATATAGATTGACATGTTCTGCTTCATCGTGCACAGGATTTGCGTGAAGTAATGACACTTGAACAAGCACCAGCGCATTTCCACTCAAAGAATCCTGCTTCTTACTGAAACAAGAGAGCAGTGAGAATGCCTGCATTATCCTCCCAATGAAAGCCACCTCATAGTCACTTCAGGCTGCTCAATTATTCCGCAAATCGCTAATACAAACTGAGCTTATTCCCCCTCTAGGGAGGGTGACGTCTCAATGGCTTTTCTGGGGCCCTGCGTATGATCAGCAATAGCTCTCAAATCATGAGAGTCTGCTGCTGAGAGCTCGAGAATTACTGCAGTTCTAACTGAGCATGGTGAGTAGGGCATACTTTTTTATTTATTCAACTAAGCAAGTCAGTTAAGAACAAATTCTTATTTTCAATGACGGCCTAAGAACAGTGGGTTAACTGCCTGTTCAGGCGCAGAACAACATATTTGTACCTTGTCAGCTGGAGGATTTGAAATTGCAACCTTTCGGTTACTAGACCAACGTTCTAGCCACTAGGCTACTAAAGTCTGTCGTTAGGGCACAGAGATTTTCCCAGCCCGATCACGTGGTCAGGACAAAGCCCAAAGAGGTGCACTACGATGCAAGCAAGACCTACTCTGGGTTTTCTAAAGCTAGCCAGCTTCAGTTAGCTTCACAATCCGGCCTCATCCATGTTACGAAGGTGGATATTGATCGTGCAATTGCCGCTTACTCAAGCCTGCTCGAGCTGGGTTGTGGACTGCGCATTCATGTTGCACGTGGTTAGTCGAACGCCAAACTCTTCATTGAGAGAATGCTGAAACATCAATCCATGGGTGAGCGAGTGCCACATTTTCATTTGTGCCGAAATAAAAATGAAATCAAATTCATGCAAATTCAACAGGCTATAGCATATGAGACGTGATTTCTTTATTTTATTACGTATCATTAATGCCATCTTTGGTATGCTTCGGTGTGCTTGTCAATTAAACAAGCACTTTCTTCTCCACTCCTATCGATAAAATAATTGTATTTAAGTCATACAAAAGTTTTACTCTGCGTGAAGTGTCAAATGCATTATGTCATTGCTAAATGTGTAATGTGATACGTATTTTAACATTTTAAACAAATTACACAGAAAAAGCATTTGATTCAATTAACGGGATTGAACACTTTTTCGGTTACTACATCATTCCATAAGTGTCATTTCATAGTTGTGATGTCTTCACTATTATTCTACGAAATAGAAAATAGTAAAAATAAAGAAAAACCCTTGAATGAGTAGGTGTATCCAAACTTGAATGTAAACAGTATTTCTATAACTACATGCAACATATAAGTGAGTGACAGCTTGCATGTCCCTGGTTTGCTCCCGAGTGGCACAGCGGTGTAAGACACTGCATCTCAGTGCTAAAGGCATCATTACAGACCCTGGTGTGATACCGGGCTGTATCACAACCATCTGTGATCAGGAGTCCCATAGTGTGGCACACAATTGTCTCAGTGTCGTCTAGGTTAGGGGGAGGGTTTCGCCAGGGAAGGCTGTCATTGTAAAATAAGAATTTGCTCTTAACTGATTTGCCTAGTTAAATAAAATGAATTGTTATAGTGTCCATGGGTATCTATATGCTGACAGAGGCCTCTCCTCTCTCAATCTAGATCTAACTGCCTGCAGTCTCTGCCACACTCAGGCTCAGGAGGGGAGAGTGTACAATGCTGTGCCCAGCCAGACACCCATCCAGCCAGACACACACACAAACGTACACTCTGTCTTGCGCGCAAACATACATGCATGAATGTGCACATAAAAATACACACATACTGTACGCAGACAAACTCTCTGGACTTCCGATTTTCTCTCTCAGAGACAGACAGACAGAGACACAGGACTCTTAGCCCAGGCCAACCTCTCCAAGCCTGTGGCGTGACAGTGACAAGTCTCTGGAGTCCGGAAGCCTAATGTGTCCTCTAGCATTAATCTCCTGCTCCACTCGACTGAGAGGCGGAAACACCTTGAAAAGTCCTATATCTGGAAAGCTCCTCACAGCTCTGTGCTGGGACACACTGATTAATATCCCCCCAGGCCTTGCTCTAAAAGATGCAGTAGAACCTGAGTAAGGATAATAGGACATAGGATGATTTGATAGGATGCTTTGTTTGTGGATTGCATATTTTATTGTTTTACTACGTATGAATAGCATCATTGTAGTATCACTGTATTCTCAGTCTGTACTCTTTTTATGGCCACAAATCCTGAGGATGAACTATAGATTTCAACACGAAGGTTGCTATGATCTTGACAGTGTATATTTTATCACTTTTCTCTCAGCGCTGCCAGGCTTGCCAAACATTTGGAATTCTTCCAGTTGTTAAAATTGAGATTGCTTGGCTGAAACTCACACGGAGTAAGCGGTGGCCCACATCCAAAGATCATCTTGTGGTTGAAATTATAAACTACTCAAGCGAGGCATTTGAGTGGTGGATGGAGAAGAGTTTTCAGGCATGGGGCCGCTAAACTGAAGATGTATTTGTACATGTTGGCATAAATTGGTGTGCCCATTGGAGGGTGATATGTGTCGTAACAAGCCAACATCATATATACAGTGACTTAGGAAGGTATTCAGACCACTTGACTTATTCCACATATTATTACATTAGTCTTATTAGTCTTATTTCGAAAATGTATTAAATAAAACAGTTGCCTCGTTGATCTACACACAATACACTATAATGACAAAAGGAAAACAGGTTTTTAGAAATGTTAGCAAATTTAGAAAAAAATCTAAAAGATATACCTTATTTACATAATGGTTCAGACCCTTTGCTATGAGACTCGAAATTGAGCTCAGGTGCATCCTGTTTCCATTGACCATCCTTGAGATTTTTCTACAACTTGAATGGAGTCCACCTGTGGTAAAATTAACTGATTCAACATTATTTGGAAAGGCACACAGCTGTCTATGAGGTCAAAGGAATTGTCAGAGACAGGATTGTGTCGAGGCACAGATCTGAGGAAGGGTCAATCTTTTTTTTGTAGCATTGAAGGTCCCAAGAACACAGTGGCCTCCATCATTCTTAAATGCAATACCTTTGGACCCACTAAGACTCTTCCTAGAGCTGACCGCCCTGCCAAACTGAGTAATCGGAGAAGGGCCTTGGTCAGGGAGGTGACCAAGAACCCGATGGTCACTCTGACAGAGCTCCAGAGTTCCTCTGTGGAGATAGGAGAACCTTCCAGAAGGACAACCATCTCTGCCACACGTATGTGTTCTTAGGTGTATGTGTAGGTGTGTTTCCTCCCAGGTTAGCCCTGCTCTGACCATCATCAGCAGACGCTCCAGGAAATCCTTATCATTAAACAACCCAGCAAGAGCAGCAAAGTTAACAGGCCTCCTTTAAAACAACAGGCCCGGGAGTGCTGCTGCTCTCCTGACAGCAGAGTGTTGTCACAGCCTCCTTCCCTTTCCGTTAGCTGGCGTGGGCGATTGGAATGGTCACATGTACTCTGTTGAAGGACCGTAAACACAATTTCAGGCAGCGAGCCGACCAGGACTGCTAGACAATGTGCCCTTATCTGATCCAGGAGCCAAGAGAAAGTCAGAGAGAGGCCTCAGCAAGCTGTGCTGGAGCCTGAGATGGGAAGGTGCAGTGCTAACACAGAGCGATGAGACTGGGTCAGAGCTTGACAACTATAAGCAGCACAATACATTTCTCCATTCATTCTGTCAATCGTTGTTTTGGGTTTGATTGTTCTCTTTAGCATTTATTGTCTTTTTTTCTGCTCGTTCTTCTCCCACTCATTCACTTTTTCATTCAATTGGATTCAATTCTTGGTTGCAAAATTAACATTTCTATTTGGATTCATTTGGGATTTTACTGCATATCAAAATAGTGTTGGCCTTTTAAATCTACTAATATTATACTTGAGTTTTGGTGGATACTGTCCCTTCCACTATTAATGGCATGCAGGGTTTGGGTTACATGTATTTCATGGTAATGGAGTGAGGATGGCTCACCTTGTCCTTCCTCTGTTTTTCATCTTGATAGACGAGCCACCTCTCTCCATCGTTGCTGTAGGCCACCTTGTAGGAGCCGACGAACTGGACATGGCCAAAGTCCTTGGCCCCCTGGGTGATGATGCCGGTGATTTTAGTAGGCAGGAGCATGTCAACCTGAGAGAGTGAGAGCGAGAGCGAGAGAGAGAGAGAGAGGTGGGTGAGGGAGAGAGATAGAAACAGGGAAATAGTCTACTTTATCACCTCCGAATTCAGCTAAACGAAAGTGTCAGATGCTCAGTTTTCTCCAAGTTCAATTATTTAGAGCTAACACTACAGTGCAGTTTTTTGACTGGTGTGTACAGAATGCACCGTTACTATCTGCTTCACTATTACCAAGCCCATGCAATGAAGTCAATGGATTGTCAGGTTTAGCTTCCCTATATTTATTCTCTGTTAATTATGCTCAATGAGTAATGTATGGGAATTCATAATGCAGAAAATTACAAATAATTTGAATCTCAAGTGGAAGAACAGTGCATGATGAGATGGGTTTCCGTGGAGCATAAAACTGTGCATTTAGGGAGATCAAGCGAGATGTCTGAGCAGAATTATGAGCATTTTTGGTTCATCTTTTATAATTGAGCATGAATCAGCATAGCTTTGAATCAGAAGAGAAAAATAACCCAATGTGTGCATGTGGAATGCCTAATCATCCCAGGCGGCATCCCAAAGAGGAACCAGGGTGAAAAACGCAAATTGTCCATTCCATCAAAGATACTGTAACATCATTTGAATCTCTTTCACATGCCAACAAAGAGGTCACTTAAATTCACGGCTTGAGGATCAAAGGCTTCATTCGTAGTTCATAAATATAAACGCTGGCATCAAGGGAATGTTTTACACACAACATGGCAACCATGACATAGTTTGAAACCATAACCACAAATGATCCAGAAGTCTGCTATTTATTTGGCTCAATGTCAATAACACCATGACGGTACAGTAACTGTCTTGCTAGATCCATGCACACCAATCCCCTTCATGGGGTGAAGAGAGAGCAAGAGAGGCGGTCAAAAAGGAGAGAGGTAGTACAAATGAAAGTGCGAGAGAGAGAGATATGCATTTCCTGAGCTGGATTTACAATACACAGGAGCACATATATCATCCTACATTTTTGAATGTAATTCAATTCAACCCATGAATTTTAATTGGCCACACCCCACAGGAAGCAGAATTTGAAATGAATTTCAATTGAAGGAAGTATAATTTAATTCAAAGCAATTCAACTGATACATGAAAGTCTCATTAATTTGACAAATCTTTTATCAAAAGGATCTGCCACTTATTAATGCAAAGATTATACATACCATTTCAAATATTATTTGGGTTATAACTCAGATTGTCATGAAATGTTAGATTGCTCCCCTTTCCTATTGCAGTGTTTGATCTGCGGTAAAACATTAAGGGAATTATAAATGATTACAGACAACCCACAACGTGTTCTTACAACATTTATGAGAGTATTGGTAACCATACACAATGTCAAAATGTTTACAACTCAATTCAGAATTGAACCCAAGCCTGCTATATAGAACATGATAAATGTGGGCCAAAACACAGAGGCTTCTCGCTCTCTCATGTTCTCAAGACCCTCGCCTGACTATCTAATGTTACTGTACATCATCCCATACATTATTTCACTATGCATTGCAACACATTACAACATATCACAATGCATTACATGCACAAACACAGGACACAAACATGCCTCACTATGGCACGTGGTGCAGATGAGCCCACATCCCCACAACGTCTGTCATGAGGCCAGGAGATTGCTCCTGAGCTGGTCTTCAGTCCTGTTCTGACAGACTTTCTCCAGCGATTCAAAGAGGTTTTCACTGTAGACATCTGTTTGGAGGAGCAGGCAGGCTCAGGCCTGGGTCCCTGACTTATAGGGAACCAAAGACATGGCTTGCTGTCAATCTTTCTGTGCTCTTACAGAACAAGAGTTATGTGATATGGAGTAAGCAGCCAGCTCTTGGGGTTCTGAAAACAACATAAAAAGGGTTGGCTCTCTGAGACAGTATGTTAGTTGAACAGCTATGGTCCTAATTAAACATTTTGGTACAAGGGCACTTTACCATGATGTCATGTAGGTAATTATACACATGGGCTTACATTGTTTTATATTAAAACAGAGATACCTCCTTCAAAACCAGACCTGTACAGATGCTTCACCCCTTTGTTTAATGAGGTGTTCATGTCTGTTTTGGGAGGCGGGGACATATAAATGGGGCTTTAAATAACCTCTCTTATAATTAGAGTAATTGCAAACAGCCTTATGCATGAAGGGACACTAAAAGAATGGGAGAGGCTGTGGCTGCTTCAGGGAGAAGGAATGACACGTTTCATTGTGAGGCTCGATTACCCTCCAAGCAGAGCACAGCGTAGAGGTAGTCTCATTCTGGCCAACCTGTCAAGTCTGCCACCAAAACAAAGGCACGCTTTAAGGGGAACCTGTATTTGCGGACATAGGTAGCAGTCAACAAAGACGACCGCCTCTGGTACAGCCTGCTCCCAACACTTTCATGCCCCAAACTGATTTAAAGGGCGAGATAAACTTGTTAGAGCCAGGCGTTCCCCAAAACCCACCTTCCAACACACTTAACCCTGGCACACCGGTGGCTTTGAAGTCTTAGCAGAAACCTCTGGATCCTCGTGACAGAGAGGCACAAATGTTCCTTTCTTTCACTCACTCCTTCTTCTCGGGTGAGTGGAAGTCGATACAAGAGTCCCCCCTCCTCGCTCACCCCATCCCATGTTCTCCTCCATCACCGTCTGTTTCCCCATCAGTGGAAAACATTCATAACATTTGGCAGAATTAATTATCCCTGCATGGCGCTTCAAGGCGACACATGCATGTGTTTCTGCAGGACAAATAGGGAAAGAGAGAAAAAAAGAGAATATAAACTGAAAAAGAGGAGAGAGAACCCCCCCCATCTACTCATTGAGATTATTGTTTGCGTGTAACGCCCATGTCCATATTTGAAGTGCTGTTTTTGTCAGAGGGGTGAAAGAATGCTGCTGTAGAGGAATACAATTAGCCCCTCTACTACTCCACACTGTATAAATCCGTAGCACTCTCCCTCTAGCTGAACAAGTTGAATTGTATGTGTTGAAGACTCATTTAAATCTACACTGCTCATATAACCTCACCCAATTTCTAGACTGTTGGAAGTGTGTGTGTGTGGAGTGTACACAGAGCAAACGGCAGGAGCCGGGGTAGTGTACTGTAAGTACAGCTCACACAGGCATATGGACGCAACAGGATGATATCAGGGCCCATCAACGCCACGATGGGGTCGCCATCATTAAAGCTTAAAGCAGAGGTGTGAGAAGGAATAGGTCAATTCCCATGGTTTTTCCATAACGTGGCATCTGTGCTCAGAAAACTGGATAGAAATGTCTCTTATTGTATCTTAGCAGGGGGCCCTGTATTTGAATAAAACATCACAGTATTGAGACATGCAAACATAATGCTTTTGAGGTGCATCATTATGAAGGGAGAAAAAAAAAGAGTTGTACAAGTTTCGATATGCCAAATGTTTGAGGCAATACAGATCCAGGCTTGGTGAAAAAGCACCAAGCACCTTTGCATCAGTTTGAAAAAAGCTCCAAGCATGTTCTAGAATACCACCTCAAAGAATTTAACAGGTCAAACCACATGCTCTGGGAAAGCCTTTTGAACATGTGGTCATGTCGAGCCTTAAGCCTGTTGATCGGATAATCACAGTCTTGATTCTAACTCCAGGCAGCACTCAGGCCGGCCCAACTGGGAGACACCGCGTGAGAATATAAGAGTGAAACACCTAACACACACGCACACCCACACACACAATCCCAACTCCTTTCATGACTACCGTTTCCACTTGAGGTGGCGAGATGTCAAATCACATAAGGCGTCTGCTGAGCACTGACATGGCGAAATGTGGGTTCTGTCCAGTAAGAAGTGTGGACACCTCTGTTACCTTGGGGCCTAACTCACAGCGGAGATACAGCCACAAACTAAAAAGTCTCTGCACTGGCTGTATCGGTGTGAGACCAGCCGGCCACTGCCAGGATGTGCTAAATGCCAAACATGCAAAAACAGGACTTCCTGCTCACTCTGATATCGACCAGAGTGAAATGCTTTTAAATGTTTCCCGTCGCCTTGCACTCCTAGTGCAAAGGTCTAATAACAGTTGCGGTTGTGGCGTGTACCGAATCCACTTTAGGAAAAAAGTCATGTCAAGTGTTGAGTAGAAAAACTTGGCAAAGTAAAAAAAAATTTGAAGAAATATTGTTGACAGCTTCCCCTGCTGGTAAGACTGGCGCAAAGTGAGCTAATAAAAGTGTGCATCTTTAAACCAGACTGGTAGTCTTTAGCATTACAGTAACAGTGAATCCATCCCTCTTGCAAAGATTGCGTCATCATCCCCTTCTTTTGAGGAAGACGACTGATTAAATATTTTATGAATCAAATGTTTTTTTTGTGTGTGTTAAAAACAGTTCAATGAAAATGTCTATCACATCACACATTTTGACAGGATGCATTTTGAAAGTTCCAGCAGAGTTAAACTTTTGAGAGGAGTGAGAAGAAAGGTGCTTGTGCATTGATAAGCACAACAAAGCACATCAAAGACGGCATTAACGATAAGCAATAAAAGAAAGACGGCACTTCTAACACGCCATAACCTGCTGAAATTGCAAGAACCTTTCTTTCATGTTTCGGGCTAAAATGAAAATGTGGCACTGACTCACCCATGGATTGACGGTTCAGCATTGTCTCAATGAATAGTTCGACCTAGCCATGTGTGACATGCACGCACAGTTAAAAGCCTGTTTGACTTAGCGGCAGCTCCATGATCAATATCCACCTTCGTAGTATGGATGAAGCTTAAGCTGGAATTTGAAGCTGACTGAAGCTGACTAGCTTTTTAAAATCCTGAGTAGAACTAGCTTCCATCGTAGTATACCCCACTGGTGCTGCTAATTAGGGTGATTGTCAGTCAGTATCCCAGCTGGCAAGCCACGAGGCTGCTGGGTTTGTTTGCTGGCCATGAGGCCTTTCGTTCGTTTTTTAGGTTTTAATTTTGAAATGCCTTTGGTGTTTTTCCTTTGTACATATTTATGTTTCTTCACAATCTTAACAAATAATCATCCACTTGGACTGGCTGTCCAAAAGGCCAAGTGGTAGTGGGACCAGAACTCGTAAATTGTTGTCTCCTGGTTGGTCATCCAACACGGTCCTCAAACACGGTTCTCACATAAATGCACACATTCATTCAGGTAACAGACCGTGTAACTAGGCCTAGGACCACCTAGGCAAAGCGATTGCATCAATATTAGTAGGCTAGTTCATCGGTTTCGTAATATCACTTCCTCCTACCCTCCCTCCTTTCTTCCCCTGCGTAAAACAAACTATTTTGTTTGCTAAACTTAGCATGTTTGAAAAAAATATGTATCAAAAACATGGCAGTGTAAAACTGTTGAGTGCCTGTGAGGAGAGGCTACTGTAAGAGAGAAAACTGCTCTCTGAATTTGACACAGCACATACAGTTCGAAAAAACTTCACAGCTTTTCATTTAGTCGGAGCCTTTTTCCCCATACATCATTTAAACCAGCAGGCCCAAGCTAAGTGCTTAAGAAGAAGACAAGCATAAATTCACCTGCGTGCCAAAAATAAAGAGATGATATATTATATATTACAAAGAGATTCTAAAAACACATTTATGGAGGACAATCAATTTCCCCCCAAAAAAGCTTAGTCAAATCCAGTTAATAGAAAATGTGACATTTCGTCTAATTTAAACATCCTTGTGGAATAAAAATGCCATACTATGTATCTACCCATGGGGTGGAAATAGGCTCTGATTGTCTACTTAACTCAAATCAAATGGGGGAAGAAAACGGTCAGAAAATCAACCATGCTGACAGATCATTTAAAAGGGTATAACAGTGTGGAAAGCCTCCATTGGTTCATTGTGTCGTGTCCGATATCTGTTGGAGAGGAGAGAGGCGCTCTGATCCACACGTGACAATCCGTGGGGTGCATCCCAATAATACCTCCTTTCTCCTGAAGTGTGCACTCGTTCACTCTTTCCCACAAATCTAAAAGCATTGGATTGGTGCAGGAGTGGGTTAAAAATAAGTTTCTCTATATCGATTATTGGGACGCATCCATGGTCTTACCACAGCAGAGAGGACGCTGGGAATTACATCCACGTTGGATTTGACGGGTGACAGGGTTAACACTTTCAGATCAGGTGCAGAGTCATGTCTGTTTTCTTCTAGCGTACTTGGTGATGTTAAAAGCAATGCACTTAACCCTAATTGCACTGGCTAAGAGTGTCTGCTAAATCAGGGATCACAAAATATTACACTCAGGCCCCCATTCCAGCATTGAGGAGCAAGCACTGTTTACACCCCTCTTGGTGGTGGAGGGAACATTTTGCAGGTTTAAAGCTTATTTACTGCAAATCTACACATTTGCCGTGTCTTCATGTGATATTTGAGTGACTCAAACATTACAACAAAATCTTTGGGCTAAAAAAAATCTAGCTCAAAAATATTTAATGACATGGTCTAGTTGATCTGGACATTTCTGCCGAGTGATAAAACAGCTTTCTGGTCTGCAATGACTGACATGTCAAGAGGAAAACGGATGATTCACCACCCAATTTGAAATTGCACCTTGTGCGTTCTACTATTACCGCTTCAAGAGTAAGCAGCCAAAACTGTGCTTCACTGTTGGGATGGTATTCTTCGGCTTGCAAGCATCCCCCTTTTCCCTCCAAACTTAATGATGGTCATTATGGCCGAACAGTTCTATTTTTGTTTCGTCAGACCAGTGGACATAGCTCCAAAAAGTACGATCTTTGTCCCCATCTGCAGTTGCAAATCGTAGTCTGGCTTTTTTTAATGGCGGTTTTGGTGCAGTGGCTTCTTCTTTGCTGAGCGGCCTTTCAGGTTATGTCGATATAGGACTCGTTTTACTGTGGATATAAATAGTTTTGTACCCGTTTCCTCCAGCATCTTCACAAGGCCCTTTGCTGTTGTTCTGGGATTGATTTGCACTTTTCCAACCAAAGTACGTTCATCTCTAGGGGACAGAACGCATCTCCTTGCTGAGCGATATGACAGCTGCGTGGTCCCATGGTGTTTATACTTGCGTACTATTGTTTGTACAGATGAACGTGGTACCTGCAGGCGTTTGGAAATTGCTCGCCAGGGATGAACCAGACTTGTGGAGGTCTTGGCTGATTTCTTTGGATTTTCTCATGATGTCAAGCAAAGAAGCACTGCGCTGGAAGGAAGGCCTTGAAATACATCCACAGGTACACTTCCAATTGACTCAAATGGTGTCAATTAGCCTATCAGAAGCTTCTAAAGCCATGACATCATTATCTGGAATTCTACAAGCTGTTTAAAGGCACAGTCAACTTAGTGTATGTAAACTTCTGACCCATTGGAATTGTGATACAGTGAATTATAAGTGAAATAATCTGCCTGTAAACAATGACTTGTGTCATGCACTAAGCATATGTCCTAACCAACTTGCCAAAACAATAGTTTGTTAACAAGAAAATTGTGGAGTGGTTGAAAAGTCTGTAAACTTCCGACTTCAACTGTATATGAACAGTATATGAATCAAGCATGCACACACAGGCATGCATGCACCAGTGGAGAGTTATGGAAATCCCCCAAGAGCATACCAAGAAAAACGAAATGTTTATCCCTTGTCTCTCTGTGTTTCACATTTGTCCTTATATTCGCATGAGGCTGAATGTTTCTCACTGGAGAAAGCATACGAGCAAGCGAAACAGCGCCCCTCTTTCTTTTTATGTGTAACCCATCGATCTAAGGCTGTTTGGTCAAAAAGAGTATGACATTGTTGCTGCCCATAGCATTGAATACAAGGGAAGTCAGTGAGCATTTGGCATCCCTTGATAAAACATTTAAATAATAATAATAGCCAATCAGCATTGAGCTAAACTGAGTGAAAAAAAAGTGTCAAGGGAAGCCAGTTTGGATTTGGCTTCACACCAATCACATTACGCAAAACTTAATTTACAAAAAACAACTTTAATTTTTGCGTCTCGTTGTGTGATTGTCGTCCGGTGGCTGGCTAGATAGCTGGCTAAAATCTTCCCTTTCCTAAATTAGCCATAGATGGAGAAAAGGATTTGGGGACTTCTGGTTTTTACCTAATTCTCCGTACTGGCCAATGATTACAACGGCGATTCTGATCCAAGAATAAATTCATACATTGTGAGGAGGATGTCATAGGCGTTTCTCTACAAATAGGATGAATCAACATGCTTTTTCTACTTGCACACACACACACACACATCAGTTCCATGGACAGCTACATCAGATTTAGCTTACTTTGATTGGAATAAATCATTTTGGGGTATATTTAAGTTCTCACTGTGTTAGACTAAGCATTGGTGAAGCTCAGTTGGTAGAGCATGGCACTTGCAACGCCAGGGTTGTGGTTCCGATTCCCACTGGGGACCAGTACGAACAAGTATGAAAATGTATGCAGTGTCGCGCTGGATGAGAGTGTCTGCTAATATGTAAAATGTGATTTGCTGAAGCTGAAATTGTGTTGGAATAGTGGAGACTTCTTTTCGACTTGCAGTAACTCTCTGTGGTTCTAAATTAAGGGTTGTTTAGTAGTCCAGGAAATTTTGGAATTGACTAGATTGAAGGCAGTGTAACTGTTTGCTACGTGCAATATGCTTTGTGGACTTCACCGGACAGATGTTGCTCTCCGGTTTTGTGATGAAACAAAGGTGTGGTTCAATTGATTCTGCCACTGTGTCTTCTTATTGTCTCGGCATTAGGCCTATATATCATGGTGGCAAGGCATATGGACTAACAGGTTATAGAGCAAACAATGCAATTTTCACTACACATAGTTTGTAAAAGGGCTTTTATTTCCTGGCTTGGCTTCCCCAGTGATTTTACACATGCACGCACCCATGCACCAAGGCATCTGTGAGATGATTACATAATTATGAAAAAAGGTCTGCTCGTGAACACCACTCATGTCACATGAGTCAATAATCACTTTTCTATAGTGTTCTTGCTTACAATGGGCCAATCCAAATTAATCAGAGTAGCTGTATCATCATATATGTGAATGACAAGGTGATACATCTACTTTTGTATTTTCAATAAGATTCTCTGATAATAATTTTAAAAAATGTCAAGCAATGAGATGAGCACATGGATACAGTATTTATTGGAGTGGGAGTTTGGTTTAGACATGAAACAGCCAGATACACATGCAAAACAATCTGGATGGCCCTGGTTTGAGTCGAGGCGCCTTCAATCTCTACATTCCTCCAGATCCCTCAGATTAAGGCAAACTCTGCTGGAAACCCGTGAATCAATAATTCAGATCAAAAAAAGATTCAAGCACCCAGCATCAGCGGAGAGAATAAAAGAGAGTGGGATGTGGCAGACGTGCGCTAGAAGACAAGACGAAATAGAAGAGGTATAGCATTATCCAGGTTCAAAGGAGGGCTGTTTATTTAAAGATGGAATGGGGACAATCTAAAGCATGCCATTGAAACGGGGAGGCAGATGGATCTAGTGTCCCCACAGTAACTTAATTAGCATGCTAGCTGCAGGGAAAGTGCATAAAATAGAGCAAAGTAAGGGCCATAATCGGACTGGATTAAAATGGCGCTCTGTCGATAATGCTTGAATGAAATTAGCATCAGATGTGTTTTTCAAATTAGTTTAAAGTTACCTCTATGGTATTCATGGGGCCTCATTTATCAATATTATGTAGAAAACATTCTAAAATACTACTTATGGAAAACATTTAGAATGTTCCTATCCCTAGAAAAGGTGTGATTTATCAAACAATCCTATGAGAGTCATACGCAGGCCGGTAAGAGAAAATAATTGATAAATACCAACTGTTCTCAGCCAAGGGTGCTCATGCAAAGCCTTGGCTATTAGCAATACCCCTATTTAACCATATATGGTCAAATTCATCCCTTTTAAGCCCATGGGGAATATACAACACCGTACCATAAAATACAACGGCTCAACCCAAAAAAAGCTAAGAAATCAAAACTTTACTGAGACTGAAAGAGAGGTGCTAGCGTAAAAGTGTCTAAAGGTTTTATATGGCAGGCTCAGTTGTGACTTGACCAGTAAACATTGAAACATAGCTACAAAGACAGGACCATTAGGACAGTGGCAAATATGCTTAAAATGAGTAGGCAGCACTCACCAATAAGTCATCCCTCTACAACAGCTTCCTCCTGTAGGCGTGAAGGCCAAGATTGCTGTTTTGCACCTGACCACATGCCACCGCATTCAGCAGCGTCTTTTGTGCATCACATAACCTATCACATGCACATTAAGAGTGGAAGCCTTTTCACCTGCACATTAAGAGTGGAAGCCTTTTCTGTTCACATTAGAGATGGAACAGAAATATCCACATTGGGATATTTCTTTTATGGAGACGTGTGTGCAAACATTTGCAAACGCATGCACACACATTTCATATTTGCCATCTTCATCAGATATCACAGCTGTGGCTAAATGTTTATTTGCTTCTCTCTGATTTGCATTGGGAACCACCTGGAGACTGTCTCTGTAACACTCTGTTTCTTCAATTAGTTCAGCAAAGCAACTTGGCTGCAGGTGCTGTTCCTATTGATCCCCTTCTGCATGTGTAGTAATAAGACAAATAACAACACACACGCATACACAGTCCTACTGTGCCATGCTGAGTCAGTAAAGAGAATGACTGCCCTGTATACTGAATTAAAGGAACAAGTGCTGTGTATAATGTCCATAACACCTGTCTATGACTGGTCTGCCCTGTTTCTTTTATTTTTCAATAGCAAGGTAAAATGAATCCATCTACCTAGTAGCAAGGGTGATATATATATACTATTAATTACGCACTAGATGAGTATTTCCTTTGCTTATTTTTCTCCCTATGGAGCAGTCTTGGTAGCACCCCCGTCCTCTGTCGGGAGTAAAGATGTCATCGAACGGCACTAGATGGTATCCTTCTTACCTGCTCTGGCATGGTGATATGCCATCATTTCACTGACCTTATTGGGTTTCAATATGTCCATAGTCTTGCAGCTGTAGCCCACCCCCAGTATACCCCACTAGTAATGACATCAACAATGTTAGATAGTTACATATAGACATACAAGATACTAGACCAGTCCCAGGGATGGCTAACTTTGGAGATCTCTTCAATCTCCACTGAGTTGGGTAGATCTGATTTTTGAACTTTAAAATGGGAGGAATTGGTGCCTCCAGGGCATTTCAGACATCTGTTAAGGGACCTTTAGTGAAGAAGGTGTCTTTTTTATCATTATGTTTTGCTTTTCACATATTGTTGAGTACAATAACATGTATTTTAATGTATATATGGATGTGTAGTTTGATGTGTATTGTTGTGCTAAACAGGGCTTATCTGGAAAAGATAACTTGGTCTCAGCATTGACTCCCATGTCGAAATAAAGGTTAAATAAAAAAACGAAATGCCGGGCAGCAAAGCAAATAAAGAATGGATTTAAACTGATTTAGAATTTTGAACACTCATGGTTCCTGAGTCTGCGGGGACAAAACGCCATCATTAATACTTTGGACTAGATCAATAGGGAAGGCTGGTGATAGCAATAGTAAAGCTGAAGGAGGCTCTGCTGACTACCTGAGAATACATGACTAGATGCCTCCAGTGGGCTCATCTTGAAGGATACGGAGGACAGATCACCCTTCAAAGTCCCCAATGAGTTGTTGCTTTCCAGTTTTTCCCCATGCATGTCAATCAAAACACCAGTGTCTCAATCAAAATCCCTCCCAGCCTTTCATAGCACATTTCCTTTTTCCTCTCTCATAGAGCTTCTCACTCCTTAGGAGAGAGACATGCTTCATATATGCTCTGTGTACTGCATAAACACTACTGTGTCAACAGGGAAAATCCTTGGGAGTGGCAACGGGAAGGCAATAGAACAGTTCTCCAGCATAGATAGAAACAAACATCCAGCTAATTCTATTGGCATAGAGACATTGAGTTTGTTGTCAGAGCAGTATTGCACCAATTTTATTAGGGAAGCATTGCCTTGCGGAAGCCAAGTAACCATAAAGCCCCTCTTTGATTACCGCAAATACACGCAAAGAGGAACGGAGCAGGAATTGATCTACCATTACTTCTAATTAATGTCCCTGTTTACCCCTTCTTCACAAGCCTACCTTGGGGGTTTGTCAGCGTCCCTCACATGTTAGGGACCAGTGCAGCAGATTAATTATCAGGGCGGCAGGGTAGCCTAGTGGTTAGAGCATTGGACTAGAAACTAGGAAGTGTACTTATTTCCCTCATTAAAATGCAAATCAATTTATAAAATTTTTGACATGTGTTTTTCTGGACTTTTTTGTTTTTTGTTGTTACTGTCTCTCACCGTCCATTAAAATTATAGACTGATAATTTCTTTGTCAGTGGGCAAACATACAAAATCAAAAGGGGATCAAATACTTTTTTCCCCTCACTGTAGTCCTAACACCACCATTCACTCTACAGTTGTCCCAAGTTTACCCGAAATCCACAAACTCCAAAGTGATTAAATTAGACATTAAAACTAGTTCAGTAGTGTTTGTCCATTCCCCCTCTCTCTCCCTGTAGTGCTGTACCGAAACTGTTGGGGGAAAAAATTGTCACGTGACTCGTGACGTTGCTGGATCCAGGCCTCTCTCAGCTTCATTGTCAGTCAATTCATGATTTGTTGTTGTTTTATTAAAAACGTACGGACTAATTCGTTATTTTTGTCAAACGTACCATCCATTTTGAGTCAGGAAATGTGTACTTTTCCACGTAAAACATTTGTGATTATTTTATATAATTTTTATATGCAGCCGACTGCCACGGCAGCCGAATTGCGTAACAACTGCACATGTGTGCCTTTGTGGGAGAGACCCTGATACGTAGAAATGTCACGATATGCCCTTATATGGAGCTTGATCTCACAAATATAAAACATTTGAGGGGGAGAAGGAGCTGGAGGGAAAGTTGATCAATTAATATTGCATGTGAAGTTAGTTACTTAAAGTGGAAAAAGAGATGACAACAAGAGCAAGCTAGCCTACCCTGGCTGCACTTTACACAATAAATTAAAGGGAAGAATGCCAAAAATATCACTGTTTTCCGAGAAAAGATACGACGAGATACAGAAGATAGTAAGTATCAATTTTAAATACACTGAACAAAAATATAAACGCAACATGCAATTATTTGAAAGAATACTGTTCGTATAAGGAAATATGTCAATTGAAATAAATAAATTAGGCCCTAATCTATTGATTGCACATGACTGGAAATACGTGGATCAGAAAGGATGTGCTCCACAGTATCTCTGAACATTCAAATTGCCATTGATAACATGCAATTGCACTATGATGCACTCTGTTCACAACGTTGACATCAGCAAACCACTCGCCCACACATCTGCCTGGTACTGTTGAAACTGGGATTCATCCGTGAAGAGCACACTTCTCCAACATGCCAGTGGCCATCACAAAGTTGAGCATTTGCCCACTGAAGTCTGTTACAACACATAACAGTAGTCATGTCAAGACCCTGGCGAGGACAATGAGCACACCGATGAGCTTCCCTGAGACGGTTTCTGACAGTTTGAGCAGAATTTCTTTGGTTCTGCAAACCCACAGTTTCATCAGCTGGCCGGTGGCTGGTCTCAGACGATCCCACAGTAGAAGAAGCTGGATGTGAAGCTCCTGGGCTGGCATAGTTACACAAGGTCTGTGGTTGTGAGGTAGGTTGGACATACTGTCAAATTCTCCAAAGCGACATTGGAGGCAGCTTATGGTAGAGAAATAAACAGTAAATGATCTAGCAACAGCTCTGGTGGACATACACGCAGTCAGCATGCCAATTGCACGATCCCTCAAAAACTTGAGACATCTGTGGAATTGTGTTGTGTGACAAATCTGCACATTTTAGAGGGGCCTTATAAAGTCTCCAGCACAAGGTGCAACTGGGTAATGCTCATGCTGTTTAATCAACGTATTGATATGCCACACCTGTCAGGTGGATGGATTATCTTGGCAATGGAGAAATGCTTACTAACACGGATGTAAACAAATTTGTGCAAAACATTTTAGAGAAATAAGATTTTTGTGCATATGGAACATTCCTGTGATATTTCATTTCACCTCATGAAACATGGTACCAACACCTAACATGTTGCGTTTATATTTTTGTTCAGTGTAGTTAATACGATGTAAATACTCAAGCAGGCAACATTGCATCACTGCATGTGTGTAGCAAGCACAGTAACGATGTATATGAACGAGATATGCAATCTGAAATCATGGGGACAGAAACCAGAAGGATACTAAATGATACATCTGTTGCTACTGTATTTCCATGGACTGGAGCTGGCGCAGTGCCAAAATACAAAGGCCCGTTTGAGAAGAGAAAGCAAGCGTGCGGAGGTATGTTCGCATGATTCTTAATGTTTTTATTGCGTTATTTAGAGGGGAAAGAAACACACACCTATTTAGGCGAGGTGCTGGCTAGTGGAGTGGAACACGTCAAAAAATAAAGGAGATCAGCACACTCTAGGAGCTCAGATGCAAAAATATTTATGTCCAACGTTTCGACAAACAAGCTGTCTTCATCAGGGTATAATGACAAACACTGCGGGATGACTCATTTATATTGTGTCAAAAGACACACACACAGGTATCTGTAATCATGGACGGGTGTGGCCTGATATCATTGGTTCATTCTCATATATTAAAATGGCAGCCTCTTGTTTTAACAACAAATTGTCGAGGTCACCCCCTCTCCTATGAGGGTGTTCGATGCCAATATAACGTAGGGACGAAATCGAGTGGTTTTCTTCCAGAAAGTGGGCCGCAACTGGGTAAGTTGAGTTTTTGCACCAAATGGTGCTACGATGCTCCAAAATACATACTTTTAATTCGTGCTTTGTTTTACACAAAAAAAAAATTACTACAAGGACGAGGTATAAGATAAATAATTGCCTTAGTGGAGCACGTGATAACACCTTTGTTTTGGGATCTGTTTCCCTGTTTGTGGGTGTTTGAAGGATCTACAGTTATAAGTGCCATTGCATAGAGCACAGGTATTACATGTGTAGTTTCCATCCAGTAGGGGCGCAAATACAGTTGTGCAGGGATATCTTGGGGTAGTTAATCAGAGTTTACCAATTGATCTCTGAGGTTTCTGCCCCGCGAGAATACGATCAAGGGCAGATAAGAAAACACATTACCGATACTATCATCAGATCTTAGAATGTGCCAATGTTTGTGAACGATTCCCTTAATTTGTTCAGAGCACTTTGAATAGCAGGTAGTTAGAACGCAAGAATGCTTATTTTTGCAAGACTGACCTTGAAAAAGGTCATGTCTCGTTTTGTTTTGAATTTTCACAATGGCAGTATTAATCTGACCATTTTTGTACCCCTTCTCCTTGAATTTTCTTTGCGTCTCAGCCATATTTCTGTTGAAATCTTTTTTTTTTTTTTTTTTTACAAATTCTTTTGATTTGAAAGAATTGGCTGTAGGGCAAAGTGTTTTTCAAGGGAAGTGGATGATAACTATCAGCCCTCAACAAACTGTTACGATCAGTAGGATTCCTGTAAAGATCAGTGTATAGAACATTATCTTCACACAAGATCAGAAGATCAAGAAAACTGATTTGACGTGTATCAGATTGCATAGTAAATCTCAGATGCTCAGAACAGGAGTTAAGAAAAGCATGGAACGCCTGGAGCTGTTTTGCATCACCCCTCCATATAACAAAAATATCATCAATTTATAGTTTCCAAATAATGATGTTAGGCAAGAAAACATTTATGAGAGGATTGAAAATAGACTGTTTCTCCATGTAACCCACATATAAATTAGCATAGTTAGGAGCCATTGGGGATCCCATAGCAGTACCCTTCATCTGAATAAAGAAATAATTTGGAAACATGAAGTAGTTGTGTGTGTGAGTGAGTGAGTACTATGTCAGCCAATGTTATCATGCATGCACTGGGAGGTAGTTCATTAGGGTCACGTTGCAGAAGAAAATGTTCCATAGCTTCAATACCACCATCGTGTGGAATATTTGTGTGTAATGACTCAACATCAAAAGTAACGAACAAAGTAACAAACTTCTCAGGGAGAGGATCAAGACATTCAATAATAGAGATCATACTGCGGGTGTTCTTTACAAAAGGAGGGGAGCTGTTCTGCGAGTGGTCTAATAAAAAAAGTCAATAAAAGTCGATAAAGGGGCAGTTACCGCATCAATGCCCTCTACAATAGGACGCCCTGGAGGTTTAGTAACATTGTTGTGTAATTTCAGCAAAGTATAAAAAGTGGCAATTTTACAGTGTTGAGTAGCCAAAAAGTCTTTTTTGGTTATCTGACCAGAACTTAAATACCCATCCAGGGCAGTAAAGATAGTGTTCTGAAATAGGGCAGTGGGGTCACTTCTGAGTTTCTGGTAAAAAGGTGTTGTCAAACAGTTGTCTATGACACTCATTTACATAAACTGTCCTATCCATGAGTACAACCGACCCACCCTTATCAGCAGGACGAATAAGGACTGACGTATCGGATTGTAAATCAAGCAGAGCTTGTTTTTCATCCTTAGGTAACTTATGGAAAGATATGTACTCCTGTTTGTTCTTAAGGAGATGGACAACATCTTTTTCAACAAGTCTGCAATATGTCTCAATAGAGTGATTGCGATTGGCTGGAGGTACAAAATAACTCTTACTTCTAAAAGGAGTTGGAATATGTGCAGGTGCTCCTCGTCATCATTGTGTTCCATTTCTGTAAGATTTGTAGTCACTGTATTCAAATTCTCTGCAACACAAACATTCCTCATTCATGGCATTGGAGATCAATTGCCACAACTGCACCACCAGTCTGTGTTGATCAATGGATGGGTTGGGGCTGTTGTCCAGCAGTAAATCGGCTTTGGTGGCTAGATATGCGGTTAGCCACCTGAAGCTCAATTTGCCTCAATTCTTCGTCTGAATACTCAGGCTCAAATAAATATGATGTGATGTCACCATCGACACCCCTCCAGTAGTAGTATTTTGTTGTCAATTTTTTTGTTTGTTGGTAGGTTGTTGTTTACTGCTGTCTTCACTTCTCTGCCAAAAAGTGAATAAGGGCATATCATGCCATTTCGGCATAGCAGGGATTCCTCCGAGAGTGCACATGCGCAGTTGTTACCCATCTCCGCTGCTGTGGCAGTCGGCTATAAATTAATAATATCAAATAATCACAAATGTTTTATGTGGAAAAGTACACATTTCCTGATTCAAAACCTATAGTACTTTTGATGAAAACGGCTAATTTGGTTGTACACGTTCAATAAAACAAGGAATTTGTCCACAATTTGTGTATTTCTGAATCATAAATTCACTGATAACGGAGCAGAGCGAGGCCTGCATCGAGCAAAGTCACTAGTCATATGACCTGTTTTTTCAGCCATTTCAGTACAGCGCTACAGGGAAAGCAAGGGGGAGAGGATAAACTCCATTGAACTAGTTTCAATATACTGTATGAAATCACTTGGGAGTTTCTGAATTTTGGGTAAATGTACTGCTAATGTACCCATGCTTTCACCCACATCAAGTTTTAAAAGCACAGCAATCATAAACGTTCCTCTCAATTCATCAATCTCAGCAGCAATGGAGAATTGATCAGTGATTCAATCATTCCTTTGTTTTGAAGCAGTCCATTTCTGATCCATTTCCCTGCTGGACCAGATTCCTTTGCACTTATTATGACTGGGTGGCCTTTGATCCCTTACTCCACGATGACACACATTACTCTGACAGGCACACAGTCCAGCCCACTAGATGAGCAAATATCCAGCAGGACAGTTGTGCAGCTACAGATGTAGGATCTTAATTTGATCACCATGTCGCAGGACAAACTTGGGGTGTATTTGAGGTTTAAAAAGACTACATTTCCCCTCTTTTCAGGTTTGTTTATGTACAGTAGCTGAGCTCACTCCACTGCCTATACGTAGCTGCTGCTCAGTGCTCCGCTGCCGCTTCCCCCAATCCCCCTACTTGATAAATATTTCTGGTTTAGCCAAAAATGTCATCATGTACACAAAAGACATGGTCGACATGTTTCAAACTATTGTTGTTGCCTCCGTAGTCTATTAAGGATCTGCCCCGTTTTTCTATTTTCGCCTAAAATGTCATACCCAAATCGAACTGCCTGTAGCTCAGGCCCTGAAACAAGGATATGCATATTCTTGATACCATATGAAAGGAAACACTTTGAATGTTGTAGAAATGCATAAGGAATGTCGGAGAATATAACACATTAGATCTGGTAAAAGATTATACAAAGAAAAAAAGAACCATTTAATTGTTTTTGTACCATCATCTTTGAAATGCAAGAGAAAGGCTATAATGTATTATTCCAGCCCAGGTGCCATTTAGATTTTAGCACACTAGATGGCAGCAGTGTATGTTCAATGTTTCAGACTGATCCAATGAACCATTGCATTTATGTTCTAAATGTTGTATCAAGACTGCCTATTTGTTTATTAATAACTTTTCAAAACTGTGCACTCAAACAATAGCATGTTATTCCTTCACTGTAATAGATACTGTAAATTGGATAGTGCAGTTCGATTAACAAGAATTTAAGCTTTCTGCCAATATCAGATATGTCTATGTCCTGGGAAATTGTCTTGTTACTTACATCCTCATGCTAATCGCATTAGCCTACATTAGCTCAACCACCGATCCTGAAGAAGGCATAAGCCCACTTGCATGCAATTTTTTTCAGGAGTGGAGTTAGGTTACTGCAGCTATTTACATGTTGGGGCACCGGGCAATGCAAAATGAATTTGCCCATTGTCAGACTCTGGTTACCGGTCCATAGACACACTCGGCTGCCTGCAACATTTGGCTGCCCAGAGGTGGAAAAGCAAACTAGCTTACTTGTGTGACACTTGAATGATCATTGAGAAGCAAAATAGAAATTTAGGGCCTGTGTGTGGTTAAAATACAGTTTTTAGCCCCAATGCAAACCAAAAGCGGGGAGTTACATGCAGCTATCGAGGCAGCATATCAAACACAAGCAAGACACGCACACACACTCTAATTAATATTCGTTTTGCACCATTATTGCAAACATTGTCTAAGCAGGGGCATACAGGGAGTCAAAGTAGTCGTTATTTTTTCAGGAACTCTGGTTAGTGGCTACAATATGGCAGCAATTATAAAGATTAGTCTACATCACACAAAACGCTGAATATAGGGACTGCCTCCCGCTTGTGCATCTGTTACAACCACAGTGATTGGTTACAACAGAAAGAGAAGGTTGTAGCCTTTGGAATATTAGTTAAAATTGTTGTGTTTTTCATTTATTTAATCTGTTCAGAAATATGAGGCAAAAACATAGGCTACATCATCATGGTTCAGAAGATGGTGAGTAAAGAGAGAAACATGAAGGGAAGGGAATGTGATCCGTATCCTTAGCTTTGAGAAAGAGGTTTCCGGAGGGCGGAGCGGTTGCAAAAACTGTATTCACAGCCACAGCCTTAATTATGATCCATAGAGTAATTCACATTTCCTGTTGTTGTACGATTATTTTCCTGCTGCAGCAAAATGGCTCAAATTAATATCCTACATCTGTAGGGTTGTTGCGACTACATTAGCGTGGAGACTCACTGATGGGTGACTAAGGCAGTACGCTGTGTTTAACATTATCAGAGACCAATTACACACAGACCGAACTGATTCTCTCTCAAAGTTTCATGCAGAAGTTCTCTCACCCCCACTCCCCATCATCAGAGCTTGGTATAATTATCAAGATGTCACAGACACGCACCACACATATTTATCACTGCACTGGAGATAATTAACTGTGAAACCGAAGGGGCCGAGGGATGACAAACGAGCAGGTGAAATTAGATTACTTTATAGCTTGTTCATAACCTTTGCAGATTGTTGAGACCAGAATAAATGGATACAACAGAACTGAAGTAGCATGACGACCCAGCTATTGTGCATTTGGTTCTTCCTGATTACTGGAGTGATTTGTTATGCCAGTTGTTTCACTTAAACTCAAATCCAGTGACATGCAGTCAGGGTTGGCAGGGTAGGCAGTGCTTAAAAAAGCCGTTATGAAAAGCCATGTATCATTTCACAATGATTCTGGTGGTTTTTGTTTTATACTCAAAATCTCAACGTTTGCTAAAACGGCACCCTGGCGCTTTTTCTCAGGAAAGGAACCAGGGTATGCATGCCTTCTGTCCCATCCATTCAAATAGTTGATGTGTGCAGCCATTCCTGACTCTAGATGGACAGGGTAAACATAGATCTTGCTGCTTTGCCTAGCTTCAGTCATTACATTGAGCAAATTTCAAATCGTACACATGGGTATTGCCTAAACATGTTGTGTGAGTAAGTCTGGGGTAAGCTCTGCACATTCAGGCGTGTCTACATAATTTTGGCATTCACATCGCTTGAACTCAACGAAGCTAGCTAGCAAAAACAACCTGACAAATGAACACCATACTGCACCTAAAACAATTTTCCAAGTTGGATTTCCAAGGAAAACTTGGGATAATAACTAACACCTGTGGTTCCTGAAAATCATCAGATCGGGAAAACGAAACCTTGCTGTGGCTGGGATATCTGGCTGTCAAAGGCATCAACCGGCTTTCTGCTGATGGTCTATGGGGAGATTTTCAACAAAACTGATGTACTCTTTCGTGTTCTGGAGAATAAAATAATGGACATGGGGTTCTTCTTTGCACATATCAGTGACACAATGAAAGTCGTGGATGCCTGGCGACATGAGTTGACACTTTCTATGATCAGTTTGAAAGACAGACGAATGGACTTAATTTACAACTAAATGTGTTTTAGCGGGTTGGCCTACTGTTGAATGAACATACAAATAGACAACATCCTTTTGATGCATTTGATTTATCAAGCTAGAATTTCATTTTGATTTGACACTTTTTTTCATGTTTGAACTGCATTCTTCAATAATTTCGATGTTTGTTTTTATATGGTAATTTCATTATATCCTATTTTATTATATATATGTGTGTGTGTGTAATAATATTTCACATAATAATCCAATTATGTGTGTGTTTGTGGGCACCGCACATGGTGCATTGGAAGAATTGTAAATCCATTGTGAAGGGCTATGTAGTTTGTGTTGCAAACTATTCAGATGAAATGTGTCCATTATTGGTATTTTAGTGCCACCTATTGGTTGTAAGTCTGGAAGCTACATCGGTCTATGGCTGAGCTGAGTTGAATCATTTTGTCAGACGATATGAAATCAGCCGCCATCGGAGGCTATCTAATGTATATCTTGGTTACATTGGAATTTATATTTGGTGAAAATTGTTTGTCAATTTCGGTTAATAGGCTATGTCACTATGGTTGATGGAACTATATTTTTATTTAAACTTTATTTAACTAGGCAATCCAGTTAAATAAGAACAAATTCTTATTTACAGTGACAGCCTACCCCAGCCAAATTCTAACCCGGACGACGCTGGGCCAATTGTGGCCGCCCTATGGGACTCCCAATCACAGCCGGTTGTGATACTCCCTGAAATCGAACCAGGTTCTGTAGTGACGCCTCTAGCACTGGGATGCCGTGCCTTAGACCGCTGCACCACTAGGGTGCCCCCGTTGTATGGTGAACTTGGGTTTATTTCTAAGTAAATCTGGCTTTGATAATAGCTAGTCCCAACCTAGCCACCGACCTCACCACACATCACTGCCCAAAGCACTACAGTGATCGTACAAGAGGCTGTGTTTTGTTCTAAAATATTGTCTTGTCTGTATGAAGCGAGCTCTACAGATCCGGTCTACTTCAAAGAAAAGATGTAAGAATGAGCCCTATCATCAATCCTGCCTTATAGGGGAGAGGCTTGGGAGTACCCCCCACCGTAATTTAACAAGCTATCCCAGTGAAGTCACCCCGACACAGTATCCAATCTATATATTTCAAGAAGCCAGTGCACATCAGGGATGCCACGTGTATGTATGGTTAAGAAGTTACGTCATATCTCCACAACATGAACCAAGATTTTAACTACCTCTCATAGGGCTCTCTGGGACATTCAAAGTGGGCTTGTAAAGCGTTTAATCTTCCTTGCAGAGTTAAAAGATGACACTGCACCACCAGAGCTGTGCTTATAGGCCATATTTCATCTCTTTGCCTGTGCCATGGGGATATGTAAGCTTATAAGAGAGGCTATGTAGAGGGGTTTAAACCTGGTTTCCCAAGGTGAAAGCAATTAGCTTAAACTCTAGTTCCTCACTTACAACTAAATAGGAAGCAGCACCTGTCGCTGTATCTGTTTAAAGAAGTACTATTTTACATTTAACACATGAAAACAAGAATGTTGATAGGGTCAGCCTATTTTAAAACTAATAAACAGTCAGTTATGAGGTACAGACATGCACATCTATTAGTATACCAAATATGAATCTGTTTCTTTTCATAGTGGAATGCTTAAGACATTGAGAATACATAAACACAGATGTCTCAAGCATGTCATGAGTGTGTGTGCACGAGTGCGCACTTAGGAATATTTTAGAGAAAGGGTGGGGGGTTCTGAAAGGTGTGTGACTAACTGAGACAATACATATCCCATTATCCTTAACTAGGATTAGCTAGAGGCTTATCATGGTCTACACAGTCCGCTGTTAGTCTAATACAGACACATCACTTAGGTCAAGATCTCAAAGATAATGGTGTTGTATAGTTTATTTTGTGTGTGTTATCATAGCAATCTTATGGAGATTGAGTGATGGCGATGTTTAGCTTCCTGTGGAGATGAGAGGAGTGCATTCCCACAGCTCCAAGCATTCTGCTCACTCACTTTGTAACAACAGTGATTTCAACACTTTTCTCACCACTGGGTTCCTCAATAGGCTATATGACCAGTTAAAGTAGTTGTACAGAGTAGAGTAGCAGTACAAAGAGAAGCAGTGGAAAGCAGTGGTGGGGTACATCAGGAATAAGGGAGTTTGGGTAGACAAATAGGATAATATTATTTTATGGGATGCTGCTCTTGGGCGGCAACACTGCTAAACTCGATCACCACTCTATCACCAAACTATCTGAAGGGGTGATTTGGAGAGGGGAATTCTTTCATAACCTTTCACTATTCCCAAGCAACTTGAATCATTTAGTACATAAATGTCAAGAGTTAGCAGTTTTTTGTGTTTATCAGTTTGAATAACAAACTAGAAAGCATTCCGTCATCTAATGATATTAGGTACAAGGACACAACAACTAAGACCAAATGGAAAGGTGCATTATGAATGATGACACTAGTCCAGCATAATGCCTAGTTTACATTCAAACAAACAATCAGAAGTTAAGAGGCAGATTTTAAGCACTCCGTTCCTCCTTTGTTAATCCCTTTTCTGAGGACTGTTTAGCATAATCAGTCTTAATGCTGCTCTAACAGTAGCACTGCCAGAAGTTCCATATGTATTCCGTGCTGTAGCAGGGACCTTGTGAAACTTGAAATGCACTGTCTCTGGCATTTTCTTTTTCTATATGGACATGTTAATGTGCATAATTAACTAATCAGCTTATGCCAGCTGGAATGCTAGAAAGCTTGCTTCGAACAGCTTCCAGCTTCAGTCTTGGAAACATCTTGAAAGATTTTATTTCAGGCCCCTGATGTGTATCGCTTCTCCCACAAGGCGTGAATAGATTAAGCAGATATATACCAGAATAGATTGTTAAGATATTATATGTTGTGTTAAAAAAAAAAAATTAAAGTAATAGTTGTCATTAGAATGTAACTTGGAATTCATTTATATAATCCCCCAAAAAGTTGCTCATTTACAATATCTGGCAGGCCAGGGGGCATCGAAACACAGCCATTTAGGTAATATATTACAGAAAATAATTGTCTCTTCTCTGCAGTTAATTGCAGTAAACCTTTGGTTCATGTGTTCCCCAAAAGATTGTGTGAGATATTAAGATGAGGGCAATGGAATATTAATTACAATTCATTCCATTCCCCTCTGTCCCTTCTCACAATGGGTGTAGATCAATTGTTCTAGCTTAATTGTCGGCATGTGATATCAGCTAAGTATAGTAGTCTTGTGGCTTGATTACAAATGTTGTTTTTTTCAGCCAAAGATGCTACAGTATTTCATACACAAACTCATAACTGCCTATCAAAATCTGCCTGCTGTTCTCACCTCATCACCCTAGATGGTGCAGGATTAAAGTAACTGTCCAGTGTTTCCAGACTTCAATGAAATATGCCCTGTAATTAATTACAATATGTGTGATATAGTCTTCCTTCCAATTTTTTTTAAAAGTATGCTAAAAAGTAGCTATATGAGGAAATTACAAGCATTTTTGAAACAGTCTGTTTGAGATACAAGTTTGAAGTGGGGTTTTTGAATAGTTTTTTTCTCCAATTTATGCTTTGTCCACATATAGAGTCAACAATATTATTTGGTTATTAGTTGACATAATATTAACTTCTGACAGTGAGATTTTCACAGAAAAAAATATTTTAAGAGGTGCAGGGTTAAAGTTGAGGCAAGACAACGGGTTTTTCAACGGAGTGGCTATTCATCCGACTTTTCAGGACCTTTCTTCCCGAGCGTTAAAGCTTCTGCGAACATGTGGGATTCTCTACTTTACGCACAGTCCCTGCTCTAATGAAATTGAACATGCTACTCTGGTGAATGGTGCTTGTTTAATAAAGAAAGGAAATCATTACATTTAGATAGGAAAAGCAACGGATCAACATCTTCTGAGCTCCCAAAAGTGAGAAAAGTAGCTTGAAAGGGAGGAAGCTCTCTAGAGGAGGCATGACAGAGGCAAAGAGTCTTGGTGCAACGGGAGTTTTGTTTTTTAACAGTGTCTTGAGAGGGATTTTTCTAGTGCTACCTATTCTTAGTCCCTTAATGGCAGAGCCAGTGGTAAACACTGAGGGAGGTGCAGAACATTTGTCCAGAAGGGAAAGCACTGCATTACCTCCTGGTGTAGCTCCTCCAGTTCAAGGTCTGTGGCCTTCTGTGCCTTTTCCATCTCTTAGATGTCTCCTTTTGAGGTTGTTAAATCAGAAATTGTATTTCCCCTGTGTGATAGTTTCTTCAGGTGAGAACACACTTCATTCACAACAGAGGCTGACTCATCTGTTCTCTGTTTTTGTTCCTCCTCAAGATAGGTCATAGCTAGATGATGGTTAGTTTCTATGAGTGTTTTTAAACTTTGTATTTTCCCTTGAACATCCTGCTTCAGATAATCATGAAAATATTTCTGTCTCTGAACAGTTTGTTTTTCCTCCATTTGACGTAGATTGTCATGGATTCCACCGATACTGCTGTGCACCAGCTCCGGAGGTGTACGTCACCGGCTTTCTCGGCTTCACTGAACTGGATTCATTACCACCCGCCGTCATCTCGGCACTGACCTGACTGGCCCTGGATTGGGGTGCCGCGGTCTGGGAAACGGGCGGACCCGAGGTCGAATCCTATGAGCGCTTCACTCTCCTCTTCTGCTTGGTGTTTGATCATCCTGTGGAGGGCCGAGAGGGGGTGAGCATCTACTCCGACTACTCCAGGGATCTAGGAACGCCAGAACTCTAGTTTGCCCTAGAGTTCCGGACCATCGTCGACTCCCACCGGATGGAACAAGTCGGCTCTGGTCACCACAGCGGACTGCGGGAGGAGGTACAGCTGGAGTTTCCCTGCAGTGATGACAACCTGTCACTCGATCAGCTCATCAGCATGGCGATCCGGTTGAACAACTTCCTGTGGGTCCGACAAAGACTTGAGCGGAATCTGGAGCCCATGACTACACCTTCTCCGTGGCCAGAGCCGATGGAGGTGGGCTCTGAACGTTTGTCCTAGGCAGAGTGTAGGAGAAGGAGGAATCTGAGCCTCTGTTCCTATTGTAGAGAGAAGGGTCATTTCTCCCTGACCTGCCCTCTATCCACAGATGGGTGAGGAGGTGAAAAGCCAGGGAAATCTCCTGCTCCCACCCAGGAATGTCAGGGGAGGTGTCTCATGGTCTCTGTCAACACCAACGGTGGAATGTCCGGACAGTGTCCCTCAAGTGGATTTACTGGAGGAATGCCAGGATCTGCATCGGGTTTTCTCAAGAACCCATGCTACACGTCTGACTCCTCATTGACCTGCTGTCTGACGCAGCCCTCCAGAGAGGACAAGTCTATCCACTCTCCTATGCTGAGACCGAGGCCATGGAGATCTACGTACATGAAAGCCTCCAGCAGGGTTTTATACACCCCTCTATGTCACCAGCCTCCTCAAGCTTCTGTTTTGTTTTAAAAGAAAGATGGGGGACTGCACCTCTGCACTGATTATCAAACTCTGAATAATGCCACGGTCAAGTTCAACTATCTTTTATCCCTTAGCCCAGACACCTTCCTTATGGAAAGCTACTTCACCTGCCAGTTCCACAACAACTCTGGTCTCTCGGTGGACTTTGTCACTGAACTTCCCCCCTCCCAGGGGAACACCACCGTTCTCGTCGTTGTGGACCGGTTTCCCAAAGCTTGTCTCCTCCTTCCTCTGTCTGAGCTCCCGTTGGCCATGCAAACCCCGGAGACTCTTTTTACGCACATCTTCTGGCACTACGGGATCCTGGAGGACATTGTGTCAGATCGTGGTCCTCAGTTCACCTCACGCATATGGAAAGCATTCATGGAACACCTGGGGGTCACGGTCAGTCTCACTCCCGTTTACCGTCCAAGCTAATGGGCAAGCGGAGAGGGTCAATCAGGAAGTGGGCAGGTTCCTGAGGTGTTAGTCAGGACCGGCCAGGGGAGGTGTGCAAAGTTTTCTACCTTTCTGTTCACATTTTCCGTCTGTTGCTTACTTCGCAGTCATAGTTGTTTTCGTTACCAATAATAACTTTGGAAATGTGTGTGTTTCTATCAAAGTAAGTGCCTTATTACGTTATAATTGTTTCTGCATGTCGTTTCTACTGTAGCATAATATTTTTGTGTATATTCCTTATAAACGCGGAAACACGAGAGGTAATGTTACTCATTTCATAACCTTTATGGTGTTATACTCAATGTTTAGGTAGCTAGCTATATTATTCTATTAGCTCTGGAAAACAATGCTAATTGCATCAGAGAAGTATTAGCATGTGTTGTATTTTGAAGCTACCCTGGCCTTATGACTCCCAGGTGTTGCAGCATCTCAGTGCTACAGACACCCAGGTTCAAAACCAGACTGCGTTTCTATCAAAGTAAATGCTCTTTATAAATGTTCTTTATAACCGCGGACATGCGAGGTAACGATATTCATTTCATAACCTTTACGGTGTTATATTCAATCGTGCTTATGTAGCTAGCTACATTCTTTTATTTGCTCTGTAAAACAATTCTAATTGTGTCCGAGAAGTATTGGCTTGTTGTATTTTGAAGCTACCTTGGCCTTCCAACTCCCAAGTGGTGCAGCTGTCTAAGGCACAGCATCTCGGTGCTAGAGGCGTCACTACAGACACCCTGCTTCAAATCCAGGCTGCGTTTCTATCAAATTAAGTGCCTTGTTACGTTAATAGTTTCTGTATGTGATTTGCATGTGAACTGAATGTCCAATTACAAAAAATCCCTTGTTTAGTAATCATCTCACCGGTTAGTTGGCGGTGAACTATGTGACCATTGAGGGCTGTGTTGATCAGATGGAAAAATATCTTCTTATGCATTCCACAAAGCTCTATATCATGTCCACCGCCCCCATTTTGAGGTTATAGTCAAGCACGCAGTCTGGTTTGATTTCTCTCTCTCCCTTCAGGTGGTCCACCTACCCTGTGGCCGACATGGTTTCTGTATGGACAGTGGAGAGGACATGGATGTCTCGTTTGTCATGCCACTCTACTGCCAGCTGTTGACATTTCTTATTTTGTATAACGGTTTATTAAGGATGGCAGCACCATTGTTGATGAAATGCAGTCATCGCACAGAACTAGGAAGCAGTTTTGGGAAAAGAGGGTGGAAAAGAAGGGAGTTGCAAACATAGGAACTGTGCTCCAGTATTCTCTTAGGGAGTTCTTCTTTACTATCCCCACTGTCACCAGGAAGGTATGCATTTCACTAATTGTGGTTGTCCCCCCACTCCTGGCTCTCTCTTCTCCTGTAGCTCCCAGGCATAGCGATTAGTCTTTATTATGTTTCCCACCAGCTCCTATGTCAGAAACAACTTGAAGCACTCTGCCTCAGATGGAAATGGTAAAGGGCATTGCACCCCAGACTGGGACTCATCAAAGCAAACAGCAGGGCCAGGAGGGGTGAAATGGCTGTCAGCCTTCCAGCTACCACAGAACCCCTGTACTTCATCCATTGTCGGTCTGCCTCCATCACCACCAGCATCGTCAAAGGGAACTGGGACTTTGTCAGTGGACAAGGGTTCCTCAGATTCAGGGTTCTCAATGGCTGGAGGGCAGCTCCTCACTGTCACTGTCAGAATCTGATTACTGACTTTCAGACTCATTGTCAGAATTTTTAAAACATCTCCAGAATTTCCGCATTTGTGAGTTGTTTCCTTTTGAAAGACATTGCTAATGCTACATGCATAAACAACAACACTGAATGGCTCAGAGTGAGAGGTCATGCGATTGACTGCCAGCACGCGCCATTTCTAGCAATAAATCACTATCAGAAAATGTTTTGTGTGGTAATTATTGATATATTTACTGTTTTATTCACATTTTCAAGTAACGGTGATAAATCAGGCATTCCGATTCTTACATAGATTGTAATGGGCACATATTATTTGTGTAAAATACTTTTTTGAAGGTTGCACTGATTATGATGAGCTAAGCTAATTCCAGCTATGTGTGTGGAGCCATGTTTGTTGACATACAATGCATTCTGGGTTTCACGTAATCGTCTGTCGGACCAAAGATGCTATAACAAAATGAGGTGAGTAAGGGTTCACTCCTTTTTTGAGAACTTCAGGAAGTGAATGGTGGGATGTGAACGATGGTGGACACACCCCTTCAACATGCATACTATAAACAGACCAAACTCATCTTGTCTGCTCTTATTATTTTGGGTTTCTGTGAGGATAAAAAGCAGGTGGCGCATAGAGAAACTAATCATCGTCGGATTACTTTCGATTTCTAGAAAGTGTTTTACTCAATTACTTTGATCAATGGTAAGCTCACCTATGATGTGATTAATTATAAATAGTCATTTCTATTAGCTAATTCATATTATAGTTTGTCAGCAAGAGTTATACAAATATGACCACTTGTGTTGCGTCAATCTTTCCTCAGTTAGCGCTAGGACAAATATAGCCTACATTTGTACGGTTTGTATGATTGTGTTATGCTGTAGTTACTTCTGTCTGAACAATGTATCCAAAAATAAACTGCTCACATTCTGGACATAACTTTGTAAGGACTGTGTTTTTTCCAAAATGTTTCTGAAAAAAGTGTTGCCAGCTCAAATGCTGATTGTTGCGTCATTCGAAACTAGCCGTTCTAACTAAGCGTTCTAAATAAGCTTTCTAATCACACAGGGGCGTGATGGTACGCATCAGGGACCACTGTAGAATGATCACACCCGTGTGATGGTATGTTTGAACGGGCTAGAGTGTAGCCTGTTTGCCAGATAGCCAGTGGAGAGAAAGGATAAGACATACCATATAAAAACACACGACACAGCACAGGGGTAACCAAACCAATAATTCATCATAAAATAATCAGGATTTGAGTGACTAATAAGCAACCAATAATAAAGAATCCAACCTCAACAAATTATTTGCAATAATTTTTATTATTATTATTATTGCTAAATCCCATGTATCCTGTGCAGAGGAGAAGGGTCACAGTCTGGTTTCAGTCAACAGATAGGGTTGGACAGCCATGAGATAGGGAGGAGTGAGGAATGTGGGCCGAGGTCAGATGAAGTGAAGAGGAAGAGTACTATGACTAACACACATAGGTCGCAGGGCCATGACTACACCAATTAGAGGATCCACTTGAGTTCCTGCCTAGTAACAGAGATGTATTGGCTGTTTAGAAGTGCAAGGAGTTGACTCCGCCCAGTAGAGTGTATAACTATATGTACTTGTACAAACATGTCTTTGTTTTTGCAGCTGTTTGACCCAGTTTGTAGTTTTTCAACTCATTGCCATTCCAATATACAGTGTCTGTGGGGTCATTTTCCTTAGGCTTCCACTAGATGTCAACAGTCTTTAGAACCTTGTTTGTGAAGGGGGGCTGAATGAGAGGGGATTGAGCCAGGTGTCTGGCAGATTGCCACGAGCTCATGACGTGCGGTCATGTGAAAGTTAGCTTGCGTTCCATTGCTTTTCTACAGACAAAGGAATTCGCAGGTTGGAATATTATTGAAGATTTATGATAAAAACAACCTAAAGATTGATTCCATACTTCGTTTGACTTTAATATAATATAATAATATCACTTTTTGGACTTTTCATCTGACCTTTCGGCCGGACATGCACGCGCGTTTGGATTTTACCAAACACCCTAACAAAAGGAGCTATTTGGACATAAATGATGAACTTTATTGAATTTATTGAGATTATTGCATGTTGTGCTTTTTCTGTAAAGTTTAAAAAAAATCTGATACAGCGGTTGCATTAAGGAGAGGTTTATCTAATGTTCCATGTATAATAGTTGTATCTTTTATCAATGTTTATTATGAGTATTTCTGGAAATTGATGTGGCTCTCTGCAAAATCACAGCATGTTTTGGAACTACTGAACATAACAAGTCAATGTAAAATTAGATTTTTGGATATACATATGCACCTTATCAAACAAAAAATACATGTATTGTGTAACATGAAGTCCTATAAGTGTCATCTGATGAAGATCATCAAAGGTTAGTGATTAATTGTATGTATATTTCTGCTTTTTGTGACTCCTCTCTTTGGCTGGAAAAATGGCTGTGTTTTTCTGTGACTTGATGGTGACCTAACATAATCGTTTGTGGTGCTTTAGCTGTAAAGCCTTTTTGAAATCAGACACTGTGGCTGGGAGTAACGAGAATTGTATCTTTAAAATGGTGTAAAATACTTGTATGCTTGAGGAATTTTAATTATGAGATTTTTGTTGTTTTGAATTTCGCGCCATGCACTTTCACTGGCTGTTGGCGGGGTGGGACGCTACCAGCCCAAATATCCCAGAACGGTTAATTAACCTAAACAACATTTAGAATCTCCTTGCTTCCACACATCTACATTTTAAAAAGTCTAATAAATACATGCAATATTGCCTACACCATCACAATAAATTCATTATTCATTTTAGAAAGGTCTAAAGAAATATCATATGAAGAAAATGTGGCCAGACTTTACTCTTTGTAGTGTGTGAAACTACAGAATGTCTTGTGCGTACCTCCTATATATTTCAGAATAGAATACTCTCCATTGTCCTTATGTTAGGCTCTGATCTGGCTATGCCATCTGGCTGTGGGCTACACTACTTCATTTAGCAGACATGATTTGCTTAGAATTCCATGGCATTATTTTAAATCATTTTATAGTATGAAGAATACAATTGAACAGAGCTGAATAAAATAAAAACTATTTTCTCCAAACTATTTGAGGGAGCGGCTGTTCTGTCTGGATCGGTTAACAAAATAACAGGTACATGCTTAATTTAGAGTAATTAATGTAACTTTAGTTATGATACAAATGTCGGGATATATGTTTTGATGTTTAACCCTTGTATGGTGTGTGTGTGTCTGACTCTCGTACCTTGGCATGCTGCATCTATATTAACTCAACAAAAAAATGTAATGGTCTCTCACTGTCAACTGCCTTTCATTTCAGCAAACTTAACATGTGTAAATATTTGTATGAACATAACAAGATTCAACAACTGAGACAGAAACTGAACAAGTTCCACAAACATGTGACTAACACAAATTTAATAAAATGTCCCTGAACAAAGGGGGGTAAAAATCAAAAGTAACAGTTAGTATCTGGTGTGGCCACCAGCTGCATTATGTACGGCAGTGCATCTCCTCCTCATGGACTGCACCATATTTGCCAGTTATTGCTGTGAGATGTTACCCCACTCTTCCACCAAGGCACCTGCAAGTTCCTGGACATTTCTGGGAGGAATGGCCTTAGTCCTTAATCTCCGATCCAACAGGTCCCAGACGTGCTCAATGGGATTGAGATCCGGGCTCTTCGCTTGCCATGGCAGAACACTGACATTCCTGTCTTGTAGGAAATCACACACAGAACGAGCAGTATAGCTGGTGGCATTGTCATGCTGGAGGGTCATGTCAGGATGAGCCTGTAGGAAGGGTACATGAGGGAGGAGGATGTCTTCCCTGTAACATACAGAGTTGAGATTGCCTTCAATGACAACAAGCTTAGTCCGATGATGCCGTGACACACCGCACCAGACCATGACGGACCCTCCACCTCCTCCGAGTACAGGCCTCGGTGTAATGCTCATTATTTCGACAATAAACACGAATCCGACCATCAGCGCTGGTGAGACAAAACCGTGACTCGTCAGTGAAGAGCACTTTTTGCAAGTCCTGTCTGGTCCAACGATGATGGGTTTGTGCCCATATGTAACGTTTGTTGCCGGTCATGTCTGGTGAGGACCTGCCTTACAACAGGCCTACAAGCACTCAGTCCAGCCACTCTCAGCCTATTGCGGACAGTCTGAGTACTGATGGAGGGATTGTGCATTCCTGGTGTAACTCGGGCAGTTCTTGTTGCCATCCTGTACCTGTCCCGCAGGTGTGATGTTCGGATGTACTGATCCTGTGCAGGTGTTGTTACACGTGGTCTGCCACTGCGAGGACGATCAACTGTCCATCCTGTAGCCCCGTCTTAGGCGTCTCACAGTACGGACATTGCAATTCATTGCCCTGGCCACATCTGCAGTCCTCATGCCTCCTTGCAGCAAGCCTAAGGCACGTTCACGCAGATGGGCAGGGACCCTGGGCATCTTTCTTTTGGTGTTTTTCAGAATAAGTAGAAAGGCCTCTTTAGTGTCATATGTTTTCATAACTGTGACCTTAATTGCCTACCGTCTGTAAGCTGTTAGTGTTTTATCGACCGTTCTACAGATGCATCTTCTTTAATTGTTTATGGTTTATTGAACAAGCATGGGAAGCAGTTTTCTAAACTCTTTACAATGAAGATCTGTGAAGTTATTTGAATTTTTGTGAATTATCTTTGAAAAACAGGGTCCTGAAAAATTGACATTTATTTTTTGGGTGAGTGAGATGTTAGTAAAATTCCTGTTTTCATCGATCTAGATTGCAGCCGGTAGCGGCAAGGAGAATTGCTAACGTGTGTGGACCCAAGAAGGATTGGAAGACACATTACACATGCATCAAGTGCAATAAATACATTTGCAACACACACAGTAAAACTCTGTACCTCATGTGGTGTGTAGACCGGCCTTAATTTGTGTTCAATGGGGCTCATTCATCATCTCCATAAAATACTGTATGTAAAATGTGTCCCTCCAATTTGTTCAGTTCAAAGAAATAAACATCAATACTGATGAAAACCTTGTTTCATTTGTATTTGTCCAAGATAAACATGTTTTATTCCACCCATGTCTTGATTAAATTGAAATGTATGTATTATAATATATATATATATTTTTAAACAAATAGCGCTTTTATTGATAAATGTGATCTAGCAAAGGTAAATGGCTAATATTAACCATATATGCTGTCTATATTGCAATTGATATAAGTCAACATCTACGTATTTTTACATAAATTGTTATTGTTTTAAAAACCCAATGATGTTGTGGGTCCATCAGACCCGTGAACATTGGGTGAATAACAAAAATGTGAACACCACACAAGCGGGTCTTCAACAGTAAAACTAAACTGATTTGATAGACAAATCAGTGAGGACAGGAAGCAGTGGAACAAGCTATTTAATGTCATAATTAGGATTAAAACAGGAGAGTAAGTCTGAAACCGACTAAGTCCGACAGGCGAGATACACTCACAGGGAGGGAAAGAGGTTCATGGTTTTCACCGTCAGGTTTTGCAGAGGCCTGCCTGTCAGACTTTCTACTGGCTCAGTCATTTTGAGAGTAGTTAGTAGTGGATGTGCAGAAACAAATTTGGAGGCAAACAAAATCTGAGGTTCTCTGTAGTGAAGACATACAAGAGGAGAGCTAGGAAGCCAATGCATTTGATTTAACAAAGATACACTTGTCTGCATTAGTTTATGGGTGCTTGTCATTAGATAACCCAATGACTCCAGCCCTATCAGAAAAACGGATTGTTCACAGGCTGTCTTGTTCTTTTGGCACAAATGCAAGGGTCACCACTATCTCAGATCAACTCCCCATCCTGTAACAGCCATACTGTTATTCTTCTCGTACTCATAGTTTTAGGAATCCTAATGTCAACAATCCTAATGTCTGCTCAGGGACTACACCCTTTTCTTGTCATGTTTAATGTCAAGACAATTTCTTTCACTGGGGAAATAAATTAAGACAGCTGACCCTATTTTACTCTCCCAAATGTGTTGTTGCATGTTGCCAATGTTATAAAGTGAAGGACACAACCCACACCTTCTAAAGGAATGTGCTCACAGTGCAGTCTCTCACTACACCCACACCAGTAGGGTCAATGGACAATTGAACACTCATCCTAGGCATGGGCTATCTGTTGTGAGGTCTGTTGTGATACATTCTTCTGGTTAATCTGTTCATATGCAAACCAGGGGCCACTTATAGCCACACCCCTAACACCTTTAAGGGGAACTAAAACCTATAAATAAAAAGCTCATGTTCATTTTATCACAACGAATACAGAACCAAGCAATACAATTGGCATACAGATGATCTGCTTAATCAACACTCAATACATCTACAACACATCTGCAGTCAACACCATCACAGAAAGACAAGCAAAAATAGGACAGAAATACTTGAATCGAGCAATCACTCAAGAGAACCGTACAAGAAGCACAAATGGGCTACAGAAACACCACTACCAACCATGCTGCAGATGTAAAAGCCAGACTGAAACCTACATTGAATCAACACAACCCCTTATCCTTAACATAACATAACCACACCAAGCCAAACATTACTGACTCCAACCACACATGATCATCTTTTCCTCTTTTTAATTATTTTGTATTTCGTTTTCTCTGTTTATCCAGCTTAACTTCTATTTTAGATAGGCTAGTACCTATCTTTAATTTGCCTACTTTACATTTACTTAACTTACTATAAATATCTTAAACGTGCTTTGTATTCCATTTAGTATCTAACAGTTTGATATTTAAAGCTGCAATATCTAACTTTTTGGCTATCCGACCAAATTCACATAGAAATGAGAGATATAGATATGTCATTCTCATGGAAAGCAAGTGAAACAAGCGGCATACCTTTTCTATGTGTGCCATTTCTATGCACCCCATGCTTATGTGTCGTTGTTTGTGTTTTTTATTTTCAGTTTTATACAACAGCTTCAAACAACTGAAAATACAATATGGTTGGATATTGAAAATATATTTCACAGGGATTTAGATGGTATATATCCTCCCCCCATTGCTTGTTTGTCACATGAACTGAAATTAGGCCAAGCTGAACCCAGTGCTCCCCAGCAGCTCTGAAGCCATATCCATCTGCACCACAGAGACCTGACTCCCTGGTCATAAGGAGAAGCAAGGACCACAGCCCATCGCTAAGATTTATTCTGACCCCTTAGAGGGAAGAACAGTACCGTTCTCCCCAGCATTCCTCAAGCCACTTACACTTTCTCCACAAAGACCTTCCTCCCAGGTTGCAAGGTAGAGGGATTCAGGCCACAACCCATCCCTAAGACCACCCTACAGCAGATACAAACTCCATGGGTACCAACAAAATGCCCAGACGTCCCTCTTCTTCCCTGGTCACAAGGAAGAGGCAGCGCCACAGCCACACCCCTCTGAAATCCTATTGGGATCACCACAATGCAGTCATAATCCACTACCTGATGGGTTAACTCCAGAGGAACACAACTTCCAGTGCCAAGTGAGTAAGGGAGAGATCCATATGAACTCTGTGCTGCTGTTCCGTGGTCTCGTATCTCATGAGAATCAGTGTTGGTACCAGACCACCAACTGGGATGGCGGCAGGGGCAAGTGGGCACTGCCAAACAACGTTAAGAACTTTATCCTGCACATGTCTGCCCAGAGGTTCCCTAAGATGCTGCAGGGAAATGTGATAGGTCACTATGCACTCATTAAGAGAAAATTTCAAGACATTCGGAGGTGTCAAAGGAATGCCATGCCTGGAGTGACAGGGGTTTTCCTGAAGAAATTAATGGCGACCCAGAATAGAACAATATAAGACTGATGAAGAGAAAAAAAAGAAAAGCACATGCGCAAAGTTTCTGTACTGTTTGGCAGTCTACTGAAAAATAAAATGTTTGCCTGAATGAAAACATCATTTTGAGCTTTTTTTGGGGGGGGGGGTGAATTTTCTCAGCATTATTATCTAATTTCAACTACTATCAATGTAGAACATCCAACAAGGGTATCAGGAGAGTCAATAAATGTTGAACATTTGCATGATCATCGTAGAGTAGGTAGTTCACATGGGAAAACAATGGAACTAAAATACAGCTAACTAACTCAATAGCTACAAGAAGGGCAATTTGAAAGTCACAAGGTAAGTCAATCATCTGGCTCACCCATACCAAGCACAACACTTGTTTGGTCTCCTGAAGATAAAGACACACACAGTGCCAGTCAAAATGTTGGACACACCTACTCACGGTTTTTCTTTATTTAAAAAAAACTATTTTCTACATTGTAGAATAATAGTGAAGACATCAAAACTATGAAATAGCACATATGGAAGCATGTAGTAACCAAATCATGTTAACCAAATCAAAATATATTTGAGATTCTTCAAAGTAGCCACCCTTTGCCTTGATGACAGCTTTGCACACTATTGGCATTATCTCAACCAGCTTCATGAGGTAATCAACTGGAATGAATTTCAATTTACAGGTATACCTTGTTAAATTTATTTTATTCTTAATGCGTTTGAGCCAATCAGTTGTGTTGTGACAATGTATGAGTTGTATACAAAAGACAGCTCTATTTGGTAAAAGACCAAGTCCATATTACGGCAAGAACAGCTCAAATAAGCAAAGATAAATTACAGTCCATCATTACTTTAAGACATGAAGGTCAGTCAATTCAGAAATTGTCAAGAACATTGAAAGTTTCTTCAAGTGCAGTCGCAAAAACCAAGCGTTGTGATGAAAATGGCTCTCATGAGGACCGCCACAGGAAAAGAAGACCCAGAGTTACCTCTGCTGCAGATGATGAGTTCATTAGAGTTACCAGCCTCAGATATTGCAGACCAAATAAATGCTTCACAGAGTAACAGTAACAGACACATCTCAACATCAACTGTTCAGAGGAGACTGCGTGAATCAGGGTTTCATGGTCGAATTGCTGCAAAGAAACCACTACTAAAGGACACCAATAATAAGAAGAGACTTGCTTGGGCCAAAAAACATGAGCAATGGACATTAGACCGGTGGAAATCTGTCCTTTGGTCTGATGAGTCCAAATTTGAGATTTTTGATTCCATCTGCTGTGTCTTTGTGAGAAGTAGAGTAGGTGAACTGATGCTCTCCGCATGTGTGGTTCCCACCATGAAACATGGAGGAGGTGGTGTCATGGCGTGGGAGTTCTTTGCTGGTGCCATTGTCTCTGATTTATTTAGAGTTCAAGGCACACTTAACCAGCATGGCTACCACAGCATTCAGCAGTGATATGCCATCCCATCTGGTTTGCGCTTAGTGGAACTATCTTTTTTTTTTTTTTAAGGAAAATTACCCAAAACACCTCCAGGCTGTATAAGGGCTATTTGACCAGAAGGAAAGTGATGACGTGCTGCATCAGATGACCTGGCCTCCACAATCACCCGACCTGAACCCATTTGAGATGGTTTGGGATGAGTTGGGCCGCAGAGAGAAAGGAAATGCAGCCAACAAGTGATCAGCAGATGTGGGAACTCCTTCAAGACTGTTAGAAAAGCATTCCTCGTGAAGCTGGTTGAGAGAATGCCAAGAGTGTGCAAAGCTGTCATCAAGGCAAAGGGTGGCTACTTTTCAGTTTTTATGTCTTTACTATTATTCTACAAAGTAGAAAATAGCAAAAATAAAGAAAAATCCTGTGTCCAAACTTTAGACTGGTACTGTAGGTCACAAGATCAACATTTCGTTACAATGACTGGTTCATTCGTCGGATGAGAGCAGGTTCAGTCTCTTGCAAGACAAAAATCTAGTCTGGCGCTTTTGCACTCAGTAAAGTACATAGTCTTTGCTGCTCCTGCACTGCAGTTGTGTTGAATCATTTGAATAACTTAATTTGTCATTAAGTCTGATTAATTCCGTTAATCTATCAAGTTTAAAGTCATCCAGTAATGTCACTGGGAATCAATTATTCACCATGACAACTGGTGCAGAAAAGACATTGAACTGTCAGTACCAGGCATCAGCACGCATATGTCCATCCATTCATACACATCACACATATTCATACACTATACTACACACACATACACAAAAACAAACACATCAGTGTTCCCATACGTACATCAATACTTCCTATGACATAGACACTAATGTGAGTTGAAAACATCAATGTTTCTATTTCTTTTCCTTGCCAAAGGTCTAGTAAGTCATTGATTTTTTTTATAGCTTCCTCCATTTCCTTTCCCTGCTCCTGTAGGCACAGCATGCAACATCAAACGACAAATTTCCCTCTATCCACAGCAATAAATTCAACTGAGCTTCATGGCCTGTCTGGGGCCAGTCTAACTACCTGTCTTGTCTCCTGCCCAGGAACTTTTCATTATCATAAGTTGACTATGGCACTACAATACAATAAGGAGAGAATTGAGACATTGATTCTGTATGTGTGCCATTCAGAGGGTGAATGGACAAGACAAAATATTTAAGTGCCTTTGAACAGGATATGGTAGTAGGGGCCAGGCTCATGGGTTTGAGCGTGTCAAGAACTGTATGTCTGCTAGGTTTTTCACGCTCAACAGTTTCCCATGTGTATCAAGAATGGTCCACCACCCAAATGACATCCAGCCATCTTGACTGTTGGAAGCATTGGAGTCAAAATGGACCAACATCCCTGTGTAGTGCGTTCAACACCTTCTAGAGCCCATGTTCTGAGGACAAAAGGGGGTGCAGCTCAATTTTGGGAAGGTGTTCCGAATGTTTTGTTTACTAAGTGTATAAGCGACCGTTGAGTGCTGAGTCTTTGCTTAATGCCCTGTCTGGAGTCGTCAGAGACAATCAGTTACCTTAATAACCATAATTAGGATGACACATTGCTGAAGTGTGACATGACCAGACTGCAGCCTGTGGTGGATATATAAAATAAGGATCTTTATTTCTAAGCGCAGAGAGAATAACAGTGTTACACAGCACAGTAGACAGTCTGAATTTCCTGTTCTTGGGTGGTACTTTATCTATGCAAGGATGCAGGTGAAAGCTGGTTTGCAACATGATGAGTGAACAGGAGATGATAATAGGATAGTTTCACAAGGTTTCACAAGGCTAGTCACATACTCAGTTATGTGGACACGTACAATTAAAATGTCCTATTACAAACCAAAGATAATAGGACTAGAGGAGGACAGATTCACAGGCACAGTGCAAGAGTTGTGGGTGTTGCCTTCAGGAGTAGTTATGGAAAAGGTTTTTGACTTTGGGTTATGAAGTTCTAATGGATAAGTTAGGTGAGACATGATGCTTGAAAATTCAAGTTGTGGGTACAACGCCGGCTCTGACGCTTGTCAGACGTGCAAACTATCACGGATTACAAATGAACACCCAGCCACCAACTGCCCAGTGACGCGAGCCTATCAGACAAGCTAAATTCCTTCTATGCTCGCTTTGTGGCAAGTAGCACTGAACCATGCAAGAGAGCAGCAGTTGTTCCAGATGCCTCTGTGATCTTGCTCTCCGTAGCCAGTGTGAGTAAAACCTTTAAACAAATAAACATTCACAAGGCCGCAGGGCCAAACAGATTACCAGGGCAGATTACTCAGATCATACGCTGACCAGCTGGCAAGTGTCTTCACCAACATTTTCAACCTCTCTCAGACTCAGGCCGTAATACCTATATATCTCAAGCAGACCCCAAGAACGCCAAGCTAACATGTCTAAATAGCACTCATATCTGTAGCCATGAAATACTTTGAAGGGCTGGTCATGGCTCACATCAACAGAATGTGAGCCATGACCATGGACCCACTCCAATTCACATCCACCCCATAGATGACACAATCTCTATTGCACTTCAATAAACACCTCCCTCTGCAGCTGAATCCTGGACATTGTGTTAACAGGATTACAAGATGATGTTATATTTATGAACCAAATGGTTGTTATATTTCATAGAGTTAACTGAGAAGATTATTTTGAAGCTTGGGCTGGCAACTGATTAAGTGATGGCTTCTTGATAAAAAGCCTACAGCTGGCATTCCATAGATCAGATGTAGTGGGTGCAACCGAGATAGAGAGAGCCTGGAGGAACAGAACAAATACCTCGGTATTCTTAATTATCCTGGCATCTGGGAGACAACACAAGAGGCAGATGACCACAAGATGAACCCAATCTATATGGGTGGGGGTTTTGAACCAGCTATGACTGAGAAATCTTGGTATCAGGTATATAAGTAATAGCATGGTCTGTAAAGGGTAGGCTCTCGGCCCAACATCCACGGTTTCATTATTGCAATAATTAATTGATTTTGAATAAAGATGATAATTTGAAGAAATGACAGTGTCTCTCATTTGAAGAGAATATTCCACCACAACTTCTTGACAGGCCGCCCCCAGGTGATGAGGGAAGGCAACAACACATCTGCCATGCTGTCCCTCAACACGGGGCCCCTCAGGGGTGCATGCTCAGTCCTCTCCTGTACTCCCTGTTCACCCACGACTGTGTGGACATGCATGACTCCAACACCATCATTAAATTTGCTGTCGACACAACGGTGGTTGGCCTGATCGCTGACAACGATGCGACAGCTAACAGTTTAAATATTTTTGCCTTACTCATTACATATATATATATACTGTATTCTATTCTACTCGTTTTTAGTCTATGCCACTCTGACATTGCTCATCCTAATATTTATATATTCCTTAATTTCATTTGTTTACTTTTAGGTTGTGTGTATTGTTGTGCATTGTTAGATAGTACTGCACTGTTGGAGCTAGAAACCCAGGCATTCCGCAACACCCACAACAACTTTTGATTTGATTTGATTTGTGGGAAGAGGACAGTGACCTGGCAGTGTGGTGCCAGGACAACAACATCTCCCTCTACGTCAACAAGACAAAGGAGCTGATCGTGGTCTACAGGAAATGGATGGCCAAGCACGCCCCCATCCACATCGACCGAGATGTGGTGAAGAGGGTCAAGAGCTTCAAGTTCCTCAGTGTCCACACCACTAAGGAATTATCATGGTCGACACACACCAACAGTTGTAAAGAAGGCACGACAATGCCTCTTCCCCCTCAGGAGGGTGAAAATATTCGTCATGGGCCCTCATATCCTCAAAAGGATTTATACCTGCATCTTGACTGGCTGCATCAACGCTTGGTATGGCAACTGCTTGGCATCCGGCCGCAATGCGCTACAGAGGGTAGTGCGTACAGTCCAGTACATCACTGAGGCCGAACTCCCTGCCATGCAGGACCTTTTTACTTTTTACCTTTTTACTATGAGACTCAAATGTTGAGTCTCATAGACTGCTCTCTTTGTTACTGCATGTTAAGTTGTACCAATGCAGCAAGTCTGGAACCAACAGGACCCTGAACAACTTCTTCCCCCAAGCCATAATACTAAGACGTAAATAGTTATTTCAGGTAGCTATTGGTTAACTACACTGAACATAAATATTAACAGAACATGTAAGAATTTGAAAGATTTTACTCAGTTACAGGAAATCAGCCAACTGAAATGAATTCATCAGGCCCTAATCTATGGATTTCAAATGACTGGGAATAGAGATATGAATCTGGTGGTCACAGATACCTTTAAAAAAGGTAGGGTCTTGGATCAGAAAACCAGTAAGTATCTGGTGTGACCACGATTTGCCTCATGCAGCACAACACATCTCCATCGAATATAGTTGATCAGGCTTTTGATTGTGGCCTGTGAAATATTGTCCCACTCATCTTCAATGGCTGTGTCAAGTTGCTGGATATTGACGGAAACTATCTATCCAGAGCATCCCAAACATGCTCAATTGGTGACATATCTGGACATTTTCAGCTTCCAGGAATTGTATACAAATCCTTGCGACATGGGGCCATGCATCTTTATACTGAAACATGAGGTGATGGCAGCGGATGATTGGCATGACAATGGGCTTCAGGATCTCGACACAGTATCTCTCTGCATTGAAATTGCCTTAAAAAAATTCCAATTGTGTTTGTTCTCTGAAGCTGATGCCTGCCCTTACTATAACACCACCGCCACCATGAGGCACTCTGTTCACAACATTGATGTCAGCAAACCGCCCACACACACGACACAAAAACACGCTGTCTGACATCTGCCCGTGATTCATCCATGAAGAACAAACATCTCTAGCGTGCCAGTGGCCATCAAAGGTGAGCATTTGTCCACTGAAGTTGGTTACAATGCTGAACTGTAGTCATGTCAAGACCCTGGTGAGGAATATGAGCACAAAGATGAGCTTCCCTGAGACGGTTTCTGACAGTTTGTGCCAAATGTTTCGGTTGTGCAAACCCACAGTTTCATCAGCTGTCCGGGTGGCTGGTCTCAGACGATCCTGCAGGTGAAGAAGCCAGATGTAGAGGTCCTGGGTTGGCGTGGTTCGACGTGGTCTGCGGTTGAGAGCCTGGGTGGACATACTGCCAAATGATCTAAAACAAGGTGGCTTATAGTAGGTAGTGAAATTAACAGTAAATGATCTAGCAACAGCTCTGGTGGACATACCTGCAGTCAGCATGCCAATTGCACACTCCCTCAATGCTTGAGAAATCTGTGGCATTGTGTTGTGACAAAACAACATTTTAGAGTGGCCTTTAATTGTCCCCAGCACAAGGTCTCAAGCTTCTTGATGTGCCACACCTGACGTGGATGTATTATGTTGGCAAAAGAGAAATACTAACTTTGTGCATACAGATATTTTCTGGGATCTTTTATTTCAGCTCATGAAATATAGGACCAACACTACATATTTTTGTTCAGTATATTTAACTATCTCCATTGACCAACTCTTTTGACTCATAAAATACGCTGCTGCTACTGTTAATTGTCTATCCTGTTGCCTAGTAACTTTATTCCAACCAACTACATATGTACATACAGTTGAAGTCGGAAGTTTACATACACTTAGGTTGGAGTCCTTAAAACTCGTTTTTCAACCAATCCACAAGTTTCTTGTTAACAAACTATAGCTGTCGCAAGTCAGTGAGGACATCTACTTTGTGCATGACACAAGTCATTTTTCCAACAATTGTTTACAGACAGATTACTTCACTTATAATTCATTGTATCACAACTCCAGTGGGTCAGAAGTTTAAATACACTAAGATGACTGTGCCTTTAAACAGCTTGGAAAATTCCAGATAATGATGTCATGGCTTTAGAAGATTCTGATAGGCTAATTGACATAATTTGAGTCAGTTGGAGGTGTACCTGTGGATGTATTTCAAGGCCTACCTTCAACTCGATGCCTCTTTGCTTGACATCTTGGGAATATCAAAAGAAATCAGCCAAGACCTCAGAAAAAAAATTGTAGACCTCAACAAGTCTGGTTCATCCTTGGGAGCGATTTCCAAACACCTGAAGGTAGCACGTTCATCTGCACAAACAATAGTATGCTAGTATAAACACCATGGGTCCAACGCAGCGTCATACCGCTCAGGAAGGAGACGTTTTCTGTCTACTAGAGATGAACGTACTTTGGTGCGAAAAGTGCAAATCAATCCCAGAACAACAGCAAAGGACCTTGTGAAGATTCTGGACGAAACAGGTACAAAACTATCTATATTCACAGTAAAACGAGCCCTATATCGACATAACCTGAAAGGCTGCTCAGCAAAGAAGAAGCCACTGCTCCAAAACCGCCATAAAAAAGCCGGACACGGTTTGCAACTGCACATGGGAACAAATAACTTATTTTTTTGAGAAATGTCCTCTGTTTTTCCAAAATGACCATCCCAACCATTGAGTTTGGAGGGAAAAGGGGGACGCTTGCAAGCCGAAGAACACCATCCCAACCATTGAGCACAGGGGTGGCAGCATCATGTTGTGGGGGTGTTTTGCTGTAGGAGGGACTGGTGCACTTCACAAAATAGCAAGGAGGCCTACAAACCTGACTCAGTTACACCAGTTCTGTCAGGAGGAATGGGCCAAAATTCACCCAATTTATTGTGGGAAGCTTGTGGAAGGCAATCTTTGTCCTCTAGACACGACGAGTTGAGTTTTACCAAAAAGTTATATTTTAGTTTCATCTGACTATATGACATTCTCCCAATCTTCTTCTGGATCATCCAAATGCTCTCTAGCAAACTTCAGTTGGGCCTGGACATCTCCTGGCTTAAGCAGGGGGACACGTCTGGCACTGCAGGATTTGAGTCCCTGGCGGCGTAGTGTGTTACTGATGGTAGTAATGTGATTTTCTGGATTTTGTTTCTCATTTTGTCTGTCATAGTTGAAGTGTACATATGATGCAAATTACAGACCTCTCTCATCTTTTTAAGTGGGAGAACTTGCACAATTGGTGGCTGACTAAATCTTTTTTTGCCCCACTGTATTTGGCTTAGGTGTATGTAAACTTCTAACTTCAACTGTATCAACCTCAATTACCTCATACCTCTGCACATCGACTCGGTACTGGTACCCAATGTATAGATGACCCTTATGAAAATATATTCATAGTATTTTTCACCAACATGTTACTGTGCCAATGCACCAAACAGCCTAGTAACAAAGCATGCCGACTTCAGGCATTAAAATAAAATGGCTTGTTTGTTCAACATCACAATAATAGACCATGGCAATCTCATCAAACAGAAAATGCATCCCTGCCTACTAGGTCTGATCCCGTTTTGGTCAGCTGAGATTTCTTTAGTTGATCATTCTCAAATATATACATTTTTTCAAGGTGCACAGGACACCCATCTGATTTGTGACTGTCTCAGTGGACTAATCCATTGCTGAGGCCACAGGGATAGGACAGGCCATCCCTCTAAGACATGTGCTACTGAAATTGTATATGGTTGTATTATGTAAGAACAACAAGCAAAAAGCGTTGCCAAATTCCAGGATCTGTCAATTCAATTTCTTTTCTAAAATCTCAGTGGCCAGATTGCCGGAATCAGGATTGAATGAGCAGGACATCCGGGATCCTCCAACCAGGACTTCTGGAAAACCAGGGAAATTATTTAAAGTTCCAATAAATTTTCACCCTGGGTAGAACACTAATAAAATAATATTCTTTTATAACACATGTGCTTTCCCGCATTGAATAGCTGTCACTGTTCTGAAACATATTCTTCAGTGCAGCATTGAATTGGTGCCTTTTCCTAGAACATGTTTCTATGTGCATAATAGTAAAGTTATTAACACGCATATTGGTGTTGAGAACAATGTGGCGGAAGCAGCATCATAGTGAGGAGACAAGAGGGCACGACAAAACCTATTCCCCTCAGGAGACTGAAAAAATGTGTCATGGGTCCTCAGATCCTCAAAAGTTTCTAAAGCTGCGCAATCAAGAGCACTGGTTGCATCACTGCCTGGTATGGAAACTGCTCGGCCGCCGAACGCAAGACGGTAGTGCGTACGGCCCAGTACATCACTGGGGCAAAGCTTCCTGCCATCCAGGACCTCTATACCAGGCGGTGTCAGAGGAAGGCCCCTTTGCTACCGCATGGCAAGTGGTACCGGAGCGCCAAGTCTAGGTCCAAGAGGCTTCTAAACAGCTTCTACCCCCAAGCCATAAGACTCCTGAACAGCTAATCAAATCGCTACCCAGACTATTTGCATTGCCCCCCCCCCCCCCCGCCCATTACACTTCTGCTACTCTCTGTTGTTGTCATCTATGCATAGTCACTTTAATAACTCCACCTACATGCACACTACTGTTTAAAGGTTTGGGGTCAGTGCACTTAAAGCATCAGACATGCTCAGTGCATATAGTTGATTTGATTAAAACTATATAGGATATGTCTATACACTACCGTTCAAAAGTTTGGGGTCACTTAGAAATGTCCTTGTTTTTGAAAGAAAAGCACATTTTGTCCATTAAAATAACATAAAACAGAAATAACAGAAATACAGTGTAGATATTGTTAATGTTGTAAATAACTATTGTAGCTGGAAAGGGCGGATTTTTAATGGAACATCTACATAGGCGTACAGAGGCCCATTATCAGCAACCATCACTCCTGTGTTCCAATGGTACGTTGTGTTAACTAATCCCAGTTTATCATTTTAAAAGGCTAATTGATCAGTAGAAAACCCTTTTTCAATTACGTTAGCACAGCTGAAAACTGTTGTTCTGATAAAGAAGCAATAAAACTGAACTTCTTAGGGATATTCCTCTTTTTTTCAATTTTCATCTAAAATGACATACCCAAATCTAACTGCCTGTAGCTCAAGTCCTGAAGCAAGGATATGAATATTCTTGGTACCATTCGAAAGGAAACACTTTGAAGTTTGTGGAAATGTGAATTGAATGTAGGAGAATATAACACAATAGATCTGTTAGAAGAAAAAAAAAAATATATTTTGTACCACCATCTTTGAAATGCAACAGAAATGTCCCAATTCTAGCCACTGCTCTGGTTGTAATTCCGATGGTGTCCACAACATGGCAGCAGTGTATGTGCAAATGTTCAGATGGATAACTTGATGTATGAGCGAACTACATGATATTTAGTGTGAAGTCACCCAGGTAGCATTTGGCAAATAGTGAAGGATACATTTGCATTCATATGACATTTTTCTGCAAGAATATTGTCAAATCTGTATACTTGGATTTTGATTTATCTTTTCCAGTGTTAGTAGCCATATTATAAGTTCAACATTTGCAAAACAACCAGATTTCATATCTTCATAACTCTGAATATTCTCATAATTGTTGTCCAAAAGTGAAAGGCATGCTGTTGTACAAGGTTAGTAGCTACATTTTGTGACAGATACAGGGTTTCCAGATACTACCGTAAAGCCCAGCTCATTGGCTATCTAGCTAGCTTTGTTTGACCCCGAATGTTGCTTCTTTGACAAAGTTAGAGTCGTTCAAGTGAAGACCGGCCGTGTCATCGGCATGCCATGAAGGGTTCGCTCTCTGACCAAATATGGTGTCCTATAGGATATACTACACCCCTAATGAAATAGTGAAGTCTTGTTACCTTCTAAGATCTCTGATGAATAGCTACGAATGTGATTTGACTCGCTGAAACAATGTTTAGGGTGAGATTTTCACAGATTCCTTTCTTTGCAAATTAAACGAGTGGAAATACAAAATCGATCGTACATGCTATATGGACCTTTTTAGGATATGAAAAAGGATTTTATTGAGCAAAACAACACTTCATGTTATCTCTGGGACCCTTTGGATGTTAAACCAGAGCAAGATTTCAGAATGTAAGTACACATTTCACCTTCAGAGGTGAATTTATCAATTAAGTAGATAATTCATATAATTGGGCCTGATGTGACTGTTTTTAGTCTTTGCAGTTATAAAGGCTTTGGTGTGAGGAGGCAGAGTCATTATATCATTTATTTTGGTATTGTCCATATGTAGCTCGTTTTTGGTCACAGGTCCAGGAATGGCTGAAGAATTGCAACATTTGCCTAGAAGTAATGCTACAGATAGCAATACTGGGTGATTTGAAAAGCCATAGTCAATCAATCAATAACATAATTATTATTTTAACAAAAATGTTTATTTTTAATTTACAATCTGTAGAATCTATGAGAATAGGAAGGTTCAATTATTTTGTGAAGCATCACAGCACAGTTGAAAAATATATGGCAAATAGAAATCCGAAATGGATGATGTTGAGAGATAGATTGAGGGGTTGAATGGACCTGAAGGGTGGGACTAATAACAAGATAAACAATGTAAAGCATACGGTATCTGTAAAATGTATATAGATGCAGAACTTCTGTGAAATAGCATAGTTACAAATAGAAATCAAACTGGATGTACATCAGAAATAGAGGAAGGACTAAGAACAAACAAGAGAGAACTATTGTAAAGTAGACTGTGTCTGTAAAATGTGTATAAGATGTATAAATTGAAGGTAAAAGCAGAAGTGTTTATTAGTTTACTCCAATTGGGGGATCGGCAGTAGGGTTTGCGGGGATTAATAATAAAGGTATATTCTTTAAAAAAGTATGTATGTCTATATAGGTATGTATACATGTGTATATGTATACATGCGTGTATGGTTATATATATTTACGAAAAAAACATGGGGGGATTGGAAATGATGCAGACAATTACATTGGAAGCAACATTCTTTCCGCAATATTAAGCTGATCCTCCCTCTAAAAAAGGCTTTACATTTTTGTTGTTGATTATAACAGACTCTATTGTAGACTTATCATTTATATAATGTTGTTTACACTGTTCCAAACGGTCAGATGTTTTTTTATATTGTAAGCTTCAACAACTAAGTCAAATGTATTCCATATTGGACTTCCCCTTTTCCTCCTGAGCAACCAGCAAACATTCCCCCATTTCAAATACATTTTTCCTATCCGCCGCATCCATTATGCTGTCACATGTGTAACGGTGTTGGAGTTTGTTATAACAAATTTCTTGATGTGATGATGAAATGCTATAGGTCAGGCTCTATTGGTCACGTGCATGTGATCCATACATGTGTCACTTAAAGAGAGCAAGGGTTGGGGGAATAAGGAATGTTTTTCCTTAACAAATGAGGGATCTCGGTAAAATACAGTGCCTTGCGAAAGTATTCGGCCCCCTTGAACTTTGCGACCTTTTGCCACATTTCAGGCTTCAAACATAAATATATAAAACTGTATTTTTTTGTGAAGAATCAACAACAAGTGGGACACAATCATGAAGTGGAACGACATTTATTGGATATTTCAAACTTTTTTAACAAATCAAAGACTGAAATATTGGGCGTGCAAAATTATTCAGCCCCTTTACTTTCAGTGCAGCAAACTCTCTCCAGAAGTTCAGTGAGGATCTCTGAATGATCCAATGTTGACCTAAATGACTAATGATGATAAATACAATCCACCTGTGTGTAATCAAGTCTCCGTATAAATGCACCTGCACTGTGATAGTCTCAGAGGTCCGTTAAAAGCGCAGAGAGCATCATGAAGAACAAGAAACACACCAGGCAGGTCCGAGATACTGCTGTGAAGAAGTTTAAAGCCGGATTTGGATACAAAAAGATTTCCCAAGCTTTAAACATCCCAAGGAGCACTGTGCAAGCGATAATATTGAAATGGAAGGAGTATCAGACCACTGCAAATCTACCAAGACCTGGCCGTCCCTCTAAACTTTCAGCTCATACAAGGAGAAGACTGATCAGAGATGCAGCCAAGAGGCCCATGATCACTCTGGATGAACTGCAGAGATCTACAGCTGAGGTGGGAGACTCTGTCCATAGGACAACAATCAGTCGTATATTGCACAAATCTGGCCTTTATGGAAGAGTGGCAAGAAGAAAGCCATTTCTTAAAGATATCCATAAAAAGTGTAGTTTAAAGTTTGCCACAAGCCACCTGGGAGACACACCAAACTTGTGGAAGAAGGTGCTCTGGTCAGATGAAACCAAAATTGAACTTTTTGGCAACAATGCAAAACGTTATGTTTGGCGTAAAAGCAACACAGCTCATCAACCTGAACACACCATCCCCACTGTCAAACACGGTGGTGGCAGCATCATGGTTTGGGCCTGCTTTTCTTCAGCAGGGACAGGGAAGATGGTTAAAATTGATGGGAAGATGGATGGAGCCAAATACAGGACCATTCTGGAAGAAAACCTGATGGAGTCTGCAAAAGACCTGAGACTGGGACGGAGATTTGTCTTCCAACAAGACAATGATCCAAAACATAAAGCAAAATCTACAATGGAATGGTTCAAAAATAAACATATCCAGGTGTTAGAATGGCCAAGTCAAAGTCCAGACCTGAATCCAATCGAATCTGTGGAAAGAACTGAAAACTGCTGTTCACAAATGCTCTCCATCCAACCTCACTGAGCTCGAGCTGTTTTGCAAGGAGGAATAGGAAAAAAATTCAGTCTCTCGATGTGCAAAACTGATAGAGACATACCCCAAGCGACTTACAGCTGTAATCGCAGCAAAAGCTGGCGCTACAAAGTATTAACTTAAGGGGGCTGAATAATTTTGCGCGCCCAATTTTTCAGTTTTTGATTTGTTACAAAAGTTTGAAATATCCAATAAATGTCGTTCCACTTCATGATTGTGTTCCACTTGTTGTTGATTCTTCACAAAAAAAATACAGTTTTATATCTTTATGTTTGAAGCCTGAAATGTGGCAAAAGGTCGCAAAGTTCAAGGGGGCCGAATACTTTCGCAAGGCACTGTAACTTTTCAGTGAGAGAGAAAACAAGTAAGAATCAAAACATGGCTGTGATTCTGTTGCAGCTTCAGCGCCACGGACATCATGATAAACACTGTTGCTATGGTATGGACCCTGGTCGCTGCAGCAGGGAGGAGAGTGAGAGAACGTGCGTGCAGGCACTCTCTGTCTTTTTTTTTTACACAGTCGGGCTCCCTCTTGAGTAATTTGGGTCTTAATTATTTCATCAAACAGTGTGCTTAAAGTATCAGACATGCTCAGTGCATATACAGTTATTTTATTAAAACACATACTGTATGGTGTTTTTATAGGCATATGGAAATATACACGTTTTAAAATTTGATTGGTGGAAAGAACAGACATCTCTCGGTCAACTAAAATGGGGACAGCCTTACTTCCTACCTTGTAGGCTTGCCCAGTATCAAAGGCTTGGCACTAAACTCCTTTGTGTGCTAAATATTACAATCGCCAAATGTCATTAAACTTTTTGGGGTTTTGTAACACATGAGAAAAAATATAGTAGACAGTTTCTGTCAGAAGTGATTGATGAGTTTGTCCTGTGTCCTGTGGTTGACCTGTTAATGACATCCTCTCCAGATGTTCAGTGTATGATCATGTAACTTGATATTTCAACTAAACAGCTGCACTAAAACATGTTTGAAATGATTGATGTGTTGTGAGCTTGTTGAAATTAAGGAAACGTGTTTGAAGTAAAATATGTTTGAAGTAAAAGTATTTTCTGGGGAGGCCTGAGTTTGAACTCTTTGAATAGTTGAAACAGTTGAGCATTTTTGTAGTGAACTTATGGAGCTGCTGGTGTAGTGAGATTGTGACTCCTTGTAGAATGAAATGGAAAAAGTAATTTCCGGTTGGTCTGCCTGAGTATAAGTAAGTCTTAGACTTACTTAGACCTAGTCCTGTGAACACTACGAGTAACAAGAAACCTTGAGAGATAAATCACAGAAAACTACAGTAAAAATGTCTCCTGCTCTAATTATAGGTGTATTGTGTCCTTCATGTCTGGGGTGAAAATGACATAACCATCAATGCCATTCTTTGTAATGCACCTGATTAGTTTTAATGGTGTGATTGATATGAGTGAAGGCCATAATGGTTACATTTTCCAAACGGACAATTCAACAGTGAAGATGTTCTCACACAGTTACCTTAACACCCCTTTTCAGTCAAAAAAATTGAGTTTTTATCCTGCGTTTCACAAGAGAAAATGGCTTAAGCTAAGTCTTGCTCTATGTCAGATTGAACAGGCCCTGAGTGGAACATCACTGCATGGGTACGCATTGAAAGAGGAAGTCTGCGGACTAGATTATTTGAAAGCCATACGATTCTCTTCAGTAGCGTATAGTCCAGACTAAGTGTACATTTTAGGTTATTGAATTCAGAACAACGCAAATGCCACCAAATCTGTTTGTTCTTATGTATTTCCATAAGTCAACTACTTTCTGCCTGTCTTTAGCTTCAGGTTGCGAGATTGGTTTAAGGTGCTTGATATGATGAGGTTTTTCCACCATCGTGAACATTTACGAAGATGGTCCCATCTCAACATCAACCATTCAGAGGAGACTGCATGAATCAGGCCTTCATGGTCGAATTGTTGCAAAGAAACCACTACTAAAGGACACCAATAATAAGAAGAGACTTGCTTGGGCCAAGAAACACGATAAATTGAAATTAGCCGGTAGAAACCTGTCCTTTGGTCTGATGAGTCCAAAATTTGTGTCTTTCTGAGATGCAGCCGCCGTCTTTTTGTGAGACGCAGACTAGGTGAATGGATGTTCTCTGCATGTGTGCTTCCCAGAATGAAGCATGGAGGAGGAGGTGTGATGCTGTGAGGGTGCTTTTCTGGTGACACTGTCTCTGATTTATTTAGAATTCAAGGCACATTTAACCAGCTTGGCTACCACACCATTTTGCAGCGATATGCCATCCCATCTGGTTTACACTTAGTGGGACTATCATTTGTTTTTCAACAGGACAATGACCCAAAACACATCTCCAGGCTGTGTATGGGCTATTTGACCAATGAGAGTGATGGAGTGCTGCATCAGATGACATGGCCTCCACAATCACCCGAGCTCAGTTGGACCGCAGAGTGAAGGAAAAGCAGCCAACAAGTGCTCAGCATATGTGGGAACTCCTTCAAGACTGTTGGAAAAACATTCCTCATGAAGCTGGTTGAGAGAATGCCAAGAGTGTGCAAAGCTGTCATCTAGGCAAAGGGTGGTTACTGTGAAGAATTATATTTTGGATTGTTCAACGCTTTTTTTGGTTACTACATGATTCCATATGTGTTAATTCATACTGTAGTTCTGATCTATTCGCTATTATTCTACAATGTAGAAAATAGTGGAAATAAAGAAAAACCCTTGAATGAGTAGGTGTGTCCAAACTTTTGACTGCTACTGTATACAATTGCAGAAATACAAACACACCTCAGATGTACGCAAACAAATACAAAAAAACTCCAGATGAGCATGAGGGGGGAGTACAAATCTTACAAGCTTGTTTGGTTGGTCTGTAGCTTATTTTTTGGATGTTTGATGCTGCTGGTGAACCATGATGTGCAGGCATAATCCAAATGAAACTGGGCTAGCACACTTGCCAGAGTCTTTAGGAGAGTCTATAGTTAGGTTTCCATCCAATTGGCGATAGATTATCATGTGAATGTGCATTTTAGTTATTTTCAGGGAAATTTGGTGCCAAACAACGGGACCATGAAGATTTAAATTTACCGGACATTTGAGTAATTCACTAGACATCCATATGCCTTCAGATCCGACCTGGCTTAGCCAGCACCATCAATACATTAGGGATATTGGCCAAATGAACAGCCTATAACAACTGACAAAAACACTATTCTTTGGGTTTCAACGTGTAACATATGTAAAACTTTATAGCCTACTTTTTATGTTTTTTTAGGCTACTTTCCTAAAACAATAATTGTCTACCTCAAGGTTCAGCTGTCAGAGATTTGAGCACTCAATGTATGAGGGCAATGTATGCATAAGCCTATAGGCTTAGTTGTCCACTGTATGATATGAATATATATACATATAAAAACAATATATATATATATATATAGCCTATATAAAGGAAGAGACGCTAAGGCTTAACCCCAGAGAGATAGAAACCTTTGAATAAAACATTCAAATCACAGGGCTTTTGCACCATTATTCAAATTACATTTTTACTGCAGCCTAAAATAGAATTTTGTACTGGCTTGAAAACAATAATTAATTATTCAATTGCATTGTGGTGTTGTAGGCTCGTCTTGGTAGGATCATTTTAATGTCCCTAAACAACATCAATAGGAGAGCTTTATAGAGCTGTGTTTCATGTCTTTAATGTTCTTTCATGCGTAATGATGAATGTGGCCTCCGCTGCCTATCAGCTATTCCTATTGAAAATGTATGCAGCTTGAATGTTTGTATGATTGCTAGTTAGCTTATTGCAGATCGTGACAAACGATCCACCTATCACTATTGGTGTCTATGAACGGTGGATAGAGGGCGGGTTGGACTGTTAGACTGATCGACTATACTGACCTGTGGTAAAGTAAAAGTTAGCACACAGAGAAGTGTAGTGCACAAGGGAAGTACCAAGAAAAAAAAACACAACCCTCCCCAAAGCAAAAAAAAAAAGTTTGACAACCCTCCTCTTTTTTGGTCCTCCATAAAAGGGGGGGTGGGTCCATTACGATGTGACTAGGCTATTACTGCAGTCCTCTGTTTTTCCTGGTAATGTGGCCCGGGGAGAAACTCATGTTCCTATGTTTCCTTAGACAGGGGAAGAAGGGGAGTAGCTTCCTACCTGTAGCCACTGGGATTGGTCACTGTGTCCAGACGTCCAGGCATTGACCTTGCCCTGTTTGTCAAGACGGGCCTTGCCGGGTTCCCAGGTGAACATGTCCATGTTGAGTGTTCTAAAGAGGCTGGACGCTGTGACCTGGTAGTCCTGGATGTGGCCAGACTTCATCCCCATGGGCTCAGAGCAGCCTGGAGAAATAAACGAGTTACTGGACACAGTCCTTTTTACAAAGGCAGAAAACCTAAAATACTCCATCTTATTATACTCAATGGTGCCCACTATTGTAATTATTGAGTAATACAGAAACGTCCTAGATTCTGATCTGAAAGGCAACTTCTACCTACAGCTTTGAACCTCTAGTCATGATTGTGTTTGAACCCATAATGGTTACGGTCAAGACTTTATAGAACTGGGACCCACCTGTGAGCTCACAGCCGAGCAGCTCCATGCGCAGGGTGCAGTGTCTCCTACAGACCTGGGGGTAGATGCGCACATACTGTGCTTCAATGGGAGGGGTGAAGGAGTTGGCAGAAGGAGCGTTGTTCTCCACATTTCCACGGAATATCTGAGTAGGGAAATTATATGAGAGAAAAAGGGTTAAAAGGGGATTAGAAGGGGGGAGAAATGTGTTTATCTGTCAATGTAAGAGTCTCTCGCAGTGTCTCTAGTGTCTATTCGCCCCTCAAAAAATTGCTGCCATTCAAGGTCAATTAGCTAGAATTATAAGAAAAATAAGATGGGTATTTATAAGCAATTACACGGTCATACTGTATAGACTGTTTTGAAAAAACTACCCCAGAGAGGTATGTGCAATTTTAACTGACTTGAGAGAGAGCGAGAGAGAGAGAGAGAGAGAGAGAGAGAGAGAGAGAGAGAGAGAGAGAGAGAGAGAGAGAGAGAGAGAGAGAGAGAGAGAGAGAGAGAGAGAGAGAGAGAGAGAGAGAGAGAGAGAGAGAGAGAGAGAGAGAGAGAGAGAGAGAGAGAGAGAGAGAGAGAGAGAGAGAGAGAGATGCTGCTATCCTTTGCTTTTCACGAGAGTGGCGAGTGTAGCTTTTTGTTGTTGTTGGCCAATCCTAAATCAACAAAGCGGCAATAGGATACAGTAATGAGACTCCATGTGGGACTAAAGTTAGGAGATATCTTAATCAATGGAAGATGGAACTAAAATTGTAGGCTACAACGACCAACGGGCCAACAGGTATACTGCTACTTTATATTCTGAATTGTTTGTAATTGCTGAATGAGAACGTGCATGCAGCCTCAATTAGCCTAGCAAGCTAGCTATCTTAAGTAGCTTCTCCCAGTTTGATGCAGTCAAGATAAGCACCTACTACATAATCATACTGGATGATAACCCAGCTGTGGCAGCTATTAATCTACTGTAGCGTGAGTCGGCTTGGTTGGTTGCCTTCTCTCATCTCTCCCTTCCTCCTCCCTGTTCCGTGTCACTCACTCACACTCACAGTAGCCTACACACACAGCACAGCCCCTGCTAGAGCATCACCTCTCTTTTCCTCCTCTCCCTCGCACATTATCAGCTCCGGATTATAAAGTAGTTTAAAATTGACTTTACTGCTGCTTCGCTCATTCGGACCGGGTCTGGATCCGATGAGGTATACGGAACGGGTCTAGTTGTCCATGGATCCATCCGGAAGGGAAGGTTCCGGATGGAGTTTTTGGACCCGTTCAGAAATTATCCTGGGGCTTTCCCATCAGGACGTATCCGAGGACAACTAGACTCTGAGGCTAAGGAATGTGTGTGTGTTTGTTAGGAATGCAGCTGTCTCTAGATGAATTCAGGACTCAAAAGGGTGGTCCCTACAGGTCAGAGCATCACTGAGTCTAAGCTCTGGCTAGCATGCTCTTAACAGTCAGAGCTACCTCTCAAAGATCTCAGGGAAGAAAATTAACAACTGGATTTTGAGTTCAGTCTCCCACCCCAATGCTCTGCATGCTTCATTAGTTTTAGAGTTTTAGAGTAACAGCAAATCAGAGAATAAAAAATGCTTTACAGACTTCAAGGCTTCAAATAGTATACAAAATCAATCTAAAAGTCATTAAAGAAGAGTGGGGTAAGTGTCAGGAAGATACTATCAGTGGGAGCTGGCTAATTAAAAAGCCACCTCATCATGTCCTCCACTCTGCCCTAGACTTGGTGCGTGGCCTCCAGTTTCTGCGTCCGTGCGTGCAGGCGTGTGTGTAAAACAAAGATAAATAATGTGTGTGTGTGTTTCTCACCATGTCCTCATCTGTGCCCTTGACTTTGTATGTCCTCCAGGTCTTGCCATCGTCACTGGAGGCCACTTTGTAAGACTTGACGTACTCTGGGCTGCCGATACGCTTTGCACCCTGGGTAATTAGTCCTGTGACCCGCATCCTCCTCTGTAGGTTAATCTGTGGGGGAAAAAAGGAATAAAAACAGCAATCAAAAACCTTGTTTGTGTGTGTTTGTGTGTGTGTTCGGGATATTTTATTGTTTCATTTAAGTGATAATGCCAGAGAAGCTGATGTTTGGAGAATATATTGGCACAGGTGTTGTTAAGCCTGAGATGAAGTCGAGGGCCAGCATTATCATTTTTATACAACAGGTTCCCAACATATTAAAAAAAATATTGATTATTATTATTTTGATGAATTTATTCATACTACTATGTCATCCTTCCACAAATATAGGGTTGCTAGGTACGTGACCCAGTCTTTCAGTCTTTTTGTATCTATGGACGCGACCCAATCGTGCTTTTTAAATGTTCCATTGTCATACTGGCTGGCAACGTTCTTATCCCTTGCTTGCTAGCTAGCCAACTATGCCTAACTTACAGTCACATCAAAAAGAAATGAGAGATAATGTCATGTATTTAGCCGGTGGCAACTTGTGGAATAGACATCTGCTGGAATGTGGTTTTATCCAATAAGCATTCAGGATTAGACACACCCGTTGTATAAACTAACAATTGGTCAGATTAAGAGATTTTAAGTAATAAAAAAAATAATAATAATAGCTGTCAAAATGACTGAACCCTTGTTTTCAATACTCCAGCATCCTCCCCTTGTGTATAATGACACAGGCTATTTTTTAATGTTTTATGAGATTGGAGAACACATTGGGAGGAATCTGAAACCAAATATTTCAGGATCCTTTCCCTGCGCTTATGGACTGCCCTTTCCAATTCAAACCACAAACCAATCGGGTTCCAGTCCAGAGACTTTTTGTCGGGCTATCCTGACAAAGCTAAAATCTTGGTCGGCCGAGAGTCGTCTGTTCTTTTGACAAATCAATTGATTTAAAAATTTGTATTTTTTCATATGCACTACCGTTCAAAAGTTTGGGGTCAGAAATGTCCTTGTTTTTGAAAGAAAAGCACATTTTTTGATCATTAAAACAACATCAAATTGATCAGAAATACAGTGTAGACATTGTTAATGTTGTAAATTACCGTTGTTGCCAGAAACGGCAGATTTTTTATGGAATATCGATTACCCATTATCAGCGACCATCACTCCTATGTTCCAATGGCACGTTGTGTTAGCTAATCCAAGTTTATAATATTAAAAGGCTAATGGATCATTAGAATTTTGAAATTATGTTAACACAGCTGAAAACTGTTGTTCTGATTAAAGAATCAATACAACTGGCCTTTAGACTAGTTGAGCATTAGCATTTGTGGGTTTGATTACAGGCTCAAAGTGGCCAGAAACAAATAACTTTCTTCTGAAATTCATCAGTCTATTCTTGTTCTGAGAAATTAAGGCTATTCCATGTGAGAAATTGCCAAGAAACTGTAAATCTCGTATAACGCTGTGTTCTACTCCCTTCACAGAACAGCGCAAACGGGCTCTAACCAGAATATAAAGAGGAGTGGGAGGCCCCGGTGCACAACTGAGCAAGAGGACAAGTACATTAGTGTGTCTAGTTTGAGAAACAGACGCCTCACAAGTCCTCAACTGGTAGCTTCATGAAATAGTACCCGCAAAACTTCAGTCTCAACATCACCAGTGAAGAGGCGACTCTGGGATGTTGGCCTTCTAGGCAGAGTGTCTGTGTTCTTTTGCCCATATTCATCTTTTCTTTTCATTGGCCAGTCTGAGATATGGCTTTTTCTTAGTAACTCTGCCTAGAAGGTGTTTTGCGGGTACTATTTAATGAAGCTGCCTCGAAGCGAGCATAGAAGTAATTTAGCTCATCTGGTAGGCTTGTGTCACTTGGCAGCTCTTGGCTGTGCTTCCCTTTGCAGGCTGTAAAAGTTTGCAAGCCCTGCGGTGTAGTATGATTCGTGATGATCTTAGTCCTGTATTGACACTTTGCCTGTTTGATGGTTCATCAAGGGACATAGTGGGATATCTTAAAAGCTTCCGGGTTAGAGTCCTGCAACTTGAAAGTGGCAGCTCTACCCTTTAGCTTAGTGCAGATGTTGCCTGTAATCAATGGCTTCTGGTTGGGGGTATGTACGTACAGTCACTGTGGATGACTACATCATCGATGCACTTATTGATGAAGCCAGTGACTGATGTGGGGTTCTCCTCAATGCCATCGGAAGAATCCCGGAACATATTCCAGTCTGTGCTAGCAAAACAGTCCTGTAGCTCAGCATCTGCATCATCTGACCACTTTTTTGGACTGTGTGATGTGATGTAATGAGAACCCAGCTGGCTGTATGTTATAGTCCCTGATGTCTCTCTGGAAGGAGATCCTCACCATGAGCTTGTCTACTTTATTGTCCAGGTACTTAACATCAGCGGGTAATATACAAAAAAGTGGTGGATGGTGTGCACGCCTCCTGAGTTGGACTAGAAGTCACTACGAATGCCTCTTCTGTGCCGGCAGCGTCTTGGATCAGCCTTTGGGGTAATTTCAATTGCCTTGAGGGGTACAAACATAGGATCCAATTCGGGAATGTCGTATTTATGGTCGGAATGCTGGTAAGTTACCGCCGCTCTGAAATAAAAAATATCTTAACGTGCACGATCGATTTTGTATTTCCACTCGTTTAATTTGCAAAGAAAAGAATCAGTGAAAATCTCACCCTAAATGTCGTTTCAGTGAATCAAATCACGTTCGTATATATTCCTCAGAGATCCTAGAAGGTAACAAGACTTCACTATTTTATTACTGGTGTAGTATATCCTATAGGACACCATATTTGGTGAGAGAGCAACGCCTTCATGGCACGCTGATGACGCGGGTGGCCATCACATGAACAACTGTAGCTTTGTCAAATAAGCACCAATCGGGGTCAAACAAAACTAGCTAGATCGCCAATGAGCTGGGCTTTACGGGAGTATATGTAAACCATGTATATGTTGTAAAATGTAGCTTCTAACCTTGTAAGACAGCATGCCTTTTCATTTTGGACAAAACATTTGTTATGAAAACTGGTTATGAGTTATGAAAACTGGTTGTTTTGCAAATGTTGAACTTATAATATGGCTACTAATACTTGGAAAGCTAAATCATAATCCAAGTATACAGATTTGATGATATTCTTGTAGAAAAAATGGAATATGAATGTGAATGTCTACTTCACGATTTGCCCAAATGTGCCTTGGGACACACTAAAAGTCTTGAGGATCAGTCATACTCCAAGTTATCAATCTGAAACGTTGCACATACACTGATGCCATATTGTGGGCACTATCTGAATTACAACCAGAGTGATGACTATAACAGTGACCTTTCTCTTGCATTTCGAAGATGGTGGAAAAAAACAGAGGTTGGCTATTTCTTTGTATTTTCTTCTACCAGATCTATTGTGTTATATTCTCCTACATTCAATTCACATTTCCACAACCTTCAAAGTGTTTCCTTTCAAATGGTACCAAGAATATGCATATCCTTGCTTCAGGGCCTGAACTACAGGCAGATAGATTTGGGTTTGTCATTTTGGCGAAAATGCAATGAAGGGGGCTATCCCTAAGAAGGGACACTAATAAAAAAGAATCGATCTGACTCCAGAGTACAGGCCTCAGTGTAACGCTCATTCCATCAACGATAAACACAAATCTGACCATCACCCCTGGTGAGACAAAACCGTGACTAGTCAGTGAAGAGCACTTTTTACCAGTCCTGTCTGGTCCAGCGACGGTGGGTTTGTGCCCATAGGCGACGTTGTTGCCGGTGATGTCTGTCTTACAACAGGCCTACAAGCCCTCAGTCCAGACTCTCTCAGCCTATTGGGGACAGTCTGAGCACTGATGGAGGTGTAACTCGGGCAGTTATGGATGCCATCCTGTACCTGTCAGCAGGTGTGATGTTTGGATGTACAGATCCTGTGCAGGTGTTGTTACACGTGGTCTGGCACTGCGAGGACGATCAGCTGTCCATCCTGTAGCCCTGTCTTAGGCGTCTCACAGTACGGACATTGCAATTCATTGCCCTGGCCACATCGGTAGTCCTCATGCCTCCTAGCAGCATGTCTAAGGCACGTTCATGCAGATGAGCAGGGACCCTGGGCATCTTTCTTTTGGGTTTTTTCAGAGTAAGTAGAAAGGCCTCTTGAGTGTCCTAAGTTTTCATAACTGTGACCTTAATTGCATACCGTCTGAAAGCTGTTAGTCTTAACGACCGTTCTACAGGTGCTTGTTCATTAATTGTTTATGGTTCATTGAACAAGCATGGGAAACAGTGTTTAAACCCTTTACAATGAAAATATGGAGTTTTACTAATTATCTTTGAAAGACAAGGTCGTTTCTTTTTTTGCAGAGTGTATATTTTCACACATTATCATCTGATCCACAAAGTCATTTTCTGAATGACAGTCAAGTGATGAACAGATGTTTTGATAGCAAATGCAATGCAACAACAGCCCAAGTGCTGGAAAAAAACAGATTCCCGAGAAATGTCCATTCGTGAAGACAATTGTACCTGGATCCACCTTGAATCTAATATCCCTAGAGAATTGAGGTTGATCACCTGTTGATGTCTGCTTGCTTTACAGCAGGGTCTCGTTAGATTTAACAGAGAAAGCATCAATGTAATGTGTTCAGATGTGTGTGTGCCTCGGATTGGACACCAAGTATAGTGTGTGCAATTGTGTAAGATAGACTATTGCACAAAATTATTCCTATTAATTATTTTGGATATAACGTCAAAAAAAATCTAAGCCTACGAGACACATTTTACAATACGATCTAGTACTGAAATGACATGACAAATAATTTGTCTTCTATATGACACCTGCAATTTGAAACAATGCAAGGGGTTTGAAGTAGTCTACTCAAACTACATTTTGGAGCTCAGAAATTCAAGTACTGGAATAGGTCTGCCTTGAAACTCAGAACGTTTCCTCAATTTGGTGCTTGAATAGTTCTTATAATTATTGTAGCCAATTCCCGCCACCTTATAATAGTATGAGATTACATTTTTTTCAGTTTTTGTGAGAGAATGATGCTGTGATTCAAAAGGTGACATCAAGGCTACCGCTATCCATGTGTCCCTGAGTCAGCAATATAGGCTACAGAAAAATCGGCATTCATGCATCCAATCTAAGTCAGGCAATGTCCAAATTATTCTCACATATTTTTGAATGTAATAATAATTCAATACCAATATAATGGCAAGGTCTACCTTTTCTTTAAATGATTCTTAAAGTGGTAATGGCCTACTTTTAAAAAATATATCATTTTGTAATCTTATTTTTTTTATGTGTGGGGGGGAGGGTTATATATTAGGTCCTACATGTACAATTGTATAATTTGATTAATTAACCCTTAGCGCTAACACTGCGTCATTCACACAGGCTGTAGTAATGCCGGCACAAACTCTACAGAGTCAGAAAGTACCGGTTGCATACTGTGGTCCTGTCAGATTTAATAACACGCTTTCATGCCAGGCTGGATTAGTCCAGCTGACTTAGTAGACACCTCATGTTGAGAATGTGAACGCTATTTCTAGGCAGTAGTTTAAATCTTAGTGTGTGGAGGAAGTCAGCACTGAATTGTAAACATGACTGATCATATTATTACTTAATTGAATTGTTGTTGTTCACATTTGTTCATGATATACTGAGATATGATTATCCCAGTGAGGGTTTCTGCTGCACCTACATTAACTATTGTACTTCAAGATACACTGAGAGCACAAAACATTCGGGAACACCTTCCTAATTTTGATTTGCACACCCTTTTGCCCTCAGAACAGCCTCATTCGTCGGGGCATTGACTACAAGGTGTCGGGCGTTCCACAGGGATGCTTGCCCATGTTGACTCCAATGCCTCCCACAGTTGTCAAATTGGCTGGAAGTCCTTTGGGTGGTGGACCATTCTTGATACACACGGGAAACTGTTGAGCCTGAAAAACCCAGTAGCGTTGCAGTTCTTGACACACTCAAACTGGTGCGCCTGGCACGTACTACCATACCCGTTCAATGGCACTTAAATTTTTTGTCTGGCCCATTCACCCTCTGAATGGTACACTTACACAACCCATTTCTCAATTGTCTCAAGCCTTAAAAATAATTTAACCTTTTTCCTCCCCTTCATCTACACTGATGAAGTAGATTTAGTAAGTGACGTCAATAAGGGATCATAGCTTTCACCTGGATTCACCTAGTCAGTCTATGTCATGGAAGTGTATAGCCACACATACTGTAGGGTATATATACACTATTTCAGTATTATAAAAAATATGACTGCATGAATGATTGATTTGGTCTTCAGTATAATAGGGCCGGGGGCAGATTCAGGAGGTGTTGAGGAACTATAGATCCACATGAGGAACAGATAGACACGCAGAGCAGGGGTGTTATACCTGAACAATGACAGGGCTGCCAGCTCTAATCCTCAAACTGATTTCAGATGAGAAAACAACCACATACACACGCACTCACACACACACTTTCAGAACACACCGCCCCCAAGCCTAAAACTCCACAGCGCTGAGAGAAGTCTATACCTCTCTACTCACGTCCCAATTACCAAGAAGTCCCTCTCCTGAAACCCAGAGCGCTCCCAGAATCCACATCATCATCCCACGTGGCGTCATTAAAGCCAACCAAACCGCCTCAGTGATTCATATCTGATTTTCCTTATACACTACATGCGCTTGGTTGCTTTTCTCTTGCTCTCTCTGTTTCTCTCACCTTTCCCTTCCACATGTCTCGCTCTTCTCTCACTCTACCTCTCTCCTCAGATGATGTAGTTGGATCATTCTTTCTCTACACCCTCCCCTCCTCGTGCTCTTTGACACGTTCTCTCGCCCCCTCTTCCGCCTCTCTCTCTTCCACCTGGCTCTGTTGCTGTGAGCAACCCCTGATAGTGTTTGTTGTTTAACCTGTTAGGAATGAACACAGTGTTGCCAGTTACAGCCTCTCACTGGGTCCTCATTTATGTGCTCGTTGTCAGAGATACCCAGAAAGATTTACACTGGGTTCCAGAGCCAACGGCACATGGTATCACATAAACTGATTTGATTTGTTGGAAACATTACTAAATAACAGGTGAAAAAATATACAAATATATATAATACAGTTCTATTGTATAAGTGACAGTTCCTATCACTAACTGCTTTCAATATCCCCACATTGTGATGAACCCATGGTTGCTAATACAATTCTAACTAAACCCTTACACTCTTAGAAAAAATATAAACTAAGTAAAACTCTGTGGTGCAGCAGTAAGTCGTTGACTTTAGTAGCCTACAATCAGTTGGAATACCTGGTTCGGAACCAAAAAGTGTTCTACCTGGATCCAAAAATAGTTATCCTATGGGGACAACCGAATAACCCTTTTAGGTTCTAGCAGCTTTTTTTTTAAGAGTGGAGATTTCTGAACTGGCCCCTCTGAGACAAACGTTGGAGAAGTGTTTATGTCTGAGTGAAGGGTGTGTATTTTTCATTTACTAAAAACTTTTGAGGTGTATCACATACATGCTGTGATTCTCTCTATCAACCCCACTGGTAATACATAGTGATGGGAAACTGAGGCTTTCTAAAGACAATGTGCTCACTTAATTGTACTGAAAAATATTTCATTATTCAGAGCATAATTATTTGTTCACAATGCACATTAGGCACATCTGCTGGTCAGCCATAAATAGCAGCGTTTGATTATCAGAGACGTTTTTCTCCACTGTTTTAAGCAAAACTGTTGTTGGCTTTAATAGCCTAAAATCAGTTGGAATACCAGGTTCGCAGCTTACATCATGCAACCTTATTTTGCATTCAAGTTGAATATATATCAAAAACTGAAGCATTATATAGGATGCTTAAGACATAAGCTTATTATACTATACTAAATAAAACAAAATATTTGAACAACAGTGCAGAAAGTGTCATGTCACATCAAAAAATCTAAATGTTGTGCTTTCATAGCGAATCGACCACATACCATCATTTCCCTGAATGTTCCATAGTTCCCTACTCTACCTGCTAAGCTACCTGTCAGGTGAAACTTTTTGAACAACATCCTAACTATATTTGTAATGTACGGTGTGCAGTAGAGGTCAGTGTTTGAAAGCAGCTTGGAATTGAAGAAAGCACCAGCACCACAGCAAAATCTGTGGGATCTTGCATTTTGTAACACACAGTTTGAAAAAACATGTGATCAAAAGAAGCTTCGGACGTCATTGATGACATACTTCTGAAAAGCGATACACACATCTGCACACTGCTTTGAAGTTAGCTGCGTAGCGATTTCGACGCATACCTCGGAGCTCTGGTATCAAACGTAACATCACTAGTAATACACACAGGAGCAGAACCAACAGCTTTTTTGTCCAGTGCTCACAGTTTAATTAGCCAGTTAACCCAATCAGTCAACTGAAACACTAATTAACTGTAAAGGACCTAAGTCCCTTCAACTCTCCAAACAGATACATTTAATACAGTGAGGGATAATTCACAACTTCCTAAACTCCAGTTAATACTGCACTGACACCAATATTCAGATGTACACACAAACATTCTCTCTGGTGCGACGGTTTTTGTGGACACATTCATCTCTGCCTAGTAACCTGAGTGACTCGTGTCTCCCGGCCAGTGTCTGTATCTTACCTGGATCCAGGGCCATCTGTCGTTCTCGGCAGCCGTCCAGGCGTTGACCAGGCCCTTCTTGTTGAGCCGGGCAAAGTAGGGGTACCATTTCTGCAGGCCAAACAGAGCACGGTGGGTGGACGAGGCTGTTATCTGCTGGTTGGAGATGATACCCCCCTCCATGCCCAGTGATCCAGAGCATTCTGAGAGGACAGACATAGGTATGAGGTTAGACGAGGGATGAAATATGAATGCAACCATACTTTTCACACATATCTGTCCAGTGAGTTACAGACATACAGGTTGCATATAGTAATAAGACAGATATGTATAGCTGTGTACCAAAGGGGCAGCATTCTTTCTTCATCAGACTAATCTCAGCATCCACAGTCCCGTTCTCTACAACACTGTTGCTTTTCATTGTTCCTTCCTCTGTCCATGATTTTCTGTTGTAGTCCATCTCTGTCTCAGAGATGAACAAGATGTATTCCTTGGTTGGGCTCCCCTCCGCTACATCAGGCAGAGTCTCAGTCATTGACACTGTGTCTTTTCCTCCGCTAACTGAAATTGTATCTTTATTGCTGCTCTCTCTCACGGATATCCTGTCCTTGATGTCGTTAAGAGACAGGTCACTTTGACTCGTGTTCGTCAAACTTTTGTCGCTGCTCCGGTTCATAGCCAAGACATCCTCAAAGTTTCCACTATGCCACAGCCCTCTCTCATCATAGCCCTTCATTACAGGGCCATCCACATGCACAGGAGCCATGGGTCTTTTCTCCAAGTCCTCCACCAAAAAGAGGGCCCTCAAACTGGCTCCAAAGGAGCTCCGACTATTCTGTCTGGACAGCATAATCAACACAGTCAACAGACTGCAACATAGTTTTTACCTTCAAGGCTGCAGAGCTAAAGTGGAGAGGCATGACACAAATACAGCTCTAATGAAATCATCCAAAGTGTTAAAATCCTTTTCAGAGCACTCAGCTTTTTTCCAGGCCTTATTTCTTCCTACTTAGGAACTGCTAAGCAGCATCTTCAGTTACAATAGCAGCCTTTTAACAGCCACATTTGTGGATTTACAACTCTGCCAATGCCTTCAAAGATAAATGGCTTCTTGTGCTGAACTTGGAGTGCTTATTTTTGTTGTGCCCCCGCTATAATGTGCACCTTGTCAATGGTGTAATTTACCATAATCAAACAATTTCTAGAAAGTCTCATTATAAAGAGAGTTAGATATGTCACATGCCCATTCCAGTGAGTAACTGTGTGCCAAGATATGCCAAATTCTGGCTGCTCTTCCATCAGTATTTTAAGTGGATGCATTAACAACAATTGTTTCGATAGCTGCACAACAGCCCTCAAATGGCAGGTGTTTAGCACCTACTATCCTAGATAATACTTTGAATAATAGCTAGTCTGTGTGCAAACACATCTGGTTTGCTCTCAAATCACACAACAGTTTATTAGATTTCACCTACCCCACGCTGTAGTCAATTAGAGTGATATCTGATATCCATGGGACTGGAATGATTTGGAATGACCATGTAGCAATAATAACTGTCCGTTTTTGGATACATTGGTGCTATCTGGAGAAAAACAGTTGTGCTATAGACATGAGTCTTCTTTAACTTCAGCTCTACAACAAATGATGGACACTTTATAAAGTCAATGCCAGTAGATAATAGGAGATGGACAATCTTCTGACTTATCATATTGAATAAAAACCAAAATCTCATTCTCTTTTCAAAATAGACCAATTCAATGTGGTGCATCTCAACCATTCTGTCCCGGTGTTTCAGGTTAAGAGGACCACTGAGGACTTGAAGAGGTAAAATGGGGCAGCTTCCTCTTCCACAGCCTCCTCTGTATCCACCTTTGCACTAACTATTTTGACTCATCACATACGCTGCTGCTACCACTTATTATCTATCCCATTGCCTAGTCACTTCACCCCTACCCGCCTGTACATATCTACCTCAATTACCTCATACCCCTGCACATCAACTCTGTATGGGTACCCCGTGTTATTGTTACTCGTTGTGTATGTATTCCTCTTATTCCTCGTGATATATCTATCTATTATTTTTCCCTTTTTCTCTCTGCAATGTTGGAAAGGGCCTGTAAGTAAGAATTTCACTGTTAGTCTTCACCTGTTGGTTACGAAGCATGTGACAAATAAAATTAGATTTGAATGCCATTAGAGTGTTTTGCTCAGTGGGGCATTAACAAGGCTGTTATGACACTGCTTTGCAAAGCATATTTTAGGCCTCTGTAAACAATATCCTTGAGCGTTCCCAACTAACACCCTGGTTGGGCAAAAACACTGCTGAGTAGCTAACTATGGCACTATCCTTAGGTGAACAAACCAGCATGTCGTTGAGCTAGGCTCAAGCATAAAGGTGTCTTGTGCTTTCAGACCTGCTTCGTATGCTTAGTTTGTAATGAGTACTTTCCATCAGGCACCCACTTCACATAACTGCATATAATTACGGACAAGTATTTCTTTAACTGACATAGCACTTCTGATTGAGGATGAATTTGTAAACCTGGGTAAGTTAAAAGCTAGCAACGACTAAGCATCCCCTAAACACCCACCCCTCTCTGGCTAACACATATGTTTTCATGCAGGCATGACCAACATGAACATGACAAGGACTTGGGAGAAACCACACTTAAACGTTTGGAAGTCACAGGGTTAAAACTATTGTTGCCTGGGTGGCTAATAACAAAGAAACATTGAGGAGTGATTTCATTTACAGTCCATTGTTATAATATTGTTTTAATTTGTACTATTTGTACTAAGTTTTCCAGCTTTTTTCATTCAACATATGAGGTTAACCTCCTTCTTATAGATCGTTGGCAATGCAATTATGTGAAGTGGGAGGTTTTAGTGGCATAAGGCCAAGGCTCTGCGTCTGTCCTCGTGCTTCTGGACCTTAGTGCTGCTATTGATACCATCGACCACCACATTCTTTTGGAGAGATTGGAAACCCAAATTGGTCTACACGGACAAGTTCTGGCCTGGTTTAGATCTTATCTGTCGGCAAGATATCAGTTTGTCTCTGTGAATGGTTTGTGAATGGTTTGTCCTCTGGCAAATCAACTGTACATTTCGGTGTTCCTCAAGGTTCCGTTTTATGACCACTTTTGTTTTCACTATATATTTTACCTCTTGGGGATGTCATTTAAAAACATAATGTTAACTTTCACTGCTATGCGGATGACACACAGCTGTACCTTTCGAGGAAACATGGTGAAGCCCCAAAATTGCCCTCGCTGGAAGCCTGTGTTTCAGACATAAGGAAGTGGATGACTGCTAACTTTTAACCTCGGACAAAGCAGAGATGCTTGTTCTAGGTCCCAAGAAACAAAGAGATCTTCTGTTGAATCTCACAATTAATCTTGATGGTTGTACAGTCGTCTCAAATATAACTGTGAAGGATCTTCGCGTTACTCTGGACTCTGATCTCTCTTTTGACAAACATATCAAGACTGTTTCAAGGACAGATTTTTTCCATCTACGTAACATTGCAAAATTCAGAAATGTTCTGTCCAAAAATGAGGCAGAAAAATTAATCCATGCTTTTGTCACTTCTAGATTAGACTATTGCAATGCTCTACTTTCCGGCTACCTGGATAAAGCACTAAATAAACTTCAGTTAGTGCTAAATACGGTTGCTAGAAGCCTGACTAGAACCCAAAAATTGTATCATATTACTCCAGTGCTAGTCTCTCTACACTTGCTTCCTGTTAAGGCAAGGGCTGATTTCAAGGTTTTACTGCTAACCTACAAAGCATTACATGGGCTTGCTCCTACCTATCTTTCCGATTTGGTCCTGTCGTACATACCTACATGTACGCTACGGTCACAAGACGCATGCCTCCTAATTGTCCCTAGAATTTCTAAGCAAACAGCTGGAGGCAGGGCTTTCCCCTATAGAGCTCCATTTTTATGGAATGGTCTGCCTACCCATGTGAGAGACGTAGACTCGGTCTCAACCTTTAAGTCTTTATTGAAGACTTATCTCTTCAGTGGGTCCTATGATTGAGTGTAGTCAGGCCCAGGAGTGTGAATGTGAACGGAATGGCACTGGAGCAACAAAACACACTTGCTGTCTCTGCCTGGTCGGTTCCCCTCTCTCCACTGGGATTCTCTGCCTCTAACCCTATTACAGGGGCTGAGTCACTGGCTTACTGGTGCTCCTCCATGTCATCCCTAGGAGGGTGCGTCACTTGAGTGGGTCTTCCTGTCTGGGTTGGCACCTCCCCCCCCCCTTGGGTTGTGCCATGGCAGAGATCTTTGTGGGCTATACTCAGCCTTGTCTCAGGATGGTTAATTGGTGGTTGAAGATATCCCTCTAGTGGTTTGGGGGCTGTGCTTTGGAAAAGTGTGTGGGGTTATATCCTGCCTGTTTTGCCCCATCATCGGATGGGGCCACAGTGTCTCCTGACCCCTCCTGTCTCAGCCTCCAGTATTTTTGCTGCAGTGTTTTATGTGTCAGGGGGCTAGGGTCAGTCTGTTATATCTTGAGTATTTCTCCTGTCTTATCCGGTGTCCTGTGTGAATTTAAATATGCTCTCTCTTTCTCTCTTTCTTTCTCTCTTGGAGGACCTGAGCCCTAGGACCATGCCTCAGGAGTACCTGCTATGATGACTCCTTGCTGTCCCCAGTCCAACTGACCATTCTGCTGATCCAGTTTCAAATGTTCAGCCAGCGGCTATGGAACCCTGACCTGTTCACCAGACGTGCTACCTGTCCCAGACCTGCTGTTTTCAACTCTCTAGAGGCAGCAGGAGCGGTAGAGATACTCTCAATGATCGGCTATGAAAAGCTAACTGACATTTACTCCTGAGGTGCTGACCTGTTGTACCCTCGACAAATACTGTGATTATTATTATTTGACCATGCTGGTCATCTATCAACATTTGAACATATTGGCTATGTTCTGTTATAATCTCCAGCCAGAAGAGGACTGGCCACCCCTCTAGGTTTCTTCCTAGGTTTTGGCCTTTATAGGGAGTTTTTCCTAGGCACCGTGCTTCTACAACTGCATTGCTTGCTGTTTGGGGTTTTAGGCTGGGTTTCTGTACAGCACTTTGAGATATCAGCTGATGTAAGAAGGGCTATATAAATACAGTTGATTTGATTTGTATTGCACTCATCCTCAAACATCTGAGAAGACAGTACATTATGTACAATATGATCATATCTCTCTACTTGCTGTGTATTAGTTGTACTTTGTTCAGAACTTCACCTGGCCTGCCAGAAGGTCAATTCATTGTAAGAGCAGATATGAGTATAGTGGCAAGTCTCCCCAAAAGGCCTTTGTGCTTGCTTAAGTCTGGAATCTCAACCTACGTCTTTGCTCTTGTCAGCTTTGCCTGGTCCTCTGCTTCTACTAACAGAAATATATTGATGGAAAAAGGGTTTTATGTTTCAAAATAACCCAACTTTCTTTGGGGAGAAGAAATATATTTGCTGTCTTATCAAACATTAGTATTAAAGTGATGGCTAAGCATTACCATAGTAACATTGTGTTGACATATAATCCCAATTCCATTTTCAGGTTGGCAATGAATACTAATGTTTACCAAAGGCTGCCTTCCCGTGGTACTTGGCAGAAACCATCTAAATCGCGTTATGCCAGACCAGAGAATATAATACAATTTTGTATTTTTCTTCATCCTTTTCATTCCTCAATCAAAATACGGTTTGGGCAGAATCAAAGAAAAGCACATCACAGGATAGACTTATGACACCTACTGTATTTTCATTATGAGTTTTCACAAGGATTCTTTTCCGGAGCTGTGTTCCTGACTCAGAGTTCAATAATGTCAAAACAATATGCCTTGTTTTTTTTCTTGTCACTCTCTTTATTTTGTTATTTCATCTTCACTACAAAATAACTTGTTTTATAAGGCTTATTTCTTTCATTATTGAATTTCGGACTTTTCCTACTCTGATTTCCCCTCATTGTACGACTTAATATCGCACCTGGATTTTTTTTATTAGTCCTAATGTATAGCTGATATGAGTTCCATGCAATGTAATCACCATAAATCGAATTTAAATGCCATTTCAAAACCGGATATCAGAGTCAGTTTTGTGGCCACAGATGCACAATCGAACTTATCTAATGTTTTGATTATAATAGGACACTTTGTCATATCTGACATTAAATATTGTAAGGTATACTGTCTGTTTGTCATGAGAAAAATCTGTGCAACCATTTATCAAAACCATATCGTTCATTTGTGTGATATTTTCAAAGTACAACGGTAAATTGGTGTGATGCACGATGCAAACTACACTATATATACACACAAGAATGTGGATTCAGCTATTTCAGCCACACCCGTTGCTTACAGGTGTATAATATCGAGCACACAGCCATGAAATCTCCATAGAGAAACATTGGCAGTAGAATGGCCTTACAGTAACTGTCAACGTGGCTCCGTCGTAGGATGCCACTTTTCGAACAAGTCAGTTTGTCATTTTTCAACCATGCTAGAGCTGCCCCGGTTAAATATAAGAGCTGTTTTTGTGAAGTCAAAACGTCTAGTAGCAACAATGGCTCAGCTGCGAAGTGGTTGGACACAAAAGCTCACAGAACGGGACCACTGAGTGCTGAAGCTAAGCGCGTACAAATCGTCTATCCTCGGTAGCAAGTGTTGCAACCAAGTTCCAAACTGCCTCTGGAAGCAATGTCAGTACAATAACTGTTCGTCGGGAGCTTCATGAAATGGGTTTCTATGGCCGAGCAGCCGCACACAAGTCTAAGATCACCATGTGCAATGCCAAGCGTCAGCTGGAGTGGTGTGAAGCTCGCCGCCATTGGACTCTGAAGCAGTGGCAGTCCGACAGACGAATCTGGGTTTGGCCAGGAGAACGCTACCTGCCCAAAAGCATAGTGCCAACTGTAAAGCTTGATGGAGGATGAATAATGGTCTAGGGCTGTTTTTTATTGTCCAGGCTCCTTAGTTCAAGTGAATGGAAATCTTAACGCTACAACATACAATCAAATTCTAGACAATTCTGTAATTCAAACTTTGTGGCAGGTCCTTTCCTGTTTCAGCATTACAATGCCTATGTGCATAAAGCGAGGTCCATACAGAAATTGTTTGTTGAGATCGGTGTGGAAGAACTTGACTGGCCTGAACAGAGCCCTGACCTCAACCCCTTCGAACACCTTTGGGATAAATTGGAATGCCGACTGCGAGCCAGGCCTAATTGCCCAACATTAGTGCCCGACCTCACTAATGCTCTTGTGGCTGAATGTAAGCAAGCAATGCCCACAGCAATGTTCCAACATCTAGTGGAAAGCATTCCCAGAAGAGTAGAGGCTGTTATAGCAGCAAACGGGGGACCAACTCCATATTAATGCCCATGATTTTGGAATGAGATGTTCAACGAGCAGGTGTCCACATACTGTCATATAGTGTATCTTCCTGACTAAACGTAGTTTAACAGCTGTAAACATAAACTCTCTCACTAGCTATCTATTGCGCTCTCTTACCACACACACGATCACTCAATCAAGGACATTCAATTTGTTTTGAAAGGGGTACGTATGTAAAACACGCTTGTCAGGGAATCTCTGGCAGCATCATGTACAATTAACCATGTCCTTATCATATAATGCCTGTCCAGAAAACTAGTTCAGTTTACCTCCCCACCCCACTCCCCAACTGTATTGCCAGGGAAGCCATTCTTTCACACTGAAAAACACTAGCAAATGCTCTAACACTTTATCAATCCTGTAGAAGCAACACTATAACAACGCTAACGCAACTCTGTGACAATGATCTCCTTGTCGGGATGAAGGCGCATCTTTAATGAGCTGTCTGTCAGCCGTGCATCTGTCAGAGCAGAGCAGCTGTGGCTGCCAGCCCTAGGCCTCGGCCTGCTGCCCCCTGTGCATACATCCGCCCCTCCGACAGCACACATCACTAATGCCACCGTCGCTATCATGTGACAGCTGAATCCATCTCCCACAAGGCCAACCTACAGCAGCAACTAATTAGAGCCACACTGAAATTAAAGTAACTGCACCAATACTCAGGAGAAGAAAGACTGGAGGAATGGGGAGAGAATAGCAAACACATTCTGATATGTGGATTCGTAAAAAGAAAAATTGCACACAAACAGAATTAAGTTTTACTCATTTACTGTGAATACCCACTGACTTGATGCACGCACACACAGCAACACACACACCTAGGCATGCACACACACACACACACACCATAACAGTGGGCATTCACTAGCGTGATTAAATCCCGACTGAACTCTCACCAATCCTCAAGGCAGTCCTTTAACTCACTTACACTCATTTAGCTTGAGATAAACCACCCCTGGCCCTATTGAATGACACACTCAAGACATCCTCCAAAATATCTATAGGCAGTAACAGTTGCTTGGTGATATAGCTATTAGCCTGAGGCGACACAGAGACAATCACAGTAGGGTGCTAACAGTGAGAGGAAACCGGACCCAATATCCAGAAATGGCCTAACTAACGAACAAGGTTTCTTTTTGCCAACAAGCTCCAAGGTTTGGAAAAACAAGCCACTTTTGAAGATGATGAGAGGCAGTGAGCAGTCCTCTCATTCTGTGCAGCCTTGGAAATAATCAAATAGCCATCTAGAGTAGGCTACTTTCTCTCTCCTCCACACAGCTCTCAGACTAACATTTAGTAGGTCTTTGTCTACCTCCAGTCTTCGTCTGATCTTCCGTTTTCATCCGAATCAAAGACAGGGTTTGCACTCAATGAAAGCTGCCTTGGTCGGGTTGAAGGGATACATTGCCCCATGACATTGGCATGAGTAAATGTGTCCTGTCAAATCTCAGACAAGTATCACTGTTCATTTCCAATAATTACTTTTCAACAGATGAAGATTGCCTGATAGATTTAGAATAACAAGCCCTTGAGTTTTGCCCCCGATTCATGGATTGGTATATTCACATGCATGATATGTATTTCAAACAGTTTGTTATGGATTTCCTTGCAGCATGCTTCACAATCACAGGAGGTTGGTGGCACCTTAATTGGGGAGAACGGGCTTGTGACAATGGCTGGAGTGGAATGGCATCAAATGCATGAAAAACATGTTTCCATGTGTTTGATGCTATTCCATTTGCGCCGTTCAGGCCATTATTATGAGTCGTTCTCCCCTCAGCAGCCTCCTTTGTATCACAATACCAGAATTGTTCAGGACTTGACATAGTATCAGATGGTCAATTCGAACTTTCCATGGATTTCCATGATCTGTGTTTTATGAAACAGTTCACAGGCATGGTTTGTTTGAGTTTTCTACTGCCAACCATTGTTCAGATGAAATATCTTTAGCAACAATTACAATTAGTTGTGGACAAGAACAATGTTCTACAACACAAATGTTATTGCTCCATAGAAATTGTTCGGACATTGAAAATGTCATGACGATAAGGTAAAAAAGACAACCTTCACACTTGAGGCCTTTACAAAATAGAAAACATAAGGACATTATGATGATTTTCTGGAGCATATCTAGATTAAATTGTTTACAGACTGTAAATGCGGAGGCACTTTGTAGTGATATTTCTCTCTGTTGGAAAAGGACTCTGCTATCTGGCATGTGCAGACTTCAATTAATCCCTCAAACAACTTTCTTCACAGCAATGGCTGTGGTGAAGCACAGAAGCCAGTTTGAAAAACAGTTCAAGGCTCCCAACCCTTGCCTGATTAAAAAAGTAATTTTGTCTGCTCCTGAATCAGTGCGTAATCATTCCCACCCCCAAAAAATACAGATCTGAAATCAGAACTGAGCTCTGAATGCGTCAAAAAGACCAAACATTGCTGGTGGAAATGGTATCCACTGTGGTGCCATATTTCCAATATTGATGCTTATCAAATAAGTGGATAATCATCTCTGAACTCAAAACTGTGGTTGCATAACTGTGTTCTGATAACTGATATGAAGGGGTTGCTATAAATAAGCAATGCTAAGGGGGATATGCTGGAAAATTGTTAATGAGTGACTTCACTTATTTGACTCACCACAAAATAAGAGACAGGAAATGAAGGAAATTCTTAGTCTTCTTCCAGGAAAGCATGAACTATGCTTCAGTATGCATTTCTGGGAAAAACTTTGTCATCATTGTTTTTGGTGAGTGGTTTATCCATGTGTTGGTTGTGATGTCATGGCAAGATGTTTCAAACTAAAGCCCAAACATTTCTCATAGCCACACATTGTGAAGTGACGTAGTTTATGATCATACTGTAAGATATGGATCCAATATGAGACAATAATAGAAGATTGCACTCTACAGGTAAATTATAGCACAAGAACCGATTATACATAAATGTGTGTGGACTTATCGTTTTCAACAACAACTTTAATACTAAACCACCGCAGCTGTACTTGACTGCATATTGTACATTCTCTGGCAACATCTTTTCCTTCTCTTTTACAAAATCTCTGCTAGACGGTGCCACAAGTTGCTCCAATGTCTGAGTTATAAAATATTCAGTTCAGCTCCCACCGGGCTACTCAAAACTAGCACATTGCTGTAACTATACGAGATTGTGCCTGTCCCTACACAGGGACTATGTCTGGTGATGTCTGGGTAAGGTTAAGAATATGTATGCATGTGTGTGTGTCTCTTGCAACATCTTCCTCATTGATTGTCTGTCTGCAATCATGTAGAAGCTTTTGTCAAAGTCAGTCTCATCTTGAACAACCCTGAATCCTGACAACAATCTCCACAGCACACAGACAAAGACGCTTGGGGATTTAGATACAGAAAGATGGATAGAGAGGTGGAGATGGAACGATCCCATTACCTAAAGCCCTCACAAAATGAAAGAATGCTCTTGCCCTGTTTGCCAGCACTAGCTACCAACGTCATCAGTTGTACGCAGAAGAGCCAGGCAAGGGTGATCATGAAAGACACAGCACTTACTGTATTGGCAGTTCCTTCCCATGTACTCCCCAGGGCATTCACAAGAGTAATTGGCAACCAGATCTGTGCAGATGCCCCCATTTTTACACGGTTCTTTCTCGCATTCGTTAACATCTGCAAGAGCCAAGAAAACAGAAAAGAGGCACATTAACTTCTTTGAAGCACACATGTTGGCAATTAGCAGGACATCATTCTCATTAGCATGCATTGGTGGGGAGTATGCATTGAATTTGCTCCATTTGTTAGCTGATTCTGCCTCCCACAAGATGCTTTCACAGAGACAGACGGGCTGGTTCCCTGAATCTAATAAATCAAATGGTTTCCTGGGATCGACCATTAATGCTACACACCAATTTAGGTTTGAGACTCTCAACAAACACATATAGCAGGCTGCTAAACCAATCCTTGTGTAGAGATTAGCAATGCAATGTAAAGAAAGTAGGTTACAATAAGTTAAAGGAATTTAAGGAATGTATGCATCTTCAACAGTGATAAAAGTCGGTTATCTTGTTCTTTTGAGGCAGATCGAAGTCAGCAAACTGTGTTTTCTTTTCGAAAATCAACATTGGTCCACAGTCTCGGTTTTCTATGTCTGGAATCTGTTACGGGCGTTGTTTAGTGTATGGGGCCAAGTCCTGCTAAGAATAACATGTGTCCTGTGATAGTACAGTATATCTCACAAAGGAACCTACTTTATGACATTCTGTCAGCCTCATGAACACAAGTATAAGGTTGCATATGATTTTGAGAAGAACCATAACTTGGCATGAATGAAATTTGGCAATATACCCATTATTCCCCCCTCTAGTAAAGTGAGTACTAAGACACTTAATCCCACTCTAAAGCATGCCCCTACTCTTCAGAGAATATACACACTGACTTCCTGAATATGGAACATACTCTGCAAGCTTAAGAACTCAAATATGATTAAAATATAAGCCTGTCTGGATGCTTTGTCTTTCTGAGATGTTGTCTTCAACATCTTAAGTGCAGGATCCAACATATCCATAATCACACACATTACCTCAAATCAGCTGATGGCATTTGTCCAAGTCCACAGCACACAGCATACAATCAAAACTCCAAATTAGGATCTTCTGTCTATTTCTCAATGTTAGCAGCATGACTGTTGAAAGACGCATGCAATACTGCGTTCTGAAAGTTGAGGAACTTTACAACCACATAGGTAAGCCCTGTGTCCATTGTGGTATGTAATGTTTTCATGTGCTACCTTGACAATGTTCCAGACATCATATAGGCAAACTTGCCATATATCCACCGTTATTTTTAAGGAGCACATGGAGGAATACAAAGTTTATGATGACTATTTCTGTACATTGGTGTGGCTCTCTGCAAAATCACCAGATGTTTTGGAAGCAAAACATTACTGAACAATAACGCGCCAATGTAAACTGAGAATTTTGGATATAAATATGAACTTTATCAAACAAAACATACGTATTGTATAACATGAAGTCCTATGAGTACCATCTGTTGAAGATCCTCAAAGGTTAGTGATTAATTTGATCTCTATTTCTGCTTTTTGGCTGGAAAACGGATGTGTGTTTGTGTGACTAGTCTCTGACTTAACATAATCATATGTTATGCTTTCTCTGTAAAGTATTTTTGAAATCGGTCACGATGGGTAGATTAAGAAGATTTTAAGAGGTGACATACTCCCCTCTTTAAATTTTGGGAATGAGGAAGGGATGGAGAGACATGAAACAGACCTGACTGCTCAGACTTCTAAGAGCTGAACTGCCAGAGCTGAGACACATAGTAGAGTATGGGTTGATACACCTCAAATAGGCACAAGATATTGACACCAACCATCTCAGATTGTTTTAAAATCATTTCTTTAGACTAGCAATGCTGCGAAATTATTTTGTTGCAGTATAATTTGATTTCTGAGAAATTAATCTAATTGATTGCACCCACATTGGTAATTTGAATTGATAGGATTCATATAATTTAAAATAAATACAGTACCCAGCATCACATTTGGAACAAATGTTTTTCTACCAATGAGTAGGACATGAGGAATCCCAAAATAAATTAAAAAGCCACCAATGGACCCCCGAGACCCCATGCCAACCTAAACCAACAACCGGTATACAGTATCAGTTTTCTATGTCTGACAAGTAGTATGGAGATGGGGTTTGAATTATTGTTCTTCATACTATGTAATATATTCCCAGCAAATTTGGTGATGTTTCTTTTTACCTTGTTCAGAGAAATGAGTCATTGAAGATTTTAGGTTTATGTCACATAATACATCCTGGTATAACCAGGTTCTGAACACTAGATTGGGCTGTTCCTGCTATTAGGTAGGAAGAGTGTCAAGATTTCCCCCCCTCAACGTTAAAGGGATAGTTCACCCAAATTACATATTGGTTTCTATACGTAGACTTGGGACAAGTTATGACAGCAATCCATGGCCACTGTTTCAAATGCGTGGCACAAATCCAATGTAACGGTACCTATATTAGCATTAGCATTAGCATTATTCGCATTTTGGGTTCATGTCATTATAAAGTATAGAAAGATTGATTAACTCAATTAAGTTAAATAATATAATTTGGACATGAAGTGTAAACATGCTAATATAGGTATCATTGACTTGCATTGGATTTGTACCAAAAATGCTAAAAAGTTAGGATTTGAAACTGTAACCAGGTAAACAAAACCAAAGCATGCATTGGTATCCACAGACTGCTTATAGGGTAAGGAAACTAACAAAAAAAATTGGGAGGGGTTTTGTAGTTTTCTATTCAATGCAATTAAAGTATCAGTTGACTTAGGACTCAAATTGCAGTTCCTATGCCTTCCACTAGATGTCAACAGTCTTTAGAAATTGTTTCAGGCTTGTATTCTGATAAATGAGGGAGTAAGACCGGTCTGAATAAGTGGACCCTACCGTGTCACAGAGCTTTTTCATGCGCAATCCCGAGAGAGTGGCTTTCTTCTTTACCTTTTATATTAACAACGTTATTGTCAGGTTGAAATATTATATGTCATTTAGGCTTAAAACAACCTAAGGTTTGAATATAAACATCGTTTGACATGTTTCTATGAACCTTATGGATACAATTAGGATTTTTTTTTGTCTGCCTGTTTTGACTGTGTTTGAGCCTGTGGATTACTGAAGAAAACTCGAACAAAATGGAGGTTTTTGGATATAAAGAGACTTTATCGAACAAAAGGAACATTTATTGAGTAAATTAATGTCTTCTGAGGGCCACCATATGAAGATCATCAAAGGTAAGGGATTAATTTTATCTCTATTTCAGACTTGTGTAACTCTTCTACTTGGCTGGTTACTGTTTGTAATGATTTGTCTGCTGGGCTATGTTCTCAAATAATTGTAAGGTATGCTTTTGCCGTAAAGCATTTTTTAAATCTGACACCGTGGTTGGATGCACAAGAAGTTCATCTTTAAACCTATGTTTAATAGTTGTATCTTTTCTGAATTTTTATAATGAGTATTTCTGTATATGAATTCGGTGCTCTGCAATCTCACTGGATGTTGGCCAGGTGGGACGCTAGTGTCCCACATACCCTAGAGAGGATAAAGATGTCATTCTCATTGAAAGCAAGTCTAAGAAGTGGCAGATCTGTTCTACATGCGCTATTTGTATGCTTGCCATTCTTAGATTTTATTTTTGCATCTTGTTCTTTAGATTTTGTACACCAGCTTCAAACAGCTGAAAAAAAACACATTTCATAGCAGTATAAACAGTACAATAATTTGCTACACTATATATTACTTGTTTTGTCATAAACTGAAATTAGGTGAACTATTAGAATTTTAGCAACCAGGAAATTGAGTAGCAATTTCTGCATATCGCATCTTTAAATTCAGGCTGTAATACAAGAAAATGTGGAAAAAGTCAAGGGGTGTGAATTATTATTGAAGGAACTGTTGCTAATCATTGGTGTCAATTGGAGATGCTGGCAAAGTGAAGCAAGTGTGATAAGATTAGTTTGAAAGAAACCCTGTAACGCTGCTGATTTCTTGTTTATCTCCATCTCTTCTCTTTGGAGACCTTGGCTGTAACTGTGATATGTGGTGTCACCAGAGGACAATCACAAGTAATTATTCTTGCATGTAAACGGCAGTGTGATTGACATGAAAACACCCGGTTAGAGACTCAGTACCCCACTGACTAAAACATTATTAGCGCCCAAGTTAACAAACAAGCACTTGTCGAAGGTAGCGAGAGGCTGTCGCAATCAAGGGAGATTATGTTTTAATTAATTCAACCAAGAGGGGCCGAACGATCTCGTTAAGAACTATGAACCTGACAAACAATGACTAGTGTGTGCATTATTGACAACAACAACAGACAATCATCATTAAGCTATTCAAGCTTTTGAAAAAAAATGCTTTTCAAGATCATTATCCTGCATTATTTAATAGAATTGCGTGAGAATACAGTATGAATGATCAAAGAAGGGTCTACTCATACCAAAGTGAGTCTAATGCATATTGCAAACATAAATCAGTGATTCCATTCAGAGCTCAACACACAGCAAAGTATGTAATTGGCTGACTGGGACACTCAGGTATTTAATATGGTTGTCACCTGCCTGTGTCCAGATGTGGGATGTCACAGACAGCATTTGTTGTATTTTCCTCTGTCAACTTTTTAGGCATTTAGGCACCTTGAATATATTGCCTTCACTATGCAGATCAACTTAATCTATATTTATCCCATAAATCCCATGTTATTAGTAGTACAGCACAGGGCTTTTATACATCACTGGCAGCAATAGAACCATAGCAGGCAGAATACACATGTATGACACCACAGATACCATAGGGGGTATAACAGTCAATCCAGTGAACAACCTGTGCCTGAGTAAGTCGAGCTGCTCTCAGTGTAACCCATCTAAAGGTCTCCTCTCCCTTTTTCTAGTTCACGGCCACCACTTTAAATGACTGAGCCATTCCGATTGCCTGCAGCAGCCGATAACACAGCAAGTCAAACACAGCCTGAGCCATGATTTGGTCCTTTGTGAGAAGCAAGCAACCCCCGGAAGGTCAGAGGTGGAAAAGTGGGACTTTAAAGCGCTGTGTAGTCGGCAAATCAGGTGAGAGAGATCGGATTACCTGGGGGAATGCAGTTAATCCGCCCTGCGAGAGATGGGCATGTGCTAGTCCACATGTCAGTTCAACAAACATTCCCCTGTTCTATCTCGCTACACCACAGGCACAGGGCCAAAAACTTAGGAACTGAGTCCAAGGCAGCCTCTTTGCATTTGATTCTGTCATTAACATATAATAATTTAATGCTCCGCACATTGCCAAATGGTTCAATTTGCTAAGGTAATTTGATTAGAATGATTATGTGCTTCAAACATGTTTTCATCTACTGTATTCGTCAGTTTTTCCTTATTTTACACTACAGATATTTTCAAGGGCACAGACGGCATCCCAGACGGCGTCCCTAGCCACGTCCTCAGAGCATGTGCAGACAAGCTGGCTGGTGTGTTTACGGACATATTCAATCACTCCCTATCCCAGTCTGCTGTCCCCACATGCTTCAAGATAGCCACCATTGTTCCTGTACCAAAGAAGGCAAAGATAACTGAACTAAATGAGTATCGCTCAGTAGCTCTCACTTCTGTCATCATGAAGTGCTTTGAGATACTTGTCAAGTATCATATTCCCTCCACCTTACCTGCCACCCTAGACCCACTTCAGTTTGCATACCGCCCCAACAGGTCCACAGACGATGCATTTGCCATCACACCGCACACTGCCCTATCCGATCTGGACAAGAGGAATAACTATGTAAGAATGCTGTTCGTTGACTACAGCTCAGCATTCAACACCATAGTACCCTCCAAGCTCATCATTAATTTTGAGGCCCTGGATCTCAACCCTGCCCCGTGCAATTGGGTCCCGGACTTTCTGACGGGCCGCCCCGAGGTGGTGAAGTTAGGAAACAACGTCTCCACTTAGCTGATCCTCAACACTGAGGCCTCACAAGGGTGCGTGCTCAGCCCCCTCCTGTACTCCCTGTTCACCCATAACTGCGTGGCCATGCACGCCTCCAACTCAATCATCAAGTTTGCAGACGACACAACAGTAGTGGGCTTGATTACCAACAATGACGAGACAGCCTACAGGGAGGAGGTGAGGGCACTCGGAGTGTGGTGTTAGGAAAACAACCTCTCACTCAACGTCAACAAAACAAAGGAGATGATCGTGGATTTTAGGAAACAGCAGAGGGAGCACCCCCGTATCCACATCAACGGGACAGTAGTGGAGAAGGTGGAAAGTTCCTTACACATCATAGATGTTACACATCATAGGCAAACTGAAATGGTTCACCCACACAGACAGTGTGGTGATGAAGACGCAACAGCGCCTCTTCAACCTCAGGAGGCTGAGGAAATTTAGCTTGTCACCTAAAACCCTGGCAAACTTTTAAAGATGCACAATTGAGAGCATCCTGTCGGGCTGTATCACCGCCTGGTATGGCAACTGCACCGCCATCCACCGCAAGGCTTTCCAGAGGGTGGTGCGGTCTGCACAGCGTATCACCGGGGGCAAACTACCTGCCCTCCAGGACACCTACACCACCCGATGTCACAGGAAGGCCAAAAAGATCATCAAGGACAACAACCACCCGAGCCACTGTCTGTTCACCACGCTATCATCCAGAATGTGAGGTCACTACAGGTGCATCAAACCTGGGACAGAGAGACTGAAAAACAGCGTATTTCTCAAGGTCATCTGACTGTTAATAAACATCCATCACTAACCCAGAGAGGCTGCTGCCTACATACAGATGCAAATCATTGGCAACTTTTGTCAATGTATCACTAGTCACTTTAAATAATACCACTTTAATAATGTTTACATATCTTACATTACTCATCTCATATGTATATACTGTATTTTATACCATCTATTGCATCTTGCCTATGCCGCTAGGCCATCGCTCATCCATATACTGTATATATATATATATACTGTATATGCGTACATATTCCTATTCCATCCCTTTACATTTGTGTGTATAAGGTAGTTGTTATGGAATTGTTCGATTTCTTGTTAGATATTACTGCACTGTTGAAACTAGAAGCACAAGCATTTCGCACCACTCGCATTAACATCTGCTAACAATGTGTATGTGACCAATAAAATGTGATTCAATTTGATTATGTACAAAGTGAGAAAAACACAACATAACCTTGTGAATATTCCAAACGATCAGTGATTTCAACATCTTGATCATATAATGTACCATTATGCAAGTATTACCATTTTTGTAATATAGGCTGAGTCAGGGAGAGAGTGAAAATTCAGTTGATCCTGAGGCGCTTGTCTGAGTGAGATAAACGAAGCGTTCTTGCACAGAGGAGACGGCAGAGCAGAGACTTAACCTGATTTGGTGTTCAGAGCACATCAGGCGGTTTTCACGTTGTCAACATCAGGAAGGAGGGGTGAGGAGGGACAGGCTATCAGGTTAAAGGATGTGTGTGTGCATGTGTGTGTGTATTTGGGACTAGAGCATATCAAGGTTCTCTATGTCCTCCGCTGACTAGCTCTTCTCCCTCCACTACTTTGGCTAGAGCATAAGGGGAGTCTTCTTGATGGTAAATTTAAATGTTATGTAATATTTCAATTTCAGTATGGCCCATTCTAAATCCTAGTGCTAATTAGATGTTTAAGCACTAAAACCTAAAATCATATAATTTGCAATAGGTTTTGGATGGACCAGTAATAATGCATGGCAGCTAGCCCCTGCTACTAAGCTCTCTGCACTACGCAAACCCTTACTCATGCCACAATTCCCCTTTCATCCGGCCCCCAACAACACCTTAGTCTATAGTTAGACCTGGCGCCCATTCTGATTGGATGAGCATGATGACTCAATCCCTGCTCCCTCCCCCGTCCTGTTCTTTACAAAACGTGTCTCAGTCGGACGATAATGAGAGCGATGAATAGCACTCTGTGGCAGGAAGGACACTTGCAGCGAGTGCTAAATTGGCTGCAGCGTGTCCAAGGAACAGGAATATGCCTGTGGTGTGGAGTTAAGGGGACAGAGCTGCCCTCTCTTTTGGGCTGCACTGACCCCTACTGAGAGTGCATCTGCTACGGCTACACCTCTGCTACACTACAACCATAATACAATAAAGCAATGCTACACTACAACCCTGCTACACTACAGCCATTCTACACTACAGCCTTCCTACACTACAGCCCTGCTATACTATAGCACTGCTACAATATAGCACTTCTACACTACAGCCTTGATACACTACAGCCCTGCTACACTACATAACTGCTAAACTACAGCACTGTTACACTACATAACTGCTAAACTACAGCACTGCTACAATACATAACTGCTACAATACAGTCCTGCTACACTACATAACTGCTAAACTACAGCACTGCTACACTACTTAACTGCTAAACTACAGCACTGCTACACTACATAACTTCTAAACTACAGCACTGCTACACTACATAACTGCTAAACTACAGCACTGTTACACTACATAACTGCTAAACTGCAGCCCTGCTACATTACATAAAAGCTAAACTGCAGCACTGCTACACTACATAACTGCTAAACTACAGCACTGCTACACTACATAACTGCTAAACTGCAGCACTGCTACACTACATAACTGCTAAACTACAAGACTGCTACAATACATAACTGCTAAACTACAGCACTGCTACACAACTGCTAAACTACAGCACTGCTACACTACATAACTGCTAAACTACAGCACTGCTGCACTTCATAACTGCTAAACTACAGCACTGCTACACTACATAACTGCTAAACTACAGCACTGCTACACTACATAACTGCTAAACTACAGCACTGCTACAATACATAACTGCTAAACTACAGCACTGCTACACTACATAACTACTAAACTACAGCACTGCTACACTACATAACTGCTAAACTACAGCACTGCTACACTACATAACTTTAACACTACAGCACTGCTACACTACATAACTACTACAATACAGCACTGCTACACTACATAACTGCTAAACTACAGCCCTGCTACACTACATAACTGCTAAACTACAGCACTGCTACACTACATAACTGCTAAACTACAGCACTGCTACACTACATAACTGCTAAACTACAGCACTGCTACACTACATAACTGCTAGACTACAGCACTGTTACAATACATAACTGCTACAATACAGCCCTGCTACACTACATAACTGCTAAACTAGAGCACTGCTACACTACAACACTGCTACAATACATAACTGCTAAACTACAGCACTGCTACACTACATAACTGCTAAACTGCTACACTACATAACTGCTAAACAGCACTGCTACACTACATAACTGCTAAACTACAGCACTGTTACACTACATAACTGCAAAAACGGAAGCCCTGCTACATTACATAACTGCTAAACTGCAGCACTGCTACACTACATAACTGCTAAACTACAAGACTGCTACAATACATAACTGCTAAACTACAGCACTGCTACACAACTGCTAAACTACAGCACTGCTACACTACATAACTGCTAAACTACAGCACTGCTGCACTTCATAACTGCTAAACTACAGCACTGCTACACTACATAACTGCTAAACTACAGCACTGCTACAATACATAACTGCTAAACTACAGCACTGCTACACAACATAACTACTAAACTACAGCACTGCTACACTACATAACTGCTAAACTACAGCACTGCTACACTACATAACTTTAACACTACAGCACTGCTACACTACATAACTACTACAATACAGTACTGCCACACTACATAACTGCTAAACTACAGCCCTGCTACACTACATAACTGCTAAACTACAGCACTGCTACACTACATAACTGCTAAACTACAGCACTGCTACAATACATAACTGCTAAACTACAGCACTGCTACACTACATAACTGCTAAACTACAAGACTGCTACAATACATAACTGCTAAACTACAGCACTGCTACACAACTGCTAAACTACAGCACTGCTACACTACATAACTGCTAAACTACAGCACTGTTGCACTTCATAACTGCTAAACTACAGCACTGCTACACTACAACACTGCTACAATACATAACTGCTAAACTACAGCACTGCTACACTACATAACTGCTAAACTGCTACACTACATAACTGCTAAACAGCACTGCTACACTACATAACTGCTAAACTACAGCACTGTTACACTACATAACTGCTAAACTGCAGCCCTGCTACATTACATAACTGCTAAACTGCAGCACTGCTACACTACATAACTGCTAAACTACAAGACTGCTACAATACATAACTGCTAAACTACAGCACTGCTACACAACTGCTAAACTACAGCACTGCTACACTACATAACTGCTAAACTACAGCACTGTTGCACTTCATAACTGCTAAACTACAGCACTGCTACACTACATAACTGCTAAACTACAGCACTGCTACACTACATAACTGCTAAACTACAGCACTGCTACACTACATAACTACTAAACTACAGCACTGCTACACTACATAACTGCTACAATACAGCCCTGCTACACTACATAACTGCTAAACTACAGCACTGCTACACTACAACACTGCTACAATACATAACTGCTAAACTACAGCACTGCTACACTACATAACTGCTAAACTGCTACACTACATAACTGCTAAACAGCACTGCTACACTACATAACTGCTAAACTACATCACTGTTACACTACATAACTGCTAAACTGCAGCCCTGCTACATTACATAACTGCTAAACTGCAGCACTGCTACACTACATAACTGCTAAATTACAAGACTGCTACAATACATAACTGCTAAACTACAGCACTGCTACACAACTGCTAAACTACAGCACTGCTACACTACATAACTGCTAAACTACAGCACTGTTGCACTTCATAACTGCTAAACTACAGCACTGCTACACTACATAACTGCTAAACTACAGCACTGCTACACTACATAACTGCTAAACTACAGCACTGCTACAATACATAACTGCTAAACTACAGCACTGCTACACTACATAACTGCTAAACTACAGCACTGCTACAATACATAACTGCTAAACTACAGCACTGCTACACTACATAACTGCTAGACTACAGCACTGTTACAATACATAACTGCTACAATACAGCCCTGCTACACTACATAACTGCTAAACTACAGCACTGCTACACTACAACACTGCTACAATACATAACTGCTAAACTACAGCACTGCTACACTACATAACTGCTAAACTGCTACACTACATAACTGCTAAACAGCACTGCTACACTACATAACTGCTAAACTACAGCCCTGTTACACTACATAACTGCTAAACTGCAGCCCTGCTACATTACATAACTGCTAAACTGCAGCACTGCTACACTACATAACTGCTAAACTACAAGACTGCTACAATACATAACTGCTAAACTACAGCACTGCTACACAACTGCTAAACTACAGCACTGCTACACTACATAACTGCTAAACTACAGCACTGCTACACTACATAACTACTAAACTACAGCACTGCTACACTACATAACTGCTAAACTACAGCACTGCTACACTACATAACTGCTAAACTACAGCACTGCTACAATACATAACTGCTAAACTACAGCACTGCTACACTACATAACTGCTAAACTACAGCACTGCTACACTACATAACTACTAAACTACAGCACTGCTACACTACATAACTGCTAAACTACAGCACTGCTACACTACATAACTTTAACACTACAGCACTGCTACACTACATAACTACTACAATACAGCACTGCTACACTACATAACTGCTAAACTACAGCCCTGCTACACTACATAACTGCTAAACTACAGCACTGCTACACTACATAACTGCTAAACTACAGCACTGCTACAATACATAACTGCTAAACTACAGCACTGCTACACTACATAACTGCTAGACTACAGCACTGTTACATTACATAACTGCTACAATACAGCCCTGCTACACTACATAACTGCTAAACTAGAGCACTGCTACACTACAACACTGCTACAATACATAACTGCTAAACTACAGCACTGCTACACTACATAACTGCTAAACTGCTACACTACATAACTGCTAAACAGCACTGCTACACTACATAACTGCTAAACTACAGCACTGTTACACTACATAACTGCAAAAACGGAAGCCCTGCTACATTACATAACTGCTAAACTGCAGCACTGCTACACTACATAACTGCTAAACTACAAGACTGCTACAATACATAACTGCTAAACTACAGCACTGCTACACAACTGCTAAACTACAGCACTGCTACACTACATAACTGCTAAACTACAGCACTGCTGCACTTCATAACTGCTAAACTACAGCACTGCTACACTACATAACTGCTAAACTACAGCACTGCTACAATACATAACTGCTAAACTACAGCACTGCTACACAACATAACTACTAAACTACAGCACTGCTACACTACATAACTGCTAAACTACAGCACTGCTACACTACATAACTTTAACACTACAGCACTGCTACACTACATAACTACTACAATACAGTACTGCCACACTACATAACTGCTAAACTACAGCCCTGCTACACTACATAACTGCTAAACTACAGCACTGCTACACTACATAACTGCTAAACTACAGCACTGCTACAATACATAACTGCTAAACTACAGCACTGCTACACTACATAACTGCTAAACTACAAGACTGCTACAATACATAACTGCTAAACTACAGCACTGCTACACAACTGCTAAACTACAGCACTGCTACACTACATAACTGCTAAACTACAGCACTGTTGCACTTCATAACTGCTAAACTACAGCACTGCTACACTACAACACTGCTACAATACATAACTGCTAAACTACAGCACTGCTACACTACATAACTGCTAAACTGCTACACTACATAACTGCTAAACAGCACTGCTACACTACATAACTGCTAAACTACAGCACTGTTACACTACATAACTGCTAAACTGCAGCCCTGCTACATTACATAACTGCTAAACTGCAGCACTGCTACACTACATAACTGCTAAACTACAAGACTGCTACAATACATAACTGCTAAACTACAGCACTGCTACACAACTGCTAAACTACAGCACTGCTACACTACATAACTGCTAAACTACAGCACTGTTGCACTTCATAACTGCTAAACTACAGCACTGCTACACTACATAACTGCTAAACTACAGCACTGCTACACTACATAACTGCTAAACTACAGCACTGCTACACTACATAACTACTAAACTACAGCACTGCTACACTACATAACTGCTACAATACAGCCCTGCTACACTAATATAACTGCTAAACTACAGCACTGCTACACTACAACACTGCTACAATACATAACTGCTAAACTACAGCACTGCTACACTACATAACTGCTAAACTGCTACACTACATAACTGCTAAACAGCACTGCTACACTACATAACTGCTAAACTACATCACTGTTACACTACATAACTGCTAAACTGCAGCCCTGCTACATTACATAACTGCTAAACTGCAGCACTGCTACACTACATAACTGCTAAATTACAAGACTGCTACAATACATAACTGCTAAACTACAGCACTGCTACACAACTGCTAAACTACAGCACTGCTACACTACATAACTGCTAAACTACAGCACTGTTGCACTTCATAACTGCTAAACTACAGCACTGCTACACTACATAACTGCTAAACTACAGCACTGCTACACTACATAACTGCTAAACTACAGCACTGCTACAATACATAACTGCTAAACTACAGCACTGCTACACTACATAACTGCTAAACTACAGCACTGCTACAATACATAACTGCTAAACTACAGCACTGCTACACTACATAACTGCTAGACTACAGCACTGTTACAATACATAACTGCTACAATACAGCCCTGCTACACTACATAACTGCTAAACTAAAGCACTGCTACACTACAACACTGCTACAATACATAACTGCTAAACTACAGCACTGCTACACTACATAACTGCTAAACTGCTACACAACATAACTGCTAAACAGCACTGCTACACTACATAACTGCTAAACTACAGCCCTGTTACACTACATAACTGCTAAACTGCAGCCCTGCTACATTACATAACTGCTAAACTGCAGCACTGCTACACTACATAACTGCTAAACTACAGCACTGCTACACTACATAACTGCTAGACTACAGCACTGTTACAATACATAACTGCTACAATACAGCCCTGCTACACTACATAACTGCTAAACTACAGCACTGCTACACTACAACACTGCTACAATACATAACTGCTAAACTACAGCACTGCTACACTACATAACTGCTAAACTGCTACACTACATAACTGCTAAACAGCACTGCTACACTACATAACTGCTAAACTACAGCACTGTTACACTACATAACTGCTAAACTGCAGCCCTGCTACATTACATAACTGCTAAACTGCAGCACTGCTACACTACATAACTGCTAAACTACAAGACTGCTATAATACATAACTGCTAAACTACAGCACTGCTACACAACTGCTAAACTACAGCACTGCTACACTACATAACTGCTAAACTACAGCACTGTTGCACTTCATAACTGCTAAACTACAGCACTGTTGCACTTCATAACTGCTAAACTACAGCACTGCTACACTACATAACTGCTAAACTACAGCACTGCTACAATACATAACTGCTAAACTACAGCACTGCTACACTACATAACTACTAAACTACAGCACTGCTACACTACATAACTGCTAAACTACAGCACTGCTACACTACATAACTTTAACACTACAGCACTGCTACACTACATAACTACTACAATACAGCACTGCTACACTACATAACTGCTAAACTACAGCCCTGCTACACTACATAACTGCTAAACTACAGCACTGCTACACTACATAACTGCTAAACTACAGCACTGCTACAATACATAACTGCTAAACTACAGCACTGCTACACTACATAACTGCTACAATACAGCACTGCTACAATACATAACTGCTACAATACAGCCCTGCTACACTACATAACTGCTAAACTACAGCACTGCTACACTACAACACTGCTACAATACATAACTGCTAAACTACAGCACTGCTACACTACATAACTGCTAAACTGCTACACTACATAACTGCTAAACAGCACTGCTACACTACATAACTGCTAAACTACAGCACTGTTGCACTTCATAACTGATAAACTACAGCACTGTTGCACTTCATAACTGCTAAACTACAGCACTGCTACACTACATAACTGCTAAACTACAGCACTGCTACAATACATAACTGCTAAACTACAGCACTGCTACACTACATAACTACTAAACTACAGCACTGCTACACTACATAACTGCTAAACTACAGCACTGCTACACTACATAACTTTAACACTACAGCACTGCTACACTACATAACTACTACAATACAGCACTGCTACACTACATAACTGCTAAACTACAGCCCTGCTACACTACATAACTGCTAAACTACAGCACTGCTACACTACATAACTGCTAAACTACAGCACAGCTACAATACATAACTGCTAAACTACAGCACTGCTACACTACATAACTGCTACAATACAGCACTGCTACAATACATAACTGCTACAATACAGCCCTGCTACACTACATAACTGCTAAACTACAGCACTGCTACACTACAACACTGCTACAATACATAACTGCTAAACTACAGCACTGCTACACTACATAACTGCTAAACTGCTACACTACATAACTGCTAAACAGCACTGCTACACTACATAACTGCTAAACTACAGCACTGTTACACTACATAACTGCTAAACTGCAGCCCTGCTACATTACATAACTGCTAAACTGCAGCACTGCTACACTACATAACTGCTAAACTACAAGACTGCTACAATACATAACTGCTAAACTACAGCACTGCTACGCTGCAGCCATGCTGTGCACTACAGCCATACTCAGCACCATCTTGTAGGCTAATACATCGGAGGGACTATATCAAATCCCAGGGAATGGGAATTAGCTTTACAATTGAGAGAGTCACAATGACTTCAAACAAAACCTTTGAACAGATCCCTACCAGAGCAGTAATCCACCGCTGTGTGACTTAGTTGTAATTAGTATAATATTTGCGTTTTCTATCGAAGGGGTTTCGGAGGTGACACGTGGCTTACACATATTCAACAGACTGTCAGTAAAGCCTGATAAAGAGCACAGTCGAGTGACCCTCATTAAAATAAATGGCCACTAATAGCTTGTAGTCCTGTCATATTTGTAAACACCCCAAACTTAATTAGCAGAATGGAATCCCCTCAAAGGCGCTTCCCCCGCATCACAACTACAGCCTACTCAAAGTTATGATCCCACTTTGGTGTTGCTAAAAATCCACCTATTTGTTTTTAGTGCAGTATCTTTCTCTCAGACTTGCCAGGCCTAAGGGGAGAATATTCTCCTAACAGTAGGGTTCCTGCTCATCTGCGTGAACGTGCCTTAGGCGTGCTGCAAGGAGGCACGAGGACTGCAGATGTGGCCAGCGCAATAAATTGCAATGTCCGTACTGTGAGACGCCTAAGACAGTGCTACAGGGAGATAGGATGGATAGCTGATCGTCCTCGCAGTGGCAGACCACGTGTAACAACACCTGCACAGGATCGGTACACCTGAACATCACACCTGCGGAACAGGTACAGGATGGCAACAAAAACTTCCCGAGTTACACCAGGAATGCACAATCACTTTGTCAGTGCTCAGACTATCCGCAATAGGCTGAGAGAGGCTGGACTGAGGGCGTGCAGGCCCTCAACATCGCCTATGGACACAAACCCACCGTCGTTGGACCAGACAGGACTGGCAAAAAGTGTTCTTCCCTGACTAGACGCGGTTTTGTCTCACCTTGTGTGATGGTCAGATTCACGTTTATCGTCGAAGGAAAGAGCGTTACACCGAGGCCTGTACTCTGGAGCGGGATCGATTTGGAGGTAGAGGGTCCGTCATGGTTTGGGGCGGTGTGTCTCAGCATCATCGGACTGAGCTTGTCATTGCAGGCAATCTCAATGCTGTGCGTTACAGGGAAGACATCCTCCTCCCTCATGTGGTACCCTTCCTGCAGGCTCATCCTGATATGACCCTCCAGCATGACAATGCCACCAGCCATACTGTTCGTTCTGTGCATGATATCCTGCAAGACAGGAATGTCAGTGCTCTGCTATGGCCAGCGAAGAGCCCGGATCTCAATCCCATTGAGCACGTCTGGGACCTGTTGGATTGGAGGGTGAGGACTAGGGCCATTCCCCCCAGAAATGTCCAGGAACTTGCAGGTGCATTGGTGGAAGAGTGGGGTAACATCTCTCAGCAAGAACTGGAATATCGGGTACAGTCCATGAGGAGGAGATGCACTGCAGTACTTAATGCAGCTGATGGCCACACCAGATACTGACTGTTACTTTTGTTCAGGGACACATTATTCCATTTATGTTAGTCACATGTCTGTGGAACTTGTTCAGTTTATGTCTTTGTTGTTGAATCTTGTTATCTTCATAGAAATATTTACAAATGTTAAGTTTGCTGAAAATAAACGCAGTTGACAGTGAGAGGACGTTTCTTTTTTAGCTGAGTTTATATAGCAATCATTCTACTTGAGAGGGGTCAGGGTGTTCCCTCTAGTCAAGAGATATATATATTTCACCATCAAATCAGCTTGAAGACCCACTATGACCATTCAAGCTGATGTTCTATTTGATGTTGAAATATATATATATATATATATCTCTTCACAGATGCCTGATAAAATCCATGTGGGAAATGAAACACATATTTGTAGGTTGAGCTGCCGCGGCTAGCCTCGTGTTGGGCTCAGAAAGACCGACATCTCAATCTGTCGAGCAGAGGAACATATATCATTAGCTTATCAGTCATGCAACAGCATACTTTGGTGTGGGAAAGATTGCAGCCATTGATCATAGGTATTCCTGATAGGGGACAGAAATGGAATGTTATTTTACCATTAGGTGGTTCCTTATGGTCATGATTTACCCTCTTTAGGTCTGAATGCAGATGAAGGAATACTTCCCTACAGTTCTGTGTTCAGCTGCCTCTAGTGCTTGTCCTCTCACCACTTCAGTGGTTCAACCCTAATCTTGTGTTTGTTTCTTTGTGAATATCTTCACTCGTTCCTGACAGTTTAGAGATTACAATGTACCCTCACAAAGCAGAATACAATAACCATGATCTCACATCTTTAAAGGAAAGACAAATCAAAGTTTATTTGTCACGTGCGCTGAATACAACAGGTGTAGACCTTACAGTGAAATGCTTACTTACAGAATCGTAGTGCAATAGTGCAAAACAGGCATTAGGTGAACAATAGGTAGGTAAAGAAATAAAACAACAGTAAAATGACAGGCTATATACAGTAGCGAGGCTATAGAAATAGCGAGGCTACATACATACACCGGTTAGTCAGGCTGATTGAGGTAGTATGTATATGTAGATATGGCTAAAGTGATTATGCATATATGATGAACAGAGAGTAGCAGTAGCGTAAAAGAGAGGTTGGCAGGTGATGGGTGGTGGGACACAATGCAGATATCCCGGTAAGCCAATGTGCGGGAGCACTGGTTGGTCAGCCCAATTGAGGTGGTATGAACATGAATGTATAGTTAAAGTGACTATGCATATATGATAAACAGAGAGTAGCAGCAGCGTAAAAAGAGGAGTTGGGAGCGGCACACAATGCAAATAGTCCGGGTAGCCATTTCATTACCTGTTCAGGAGTCTTATATGGCTTGGGGGTAAAAACAGTTGAGAAGCCTTTTTGTCCTAGACTTGGCACTCCGCTACCGCTGGCCATGCGGTAGTAGAGAGAACAGTCTATTACTGGGGTGGCTGGGGTCTTTGACAATTTTTAGGGCCTTCCTCTGACACCGCCTGGTATAGAGGTCCTTGTTGGCAGGCAGCTTAGTCCCAGTGATGTACTGGGCCGTACGCACTACCCTCTGTAGTGCCTTGCGAGCAATTGCCGTACCAGGCAGTGATGCAACCAGTAAGGATGCTCTCAATGTTGCAGCTGTGCAACCTTTTGAGGATCTCAGGACCCATGCCAAATCTTTTTAGTTTCCTGGGGGTTTGTTGTTGATGTGGACACAAAGGAACTTGAAGCGCTCAACCTGCACCACTACAGCCCCGTCGATGAGAATGGAGGCGTGCTCAGTCCTCCTTTTCCTGTAGTCAACAATAATCTCCTTAGTCTTGGTTACGTTGAGGGATAGGTTGTTATTCTGGCACCACCCGGCCAGGTCTCTGACTTCCTCCCTATAGGCTGTCTTGTTGTTGTTGGTGATCAGGCCTACCACTGTTGTGTCGTCTGCAAACTTAATGATGGTGTTGGAGTCATGCCTGGCCATGCAGTTGTGGGTGAACAGGGAGAACAGGAGGGGACTGAGCATGCAACCCTGGGGAGCTCCAGTGTTGAGGATCAGCGTGGCAGATGTGTTGCTACCTACCCTCACCACCTGGGGGCGGCCCATCAGGAAGTCCAGGATCCAGTTGCAGAGGGAGGTGTTTAGTCCCAGGATCCTTAGCTTAGTGATGAGCTTTGAGGGTACTATGGTGTTGAACGCTGAGCTGTAGTCAATGAATAGCATTCTCACATAAGTGTTCCTTTTGTCCAGGTGGGAAAGGGCAGTGTAGAGTGCAATAGAGATTGCATCATCTGTGGATCTGTTTGGGCGGTATGCAAATTGGAGTGGGTCTAGGGTTCCTGGGATAATGTTGTTGATGTGAGCCATTACCAACCTTTCAAAGCAATTCATGGCTACGGACGTGAGTGCTACAGGTCTGTAGTTATTTAGGCAGGTTGCCTTTGTGTTCTTGGGCACAGGGACTATGGTGTTCTGCTTGAAACATGTTGGTATTACAGACTCAATCAGGGACATGTTGAAAATGTCACTGAAGACACTTGCCTGTTTGTCAGCACTTGTCCGGCGCACACATCCTGGTAATCCGTCTGGCCCCGCAGCCTTGTGTATGTTGACCTGTTAAAAGGTCTTATTCACTTCGGCTATGGAGAGCGTGAACACACAGTCGTCCGGAACAGCTGATGCTCATGCATTCCTCGGTGTTGCTTGCCTCGAAGCGAGCATAGAAGTGATTTAGCTAGTCTGATAAGCTCGTGTCACTGGGCAGCTCGCGGCTGTGCTTCCCTTTGTAGTTTGTAATAGTTTGCATGCCCTGCCACATAAGACTAGCATCGGAGCCTGTGTAGTATGATTCAATCTTAGCCCTGTATTGACGCTTTGCCTGTTTGATGGTTCGTCGCAGGGCATAGCAGGATTTCTTGTAAAATTCTGGGTTAGAGTCCCGCACCTTGAAAGAGGCAGCTCTACCCTTTAGCTCAGTGCAAATGTTGCCTGTAATCTATGGCTTCTTGTTTGGGTATGTACGCACAGTCACTGTGGGGACGAAGTCCTCGATGCAATTATTGATAAAGCCAGTGACTGATGTGGTGTACTCCTCAATGCCATCGGAAGAATCCCGGAACATGTTCCAGTCTTTGATAGCAAAACAGTTCTGTAGTTCATCGGCTTCATCTGACCACTTTTTGATAGACCGAGTCATTGGTGCTTCCTGCTTTACTTTTTGCTTGTAAGCAGGAATCAGGAGGATAGAGTTGTGGTCGGATTTACCAAATGGATGGTGAGGGACAGCTTTGTACGTGGAGTACAGGTGATCTAGAATTTATTTCCCTCTGGTTTTCCCATTTAACATGTTGATGGAAATTTGGTAGAACTGATTTAAGTTTCCCTGCATTAAAGTCTCCGGCTACTACGAGCGCCGCCTCTGACTGCTGACTGAGTGCGGTCTTAGTGCCAACATCTGTCTGTGGTGGTAAATAAACAGCCATGAAAAGTATAGCTGAAAATTCTCTAGGCAAGTAGTGTGGCCTGCAATTTATCACAATATACTCTACATCAGGTGAGCAAAATCTAGAGACTTCCTTAGATTTCGTGCACCAGCTGTTGTTGACAAATATGCACAGACTGCCCCTCCTCGCCTTACCCACCGTAGTGGGTTGAAAGTTGAGGGTGAGGACTATATTAAGAGTAGCTGAAATAAACTGGAATTAATACAATGAATACTCTAGAAGTAGCACACTCTCTCTCTCTCTCTCTCTCACACACACACACTAACACACACACACACACACACACACACACACACACACACACACACACACACACACACACACACACACACACACACACACACACACTAAACTAAAACTAACACACATGCATACACAGAGGTCGGTGTGAAGTATCAGTTCTCTTCTTGGTCTGTTGAGCTCTTAATTTAAGGCTATTTTCACAAAGGAAATTAATTGAGTAAATAATGTCAGACCTCAGGGTGAAATCCCATTAGCTGTGTGAACTGCACACAAGTGTTGACACTTTAGAATTGGCACTTCTTAAACATGGGTGTATACTGCAGCCTTGAGTGTTGTTCATGTGATGGGTGCTGGTTGCCTGTGAGGTGGAATGTGTCCTGTTCATATCTGTCGACAGACAAGGCCGGGGTATCGCCCATCTCTAACACTCATATCACAGAGCTGTCCATCTAAATATGTCAGTCTGTATGTGTCTTTTTCAGGCACCATGCAGTGGATTATTGTTAGTCGGGATTAGAATCAGGGGTTGATACAGTCATACGAGGAAACCTGTTGGACCACATCTCTGTCTGTACAGTCCATTCATGCGTCCTTGAAAATGCATTTATGGCACTCAAACCTGGCTTGGGTCATTTCCAGTCACAATTACATATAGATCTCACAGCTCAACATTGTGTGTTTCTCTGATAATGCAATGGCTTGAACATCACCCAATATACAGTGCCTTTGGAAAGTCTTCAGACCCCTTATAATTTTTTTCATCAATCTACACACAAAACCCAATAATGACAAAGCAAAAACAGTTTTTAAAATGTTTTTTCAAAGCTCTGTCAAGTTGATAGGGAGCGTTGCTGTCTCTCCAGAGATGTTCGCTCGGGTTCAAGTCCGGGCTCTGGCTGTGCCACACAAGAACATTCAGACACTTGTCCCGAAGCTATGGCTGTGTGTCGTGGCTGTGTGCTTAGGGTCGTTGTCCTGTTGGAAGGTAAACCATCACCCCAGTCTGAGGTCCTGAGAGCTCTATAGCAGGTTTTCATCAATGTACTCTCTGTACTTTGCTCCGTTCATCTTTGCCTTGATCCTGACGAGTCTCCGAGTCGCTGCTACTGAAAAACATCCCCACAGCATGATGCTGCCACCACCATGTTTCACCATAGGGATGGTGCCAGGTTTCCTCCAGACGTGATACTTGGCATTCAGGCCAAAGCCTTCAATCTTGGTTTCATCAGAGATTCTTGTTTCTCATGGAGAGTCTTTAGGTACCTTATGGCACCTACCATAAAGGTCTGATTGTTGGAGGGCTGCAGAGATGGTTGTACTTCTGGAAGGTTCTCCCATCTCCACAGAGGAACTCTAGAGCTCTGTCAGGGTGACCATTGGGTTCTTGGTCACCTCTCTGACCAAGGCTCTTCTCCCAAGATTGCTCAGGCAATTACTTCAACCTCATGGCTTGGTTTTTGCTCTGAAATGCACTGTAAACTGTGGGACCTTATATAGACAGGTGTGTGCCTTTCAAAATCATGTCCAATCAACTGGATTTACCACTGGTGGACTCCAATCACGTTGTAGAAACATCTCAAGGACGATCAATGGAAACACGTTGCACCTGAGCTCAATTTCGAGTCTTATAGCAAAGGGTCTGATTACTTATGTAAATAAGGTATTTCTGTTTTTATTTTTAATAGATTTGAAAAATATTCTAAAAACCTGTTTTTGATTTGTCAATATGTGTAGATTGCTGAGTTGTTTTTAATTCATAATTTTAAATGAGGCTGTAATTTAGCAAAATGTGAAAAGAGTCAAGGGGTCTTTGAATACTTTCTGAAAGTACTGTACAGCTTACTCAGCTTCCCTGTTGCTGTATTTTAGGTGGCATGTACTGTACAGTATGAGATCCCCACTGAGGGACATGATGACACATTTAGTGGTGAATGAGGGATTAAGAGCAGTGTATTGAAAGGACATACGTATTGAAGTGGGATTAGGAGCTGTTCAGAGGCACAATGTGCATGGTGACTGTTGAAAAGGCATCTTAGAGCGCTGGGGCTAATGGAGTCATGTAAGAAGCATAGCATCCATGGGAGAGATGGAGACACAAGAGGGCTGTATGCCTGGGATTCAGGGGAGATGTGAAGAGCCCTCAGCTCCCTGGCCAAATAACATTGTGAGGAGTGTTCTGAGAGAGTAATCTTAAACTCAGAGAGTGAGCATGTAGGAGATGTGTGAAATTAATTTTAATCTGTGCCAGAACTAGAGTGTCTGATCCACAACTGGTGCACTTAACATCATTGAGGTGTTCTAAGAAAGACCTTCAAAGAGTAAACACAGCAGGTTAGAGGGATGAGGAGGAGATAAGGTCAGAGAAAGAGGGTGGGGTGACACTGTTGGAAAGTTAAAGAAAATTATACCCGCTCATCCACTGTTAAAATTCAACAACAAATAAATAAATAAAAACAGTAAGGTCCAAACACCTTCAGTGCTTTATATGGTAATTTGGCAGACATTCCTATCCAAAGATGTTGGTTGTTCAGTACAAGTGACCCTTACGGGAATTGTACCAACTATCTTAGCGCACCCAGCACCAAGACCTTGTTAGCTTGGACCTCTACCTCTTCCAGATAGAATCTAGCAAATACAGCTCAGTAAGAAATTAATCTGTCTTCAAGACAATCTACAACCCTCCACCAATCCCTGGGTTTTTGTTCAAAACCTGACAAACAGTCCACTCTCAAGCTCTGCCTAGTTCTGCATTCGAGTCATCTGTTGCCAAGCATCTCACGATCTTTGTGGACACTTGCCTTCATGCCATCAATTGAATTATGTCTAATAAGTAATGGTGAGAAATTATCTCCATTGCTAACCAACTGTCAGAAAACTGTTAACGCTTTGCCACCAAAGCACTGACATTTTGAAAAATGGATTAAGACCTAGTTCAGAGTATTTGCAGCATTATTAGGCTGTGCAATTTATATCCATCTACATGACTCTAACATCTAAGGCAACAAAATACCACTGTACCACTGGAAAAGCCAAAGCAACATATGTTTAAACCTGGATGATATCCAGCAAGATCTCGCTGGATTTCATAATGAACTGAAAATACGTATATGGTTTATGTCGACTTCAATATTGATGTTGTCATGACAAATTAGAATGCTGCAGTGGTTGCTCTGGGAAATAAATTCTGAGCAAGTCCGTGACAGTGGTGGAAAAAGTACACAATTGTAACTCTTGATGAAAAGTAAAGATACTGTAATAGAAAATTGCTCAAGTAAAAGTGAAAGTCACCCAGTAAACATACATACGTATCAACACTAAATGTAATTGCTAAAATATACTTAAATATCAACAGTAAAAGAAAAGTATAAATAACCTCAAATTCCTTACATTAGGCAAACCAGACGGCACAATCTTCTTGTTTTTGTTTATTTACGGATAGCCAGGGGTACACTCCAACACTTAGACATAATTTACCGATGAAGTATTCGTGTTTAGTGAGTCCACTAGATCAGAGGCAGTAGGATGACCAGGTATATTCTCTTGATAAGTGTTCGAATTGGAACCTTGTCCTGTGCTGTTAAGCCTTCAAAATGTAACGAGTGCTTTTGGGTGTCATGGAAAATGTATGGAGTAAAAAGTACATACTTTTCTTTAGGAATGTAGTGAAGTAAAAGTAAAAGTTGTAAATAGCAAACTACCAAAACTGCCTCATGCCAATGACTCCTTATATGGCTGTGAATGAGCTACGAATGAGCGTATTCCCCAAGGTGTCTACAGCATTGTGACGTCTTTTAGGCATTTCCATTGAAGAATGGCTGTAAGGGACCATATATAGCATGTGGTCACATGGTGTCTCCCGCAGAAAATCGCGCGTAAAATACTGAGGTAGCCATTTTTCCAATCGCTTCTTATGAGAAACCAATTGCCTCGATGGATATATTATCGAATATATATGTTAAAAACACTTTGAGGATGGATCCTAAACAACGTTTGCCGTGTTTCTGTCGATATTATGGAGCAAATTTTGAAAAAAGTTTGGCTTATAGTTGCAGCATTTTCCAGTCGATTTCTCAGCCAAGCGTGATGAAGAAATGGGAGATGGGAGCTATTTCGCCTACAAAAATAATATTTTTGGAAAAAAGGAACATTTGCTATCTAACTGGGAGTCTCCTGAGTGAAAGGATCTGAAGTTCTTCAAAGGTAAAAGATTTAATTTGGTTGCTTTTCTTATTTTCGTGAAAATGTTGCCTGCTGCCAGCAGGGCCTAGCATAGCATTATGCCATGATAAACTTACACAAATGCTTGTCTAGCGTTGGCTGTAACGCATATTTTGAACATCTGAGATGACAGTGTTGTTAACAAAAGGCTAAGCTTGTGTTTCAATATATTTATTTCATTTCATTTGCGATTTTCTTGAATAGGAAAAGTTTCTAGGGGTATTTTATGTCCGTTGCATTATGCTAATGCATTTGAGGCTATGATTACGCTATGAGGCTATGATACGGGTTTGCTCGTCGCAAGAGGTTAAGGAGTACTTTACAGTATTTTTTCTTAAGCATTTTACACCACTGCTTCTTGACACTGTCTCTGTGCTGTTCCTTTCACTGTTTCATGAACACACTGGGATATCACACTGATGTTTAAAACTATCCAGGGGTGGAAAGATGTAATTACATTTAACTCAAAGCAAAATCAAATCAACAATATATAATCCTAAACTGAGGAACTGTCTCTTCAATAGGAGGACAATCTCCATAACTTCACCTACTCAATCAGTGTTTTAATAATAGAGGCACCGCCCCCCTACTTCATATTCCTTCGAGCCGGATTGAGCAAACCACCCAAAGATATAGATTCAGCACATACGGACGCACCTGACCTATCCGTGCAGTCCTGTATACAAAGAGCCAGCTCACCTGGCTGATTACATTGTTGAATATCATCCCTCAATAGGAACATCACCTAGCCGCAACACAGGCACCCCATTCATTAGGACAAAGGAGTAGTTGATCAAAGAGTAGTGCTACCAGCTCCAGATATAGTGCCCGCTCATCGCTGGGCCGCTTACCAGACCTTTCTGACCTCCAAGCAGCTATGCTGGAGGAGAGAACAAGGCTCATTGAGTACTATTTACATACAACATCAGCTAGAGCAAGATCATAGCGTTGACATAGAGTGGCAACACCTAGAAGCTCAGTGGCTCCAGGAATAAGCTCAGTATAGATAAAAATAAGCTAAACAACAACAGGAAGAAGGTCAGCGTCGACGGGATGGAAGCCCACCGGGCCCGTTAGGTTAGCTTCACAACTGAACCGGTAGCGGTATCTACAGAAGGTAGCTAATGAGCTAGAGCTAGCCAAGCTTGTCACATCCTTTTTTTTTTAACTCTTTAGAACGCATAGCGGCTGTTGAAGGCCTTTCTTTAAATTAGTATTTCTAACAATAATATCTGTCAATATCGCAAAATGTACTTTCAAATAACTTGTATGAAATCAACCAGAAACCGGAAACAGGATAGGCTGTCAGTTGACTTTTTTTATTTATCACATCATGACTCAAAATGGTAGCGCCAAAGCAGTCACGAATTTTCACTCTGAAAGAGGCTGCATCTTTGTTGGTTGGGGATATGGATTCGGACACCCCCTTGCACTTCGAAAAGCATTAAATACGAGATGAGTGAAATAAGTCAACAGCAGATATATGTTTGGTGTTGTCGAAATTTAATGATGTGAAACTTGCGGAATAGCTCTCAGATTAGCAAGTCCTGTCATGATCATTTGGTTTGTACAGGAGAGCACATCAGCAGTGGGGCTGATTTATCTCTGTCTCATGGAAATACTGTAGTTGCAGTGTTTAGCTGTATATAGTCAGCTAACTACCCTTACAAAAATGATTGCAGCTTTGAAACTGTAGTAAAAGTGCAGTAACTGCAGCCAACTGTGATATTTTGGATGCAGTAATTGCGGAATAACTGCCATGTATTGCAGCGTAACTGCAGTTACACTGCAAAATTACTGCAGAAAAAAGTGTTATTTTGGATGGAGTATTTGCAGCATATTGCAGTTATACTGTAGTTGGTTGTTTTGTCTTGTTTCTAACAATGTAATTCACATGGAAACTGCCCAAGCTGCTTGCTATAGCTAGCTAGCTAGTCAGTCTGTAAGGCAAGAAAAGTTGTGTGTAGTGGTCAATTTGGGCTGCGCTCACAAAGCTGTCACTTTCACTACCTAGCCATACAGACAACCAGCTAACCAGCCACCGAAATGAAGGTTAGAGTAATTTGTGTTCATCTGTTGGGCTTAGGTTATGGTTTGTCATGTTTGCTAGGTGCAGATATTCATAGGCTATACATTGCCTCGTTTTCCTACTATTTGACAGCTTAGCTGGGGTACATGTCTGCATAGTGGAGGTCATATGATAATGAGTTGGATATTTGTTTACATAGCCAGCTAACAAGTTGCTTGTTTTGTTCTGTTTCTACCGATGCAATTCATTTGGAAACTGTCCCAGCTTCGTAACTAATCAGCCAACATTGGCAAACTCGGCAGTTTGTCTGTCAGGGAAGAAAGCGAGTTGAGAGAGAGAGAGAGAGAGAGAGAGAGAGAGAGAGAGAGAGAGAGAGAGAGAGAGGAATGGCAGGTGTGCAACTGTATCACACAATTTATTATGGAAACCCTTAGAGGTGATTATTAGGAAGAGAGTATGTGCATGGTTGAGAAAAATAAACAGAGGAAGGAAGAGAGAGACCGTTTGAGAGGGGGAGAGCGAGATTATGTTCCAGACCACAATTGTATCCCAGTTGTTGCGCCTCTCCTCTCCCTCTGTTACTCTGTTCCTCTAGGTCAGTGAAAGTGAGGGAAGTGATGTGGAGAGTCAGGGCTCAGCAGCAGAAGACAGGGAGGAAGAGGAGTTAGAGATGATTGAAGGGATAGAGATGTGGAGCGACTAGAAAGGAGTGGAGCGAGAGGAGAATAGTGGAGGGAGAGAGGATGAGGAGAGTGAAGAGGAGGGAGAGGAAAGTGGAAGGAGTGGAAGAGGGAGAGGAGGAAGAGGAGGAGGGAGAGGAGGAAGCAGAGGGAAAGGAGGAGGATGAGGGAGAGCACACCCTAGAGGAGAGCTTACGTTTCCATGGACGTGTCTGCCCCAAGTTCTACTATTCAGCATTGTACCCAGCGGTGTAAAGTACTTAAAACTTCTTCGGGGTAGGGGGCAGTATTTGGAAGTTTGGATGAATGAGGTTCCCAAAGTAAACTGCCTGTTACTCATGCCCAGAAGCTAGGATATGCATATAATTGGTAGTATTGGAACACTCTAAAGTTTCTCAAACTGTTAAAATAATGTCTGTGAGTATAACAGACCTGATATGGCAAGTGAAAAGCCGAGGAGAATCCATCCAGAAAATGTTTGTTTTTTAGCTCACCACTGATTACAATGGCTCTCTATGGGAATATAAAAGGAATACCTCCCAGATTGCAGTTCCTGGGGCTTCCACTAGATGTCAACAGTCTTTAGAAAGATTTTCAGGCTTGTGTTTTGAAAAATTTGCTAGAATTTGTAAGATGCTCCCATTTTGGCTGTACTGCTTTCACGCGCGTGGATGAGAGCGCGGGCTTCGTTATTTTTCGCCGGTAATGAATATACAATTTAAGACAGACTTGTTTGGACAAGGTTGCATTGGTAAGTTACGGGATTCATTTGTATGCATTTTGAATGAGGGAAACCGGTGGATTACTGAGTCAAGCGCGCCAAATAAACTGTCTTTTTTGGGATATAAAGAAGGACTGATTTATTTTATCGCTATTTCTGACTTTCGAGACGTCTCTGCTTGGTTGGAATATATATGTAATGCTTTTGTGGGCGGGGCGCTGTTCTCAGATAATCGCATGGTGTGCTTTCGCCGTAAAACCTTTTGGAAATCTGACAACGTGGCTGGATTAGACAGATTAAACAACTTCATTGCTCGCTTTGAGGACAATACAGTGCCACTGACACGGACTCTCCTTCACTGCAGCCGATGTGAGGCCCAGACGGCATCCCCAGCCACGTCTTCAGAGCATGCGCAGACCAGCTGGCTGGTGTGTTTAAGGACATATTCAATCAATCCTTTTCCCAGTCTGCTGTTCCCACATGCTTCAAGAGGGCCACCATTGTTACTGTTCCCAAGAAAGCTAAGGTAACTGAGCTAAATGACTACCGCCCCGTAGCACTCACTTCCGTCATCATGAAGTGCTTTGAGAGACTAGTCAAGGACCATATCACCTCCACCCTACCCAACACCCTAGACCCACTCCAATTTGCTTACCGCCCCAATAGGTCCACAGACGACGCAATCGCAACCACACTGCACACTGCCCTAACCCATCTGGACAAGAGGAATATCTACGTGAGAATGCTGTTCATCGACTACAGCTCAGCATTTAACACCATAGTACCCTCCAAACTCGTCATCAAGCTCGAGACCGGGCCGCCCCCAGGTGTTGAGGGTAGGTAACACCATCTCCACCCCACTGATCCTCAACGCTGGGGCCCCACAGGGGTGCGTTCTGAGCCTTCTCCTGTATTCCCTGTTCACTCACGACTGCGTGGCCTATGCACGCCTCCAATTCAATCATCAAGTTTGCAGACGACACTACAGTGGTAGGCTTGATTACCAACAATGACGAGATGGCCTACAGGGAGGAGGTGAGGGCCCTCAGAGTGTCAGGAAAATAACCTAACACTCAACGTCAACAAAACAAAGGAGATGATCGTAGACTTCAGGAAACAGCAGAGGGAGCACCCCCCTACCCACATCGACGGGAAAGTAGTGGAGAGGGTAGAAAGTTTTAAGTTCCTCGGCGTACACATCACGGACAAGCTGAATTGGTCCACCCACACAGACAGCATGGTGAAGAAGGCACAGCAGCGCCTATTCAACCTCAGGATGCTGGAAAAATTTGGCTTGTCACCAAAAGCACTCAAACTTTTACAGACGCACAATCGAGAGCATCCTGTCAGGCTGTATCACCGTCTGGTGCGGGAACTGCTCCGCCCACAACTGTAAGGCTCTCCAGAGGGTAGTGAGGTCTGCACAACGCATCACCAGGGGCAAACTACCTGCCCTCCAGGACACCTACACCACCCGATGTCACAGGAAGGCCATAAAGATCATCGAGGACAACAACCACCCGAGCCACTGCCTGTTCAACCCGCTATCATCCAGAAGGCGAGGTCAGTACAGGTGCATCAAACCGAGAGACTGAAAAACAGCTTCTATCTCAAGGCCATCAGACTGTTAAACAGCCACCACTAACATTGAGTGGCTGCTGCTGTAGCGAACCAGGGACCCTCTGCACACATCAACAACAGTCACCCACGAAGCATCGTTACCCATCGCTCCACAAAAACCGCGGCCCTTGCAGAGCAAGGGGAACCACTAATTCAAGGTCTCAGAGCAAGTGACGTCACCGATTGAAACGCTATTTAGTGTGCACCACCTCTAACTAGCTAGCTATTTCACATCCATTACACTGCCAACATACTGACTCAACTCCAGCAACTTTATTAATGGAAAAATGTATGTAAAAAAATGTATCACTTGCCACTTTAACCTCTTGCTCCTACTTGAGACGCAGACGTCCCAACTAGAGCTCTGGAAATGCAAATGCGCTACGCTAAACGCTAATAGTATTAGTTAAAACGCAAACGTTCATTAAAATACACATGCTTGGTATTGAGTTAAAGCTACACTCGTTGTGAATCCAGGCACCAAGTCAGATTTTTAAAATGCTTTTCGGCGAAAGCATGAGAAGCTAATATTATCTGATAGCATGTAACACCCCAAAAGACCCGTAGAGGATGTAAACAAAATAATTAGCATAGTCGGCGCTACACAAACCGCACAATAAAATATAAAACATTCATTACCTTTGACCATCTTCTTTGTTGGCACTCCTTGATGTCCCATAATCAAAACTGGGTCTTTTTTTCGATTAAATTGGTCCATATATAGCCTAGATATCGATCTATGAAGACTGTTTCATAACGTAACGTCAATTTATAAAAGTTAAAAAGTCGACGATAAACTTTCACAAAACACTTCGAAATACTTTTCTAATGCAACTTTAGGTATTAGTACACGTTAATAAGCGATAAAAATCATCAGGAGGCGATGTAAATTCGATAGGTGGTCGTCTGGAAAAAATGTCCGGAAAAAACTCAGCCAATACATCAAGTTGGAGGTCGGAGGGAATCGGTTCCCTTGATTCGGTTCTACCAAGAATCAAATCTGAAGCAAATGAGAAGACTCTATACATCCTGTGGAAGCTGTAGGTACTGCAACCTCGGCCTCATTTAATACGGTTCACCTTTAACAATGGGTTGAAGTGGCGCATGGATATTTTTTTCCACTTTCAGTGATCAGATTTTCCTGCGCTTTTCGATGAAACAGACGTTCTGTTATAGTCACAGCCGTGATTTAACCAGTTTTAGAAATGTGAGAGTGTTTTCTATACACACATACTAATCATATGCATATACTATATTCCTGGCATGAGTAGCAGGACGCCAAAATGTTGCGTGATTTTTAACAGAATGTTCGAAAAAGTAGGGGGTAGGCTTAAGAGGGTAATTACTTATCCTCTATGAACCACCCATCCCGGATCCGATATAATTGTCATCAGCAACGCTGAATAGCATATCGCAACAGTCAAATAATATTACTAGACAATATTCATATTCATAAAAATCACAAGTGCAATATTGCAAAACACAGTTTAGCCTTTTGTTAATCCACCTGTCATCTCAGATTTTGAAATTATGCTTTACAGCGAAAGCAATACAAGCGTTTGTGTAAGTTTATTGATCGCTCGACAAAACAATAAGTACACTTAGCATCAGGTAACTTGGTCACGAAAATCAGAAAGGCAATCAAATTAATCGTTTACCCTTGATGATCTTCGGATGTTTTCACTCACGAGACTCCCAGTTAACCTTTTGTGAATAGGGGGCAGTATTTTCATTTTTGGAAAAATAACATCCCCGTGGTAAACGGGATATTTTGTCAGGACAAGATGCTAGAATATGCATTTAATTGACAGCTTAGGATAGAAAACACTCTAACGTTTCCAAAACTGTATTTTTTTTGTCTGTGAGTATAACTGATATTGCAGGGGAAAGCCTGAGAAAAATCCAATCCGGAAGTGCCTCATGTTTTGAAAGCACTGCGTTCCAATGCGTCCCTATTGAGCAGTGAATGGGCCATCAACCAGATTACTTTTTCTCCATATTCCCCAAGGTGTGTACAGCATTGTGACGTAGTTTTACGCATTTATGTTGAAGAATACTCGTAAGCGGCTACATTGCGCAACTGGTCACCTGATGGCTCCCAGAGTGATTCTCGCGTAAAATACAGAGGTAGCCATTATTCGAATCGGTCCTACTGAAAAACCAATTGTTCCGGTGGATATATTATCGAATAGATATTTGAAAAACACCTTGAGGATTGATTATAAACAACGTGTGCCTTGGTTCTCTCGATATTATGGAGCTAAATTTGAATATTTTTCGGCGTTTTCGTGACTGCAATTTCCGGCCGATTTCTCAGCCAAATGTGAAGAACAAACGGAGCTATTTCGCCTACAAAAATAATATTTTGGGAAAAAAGGAACATTGGCTATCTAACTGGAAGTCGAGCGAAAACATCCGAAGCTCATCAAAGGTAAACGATTTAATTTGATTGCTTTTCTGATTTCCTTGAAAATGTTGCCTGTAGCCAGCAGAGCTAGCATGCCATGATAAACTTACACAAATGCTTGTCTAGCGTTGGCTGTAACGCATATTTAGAAAATCTGAGATGACAGTGTGATTAACAAAAGGCTAAGCTCTTGTTTGAATATATTTCATTTTCGATTTTCATGAATAGGAAATGTTTCTAGGGGTATTTATGTCCGCTATGTTATGCTAATTCGTTTGAGGCTATGATTACGCTCCCGGATCCGGGATTGCTAGTCGCAAGAAGTTTTTTAATAAATAAGACCTACAGCACTTTAAGAGCACATTACACAACACGAGTGAGTCTCGTGTCACCTACGCTAGGCCTACAGTATATCTAAAAATATATTTTCAATGAGTGACTCTCAGCCAATAATTACATTTAGAGGATTGGAGGATTCTAAATTAATATCTATGGGCCAATCTGATCTGTGAGAATATCTACAGGGCTTTTATATAATAATAATAATAATAATAATAATAATCGCTTTGTTTAAAAAAAACTATATTTTGGAGATTATTTTGTTTTCAAATATCCTAAAGTGAGCGAGAAAAAGGCCATTTTTTAACATGGGGTGAGACATTCTTACTAATTTGTAAATAATGCCAGTTTGTTATTTAGAATTATTTCTGTTTTTAGAGGGAGAGAAAGCAAATTCCCACCGTCGCCTCATGGGTCTCTCGGTGGCAGCTGGCATGGGTATTGAACCAGCATCTGTAGCAATGCAGTTTGCACTGCGATGCATTTTCTTAGACCGCTGCGTCACTCGGGAGGCCCCTTCCACAAAGTTTTTAATGCTGATCAATTGCCTTGCACAAAGTATCAACATACAGAGAAGTGTTGGCAAGAGTCTATTGTCCATGATGGGCTATAATTATACATAATGTCCAGGTCAGGATAACCAAAACATTTCTTTATTTAAGACTATCAGAAAGAATGTCGGTACTTATTTAGTTTGATCCAAAGCCATGAATGAGTGAGTCACTCAGCTTATGTAGGTGCCGAGGCCACATGACTGCGCCATCAATGTGATTATTTAGCAGACATCACTTGCTTATATTCAGTCAACACATATTTATTAAGAATATCATGGAATATAATTGAACATTTTATTTTCTCTTTGAATAAAACCTTAGTGTAACAACAGTTGTAGTAAGTAATACTGACGAGTAGAAAAAAAAAGTGTATTTTTCAGCGTGTGCGTGTGCAGGACAGAGGAATAGCAATTCTTACACTATTGTTCTAAATTCTATCACCTTCTTCATCCTTCAGTCATGGAAATTACACTTTGAATTATTGCACAATTATCAGTTTCTATTTGGTTTATGTTGCCCATTCTTTGTCAGTTAGAGACACATTAGCGCCTTGGGACCCAAAAGCATAATCAGTGCTCTATCTCCCCCTTGCGCTGGTCTGGAGCAGTTAAACAGTGGGGTACCTGACGCAGGGTACCGTACTAAACCACAAATTACCTCTAAAACCCACAGTATAATCTAAAAACTTTTAGTTGAGCAACCACTGTAAAAGTACAAAAACTTTTACTCAAATAACAATTGAGTTTTTTTCTTCTTGTACCACACTGTCTGGGCCTACAGTGACAGTGGCAGGGGTTTTGGAGTTGTTTTTAAAAGAAGAAGGATCTTTTATCTGTTGCAGAGCTTGTAATGGATAAAAACAAGACAATGGGCAGGGTTGACCATCTTCACCAACTGAGTAGCTATTACAATTTTGGACACACAGGCAGAGCATTGAGGAAGTATGTGTTTTTGGGGGTGGTGGTGGGGGGTGGTGGTGGGGGGGGGGCTGAATATTTCCGTAATAAATTCGAACATTGTGTAGGGGACCCTGCAATGGCCCCTTCCAAGAAACCGCAGGCTCCTGAAGGCATTGAAAATGCAGCTTGTGCATTCACTTTGTGATATCGCTACAGTGGCAGGAAGATGGGAGCCAAGAGTGTGGCACCAGGGCATGTGGACCAAGTTGTAATTCATCATTTGAAAGCTGGTGAAGTTTGAAGGGTGCAAGAGTGTGTGTGTGTGTGGTGTGAATCCGGAGTGGACGCAGGATAAAGAGTTGGAGATGTGTTGAACCCTTTTTAGGGTGCTCTGAGTTTTCTGTGCCACTTTGCAAGATGGGGCCATGCTTCTAGAAGTTCCATGTCACGCCCTGACCTTAGAGATCCTTTTTATGTCTCTATTTGGTTTGGTTATTCTATATTCTATTATTTGTATTTCTATTTTTGGCCGGGTAGGGTTCTCAATCAGGGACAGCTGTCTATCGTTGTCTCTGATTGAGAACCATACTTAGGTAGCCCTTTTCCCACCTGTCTTTGTGGGAGGTTGACTTTGTTTATGGCACATAGCCTCTAGCCTCACGGTTTGTTTTGTAGTGTTTATTGTTTTGTTCGGCGTCTTTTCTAATAAAAAGAATATGTACGTTCACCACGCTGCACCTTGGTCCTCTTCATTCAACGGCCGTGACATTACATGACATGTTATGGGCTAAATGAAAACACTAAAGTGACAGTGTGAAATATGAATTTGTCCTAGAAATCTTTTAGGGAAAATTTGTACTTTTTAAAATTGTCTCTGAATTGTGGTTCGCATTTTTACATTGTTATAGAAGTAAGAATCGTTGTCAATCAAATAGCCTACTTCGTGTGGATTTTAAAATACTCTCTGAATATTGTCCTCTGGTCACCTTTTTTATATATTTTTTTAACACAGTATTTAGATGTAAATAATATTTTTAAGTATAATATATTATAATTGGTGCATTTCGAGAGAGTAATTTATTCCAATTTACTACAATTTAAATACTCTATGGTTTTTTGTTGTGTAGAGGGTTAATCGTTTTTTGATAGTGTCTTTACACAATGGAAGACAAAATGTGTGTTATTCCTATTGACATGAATGTGGTGTCAAATTAAATAACAGGTTGTGCTCTATAAAACGAAGTTGTTAACGTGTAATTTGTTATTTGTTTTTTTTAGCTACTGTATGTCTGTATGTTTTGAAATGTGTGAGAAAATTTGCTTGAAATTTCTCAGTAATCTACAGCACCATTCAAAGAAAAGGATGAAGGTGTTGATGAAGCCAGAAGCCCGATGACTTAGCTAAGACAAGCCCCTCACCAGCACTGTCTGTTGAATCATGTGACAGCTTTGTGTCTGTCCCAGGCACAACCACAACACACCAACCTAGGGGAAAGATGTAGAGCCTTTGAAGACTCAACATCCTCTTCTCCCTGCCTACAAGAGGCACTCATCACCAACACCCAGGCTTCCGCAGCCAGCTCCAGCTCCCGTGGTCCCGTACCCAGCTCCCGTGGTGCCACACGCAGATACAGCTCCTGTGGTTCCGCGTCCTGGTCCAGCGCCCTTGCTTCCACAACCTGCTCCATACCCTGGACCTGTGGCTCCATACCCTGGACCGGCACCTGCGGCCCCAGCTTCTGTGATTCCGCATCCAGCTCCAGCGCCTGTGGTACCGCACCGTGGTTCAGAGTCCATGGTTCCACACCCTGCTCTAGCACCTATGGTTCTGCCCCCCGCTTCCCTTCCTTCCACAGCCCACTTCAGCACCTGCGACTCCATACCCTAGACTAGCAGCTGCGGCTCCATACCCTCGACCATCACCTCCCACTTGGGATAGGGCACGCCTAAGCCTGGAGCTGCTTCTAATGGATAAGGCATGCTTTGTCCTGGAGATAAGTAAGGTTCACCTGGAACAGGGTACGGTGGTAGTCCTGGAAGAAGATGTGGTGCAGCTGATGTGGAGAGCTCCGAACCTACAATGAGGAATTTCTACAGCGTGCACCATTTATGCATCCCATGTTTATGCTAGCTCTGTAATAGTGTTAGCTACATTTTTGCTTGTCAGTAGCTAGGTTTCTATCCAATCTATCCAAATATTTTAAAATCCTCATAAAGAAAATATACATATTTTCCCAGCTGTGGTGTGTTTTCACCAAAATGACTTGTTGGTGTGTGATGATGTAGTGCACAAAGTACAAGTCTGTACAGATGGTCATACTATCAACAAACTATCTGTTGATTAGCAACTGCTTGCTAAGGTTACGGTTAGGTTTAGAATTAGGGTTAGGGTAAAGGTTAGGGTTAGGGTATGGGTTAAGTTTAGGGTTAGGGTTAGTAGACAGTTAGTTGAAATGTTACTGATAGTTAATCTGTAGATGTTTGACACACTATCCAAATAAAGTGTTACCGAAGTATCCTACTCAATTAGAAGTACTGTTACTTTAATTACATTTTACTCAAGTAGAATTACAACTAGTTACACCTTTAGATAAATGTTCAACAGAAAAAAACTGGCCTCGGAACATGGAATATTCTGCTTGTTTGAGGTACATCCATTTGGTTTGTGGACAAATTAATGATTAATAAGTAAAAGTTGCTAAATCTTTCCCAGCACTATATGTTAGAGTATTCTGTCTTCTCTTGCTTGTTCTCTCTTGCCATATTCCCCTTTGCCAACCTGTCTACTTTCTTATTGGTGATGAAGTACACTCTTACAGCTGCGCTGAACAATTAGGAATAGTATGGTTTTGGCCCCATAACCGACCACCCAGAATGCATAAGTATTTGCCTCTTCGACCTGAACATTTGCTTGTAGTGTTTAGGCTGTTGGTGCTCGCTAAACACCCAGGGTAAATCCTGTTGTAAGTGCAACTGTCACCTGGGATTTGGGAATGTGTCTCTCTTTGTGCTGCTTGGCGGTGAGCCAGTGGGGCCGCCCCTGCCTGCTGTAGAGGCCAGGGTGACAGCACAGTCCAAGTATGTCCGCACAATTAAGCTTGATCCTGGCGACTCCTCCACAGGAAAGGTAAACCAGGCGAATAAGTGCACACGAACAGAGAGGGAAGCAGGGAAGATAAATATAATAACACCACAACTGGAACAAACGGGTTCAGGATCAGTTTTGGCCCGATTCTCCCATATGTTTTTGAGCTTTTATTTCTCTCTTTGGTTCGCAGGCTTGTAATTACATCACCAGTTCCTGTACTCTGTCTAAACTAAAACTTTGAGTGTGTATCTCTATTGTTCCTCCTTTGTTGGCTTTGTTCACAACCAGCTCTGTCTCTACTATTCTCTCATTGCCGCTATCCCTCACTGTCTCTCTCTCTCTCCTTCTCCTTACCTCAGTTCCCCCTGTTTCTCTCTTTATGTCCTTTATTTTCTCCCTCTCCCTCAGCTGAGACAGGCAATCATTTGACTGACAGCTGAGCTCAGTCTCTCATGAGTGCTGGATGTGGAGGCATATCGTGTCGCTCAGTCAATGACCCTACCCAGAGATGGAAAGGTCTGTGGGACTAAGGGTGTTGAGAGAGAGAGACTGAATAAGACATCTGTGTCTGAGGCAGGTCTCCCAGACCCCCCTAAGTGCATTGATTCCAGCTTGTTTCCCCAGCTTGTATTCTGACAAACCTTAGATAAGGTCAACTCCTCTTGGGCCTGAGAAATGGCCAGTGGGATACAAGGGGGCAAATTGACATTTGAAGCATAACACTGATTTCTGTCTGGACCTTTCCCTCACAAATGAACAGACACAGTCACAGACACAGAGACAGACAGCCACAAACACACACAAACACGCACACTAGACAAAGACAATTGCACTATAATAACATTATAACAACAAAAGGGCAACACAACAAAAGGGCATCATTAATGGATTACACAGTCACAGTCATAGTAGAAAACACAATGCTGTAACCCAAGTTCTTGCCTGCCATTTTGTTTTTCTGGTTATTTTCTAGCTATGTAAATTCCATCCACCTAGGCTAATGGTGAATAAGCCATTGCCATTGCTGGGGGAGAGTGAATTGCATTTGGAGTATTGAACCACATTCGACCAAAATCCATTAGAACTTAGCTCCCAGCTTATTATATCTAATCAGAGGTGTCTTCATTAACACACTCACCTTATTATAGAATGTCAAATATTGTGTGCTGAAATGGGTGTCCTCTAACCAAGGAGCATAATGAAATAGATTTCTGTCAAAATAAAACATTTTCAGTGTCCAAAATGATTTAAACCCTTAATAAAGATGAGCAACAATGACGGTATAAAATAAATAATTAACTGAGCTATATTGTATGCTAAAACAAAAGAGAAATTATATTATTTTATACTAATGCCATTTCTAAGAGAAAGAGATTTTGTTTAACAAGTAATACTTTTTTTCTCTCAAAATGGTAGGGGTAGAAATGATTGACACCCCTAAAGATTCTTATAAATAAAGTCAAATGTTTAGTATTTGGCCCCATTTTCCTAGCTTGCACTGACTCTACAACATTTTTGGAGGCATTTGCTGTCACATGGAATGATGCTGGAGAGACGAAGCAGGTACGGGGAGTCAAACATTTAATATGGAACGGACATGGAACGAGACAGGAACAGCGTCAGCACAAGGGTAACAAAGACAAAAACAATTAATGCATCAGCAGGGAACAGAGCAGGGGAACTGACAAATATAGGGGAGGAAATAAACAGGTGATGAGCGAGTCCAGGTGAATCCAATATCGCTGATGCGCGTGACGAGGGAAGGCAGGTGTGCGTAATTGATGATGGCCGGAGTGCATGATGAGGGGGAAGAGCGGGAGCAGACGTGACATTTGCAGTTTGTTTTGGTTGTGTTTCAGATTATTTTGTGTCCAATAGAAATTAATCGTGAATAATGTATTGTGTCATTTTGGAATCACTTTGTAAATAAGAATACAATGTTTTTAATCCAAATGTCACCTGGGATTTTGATTTTGATTTTGAAATTATGCTTCACAGCGAAAGCAATCCAAGCGTTTGTGTAGGTTTATCGATCGCTCGACAAAACAATAATTACAGTTAGCATCAGGTAACTTGGTCACGAAAATCAGAAAAGCAATCAAATTAATCGTTTACCTTTGATGATCTTCGGAAGTTTTCACTCACGAGACTCCCAGTTAGAGAACAAATGTTCATTTTGTTCCATAAAGATATTTTTTATATCCAAATCCCTCCGTTAGTTTGGTGCATTATGCCCAGGAATCCATCGGAAGGAGCGGTCACGACAACGCAGACAAAAATTCAAAATTATATCCATAATGTCCACAGACAAATGCCAAATGTTTTTTATAATCAATCCTCAGGGTGTTTTTCAAATATCTACTCGATAATATATCCACCGGGACAGTTGGCTTTTCACTAGGACCAGGAGTAACAATGGCCGCCTTTCTCTTTTGCGCACAACTCACTCTGAGAGCCCCCACCTATCCACTTACGAAATGTGGTCATTCACGCTCATTCTTCAATATAAAAGCCTGAAACTATGTCTAAAGGCTGTTGACACCTTAGGGAAGCCATAGAAAAAGGAATCTGGTTGATATCCCTTTAAATGGGCAATAGGGATGCATAACATCAGAGAGGTTTCAAAAACAGGGGCACTTCCTGATTGGATTTTCCTCAGGTTTTAGCCTGCAATATCAGTTCTGTTTAACTCACAGACAAAATGTTGACCGTTTTGGAAACTTTAGAGTGTTTTCTATCCCAATCTGTCAAATATATGCATATTCTAGCATCTGGTCCTGAGAAATAGGTTGTTTACTTTGGGAACGTTATTTTTCCAAACATAAAGATAGTGCCCCCTAGCTTCAAGAGGATTTATTAAAGTAGTGCTACCATGATTACGGATAACATTTGTGGAAGAGGGATCAAAACAGGGTAGCAGGGTAGCCTAGTGGTTAGAGTGTTAGAGTGTTGGACTGGCAACCAGAAGGTTGCTAGTTCAATCCCCTGAGCTGACAAGATACAAATCTGTCGTTCTGCCCCTGAACAGGCAGTTAACCCACTGTTCCTAGGCCATCATTGAAAATAAGAATTTGTTATTAACTGACTTGCCTAGGTAAAAAAAATGTAATCAAATAATTTTCCTTGTCTTGTGCCACAGTTAGTCTCCAAGGCTAACTCTTTGGGATTAAAGGTTATGAGGACATTTCCTGTCTAATGAAAATGTTGCAATTGTATTTGTTTGTCTCCGTTTTTTTCCACAGAACTTTGTTAAAAAGCAAGAAGCATACCAATAACATACAGATGTAGAATCTATAGCAAAATAATCCTGCGTCAAAAGGTTTTGAACGTTCAGTCCATAAAGTTGCTAAATCAGCAGTTAGGCTGGCCAAAAGTAGGCTACATTAAAGTGCAATACGCTTAATATAATCATGTGTTAGTTGGGTTTTGATTGAATTTATGTAAATCCCGAAGCTGATCTGCATTTGCTGCAGTACAGGAAAATTCTAAGAAACAAAATGATCAAATCAAGATCCAATATCTGTAAATGTAAGCTTATGTGACCTGTACTACCTGGGGACTTCAACTCCAATGCATCTCCATGCTCTCTGTCAAGCTACATGACATGGAGAAACCAGGTCATACTGAATCTCTCCTTAGTTTTCAGAACCATGAGAGAATTCCCCTCTGTGTTCTGTGACATGCCTCTGTTCTGTGACTGAAAACAGACGGGTTAAGCACACAGGGAGCTAACATCTGACACATATGACAGGAGGGATACTGCCTGGGTTTGGTTTGTGAGGAGGTTGGCAAAAGCAGACATACCGTTCCATATTGACTGGTTCTCCGAGATTAGTTTTGTTATTCTTCATCTTTTGCTCCCTGATGGAAGACAGATCAACATTTATCTTTTTTGTTTTTGGGAATTTTTGTTCAAATTAGGTCTTTGTCCGCAAACCAAGAGAAGTGGGTTGGCTGTGGGTTTGTGGAGGATGATGGGAGAGTGACTGGAGACAACTGGAGTGTCTGAGGCTGGATTCATTGTACCTGGGGACTTTAATAAAGGTAATCTGAGGGAAACACTCTGAAAATCCTATCAACACATCTCTTGTGCTCTATACGGAGAGAACACAATTGACCATTGTTACTCTCCCTTCCGGAACGGCTACAATGCCCTCCCCCTGCCCTACCATCAAGCAAATTAGATTACATTTCTATCTTGCTCATCCCTGTCTAAAGACAGAAACTTAAGCAGGAAACACCTGTGGTAAGGACTGTTCAACATTGGTCTCACCAATCAGAATGCAAAATACATATAGGCTGTGTGTGTTCGACCCCTGACTGTAACTGGAAATTAACAATACAACATCTGAACTGAACATGGAGATAACTGCTCTGTCTCAGAGAGTGAATGGAAACCACATGTCACGTCCTGACCTTAGTTCCTTTTTTATGTCTTTATTTTGGTTTGGTCAGGGTGTGAGTTGGGGTGGGCATTCTGTGTTTTTTCTATGTTTTCTATTTCTACGTGTTTGGCCTGGTATGGTTCCCAATCAGAGGCAGCTGTCAATCGTTGTCTCTGATTGAGAACCATACTTAGATAGCCTTTTCCCACCTGTGTTTTGTGGGTAATTATTTTTCTGTGTGCGTTTGTGGGGACCTCGGTTGCGTTTACCTGTTTGTTTTTTTGGTTATTTCGGTTTCACTTTCATTAAGAGATGTGGAACTACATGCACGCTGCGCCTTGGTTGATTTACGACAGGGAGTTTGAGGACAGCGAGCGTGACACCACAGCCCTATCTCTCTCTCTCTCTCTCTCTCTCTCTCTCTCTCTCTCTCTCTGGATGGTTTAAACTTGTATCTCTGGCCAGGGAGAGGACAAAGGTTGTATAATGACAGTTGATTGGCCGTCACGCCATTTCTCTGCCTCTAAAAAATGCCCTTCCTGCAAGGCAGTGACAGGCACACCCAAGGGCGTAAGAGAGACTGACATTGCGGGGACACGTTTGTTGGGAAAGAACTGGTTTTAAATGCAAATTTCTAGTGACTTTTGAGAAAAGGATATAACCACATCTTAACTTGCAAATTTACAAGGCTAAGGGGGGCCTTGCAGAGGGGTATTTACTCTGGTGCAGTTCAATCAGTCTTAATGCCATGGCCATTCATGTCGTACTGAATACCGGAGTGACTGTGGATATATTCAATTAAACAACCATTTTGTACTCTTTCTCTGTTACTGTGTGATTCATTTCCTCACATTCCCTATGTCAGGTTGCTAATACTGCTGCGCTACATGCCGTATGGTTTAAAACCTAACATCATATTTTAAACACATAATAGTTATTATACTGTAAAAATAACTGGCAACCTACATAGTTAAATGTTTCATTATTGTGTTGAAATTAATCAATCTCCACTCTACACAATTATCCCCAAAAAATATAATCATGGCTGCCACCCTCTAGACCTAAGATGCCATGATTTCATCAGAGATCCTACAGTATATGGTTATTCAGATTGATGATCTCTCATGTTGTGAATCAGTCTATGAACTCTAATGGCTTGGAGTGTGGCCTCTCTCTCCCTCTCTGCCATGATAGCACCAAACAAAGTCATAACACATGGAACACACCTTCATGGCCCATAATCACTGTGATGAAGAAAAAGACATCTAAGCTGAAAGTATTCACATTAGCAAGCTAGTTTGCCAGGGGTGGTGTGCAGGCAGTTGTAGTGGTGTACAGTACTTGAGTAAAACTACTTTCAAGTACTACTTCACCCTTGTGTTGTCTTAAGGGGAAAAATTACCCACCACTATAATTGAACAGCAAAGAAAACCCCCTAAGTTATATTTTTTCAACTTTAAATTTGATGACTTATCCTAGAGTGACCCCAACATTAGAAAAAGGGAAACATCACCTTTGTTCATATTTCCATGAAAGCTGTACACCACCAGGATACAAATATTGTCTTAGGGACATTTTTGACCCGGAAGTTATATAATAATTTACACACCACAAAAACCACAAAGACATACATACACACCATGCTTCCACATCTGCATTGCTTGCTGTTTGGGGTTTTAGGGTGGGTTTCTGTGCAACACTTTTTTACATTGGCTGATGTAAAAAGGGCTTTATCGATAAATTTGATTGACACACAAACACACACACACAATGAGGAATTGAGATTGTGTGCTACTGATTGAACTCAGCCAACAGCTCCTGAAGAGAAAGATCACCATGGTTGGCACAGTTAGAAAGAACAAGCCTGAGCTTCCCCTGTGCAACAAGGGGGAGAGAGGCCTTCTCATCAAAGTTTGCCTGCACCCCCGCACCACTCTAGTTTCTTACCTCCCAAAGAGGAACAAGAATGTGGTCCGTCTGAGCACACTGCACAAAACGGCTGATATCAGTGATCGTGAGGACAGCAAGCCAGCCATCATCCTGGACTACAACCACAACAAAGGAGGCGTGGACGACATGGACAAGGTAATTGGAACTTACAGCTGCAGGAGGATGACTGCCCACTGGCCCCTGGTCATCTTCCCTAACATCATCGATGTGTCCTCATACAACCCCTTTGTGATATGAAACAAGATCAACCCTACCCGAATGCCTGATAAGCGGAACAAGAGGAGGGTGTTCCTGGAGCAGTTGGGAAAGGCACCTCTGCAGCGCTTGTGAAAGCTGTTCAGGGGGCTGAATCTTGTCCTGATCCACCTGAGGCTGCAGCTGGGGCAGGCAAGAGGAGGAGATGACAATTCTGCCACCCAAAAAAAGGACGGTAAAACAAATACTATGTGCTGCACATGTGAGAAATACATCTGCAAAGTCCATGCACACACACGTGCATAATGTCCTACATGTGCTAGTTAGAGTTGATTGATTTATGTTCTTCTCATTTTGTATCTTATTCTTAATTATAGTTGTTGTTAATACACCTTGTGGGTGGGGGCAATGGTTAAAAAAATGGGAGAAGACTAGTATTTTGAAGGTGAATTCCTCACTGTACAGTATGTAAGAATATACAGTTGATGTCACGTTCTGACCTTTATTTCCTGTGTTTTGTATTTTGTTAGTATGGTCAGGGCGTGAGTTGGGTGGGCAGTCTATGTTTGATTTTCTATGATTTGGGGTTTTCTATGTTTCGGCCTAGTATGGTTCTCAATCAGAGGCAGGTGTCATTAGTTGTCTCTGATTGAGAATCATACTTAGGTAGCCTGGGTGTCACTGTGTGTTTGTGGGTGATTGTTCCTGTCTCTGTGTTTGCACCAGACAGGGCTGTTTAGGGTTTCACACGTTTCTTGTTTTGTTGTATCAGTTGTTCATGTGTAAGTTTACATATTAAAAGAACCATGGACACTTACCACGCCGCATATTGATCCTCTGATCCTTCTCGCCTCTCCTCTTCGGAAGAAGAGGAGGAAATCCTTGACAGAATCACCCACCCAACTCGGACCAAGCGGCGTGGAAAACAGCAGCGACGACAGCAGCAGCAGCAGCAACAACAGCGGCCAGCATCACAGGACTCCTGGACATGGGAGGAGATACTGAACGGAGAGGGACCCTGGGCACAGGCTGGGGAATATCGCCGCCCGAAAGCAGAGCTGGAGGCAGCGAAAGCTGAGCGGCGGCGATATGAGGAGGCAGCACGGCAGTGCGACAGGTACGAGAGGTGTGGTACTAAGCCAGGTAGCAGACCTGAGCTCACTCCTCGTGCTTATTATAAGCAGCGCATTACTGGTCAGGCACCGTGTTATGCGGTTAAGCGCACGGTGTCGCCAGTGCGTGCCCATAGCCCGGTGCGCTATAGGGCAGCCCCCCGAAAGTGCCATGCGAGTGTGGGCATGGAGCCAGGGCGTATGGTGCCTGCTCAGCGCGTCTGGTCGCCGGTACGCAGTTTTGGTCCAGGTTATCCTGCGCCGGCTCTACGTGCTGTGTCTCCGGGACGATGGGAGGGTGCAGTGCGTCCTCTGCCTGCGCTCCGCTCGTGCCGGGCAAATGTGGGAGTGGAGCCTAAGGGAGAGGTGCGTGTAGTAAGCACTAGATCTCCCGTGCTTACCCACAGCCCGGTTCAACCTGTGCCTGCACTCTGGAGGGTCCGGGCTAGAGTAGTTGTCCAGCCTGGGCAAGTGGCGCCAAGGTTGCGCACCAGAGCTCCAGTGCTCCCCCACAGCCCGGTCCTTCAGGTGCCTCCTAACACCAAGCCTCCTGAAGGTCTCCCCAGCCTGGTGGTTCCTGTGGCAGCCCCACGCACCAGGCTGTCTCCTCCCTGCAGGTGGTCCTGCCTGTCCGGCGCCACTGCCGGAGTCTCCCGCCTGTCCGGCGCCGCTGCCGGAGTCTCCCGCCTGTCCGGCGCCGCTGCAGGAGCCTCCCGCCTGTCCGGCGCCGCTGCCGGAGCCTCCCGCCTGTCCGGCGCCGCTGCCGGAGCCTCCCGCCTGTCCGGCGCCGCTGCCGGAGCCTCCCGCCTGTCCGGCGCCGCTGCCGGAGTCTCCCGCCTGTCCGGCGCCGCTACCGGAGCCTCCGATCCTCTGATCCTTCTCGCCTCTCCTCTTCGGAAGAAGAGGAGGAAATCCTTGACAGTTGAAGTCCGAAGTTTACATACATTTAGGTTGGAGTCATTAAAACTTGTTTTTCAACCACTCCACAAATTTCTTGTTACCAAACTAAACTTTTGGCAAGTCGGTTAGGCCATCTACTTTGTGCATGACACAAGTCATTTTTCCAACAATTGTTTACAGACAGAATATTTCACTATATCACAACTCCATTGGGTCAGACGTTTACATACACTAAGTTGACTGTGCCTTTAAACAACTTGGAAAATCCAGAAAATTATGTCATGACTTTAGAAGCTTCTGATAGGCTAATTGACATTATTTGAGTCAATTGGAGGTGAACCCGTGGATGTATTTCAAGGCCTACCTTCAAACTCAGTGCCTCTTTGCTCTTTCCTCTTTGCTTCATCAAAATGTAGCCAGCTGCTTTGCTTAATATAAGGAATTATTTATACTTTAACTTTAACTTTTGATACTTAAGTATATTTTAGCAATTATATTTAATTTTGATACTTAAGTATATTGAAAAAGAAATACTTTTAGACTTTTACTCAATTAGTATTTTACTGGGTGACTTTTACTTTTACTTGAGTCATTTTCTATTAAAGTATCTTTACTTTTACTCAAGTATGACATTTGGGTACTTTTTCCACCACTGGGCACTTGCCAATAATCTTACTTGCACTCCTTTGAAAGATATCTAAGGTGCTGTTTTTTTCTCTCTTCTTGACTGGTTGCACAGCCAATGCTAACTTTAACTATGATGAAGACTAAGACAGTGATTGTGCAAGAAATTCTGTAGCTAGCAAGTATTCTTGGCTTCAAAACATTCACTATCAGTTTTTTACACAGCCAGAACTACCATAACTCGTAACCCTAACACCTAACACCAAACCTAACCTATAAACCTAAAAGAGCATTTTTCCTCCTGGGGACTGGACAAATTCCTCCACTTGTCTGAATTTTCATTGTTTTTACTCTCCTTGTGAAGACTTCTAGTACCCACAGATAGCTAAACACATATACACACACACACACACACACCTTGCCTCTCAGTCTGTAAATGGACTGCTGCTGTGTTTATAAAATCAGCACACACTCTTAAGCAGTAGATAGAGCACAACAAATGGAGGGGAAGTGGATCAAAGTCACTGAGAGCATTTCATGAAAACGGGATGCTGTGAGGTGAATATAAATATATTGGTTCGAGTGCAAAATTTGTTTGCTTTCTCCCTGTGTGTGTGTGTCATGAATATAAGTGAATTGGTGAGTGTGAAAGGTGTGTATTCGTTCTCCCTCTATGTGTATGTGTGTTTGACTGTGAGTGACTGTGTGTGATAAAAAGCACCATATCAAATACATTTTCATAATACAGGCCTAATTGGAGAGCCCAAGAGAATGCCCAGATGTGGAGCTAGCATCTCTGTCGGATGTGCAGATGAAAGGCTGCTCTGATGTTGCCCAGGTGTATTGACTTACAGTAATGGCTCACATTAGACCACACCATAAACACGAGGTGATTACCCCGGAACAGGGAGCCAAATAGGTTTCAGAGCTAACCAGACATGATAGCACCTGTCAATATCATGATCAAATATGGAGCAGTGTCTTTCCTACGTTTAACACCAATCAATCGTGTCCTGCCGGCAGGGGTTGAAAAAAAGAGGGCAAAGACTGCTTATTGATAATAAAAGGGAGATGAAATACTCTCCGAGACTTCTGGCCCAGGAATAAAGGGATGGAGCTGAAGCACCGGCCCAGCCCACTCTGAGAAGAAGCCATGTTTAACCTTGCTTTCCATGGAGCCCGCTCGGGAACGCTGTACATATCACCTGCAAAGCCTTTCCCCGCTGGCTCTGATTCTGTGTCCTCTCTGCCTACGTTATCCTATTTCAAGAGGAGAGTGTTGAAGACGTCAATAGGCACACAGTGAACTGCTTCCCTGTTTACTCATACTGAGCTGATGTGCTTTAACCTTCTTCTACATCAGTGAGAGGATAATAGATCATAGTGAGAGCATTGATAATGACTGGGCCTGTTATAATGATGGTGTGATTTTTTAATTACCGGTAAGCCTACTTTATAATCTCTTTCTGACAGGATAGGTCTCATGTTTTGAAAAGGAAATGTCTCGTTGCTTAAATGACTAAAGCTGGCCCTCTGATTGCTGCTGGCAATTCTACAATGGATTCAACAGAGGGTACTTTACAGTACCACCAATGTTGTCCACTGGATGAGTTAAAAACCCCAAGACAACTAGTTGTATCGTGCCACATTAACCCTCCAAAAAAGACAGAAGCAACACATAGAGAAAGCAAAAAAATATGATGCTGCAAAAATGTTACCGGGAGAAAAAAACTGTAAATAAAATTGTGTCTGACCTTGGTAGACGGATTATATCGTATGTGTGTCCAGGACACGCTTAATCTCTACAGGCACAGAGGTGATCACTCCCGATCGCTTTTGTGACACTTCATTACTATAATTGGCCATTTTCCCAATACTGTGGTGTGCCAGTCGGCCCCCTGTCGCCACAGGAACAAGACAGCGCATCATTTGAGTAATCACAGTGTAGAGGCACTTTCTCTCAAAATAAGACCTGTGATAATAACAGTGTTAATAATAAGCCAAACCGCCAGAGAGTTGCTGTGCCTTTCATAGACCACGTGGTGACTCCTGCAATGGCAATGCCACTCACATGTCCCCAATAAGGGATAGATTCAGAATATCCTCATCAAAATTAGCTTACATTTAGGCTCTTGTGTATGTGTATTTCACAATAATTGGGGGTAAAAAAATATTTTTTCAATCAACTGCATTCCACTTAAAGTACCACCACTGATTTCTACAGTATATGGCTAGCTATGCTACCAGCTTATAAGAATGAGAGTTAGCATTTAGCAGTACTTTTTTCAAATGCAAAAAGGACTATTTCTAAATATTATGCAGCGAAAACAGCCATATACAGTATATACTAATCGGATATTAGTAACCACATTGTGGGCCTGTTAGAATACAAAAGTCAAGATGGATTTGTAAGATCAGATTTTTTGAATATGTTGTTGTTCTTTCCCCCACTGTCTGTGTTCCGTTTATCTATTTGCTGCATGTAGGCATGCCAGAAAATAGGTTGATTTTACCAACTGTGTGTGCAATAGAACGTCCTGATTCAAGGACAATCAAGTGCTTTATTTCTCTGTTTTATTTGATGAAGTTAAGCTACAATACATTGTTTACATTTCCCATGTATTTTCACAGCAGACAGATTGTGCACTGACCCCATTTTACCTAGGAGAGGCTGGATAAACGAGGGTACATCCATCTGTCCCAAGGAATTTCAAACAATACACTTTCACTCACATAATATAATCTTCACAATCCAGGGATTCCCAGCCTTTTTTTTGGCACTGTGTCCAAAACAATAGTCCATTTTATATTGATGAAAGTCAAAACCTTCCATAATTTCAAGGACCAGATGCCCAATTGTGTTCTCAATCAGAGAATCACTTGTGTAACAAAACCAAATGTTCACAGGATTCACATTCTATGAGAAAGAACTACAGTACACGGCACACTTTTCTGAAATTTCAACAGTAAAACACTGTAGGATGCACAGTATAATACCATACGTGTTTTACAGCATTCATGCTGTAGACAGAACTGCATTTTGGGTAAAATGCTGAAAAATACTGTTAACTGTAATTTGGAAGCCTCCTGTAAAAATTACTCTAACATACTGTATTTCTTTACAATAATATCTTATACAAACCGTAGATTGAAAAGATATGTTTCAGGCACCAACAAGCTGTTTAGTGAGACACATGAGACACAGACTATTTCACTAAATATCTTCTTGAAGTGGATGTGAAGTGGAAGAATATTTTCAGTAGCTGCTGGGTAGGTATTTATAGCTAGACAATGTTAAATTACTACATGTTTCCTTAGCTAACCTAGCTAGATAATTGGTTAACATTTGCAAGCTAGATAGCCATATTGTATCACGGTGCCTGCCGACCTAAGGTGCAGTGCCACTGGTCAGCTCTAGCATATCACAGTGTCGGCGGGGAAACTAGTAACGTGGCGAATTTTCCCCCCTTGAAGATTATACCGTTTTTCAAATAGACTAGCAGCCTATTAGAAATAACTAATATTGATATGTCACCGTGATATATTCTACTCAATCGGGAGAGCTTGAATGGAAAAAAACACAGGGACAGAGTGTCCTCCTTAGCTGTCACAACCCTGTGTGATTCGGTTCACTTGGCTCTTATCTGCGTGACATAAATCATAGTTTTGTAGGCCAGGATTGTCCATATTGCCTATCCCACTAACCATTTGTTTAATTTTAAAAACGTTGTTCCATAATGTTACAGTATTAGCTAAACGTGTTCACTTTACTATTAATTCGCAAACATTTGGTGGCACAGCTAGAAATGAACATGTTGTGAGTCTGGTAAAATAATCTGACATATATGCTATAGGTCTGAATCAACCAAAGATGATGAATCCTGAAGATGGAACAAAGTGCATAACAAGGTGGCCCAGAGGAAGCCAGCTGTTTGTTCTCAATCCTTACCATGCCCCATTCTTCCAAGAGCTCATTGAGTGCGAATGAAGACCTCTAGCGAACTAAGTACACATTCACACATACATGAATTAGGCTGATATGTCCCTTGTCCCCTGTCTTTTTACCAACAGACCTGGTGCTGTCTGTCTCTCATTCTATTGTTTCTGTTTCTATGCTTGTCCTAGGGGTGAGAAGAGCTGACAAATCAGAATTTAGGAGGTTTGTTATAGAGCCCCACGAGGACCTCCTGATGCTGTGCTGACTTCTCTCCCCTGGATGCTCTCCGGCCCAAACTGTCCTGTAGTGTGGTTCACCCCCTTGTACCCCATTACCCCAAACAGAGTTGCCCCTAATCATCGATCGGGCTGCATCACAGCCTGGTATGGCAACTCCACCGCCAAGGACCGCAAGGGTCTTCAGAGGGTGATACATGCAGCCAAATGTACCATTGGGTGCACGCTGCCTGCCCTCCAGGACACCTACAACACCAGGTGTCGAAGGAAGGCCAAGAAGAACATCAGGGACCTCAGCCATGGCCTGTTCTCCCTGTTTCCATTACTCAGACGTGGGTGGCATAATGCTGAAAACTGGAAGACTGGCCAATAATTTCTAACCCCAGACCATCAGGCTGGTGAATAGCCACCATTACCTACATGTCTGATTTATTTTTTAGACATCTCATGTAGCCCTTGGATGAGTGGCTTGATGTGAAAAACACACCTTACTATTTTTCCTTCATGAAATTGCAGAGCCTACATAATGTACTTCAGTCGCAGACCATGATTGTACAAACCTATCCTTTATGTGAATATGTTGTTGTCCGAAACGGACTGTCTATGCTCTGACATATCAACACCTCAACATAAATGTTTTACCCGTCCAACAATAAAGACTTAAAATAGGTCATTTGTACTGAGCTGTTCATGTCATTTCTATCTGTGCTTCATAAACCAGCTCTGAACAGCATGGTGTGCAACACTGGCTGTGTTTAGCGTGATGCTCAACGGTGTCAAATTGGATTTGAGTCTGAGTGAGCAGGTAAAGCGAACAGCAAAGGCTTGGGTATCTCTGCTGCACACACTCATGCCAGAGTATTGGTAACAGTATAATCAGTACTGATAAACATGCATATCATATGTAGTACATGTTAAATCAGAATCCAAGAGCAAGAGATGGCCATACCTACAGATGAGAAAATGAGGCTTGGTGAACAGACTGTGGTTAGAATAGTAGTAAATGGAATGGTGAGGTACTCTAGTGCAGTTCTCTGACTTGTGATTTGTTTTGAAGCAAAATAAGCAGTGCAATGGTGTCAAGAAGGACAATATTCAGGTTTGACCAGTTTTCAATTTGCAAACATCTCCTCTCACTCCTTGTCATTCTGGTTTCTGCTGGATTCCCTGGCATGCAGGCAGCCATTCAACCCGAGTTTGTTCCCCTCCGATAAATATCTGATCAACTAAATTGTATATTTTCCATTAAGCTAATCAGCAAATGCCCACCCACACCACAATGAAATCAGCCAAACTGTCATTCTGAGAGAACAATTATGGCCACGCCTTTATCATTTAATTGCTCAAATTATCCAGAATCTAGATTTTGTTTAATAATGTCTTCAGATACAGATTTTTTAATAATTAGACTGTAATGGGTGAAAAGAAAATTGGCAGATATTGGTACGTATTCAGGCCATATCAAATTGGTTTTCGCCCACAGGGCTTAATGGGAAACAATAACTGAATTATGACTCACATGCTAATGTCTCGCTCATTCTGAAATCAGCCCTGGGCCATATGCGTTTGGCAAATGTTGACAAAGTCATGATTAAATGTGGTGCTGTCACTCAGTCAAATAACTTTGCCCGTATACTTGATCACACAAAAGGACAGCAGTAGAACAAATGCACATGGGTGATACAGTCCTCATCAGGCCTTTCTGTAGAACAATAAATTACAATGTCCCATTGTGTTTTATTTAGATACTTCTCAATATGAAGAAAATAGACTATTGGTTAAGTTCAAATATGGGTAGCATTTTGCAGGATTTTAGAGTACATATGAACAGCTATTGTGTGTATCATCCAAAAAGGGAGAGCAAGAAGCCCATAAATAATTCATTCCACACATTTATTATGTAAAGTAACTGGAATTATTTTCAGATGTGAAAGATACTAAAATCAACAGCAAAATGTAGGAGATGTAAAAGACTGATCTCAATCTCCACTGTCCCTCCTTTCCCTTTAGACAGCCATAACACTGTGTCTCTAATGGTCTCTTTCTGTTTAATTTCAAAAACAGGGAGGAATAGGAACATCTCTGCTTATCTTTTGGGTCTTGTTTATCCTTCGTGACAGGCGATGGTTTAGCCTATTTGAACTTGACGGGCGCCGTGTAGTAAGCTGAAGAACGGAGTCAGGCAGGACACAGCAGGGCAGCACACCAGTGAAATTCTGAGTAATTTGCTTATTCCTATTTTCTATAGCCTATTTCAACAACAACTATAGCCTAATATCAACAATATTATACACATAACGCAAGACATGAATGTAGGCTAGACAGAGCAGAAAATTCCACCAAAGCAGTGCAGTGCTTTTGCCCCACTGTACGTATACAAAAGTATGTGGATCCGGCTATTTCATCCACACCCGTTGCTGACAGGTATTAAATTGAGCACACAGCCATGCAATCTCCATAGACAAACATTGGCAGTAGAATGGCTTTACAGAAGAGTTTAGTTACTTTCAACATGGCACCGTCATGACACCTTTTCAACAAATCAATTCGTCAAATTTCTGCCCTGCAAGAGCTGCCACAGTCAACTGTAGGTGCTGTTATAGTGAAGTTGAAACGTCTAGCAGCAGCAACAGCTCAGCCGAGATGTGGTAGGCCACACAAGCTCACAGAATGGGACCGCCGAGTGCTGAAGCACGTAGCCCATAAAAATAGTCTGTCCTCGGTTCCAAACTGTCTATGGTAGCAAAGTCAGTACAATAATTGTTCGTCGGGAGCTTCAAGAAATGGGTTTCTATGGCCGAGCAGTCTCACACAAGCCTAAATTCACCATGCGCAATAACAAGCGTTGGTTGGAGTGGTGTTAAGCTTGCCGCCATTGGAGTATGGAGCAGTGGAAACGCGTTCTCTGAATCACGCTTCACCATCTGGCTATCCAACAGACAAATTTGGGTTTGGCTGATGCCAGGAGAGTGCTACCTGCCCCAATGCATTGTGCCAACTGTAAAATTTGGTGGAGGATAAATAATGGTCCAGGGCAGTTTTTCATGGTTCAGGCTAGGCCCCTTGGTTCCAGTGAAGGGAAATCTTGATGCTACAGTATACAATTACATTCTAGACGATTCTGTGCTTCCAACTTTGTGGAAACAGTTTGGGGAAGGCCCTTTCCTGTTTCAGCATGACAATGTCCCCATGAACAAAGCGAGGTCCTTACAGAAATGGTTTGTCGAGACCGGTGTGGAAGAACTTGACTTGCCTGTACAAAGCCCTGTTCTTCACCCCATCAAACAACTTTGGGATGAATTGGAACACCGACTGTGAGCCAGGCTTAATCGCCCAACATCAGTGCTCAACCTCACTAATGCTCTAGTGACTGAATGGAAGCAAGTCCCCACAGCAATGTTCCAACATCTTGTGCAAAGCCTTCACAGAACAATGTAGGCTGTTAAAGCAGCAAACGGGGGACGAACTCCATATTAATGCCCATGATTATGGAATGCAATGTTTCCCGAGCAGGTGTCCACATACTTTTGGTAATGTGGTGTATTCATTTCTTTAAATGTCTAGCTGTTTTAAAAAACAGGTTAAATAACCTTCTCTCTCCATTCTCTAGGCGTTTAACATGACTTTGGGCTGGGCTTTCATCATTTTATGCATGCCTTTCTCCTGATCATACAATGCATTAATCTAACGGAGTTCCATCTCAAAAAGTTTGAATAGGCTAAAACAAAAGGGAGCCAGACGACTAATAATATGAGGGAACAAACAATATCAATAGCCTATAAAAAAATGGAATGTTAAGTTAAATCAAGCTTAATCTTATCAAGAAGGAAATGTTCCGTGAGGCCCGGAAAAATCCCTTCATGTTAAAACCAGATTGCCAGTCCTCCTGCTAGACCTATCAGCAAGCTTAAAGACAAATTAAAGTTATGAAGAGTAACCTATTTCCCACATATTCAAATAGCCTAAGAAGGTGTCGTCCTAAGGTGCCACTTTCAAAAAGAACAAGAATGAAAGTAGTCTAAAGACCTAGGCATACTGTAGGCTATTCACAATCACAGCTTTATGAGAGATTGAACAAACAAAATTAAGAGAGGAGGTTGATGCAAATAAAGCAATTATTATCCATCTCTGGAGGCTGTAGACTTTGCATATTTTCAGCTCAGGAATCATAAACAAACTCACTATAGCAAGACAGCCCATTCCTCAAATCAATTTGCTCTATCACGTGCACGCCAAACAGACACACACACACACACCTGTTCCACGCTGAAGCTCCGCCAGAAAGGAAGGGCTTTCAACAACATTATCTATTACCATGATTCGTCCAGTTCTAGCATGCAATTCCGTGCAGTAAACCGACAGTGTTTTTTTGAGTTATAGTTGTTGCTTAAATGTTATGTTTTTAGTTGGCCAATATGGGGGGCAATACCATTGTTTATACCAGTGGTTCCCAACCAGGGGTACTAGGACCTCTGGGGTTACTTGGACTCTGCACAGGAGGTTCTTGATGCTTGTGTGGTATTCGGGTCTGTGGGACCCATTTTCAATGTTTACAAAAAAAAAAAAGATTCATCCTGAGACTCATTGGCCATGGCTCATTTTCTGTTAAGAACATGTTAAAGAAAACATTTTCATTGAGTGCACACTGTGCACCCGCTACACATTTATATTACATATATGGTGTTCAGGTCCACTGGACCCGAGGGTAATAGAAGTGTGGAAAAGTGTGTGTGTAACAAAAAGGTTTGCTGTGTGTTTTCCTCTTCCCTGGGCCTGCTGTTTCAACATAGCACCAGTAACCTGTCTGTCTCCCTGCCTGTCTTCCTGTCTCCAGCTTTTCTCTCACTCTTTACCCTTTGTAGTGTGTGAAACTACACAATATCTTGCGGGAACCTGAAAAATGTTATTACAATACATTATTTTGCTACATTGTAAAAAATGCAGTATTTTCCCACACTCTACCCCAGCCAGGTGCAAATTGGGAGAGGGACACAACCAATAAATAGCTTTGCATGTGTAGCTCCTTACCACAATCAATCAGTATGGCAAAAATTATCTTTGCTCGGAGGGCCTTTGAAATATTTTTTTATAGAGGGAGAAGCTAGTGTGGAATGAGCTTCTTCCATTTTGAAAGATGAATAATTTTCAGAATATGAGGATTATGTCTCTGTCAATTCGAAGTCTGACAGTGAGTTGGAAGACGAGGATGAGATTGACCCTCAGCCAGCCCCAGGATCAGCCAACAAGCTCATCAGCAGCCTGCAGGAGGAAAAATATGGTTGTCCCAACATTTTTGAAAATTCATGGAATGAGCCACCACACATGGCTGCCAATGTGATAAGGATGCCACCAAGGCAGACGCAGATGGCGGTTACTCATGTGCGGGACATAAAGTCTTATTTTGAGCTGTTCATCCCAGACACCATCCACTAAATCATTCTCGACTGCACTAATTTGGAGGGAAGGCATGTTTTTACATGCATATTTTGGGGTTCTTATCCTTGCTGGTGTTTACAGATCCAATGAGGAATCCACAGAACCCCTATGGGATGCAGAAACTGGCAGAGAACTTTTCCATGCAACATTAACTCTGGAAAACTTCCACATTTTTTCCAGGATGACCGCCTCGTTAACCGAGACTAGCTGAAATCAGGTCAGTGTGGGACAAGCGGGTGGACCGCCTTTCCCTGTTTTACAAACCTGTGCCCAACGTTACTGTTGATGAATAGCTTATGCCATTGAGGGGCCGCTGCCCCTTCAGGCAGTACATACTCTCTAAACACTCAAAATATGGAATCAAGATCTGGGCTGCCTTTGATACTACTTCATCATACTGTATGTGTGGAACTTGCAAGTGTTTATGGGGAAGCCAGATGGAGGAGCCTCTGAGAAGAACCAAGCGATGTGGGTTGTCCTGGATGTGACACAGGGACTCCGTGGCCACAACATCACATGCCATAACTTTTTTACTTTGCTTAAGCTGGAGCTCCTCAAGAGGAAGCTGACGATGGTAGGAACAGTAAGAAGAATCAAGCCAGAGCTCCCACCTCAGCTGTTGAATACACGGAACAGGCCTATCAATTGCTCTAAGTTTGTGTTCACAGCCAACACGTCCCTAGTGTCCTACGTGCCAAAGAAAGGCAAAAATGTGGTACTCATTAGTACGCTGCATAGGGATGGGAGAATCTGTGGCCAGAAACATCAAAAACCAGAAATCATGCCACAAAAGGAGAGGTGGACAAACTGGTGACTGGCTACACCTGCAAAAGGAGAATCTTATGCTGGCCACTTCTGATATTCTTCAACATTTTGGACATTTTGGGGTACAACTCATTTGTCGTCTGGACCCAGATTGGAACAGAGGGAAGCTCCAGAGGAGACAACTCTTTCTTGAGGAGCAGGGAAAGGCATTGGTAAGACTTCAAATCAGAGGAGGCAACATATCCCAAGGACCCCAGCTTTTGCAGCCATCATGCTGGTTCCCCATCCTCCCGACTCGCAAAACCAACACCTCCAATACCAGAACTAAGTGTGAGTGATGTTGTTGCATGTTTGTATGGCTGTCTCTCCTACCTTGGCCTGATGTAACTATATATGTTAGTTATATATGTTAGTTTTCATCATTCTACATGCATCAAGTGCAAGAAATACATTTGCAACACAAAACAGTAAAATCTGTCCCTCATGTGGTGTGTAGACCGGCCTTTATTTGTGTTCAATAGCGATCATTTATCATGTCCATAAAATACTGTATATAAAATTTGTCCTTCAGTCCAAAGCAGTAAACATCAATAGTGATGAGAACCTTGTTACATTAATATATGTTCAAGGTAAACATGATTTATTGCACCCATGTCTTGATTATAATAGATATTTGTCTACAAAAATCACTTTTGATTAAAAAAAAAATGAATAGAGCTTTTATTGATAAATGTGTTCTATCAGAGGGAAATGGCAAATATTAACCATGTATGTATGTCATCTATATTGCTTGTAATTGACATATTAACATGTACGTTTTGCCTGTGTTTGTGGGTCCATCAGACCCGCGAACAGTGGGTGAATAACAAAAACATGAACACCACACAACGGTTAAGAAGACTCATGAGACCACAAGCCTAATGGTAGAATGTACATGAGGGGGCACTTCAGAGGTACTCCAGGCAGAGAAAAATGCAGATGGTTTTACAGTAAACAAAAATGTTAGGGAACCACTGGTTTATACTATACTATGTATTACAAGTACAATAATCACGATAGGACAAAGGTTGACATCGATCAACCCTATTAAAATCACAGATTTTTACATAAAGGGCTATCATTTGTTTTCTCTAACCTCTCCAATTGACATGACAGGTGAGCATTTAACATTAGACTCCCCCTTCAAGCTAACGCGCAGTCATTTTGACTGCAACATTTTAACAGTGTAATTAGTATTTTTTAATACTGTACGATCAGTGAAACGTAGGCTTAACTGACAACGGAGTGAAGAGCAGAAATCTCAACTTGCAAACAAGTCACAGCAATGAAGAACGCAAAGGGTTGGGGAGAATTCTGGCAGGGGGGAGATTTTCGGCCCAACACCTTTCAGACTTGTGTTCTTTGCAAGCAACTGATCACCACATTCTCTGACACTCATGCCTGCTGCATGATGTGGATATTTCCCCAGAGATTGAAAGCAGTTCAGCATTTAAAATTATGCACGCTCTCGCTGTGCAGCCTACTCCAAGTAGGCCAGAGTAGACTGATAATAAGACTGCTTTTATAAGGTGAACTGACATAGGGTAGATAGAGTACCACTTTAAGATTAAGACTACAAATAGAATGGCCCTCCCTGTTCTTCATTCAGATTTGGTAATTACATAATTATTCTTCTTTCGCTCATCAACTCACCCATTCTCCCCATCATGCTTTTGTTATACAGTACCAGTCATAAGTTTGGACACACCTACTCAATCAAGGTTTTTTTAAAATATTGTAGAATATTATAGTGAAGACACCAAAATGCAATCTCCTACTTGGTCAAACAGCCCATACACAGCCTGGAGGTGTGTTGGGTCATTGTCCTATTGAAAAACAAATGGTAGTCCCACTAAGTGCAAACCAGATGTTATGGCGTATCGCTGCAGAATGCTGTGTTGGCCATGCTGGTTAACTGTGCCTTGAATTCTAAATAAATCACAGACAGTGTCATCAGCAAAGCACCCCCACACCATCACACCTCCTGTGTGTCACATCCTGACCTTTTTTTATGTCTCTATTTTAGGTTGGTCAGGGCGTGAGTTGGGGTGGGCATTCTAGGTTTTGTTCTATGTTTGTATTTCTATGTGTTTGGCCTGGTATGCTTCCCAATCAGAGGCAGCTGTCAATCGTTGTCTCTGATTGAGAACCATACTTAGGTAGCCTGTTCCCACCTGTGTTTGTGGGTAGTTGTTTTCTGTCTTTGTGTGTCTGCACCAAGACAGAACTGTTTCGTTTGTTCTGCCTTTTTGTTCTAGTGTTCAGTTTCTTTAGTAAATGTACCATGAACACATACCACACTGCACCTTGGTCCTCTTCACCTTCTTCAACCAACGACAACCATTACACTCTGTGCTTCACAGTGCGAATACCACATGCGGAGATCATCCGTTCACCTACTCTGCGTCTCACAGAGACACGGCAGTTGGAACCAAAAATCTCAAATTTGGGCTCATCAGACCAAAGGACAGATTTCCACTGGTCTAATGTAAATTGCACGTGTTTATTGGCCCCATCAAGTATTCTCTTCTTATCTGTTTCCTTTAGTAGTCGTTTCTTTGCAGCAATTCGACCATGAAGTCCTGATTCACGCAGTCTCCTCTGAACAGTTGATGTTGCAATGTCTCTGTTACTTGAACTCTGGTCTGCAATTTCTCAGGCTGGTAACTCTAATGAACTTATCCACAGAAGCAGAGAACTCTGGGTCTTCCTTTCCTGTGGTGGTCTACATGAGAGCCTGTTTTTGAAATTATCCTGATTGACTTACCTTCATGTCTTAAAGTAATGATGGACTGTAGTTTCTCTTTGCTTATTTGAGCTGTTCTTGACATAATATTGACTTGGTCTTTTACCAAATAGGGCTATCTTCTGTATACCACCCCTATACTGTCACAACACAACTGATTGGCTCTAACATATTAAGAAGGAAAAAATTCAACCAATTAACTTTTAACCTTTTCATACGTGAGTTCCAAATATCTCTAATGGTCTCCCCAGCGTGAGTTGTTGTATGCACTCACTGTTCCAAAATGTGATTATTACTCATTAGGACAGTTAACACGTGGTGCCAGCTAATTATCTATAGGCCATGTTTCAACTTGTCAAATTCCAATTATTTTCTAACAATAGTTTGAATTTAGGTGTGTTCTGCCTCCTCATTAATTCACATCGAAGTAGCCCATTTCAGCATTGTGGACAATTTATGTTTCAGGCTTTACTGAGCCGCACATACTTCTCTCTTTGTGGAGAGCCCACGCACTTCACCAATGTTTGCGCAGATCAAGTATACAGAGAGTGGCGCAGTTTGCACGAATTTGAACATTTTCTAGCTGGCGCTCGCATTGTATTCTTTGTTGTTTACCTTACAAATAATACCTTTGGACATGTGTGCGTTCTTATTAATGTAAGTTCATTCTTTTCTGTATATCGTGTTGTCGTTTCTACTGTAGGCGCATACATTATCTACAGTTGAAGTCGGAAGTTTACATACACCTAAGCCAAATACATTTAAACTCAGTTATTCACAATTCTTGACATGTAATGCTAGTAAAAATTCCCTGTATTAGGTCAGTTAGGAACACCACTTTATTGTAAGAATGTGAAATGTCAGAATAATAGTAGAGAGTATGACTTATTTCAGCTTTTATTTCTTTCATCACATTGCCAGTGGGTCAGAAGTTTACATTACCTCAATTAGTATTTGGTAGCATTGCCTTTAAAATGCTTAAACTTGGGTCAAATGTTTCGGCTAGCCTTCTACAAGCTTCCCGCAATAAGTAGGGTAAATTTTGTCCCATTCCTCCAGACAGAGCTGGTGTAACTGAGTCAAGATTGTCGGCCTCCTTGCTCACGCACACTTTTTCAGCTCTGCCCACACATTTTCTATATGATTGAGGTCTGGGCTTTGTGATGGCCACTCCAATACCTTGACTTTGTTGTCCTTATGCCATTTTGCCACAACTTTGTAAGTATTTCTGGGGGCATTATCCATTTGGAAGACCAATTTGCGACCAAGCTTTAACTTCTGATGTCTTGAGATGTTGCTTGAGATGTTGCTCCAAAATATCCACGTAATTTTCCAACCTCATGATGCCATCTATTTTGTGAAGTGCACCAGTCCCTTCTGCAGCAAAGCACCCCCACAACATGATGCTGCCACCCCCAAGCTTCACGGTTGGGATGGTGTTCTTCGGCTTGCAAGCCTCCCCTTTTCCTCCAAACATAACAATGGTCATTATGGCCTAAGAGTTCTACTTTTGTTTCATCAGACCAGAGGACATTTCTCCGATCTTTGTCTCCATCTGCAGTTGCAAACCATAGTCTGGATTTTTTATGGTGGTTTTGGAGCAGTGGCTTCTTCCTTGCTAAGCGTCCTTTCAGGTTATGTCGATATAGGACTCGTTTTACAGTGGAAATAGATACTTTTGTACCTGTTTCCTCCAGCATCTTCACAAGGGGGGGAGGTCTTGGTTAATTATTTTGATTTTCCCATGATGTCAAGCAAAGAGGCACTGAGTTTGAAGGTAGGCCTCGAAATACATCCACAGGTACACCTCCAATTGACTGAAATTATGTCAATTTGCCTATCAGAAGCTTCTAAAGCCATGACATCATTTTCTAGAATTTTCCAAGCTGGTAAAGGCACAGTCAACTTAGTGTATGTAAACTTCTGACGCACTGGAATTGTGATACAGTGAAATAATCTATCTGTAAACAACTGTTGGAAAAAAATTACTTGTGTTATGCACCTAACCGACTTTCCCAAACTATAGTTTGTTAATTAACAATACATTTGTGGAGTGGTTGAATAATGCATTTTAATGACTCCAACCTAAGTGTATGTAAACTTCCGACTTCAACTGGATCTATGTATGTTTGGAGCATAATGTATTTCCAGTTTTATTCGCATGTTTTCAAGTTCTGGTGACAAATAATGCATTCTGATTATTGCAAAGACTTTAATGGACACCCATTATGTGTGTAAAATACTTTTTTGAATGTTGTACTGATTATAATTAGCTAATGCTAAGCTATTTGCCAGCTGTGTCTGGTGCCATGTTTGTTGACATTACACAATGTGTCACGTAAAGGTCTGTCAGATCAAAGTGGTTATGATGAGGTGAAGGAATGGTTCACTCAACTTCCGGGTAAACTTCTGGAAGTAAATGAAGAGAAGTGAATGATCGTAGACAACACATCCCCTTCAACATGCATACTACAAACAGACCAAACTCATCTTGTCTCTTATTATCTTTGGTTGATGTAAAAAAACAAACATGGCGGCGCGCACAAACTACCCATTGTCGGATTACTTTCGATTTCTAGAAAATGTTTAACTCTATTATTTCGGTCAAGGGTGAGCTCACCCATGACGTGATAAATTGTAAATAGTAATTGCTATTAGCTGATTCATATGGTAGTTTCTGTCAGCCGAGAGATAGAAAATATGGCCTTCTTTGTTAGGTCAATCTTTCCTCAGTTAGCGCTAGGAGAAATGTAGCCTACATTTTCTGGTTTGTAATGCTGCAGTTATATCTGTGAATTTCTGAACATTGCATCCAAAAATGAACTGGTCACATTCTGGACATAACTTTGTAAGGACTGTGTTTTGCAAAATATTTCCATGAATAAACAGTGTGGCCAGCTCAAGTGCTGATTGTTGCGTCAATCAAAACTGGACGTGCTAAATAAGCGTTCTAATCACACCAGTTGGCGCGTATGCTCCAGGGACCACTGTAGAATGATCACACCCTTTTTTTGGTATGTGTAAAAAGGTTGACAAGGCACACCTGCTAATCAAAATGCATTCCGGGTGACTACCTCATGAAGCTGATTGAGAGAACGCCAAGAGTGTGCAAAGCTGTCATCAATGCAAAGGGTGGCTACTTTGAAGAATCTCAAATATAAAATATATTTTGATTTGTTTAACACTTGTTTTGGTTACTACATAATTCCATATGTGTTATTTCATATACTTAATCTCTTCACTATTATTCTGCAATGTAGTAAATAGTAAAAAATAAAGAAAAACCCTTGAATGACTAGGTGTTTCCAAACTTTTGACTGGTACTGTATGTGTGAAATTAGTTTTGGTTTAGTTTTGGGTCAATTTTCGGGGGATTATCATCTGGTCTCTGCACTTTAAACTGTCGTAAAATGGAGTGGAGCAGGCCCTACTTTTGGGAGAAGGAGGCGCAATGGGGGAAAACCATTCAAAAAAATTACATGCCCCCCTAAAACTGGTTTAACTCCAGCTCTGTTTGCAATATTAAGATTCCAACAGCGGCAGTGTGTTATATAGACTTATTTAGGAAAAGTCAAGGACAGAGGGGGGTGTGAGTTAAAAATCATGAGCAGTCAAAATTACTGCTTTAGTGGTTCTAGTATTAACCAGTGGCAAGTATTTATATGAAGGGCAGAATGTGTATATTTCTATAAGATCTCTACTTTTCTTCATTTGAATTTCTTTCCTAGAAATGTTATCACCGGTATCTATAAGGTATAATGATGATCATCCAACTTACTGTGTTGGCAGTGGATCCCGTTGAAGCCGGTTGGACACTTGCAGACGTAACCTATGAACGTGTCGCCTCTGTAGGTTTCACTGATTTCACATATTCCTCTGTTGTGGCATGGGTTCGGTTGGCAAGGTCCTGAGTGTAGAAAAAAAAACAAATGGAAGGAGATAAAACATTGTCAAATGGTGTTTTGTCATTATAAGAAGTTAGTTTTTTACAACCAAATCTCTATTTCTGATGTAAATGGAATGTTATAGAAGGGTCCTGAAGCGATGTAGCATGCTTCTGTGAGCTGCTCAGTATGTGTAGATAATCCTTGCCACCGCAGATTTTTTGAAAGATATAACTTTAGCCATGGAGTCCTGCAAAAGTGTTGCTACCGCTCTCAACAACATTGTTGCTCTGAATTTATCAGACGTAATCGACAAAGATCAGTGGGAAAAAGTTGTGATGGACTGCACACAGTCAGTGTGAACTGTTGTGACTTGACACAACAGGCCAAACAAGCATTCATTCATGTATACATATGGGTAAGAGTCTAGCTACATTTCTATATTGGTCAGAAAGTAGTTTTTTATTGCAAGTTAAAGCGTACTGTTAGCTAGCTAGAACATGTTAGCTTGCTGGCTCGCTAGCTAGCATTACGTGTATGATCTGCGTAGTAATATGATTTTCCATTTGCATTGCTATTTATAGCCTAATGTTAGCTAGCTAGCTGACATTGAACCTAGTTCGCTAGCGGTAACTACCTGCAGATTCATACTACAAATGAATTTAATGCATGATGGCTAGCTATGGCAACCCATTTGTACTGTAGCTATGGGCTGGAATTATGGTTCATTGTTTAGCTAGCTAGCTACATGTCTTAACAAAAGACTCCACTTCGCCAGATGATTACATATGTCAAGGTTGTGCGCTACTGGTAAGAAGTCATGTGCAGGAGAGCAGAGAGTTGTGATCAGGCACAGTTTATTTGGCAGAAGCACAAAAGAGAGACGCAACTGCATCGAAAACCCCTCCAGCCAATGGCAAAAGTGAATAAGTGCAAAAACACTCACAATCATGCATTTGTATGACAAATGACATACTACGGGTCAACACACGATACCCAGGAACCAGTCTGGCGCATAACACTAAACACGTAACAAAACAATTCCACACAAAGACATGGGGGGGAACAGAGGAATATATATAAATATGCAGTGTGATTAGGGAATGTAAACCAGGTGTGCGGGGAACAAGACAAAATAAATGGAACAATGAAAAATGGAGCGGCGATAGCTAGAAGGCCGGTGACGTCGACTGCCGAACGCCGCCCGAACAAGGAGGGGAGCCGACTTCGGTGGAAGTCGTGACAACAAAACCCATCAGGTTGGCCAGGTATGCCTGAGTGTGATTACGGCCATATATTGTATTTCATCAACATGTGTACATGTCTAGACAATAGTGACCCATCCACTTAGCTAGATGTGGCTGTGGGTGGTTATAGCATTTCGCTACTCTGCAAATATGCAAGTTATCATTTAATTGTACTTTTTACACCTTCTGTATCCTGTGCACGTGACAAACAAACTGATTTTATTTGATATAGTGTGTGTTTACGGCAACGTAAATAACAACAGGATCTGCAGCAAAGTCAGAATAGGATATTGGCCGAGGACTAGATAAAGTGTATTTTTACTACCACTTTTGCTACTACAGTACTTTCAGCACTTTAGTCTTGAAATAGTTGGTTGTTTTCTAAACTACCTTACTCACTCTGTTTTGCACATGGCCTCACATGTGAATCATATGGAGATGGGTGGGGCTTAAGAGGCTGTGAACAATGCTGAATGGGTAAAGACAAAGAGGAGCTCTCCAGTAGGTGTTCCAAAATAATCAAGGGCCATGTTCTCAAAAGTGTGGTTACAAGTTGATAAATTTTCAAAGCAGAATTACTTAACCATTGTTCCTCAACTGCAGTGCATGACAAACCATTTTGTAGCTCTAAGTCTGTACTTTTATCCAATGTAAAAAACACAATTTCAAATGTTGCTACTTAAGACTGAATTGAGGGGATGGGTCACAAATGTGAAACCAGTCATAGGGCAGCAAACTGAAGCATATCAAATCAACTTTTATTTGTTACATGTGCCGAATACAACCTTGTCGTGAAATGCTTACTTACAAGCCCTTAATCAACAATGCAGTTCAAGAATTAGAGTTAAGAAAATAGTTACTAAATAAACTAAAGTAAAAACTCAAAAGTAACACAATAAAGTCACATAACAATAACGAGGCTATATACAGGGGGTACTGGTACCAAGTCAATGTGCTGGGGTACAGATTAGTTGAGGTAGTTTGTAGGTTGTGGTAAAGTGACTGTGCATAGATAATAAACAGTGAGTAGCAGCAGTGTAAAACAAAGGGGGGTTCAATGTAAATAGTCCAAGTGGCCATTTTGATTAATTGTTCATCAGCCTTAAAGCTTGAGGGTAGAAGCTGTTCAGGAGCCTTTTGGACATAGACTTGGCGCTCCAGTACTGCTTGCAGTGCTGTAGCAGAGAGAACATTTAGGCCTTCCTCTGACACCACCTAGTATATAGGTCCTGGGTGGCAGGAAGATTGGCCTCAGTAATGTATTGGGCCGTACACACTACCCTCTGTAGCGCCTTATGGTCAGATGCCGAGCAGTTGCCATACCAGGCAGTGATGCAACCGATCAGGATGCTCTCGATGGTGCAGCTGTATAACTTTTTGAGGATCTGGAGACGCATGCCAAATCTTTTCAGTGTCCGGAGGGGGAAAAGGTGTTGTCGTGCCCTCTTCACGACTGTCTTGGTATGTTCAGACCATGATAGTTTTTTGGTAATGTGGACACCGAATAACTTGAAACTCTCGACCGTCTCCACTACAGCCCTGTCGATGTTAATGGGGGCCTGTTCGGCCCTCCTTTTCCTGTAGTCCACTATCATGTCTTGCTCACATTGAGGGAGAGGTCGTTGTCCTGGCACCACACTGCCACACTGACCTTCTCCCTATAGGCTGTCTCATCTTTGTTGGTGATCAGGCCTACCACTGTTGTGTCGTCAGCAAACTTAATGATTGTGTTGGAGTCGTGCTTGGCCAGGGAGTACAGGAGGGGATTAAGCATGCGTCCCTGAGGGGCCCTGGTTTTGAGGAGCAGCATGGCAGATGTGCTGTCTGCCCTTACCACCTGGTGGCGGCCCGTCAGGAAGTCCAAGATCCAGTTGCAGAGGGATGACAGATAGGATATGTGTGCCCACAGTTAAGTATATGAAGTTATGTGCCGTTATGCAGAATTTAAACTGTTTGGCCTAGTAATTTGCAGGGATTAATTTTGGAGACGCAAGTCAATGAGATGACAAGCCAAATCCGTGCAGTCTGGCTAAATTTAACCTTTGCACTGTATAAAGTTTAGATTTCAGTCCAGATTTCTCTTTTATTTTTAAAGGTATAATGTTAAATATGAATTAATATTGATCCTGAGATTGCAAGCAATAGTGGGAATATTTAACATATTACAAGTTGTTCAATCATTTGGGACATGTACATGTTCCACTTCATGGAATCATCATGGAACGCAAACCAAGCCAGGCAGTTTAATCCTGGAGCCTGGCATATAGTTTACTACGACTGGACTGTTGTCATATCAGTTCCATGATCAGCAAGGATTAGGCAGTGGTGAAAAAGTACCCAATTGTCACACTTAAAAAAGAAAAGATACCTTAATAGAAAATGCCTCGAATAAAAGTGAAAGTCACCCAGTGAAATACTACTTGAGTAAACGTCTAAAAGTATGTGGTTTAAAATACACCTAGGTTTCAATAGAACATGTAATTGCTAAAAATAGGTATAAAGTATAAATCATTTCAAATTCCTTATATTATGCAAACCAGACGGCACCATTTTCTTATTTACTGTTAGATAGGGGCAAACTCCAACACTCAAACATAGTTTACAAATGAAGAATGTGTGGTTAGTGAGTCCACCAGATCATCAGTAGGAATGACCAGGTATGCTATCTTGTGTGTGAGTTGGACCATTTTCCTGTTCTGCTAAGTATTCAAAATGTATCAAGTACTTTTAGGTGTCAGAGAAAATGTAAAAAGTACATTATTTTCTTTAGGAATGTATTGAAGTAAAAGTACAACGTGTCAAAAAATATAAATAGTAAAGTAAAGTAGAGATACCCCAAAACACTTCTTAAGTAGTAATTTAAAGTACTTTTACATCACTGGGATTAGGGTGTATTTATAGGACTATTGGTCAACCTTTACTATTATAGTTTTCTCCCCTTCCAATATTTAATGGATTGAACAACTGAATGGCAACCTTCAGGATTAATCAAACCAATGTATGTTTGGTCAACAATGTATATAGTGTGAAAAAGCTCTCCAAAGCAATTTTTTATGATTCCTAAATACGTTCCTAAATAACAATCTACAAGATCAGATACTTTTTTATGAGACAGTTTAGAGCCTGACGGCCTGCGTGTATTGTGCTCCAGTCGTACGTTTCATAATCAGCAACATACAGGAAGATATTGAAAGCATATCAACTAGTATGCTACTAGTATGTAGTATGGTCAATGTAAGCAACCCAATTTATGTTCCTCTAACTCCCCTGAATATCACTGTCAATACGACAGCTATTGTCAGCAGTAATCATGTGCCTATAAACCTGAATTACATTCTTAACACTGAGACAGTTTTCCCTAGTAGGAAGCTCATTGTGAGAAGTTCACCCTGCACATCAGCTCAAATGTAAATATCACTGTCATGCCTACCTCTGATAAGCTTCCCAGTAAATTATATAAAGGACAACAGTAAAAAGCTTTGGAGCAACTTAAATCAAATTTTTGGCAAAAAGCTAACTCTGCTCCATCCTTCATTGAATCCGATGCCTCTTTCATTATAAAACCTTCTGATATTGCCAAATACTTTCATGTTGTTTTCATTGGTAAGATTAGCACATTTAAACATGACAAAAAAATAACTCTGAACCTTCATATGTGTGCATAAATTATCATATTGTTATGAAAGACACGTGTAGTGGGCAGTAATTCTGTATATTTTACAGATACTTCACATGCATCTGAGTTGTTTGGATTGTTGTTGCTGACCATTAGTATTGCTGTGAAGTCGACTTCCAATCAGATATCAGAAGAGTTGAAAAAATATATTGTTGTCTATCAATAATGACAAACCACCTGGTACTTGGATGGAAAATTACTGTGGACTGTAGCGTACTATATTGTCACTCCTATTTGCCATCTCTTCAATCTAAGCCTGTAGAAAAGTTTATGCCATCAGGCCTGAAGGGAAACAAAAGTCATTCAGCTTCCCAAGATTAGCAAAGCTCCTTCACTGGTTCAAACAGCCTACTACCGACCATCAGTAAACTTTGGGTATAAAAAATGGTTTGACCAGATAATATGCAATTTCACATTAAACAAATTAGCAATTGACTTTTAGCACACTTATAGGGAAGGGTTCTCAACATGTACGATACTGACACAAATGACAGATGATTGGCTGAAAGACATTTATAGTAAGAAGATTGTGGGAGCTGTTTTGTTTGACTTCAGTGCAGCTTTTGACATGATCGATCATAGTCTGCTGCTGAAAATGTGAACACTCTCTGTGTGTTATGGCTTTACATCCTATGGCATATTGTGGATCGAGATTAACCTGTACAATAGAACACAGAAGGTGTTCTTCAACCCTTAGAAACCCGGACACAATTTTCCACTAAAATTCTGTCAGGCATCTCTGGACATCTAATGAGTATTTAGCATGCGTTGCATTTCAGAAACTCACCTTTTTGACAATGTACAAGACTGTTTCGGAGAAGCAGAACTGCAGTGTTGACAAGCTGCAAAGGTATACCATTTAGACTGACAATTTCTGGTTTGGTAATTATAAAGATTGGGCATCAGTTGGTGGCAAAAGTGTTTATTAGGATCTCATCTAGAAGAAAGTGGAAAGTAGTGTCATCTTATGTTTATATCACTGAAGCCATTGATAAAAAACAGAACTGTGCCTCACGTTTTATTGATCACTCTAAGGCTTTTGATACAGTTGATCATGCTATACTAAGGCAGAGATTGTCGAGTGTAGGTCTTTCGGAGCATGCAGTTGCATGTTTTGCTAACTATCTGTCTGATAGAACTCAGTGCACTCAATATGATGGGCGTATGTCTGTTAAATTGTCTGTCTTGAATGGTGTGCCCCAAGGCTCTGTACTTGGTCCTCTCTTATTCACTAGTTATATAAATGATTTAGACAAAATGTCCAAAATGCACAACTTCATTTTTATGCTGATGATACTGTTATTTACTGTTGTGCCTCGTCTCTTACAAAAGCTTTCCAGAACATGCAAACTGCTTTTTATACTGTTCAACATACCTTGTGTTCAATTGAAGCTTATCCTCAATACAGACAAAACTAAACTAATGGTGTTTTCTAATGCAAGAAATAGACCTCTGAACCTTTCACCTATTACTACCTGTCAGGGCAAGGAGATTGAGGTTGTAACCTCATATAAATATCTTGGAATTTTAATTGAAGACGGCCTCTCTTTTAAATTGCATATTCAACAACTTACAAAAAAATTGAACCTGAAATTGTGATTTTATTTTAGGAATAAGGCCTGTTTTTCTTTTGAAGCCAGAAGGAGGCTAGTATCAGCTACATGTATACCTTTACTAGACTATGGGGATATTTTATATATGAATGCTTCTGCTCAGTGTTAAAGGTCAATTGACACTCATGGCACTTTGAGATTTATTTTAAACTGCAAAACCCTTACGCACCACTGCACTTTGTATACCAAGGTTGGCTGGCCTACTCTAGTCACTCGTAGGCTCAGTCACTGGTATACTTGTATTTACAAAGCCATTTTGGGTTTACTACCTTTTTATTTGTGCATTTCTATTGTTCAGAAATGTGGTGGGTACCCTCTTCGTTTGCTGAACTTTATCCTGCTAACTGTTCCAAATGTCCGAACTGAATTTGGTAAAAGGGCTTTTATGTACTCTGCGCCATCGTCTTGGACACCTTACAAAATACTTTTAAACTGGAAGAACTTGTCCCGATTGGTGTTTTTAAATCACTGATGAAGGATTTTGAGGCTGATTCCCTGACCTGTCAATGTTTTTAATTTGCTGTTTTACACTCTTGTGAATTCAATGGTTTTTACTAGATTACTTGTAGTTTTTCATGTTGTCTCTACTTTTTTTGTAATGACTTGGTGCTTCCTATCTTGGCCAGGGCGCTCTTGAAAAATAGATTTTAATCTCAATGTGCCCTTCCTGGTTAAATAAAGGTTAAATAAAAAAAATTGTTGTGAATAATGTGGCAATTGAGTAAGTTGAGGAGACTAAACTGCTTGATGTAACCCTAGAATGATTGAATACTTGCCTGAATTTCTTCTATCAGAAATTAACTGAACTGTTGTTCTGATCTGTCCTTTCTCGAGGTAATGGTAGCGATGGTATATACATGCATGGAAGGATAATTTGACCAATTGGTGTGGACCTCAAAGCCTCCTCTAACCGGCTGAAGAAATGGTGTTCACTACAGCCCTGTCATGCACCACTTCTATCGAGAGACCTGAGTCTGAGCCAGCAACCGGTGTACAGCATCCGGTGGAAGTTATCAACTGTCTTTTTCTCTCAGGAGTGAAACAGAAGTCGACGTGGAGTGAGCATGGAGAGAGATCCGTTCCAAAACTTCTCTCATATTGCTGGTATACTGGTTCATGTCATATTGCTGGTATACTATTTCTGTACTTAATTTTCAATTAATCAGAATTGTTTTTTTCCTCTAAAAACATGTTTTCATTTTGTCATTGGGTGGTACTGTGTGTAGATGAGTGAATAACTAAAGGGGTATGAATACTTTCTGAAGGCACTGATGAGTGAATAACTAAAGGGGTATGAATACTTTCTGAAGGCACTGCATATAAGCAAAATCATGTTTTCTACTGCACTGGGCCTTTAAAAATGCAACATTTTCTCTACTCTACACTACATGGCAAAATGTGTAGAATTGCAATTCTCTCCGCCGTCAAGAGGTGGGCCATTAAAATGTTTCCTGCAAGGTGGGGGGCCCCCCAACCGAATATCACTTAGGGTCACCAAAAGCCGAGAGCTGGACCTGCCACGACATCATCTAAATCCAGGTGAGAATTAGCCTTTACAATGAACAGAGCCTAGCTCATTACTATGTGTTGCTTGCAGTGGCCCGCCATTGGATATGAATTTTAAATGAGGGTAACACAGTCAAGCCCATTCCGCCTCAGCCCTGCATCAGTAATAATGAGACTGGTGGCTAATTAGTTGAACAGAGGAAAGTATAATAGCTTTCACAAAGGGCCCGCTCTCTGAGGGGGAGAGGGTGACAGGTGTCACAACTGTTTTGACGTGACGTTCTATAACGGCACAAAGGAACACTGGCAGCCTCTCTAATAGAGAATGCATCCCTTCTCGAAGTGCAGCCACATCGGAGAGAAAGAGGTAAAGAGAGATCGAGAGAAGTGTCTGTCTATATTTGCACAGGGTCCTTTGAGACGTCAACCTGATGAAAGTCTTTGTCCTACGACATTGTTCTCTTTGCTGTTAGTGTGTGTGTTGATAAGAGGTTGGGGGCTTTGCTGTGTAAATGCCAGCCGCTGTAGTCTTGTATGAGCTAGCCCATGGGCCGTGATTGATGTGGGCCGCATTACGGCCTGCACGGGCGCCACAGTTTCCTTTCGGGCTGCAAAGAGAGCCCAATCAATCAACGTGAAAACCTGACCAGTGGTTAAACAGACAAAAGTGTCCTTTTTCCTCTTAGATCAATCACCAAAGGTTGACATTTTTTTTATGTCGGGTACAGTAAAGCCCCTAAATCCTACAGTGCAGCTTTTAGCTCATTCCGATGCCGAAGATACATTTAATTTGGCCGAGGGATAAACCACGTACATTAAATACTGCAATCTAAACTCTTCAGTCAACTCATACAGACCATGCACCATTAAGCTGAATAACGATATTTGAGTGTAGGCATTTTGCCGTACATGATTATGTAAGAGGGATGTTCTTCTGTGGTTGTTCTTGATATTGTATTATTCTCACCAGTTGTCACCGTTATAGTGCAATTCATGTATTGTTTAGTGTTGTGCTGTGTAGTGTAGTGGCTTTGCTGGCATGTATCCATCTGATATTTGCCCCACCTAGATTTACATGCCAAAACAAATCACAAAAATAGTGCACGGTGCCTTTACTAGTCCTGTATTAGCGGACCGATATAGCCATCTGTGGTTTCAGCATCACCACATAGTCAATTTACAAACATAAGCAATTTACAGACCATAAGCAGTACAATGTAATTTGTGTCTTTGCCACGTGCATGCATTCATGAGTGGTCAATTACGATTTTCCAATAGAGAGCATCTGCTCTACACGTATACTTGGTGAGCTGGTAGAGGGATATAATGTTGCCCTGATTATGTCACTTCCATTTATTTAACACTGCTTCTTCAGCCTGTTGGTTTCCCTGGTTCACAAGCTTATGGTTACTGCACCCTGATAGCAACTGGCATGGATCCACAAAGGGACAGCAGCCTACTCAGCAGGCTACATCCCTTGATGTTTTTAGTAAGTCCTTTTCTCTTTACATTTCTATTTTTATGTGTTTGCACCCTGTCATGACAGAATGGATCAGACGCATTGACATTTGACAATGACAGCCAAATGCGCTTCCAAAATCAGACAGTATAAAGGATCATCAAAGACGTAAGATGGAATGGTTTGAGACTCCGGCGTGTCAAATATACAGTGCCTTGCGAAAGTATTCGGCCTTGAATACTTTCTGCCACATTTCAGGCTTCAAACATAAAGATATAAAACTGTATTTTTTGGTGAAGAATGAACAACAAGTGGGACACAATCATGAAGTGGAACGACATTTATTGGATATTTCAAACTTTTTTAACAAATCAAAAACTGAAAAATTGGGCGTGCAAAATTATTCAGCCCCTTTACTTTCAGTGCAGCAAACTCTCTCCAGAAGTTCAGTGAGGATCTCTGAATGATCCAATGTTGACCTAAATGACTAATGATGATAAATACAATCCACCTGTGTGTAATCAAGTCTCCGTATAAATGCACCTGCACTGTGATAGTCTCAGAGGTCCGTTAAAAGCGCAGAGAGCATCATGAAGAACAAGGAACACACCAGGCAGGTCCGAGATACTGTTGTGAAGAAGTTTAAAGCCGGATTTGATACAAAACAATTTCCCAAGCTTTAAACATCACAAGGAGCACTGTGCAAGCGGAAGGAGTATCAGACCACTGCAAATCTACCAAGACCTGGCCGTCCCTCTAAACTTTCAGCTCATACAAGGAGAAGACTGATCAGAGATGCAGCCAAGAGGCCCATGATCACTCTGGATGAACTGCAGAGATCTACAGCTGAGGTGGGAGACTCTGTCCATAGGACAACAATCAGTCGTATATTGCACAAATCTGGCCTTTATGGAAGAGTGGCAAGAAGAAAGCCATTTCTTAAAGATATCCATAAAGAGTGTTGGTTTAAAGTTTGCCACAAGCCACCTGGGAGACACACCAAACATGTGGAAGAAGGTGCTCTGGTCAGATGAAACCAAAATTGAACTTTTTGGCAACAATGCAAAACGTTATGTTTGGCGTAAAAGCAACACAGCTCATCACCCTGAACACACCCTATCCCCACTGTCAAACATGGTGGTGGGCCTGCTTTTCTTCAGCAGGGACAGGGAAGATGGTTAAAATTGATGGGAAGATGGATGGAGCCAAATACAGAACCATTCTGGAAGAAAACCTGATGGAGTCTGCAAAAGACCTGAGACTGGGACGGAGATTTGTATTCCAACAAGACAATGATCCAAAACATAAAGCAAAATCTACAATGGAATGGTTCAAAAATAAACATATCCAGGTGTTAGAATGGCCAAGTCAAAGTCCAGACCTGAATCCAAATCGAGAATCTGTGGAAAGAACTGAAAACTGCTGTTCACAAATGCTCTCCATCCAACCTCACTGAGCTCGAGCTGTTTTGCAAGGAGGAATGGGAAAAAATTTCAGTCTCTCGATGTGCAAAACTGATAGAGACATACCCCAAGCGACTTACAGCTGTAATCACAGCAAAAGGTGGCGCTACAAAGTATTAACTTAAGGGGGCTGAATAATGTTTCACACCCAATTTTTCAGTTTTTGATTTGTTAAAAAAGTTTGAAATATCCAATGAATGTCGTTCCACTTCATGATTGTGTCCCACTTGTTGTTGATTCTTCACAAAAAAAGTTAGTTTTATATCTTTATGTTTGAAGCCTGAAATGTGGCAAAAGGTCGCAAAGTTCAAGGGGGCCGAATACTTTCGCAAGGCACTGTATATTAAAATGTAAGAATTTAGCTTCTGGATAACATAAAAAATGTTTTAATAGATCATAATTTTGATATGCTTGAACATCAATCAAATAAATCAAAGTGACCAAGACGGATGATTTCATCCAGCAAAAAACAGAGGAGGAGAAACGTCCTTCCAAACAATCAAACAAAACAATGGAAGAGGAGGTGGTTATAACAATGTCTAAAAAGGACAATGCATTGCTGGCAAGCATGAACATATGGCTACAAATGCTTGATCTATTGCTCGGAGTAATGGAGGACATTGAGGTCCTCAAGGTAGGAATGGATTACAGCAACAAAATAATGGAAGAAATTAGGTCTGAAAACCAAAGTTTGAAAGTGACAGTTGACGACCTACAATCAACGACGGAGACACACTTGAGTGATAACACAAAAATTAAAGTGGGGCGGCAGGGTAGCCAAGTGGTTAGAGCGTTGGACTAGTAACCGAAAGGTTGCAAGTTTGAATCCCCGAGCTGACAAGGTACAAATCTGCCGTTCTGCCCCTGAACAGGCATTTAACCCACTGTTCCTAGGCCGTCATTGAAAATAAGAATTTGTTCTTAACTGACTTGCCTAGTAAAATAAAATTAAAAAAATAAAATTTAAATGCAGAAGCATGAGTAAAAAATATAGTCAGTATGGGAGTTAAAGAGAATGAAAATGAGAACTATCTGGCAACCGAATAAAAATTGAAGGATTTCATGAAACATAATCTTAAAATGACCAAAGAACAGGCAGATAAGATTGATTTCCAAAGGGAGCATCATTTTGGCCGAAGGGTTCCCTAGAAACCCTGACCCATTGTTGCTAGACTGTCGCATTACAAGATGGAGGTGGCTGTGTTGAAAAGGGGTAGGGAGTTGAAGGACACACCATTCTCTATCAACAAACAACTCCCCCATGAAATAAAAGATAGACGTCGTATCCTTTATCCAATTTTCAAAAACATAGAGCAGAGAACCAGAATTTGCCCTTAGTATTTATTAGATAAGCTGTACATAAACAACCAGCTCTTCAGGAACTCAAAGGTTACTTTGTGGCTGTGAGTGATTCTGTCTTGCTAAGCTAGTTCCCAATACACAGCATTATGCCACACTACACATTACAACTCTTTTTCTTTTTATCAACTTTTTGAAAATAACTGTTGTTCCTTTTTGGCTCCATCAGGCTACTAGACCTTGAACCATACATAATGTGCGAGGTGCCCTTACAGTCCTATAAACTCTTTTTGGTATAGCTTATGTTTCACTGCATCTGGACACTTAAACTATGCAAATGAATGTCACGCCCTGGTCTTAGTATTTTGTGTTTTCTTTCTTTATTTGGTCAGGCCAGGGTGTGACATGGGTTTATTTTGTGTTGTGTTTATGTATGGGGTTTTTTCGTAGGTTTTGGGATTGTGGCTTAGTGAGGTGTTCTAGCAAAGTCTATGGTTGCCTGAGGCGGTTCTCAATCAGAGGCAGGTGATTCTCGTTGTCTCTGACTGGGAACCATATTTAGGCAGCCATATTCTTTGAGTGTTTCGTGGGTGATTGTTCCTGTCTTTGTGTTAGTTGTCACCAGATAGGCTGTATAGGTTTTCACGTTCTGTTTGTTGTTTTTGTATTATCGTGTTTATTCGCCATTAAACATGTATCGTATTAACCACGCTGCATTTTGGTCCGACTCTCTTTCGACGGAAGAAAACCGTAACAGAATCACCCACCACACCAGGACCAAGCAGCGTGGTGACAGGCAGCGGCAGCAGGAGCTACGAAGTTTAGAGTATACGACTTGGGAGGAAATAGACAGGTGGGCGGTCGACCCAGAGAGAGTGCCGGAGCCTGCCTGGGATTCGCTGGAGCAGTGCGAAGAGGGCTATAGGAGAATGGAGTCGAAGAGACAAGCACGGCGGCGCAGAAGGAAACCCGAGAGTTAGCCCCAAAAATGTCTTGGGGGGGGGGCTCAGGGAGAGTGCGGCAGAGTCAGGGTTCAAACCTGAGCCAACTCCCCCTGTTTATCGTGAGGAGCAGCGATCACAGGACTTCTGGACATGGGAGGAGATATTGGACGGAAAAGGACCCTGGACACAGCCTGGAGAATATCGCCGCCCCAAAGAAGAACTGGAGGCGGCGAAAGCAGCGAGGCGCTGGTATGAAGAGGCAGCACGGCGACGCGGATGGAAGCCCGCGAGTCAGCCCCATAAATTTATTGGGGGGGGGTCTCAGGGAGAGTGTGGCAGAGTCAAGGTTCAGACCTGAGCCAACTCCCCCTGTTTATCGTGAGGAGCCAAGGAGGAGACCAGAACCAGAGCCGGTGTTGGAGGTGAGTGAAGCAGAGACTGTGAAGGAGTTAATGGGGAAAGTGGAGGAGAGAGTTATGAGGGAGTTGCTATGTTGGTGCTTTAGATACGATATTCGCCCGATGGAGCTTGTCGGGATTTGATGGCACCTGGGTCAGCGCTCCATACTCGTCCTGAGGTGCGTGTTAGTCGGCTGGTGAAGAGTGTGCCAGCCTCACGCACTAGGCCTCCTGTGTACCTACCTAGCCTTGCACGTCCTGTGCCAGTCCTGCTCTCAGGCTCTCCAGTACACCTTCACGGTCCGGTCCATCCTGTGCCACCTTCACACACCAGTCCTCCGGTGGCAGCTCCTCGCACCAGGTTTCCTGTGCGTGTCCTCAGCCCAGTACCACCAGTGCCAGCACCACGCACTAGGCCTTCAGTGCGCCTCGCCTGTTCAGCGCTGTCGGAGTCTCCCGCCTGTTTAGCGCTACCAGAGCCTTCCTCCTCTCCAGCGCTGCCGGAGTCTCCCGCCTGTTTAGCGCTGCCAGAGCCTTCCTCCTCTCCAGTGCTACCGGAGTCTCCCGCCTGTCTAGCGCTATCAGAGCCTTCCTCCTCTCCAGCGCTGCTGGAGTCTCCCGCCTGTTTAGCGCTGCCAGAGCCTTCCTTCTCTCCAGCGCTGCCGGAGTCTCCTGCCTGTTCAACGCAGCCAGAGCTGCTAATCTGCATGGAGAAGCCAGAGTTGCCAGTCTGCATGGAGCAGCCAGAGCTTCCAGTCTGCATGGAGCAGCCAGAGCGGCCAGTCTGCATGCAGCAGCCAGAGCTGCCAGTCTGCATGGAGCAGCCAGAGCTGCTAGTCTGCATGGAGCAGCCAGAGCTGCCAGTCTGCATGGAGCAGCCAGAGCTGCCAGTCTGCATGGAGCAGCTAGAGCTGCCAGTCTGCATGGAGCAGCCAGAGCTGCCAGTCTGCATGGAGCAGCCAGAGCTGCCAGTCTGCATGGAGCAGCCAGAGCTGCTAGTCTGCATGGAGCAGCCAGAGCTGCCAGTCTGCATGGAGCAGCCAGAGCCGCCAGTCAGCCAGGATCTTCCAGATCTGCCAGTCAGCCAGGATCTTCCAGATCCGCCATTCAGCCAGGATCCACCATTCAGCAAGGATCCGCCAGTCAGCCAGGATCCGCCAGTCAGCCAGGATCCGCCAGTCAGCCAGGATCTTCCAGAGCCGCCATTCAGCCAGAATCCGCCAGTCGTGTTTATTCGTCATTAAACATGTATCGTATTAACCACGCTGCATTTTGGTCCGACTCTTTTTCGACGGAAGAAAACCATAACAATGAAAATGAGTGATTTACATGATTGCACTGGTTTTAAAATGTTAAATGAATGGTTTGGTATTAAGGCTATTCTTTTTGATCTAAGATGAATGTATGGAAGTGTCAGTCTACTCCCCTCCAGCGTTCGACACCACTGGTTTACTAACCTCCAGTCCTGGGACCCTTTATTATTGAGCCTTTTAACTTCACTGATTGCGACCTCTATAAATAGCACTATGTTGTTATTTCCATCAGGCATTTTTGTCTCTATTTCTATGTTAAGACACATTACTAGATGTTACTAGATTACACATTACTAGATGATTACTAGATGAAAGCTGTTTTATAACAGAAAGGATTTTAGAACATATGTTTTCCTGCTTAACATAGGTACAGCAGATCAGATGGGACACTTAGTGTGCCTTTAGAGGTCATGCAATTCAACATTCATCTTTAAAACAAAAACAATTTTGGTCAAAATAGTTCATATTGTAACGGCGTTCTTCGTTTGTTGAAAGAGAGGACCGAAATGCAGCGTGGTGGTTAATCATGATCTTTAATGAAACAAATGACGGAACGATACATGAACTAACTAAATAAATACAAAAACAACAAACGGAACGTGAAACCTAATTACAGCCTATCTGGTGAAACTACACAGAGACAGGAACAATCACCCACGAAATACAAAGTGAAACTCAGGCTACCTAAATACGGTTCCCAATCAGAGACAACGTGAATCACCTGACTCCTGATTGAGAACCGCCTCAGGCAGCCAAGCCTATACAACACCCCTAATCAGCCGCGATCCCAAATACTACAAACCCCAATACGAAATACAATAACATAAACCCCTGTCACACCCTGGCCTGACCAAAATATATAACGAAAACACAAAACACTATGACCAAGGCGTGACACATATCAACAAAGGAAATTTGTGAATTTGTAACAGTGATGTATACAGTGATGTATAGCAATAAATACTATACCATAGAGGCACAGAAAAAGTTAGAGGAAAAACAAAAAGAAATGGAGGAACATATTCGGGAACGATCTAGTGTAATATATTGTAAAAAAATTGGATGGAAAATTGTGAAAAATGCACCAATTTTCTTCTAGGTCTTCAACCTAGAAATGCTTCCGTAAATAATTGTATTAATTACCTGGCATCAGCAGCATAATATTTTGTAGAGGACTGAGGGTCTTCCAAATATTGAAAGGGTTATTTTGTAAATGTCTTTTTTTCCATGTTTTTTCTCCATTTGTTTGGGGGGGGGTGTTAGAATACCATTTTGGTATTTTGTATATAGTTATTCCATTCAAAATGAATAACTTCACCAATTTGGCCACTTGGGTACATTTGGGCTACTTGTGTGACTTCATGATAAATGTCATGTAGCACACTCATTTTGGAAGTAATCATTCTGACACTTTGCACAAGTACTGTTGCCCTCTTATGTTTTTCACTGAAATTGTCCCCATCATCCTATCTGAATGTTTGTTTTATCTTGTTCATTTTAAAGATGATTGTATTATCTAAACCAGATCTATTGTGTTATAATCTCCTACATTCAATTCACATTTACACAAACTTCAGAGTGTTTTCTTTCAAATGTTATCAAGAATATGCATATTCTTGGATCTGTGCCTGAGCTCCAGGCAGTTAGATTTGGGTATGCCTTCAGGCGGAAATTGAAAAAAGTAGGGGGGTAGCTCTAAGAGGTTTTAATGGCGTCAGACCGAGGCTCTGCATCTGTCCTCGTGCTCCTAGACCTTAGTGCTGCTTTTGATACATAACTTTAACCTATTGTATAGGAGATTGATTGTATCATAACCCCAGCTCTAAATGAATAAATAATGTCTACTTCTCAGAAAGTATTATCCTGTCAAGATGAGTAAAACAAGGTTGTCCACTGTCAGCATATCTATTAATATGGCCAATGTAATGTTAGCTATTAAAATCAGATCCAACAATAATATAGAGCGTCTAGAAATCCAGGGCTTAACTAGTTGGATATAGGGGGCGCTCTTTTAATTTTGGGATGAAAAACCTTCCCGTTTTAAACAAGATATTTTGTCATGAAAAGATGCTCGACTATGCAAATAATTGACAGCTTTAGAAAGAAAACACTCTGACGTTTCCAAAACTGCAAAGATATTGTCTGTGAGTGCCACAGAACGGAACGTTACAGGCGAAACCCCTGACGATGCAAGTGTCCTCTTAAATCCGCAATCTGGATCCCTGCACAGCCTCATAGAGGATTTAGATACACTTTATAACCCCTCTGGATTACATCCGAACTATGATAAATTTACCATACTACGTATTGGATTGCTACAAAATACGACTTTTACATTACTGTGTAGTTTACCAATAAAATACTTGGTATTCATATCCTTAAAGTAAAGTTGGCAAAATTAGATAAGATCTTGCTACCATGGAAAGGTACCTGTCCTACCTGTCCTTGCTACCTGTCCTATTTGAGAAAAAAAATCATGCTGATGATTCTTTTTGTCATATCACATTTGACCTATTTACTTATGGCCCACCCTACGACGAACAGTTTGTCTAAAAATGATTCAATATTAAAGCATTATACCTCTCACTAAGAACATCAGTCATACACAAGTTATACTTAAACTCAAACTTGTTCTCCAGTAGATTAAGTAAGAATGGCTCATCCCTTGTTAAAAACATATTGTTTCCCTTTATCGAGATTACAAGCTCTCTCTTTCGGTTAACTGAAAATGGAACCAATTTCAAAATATATTTCTAAAACAAGCCACACAAAGCTGGTTGCAATTCCAGTTTCATCCTCCAAATAAGACATAACAAATTGATTAAAAAAAACGTATTCATGGATTTTTTTAAAGCAATATTTTTTTTATGAAATTATGAATATGAAAGATGGAGTTATGTAACGTGCAGTTAAAGAACTTACTGTTTGCTCTATCCAAAATTACAACCAACTGATTGCAGAATTACCGCAAAAATAGAGGCAAGTGGGATAATTAAAGAGGCTGCGAATTTTTGCAGCTTTTTGTTAAAAATCGCGCACAATTTCAACGTCCTGCTACTCATGCCAGGAATATAGTATATGCAAATGATTAGTATGTGTGGATAGAAAACACTCTGAAGTCTCTAAAACTGGTTAAATCATGTCTGTGACTATAACGGAACGTGTGTAGGAGGCAAAATCCCAAGGAAAACTGTTCACAAAAAACACAAAAAAAATAATTATTCTGTTTACGTCCCCTTTGGGTATTTTGGGGGTTGCATGCTATCAGATATCAGATATTTCGCCGAAAAGCATTTAAAAAATCTGACATGTTGGCTAGATTCACAACGAGTGTAGCTTTAATTGAGTACCCTGCATGTGTGTTTTAATGAAAGTTTGAGTTGTATCGAGTACTATTAGTTGTCACTCTGAAATTTCCTCTGATTTCCGCTGATGTTGATCCCTGTACAGGGGTGCATCCCTAAGAGGATAAGGTAGGGAAGTTGTTTGTGTGCCCTTTATTATTTAAAGACCAAAATTGGCAACAACAAAAAATGTCATACATTTTTTAAAGCAATTCCACAAAAAAGAAAATTGACGGCAGCACCATACAGGTTGGAAAATAGATGGGACGCCATTTTTGATGTGCTGATTCCATGGCACATGGTTTATGAACTTATACGCAAAACAGAGCTTGATTCAAAATGTAGAGTTTTTCAATTTGAATGATTAAACAAACAGAATGTTACGTATATGGTGAATACAACCATCTCAGCTCCACAGATTCTGCTATGAAGAGACAGAATCATTAGATCACTTATTTTGGTATTGCCCCTATGAAAGCTTGTTTCTTGTCACAGGTTCACGAATGGCTGAAAAACCAAAAAATCTCAAATTAACCCTACAAATAGCACTGTTGGAAGATTTTGAAAACCATAGCAAATGAATCAAAAATATAATGTATTTTAACTTACAATCTGTAGATACTATGCGATTAGACAGGTTCAGAATTGACTTGAAACAGTTACAGTACATAGCACATTGAAATCATAAGAGGGCAGTTTACAGAGATAGGTGGGATGGACTGAGAGTAGCTGATGGGTTGGTTTAAAAGGCTCATGTATAATATTTGACTGAACATGATTTATATCAAAATATCAAATTACTGTAAAATAAAAATTGAAAAAGTACCATGTGTGTACAATGTAGATGTCACAACAAAATAAAAATGTTTAAAAAAGTGTATTTTTGGCGTCCGAAGTGGACCCATATTCATCAAGGAATTTCAAGACAAGCTTAGCCTAATAGAGACCTTAATATTCACAGAATAAGCCCAAGCTGACTCCTCTTACGTACATCTGTGCAGCACACAGGCATGGCTACTTTCTTAACAGTTAATAAATATTAATAAGGACCAGGCTTCATGTTAGCACTGCTTCTGACACCAAATGCATTAGAAATAAATCAGCACATAATTATGTGTGTAAGAGTGGTCTGTTCAACATGTTCAAAGACTCGTCAGCACATTTTCATGACAAATTGGACAAAACCATTGCATATTGCCATGCAAAATGTCAGAATTCCTGCAGTAAAAGGAATCATTTTGGTCTGCAAATATCACAAAAAAAATATGCAAAATCATAGAGGGACTGTAGTGTTAGTGCGTACAGGGTCTTCCTCCCACACTTGAATTCTCAACAGGATGAAAATCCATGGTGAAATCTCACAGATTATTTGCGGATTGAAAGAGAATGGCTATTTTAGGAGCACCATTATGCATACTGTCAACAGCTCACAATGTGCAAGAAAGCACGCTGAATACACCGTAATGGTGAGGAGGTTTTAGCATGTCATAGTCTGAGTGGGCCAGGTCTCAGAGTTGATGAGAAGCACAGAAATGCTGCACAAGGCTCATATATTAATTGCCACTTTCCCCCGAAAGTCTAGTATGTTGTTATATAATGGCCGATCAGTGCCCATTAAACCTGCAACTCTACTTCACATTCACGAAAAGAGCCGTAGATACATTATTAATGTATTACACAAGTTTATGGTGACTAATAAGGCCCTCACAGGTGAAGGAATGGAAGCTCCCTTACCACATATTAAAAATCCATATTAAATTCATAATTAATTAAAACCAGCAAAGGGGTAGTGCCGTAAATAAAAGTAATGTGCATTTTGTATCCAGTAAAGAGAAGTGATAAGACTTGATGTTCATAAAATTGCAGATCATTTCTTAAGATGAAGGGGATTGCTACGCAAGTGTGTCAAGCCTGGTTTTATTAATCCTTGCTTCATATTAAAACTTTCGCAATCCTAAATCTTTATGTGCTATTGTAGGACGTAAACATATACTGTACATTTATCCAGTTTCTCTTTCCCCATGGGGTCAGGCACCATTTTGTTTTTCTACAAGCACAGGATTCTCTCCACTTATTTATATACACTGAGTGTACAAAACATTAGGGGCACCTTCAAGTTCCTTGGTGTCCACATCACCAACAAACTAACATGGTCCAAGCACAACAAGACAGTCGTGACGAGGGCACAAAAAAAACCTATTCCACTCAGGAGACTGAAAAAGATTTGGCATGGGTCCTCAGATCCTCAAAGGGTTCTACAGCTGCACTATCGAGAGCATCCGGACTGGTTGCATCACTGCCTGGTATTGCAACTGCTCGACCTCCGACCGTCAGGCACTACAGAGGGTAGTGTGAATGGCCCAGGACATCACTGGGGCCAAGCTTCCTGCCATCCAGGACCTCTTTACCAGGCGACACAAGAGGAAGGCCCTAAAAAAAGGACTCCAGCCACCCTAGTAATAGACTGTTCTCTCTGCTACCACATGGCAAGCGGTACCCGGAGCGCCAAGTCTAGGTCCAAGAGGCTTCTAAACAACTTCTACCCCCAAACCATAAGACTCCTGAACACCTAATCAAATGGCTACCCAGACTATTTGAATTGACCCCCCCTCTTTTACACCGCTGCTACCTTCATGTACAACTAACCGGTGCCCCGTACACTGACTCTGTACAGGTACCCCCCTAAATATAGTATTGCTATTGTTATTTTACTTCTTCTCTTTATTTACTTGTTACTTTTATTTATTATTCTTATCCATATTTTTTTAAGTGCATTGTTGGTTAGGGGCTCGTATTGTTTTTGCCGCATGTGACTAATAAAATTTGATTTGATTTCACCTTCCTAATATTGAGTTGCACTCCCTTTAGCCCTCAGAACAGCTTCAATTCATCAGGGCATGGACAGGGCAAGGTGTCGAAAGCATTCCACAGGGATGCTGGCCCATGTTGACTCCAATGCCTCCCACAGTTGTGTCAAGTTAGCTGGATTTCCTTTGGGTGGTGGACCATTATTCATACACACTGGAAACGGTTGAGTGTGAAAAACCCAGCAGCGTTGCAGTTCTTGACACACTCAAACCGATGTGCCTGTCACCTACTAACATACCGCGTTCATAGGCACTTAAATATTTTGTCTTGCCCAATCACCCTCTGAATGGCACATACACAATACATGTCTCAATTGTCTCAAGGCTTAACAATCCTTCTTTAACCTGTCTCCTTCCCTTCATCTACATTTACCAAGCACACTCCTAATGTTTTGTACACTGTGTATAAACACAACTAAAGCTTGTAGTGTAACACCTGACCCTATCAAACAGCAAACATTGTCTGATTCCTGTGTGATACGCCTGACTGGTGTTGGGGAACAGAGTCAAATGAAGGCCATGTTCCATTGATGTCACACTTACATATCTTCTATATTTGAGAGATATCAACAAACAGCACATACAGTGCAATCGGAAAGTATTCAGACACCTTTGCTTTTTCCACAGTTACATTACAGCCTTGTTCTAAAATGGATTAAATAAAAAAAATACTCATCAATCTACACACAATACCCAATAATGACGACCCAAAACAGGTTTTTAGAAATTCCTTATTTAGATAAGAATGGAAGAAGTTTGGAACCACTAAGACACAGCCTAGAGCTGGCCGCTCGGCCAAACCGAGCCATCGTGGGAGAAGGGCCTTGGTCAGGGAGGTGACCAAGACCCTGATGGTCACTCTGACAGAACTCCAGAGTTTCTCTGTGGAGATGGGAGAATCTTCTAGAAGGACAACCATCTCTGCAGCACTCCACCAATCAGGCTTTTATGGTAGAGTGGCCAGACGAAGTCACTCCTCAGTAAAAGGCACATGACAGCTCACTTGGTTTGCAAAAAAGGCACCTAATGGATTCTCAGACAATGATAAACAAGAATTTCTGATCTGATGAAACCAAGAATCAACTCTTTGGCCTAAATGCCAAGCGTCATGTCTGGAGGAAACCTTGTACCATCCATACGGTGAATCATGGTGTTGGCAGCATCATGCTGTGTGGATGTTTTTCAGCAGCAAGGACTGGGAGACTAATCAGGATCAAGGGAAAGATGAACAGAGAGATCCTGGATGAAAACCTGCTTCAGAGCTCTCAGGACCTCAGACTGGGCAAAGTTTCACCTTCAAACAGGACAACAACCCTAGGCGCACAGCCAAGACAATGCAGGAATTGCTTTGGGACTCTGAATGTCCTTGAGTGGCCCAGCCAGGGCCCGGACTGGAACCCGATCGAACATCTCTGGAGAGACCTGCAAATAGTTCTTCAGCGACACTCCCCATCCAACCTGACAGACCTTGAAAGGATCTGCAGAGAATAATGGGAGACTCTAGGCTGTAATCACTGCCAAAGGTGCATTAACAAAGTACTGAGTAAATTGTCTGAATACTTATGTAAATGTGATATTTCAGGTTTGCATTTGTAATAAAAACCTGTTTTTGCTTTGTCATTTTGGGGTATTGTGTGTAGATAAAAAAAAATGGGAAAAAGTCAAGGGGTCTGAATACTTTACAAATGCACTATATTATCTACTCATGGCTCCCGAGTGGCGCAGCGGTCTAAGGCACTGCATCTCAGTGCTAGAGGTGTCACTACAGACCTTGGTCCAATCCCGGGTTGTATCTCAACTGGCTGGCATCGGGAGTCCCATAGGGCAGCGCACAATTGGCCCAGCGTCGTCCGGGTTAGGGGAGGGATTTGCCAGGGTAGGCCGTCTTTGCAAAACAATATATTTTTCTTTACTGACTTGTCTTGTAAAATAAAGGTTAAATAAAAATAATTTAAAAAAATCCAGGTGGAGACTACTAAGCAGAGAAGTGTGTGCCTTCCTGCTTGTGTGCATGTTTGTGTATGCATGAGGGAGTAATTGAAATGGCATCACCCTATACTACATGTGTTTTGTCTTACATATTGTTTACATTTTTTCATTCGCAAACTGAAATGCCACAAGGAGAATATTTATTTTGCTATGGAAAAAAACAGAGGCTTTATCCCTAAAAAATATCAAACAACAATGTCGGAAATATGAACAGTCCCAGATTAAGTTAAGCCGTATACTTGAACAAGAAAGAGGAAAATCAATGTAACCATGTCCAGAAGGAGATGGGATTGAGTAGACTTACACAGGACAAGAACATGAATATATAAATGCTGTTTTTTAATAGAGCCAGCAATGCAGTGTGTTGGCCACAGTTGAATATGTCAAATCCATCTAAATGCATTGATTCAGGAATTCATTTCCATTCCAAATAAAACTGACTATAAATGAAATGGAATTTATCCCCAACAATACATAGGATCATCTATCTATCCTGTATACCCAAAGTAGTCCCATTACAACCAGAAAAATAACAACCGAGATAACAATGAACTCGCTCAACCCTTACCGAAAAAACATGTGATTTAATCTCACCTCCAAAACCAAAACAGTTCGTACATGTCTCAAAACAAGCTTGTTTGACCATAACACTGGCAACAACTCCCACTCAGAAAGCATACATGGTCACTCATAACACTGACCTAAAAAAACACTAACAGGGAATATTACATAAATGATTAACTTTTCTCTTTGAAGATTGAAGTTTTTTTTTTTTTTACATAAATCAGTATTTCATTGTAGAATAACAATAACACCTTTTCACTTTATTGACTGTACTAAAGTATATGTAGCATGAATTAATCAGAAAACACCAATTTGCTTCAATAGCCTTTTTTTCTATATCTTTGCATATAGTAATTTACTTGTGAAAACTAAAAAGTTGAAACAAAACGAATTCCTGAAACTCCAGGGTTTTTGCCTGATTGAATCCAGCTTCATCCACAAAGATGAACGTAATGCAGTTTGTCTGGCTTCCTTCTCCATTAGTCTCTAAAATATAGTAAATCCACAGTTTTATAGTACTTTACATTATGCATAGCTGTGTATGTACCCTGTTTGGTTATTGAACAGACATCGTACCTCGACATATTGATACCGGATCTCTTTTACACGTTCTACGTTTCTCTTAAAGGGAACAGTGTACAACTGCTTCATCCTTATTTGTGTTTCTCTAGGACTCTGGAAATTGTCGTTGTGCTGACCGTATTCACATTCACAAAAGTGATATTGTCTGCCAGCACTCTGTCCCGAATTTCCCGCAGTTTTATTGCATTGTTGCCAATTACCATGTCAACAATGGCAATTTCCTGCGCATCTGATAATATTCTGCCTCACCATCCTGTGGGAGCAACCTTTGGATCCTACTGAAAATCACAAAACAATAAATATATTTCAAAATGTCAGTACATGTAAAAATGTGAACATCCTGTATTGTACTGTAATGAATAGTTAAATTATCATTGACGGATGCACATCTCACCTGTTGTTTTGCCGGAGAATTCGTACTATTGATGCTACTGTTGAACGCTGCAGATTTGGTTGCACCCTTAAACCGGTCTCTCTCAAAGAGAGACCATGGTTTACAACATGGCCAATAATTGTGGCCACTTTTCTATATGTTTCAATCTGGTTACTGCAGAAATGCATGACATTTGCCATCACTGTTTTGTATGTGTTTTTAAAAGTTTTGTAAACCGTGTGTTAGCATTTGAAAACATGTGCTGCAATCTATGTATATAGCTTTGCAGGTAGTGGAGTATGAATGAGAAAAGAGTTCATGGATTTCAGAGAATGTGGTCGTTGAATGTATTTTGTGTGAAAGCAATGACAAATTATTCACCATTTGGTCCACATACACTTCTGTTTCGCTGATTGTGTGAAGAGTTTTGACCAATGCATGTTAGCAATTGAAAACAATTAACTTCATATAAGATCATGTGATATTCATGTTGCTTTTCCATCTAAAATGCCAAAGAATATTTCAGTTATTCTTCCTTTTGTTAAACTGTTCCATGAAATTCATACAGAGCTTCTAAAAAGTTTATTCTGAGACGCTCCTTACTATCTGAGGGCTTTTATGATAATCCACTATGCTGATCTTAACCCTGCTGTGCACCGTATGCTAATAGTAAGTGAATTAAATATCATTAGCCAGCTCCTTGGGGGAAGAGTGCTTATGGAAGTACACTAACCAGAGCTAAGCTAAGATAGGAACTTGCTACAGGGATGGACAGATCTCCACTAACTAACTACCCTGATTCATAACTATTTACAAGTTAGAAAAATGTGTAGAATGCCTATTGAGGCTTTTTTTTATAGATGAGGACTCTGAAAAGGTTATCTAATGGAAGATTCACTACTATCGCCTTGGCTCAATTACAGATCACTCACTAAGAAAAAGGATAACATGAGTTTAATTCTTTCATTCATATTTGCACGATCAAATGTTGTTGACTTATTTAGATTTTTGGCGGCAGTTTCGAGTTGTCGTTCAATGACAAAGAATGAAAATGTTAGGTGAAATTTGCTGTTGCAAGGGAGAACAGCAGACGTCTCTGATTGGTTCAATGAAAAGAAAGAGAGGCACTAAAAGTGATGATCTAAGCTTGCAAAAAAGGGGTAAAAAGAGAACTTAACAAAAAAAGAGACAATTTGAGATCAGTCAACCTAAGAGTGCTGACTAGGCATGATCAATCAATCAATGCAGCAGGAGTCACAGCCGTCAATGAGGAAGGAGAAGGGTGGGATAAGGTCTTGAAATCTACATGGTTCTGTGTGTGTGTCTTGTTGCACCACATGATATGTTACCTTGAATGGGAGTTGGTGTTACTGCACTGTGTGTGTAGTGGGGGGGGGGGGGGGGGGGGGGGGGGGGTTGAAAGAGTAAGAAAGTGGTTGAAAGGATACATGACATGTCATAGGATTTTACTGCTGATAGGTAGAACACACACACACACACGAGGGGAACACAAGATACTAAGTGTAGAAATATCCCACCTGCTGAAGTCGTCTCCTCCTCACCATCTGCTGCTGTAGAGATAGAGGGGGGGGGGGAAGGGAGAAAGGAAAGAAAGAGATATAATTAGAAAGGATTTAATGGTATAACTCAATCATGAACACTGAATGTTTTGCATTTGCAATAAACTCAATCGGATGAGTGACAAACACTCAGTAACAGTGCCTTGCAAAAGTATTCATCCCCCTTGGCGATTTTCCTGTAATGGACATACACAAAATAGTCCAAATAGGTGAAGTGTAACAAAAAAAATTACTTGTCTCAATTAATATGCATGCATACGTATTTAACCCCTTTGCTATGAAGCCCCTAAATAAGATCTTGATCAACCAATTACCTTCAGAAGTCACATAATTAGTTAAATAAAGTCGACCTGTGTGCAATCTAAGTGTGACATGATCTCAGTATATATATACCTGTTCTGAAAGGCCCCAGAGTCTGCAATACCAATAAGCAAGGGGCACCACCAAGCAAGCGGCACCATGAAGCTCAAGGATCTTCTCAAACAGGTCAGGGTTGGGTTATAAAAAACAATATACGAAACTTTGAAAATCCCATGGAGCACCATTAAATCCATTATAAAAAAATGTTAAGAATATGGCACCACAACAAACCTGCCAAAAGAGGGCTACCCACCGAAACTTACGGACCAGGCAAGGACGACATTAATCAAAGAGGCAACAAAGAGATCAAAGATAACCCTGATGGATCTCCAAAGATCCACAGCGGAGATTGGACCACTTTAAGCCGTACACTCCACAGTGCTGGGCTTTACGGTAGAGTGGCCAGAAAAAAGCCATTGCTTAAAGAAAAAAATAAGCAAACACGTTTGATGTTTGCCAAAAGGCATGTGGGAGACTCCCCAAACTTATGGAAGAAGGTAATATGATCAGATGAGACTCAAATGTAGCTTTTTGGCCATCAAGGAAAACGTTATGTCTGGTGCAAACCCAACACTTCTCATTATCCATAGAATACCATCCCCAAAGTGAAGCATGGTGGTGACAGCATGATGTTGTGGGGATGTTTTTCATCGGCGGGGATTGGGAAACTGTTCAGATTTGAAGGAATGAAGGAAGGCAGGGATACAGGGAAATTCTTGAGGGAAACCTGTTTCAGTCTTCCAGAGATTTGACTGGGACAGAGGTTCTCCTTCCAGCAGGACAATGACCCTAAGCATACTGCTAAAGCAACACTTGGGTAGTTTAAGGGGAAATATTTTAATGTCTTGGAATGGCCTAGTCAAAGCCCAGACGCCAATCCAATTGAGAATCTGTGGTATGACTTAAATATTGCTGTACACCAGCGGAACCCATCCAACTTGAAGGAGCTGGAGTAGTTTTGCTTTGAAGAATGGGCAAAAATCCCAGTGGCTAGATGTGCCAAGCTTATAGAGACATACCCTAAGAGACTTGCAGCTGTATTTGTTGCAAAATATGGCTCTACAAAGTATTGATTGGGGGGGGGGGTGAATAGTTATGCAAGCTCAAGTTTTCAGTTTTTTTGTCTTATTTCTTGTTTGTTTCACAATAAAAAATATTTAGCATCTTAAAAGTGGTAGGCATGCTGTTTAAATCAAATGATACAAAACTCCAGAAAAATATATTTTAATTCCAAGCTGTAAGGCAACTAAATAGGAAAAATTCCAAGGGGGGTGAATACTATCACAAGTCACTGTATGCCCTCGCAATGGCCGGTGAGTGAATGTGAGTTTGCATGACCGGCCGGCCGTTGCCCGCTGATCAGCAAAAGGCTCATTATATACTTAACAAAAATAGAAACGCAATGTGTGAAGTGTTGGTTTCATAAGCTCAATATAAAAGAACCCAGAAATGTTCCATATAAACCAAAAGCTTATTTCTTTCAAATTCTGTGCACGAAGTAGTTCACATTCCTGTTAGAGTATTTCTTATTTGCCAAAATAATCCATCCACCTGACAGGTGTGGCATATCAAAAAGCTGATTAAACAGCATGATCATTACACATGGGCATCTTGTGCTAGGGACAATAAAAGACTGAAATGGGCAGTTTTGTCATGCAACACAATGCCACAGATGTCTCAAGTTTTGAAGGAGTGTACAATTGACATGCTAACTGCAGGAATATCCACCAGAGCTGTTGCTAGATCATTTAATCCATCTCCAACATTGTTTTGGAGAATTTGGCAGTACGTCCAACCGGCCTCACAACTGCAGACCAGGTGTAACCATGCCAGTCCAGGACCTCCACATCCATCTTTGTCACCTGCGGGATCATCTGAGACCAGTCATCCAGACAGCTAATGAAACTGTGGGTTTGCACAACCGAAAAAGGACAATATACCTTTATATTATTGAAGGAGATTCACGTCATATACTGTAGGCCTACCGTAGGCAACATGAGTCTCACTAGTTTTGTGTAATGTGCTGTTAAAAGTGGTGGAAGGTCTTATTTATTGCAATTGGGTTTGAAGTAATAGTCTACAACTATTTTAGCACTGTTTTGCGCTGCTCTGAGACAAGCATGGGGACTGTTCTTGATAAATCAATGACATTTTTATTTTCACTGAATTGAACCCTGGTCTCCTGCGTGCCCACTCAACACAGGGATTCTTTAGCTAAATAGCCCAGCACAGTACTCCCGACCGTCATACAGCCTGGAATCAAACCAGGGTCTGTAGTGTCACCTTTAGCGCTGAGCCAAGCATTCCAGGTAAAGCTGGTTAAGAGAATGCCAAGAGTCCAAAGGGTGGCTACTTTGACGCATCCAAAAAAGAAAATATATTTGAATCTGTTTAACAATTTGTTGGTTACTACATTATTCCATATGTGTAATTTCATAGTTTTGATGTATTCACTACCATTCCACTATGTAGAAAATAAAGAGGTGGTGTGTCCAAACATTTGACTGGTACTGTATAAAACACATTTCTTTTGTGTGTCAATTTTGGAAAAAAACACCCAACTAAAAAGTGGTTCCTATCTGGTCTTTGCCTGAATTGCCAGATGGCCAATCTGGGTGTATTGAATGCATTTTCTGTGGTGTTATTGATGTAAACATTATATTGCAATCTAAGGAGAGTATGTCTGTATTTCTCAGGTGTTGAGGGCCTGTCTAATAATAAGGAGAGGACTCCCGAATTATCATACAATTTTATGTGATCAGAAATACAGTGTAGACATTGTTAATGTTGTAAATGACTATTGTAGCTCGAAAATTGACAACCATCATTTGACGATCATGAACGATCATGAAATACGTAGCGCACATAGCCACTCACACAAAACAATATCCCACATCGCAGGAGGGAAAAGGACACACTAAGTATGATACCCAGCATCCTCCAATTGGGAACTATACACACACACCAACATAGAAATATAATAGAACCCCCCCCCCCCCCCAAAGGCCCCGAGGGCTCTCTATGGTCAGGGCGTGACAGTACCCCCCCCCCCCCCCAAAGGTGCGGACTCCGACCGCAAAACCTGAAACGGGGAGGGTTAGGGTGGGCAACTAGCGTCGGTGGCGGCTCGGTGCGGGACGAAGCACCTGCTCAGACTGCGGATCCGGCCATGAAGCCGGGATGAACGCCGTGCCTGGACTGGGCATCGGCACAGTGGAAGGCTCCGGCCGTGGCTCCAGCAGTGGCACCGGCGCAGGAAGCTCTGGGCCGTGACAGCGTTGCTGGAGGCTCTGGACCGTGGACCGTCGCTGGAAACTCCGGACCGTGAATCGTCGCTGGAAGCTCCGGACCGTGAAACGTCGCTGGAGGTTCCGGGCTGTAGACCGTCGCTGGAGACTCCGGACTGTACACATGCACTGGTGGACGTGTGAGAGCACCTGGCACAGGACGTACCGGGCTGGGGAGGCGCACTGGAGGCCTGGTGCGTGGAGCCGGCACAGGTTGCACCGGACTGACGACATGCACCTCATAACTCCTGCGCTGCAGCATACTCCCAGCCAACATCTCTCTCCGATATCCCTCCTCAAACTACTCCATCGACTTCCAGACGGTCTCTGGCTCTCTCCTCGGCTCGGCCGACCTCCCCTTTGCCCTTGTGCTGTTAATGGCCGTGGACCCCGGCATCGTCGCTGTCCTCCTTTACTCCTCGACGACTCCCGCCAAGGAAGGGTCTCGCATCCACCTAGTATCTCTTCCCATGACCAACTCCTTCACCTCCTGGGCAGGCTGCTTGGTCCTGCCTTGGTGGGATATTCTGTCACGACCGTAGTATTAATAATTGGACCAAGGCGCAGAGTGAGTATAGTTCCACATTTTAATGACAGTGAGACTTCCAAAACAACACAGACATCACGATCGTGAAACACATAAGCAATCATACAAAACAATATCCCACATCGCAGGTTGGAAAAAGGACATACTAAGTATGATCCCGAATTAGAGGTAACAATCACCAGCTGCCTCCAATTGGGAACCATACACACATACCAACATAGAAATATAATACCTAAAAACCCCCCTAGTCACGCCCTGACCTAAAACACCATAGAGAACCCCCGAGGGCTCTCTATGGTCAGGGCGTGACACTGGTTTTTAATGGAATATCTACATAGGCATAGAGGCCCATTATAAGCAACCATCACTCCTGTGTTAGCTAATTCAAGTTTATAATTTTAAAAGGCTAATTGATCATTAGAAAACACTTTTGCAATTATGTTTGCACAGCTGAAAACTGCTGTCCTGATTAAAGAAGCAATTACACTGGCCTTCTTCAGACTAGTTGAGTATCTGGAGCATCAGCATTTGTGGGATAGATTACAGGCTCATAATGGCCAAAAACAAAGAACTTTCTCCTGAAACTCGTCAGTCTATTCTTGTTCTGAGAAATGAAGGCTATTCCATGTGAGGAATTGCCAAGAAACTGAAGATCTTGTGCAATGCTGTGTACTACTCCCTTCACAGAACAGCGCAAACTGGCTCTAACCAGAATAGAAAGAGGAGTGGGAGGCCCCAATGCACAACTGAGCAAGAGGACAAGTACATTAGTGTCTAGTTTGAAAAACAGATGCCTCACAAGTCCTCAACTGGCAGCTTCATTAAAGCGTTAGTATAGAGACAAAGTAGAATCTCAATTCAACGGCTCTGACACAAGAGGTATGTGGCAGGGTCTACAGTCAATCACGGATTACAAAAAGAAAACCAGCACCGTCACGGACCAGGATGTCTTGCTCCCAGGCAGACTAAATAACTTTTTGGCCCGCTTTGAGGACAATACAGTGCCACTGACACTGCCCGCATCTAAAACATGCAGACTCTCCTTCACTGCAGCCGACGTGAGGAAAACATTTAAACGTGTCAACCCTCGCAAGGCTGCAGGCCCAGACGGCATCCCCAGCCGCGCCCTCAGAGCATGCGCAGACCAGCTGGCTGGTGTGTTTACGGACATATTCAATCAATCCCTATCCCAGTCTGTTGTTCCCACATGCTTCAAGAGGGCCACAATTGTTCCTGTTCCCAAGAAAGCTAAGGTAACTGAGCTAAACGACTACCGCCCCGTAGCACTCACTTCCGTCATCATGAAGTGCTTTGAGAGACTAGTCAAGGACCATATCACCTCCATCCTACCTGACACCCTAGACCCACTCCAATTTGCTTACCGCCCAAATAGGTCCACACTCTCAACCACACTGCACACTGCCCTAACCCATCTGGACAAGAGGAATACCTATGTGAGAATGCTGTTCATCGACTACAGCTCGGCATTTAACACCATAGTGCCCTCCAAGCTCGTCATCAAGCTCGAGACCCTGGGTCTCGACCCCGCCCTGTGCAACTGGGTACTGGACTTTCTGACGGGCCGCCCCCAGGTGGTGAGGGTAGGCAACAATATCTCCACCCCGCTGATCCTCAACACTGGGGCCCCACAAGGGTGCGTTCTGAGCCCTCTCCTGTACTCCCTGTTCACCCACGACTGCGTGGCCACGCAAGCCTCCAACTCAATTATCAAGTTTGCGGACGACACAACAGTGGTAGGCTTGATTACCAACAACGACGAGACGGCCTACAGGGAGGAGGTGGGGGCCATCGGAGTGTGGTGTCAGGAAAATAACCTCACACTCAACGTCAACAAAACTAAGGAGATGATTGTGGACTTCAGGAAACAGCAGAGGGAACACCCCCCTATCCACATCGATGGAACAGTAGTGGAGAGGGTAGTAATTTTTATGTTCTTCGGCGTACACATCACAGACAAACTGAATTGGTCCACCCACACAGACAGCATAGTGAAGAAGGCGCAGCAGCACCTCTTCAACCTCAGGAGGCTGAAGAAATTCGGCTTGTCACCGAAAGCACTCACAAACTTCTACAGATGCACAATCGAGAGCATCCTGTCGGCTGTATCACCGCCTGGTATGGCAACTGCCCACAACCGTAAGGCTCTCCAGAGGGTAGTGAGGTCTGCACAACGCATCACCGGGGGCAAACTACCTGCCCTCCAGGACACCTACACCACCCGATGTCACAGGAAGGCCATAAAGATCATCAAGGACAGCAACCACCCGAGCCACTGCCTGTTCACCCCGCTATCATCCAGAAGGCGAGGTCAGTACAGGTGCATCAAAGCTGGGACCGAGAGACTGAAAAACAGCTTCTATCTCAAGGCCATCAGATTGTTAAACAGTCACCACTAACATTGAGTGGCTGCTGCCAACACACTGACTCAACTCCAGCCACTTTAATAATGGGAATTGATGGGAATTGATGTAAAATATATCACTAGCCACTTTAAACAATGCTACCTAATATAATGTTTACATACCCTACATTATTCATCTCATATGTATACGTATATACTGTACTCTATATCATCTACTGCATCCTTATGTAATACATGTATCACTAGCCACTTTAACTATGCCACTTTGTTTACATACTCATCTCATATGTATATACTGCACTCAATACCATCTACTGTATCTTGCCTATGCCGCTCTGTACCATCACTCATTCATATATCTTTATGTACATATTCTTTATCCCCTTACACTTGTGTCTATAAGGTAGTAGTTTTGGAATTGTTAGCTAGATTACTTGTTGGTTATTACTGCATTGTCGGAAATGGAAGCACAAGCATTTCGCTACACTCGCACTAACATCTGCTAACCATGTGTATGTGACAAATACAATTTGATTTGATTTGATTTAAATAGGTCACCAGTCTAACACCAGTCTCAACGTCAACAGTGAAGGGGCGACTCCGGGATGCTGGCCTTCTACACCTTAATGATGCAGTGAATTAACTGAGAGACAAAGCACGCAGGGCATTCTACGCCATTAAAAAACACTTCAAATTGAAATACCTAATTTGTCTAAAACTGCATGCAGAGTTCTGTAAGATTCTCCAATGTCAGGAGGAAATCTATAAACAATGCTTGCAGCGCAGAGTTGGGCAAATAGCCACAGAAAAAAAATATCACTTACGATTTGGAAACATCTAAAATAGTGACCACCTCTCATATTATTACCAAGCCCTGCAATACCAAGAGCTAAGCAAAGAAAATAATCCCCTCATCCAGCTCATCCTGGGATTGAGTTCACAAACCTGTTTTACTAACACACTGAAGCCTCAGGACCAGAACATCCGATCAATCAGATCAAAACAAATTACTACACAGTCAAAACAGAATAACATTACTTATTGGGAAACACAAGCACAATACAAAATGCAGTGCTATCTGGCCCTAAATTGACAGTACACCGTGGCAAACAATTTGACCATGGATACTGATCAAAACTACAGACAAACCATGACAAAGTACATCCTTGCCATTGAGAAGGGTATGCTTATTCCTATAAGCACATGCTTATTGTTAAGCTTTGGCGATATGTACAGTGCTATGTTATGCCAATAAAGAAAATTGGGGAGAGGGAGAATAATCAGGGCTATGCTGACATCAGTATTCAACGTTGTGATGATGTCGCAACATTTCCCTCCATTCCCCACATTTCAGCTACAAACATTGTTTCCGGGGCCTAAGCAGTCACTTATGTTGCTTATGCCGTGGGCTGGCCCTGCAATAAGTTTTTTTTTTTATTGTTTACCAGAAACACTAATGTTTATGCAAATTATGTCTTTGTTTTGATGAACATATTAATTGTTGGCCATTTTTATGTCAAGTGAGCAATAGCTTTGCCTGTGAAGTATTATCAGTCTGTTCATTGAAAAGTTAGGCGGTGTATTATCGACGACATGTTGTGAATGGTTTATGCCAGGATAGGACAGGTCCTTTCATCCACATGCCCACTCTCCTTATTCATTGGGAGCTATTAGGCTAGCTCTATAGTTGCTATCTCTGACAGATACACTCAGTTGTGTGAGTGTATTCTACTGCTAGGCCTACCGTCAATTGTATAGACATTTTGCCTTTGTACTCGAGTCGAGTGAGTAGGCTATAGTATTGAACAAATAACTCATTGGTTTTCAACCAAGTTAAGCATTTTGTCATCTATTCTTCATAATTTTGCAATTTGTATACAGTATATCTCTGTATCTAGTCTCTTTATCGCTGTCTCCATTGTAAATAACATTTCATTCCAACCCAGGTGCATGACATCAGAGACAGATTGGACATGTTCAGCCATTCTTGGAGGACAAAATTAATGGCAAATCAAGACACTTCATGTGTTTTAAAAGCCTGTTGAGCATTTCAGGGAAAACTCATAGCTCCTCTAACATGTATCATTTGGACAGTGTCATAGTGCGCTTAACGTATTATGACAGCTCATCTGTCAGCTGACAGTTGCCATAAAACAGACCTATATGAATGACCATCCATGAAAACCTATGAAAGGCCCCGAAGTAATCATTTCACTGTTGGTCTACACCATACACAAACATACAGTACGTGCACCCACGCCCAGACAGAAATGTACTATTCCAATGATATATTGTCCAGGTCAATTTCAACTCTTATGTGAAATGTGTGTTCCAAAGATGACAGGAAGCCCAAGGTTATCTTTGGCTGCAACTAGCCAACCAACACTGAGGAATTGTCCTGGACAGCAAACACAAAAACATGGCCAGGGGTCCAGACATACACTTAGGTCGGAGTCATTACAACCCCTTTTTTTCAACCACTCCACAAATGTCTTGTTAACAAACTATAGTTTTGGCAAGTCGGTTAGGACATCTACTTCAGGCATGACACAAGTAATCTTTCCAACAATTGTTTACAGACAGATTATTTAACTTATAATTCACTGTATCACAATTCCAGTGGGTCAGAAGTTTGCATACACTAACTGTACTGTACTTTTAAACAGTTTGGAAAATTCCAGAAAATGATGTCATGGCTAAAAGCTTCTGATAGGCTAAATGACATAATTTGAGTTAATTAGAGATGTACCTGTGGATGAATTTCAAGGCCTACCTTCAAACTCAGTGCCTCTTTGCTTGGCATCATGGGAAAATCAAAAGAAATCAGCTAAGACCTCAGACTTTTTTTTGTAGACTTCCACAAACATTTCCAAACACCTGAAGGTACCACGTTCACCTGTACAAACAATGGTATGCAAGTATAAACACCATGGGACCACGAAGCCGTCATACCGCTTAGGAAGGAGAAGTTTTCTGTCTCCTAGGGATTAACGTACTTTGGTGCGAAAAGTGCAAATCAATCCCAGAACAACAGCAAAGGACCTTGTGAAGATGCTGGAGGAAACAGGTACAAAAGTATCTATATAACCTGAAAGGCTGCTCAGCAAGGAAGAAGCCACTGCTCCAAAACCGCTATAAAAAAGCCAGACTACGGTTTGCAACTGCACATGGGGACAAAGATCATACTTTTTGGAGAAATGTCCTCTGGTCTGATGAAACAAAAATAGAACTGTTTGGCCATAATGACCATCATTATGTTTGGAGGAAAAAGGGGGAGGCTTGCAAGCCAAATAACACATCCCAACTGTGAAGCACGGGGGTAGCAGCATCATGTTGTGGTTGTGCTTTGCTGCAGGAGGGACTGGTGCACTTCACAAAATAGATGGCTTCATGAGGTAGGAAAATGATGTGGATAAATTGAAGCAATATCTCAAGAGATCAGTCAGGAAGTTAAAGCTTGATCGCAAATGAGTCTTCCAAATGGACAATGACCCCAAGCATACTTCTAAAGTTGTGAAAAATGGCTTAAGGACAACAAAGTCAAGGTATTGGAGTGGCCATCACAAAGCCCTGACCTCATCCTATAGAACGTTTGTGGGCAGAATTGAACAAGCCTGTGCAAGCAAGGAGGCCTACAAACCTGACTCAGTTACACCAACTCTGTCAGGAACTTGTCAGAAGCTTGTGGAAGGAAGGCTACCTGAAACGTTTCAGCCAAGCTAAACAATTGAAAGACAATGCTACCAAACACTAAGTATATTGAGTATATGTAAACTTCTGAAATCAATCATTCTCTTTACTATTATTCTGACATTTCACATTCTTAAAATAAAGTGGTGATCCTAACTGACCTAAAACAGGAAAAAAAATCAGATTAAATGTCAGGAAATGTGAAAAACTGAGTTTAAATGTATTTGGCTAAGGTGTATGTAACCTTCCGACTTAAACTGTATGTCTGTGTGTGCATTTTTGAGTGTATGAGTACATCTATGTATGATCATTCATACAGTATGCTGTTTTTGGAGCTAGTTGGATGAGGATGAATTATTCTCTGTAATGTTATTTTATTGTGGCTTTCCAAGAAAAACATATTGTTGACCTTGCTCAGCTCAATACAATTTGTACTGGGGGCATAACAAACATCCATTACTACAGCCCTATACATTTAAATAGGAGAACTAACAAATGCTCAAATGAACTATTGTTCTTGTTTTATTTTCCCAGTGCCTCCAAACATTTCTGTATATTGTTGATAAATACTATGTTTTTTGTTACGTTGTTTGGTAAAAATGGCTTACAGCAAGACATTTCACACCACACATTTCTATGAAATAAGACTTGCTTAAGAGTTTAGTTGTCGTTTCCCTAGCATCACAATATAAATAAACTCAAGCAATGCTGACAACATTATACAACTACTCAAAGGCTTGACCATAGTGGGAAAAGCTCCAACCTCACTTTCCTTACAATTTGCAAACGCTTAAGAGAAAATAACATGACTATTGCATTATCAGTCATACAACTTGCAATTATTGTATCCTGTCAACATCTTCACCCTCTAAACGTTTACAAATTGCACAGTTTTCTAATTTAATGGATGTGGTGAGATTTGCCTCTTCCACTACAATTGTTGTCTAGGGCTTATTCTGTGACAAGTTGGCCAGTAACTTCAAAGTGCAGTTATATTGCTTGTGTGTCTGTGTCTATATAGATTTTCTTTTCAAATAAGCAAGGAAGGAGTGGCGACCCAGCCTATTTTATTGTGGCACGTGTCAGTAAGCCATATCAGATGTTGCCTGCTTTGAAAGTGTTGTTGAGGAGTTGCTGAACAACTGCAAATTGAACAAGTACTGACAGATGTAATAGTGACATAGGAGTACTCAGAAATTAGATGGATGGATACTGCCTTTCTGTACAGAATGGTATTCAGGACAGAGAAGCTCAAAAATGTAATCAGATTCAATGTGAGTGTAGATCCACATATAGCATGTTTGCTTACTGATAAATACAATATGTTCAACACAGTCAAATCCCAAACAGTAGCAGTGCATTAATGACATGTTAGAGGCTTAAGAAGTTGCCAGATAAAAATCGAAAGTGTCAAGACTGATCAAACTGCAATAATCATAGGTCAGTAATAAAGCAAACCGATGTTCCAGATAATCTCTGAAAAACAAATCCTATGAAAATACAGTTCTTTAGCAACCATTTTAAGATACTTCACCACCCCAAACTATTTTCTCCTCCCGCTGAACATATTATGTGTGCTTTGGCGTCCTGCAGTACAGTTGTTTTCGCTGTACCAGACATTCTGGTCAATTTCTCCTATAAAAACACAACAGTCTATGTCAGAGTGATTTAAGGCTGCGTGATCTGAGACATCTGGCTGTGCCTCGCTCCAGATCAGACTCCCTTCAACTGCAAACTCATGGGTCTATTGTGCTTTTCTTTGCATTGTATTTTGTTTCTCACTTCCTTTCAACCACTGTGCTATCATTACATGTGCTGGGTTATGGAAATATAATGAACAACATGCAAAAGAACTGCATATTAGACCTTTTCGGAACCCTTTTTTCTAAGAGTGTGAACTTCAGTTTGGATACAGCTTAGTGAATATGTTTTCAGTGGATTTCTTCCCAACTGATCTGTTCTCGTGCCAATTGTTGCATATGTTTTCTGAGGCATATGAATACAGTTGAAGTCAGAAGTTTACATACACATAGTCTTAAGTCTTAAAACTCGTTTTTCAACCACTCCACAAATATCTTGTTAAAAAACTATAGTTTAGGCAAGTCGGTTAGGACATCTACTTTGTGCATGACATAAGTAATTTTTAAAACAATTGTTTACAGACAGATTATTTTACTGTATCACATTTCCATTGGGTCAGAAGTTTACATACACTAAGTTGACTGTGCCTTTAAACAGCTTGGACAATTCCAGAGAATGATGTCATGGCTAGAAGCTTCTGATAGGCTAATTGACATCACTTGAGTCATTTGGAGGTGTACCTGTGGATGTATTTCAAGGCATACCTTCATACTCAGTGCCTCTTTGCTTGACATCATAGGAAAATCAAAAGAAATTAGCCTAGACCTCCACAAGTCTGGTTCATCCTTGGGAGCAATTTCCAAATGCGTGAAGGTACCACGTTCATCTGTACAAACAATAGTGCGCAAGTATAAACACCATGGGACCACGCAGCCGTCATACCGCTCTGGAAGTAGACGCGTTCGGTCTCCTAAAGATGAACGTACTTTGGTGCGAAAAGTGCAAATCAATCCCAGGACAACAGCAAGGACCTTGTGAAGATGCTGGAGGAAACAGGTACAAAAGTATCTATATCCACAGTAAAACGAGTACTATATCGACATAACCTGAAAGGCCGCTCAGCAAGGAAGAAGCCACCGCCATAAAATAGCCAGACTACGGTTTGCAACTGCACATGGGGACAAAGATCGTACTTTTTGGAGAAATGTCCTCTGGTCTGATGAAACAAAAACAGAACTGTTTGGCCATAATGACCATCGTTATGTTTAGAAGAAAAAGGGGAGGCTTGCAAGCCAAAAAACACCATCCCAACTGTGAAGCACGGGGGTGGCAGCATCATGTTGTGGGGGTGCTTTGCTGCAGAAGGGGCTGGTGTACTTCACAAAATAGATGGCTTCATGAGGTAGGAAAATGATGTGGATAAATTGAAGCGACATCTGAAGACATTAGTCAGTCAACTTCTGACTTCAACTGTCCATTGTTTGAAAATGTTTGGCCAATTGCAACCACTGGTGTCCACTAGATTATCACAAGCTGAAATCTTATTAAACCATCAATGTGGGCTCAAATCACCTGCACAACTGATCTAAATTGCAACCATCATCCACCACCATTTTACGCCTTCATAGTGTTGATGTTTTAGTCCTGATTGCAACCAAACATTTTCAAGACGATTTCGCCCTCTGCTGGGTATTATTATAGGAACATTTTAATTTTGCTTCTTGAGCAGACTTAGGATAATATAACAATCATTCTGTACAACTTAAATAAAATCTTTAACAATTTCCTCGTTTACCACAGCAAATCTACTATGTCAATGAGCCATACCCTGAACACTTTATGAATGGAAGAAATCATGGTGTAGGATAATTTTGTTTCCAATTTATGTAATTCATTAATGATTTACATTTTCTTATGAAGAGTGTAAATGGAATTATTCCTGAACTGTTGGCTACATGTGAAATTAAATTGTAATTGTGTTGTTTTTTAAATTAAATTATATTGTATTCTAATAAAAGTGATTTATGTAACTTTGCTCTATTCTTCTCTGAGCAAGCACTTTGTAGCCTATAGGATCATTTGATTGAGACCACACTAAATAGCCAATAGGGGCACTTGATATTTGTGCCCAACGGAGAATCAGAAATGAAGGGCAGCATTGGGCACACATCAATATGTAGCCTTATAAGCAAATCATTCTAAAACACACATATATATATATACACATATATATATATATATATATATATATACACATATATATATATCTATATACATATATATAAAATAAAGAGAACACTTAAACAACACAATGTAACTCCAAGTCAATCACACTTCTGTGAAATCAAACTGTCCACTTAGGAAGCAACACTGATGTTGTGCAAATGGAATAGACAACAGGTGGAAATTATAGGCAATTAGCAAGACACCCCCAATAAAGGAGTGGTTCTGTAGGTGGTGACCAGAGACCACTTCTCAGTTCCTATGCTTCCTGGCTGATGTTTTGGTCACTTTTGAATGCTGGTGGTGCTTTCACTCTAGTGGTAGCATGAGGCGGAGTCTACAACCCACACAAGTGGCTCAGGTAGTGCAGCTCATCCAGGATGGAACATCAACGCGAGCTGTGGCAAGAAGGTTTGCTGTGTCTGTCAGCGTAGTGTCCAGAGCATGGAGGCGCTACCAGGAGACAGGCCAGTACATCAGGAGACGTTGAGGAGGCCGTAGGAGGGCAACAACCCAGCAGCATGACCGCTACCTCTGCCTTTGTGCAAGGAGGAGCAGGAGGAACACTGCCAGAGCCCTGCAAAATGACCTCCAGCAGGCCACAAATGTGCATGTGTCTGCTCAAACGGTCAGAAACAGACTCCATGAGGGTGGTATGAGGGCCCGACGTCCACAGGTGGGGGTTGTGCTAACAGCCCAACACCGTGCAGGACGTTTGGTATTTGCCAGAGAACACCAAGATTGGCAAATTCGCCACTGGCGCCCTGTGCTCTTCACAGATGAAAGCAGGTTCACACTGAGCACGTGACAGACGTGACCGAGTCTGGAGACGCCGTGGAGAACATTCTGCTGCCAGCAACATCCTCCAGCATGACCGGTTTGGCGGTGGGTCAGTCATGGTGTGGGGTGGCATTTCTTTGGGGGGCCGCACAGCCCTCCATGTCCTCGCCAGAGGTAGCCTGACTGCCATTAGGTACCGAGATGAGATCCTCATTCCCCTTGTGAGACCATATGCTGGTGCGGTTGGCCCTGGATTCCTCCTAATGCAAGACAATGCTAGACCTCATGTGGCTGGAGTGTGTCAGCAGTTCCTGCAAGAGGAAGGCATTGATGCTATGGACTGGCCCGCCCGTTCCCCAGACCTGAATCCAATTGAGCACATCTGGGACATCATGTTTCACTCCATCCACCAACGCCACGTTGCACCACAGACTGTCCAGGTGTTGGCTCCTCATCAGGAGCATGCCCAGGAGTTGTAGTGGAGGCCACACACACTACTGAGCCATATTTTGACTTGTTTTAAGGACATTACATCAAAGTTGGATCAGCCTGTAGTGTGGTTTTACACTTTTGAGTGTGACTCCAAATCCAGACCTCCATGGGTTGATACATTTGATTCATTGTCATTCCATTGATCATTTGTGTGATTTTGTTGTCAGCACATTCAACTATGTAAAGAAAACAGTAAGAATATTTCATTCATTCACATCTAGGATGTGTTATTTTAGTGTTCCCTTTATTTTTTTGAGCAAGGTATATATAGAAATATCATCAATTACAAATGACATGACCGTTCCCTGGACTGGATTTTGAAAATACTAAGCTCTCCCGTTGTCATGGTTTTCTTCCATCGAAGTAGAGGAGGACCAAAATGCAGTGTGGTTAGAGTTCATGGTATTTAATATGAGAAACTCAACATGAACACAATTACAAAAACAACAAACGTGGCAAAACCCAAAACAGACCTATCTGGTGCAGAGAACACAAAGACAGGAAACAATCACCCACACAGTACCCACAGAATATGGCTGCCTAAATATGGTTCCCAAACAGAGACAACGATAGACAGCTGCCTCTATTTGAGAACCAATCCAGGCAACCATAGACATACAATATACCTAGAAGGGAAACAGCCCCATAAACATACAAAAACCCCTAGACAAGTCAAAAACACATACATCACCCATGTCACACCCTGACCTAACCAAAATAACAAGGAACACAAAGAATACTAAGGTCAGGGTGTGACACCCGTTAACTAAATAAAAAAAGCATGACCCTCCCCCACTGTAACCATTCTGTAAAGTTGTATCCATTTCAAAGAGAAATAAAATACTAAACATATCCTACTCTACTTTATCCTACACTTATTTGCAGGCGGTCTAATTGTTTTGTTATGACAGGCTGGAAATGGTATGCAATCTCCCTTCAGTGAGAATTAAAAATCAGACATTGAGTCAAATGTGTGTAGTTCACAATGGCAAGCCAAACCAAACAAATGGATGCACTGACAGCATTGCAAGATGCTGCAGAATTTAGATGAGCTGGAATTGGATGTAGGATTGGATATTGAGCCTGATACCGACGTTGCTGATGACAATGGGTCCCCATCTGATTCTGATGTTGACTTTGCCTCCACCTCCGATGCCTGAGCCTCACCACAGAAAAACCAGAACAGGGCCAACTGAGATGGTGATCCAAACCGGCACGGTGAAACAGGAGTCTGGGAGGGATGGCACAGTTTGGGTGGAAAATAGCGATGAGATCGCATTTAACCTGCGCCTCTTTTTCCTTCCTACTTTGTCAAAAGAAGCATTAACAGGGACTGTATTACTTATTACAACTGTAGTCTACTTGTTGTTTATGCACTGTCTATGCATACAATTGCACTAGGTTATTTATCAAACTTTGGTGCTTAGGCCTAACTTTATGGCAAATAATTTAACATGGGCTGGTTGATAACCACTTGTTTTTTACATTGTCAAAATAAGCTGGAACTGTAACAAATCTGATCTACAAATAACATGTATCCAATTATTACATTGTAAGAAAACCAATTCCTTTGTAGTGTAATAAAACATATCCTTACGTACATTTTATGTGCTTCAAAACATACTATACAGAGGTATTCAAAATAAACTAAATATTCTTAAAACTACATTAAATCAGAAACATTTAAGTTGATAACAAAATAGTAGATATTATGTGTATGCTAGTGGTGAAGGCTGACAGACAACATTCTCTTGGAGATACTTATGCTGAAAGGCCCAGCGGTTCTAGCGTTAAACCCAATTTCATATTTCTGGAAGTGTAAGATGTTATCACTGTGTCTTTAACAGAGAACGGAAGAGGAGTGTTGTCACCTCCTCACCTCCTAATGAGTGGTGTTATGCACTGAGGGGGCACATAGTACGTGAGGATGGCTGGGGGGAGGTTTGGGAAATTAGAATTTTTCAAACACCTGAAACATATTTGTCCTGCAATCTAGAGCCATAATTATTATGCTTAATTGTATGTAATGTTTTTTGTTTTTTTTAAAGCATGCAATTATGAAATTGACTGAATAAGACTCACATTCCTTTCAATCGTTTACCCAGAGAAGCATATGTTTTTTTCTAGGTCTACCAACCTTGCCTGCAGGCATACCAGCTAAGATGGTGAGACAAGCTTACTACTCTCACTCTATTAATAGCCTAAAATGGCTTCTTTGTAGCTAGATATGAGGTTGGGAGATTGGGGACCTATCGGGGCTAGCTAAAGCCAACTTAATAAAATTGGTAGATGCCTAGTAGTATTACAGAGAAACAACAACACATTTTTTTTTTAAACAGGACAAATCTACTCATGTCCCCTATGGGCATGACTCCTCTGCTTCTAGATTCCACATGACTTCCAGCTGTTGATACTCAGTCACTTCACTGCTCAGCCCACCCACTCTAAGTCTCACCAATTGCTGTGTTATGGAACAAACAACGGAGGAGTGATGATATCTAGGCTGTATGTGAGATGAGCAGTTCCTTCTCAGAGCGTGCGAGAGAGAAGGCGAGAGAGAGAGGGAGAAACAGAGAGAGAATAGTCTGTCTTTTCTGCTCATTAAATCCAGCAATACAGTTGCCCTTGAAGATTCTGTCACATAAAAAAGTTATAATAAATAATTATATTAGCTTAACACTCACAACAAGGCATCCTTTATTTACCACTCAACCATCTTTGTCATTTGCCAATGCATTGTATTATTCCTCTGATGTATGCCCCTCTAATTGGCTGATCTATTTGTCCAATTACAGGTGTGTTGGGCAAAGGAACAAGTGACTGTGATTGGACAACCCATCACAACCAGAGCTAGATCTCCTCTAATCAATGGGTACTTTCTGTTTTTCTGGAGTTGTGTCCGTATTTGTCACTCACTATTTCCTCAAATGATTCTGGGAATGTCATGGTTTGATGTAACTCTTTACCAATGTAATTGCATATTTAAATCTTTACCTACTGTGAATGGCTCCATTGGAAGTCCATTCTAGGAATGCATACACTTGTCAAACTAAACCAATCGAGAAGTTCGCAGTCTGTTATTTTCCTGTGTACATCAATCATAGTACCACATGAGGGGAGGTTTCATAAAAAACAAGTCCTTTCATAGTCTGACAAGCCTCTATCTCCAGGGCTAATTATGACCATTTAATATACATCTGCTTCTCTCTATATACTGAACACTTTTTTATGATATATTTCTGGCACACTAAAAGCAAAGCATACAATTCAAGTAATATTATTTGATGCACATTCACCACGTTACATAAATCAAAACATACATCTGTCAATAATTAGTAGACAGCTATATGGGTGCAATATATAGCTTTTTATTATAAAAACTAGTGTACTCACTGCAAAACAAACCAATGTTATCGCAGACACCCATTCATCACGTCAGTTGGTCTTCTGGAACGCTAAACCCATAGATCCATGAAATCTCCAACCGAAGTTCTAGCATCCTAGATGTATCACTAGGCCACTTGACAGACACAAACAGGATTTCTCAACCTCTGAGAGTGGTGTCTGGGCTGCCAGCATTATTTGTGACAGCACTGTCACTCCTCATGCCTCACTGCTAAATGGAGATAAGATCAATTACACAGATTGGTTGTGACCTTGCCGTGAGCCGGGGGGTACACAGCAGGAGTGATATGCATTACCCCTCAACGACATCACTGCTCAGCATTGTTCAGACATCACTGTGAGCTCTCAATGCCCAAGGATTTGTCATTATATAATGCATTAGTTATTCACCGAGGTCTTCGTTGCCCTGCTTTATAAATCACTAGTCAATTGTTATGCCTGAATGTACCACCGGTCCATTTAAGATATACTCTCCAGTTAACTGGTTATACTTATGAAGAGTGTGCAGGGTGGATAGAGTTTGTTATATTGTACCAGGCAAGCAAGCATTTAAAAGTACTGTATGTGAGCCATGTCTGATTGATGTGAGATGGTCCAACATCAGTGTGGTCCCCCCTATCTACTACCTCTGGGCAGAATCTCAGAGCGCTCTCCTCTGGCTGATTCTCAGGGTGTCAGTAGAGCTGAAACTACAGTCATGTGGTTCTTTTATGAGTCCGAGGCCATCCAAAAGCTGTTATCGCACATATCCACTGCTAGCTACATGCTGTTCTGCCTGGTATTTACCACATTATTTTCCAATGAGACCATGATTGTCAGATTGTTCAAGGAATCCGACTACGAGTGATTTGAATATGATTTTTCTGAAAATTCCAGTAAGCATGTTCCTATATTCTTTTCTTTTATATTCTTTAAATCATGGGAAATCGCTGTTGGTAAAAATGGCTTGTGCAATTCATACCATGTCGTTTTGCGTAATGGTACGCTATCTGTCAAAGTAGTAGAAGTAATAGGGAAATATTAGGTTTACCATTAACATTACGTAATGTGGACAAGACCATCATTTGTCAAATGCACTTTGCTACTTATCTATACATATACGTATTATTATTATTATATATTTTTTTACTTTGTTAAAGATTTTCAGATACAGTATAACAACAAAACAGTACAACCACAACCCCTCATTCTCTTATCCCTCCCTCCCTCCCTCCCTCCCTCCCTCCCTCCCTCCCTCCCTCCCTCCCTCCCTCCCTCCCTCCCTCCCTCCCTCCCTCCCTCCCTCCCTCCCTCCCTCCCTCCCTCCCTCCCTCCCAGGCATCTACACAATTAAGTTAAAAAGGAAATAAAAACAGAAACAAACAGTAATAGAAACAAATGCAATGGGAAAAAAGTTTGTAAAAAACAATTCTTATCAGCACAGGTGGCCACTAGAACAGACATGACTATGCCACTAACACTAAGTAAAAGACAGGCTCTCTACCTATTCTATTAATGGGGACCAGTTTAAGTCAAACCTTTGTCGGGACCCAAGCACAGTGTACCTAACCTTCTCCAGAGGCAGCGATGACATCACCTCCTTAACCCACTGCATAAAGGAGGGAGGCTTTGCAGACTACCAGTGAAAGAGGACAAGGTGGTGAGTTAGCAGCGAAGCAAATGCTTTCGCATTTGCCTGATGCACGGTAGCATTCGGGTCTAGAGGAAGTACCCCAAAAATGGCATTGACGGGTTGGGGCTAACAGTTGTATTACACATATGTGAGAATTCTTCAAAAATGGGGTCCCAGAGGCCACTCAGAGATTGGCACGACCAAAACATGTGTCCCACAGTCGCTGGACTCTGGTGGAATCTCAAACACTTGGGGTCAACATTTAGGTATATTTTTGCCAATCTGTCATTTGAGTAATGGAGACGGTACAAAACCTTAAACTAGGTAAGCCCATGCCAAAATGATGATGTATGGATACTCTCAATACTTTGTTGCCATATATTATCGGGTAGCTCACCAGCTATGTCTTGTTCCCATGTAGAGTTTGTACTTGCAAAGGAAGGTGGATTCATTTTCTGTATTATGTCTTATAATCTGGAGATTGTGCGAGACCGAAGGAGTTGGAAGGCTTGACTGAAACTCCATGATGGCCCAAATTGGGCCATCCTTGTTTTTCAAATGTAGAAACCTAATAAACACATTAAGATATATTTACTGACCAGTAGTAGTGTAAAAAATAGGGAAGTCCCAGCCCGCCTGTGGGATCAGGTCTCTCCAGATATACCTTTCTCATTCGTGGATTTGACTTATTCCAAATGAAGTTGCAAATGTAGCTGTACAGTTGTTGAACATCGACTTTGGCAGAAAAACGGCAATCATTTGGAATAAGTACAAAAACCTAGGGTTAATGTAATGGGAATAGACGACCACCTTCTGGAGCGCACTAAGCAAGACTTCATGAGTGTTTTGAAGTTAAGTTTAAACAGAGCCTTAAACAAGTGTGTGACCTTTATCCCCAAAATAAGTAAAGACCTGATGCTCCACCTTAAATGGGAAATTGGCACACCCAATTTCTTCTGCTAACTGATTAATGAGAAGGAGCACACTTTTTGTTAGGTTTCATTTATAACCAGAGAATGTCCCAAAACCTTGTAGCATGTCCAATAGATAGGGTATAGACTCCACAGGGTTAGAGATGTATAAAAGATTGTCTGTATATAAGGACACCTTGTGAGTTATGTTTCCCCTCAATATTCCCGTAATCCTCTCCTCCATCCGCAGGGTGATAGCAAGAGGCTCAATAGCCATATCAAATAGGAAAGGGGATAAACAGCAACCCCCCTGTGGAGAGGGAAGTAGCTGGAGGTAGCATTGTTGTTGCGAACAGAAACCACTGGGGACGAGTACAAAATCTTAATCCAGGAAAGGAATGACAGGCCAAGCCCAAATCTCTCTAGCACTGTAAATAGATATTCTCACTCAACCCGTTCAAAAGCCTTTTCAGCATCAAGAGAGATGACAACTTCTGGCTGGGGAGTTGAGTGGGCAGAATAAAGAACATTAAGTGGCCGGCGCATATTATAGAAAGATTGCCTACCTGAGATAAATCCGGTTTGGTCAGAGTTAATTATATTAGGCATCACTGTCTCTTAACAGCGAAAGAGGACCTTAGTGAGAATTTTATAATCGCAGCACAAAAGGCTTACAGGGCGGTATGAGCCACAGTCTAGGGGATTATTGTCTTTTTTAAGCAAAACCAAAAGAATCGCCTGGGTAAGTGTCTGTGGCAGTTTCTGACTAGAAAGGATTTCATTGTACATTGAGCTGAGGATAGGGGATAATTTAGAGGAGAATGCTTTATAAAATTCAACAGGGAAGCCATCAGGCCCAGGAGCTTTACCGCTCTGCATGGACTGGATTGCCAGAGTAGCTTCATCATCACTTATTGAGGCATCCATGTTGGTTTGTTCATCTGAATTGAGACAGGGGATGTCCAGATTTTCTAGAAATGCATGCATATGAGATGTGTCAGGATGAGCCTCTGACGAGTAAAGAGCAGAATAGAATTGCTTAAATTGATTGTTGGTATCTTCGGGATTGGTAGCAGTTAAATGATAAAGCAAGTGGAGCCTAGAGTATGTGAATTAGGCATAGTCATAGTAATCAGAAATGAATGCTAGTAAGATCATATGGCCAGTGTGCTGAAAGGACAGAGTATTAAAATATATAAATAATAAAAACAGCTAAAAACAACAAAATACTCAGAAGATAACCTTGGACCCCTATATGCTGGCCATCTTGGATGGCTGCATCTACCTCTCCTAGACGAGAGCAAAAATGCTACCATGTTAAACTGAACCTCAGTAGAGCTCTATCCAGGGTGAACATAATCAAGTTTACACCTAGGGAAGGAGATTCTGGAGGGAACCACATCAGCCTTCCAAGGTATCTTATACAGTATGCATATTTGAAGCATAGTAAAAAACAATATATAAAAAAGGAGGTATGTCGTGTGCACCCCCCCCCCCCCCCCACCAACCCCATCCACTTAAAAATGAACATGTATATACACTACCTTTCTACAGTTTGGGATCACTTAGAAATGTCCTTGTTTTTGAAAGAAAATCACATTATTTATTGTCCACTAAAATAACATCAAATTGATCAGAAATACAGTGTCGACAATGTTGTAAATGACTATTGTTAATGGAAAACGCTGATTAAAAAAACAAAATGGAATATCTACATAGGCGTACAGAGGCCCATTATCAGCAACCATCACTCATGTGTTCCAATGGCACGTTATGTTAGCTAATCCAAGTTTATAATTTTAAAAGTCTAAGTGATCATTAGAAAACCCTTTTGGTAATTATGTTAGCACAGCTGAAAACTGTTGTCCTGATTAAAGAAGCAATAAAACTTGGCTTCTTTAGACTAGTTGAGCATCAGCATTTGTGGGTTCGATTACAGGCTCAAAATGGCCAGAAGCAAAGAACTTTCTTCTGAACCTTGTCAGTCTATTCTTGTTCTGAGAAATTAAGGCTAGTCCATGTGACAAATTACCAAGACACTGAAGATCTTGTAAAACGCTGTGTACTACTCCCTTCACAGAACAGGCTCTAACCAGAATAGAAAGAGGAGTGGGACGCCCCGGTGCACAACTGAGCAAGAGGACAAGTACATTAGAGTGTCTAGTTTGAGAAACAGATACCTCACAAGTCCTCAACTGGCAGCTTCATTAAATAGTACCTGCAAAACACCAGTCTCAAAGTGAAGTGAAGAAGTGACTCCGGGATACTGGCCTTCTAGGCAGAGTTACAAAGAAAAAGCCATATCTCAGACTGCCCAATAAAAATAAAAGATGGGCAAAAGAACACAGACACTGGACCGAGGAACTCTGCCAATCCACAGAGGATTATCTAGAAAAATCAGCGGAGATGCTCATTAGGTTTCTAAGAAGAAGCTATTCGCCACAATGTGTGGATGAAGTTCTTAATTTGGCATTGGGAAAAACAAGTGAGGAATTGCTGCAAAAAAGACCTGCTAGAGCTAAAGAACACTCCGTAATGTTCACAACCACTTTCAACTCGCGAAAAGTGGGAGATGCGGTCAAGAAACACAGGCATATTTTATCATCGGACCCAGCTTTGCCGGCTGAATTAAAAAATCCACCCCTTATTGTGTATAGGAGAGGTCGCAATTTACAAGATAAATTGGTTCATGCCAACTGCCAGCCACAAAAGAAAATCAGCCAGGCTCTTTTACGCCCTCTTCCAAATGGTAGCTATAAACGCAGAGGATGCGCAGAGAGCAACAATATGATGAAGTGTGAATATTTCTGCCACCCACATACAGGAAAACAGTTCCAAATAAATGACATTATTACATGTTTCACCACCAATGTTATTAAAGGGAAAATAAATGTAATTTACATCATTAAAATGTCCATGTGGGCTGTGCTATGTAGGTAAAACCTCTCGTTCTCTCAAACAGAGAATCAGTGAACATAAAAGTTAAATCAGGAGAAACGGCAGGGATTATCCAGTCGCAGTACATTTTAATGACCTAAATCATGACATTTCTACCTTTTTAGATTTTGTGGAATAGAGAAAGTTAAGATATCAGACAGGGGAGGTGATTTTAACAATACTCTGAGTAAAAGAGAATGTTTTTGGATTTTCACCCTGCAGACATTATTTCCTAAATGATGAAATGACTATGTATGTTATGTTGTGAATTTGAACATGATTTATGCCCCTATTTAAGATTACTCTGATGTTTTTCGTACGATGTACCCAATGATTCATTAAAATGTGTTCCGTAGGTCTATGTCCTCATTGTGTTTTTACAGACGTGTTTAATACGTCTTATTTGCGAAATAGATATTGTTATATTTGGTTGCACTTATTTGTTTTTCCTTTGCCTCCAACCCCTTTCGATGCATGGAATGGATGTGGGTGAGGCTAGGTCTACATAAGGGTGCTAATTTAAAAAAACTCACAAAAGCTCTGAGGAAGGGCGTGAGGACGATATGTAAGCTTATTAAAGATCAGTGATACTATCAAGAGCAGTGTGCGGTTTCCTTTTTCCTTCATCTTGTTCAACTGTTACCATGCACCTGCAAAAACATTGCTCAGATGTGCGAGTGCCATTTGAATATACAATGATTATATAAACTCAGCAAAAAAAGAAACGTCCTCTCACTGTATACTGCGTTTATTGTCAGCAAAATTAACATGTGTAAATATTTGTATGAATATAACAAGATTCAACAAATGAGACATAAACTGAACAAGTTCCACAGACATGTGACTAACGTGTCCATGAACAAAGGGTGGTAAAAATCAAAAGTAAGAGTCAGTATCTGCTGTGGCCACCAGCTGCATTAAGTACTGCAGTGCATCTCCTCCTCATGGACTGCACCAGATTTGCCAGTTCTTGCTGTGAGATGTTACCCCACTCTTCCACCAGGACATTTCAGTGGGGAATGGCCATAGCCCTCACCCTCCGATCCAACAGGTCCCAGACGTGCTCAATGGGATTGAGATTCGGGTTCTTCGCTGGTCATAGTCGAACACTGACATTCCTGTCTTGCAGGAAATCACGCACAGAACGAGCAGTGTAGCTGGTGGCATTATCATGCTGGAGGGTCATGTCAGGATGAGCCTGCAGGAAGGGTACAACAGGAGGGAGGAGGATATCTTCCCTGTAATGCACAACGTTGAGATTGCCTACAATGACAACAAGCTCAGTCCGATGATGTTGTGACACACCGCCCCAAACCATGACGGACCCTCCACCTCCAAATCAATCCCGCTCCAGAGTACAGGCATCGGTGCAACGCTCATTAATTCTACGATAAACGCGAATCCGACCATCACCCCTGGTGAGACAAAAACGTGACTCGTCAGTGACGAGAGCTTTTTGCCAGTCCTGTCTGGTCCAGTGACGGTGGGTTTGGGCCCATAGGTGACGTTGTTGCCGGTGATGTCTGGTGAGGACCAGCCTTACAACATGCCTACCTCAGTCCAGCCTCTCTCAGCCTGTTGCGGACAGTCTGAGCACTGATGGAGGGATTGTACATTCCTGGTGTAACTCGGGCAGTTGTTGTTGCCATCCTGTACCTGTCTCGCAGGTGGGATGTTCGTAATTACTGATCCTGTGCAGGTCTTGTTGCACGTGGTCTGCTACTGCGAGGATGATCAGCTGTCCGTCCTGTCTTCCTGTAGAGCTGTCTTAGGCATCTCACAGTACGGACATTGCAATTTATTGCCCTGGCCACATCTGCAGTCCTCATGCCTCCTTGCAACATGCCTAAAGCACATTCACGCAGATGAGCGGGGACCCTGGGCATCTTTCTTTTGGTGATTTTCAGAGTCAGTAGAAAGGCCTCTTTAGTGTCCTAAGTTTTCATAACTGTGACCTTAATTGCCTACCGTTTGTAAGCTGTTACTGTCTTAACGACCGTTCCACAGGTGCATCTTCATTAATTGTTTATGGGTCACAGAACAAGCATGGGAAACAGTGTTCAAACCCTTTACAATGAAGATCTGAGAAGTTATTTTGATTTTTACGAATTATCTTTGAAAGATAGGGTCCTGAAAAAGGGACGTTTCTTTTTTTGCTGAGTTGATCTACAACCACACATGACATGCTCATATACCCCTTGATTGTTCCACGGTGTGTAGGGGTGAATTGTGTTTACACTATGGCAACCATGTTGTCTTTTTCATGGCCCCATTGTTGGGCAAATGCAACTCATGATTATTCTAACACATCCACCCACAGACATCTGTGGAGTTTTGTATGTGTTCTCAATGCATGGTTCCCTCTATCTCCTCAGAACACCTTGGGGTCATATCCGGCCTGGTACCTGTTTGCATTACGGATGGTTATTTCTTCCTCCTGGTTGCCATTCAGATTAAGCCAATCTGTCCCAGGGAAATCTTATCATGACACGGACAATACCATCTCAGGGAAAGAGGAGGGGAACCATTTGATTAAGTCATCACTAGTGCCTTTTCGCAGACCCTATCTATATAAGACAGGGGTTTAGGTAAAAGTGAAGAATACAGAGCATGAGCTAGATAATGAGAAAGTGTTTCTTAATCCTATTAAACCTAACCATTTTTATATTATTATTATCATTGATCTACTTAATGTGGCTGTGTGAAAACTTGCAGGGATAATTTTGTGCCTGATTCCCTTTAGTAAAGATGACCGTAAATGGACATGCTATTTCATGAGGTTTTGCTTTATGTGAACCTCTTGTTTTTCTTGTGTAGGAGCAGTATGTACTCTTGATTTTTGTCCATGTTTTACTTGGAGCTCAACTCACACTATCTGAACACTCCTTAGACATAACGACGTGTTTGAAACAAACAGGCAGAACCATGGAGGAAGAGGCAAAGTGAGAGGGTTTACTCCGCCCAAAATCTATCCACCAAAATAAGACCAGAAAGTGAGGGAGTTTCGAATTTAGTCAACAAAAATTGTAACTGCTAATATGCTACATGAGGCTTATTTGATCGAATAGAAGTTTTGTAATTGTTAGGTTGTTACGAATGCACTGATATGAGTGAACACACGTGGCATCTCTGCAACTTGAAAAAAACAACAACTTAATATCAGTGTTGTGTCTGTTGTTCATAAGCATATCTGCCCTGTCAACGGTTAGAATGGTCCCACCGGAGCTTGCCTCCTCCCGCCTGCCTTCCATCTTTGATGACATGTATTTCCATTTTTAGAACGGTCACTCGACTATCTTCTCAACATAATAGATCATTTTGGCAGAATGTTACTTGCTCGCTGCAGTTTACCATTGGATTTCTTAAAATGCCACTAACAGGAGATTGCATGCACCTGCAGGATGAACTAAGCTTGATTACAATAAAGAAACTCAGGAATAAAACTAGTAGACCAGCTGATCCGACGTTGTTACGTTGTTCAACTGGATTGATATTAGACAACAGAAAAGGCATGGAAAATGGTCAAGTTCACTTCTCTCGCTCCAGTGAAATAACAGCCAATCAGGAACAACAAAATCAAAATATGAAAAAGATAAATGGAAAAATGACATATTACAACTTATTCGTCTGAAAATGTAGCCTAAGTCAATTACGATGATTTACAGTAGTTAACATGTTTAATTGCAGACAATTACTAAGTCAAATTATACCTACATCGAGGTTACTATGCAAAAATAAAGTGATTGAAGACCAACTTTTAATGAATACCACATGAAATTCAGCAACAGTGACAGACAATTAAAATGGTATTATAAAAGATAGCATTTTGCATCGTTTTCTTTGGTTAAAATAACAACATCCAAATAATAAGATATTTCTCTCCATATCACATTTCTTCCCAGTTCAGACATTGTTTCTTAAAAAAAGGTACAATAAGCCTTGTTGGCCTTGTAGTCCTGTAAGAAAATACAATGGTTCCCTATTGAGTATAATCATGTTGTTCTACAAATAAATCTCCACTATCCACACAACATAGAACATTTTACTTTTAACTACCAGCCTAACCACAAGCACAAAAAAATATATATATATATTTACAGTATTTCTAAGATGGGATGATGTAAATAAAGCTATGCGGCATTACACACTTCAATGGATATTCCAACCCTGAGCCCCAGCCTGCTCTGCTCTTGCTGTGTAGACCTACAGTGGCAGTTCAGGCGGAGAGTCAAATGCTTCTTCTGAAAATATTTAGCCTATTGCCTATGTTCTGTTCAGTTTGAGAAGGTGAGCACAAAGATGACAAGGAGAACCGGAGGTCAACTTTAATAGCTTTCTACACCTATAATTCATTTAATAAAATAGAAAATGTTTCTTGCCCATGATGTATTTATCAGAGTTTTATACAATGGGTAGTTCTAATCCTGAATCCACCGGCTAAATCGAGGACATTAAAAGGCCTATTTACTCTATTCCATCTGACTGTGTAATCCACTGTCTCATCAGCGCAGACAGGCAATTTATAAACTTGATCTCCGCTATAAGAAGCATCTAGACATTCTCACATTTCTTTTAGACTAACATTTCGTTTTCAACAGCAGAGATTTGTATTAACCTTGCTGTCTGTTGTAACATTGTTGCAATATTCAAATTCGATCTCCAGCTGTCCCATAGTAATGAACATGTTGGGAGTTGGCACAAGACAGACAGGCAGGCAGTGTTTCTGAGCCAGTCAAAATCATTAATCATCTTGCATCACCTTTATGGATATATTCAAAGAAATGTCAATTGAAAAATGATAAAATGAAACAAAGTGCAGCTAGTTTCCAGTCTTTCCAGTTTCAGTTTGAAGTGATTGTGTTAGCTTTGTTTTTGGCTAGCTCCTCTGAAGAACAGTGCCCTGACAAGAGAGCACATTTTCAATACCAGGTGAAATCGCGCCTCATTAGCTCATTGTTATGGTTGTATCCAAATAAATGTCACTAGAAAACAGCTTAAACAAATGCAATTGCAGCTACTGTTGTCATTCCGGCTGCACTGTTTGACGTGTCTGTAAGTTAGCTGTAGTTGGCTATCTAGCAAGCAAGGGATAAGAACTTTGCAAGACAGTATGGAACATTTAATGTTCAATGGAACATTTAAAATGAATGACTGGGTCACATCTATATCTTACATGGTCACGGTGACTTCTTTCATAACCATGTGTGTGAGGTGTAAACTTTTGTTTGAAAGTAGATTTGTTTGAGACTACCAAGAAACACTATGTGACCCTGATTTAGCCCAACGCATTAAAGGTTCAGCCATGGAAGAAGAGTAGCCAGCAGTTAAAGCATACATTCTTTTCTGTGTCACTAGGAGATCTTTCCACGGTGGTCTGCGAACCCACAACCTTCTGGCCCGCAGCCCCGTGAGCTATTAAAATTCCTGCGTTGCCATGTAATGGTTACAGGAGGAAGAACAGTTTCTAAAACTGTTGTGAGGGTAAACAGTAGACATGTTCTCTGCTATCCACTTTGTTTTAATTACGCCAAAAAAAAAAAAATGAAACGCCCCATGCAACAATTTCAAAGATTAAACTGAGTTGCTGTTCATAAAGAAATCATTAAATTGAAATACCTTCTTTAGGCCCTAATCTTTGGATTTCACTTGACTGGGAATACAGATATCTTTTTTTAAAGATAGGTGCATGGATTTTGTGTGACCACCATTTGCCTCATGCAGCGTGACACATCTCCTTCGCATAAAGTTGATCAGGCTGTTGATTGTGGCCTGTGGAATGTTGTTCCACTCCACTTCAATGGCTGTGTGACGTTGTTGGATATTGGTGGACACTGGAACACGCTGTCGTACATGTTGACCCAGAGCATCCCAAATAGGCTCAATTGAAAGGCATGACAATGGGCCTCAGCTTCTTGTCTCGGTATCTCTGTGCATTCAAATTGCATTCTCTGGCAACAGCTCTTGTGGACATTCCTTCAGTCAGCATCCCAATTGCACGCTCCCTCAAAACTTGAGACATCTATAGCATTGTGTTGTGTGTACATTTTAGAGTGGACTTTTATTGTCCCCAGCACAAGGTGCTGTTTAAGCTTCTTGATATGGATTATCTTGGCAAAGGGATGTAAACACATTTGTGAACCACATTTTGAGAAATACGCTTTTTGTGATCATGGAAAATTTCTCAGATCTTTTATTTCAGCTCATGAAATATTATTTTTTTGTTCAGTATATTATTTTGGGTACAGGGGAGGCTAACTTGTTTTTTTTTCAAGCATTCATGGAGAGGTTAGGTAAAATATATTTTGCTGAAGGGAGAGCCATATATTTTCATTTCAGAGAGGTCCGATTTTCTCCATGTAACCCTTCTTATAAATAGTGTTCACTGCCTTACAATAAAAACCTTACAGTGCAATACATTTGATACATTTGATTTGTAGATTAAATTAATAATAGATGTCAAATGATTTGCTGTAAAGGTAAGCACCAACATTTATAAATATGTTTAATAAACAGTGCATAACCAATTGTAAAGGATGCATTGCGTAAAGATATATCTGTGAAAATAATTGCATAAACAAATGGAAATATTAATGAAAATGTGATGTGTTATAAAAGGGTTCAGACACTTTTTTTGTGATTTGGCTTGTTTTTTTTGTTGAAACATGTGACTCTGGTCACTACTTCACAGGAGAGCCATTAGAAGGTAAAAAAAAAAATGTAGGACCACTTTCATGTGCTTTAATAACGAACTTGTATACAATCTGTAAATACAAATACAATTGTTAAATTACGAGCCTAGTTGGTTCCATTCAACTTTTTCACCCCGGACACTTTATCTGGACATGGTTCTACACGACCTCCACCAGCCGAAGCCATGTAGTAACTTTAGCATTATGCCTTCTAGTTACAATCGCTGTACTCATAATATACGGGAGAACGATCGCCTCATGGTGAGGATAGCCGTGCTGCAAGCCCAGCTTCAGACACAATCGTTAGGCAAGGGTACTTTAAGTGTATGAAAGGATGAAACAGCGTCTGTGCCACCAATAAGTACAGATAGTAGTATAAATCCCCTTGCACAGTCCCCGCAGCCGGACAATTTTCTAATGGCTTCTGGAAGGAAATGCTGTAGGAATGCTTAACTGGTGTCGGTCATTCATCCGACAGAAACGTTCAACCTGTTTTACCCATTAGGCAGCGAGTTGCAGTCAGAGACTGAGCTGGTCGCTCCTCCACCCATTACGGGGTCTGAAACGCCGTAGCCTCCCACCATTAGCTCTGAAAACCCTAGTCATTGGCGACCCGCAGTATTAGACTTAAAAAAGAATGTACCAGCGATCATACACTGTTTATCAGGGGGCCGGGCTACCAACATTAAGGCTAATCTAAAGATGGTTCTGGCTAAGGCTAAAACTGGTGAGTGTAGAGAGTATAGGGATATTGTTATCCACATCGGCACCAACGATGTTAGGATGAAACAGTCAGAGGTCACCAAGTGCAACATAGCTTCATCAGCTAGAAATACGTTTTGTCATCGAGTAATTGTCTCTAGCACCCTCCCACTTAGGGGGAGTGATGAGCTCTACAGCAGAGTCGCACAACTCAATCGCTGGTTGAACACTGTTTTCTGCCTCTCCCAAAATATAGAATTTGTAGATAATTGGCACTCTTTCTCGGACTCACCCACTAACAGGACCTAGCCTGGCCTGCTGAGGAGTGACGGACTCCATCCTAGCTGGAGGGGTGCATCTTATCTATGAACATAGACAGGGCTCTAACACCTCTAGCTCCACAATGAGATATGGTGCAGGCCAGCTTAGTGGAGTCTGCCACTAGCATAGTCAGTGTAGTCAGCTCAGCTCTCCCCATTGAGGCTGGGTCCGTGACTCGATCTAGGATGGGGAAAAATAAACATGGCAGTGTTCGCTCTAGCAATCTCACTGGAATAAAGACCTCAATTCCTGTCATTATTGAAAGAGATTGTGATATCTCACATTTCAAAATAGGGCTACTTAATGTTAGATCCTTCACTTCCAAGGCAGTCAGTTATAGTCAATAAACGAATCACTGATCATAATCTTGATGTGATTGGCCTGACTGAAACTTGGCTTCAATCTGATGAATTTATTGTGTTAAATGAGGCCTCTCCTCCAGGTTACACAAGTGACCATATCCCCACGCATCCCTCAAAAGCAGAGGTGTTGCTAACATTTACAAAAATGACAGCATTTTCGTCTTTTGAGCTTCTAGTCATGAAATCTATGCAGCCTACTCAATCACTTTTTATACCTACTGTTTACAGGCCTCCTGGGCCATATACAGCGTTCCTCACTGAGTTCCCTGAATTCCCATTGGACCTTGTAGTCATGGCAGACAATATTCAAATGTTTGGTGACTTTAATATTCACATGGAAAAGTCCACAGACCTGTTATAGCTGGAGTTTTCTTCCTGTCTTATCTGGTGTCCTGTGTGAAATTAAGTATGTTCCCTCTAACTCTCTCTCATTCTCTATTCTCTCCTTTTGGAGGACCTGAGCCCCAGGACCATACCTCAGGACTACCTCGCCTGATGACTCCTTGCTGTCCCCAGTCCAGCTGTTGTCCCCAGTCCACCCCAGGCCACCTGCTGCTGCTCCAGTTTCAACTGTTCTGCCTGCAGCTATGGAACCCCTAATCTGTTCACCGGACTTGCTACCCTGTCACAGTGCTGCTGTTTTTGACTCTCTCTCAATTCCTCACCTGCTGTCTCTAACTCTGAATGATGGCTATGAAAAGCCAACTGACATATACTCCTGAGGTGCTTACCTGTTGCACCCACTACAACAACTGTGATTATTATTATTTGACCCTGCTGGTCATCTATGAACATCTTGGCCATGTTCTGTTATAATCTCCACCCATAATCTCCAGCCAGAAGAGGACTGGCCACCCCTCAGAGCCTGGTTCCTCTCTAGGTTTCTTCCTAGGTTCCTGCCTTTCTAGGGAGTTTTTCCTAGCCACCGTGCTTCTAAATCTGCATTGTTTACTGTTTGGGGTTTTAGGCTGGGTTTCTGTATAGCAATTTGTAACATTGGTTGGTTTAAAAAGGCCTTCATAAATTTAATTGATTAACATGCCGAGCGATGAGTTCAGATTGGTCTGCCATATAACATGCTTCTGTCTATTTGAGCTGGTAAGTATGTGTAGGTAATCCTGTCTAACGCAGATTTTTTTCATTTATATCGCATAGTAGATCTGCATAAGTGTAGCTCTCCACTTTCTGGAGGACCAAGTTTTGAAATCAGTGGAATTAGAGTATGATCGATAAGGAGATGGAGAAAACCCCTGTCTCCAGAATACATCTTCAGACTAAGGGCAACCATGGCATCCGTGAGAGGGAGAAGCTTCCATCCATGATGTGTTTGGGTAACCTGGTTTCATTTCAAGTTAAAGTGTACTGCTAGCTAGCTAATGTTAGCTGGCTGACTCGCTAGCTCACGTTACATGTATGATCTTATTATTTGTATCTTAGAGCCATTGGCTTTGCTAGTTAAAGTCTAATGTCAGCTAGCTAACATTGAACCTGATTGGTTAGCTACCTGCATATTGTAAGGGTTGTCGTCGGGAGAAAGAGAGGAGGACCAAAGCACAGCGTAAGAGTTCATGATGTAATATTTAATGAAACGAACTGAACACTGAAATACCAAACAATAAAGTGAACGAACGAACGAAAACCGAAACAGTACCGTGTGGACCAAACACTCACACGGAAAACAAACACCCATAAACCAAAAGTGAAACCCAGGCTACCTAAGTATGATTCTCGAACACAAAAACCAACATAGAAAAACAAACAGACTGCCCACCCCAACTCACGCCCTGACCATACTAAAACAAAGAATAAAATAACAGAACTATGGTCAGAACATGATACATATTCATGTTCATATTCATAGGTTTGGATTATGGTTCATTTGTTGGTTAGCTACCTGATTGGTTAGTTACCTGCATATTCATATTCATATTCATAGGTTTGGATTATGGTTCATTGTTTAGCTAGCTAGCTACATATCTTAACAAAATACTCCAATATGCAAGTATCCATTTCAATAGAATTTCACTGCAACAACTATTGAGAGACGTAGCTAGTAAATTCACTCTGACTATCTACTCCGATTTCAGAGCTTGAGTCACACAAAATGAAATATAATGATAAAATGCAAATTAATTACTTAAAAATCATACAATGTGATTTTCTGGATTTTTGTTTTAGATTCCGTCTCTCACAGTTGAAGTGTACCTATGATAAAAATTGCAGACCTCTACATGCTTTGCATGCACCTACAGTATGCATATGTATGCGCCTACAGTAGAAACCACAACACGATATACAGAAAATATGGAACTTACTTTGGTAGGAACGCACACATGTCCAAAGTTATTATTTGTAAGGAAAACAACAAGGCAATGTGAGCACCTGCCAGAAAATTTTCAAATTCGTGCAAGACTGCACAAATATCTGCATACTTGATCTGTGCAAACATTGGTGAAGTGCATGGGCTGGTGCTTGAAGAGAGAAGTTTGTCCATCTCAGTAAAGCCTCAAACATGAAATGGGCTACTTCTATGTAAAGTAATGAGGAGGCGGAACACACCTCAAATGAAACTGGTGTTTTTGACAAATTGACAAGTTGAAACAGCCTGTTGTGTTGCCTGTCCTGTTGCCTAATAATGAGTTTGGAGCATAGTGTGCATTCTAACATCACGTGCATAAAAAAACTCATGCTGGGACGACCGTTAGAGATATTTGGAACTCTCATTTGAAAATGTTAAGAAATAGGTGGTCAATTTTGAAGGTAAGTTACTTCCAAATCTTTCCTGAAAATGTTTTCAATATATCCCAAACACAACTGAAATACGAAAAATGTTGGTATTACTTTCAACTGTTGTTGGTAGTAGATTGACTGTGAGGTGCGTTCAGTTTAATTGAACATTGCTACGTTGCGTAATGGCTTGAAATTAACATCAAGTTTCCCCAAAACGTTCTTCAAAGTTCTTGAACAGAGGTAGCCTACGTTTGCTCCGTTTGGTGGGTGTGGCTTGAAGCTTGAAGGGCAGCGGTGCATTTTGAACCCACAACCTAACCCCTCCCAGTTTTTCAACTGGTCACTCAGAACAGCACTGTTTCTGTTTAGTTGAACGTTGCATTACCTTTCTTGATACTGAACGCAGCCTTAGTGACTTTTCTAGTCCAAAATGAATTGAGATAAAATTATGGTGAGACCATAAGAGTATCATTTTCCTTTGCAAAATTGAGCAAAATGAACAACATAATAGTCTATATTATAAGGATGGTGTGTTATTTAGCAATAAGCATTAACACCTGTATCCCAACTGATGCAGCATACAATAAGCTATGTGTTGCCCATCTGTATTTATGCTAAACAGTAGCTAGATCAGTTCTTCGCAAATGTTTTCAGTCATGCCCCGCCTTTCACCATGGGGGATGAATTCAATGAACTGCTACTATTGTTAAACAAAAATATTGTATAAGAATACCTTTAATTCATCAACGAACAGTACATACAAACACCAGTACCTGGTTTCCCTTCCATATTGAAATCAAGAAGAAAAAAATCACAAAGGATGAATAAACCAGCTTACTCCTATGCATCTCTGTCAATTTTTTATGTCGATCTTCTCAACTAAAATAAATCATAAATGTGGTTCTGGAAGTATTCTTAGGATGACTATTAACATGAGGAGTGCTTTAAGCATTAGAATGAGGAGTGAGCAATCACATTATGTTTTTTCTAAACATACTGTACATAAGGATAGGTGAATGCTGCTGTGCGGGGAGAGAAACAGGCTTGATTGAGCCTACTTCCTGAGGTTCAGAGAAACAGCCCTTCTCTAATTGTGTCGCCTATTAGAAAACCAGTTGAACTAAACTTTATAATACTACCAACATTGTCTTTGAACTCACAAAATTGAGCCCAATATAACCATTACCAATTACCACTTGTTTTGAGAAAGTGCTCACGTGAGATGCACATCTTTTCACTTCACAATAGAAACTTTATCAATTTGAAAAATATGATTTTCTTATTTATGATTATGAATTTACCATGTTAAATGTGACTGTACTTCTTTATTTTTACCATATCTCACAGAATGAAGGGTTTGCTAAAAAGAGAGGCGGGAGAGAGAAAGATAGGAGTTATTTCTCCATCTCCTTACAAGCCATGCACAACTTTTACTTCACAAGCCACAGCCTCTGAGGAATGTGCCAAGCCAAAAGCATAATTTGTGGCTGGGGGGGATCCAATCATAAAATTATGAATTAGTAGTACTGTGTACTGTAAAAACACCGAAAGCCAGTAGCTACGGTGGGGAAATAATTTCCAATCCAACAAGTTCATCATGGTCTATTATTGAGGGGGTCAAATTAGTCCATCTCTAATATAGTGGAAGGTCATGACCCCGCTGTCCCCCCCACAAGTTACATGCCTGCACACACTCATTCACACACGCAAGGTTGTTTGATGCTTCCGCGCTGTACCCAGTAGAATAAGAAACAATGGCCCTCTGTTTCTGTTTTCATCCTTTCCATTTTCCAGTCTTGTCAGCACTGTAGAAGTAATGGGTAAAGCATCCAAAAACCACTAGCTCCTACGTTGACATGTGGCATTAGTAAAATAGTGAAGATACTGCACTCTTAAGAATGAGCTTTGAGTCTCTGTTACTACTCATCTGCCTCGTATTAGGGATTCATTAAATGTCTTTTAAACATCTTGCAACCAAATTATGATTTGCAAGTAAAAATAACCAAAGACCAAATGTAAAATTGAGCGTCAAATTGGCCGTCTGAGCATAAGAAAAGGTCAAAGAAAAAACATTTCTGTGACAGACTAGAAGAATGCTTTCACCATTTCATCTCATGCCAATAGTCACATATCCACTTCCTGAGTGTGAAAGATCATCGGTCTTCTACGTTCAATCAATACGTTTTCTACATCTGCTTTGAGGTATCTCCGTGAGAAACCAATCGCATGTCAGCTTGAAGGTGCTCAATAGCACTGTCCGTTCCACGTAAAGATCATGTTGGAGCAGCTGCTTGCAAAGTTACCTGAGGTGAATTTAATGAGGAACATCCCATCTACACATGGCAATAAAACAATTGTGTTTGTATCCACATTCAGTGTGATATGGCTGTGCTACCTCATGGTGTTAGCACCGTATGAGAGATGAATTGCAACAGAAGTTAAAGCATCATTTAATGCAATGGGATACATCCATTTCGTGATTGAATCATTTCAAATCTTTGTAAATTTCGGAAGAAAATTACAGATGACAAATATACATGCACACTAAGGGGATTTGGAGATCTTTTGTGACAGGCACAGCAGAGCTAATTCACTCCCGCCGCGTTTTAACATATCATTCTTAAGTTTTTGTTCTGGTGCATCAAATACAGCCTCCTACAAGCCCATATGTTATGTGGATGACAAGGTCTCAAAGCTCACATTTATTCCAAGCAGAGCTAAGAATCTCACTGTTCACTCATGACTGCACGGCCAGGCACAACTCCAATGCCATCATTAAATTTGCCGATGACACAACAGTGGTAGGCCTGATCACCGACAACAACGAGACAGCCTATAGGGAAGAAGTCAGAGGCCTGGCCGTGTGGTGCCAGGACAACAACCTCTCTCTCAACGTGATCAAGACAAAGGAGATGATTGTGGACTACAGGAGAAAGGGGACCGAGCACGCCCCCATTCTCATCGACGGGACGCAAGCACACCAAGACAGTCGTGAAGCGGGCACGACAAAACCTATTCCCCCTCAGGAGACTGAAAAGATTTGGCATGTGTCATCAGATCCTCAAAAGGTTCTACAGCTGCACCATCGAGAGCATCCTGACTGGTTGCATCACTGCCTGGTATGGTGACTGCTCGGGCTCCGACCGCAAGGCCCTACAGAGGGTAGTGCGAATGGCCCAGTACATCACTGGGGCCAAGCTTCCTGCCATCCAGGACCTAAAAAACCAGGCGGTGTCAGAGGAAGGCCCTAAAAATTGTCAAAGACTCCAGCCACCCTAGTCATAGACTGTTCTCTCTAAGAACATACTACCATATGGCAAGCGATACCAGAGCACCAAGTCTAGGTCCAAGAGGCTTCTTGGACCTAGCCATAAGGCTTCTACCCCAAGCCATACATCCTGTTAAATGGCTACCCAGACTATTTGTATCCACCCAAAACCCCTCCACACCCCTGCCACTCTCTGTCATCTATGCATAGTCACTTTAATAACTCTACCTACATGTACATACTACCTCAACTAACCGGTGCCCCCCACATTAACTCTGTACCAGCACCCCCCTTTATATATATACTATATTTTTTTTACTGCTGCACTTTAATTACTTTTATCTCTTATTCTTATCCATATTTTTTGGAAAATCAACTGTTGTTTAGGTGCTCGTAAGTGAGCATTTCACTGTAAGGTCTATACCTGTTGTATTTGGTGCATGTGACTAATACAATTTGATTTGATATGATTTGAATCTGTCAGATGCTACAGAGCTTCCCCAGAGAGTTAAGGACAAGGCAGACTCCAAATGTCATACGGGAGCTATTGTGCTGTTCAGCAGTATTCTGAAAATACTTTCCACAATGGATTTATTGTGTTTCCAAATGCACTTTGCAGAATATTCCACATAAATAGAGAACAGAGAAAAGGCAATATTGTGTTGACTGCAAAAATGACTTGTAAAAGCTGTTATAATATGCAAATGCCAGTCAGCTGCTGCTTTCCACTTCTCTAAAAGTCACAGTAGTTGCATTCTGACTAACATGTGGTTTTGTCAAAGACCTACAGTAGCTTCACGCATGTACATTTTCATGACTTTTATAGCCATATGTGTATATAAAACATAAAGCACATACACAGGGGAGGGAGGGAGAGATGGCGTGAGTGAGAGGGATGCAAAGGCAGAGGAAGGGTGGCAAAAAAAGAGGCAGCACAAAATTGAGCAGGAGAGAGGGAAATTTGCAGGGAAATATTATATCTCTAGGATGGGCATGTACAGATGACTGAAGCATGTACATTTGGATTAAGGGTCCCACTGCCATGAGGAGAGCAGGCAGGGGTGATGGGGGAAGGGTGGGCACATCAGAAGTCAAGGAGACAAGCTGCCACACACCAGATGGGACACCATCTTAACAATTCAAACATAGAGCCGTTAAATATGATACCATTGACACCATCCTGACAGACGCGGAACGCAAGCCTTCAATCCATAACCACCAACAATCCACGGCGCCATGATGGGTTTTGATATACACTACCGGTCAAAAGTTTTAGATCACCTATACATTCAAGCGTTTTTCTTTATTTTTACTATTTTCTACATCAAGCGCTATGCTGAAACTGGCTCTCATGAGGACCGCCAGGAATGGAAGACCCAGAGTTACCTCAACCGCTGTGTCTTTCTGAGACACAGTGTGGGTGAAGGGATGATATCTGCATGTGTATTTCCCACTGTACAGCATGGTTTGATTTGATTTAATTTGGAGGAGGTGTTATGGTGTGGAGGTGCTTTGCTGGTGACACTGTGATTTATTTATAATTCAAGGCACACTTAACCAGCATGGTTACCACTGCATTCTGAAGTGATACGCCATCCCATCTGATTTGGGCTTAGTGTGAGTATAATTTGTTTGTCAACAGGACAATGACCCAACACACCTAAGGGCTATTGTACCAAGAAGGAGAGTGATGGAGTGCTGCATCAGATGACCTGGCCCCACAATCCCCAACCTCAACCATATTCAGATGGTTTGGGAAGAGTTGGACCGCAGGGTGAAGGAAAAGCAGCCAACAAGTGCTCAGCATATGTGGGAACTTCTTCAAGACTGTTGGAGAGAATGCCAAGAGTGTGCAAAGCTGTCATCAAGGCAAAGAGTGGCAATTTGAAGAATCTCAAATATATTTTAATTTGTTTAAGACTTTTTTGCTTATTACATGACTCCATGTGTTATTTCATAGTTTTGATGTCTTCACTCTTTTTCTACAATGTAGAAAATAGTAAAAAATAAAGTAAAACCCTTGAATGAGTATGTGTTCTAAAACTTTTGACTCATGCACACAATCACAGTTGACACCTATGTCATTTCAGCAAGTGTTTCTGATCTCACTTACCAATCTCCACACTACTAAGACAAGTTTAGTTTCTGAAAAACCAGTGCAACACTCACATGAGAAGGATTCATCAGCCAGAACATTGAGGCAGGCAGCCCCATTCTCGCAGGGATTGGGCTCGTAAACTTCCCCTGCAAGACACGGGGATACAAGAACACAGGGTCCCATTGGGTTAGAGAACAACCCTCTGCTCATTAAAATGGTCAGACAGCTGGATCAGCCAGCAGTACTGATGATACTGTCATTAAGTATTTTGAGTATCTTGAGTCCTTTAGAATTACTCAATAAAAGCCTTGACAAATTCCCTGTGAGTCTTTTTTTTTGGGCACAATAATCTAATGAGGGAGAATTGGAATCACAAGTCTGATTAGAACTCAAACCAGTTCAGAGATTGAGTTGGTGTCAGACTGGTCACAAGCTTCTATGGGGTTTGTAATATGCAGAGAACGCCACTCCATCTTCAAAGTCAAAGATTGCGGGCATGACATTCTAATAGGCCTAGCTTTGGTCTGATGTTTGATCAGCTCTTAAACACCCTCCTCTTAAGTGGATCCATGGTTGTAGTCACTATTATGGTTTAAAATGTTCCTGGCATGTAAAAAATATTCCATCCCGAGAATAAATCACTTTTCTCCAAGGTAACCTGGTATGTCCTACCAAAACCGGAAATGTCATTCAAAAGCAAGGTTTCCCTAATTAATTTGTACAAACTAATTTTAAAAAACAAGGAGCTGAAATGTCTTGAGTCAACAAGCAAGCCTAGATACATTCAGGAGTAAAAAGACTCATAATAGTGTTTAACATGATTTTTGATCTCTGTACCCCACAAATAAAATTATCTGTAAGGTCCCTCAGTCAAACACTGACTCAACCACAAAGACTAGAGATGTTTTCCAATGCCTCACAAAGAATGGCACCCATGGGAAGATGGGTAAAACATTGAATATCCTTTTGAGCATGGGGAAGTTATTAATTCAACTTTGAATGGTGTATCAATGGTGTATCAAGGTACAGGCGTCCTTCCTAACTCAGTTGCCGGAGAGGAAGGATACCGCTCAGGGACTTCACCATGAAGCCAATGGTGACTTTAAAACAGTTAGAGAGTTTAATGGCTGTGATAGGAAAAAATGGAGGATGGATCAACAACATTGTAGTTACTCCACAATATTAACATAAATGACAGTGAAAAGAAGGAAGCCTGTAGAGAATAAACATTTTGCAACAAGGCACTAAAGTTGTACTGCAAAAAATGCACAATCCAGATTTGGAAAGCTTTTAGAGACATACCCAGAAACACTCACAGCTGTAATCACTGCCAAAGATGATTCTAACATGTATTGACTCAGGGAGTAGAATACTTACCTAATCAAGAAATATCTTTATTTTTCATTCTTTTTTTTTTTTTTACAAATGTTAAAAGTTTTGTTCCATTTTGACATTGTGTAGATGGTTGACAATTCTTTTTTAATTAAATACATTTTAATCCCACTTTGTAACAGAAAAATGTGTGAAGACTTTCTGAAGGCACTGTAGCTATGTCCCCACTGGGCACAGACTTCAGTTTTGATTTGCATTTGTTTGATTTGTCAAATAGTGTGAATTCAACATGAAATCAACAAAAACATTGATTTAGGTTAAGAGTTGGGTAAAGAAATTACGAAATGCCCTTACGTTGATGACTTTTTGCAAATGCAATAATTAGTAGGCTGATGCATTAACATTACACTAATATTTCCGCTAATGTTGTGCGATGTGGGTATTAGGCTACCTCCTGTTTCTCTCTCTATTGTTTGTTCCTTCATTCCTTCCTCTCTCGCAACAGTTTAATAAAAATTGCCTATGTTTTGTTGTCCTTATCTTCATCATTGTAATGACATGTTTGAATCATAGGCTATTGGACTAGAATAAGATGCAGTGGCCAGTCTTTCGCTTCTCTTCACAAAGATTGAATGGTTATGGCAATGTTCCCTCTAGGTTGAACTTCACTGATAAGTCTTTCAATCACCTGCGAGATTTCAGATCAGAGCCTCACGTGTGCACATTTGTTGATATTCTTTGCTCGTTAGCGAGTTACTAGCCTAGTTATAGATAAGTATAGATCAGCAATGTGGAGTTACTGCTTTCTACAAGAGCACAAAACGTGAAGGCTACATTTCAAGCTGTCTTTGAAAAGCCAGTCAGGTATAAAGCTTGTCTAAATTAAAAGGGACGGGTTGTATTTTGAGACAGGCTTGAATATGCAAATAAACCAAAAGGCAGAGGGGTAGCCTACATTGTCTAATTTTCTGTATGGTAATAATAATTAATTGTATTTTGTAAAGTGGTTTCTTGCATCATACATTTACACTCACCTATTTGGCCCATGGTGTTACAGACCAAGTCATGGATTAATGGCAAAATGTTTTTTTTTGTCTCATGCAATATAGGCCTGCATTGATTTAGATGATATAGTCTACTATAGGCTATATCATATAAATCAAAAGCTATTCCCATGTGAAAATGTCATCCTTTTTTCAATTTTAGCCTAAAATGACATACCCAAATTTGACTGCCTGTAGCTCAGGACTTGAAGCAACGATATGCATATTCTTGATACCATTTTAAAGGAAACACTTAGAGGTTTGTGGAAATGTGAAATTAATGTAGGAGAATATAACACTAGATATTGTAAAAGATAATACAATAAAAAAAAACAGATTTTTTTTGTACCATCATCTTTGAAATGCAAGACAAATGCCATAATGTATTATTCCAGCTCAGGTGTAATTTAGATTTTGGCCAGTAGCAGTGTATGTGCAAAGTTTTAGACTAATCCAATAAACCATTGCATTTCTGTTCAACATATTGCATCAATACTGCCCAAATGTTTCTAATTGGATTATTAATACATTTTCAAGTTCATGACTGTGCACTCTCCTCAAACAAAATCATGGTATTCTTTCACTGTAATAGCTACTGTAAATGGTACAGTGCAGTTAGATTAACAAGTATTTAAGCTTTCTGCCAACATCAGATATGTCTATGTCCTGGGAAATGTTCTTGTTACTTACAACCTCATGATAATCAAATTAGCCTACGTTAGCTCAACCGTCCCGTGGGGAACCCACCGATCCTTTAGAAGATTTATGGTATTTGCTTTATTAGTTTTGCTTGTAGGCCTATGATATGCTCAAATAGCCACAATAGACTATTGGCCACTGTTTAAAACTGTAAGGGTACAGGCTAAATGTTGCTCCAAATTCTAACAATGTTCAAGTTTCCAAAAAAACATTTGCTCGAACATAGGTTATAGCTGTTATTTAAACACATAATCAATCAAAAACAAACATTGTCTCTCTTCTTTCAAACTCCCTGTGAGTATTTTAGCTGTTGTATTTAACATTCAGAAAACAAGAGCAAGCTTGCATCCCTGTTTGAATAGCGTATTAGTATAACAAATGCAAAAAAAAAAAAAGATTTCAATCAAGCTATTTTAGTCAAGCTTTTCTTGGGACTCCACAGGAGCTAACTCTGTGAAGCATTTATTTGCAGCCCAAATAAATGCTCCATAGAGTTTAAGTAACAGACACATCTCAACATCAAACGTTCAGAAGAAACTGCGTGAATCAGGCCTCCATGGTCGATTTGCTGCAAAGAAACCACTACTAAAGGACACCAATAAGAAGAAGAGACTTACTTGCTTGGTCGAGCAATGGACATTAGACCAGTGAAAATCTGTCCTTTGGTCTAATGATTCCAAATTTGAGATTTTTGGTTCCAAACGCAGTGTTTTCGTGAGACGCGGAGTAGATGAATGGATAATCTCTGCATGTGTTGTTCCCACCGTGAAGCACAGATGAGGAGGTTTGATGGTGTCGGGGAGCTTTGCTATTGACACTGTCTGTGATTGATTTAGAACTCAAGGCACACTTAACCAGCATGGCTACCACAGCATTCTGCAGCGATACATCATCCCATCTGGTTTGCGCTTAGTGGGACTATCATTTGTTTTTCAACAGGACAATGACACAATATCTTCTGTTGAACCTGACAATTAATCTTAATGGTTGTACAGTCGTCTCAAATAAAACTGTGAAGGACCTCGGCATTACTCTGGACCCTGATCTCTCTTTTGAAGAACATATCAAGACTGTTTCAAGGACAGCTTTTTTCCATCTACATAACACTGCAAAAATCAGAAACCTTCTCTCCAAAAATTATGCAGAAAAATTAATCCATGCTTTTGTCACTTCTAGGTTAGACTACTGCAATGCTCTACTTTCCGGCTACCCGGAAAAAGCACTACATAAACTTCAGTTAGTGCTAAATATGGCTGCTAGAATCCTGACTAGAACCAACAAATTTGAATATATTACTCCAGTGCTAGCCTCCCTACACTGGCTTCCTGTCAAGGCAAGGGCTGATTTCAAGGTTTTACTGCTAACCTACAAAGCATTACATCTACCTATCTCTCTGATTTGGTCCTGCCGTACATACCTACACGTAGTCACAAGACGCAGGCCTCCTAATTGTCCCTAGAATTTCTAAGCAAACAGCTGGAGGCAGGGCTTTCTCCTATAGAGCTCCATTTTTATGGAATGGTCTGCCTACCCATGTGAGAGATGCAAACTCGGTCTCAACCTTTAAGTCTTTACGGAAGACTCATCTCTTCAGTCGGTCATATGATTGAGTGTAGTCTGGCCCAGGAGTGTGAAGGTGAACAGAAAGGCTCTGGAGCAACGAACCGCCCTTGCTGTCTCTGCCTGGCCAGTTCCCCTCTTTCCACTGGGATTCTCTGCCTCTAACCCTATTACAGGGGTTGAGTCACTGGCTTACTAGGGCTCTTTCATACCGTCCCTAGGAGGGGTGCGTCACTTGAGTGGGTTGAGTCACTGATGTGATCTTCCTGTCTGGGTTGGTGCCCCCCCTTGGGTTGTGCCGTGGCGGAGATCTTTGTGGGCTATACTCGGCCTTGTCTCAGGATGGTAAGTTGGTGGTTGAAGATATCCCTCTAGTGGTGTGGGGGCTGTGCTTTGGCAAAGTGGGTGGGGTTATATCCTTCCTGTTTGGCCCTGTCCGGGGGTGTCCTCGGATGGGGCCACAGTGTCTCCTGACCCCTCCTGTCTCAGCCTCCAGGATTTATGCTGCAGTAGTTTGTGTCGGGGGGCTAGGGACAGTTTGTTATATCTGGAGTACTTCTCCTGTCCTATCCGGTGTCCTGTGTGAATTTAAGTATGCTCTCTCTAATTCTCTCTTTCTCTCTTTCTTTCTCTCTCTCGGAGGACCTGAGCCCTAGGACCATGCCGCAGGACTACCTGACATGATGACTCCTTGCTGTCCCCAGTCCACCTGGCCGTGCTGCTGCTCCAGTTTCAACTGTTCTGCCTGTGATTATTAATATTTGACCATGCTGGTAATTTATGAACATTTGAACATCTTGGCCATGTTCTGTTATAATCTCCACCCGGCACAGCCAGAAGAGGACTGGCCACCCCACATAGCCTGGTTCCTCTCTAGGTTTCTTCCTAGGTTTTGGCCTTTCTAGGGAGTTTTTCCTAGCCACGTGCTTCTACACCTGCATTGCTTGCTGTTTGGAGTTTTAGGCTGGGTTTCTGTACAGCACTTTGAGATATCAGCTGATGTACGAAGGGCTATATAAATACATTTGATTTGATTTGATTTACACATCTACAGGCTTTTAAGGGCAATTTGAACAAGAAGGAGAGTGATGGAATGGTGACCTGGTCTGGTCTCTACAATCACCCAACTTCAACACAATTGAGATGGTTAAGGATGAGTTGGGACGCGGAGTGAAGGAAAAGCAGCCAACAATTGCTCAGCATATGTCGGGAATTCCTTCAAGACTGTTGGAAAAGCAATTCCTCATGAAGCTGGTTGAGAGCATGCCAAGAGTGTGCAAAGCTGTCCTCAAGGCAAAGGGTTGCTAATTTAAAATCTATAATATATTTTGATTTGCTTAACACTTTTTTGGTTACTACACGATTCCAAATGTGTTATTTCATAGTTTTGATGTATTGTTCTACAATCTATAAAATTAGAAAATAAATAAAAACCCTTGACTGAGTAGGTGTGTCCAAACTTTTGATTAGTACTGTACACAGTAGCGGTGTGTGGGTAAAAACCTATTACAACCTACTGTATGTGTTAATTGCATTGCTTTAACCTGTACATTAATTTGCCTTGCGACCGTGATATGTAGGCCTAAAAGCCGAGACAATAAGAAGACACAGTGGCAGAATAAATTCAACACACCTTTGTTTTATCACACAACCAGACAGCAATATCTGTCCGGTGAAGTCCACAAAGTTATTGCATGACCTGCAATTGAATGTTTCTGACATTTTTGGACCACAAAACAACTATTTATTTAGAACCACAGAGAGTTAGTTGCAAAGAAAACAGGAGCTGCCTCTACTATTCCAGGACCATTTCAACATCATCAAATCACCTTTGCTTAGTCTAATTAAGTGTCAACTAAAAGATTCCAAAAACAATTTAGTGCATTCGATGGCCTACACGTAGAGAGACAGAGGGGCAATATTTCGCTCGCTCGGATGCTGTTTCCTGTGAGATTCGTTCGGCCTCTTGCGAATTGAAGGAAAATTATGAAATACAATGGTCAGCTTTTGAGGAAGTCTGGCTTCCATTGGCATCCGTGAATATACACCACTGGGTATAACATGTTATAAGATTATATAGTGCCTAACAAAAGTATTCCTCCCCCTTGGCACTTTTCCTATTTTGTTGCATTCCATCCTGTAATTTAAATAGATTTTTGTTGGATTTCATGTAATGGACATACACAAAATAGTCAAAATTGGTAAGGTGAAATTACAAATATTACTTGTTAAAAAAAAATAATTAAAAGCTAGACAGAAAAGTGGTGCGTGCACATGTATTCACCCCCTTTGCTATGAAGCCCCTAAATAAAATCAGATGCTACCAATTACTTTCAAAAGTCACATAATTATGTATTAACAGGTGCTAATGATCATCAATTCTATTTGTAGCTTGAAACACAATCATTAACTGAAACAGAAACAGCTGTGTAGGAGGAATAAAACAGGGTGAGGAACAGCCAAACTCAGCTAAGAAGGTGAGGATGCTGAAGACAGTTTACAGTCAAAAGTCATACACCATGGCAAGACTAAGCACAGCAACAAGACACAAGGTAGTTATACTGCATCAGCAAGGTCTCTCCCTGTTAGAAATTTCAAGGAAGACAGGGGTTTCCAGATGTGCTATCCAAGCTCTTTTGAAGAAGCACAAAGAAGCGGGCAAAGTTGAGGACCGTAGACGCTGTGGTCGGCCAAGGAAACTTACTGCAGCAGATGAAAGACGCATCATGCTTACTTCTCTTCACAATTGGAAGAGGTCCAGCAGTGCCATCAGCTCAGAATTGGCAGAAAACAGTGGGACACTGGTACACCCATCTACTGTTCGTAGAAGTCTGATCAGAAGTGGCCCTCATGGAAGACTTGCGGCCAAAAAGCCATATGTCTGATGTGGAAACAAGGCCAAGTGGCTCAAATATGCATGAAAACACAGGAACTGGGGTGCAGAAAAATGGCTCTGGGCTGATGAGACACAATGTGAAATATTTGGCTGAAGCAGACGGCAGCTAGTTCACCAAAGGGCTGGAGAGCGGTACACAAATGAGCAACAGTGAAGCATGGTGGAGGTTCCTTGCAAGTTTGGGGCTGCATTTCTGCAAATGGAGTTGGGAATTTGATCAGAATTAATGGTTTCCTCAATAATGAGAAGTACATTATCCATCATGCAATACCATCAGGGAGGCATCTGATTGGCCCCAAATGTATTCTGTAGCATGACCCCAAACATACAGTGAAAGTCATTAAGAACTTTCTTCAGCGTAAAGAAGGACAAGGAGTCCTGGAAGTGATGGTTTGGCCCCCACAGAGCACTGATCGCAACATTGAGTCTGTCTGGGATTACATAAAGAGAGAGAAGCACCTGAGGCTGCCTAAATCCACAGAAGAACTGTGGTTAGTTCTCCAAGATGTTTGGGCCAACCTACCTGCCGAGTTCCTTCAGAAACTGTGTACAAGTGTGCCTAGAAGAATTTAAACTGTTTTGAAGGCAAAGGGTGGTCACACCAAATATTGATTTGATGTAGATGTTTACTCTGTTCACTGATAAATATAATCTATTAACATGTGTATTTTTGAAAGCATTCTTACTTTACAAAAAATTTTCACAACTGCCTAAAACTTTTGCACATTACTGTATATATACAATACCATTCAAAAGTTTTGGGTCACTTCGAAATGTCCTTGTTTTTGAGAGAAAAGCATTTTTTTGTCCATTAAAATAACAAAATTGTTCAGAAATACAGTGTAGACATTGTTAATGTTGTAAATGACTGTTGTAACTGGAAACAGCAGATTTTTTATGGAATATCTACATAGGCATACAAAGGCCCATTATCAGCAACCATCACTCCTGTGTTCCAATGGCACGCTGTGTTAGCTAATCCATGTTTGTCATATTAAAAGCCAAATTGATCATTAGAAAACCCTTTTGAAAATATGTTAGCACAGCTGAGAACTGTTGTTCAATAAAACTGCCTTCTTTAGACTAGTTGAGTATCTGGAGTATCAGCATTTGTGGGTTCGATTACAGGCTCAAAATGGCCAGAAAGAAATAACTTTCTTCTGAAACTCGTTAGTCTATTCTTGTTCTGAGAAATTAAGGCTATTCCATGTGGGAAATTGTCAAGAAACTGAAGATCTCATACAACGCTGTGTACTACTCCCTTCACAGAACAGCAAAAACTGGCTCTAACCAGAATAGAAAGAAGAGTGGGAGGCCCCGAAGCACAACTGAGTAAGAGGACAAGTACATTAGTGTCTAGTTTAAGAAACAGATGCCTCACAAGTCCTCAACTGGCAGCTTCATTAAATACTACCCGCAAAACACCAGTCTCAACATTAACAGTGAAGAGGTGACTGGGATGCTGGCCATCTAGGCAGAGTTCCTCTGTTCCGTGTCTGTGTTCTTTGGCCCATCTTCATTTATTTAATTTTTTTTGTCCAGACTGAGATATGCCTTTTTCTTTGCAACTCTGCCTAGAAGGTCAGTGATGAACAGCAAGTCTTTCCACAGATTTTCAATGTGAATCAAGTCTGGGCTTTGTCTGGGCCACTCACAGACTTTCACATTCTTGTTCTGAAGCCATTCCAGTGTTGCTTTGGCTGCATGCTTGGTGTCAGTGTCCTGTTGGAACGTAAATCTTCGCCCAATTATAAGGTCATTTGCACTCTGAAGCAGGTTCTCATCAAGGATGTTCCTGTAGTTGGCTCCATTCATTGTTCCCTCTATCCTTACCAATCTCCCAGTCACTGACTCTTAAAAGCATCCCCATAGTGTGATGCTGCCACCACCATGCTTCATGGTAGTCATAGTGTTAGATGGGTCATGAGATGAGCCTGATTTTCTCTAGACATAGTGCTTTGCATTCAGTCCAAATAATTACATTTGTCTCATTAGACCACAGAATCTTTTGCCTTATGCTCTGAACGAGTCGTTCACGTGTCTTTTTACAAACTCCAGGTGTGCTGTCATGTACCTTTTTCTCAGAAGTGGCATCTGTCTGGCCACTCTCCCATAAAGCCCAGCTTTGTAAAGCGCTGTAGAAACTGTTGTCCTTCTGGCAGGTTCTCCCATTCCAGCCAAGGAACTATGTCAGAGTGGTCATTGGGTTCTTGGTCACCTCCCTGAACAAGGTCCTGCTTGCCCAGTTGCTCAGTTCAGTCGAATGGCCAGCTCTAGGCATACTCTCAGTGGTTCCATATTTTTCAATTTCCCACTGTGCTCTTGGAAAGTTTCAACACAATATAAATGGTTTAATAACCTTCCCCAGATATATGGCTCCACACAATTCTCTCTAGGAGATCTACGGACAGTTCCTTGGACTTCATGGTATAGTTTCTGCTCTGACATGCACTGTCAACCGTGGAACCTTATATAGACAGGAGTGTTTTTTCTAAATCATGTCCAGAAGTGGACTTCAATCAAGTTGTAGTGACATCTCAAGGATGATCAAGGGAAATGTAATGCACCTGAGCATAATTTGGAGTGTCACTGCAAAGGTGTGTGAATACTAAGGGAAATTTGATTTCTGTATTTCATTTTCAAAAAATGTGAAAAAAATTCTAAAACCATGTTTCACTTTTCCATTATGGGGTATTGTGTGTAGATGGGTGAATTATACGTATTTGTTTTAATACATTTTGAATTGTAACACAACAGACTGTGGAATAGGTTAAAGGAGTATGACTACTTTCTGAAGGCTCTGTATTTATCCACGGGAAAAGGTTTGGCTGGTTTGGCCGGTTCCCGTTATGTGGTAAGTAGTGGAGGATGCTGAGGGGAGGACGGCTCATAATAATGGCTAGAACAGAGAAAATGGATTGGCATCAAACACATGGAAACCATGTGTTTGCTGTATTTGATACCATTCCACTGATTCCATTCCAGCCATCTACCATGGGGTAGACTTTCAGTGGGAGACATTACAGAACGATTGGCCGTAAATTGTACATGTTGGGATGAAACCAAAGTCCATAGTAAATACTTTAAAAACTCTATTTAGACTTTGACCGTCATCACCCCCAAACACACTTATTGGGCTTCACAAAGAGAATGGTTTGACTGGATACAAATCAATATAATGATATTTTAAGGGAACACAAAAGGCCTAGATCCTTGCATTTCATGTCGGGTCACCAAATGCCAAAAAATCACAACAAGGTGAAAAACTACAATGAGGCTTTTTAAACACATGGCAAATGATTAGAACATGATTGATTTTATTCAAAGAAAAGCCTAAGACACTCTGTTAATTGGATACAGTGGCTAAAGGTAATTAGCTTGGTTGGTAATGGTTAAGAGAAAGAACAGTGAGAAGAAATGTAAAAGTATGCAGAAAGAGTCAAAGCACCACAGGCAAACATGAAAGACAGACATTGTGATCTTATCAAGCCAACAGTAAGAATCTGTTCTCAAAGAAAGGCAGCTCTAAAACAATACAAAAATAAAATAAATTGAGCAGACGATAAGAGGAGAAAAAAAGAGAGAATTAAAGAGCATCACAAATGCTGTGAAAGCCGTAGCAGGTAGCAATGTCAGGGAACATGTCGGCCGTTCAACTCCAAATAGATTGATTGCTTTAGGGAGGACGCAGCCCTGAGAGATGGATCTGCTCTGCTGCTAGCATGCTAGGGGTTTGAAGATGAGTGAGGCCTTTGGTGGTGCTGGGAATCAAGTAAATCGCTGAAGGCATCCTTTAAACTTGCCCCCTGCGGGGTAAGATACTTCTGCTGAGCCGATGGGTTCCAAGCTGCAGCGAAGCTGTGAGGAAGTTCAGACCGTGATGAAATCAATTCAAATAAACAAAACTAATAGCATGACACATACAGCATGTGATGAAAGCCAAAGGATCACAATATCATGTCAACTTTGAGAGGTTACCTTGAATTATATGATGTTGGACCTGAACTCAGCGAATGTTCCATCTACTATACCGTTTGCTTACCCGACATTCATATACATGATGTCAGCGCTTTGCGTTCGCAACCCAAACCACTACAATCAGTCGTGGTGACCATGGTTTGGGACGAACCAGAAGCCATAATCACCATGGTGTGGTTGTGTGTCGGGTCGCTGTGAGGTAGGTGGCTTCTCCCAAACATAATTATTGCTTGAACTTAAACACGTGCTCTTCACTTTTGGTTCTATGTCTAAAGACTTGATTCAGCAGTCACATAAATCTCCATCTCCTTCCAAACCATTAAAAGGAACTGAGGGTCTTTCCACCCAGCCAGAGGCCAACAGTACGCCGCTTCCTGGTCTGACTTAGCTATTCAACACACACCACTTTGTCTGATAAGTGCTTCCATCCACATAAGACGGTCTCCACCACTTCATTTCCTCAATACCGAGATTTCATCAAAATAGCTTTCAAACTGTTTGCGGTAAGAAAGTTCCGGGAATCCTATCTTGGCCAAAATAAGTGTGGTCGAACTCAGACTTACTACACGTCATTTTTTTCTTTTTCAATAAGTTTTCCACCCAGCTTTTATTCCTGTGGGAGGAAAAAGGTATTTTTCAATGTTAAATCATCTGGTCCGTGTTCTAACTTTTATAGCCCTCATTACTGTGCACTGCCTAGCCTGCTAGCCCAACTCTAAGCCCTGTAGGGGAACACAGAGGGCATCCGTCTCAGGAAGAGATCCTACTTCACCTCATCATGGGCAAAGGGCAACCATAATGCACTCTGCTCAGAGCCTGTAAGGTTTAGGGGCTTCAGACTAACTTGTAGCATGGACCAAAGCTTTTCACAAACTCAACCTGTAGCCTAGGTAAAATATGGTTACAAATCACACAATTATAGCCCATCATGGACATCAATCAATATATTGATTGAACAATGTGTACTGTGGAGGCAATTAACAATGACATATTCTTCCTTTTCTGAGGTAAAACACAGACATAGCGTTTATCAATACACTATGAAAAATAATGTAAAATGTTTGATACTTTGATAATCAGAACTCCTACAAAAGGACATAGTAATTGTATTCTCAAGGAACTCTCCAAAATGGCATTTTCCTACATGATGTATCTACTAAAGAAAGAGCTAAGGAATGCAATACTGATTGGCTATTATCTTGGACATCTACCAACATCTAGAAAAGTCCAATGTTGTGTAATACACTACTACTACCAAATGTATGTGTACACCTGCTCGTCAAACATCTCATTCCAAAATCATGGACATTAATATGAAGTTGGTCCCCCCCCCCCTTTGCTGCTATAACAGCCTATTCTGGGAAGGCTTTCCACTAGATGTTGGGACTTGCTTCCATTCAGCCACAAGAGCATTAGTGAGGTCGGGAACTGATATTGGATGTTGGGCGATTAGGCCTGGCTTGCAGTCGGCGTTCCAATTCATCCCAAAGGTGTGTGATGGGTTTGAGGTCAGGGCTCTGTGCAGGCCAGTCAAGTTCTTCCACACCGACAAACCATTTTTGTATAGACCTCACTTTGTACCCAGGGGCATTGTCATGCTGAAAGAGAAAAGGGCCTTCCCCAAACTGTTGCCACAAAGTTGGAAGCACAGAATCATCTAAAATGTCATTGTATGCTGTAGCTTTAAGCTTTCCCTTCCAATGTCAGCTAGCTTTACACCACTCTAGCTGACGCTTGGTGATATTAGGCTTGTGTGCGGCTGCTCGGCCATTGAAACCCATTTCATGACGCTCCCGATGTACAGTTCTTGTGCGGACGCTGCTTCCAGAGGCAGTTTGAAACTCGGCAGTGAGTGTTGCAACCGAGGACAGTTGTTTTTTTTACGCACTTTAGCACTCTGCGGTCCCATTCTGTGAGCTTGTCTGGCCTACCACTTCGTGGCTGAGAAGTTTCCACTTTACAATAACAGCACTAGCATGGCAGACATTTGATGAACTGACTTGTTGGAATGACAGTGTTTGTCTATGGAGATTGCATGGTGTTGTGCTCAATTTGATATACCTGTCAGCAATAAGTGTCCACATACTTAATGTATGTGGTAAAAGCCCTCAAGGTTATTTGAATGTTTACTTCAGCTCTTCATCCGACTTAATTAAACTGAACTTGTTGAGAATTATTGAATATTGTCTAATTACAAAGGCAAATTGCAAAACTCTATAGTGCTTACCACATGTCCAAATGAATAGATAATGAAGTTATGTAATAACATGTGCCGCAATTTGCTTGTGTTCTTGTCTGTTTGTCTCTTGAATTCAAAATATGACAGTGCCAAATAGCATGAAATACCAAAGGCTAATCAAGCCACACTTCACACAAATATAGACAAGTCTCAAGGGGGTCCAAGAAGCTGCTGGCTGACGATGTTTTACCCAGCTGATGTTCACGCCAAAGTGCCTCTCGCGGATCTCAAATGCCAATCAGGCATATGGTGTATCTAAACCCTGCACAGTGATACAGCTTGAGGTTCTGTAAGTAGCAGAGTGTTTCCTTTGACTTTCTCACTTCATCACACTTTCTGCTGCTGGTGCCAACACCAAGGCATTGTGGTTTACCCCTGCCACTGAATGGGGGTGGAACCAAGGTCTGCTAGGATGACATCTTTGACATTCCTTGCTACCCATTCATTACCAACATACAATCCCACTATAATCATATTCAGCCCAATAATACATTTGAAATATACAATCCTGATCACTTTTACTTGGATGAATCATCCACTTTGTTTGAGTACAGCTAATGTCTGTAATAAGAAAATCACATCTCACATTGGATCGAATGATCCTAAACACTAGTAGTCAGCATTATTGATGAGATGGAAGGAGCCCCACATCTCATTCAATAGTTACTGCAGAGAGCTTGTTACATGACAACCGTTTCAACCCAGTCATCCAGGTTACTGATCCATCTCTCAGATCCCAGAGCTGACCACATCAAACACTCAGTGGTGTGATTGCTCCTGTCTCTACTATCTCATTACTGATGCCCTACTTCAGGCCCAAGGCGCGCCAGGAGAGCCTACTGCTGCTAGATTCATTAGAAACCTGGAGGTTCCTATCACTTCCCGAGACACGATCGCCCTGAATCATTCTCGGGGCACAGTTAATAAGATTCATAAAACATGCCATTAAATTAAATGCACATCTGCATTGAATACATGGTGATGAATGTGGGGCATGCAAATTCTGTATGGGGGTGTGGTGGATTAAGGAAAGGTGCAAGGCGATTAGGGTATAGCATTATAGAAATATTTTTAGAACAGTGTCAGAGATAAAGAAAAATAAAGGAATATTTAACAGTACATTGAGGCATTTCTGTGAAATTGTTCATTAAATGTGTTTATTTGGATCCTGATTAGGTTTTGCAGAGGCAGCAGCTACTCTTCCAGGGGTCCACAAAAAAAGTAACAAAAGACATACACTGATAGACAAGGACAGTCACACAAATTTAAAATACCATGGCATACCCCCGGAGAAATATACAGATAATAATAATACTTTGTGTGTGTCGCTGCCATTCCGTGAGTAGTTGTTTAAACTTTAAATGTAATTTTGCTCTTTGCTTTAGTAATTGGAGATGGAAGGAAATTCCATGTGATCATGGCTCTGTATAATACTATGTGTTGCCGTGAATTCATTTTGGACCAGACCACTGGTGGCATGTATTGTGGGGTATTGTCAAGGATTCCCCCGGTAATGCTGGTCATTCCGTGCACCAGTTCCGGGGATCTAAGTCACTGGCCTCTATGCATCACTGAACTGTCTCATTACGCACACCTGATTCCTATTCCCCTGATTAGTAATTGTATTTATGTGCCCTCTGTTCAACCTTGTCTTGTCGGTTATTGTTCCCATGTCCGTTGGTCTTGTGAGTACCTGTGTGTTCGTGCTGCATGTATTGTGTACTCTTTCCATGTATTGTAATTACGGGTCTTGTCCAATGTCTTTACTAGAGGTTTAACCTCGCTCTTTTGTTTGGGTTACATCCCTGTGTTTATAAAAATAATGTATACCTGTTTGTTTTGGGCTTCATCCCCGTTCCGACAGTTGAAGTCGGAACTTTACATACACCTTAGCCAAATACATTTAAACTCACAATTCCTGACATTTTATTTTGTGTATATATTATCTTAGTTTCAACATACTATCCTGCAACCAGCTTCACCCAATGTGTTATGGATCTGCGATTTTTCTATACTTTAGCCACTGCTAACAGTCATCAGCTAACCTTAACCCGATCAACTCCTGCCAGTGTGCACAGGGTGATTCAACCCAGAGCATACCGGACTGCCTTTTCTCCACATCTCTGGTTTCCTACCGCAAGCTCTGAACCTTTTCACCTGGATCATCGTAGCTAGCTAGGTGCTATCTGAGTGGCTACCCCCTGGCTAACGTCTCTGTCCCGAAGCAAGCACAAGTGAGCCTGGAACTAGCCTCGTGCTAGGCCCATCTCCCGGCTAGGTCCATCAGCCACTCCTTGGGCTATAATACATATTTTGTCAATTGGCCTGGACCCCGGCCCGCTAGCTGTCTGAATCGCCTTGTCTCCAGCTTGCCTCCCACTGGTCCCGATGATCACTCGGCTATGCATGCTTCTTCCTAATGTCAATATGTCTTGTCCATTGCTGTTTCCGTTAGTGATTGTCTTATTTCACATTAGAGATTCCAGCCCTGCTCAATATGCTTTAGCTAGTCTGTTTGTTTCACCTCCCACACATGCAGTGACCTCACCTGGTCTAAATGATATGTCTAGAGACAATACCTCTGTCATTGTCACTCAATGCCTAGGATTACCTCCACTGTATTCACATCCTACCATACCCTTGTCTGAACATTATGCCTTGAGTCTATTCTTCCGTGCCCAGAAACCTGTTCCTTTTACTCTCTGTTCCGAACGCACTAGATGACCAGTTCTCATAGCCTTTAGCCGCACCCTTATCCTAATGCCCCTCTGTTCCTCTGGTGATGTAGAGGTTAATTAAGGCCCTGCAGTGCCTAGCTCCACTCCCATTCCCCAGGCGCTCTCATTTTCGGACTTCTGTAACCGTAAATGCCTTTCTTTCATGCATGTTAACATTAGAAGCCTCCTCCCTAAGTTTGTTTTACTCACTGCTTTAGCACACTCTGCCAACACGGAAGTCCTAGCCGTGTCAGGATTTGGTTGCCTTCCTAATCCAGGATTCAGACATTTCCATACTATCCAGGTCTGTGCCCAAACAATTCGAGCTTCTACTTCTAGAAATCCACCTTCCCAGAAACCAGTCTCTCGCTGTTACCGCTTGAAATATACCACCTTCTGCCCCCAGCTGTGCCTGGAAACCATATGTGAATTAATTGCCCCCATCTATCTTCAGAGTTCGCACTGTTAGGTGACCTAAACTGGGACATGCTTAACACCCCGGCCGTCCTACAATCTAATCTCACACAAATGATCAATGAATTTACCAGGTACAGCCCTAAATCTGTAAACACGGGCACCCTCATAGATGTCATCCTGACCAACCTGCCCTCTAAATACACCTGTCTTCAACCAGGATCTCAGCGATCACTGCCTTATTGCCTGCGTCCGTAATGGGTCTGCGGTCAAATGACCACCCCTCTTGACTGTCAAACACGCCCTAAAACACTTCAGCAAGCATGCCTTTCTAATCAACCTGGCCAGAGTATCCTGGAAGGATATTGACCTAATTCTGTCAGTAGAAGATGCCTGGGTATTCTTAAAGTGATTTCCTCACCATCTTAAATAAGCATGGGGAAAAAAAATGGAACCAGGAACAGATATAGCCCTTGGTTCACTCCAGATCTGACTGCCCTTGACCAGCACAAAAACATCCTGTGGCGTACTGCATTAGCATCGAATAGCCCCTGAGATATGCAACTTTTCAGGGAAGTTAGGAACTAATATACACAGGCAGTTAGGAAAGCTAAGGCTAGCTTTTTCAAATGGAAATTTGCATCTTGTAGCACAAACTCCAAAAAGTTCCTGGACACTGCAAAGTCCATGGAGAATAAGAGCCCCTCCTCCCAGTTCCCCAACGCACTGAGGCTAGGAAACACTGTCACCACCAATGAACCCACGATAATTGAGAATTTCAATGAGCATTTTTCTATGGCTGGCCATGCTTTCCACCTGGCTACCCCTTCCACGGTCAACAGTCCTGCACCACCCAAAGCAACTTGCCCAAACCTCCCCCATTTTCTCCTTCACCCAAATTCAGATAGCTGAAGTTCTGAAGGAGTTGCAAAACCTATTACTAGCTTGTTCAACCTCTCTTTCATATCGTCTGAGATTCCCAAAGATTGGAAAGCTGCCGCGGTCATCCCCCTCTTCAAAGGGGGAGACACTCTAGACCCAAACTGTTATAGACCTACATCGATCCTGCCCTGCCTTTCAAAAGACTTCGAAAGCCAAGTTAACAAACAGATCACCAACCGTTTAGAATCCCACCATACCTTCTCAGCTATGCAATCTGGTTTCTGAGCTGGTCATGGATGCACCTCAGCCACGCTCAAGGTCTTAAATGATATCATAACCGCCATCAATAAAAGACAATACCGTGCAGACGTACTCATCGACCTGGCCAAGGCTTTTGACTCAGTTAATCACCACATTCCTATCGGCAGACTCAACAGCCTTGGTTTCTCAAATGACTGCCTCACCTGGTTCACAAACTACCTTTCAGACAGAGTTCAGTGTGTCAAATCGGAGGGCCTGTTGTCCGGACCTCTGGCAGTCTCTATGGGGTTGCCACAGGGTTGAATTCTCGGGCCAAATCTTTTCTCTGTATTCATCAATGATGTCGCTCTTGCTGCTGACTCTCTGATCCACCTCTACGCAGACGACACCATTCTGTATACTTCTGGCCTTTCTTTATACACTGTTAACTAACCTTCCAGACAAGCTTCAATAACATACAACTCTCTTTCCGTGGCCTCCAACTGCTCTTAAATGCAAGTTAAACTAAATGCATGCTCTTCAACCGATCGATGCCCACCTGCCCGCCCGTTCAGCATCACTAATCTGGGCGGTTCTGACTTTGAATATGTGGACAACTATAAATCCCTAGGTGTCTGGTTAGACTGTAAACTCTCCTTCCAGACTCACATTAAGCATCTCCAATCCAAAATTAAATCAAATCGGCTTCCTATTTCACAACAAAGCCTCCTTCACTCATGCTGCCAAACATACCCTCGTAAAACTGACTATCCTACTCATCCTTGACTTCATTTACAAAATAGCCTCCAACACTCTACTTGGCAAATTGGATGCAGTCTATCACAGTGCAATCCGTTTTGTCACCAAAGCCCCATATACCACCCGCGACCTGTATGCTCTCGTTGGCTGGCCCTCACTTCAAATTCATGGCCAAACCCATTGGCTCCAGTTCATCTCAGTCTTTACTAGGTAAAGCCCCGCATTCTCAGCTCACTGGTCACCATAGCAGCACACACCCGTTGCACGCGCTCCAACAGGGATATTTCACTGGTCACCCACAAAGCCTATTCCTCATTTGTCCGCCTTTCCTTCCAGTTATCTGCTGCCAATGACTGGAACAAATTGCAATGAGGCTGGAGTCTTATATCTCCCTCTCTAATTTTAAGCATCTGCTGTCAGAGCAGCTCACAGATCATTGCACCTGTACATAGCCCATCCAACTACCTCATCCCCTTATTGTTTTTTTCCCCTCCTTTGCACCCCAGTATCTCTACTTGCACATTCATCTCCTGCAAATCTATCACTCCAGTGTTTTATTTGCTAAATTGTAATTACTTCACCACTACGGCCTATTTATTGCCTTACCTCCCTAATCTTACCTCATTTGCACACACTGTATACATATTTGTTTCTATTGTGTTATTGACTGTACGTTTGCTTATTCCATGTGTGTCTCTTTGCTTTATCTTGGCCGGTCGCAGATGTAAGTGAGAACTTGTTCTCAACTGGCCAACCTGGTTAAATAAAGGTGAAATAAAATAATCCTAGTAAAAATTCTGTCTTAGGTCAGTTAGGATCATCACTTTATTTTCAGCAAGTGAAATTATTCCGAAATAATAGTACAGAGAATTTATTTATTTGAGCTTTTATTTATTTCATCACATTCCCAGTGGGTCAGAAGTGTACATGCAACCAAATACAAATTGAGTGTATTGCCTTTAAATAGTTTAACTTGGGTCAAATGTTTCGGGTAGACTTCCATAAGCTTCTCACAATAAGTTGGGTGAACTTTGGCCAATTCCTCCTGACAGTGCGGGTGTAACTGAGTCAGGTATGTAGGCCTCCTTGCTCGTACATGGGATTTAGGTCAGGGATTGAGGTCAGGGCTTTGTGATGGTCACTCCAAGACCTTGACTTTGTGGTCCTTAAGCCATGTTTCCACAACTTTTGACGTATGCTTGGGGTCATTGTCCTTTTGGAAGACCCATTTGCGACCAAGCTTCAACTTCCTGACTGATATCTTGATGTTGCTTCAATATATCCTCATAATTTCCCCTCATGACACCATCAATTTTGTGAAGTGCAGCAGTCCCTCCTGCAGCAAAGCACCCCCACAACATGATGCAGCCACCCCTGTGCATCAGTGGTGGGATGGTGTTCTTCGGCTTGCAAGCTTCCCCCTTTTTCCTCCAAACATAACGATTGTCATTATGGCCAAACAGTTCTATTTTTGTTTCATCAGACCAGAGGACATTTCTCCAAAAAGTAAGCTCTTTGTCTCCATGTGCAGTTGCAAACCATAGTCTGGCTTTTTAAGGCAGTTTTGGAGCAGTGGCTTCTTCCTTGCTGAGCGGTCTTTCAGGTTATATTGATATAGGACTCATTTTACTGTGGATATCAATACTGTGGTTCCTGTTCTCCAGCATCTTCACAAGGTCCTTTGCTGTTGTTCTGGGATTGATTTGCACTTTTCGCACCAAAGACTGCTGTGTGGTCCCATGGTATTTATACTTGCGTACTATTGTTTGTACAGATGAACGTGGTACCTTCAGGCATTTGGAATTTGCTCTCAAGGATGAACCAGAGGTCTACATTTTTTTCTGAGGCTGATTTTCTTTGATTTTCCTATGATGTCAAGCAAAGCGGCACTGATTTTGAAGGTAGGCCTTGAAATACATCCACTGGTACACCTCCAATTGACTCAAATTATGTCAATTAGCCTATCAGAAGCTTCCAAGCTGTTTAAAGGCACAGTCAACTTAGTGTATGTAAACTTCTGACCCACTGGAATTGTGAAACAGGGAATTAATTGTTGGAAATATTACTTGTGTCATGCACATAGTAGATGTCCTAACCGACTTGCCAAAACTATAGTTTGTTATCAAGAAATGTTTGGAGTGGTTGAATGATTAATGACTCCAACCTCACCAACTTCAAACATCTGCTATCTGAGCAGCTAACTGATCGCTGCAGCTGTACATAGTCTATCGGTAAATAGCCCACCCATTTTTACCTACCTCATCCCATACTGTTTTTATTTATTTACTTTTCTGCTCTTTTGCACACCAATATCTCTACCGGTACATGACCATCTGATCATTTATCACTCCAGTGTTAATCTGCTAAATTGTAATTATTCGCCTACCTCATGCCTTTTGCACACAATGTATATAGACTCTCTTTTTTTTCTTTCTACTGTGTTATTGACTTGTTAATTGTTTACTCCATGTGTAACTATGTGTTGTCTGTTCACACTGCTATGCTTTATCTTGGCCAGGTCTCAGTTGCAAATGAGAACTTGTTCTCAACTAGCCTACCTGGTTAAATAAAGGTGAAATAAAAATAAATAAAAACCTAAGTGTATGTAATCTTCCGACTTCAACTTTATGTTTGGGTGTCTGAACTGAATATTATGCAGACAATCTAAAATTTCATGAGTGATACTTCTCATAATGACATAACATAACATCGCTCATCAACCCTCAACCAGGAAAGACTGGCATGCATGTTGTCTCTGTTAGTTCTATATGTGCTGTTAAGGGTGAATGTGTGCTGCTCTTTTTGGAGCCAACAGTATCTTTGCTTTCTTTGGTGCACTTGACCATATCGCCGGACAGTAATCAAGATGGGAGAAGTCCAGAGCCTGAACAACTAATGCAGTTTATTTTTGTGTCAAACGAAGAACATATTTTTTTACAACAGCAAATCCCCTCCCCAATCTTCAAAATAACTGACAATATGACTTGACCATAATAATTGAATCTCCAATGTTATACCTAGGAATTTAGCTTCCTCAACTGGCTCAATGGTCAACCCCTTCATACACAATTCCAGTTGGTGTTTGTCTTAGAATGTTTTGTACAAAAAAAATGCTTTAGTTTTAGATATATTTAAGACCAGTTTATTAATCATCCCTTTTGATACTTACTAACTCCTTATTTAGAATTTCAGTGAGCTCACTAGCTTTGGATGCTGCATGTAGAGTGTGGAATCATCCAAATACATAGGCATTCGAGCTTCGTGTAAGATCAGTGGCAAATCATTTTTAAAAATAGAGAATAGTAACGGTCCAAGAAAACTGCCCTGAGGGACACCACACCGTATATATCTGATGTTAGAGAAGCTCCCATTGAAGAACACTCTCCAGGTGTTATTGGTTGACTCATTATTATTCTTTGCCTGATGATTTTTAACAAGGCATTTTGAATTAATAAAACATGTGTCCTAAAAAACTGACCAGTTTGAGATGACTAATTCCCAACACCCTGTGAAGTACAATTTTCAACAAGGACTGACAGGGAAATCCAGAACAAAAACAGAGCTCTGAAGGCTGTCAATGTGCGTGCTGGATAAGAGAATGTGTTTTGTGTCAAAGACAGTTGTCTCATTAGAAAAACATGATTTAATGGTAAAGAAAAAAAGCTAATAGCCGATACCTCTTTCCTGTGTATGTCTTTGATATTGGCACCAAATATGACTGACAATCTCGATTCTGTCTTATATAGCAACATTTGAAATTGTATTTTTCACATTGGATAAAAGTAGAGACTCATAGCTACAAAACTGTATATCAACTGCAGGAGTAACAACGGGAAAGTAATACTGCTTTGAAAGTAACCGCACTTTGCGAAAACGGCCCTTGAATGTTTTGGTAAACTTACTGGAGAGGTCTTCTTTGTCTACACCCATTCAGTATTGTTCACACCATCTTAGCCTTAGCTATCTATTTAAGGATTCAAATATGAGGCCATGTGCTAAACAGTGAGTAGTGTAGTAAACAACCAAAGATTTCAAGACTACTATCTAGTCCTTGACCTATATCCTAATCTGACTTTGGTGTACGTCATGTTGTTCTTCACAAATCCATCTCTAGTAAGCACACACTACAGTGGGGCAAAAATGTATTTAGTCAGCCACCAATTGTGCAAGTTCTCCCAAGTTCGCGTGTAATTTTCATCATAGGTACACTTCAACTATGACAGACAAAATGAGAAAAATCCAGAAAATCACATTGTAGGATTTTTTTTATGAATTTATTTGCAAATTATGGTGGAAAAAAAGTATTTGGTCAATAACAAAAGTTCTCTCAAAATACTTTGTTATATACCCTTTGTTGGCAATGACAGAGGTTAAACGTTTTCTGTAAGTCTTCACAAGGTTTTCACACACTGTTGCTGGTATTTTGTCCCATTCCTCCATGCAGCTCTCCTCTAGAGCAGTGATGTTTCGGGGGCTGTTGCTGGGCAACACGGACTTTCAACTCCCTCCAAAGATTTTCTATGGGGTTGAGATCTGGAGACTGGTTAGGCCACTCCAGGGCCTTGAAATGCTTCTTACGAAGCCACTCCTTCGTTGCCCTGTCGGTGTGTTTGGGATAATTGTCATGCTGAAAGACCCAGCCACGTTTCATCTTCAATGCCCTTGCTGATGGAAGGAGGTTTTCAAAATCTCACAAAACATGGCCCCATTAATTATTTCCTTCACACGGATCAGTCGTCCTGGTCCCTTTGCAGAAAAACAGCGCCAAAGCATGATGTTTCCACCCCCATGCTTCACAGTAGGTATGGTGTTCTTTGGATGCAACTCAGCATTCTTAGTCCTCCAAACATGACGAGTTGAGTTTTTACCAAAAAGTTCTAATTTGGTTTCATCTGACCATATGACATTCTCCCAATATTCTTCTGGATAATCCAAATGCTCTTTAGCAAACTTCAGACGGGCCTGGACATGTCTGGCACTGCAGAATTTGAGTCCCTGGCGGCGTAGTGTGTTACTGATGGTAGGCTTTGTTACTTTGGTCCCAGCTCTCTGCAGGTCATTCACTAGGTCCCCCTGTGTGGTTCTGGGATTTTTGCTCACCGTTCTTGTGATCATTTTGACCCCACGGGGTGAGATCTTGCGTGGAGCCCCAGATCGAGGGAGATTATCAGTGGTCTTGTATGTCTTCCATTTCCTAATAATTGCTCCCACAGTTGATTTCTTCAAACCAAGCTGCTTAGAGAAGAAAATAATATACAGTATGTCAAAGAACAAGGTGGGCATACAATAAGGGGTAGAATACTGCTCAGCAGTAGAATAAAAAAAATGAATAGTAGCGGCAGCATATGGTGTGTGTGTGATAGTCATGTGAATGTGCATAGAGGCCCTGCTGATAGTCCGGATGACTGGGAACTCAACCTCAGTGATGAACTGGTCCGTCTGCACCACGCATGAACAAGGGTCCACGCATGAACAAGGGAATCCATATTCGGAGTGCCTGTTTCTGTCCTGCTTTTGACTTTGATGCAGGGCATGTGTGTGACAACACCAGGCTTCAGAGCATCGAAGCTGTAAAACTGTAGAAGATTTTACAACCTTGTATAACAGTAATTGACCTCACATGTTTAGATCATAAGAAATGCCTCAAAAAATGCAATGAAAATGATATTCACCTGAAGTACCGAGTCAGGTGTTCTTGCCAACCATAGCTTTCCACCAGCACCATCCTCCAGTCCAAAATGCTGTGGAATGTTAACCACTGTCACAGTGCTGTCCTTCACCACACCAGCAATCTCTCCACAGATTCACAGAGGCAGCCTGACTACACTTACCTATGAAAAATACACAAATCATGTGAGATCAATAAAAGTAGTGCCAATCATGTTGGAGGTAAATTTAAATAATCAAAATATATGTTTACGCTTTACCTACGTGTTGTCATTGATTCCTTGTAGAGACGCCACACCGCTGCCTTTGTCACATGAGTTGGCAGCAGCTTTCCACCAAAGTGTTTGTGTCCTGGGTGGCGTCCTGGTAATACTATTGCATTATCCTCTGCATTGTTGTTGATTAAGTTCACAACTCGCTGCAAGTCCTCATGCTTCAGGTGTAACCTCTTTTTGATGGGAGCCATTAGACCATTCTCCTTGTTTGATGGTGAAAGACAAATTCCAGGTACAAATATTTTTGCATTATTATACAAGAGATGGCCGTAATCATCGCCAGACACACCTGGCTAACTTGATGGGTCATGTAATCATCTTGCGAAGTGGAGTCTTTTTGTTTAGACAGCTAGCTATCTGAACAATGAACCATAATCCCAACCCATAGATATACTAACAATACTAACCGATTGTCATAACTAGCTAAAGCTACCCAACTAGGTTACATGTTAGTTAACTAGCTAACGTTAGGCTATAACTAGCAATGAAACTAGATTTCTGAGATCATACAAGTAAAGTTAGATAGCTTACATTAGCTGGCTCGCTCACTAACTAGCTAACAGTACTCTTTAACTTTGGAGTATGTTGTTTAGGCATGTAGCTAGCTAGCTAAACAATGAACCATAATCCATATATTACGAGCAATACAAACTGATTGTCATAGCTTTCTGACAAAAGAAAAAAACATTGATTAACGCTTCACGGCAGACTGCAACCCCTTTCATTAAATAAGACGTCCTGTGTTTCTGTTTTGTTTACACAGCTTGCATGGCTCAAACTCACTCTGGTTCATACCGACTGTGTGCAATGCCATAAGAATCATCAGATCTTTCTCCCTCTCTGTCACAGATGTCATGTTTGCCTTAAGTATGACGATGTAATCCGGAGAAACACTTTTGCAGTTCTTTCAAAAAATCTTTAGTAGAAAGTATTATCTACACATACAGAGCAGGTCATGATATAAACAGAAGGTGCATATCCAGCCCATTCATTATCTCAGCCAATGATGGCTAGCAGGAAGGATCCAGTCTTTATCCGTGGCTAAACCAACTAAGCTCGTAATTTAACAATTGTATTCATATTTACAGATGTAAATTTGTTTGTTATTAAGGCACAGGACAGTTCACATGTTCCAGAAGGCTTGTATGCAAAAACAAATGATAAAATAGTTAAAATGCCTCTTGTGAAGTGGTGACATATGCATAGTTTCCTGAAACGAGTCACAAATGCATCCAAACAGATACAATCTTAACCTCTTGGATTTAGGGGGCGCTATTTAAATTTTTGGATGAAAAACGTTCTCGTTTTAAACAAGATATTTTGACGCGAAAAGATGCTCGACTATGCATATAATTGACAGCTTTGGAAAGAAGACACTCTGACGTTTCCAAAACTGCAAAGATATTGTCTGTGCCACAGAACTGATGTTACAGGAGAAACCCAGATAAAAATCCAACCAGAAAGTGCCGCATTTTTTGAAACCGCCTCATGCCAATGACTCCTTATATGGCTGTGAATGAGCTACGAATGAGCTTATGTTTTCCACGTATTCCCCAAGGTGTCTACAGCATTGTGACGTCTTTTTAGGCATTTCCATTGAATGGCTGTAAGGGACCATATATATAGTATGTGGTCACATGGTGTCTCCCGCAGAAAATCTTGCGTAAAATACTGAGGTAGCCATTTTTCCAATCGCTTCTTATGAGAAACCAATTGCCTTGATGGATATACTATCGAATATATATGTTAAAAACACCTTGAGGATGGATCCTAAACAACGTTTGCCGTGTTTCTGTCGATTATTATGGAGCAAATTTTGAAAATATTTTGGCTTTATAGTTGCAGCATTTTCCGGTCGATTTCTAAGCCAAGCATGATGAAGAAACGGTAGCTATTTCGCCTACAAAAGGAACATTTGCTATCTAACTGGGAGTCTCCTGAGTGAAAGCATCTGAAGTTCTTCAAAGGTAAATTATTTAATTTGGTTGCTTTTCTTATTTTCGTGAAAATGTTGCCTGCTGCCAGCAGAGCTAGCATAGCATTATGCCATGATAAACAAACACAAATGCTTGTCTAGCGTTGGCTGTAACGCATATTTTGAAAATCTGAGATGACAGTGTTGTTAACAAAAGGCTAAGCTTGTGTTTGAATATATTTAGTTCATTTCATTTGCGATTTTCATGAATAGGAAAAGTTTCTAGGGGTATTTATGTCCGCTGCCTTATGCTAATGCGTTTGAGGCTATGATTACGCTCCCGGATACGGGATTGCTCGTCACAAGAGGTTTTAACTAACACACCATGGCACTTTATATTTCCCTCCAGGTCCACATTTCTTCGGATGTCATTCACAGATACATCTTGAGATGATGGCACTTCCTCCCCTCCATTTCATGTAATGTCAATGTGAAAGATGGTGCTGACAGAGCTGGTCAACACGCTTCGCGTTCTTAGGAAACTATGCCGTTTTTTAAAAATGTATTATTTCTTACATTGTTTCCACAGGAAATCTTAAGTCTTATTACATACAGCCGGGAAGAACTATTTGATATAAGAGCAACGTCAACTTAGCAACATTTACAACCAGGAATACGACTTTGCCGAAGCAGATCCTCTCTTCGGACCACCACCCAGGACAATGGATCTAATCCCAGCAGCTGACCTAGAACAACGGCAGCGAAGAAGGGGCAGACGGAGTGGTCTTCTGGTCAGGCTTTGAAAACGGGCACATCGACCTCCGCTCCTGATTATACTACTTGCCAATGTCCAGTCTCTTCACAGCAAGGTAGACGTAGACGAAATTCGAGCGAGGGATATGTTGTCGGAATCAGTTCAGCCACCGGGCTTCTCCATGCGCCGACAGAGATTAACACCTCGAATGGGAAGAGGAAGGGAGGGGGTGTATGCTTTATGATTAACATCTCTTGGTGTAATCATAACAACATACAGGGCCTCAAGTCCTTCTGCTCACCCGACCTAGAATTCCTTACAATCAAATGTTGGCAATCCTACCTACCAAGAGAATTCTCGTCAGTTATATTCATAGCTGTGTACCCCCCCCCCCCCCCCCCTCAAGTGAACACCAAGACGGCCCTCAATGAACTTCCCTCGACTCTATGTAAACTGGAAACTATATATCAGGACGCTGCATTTTTTTGTAGCTGGGGATTTTAACAAAGCAAATTTGCAAACAATGCTACCTACATTTTATCAGGATATTGATTGCACGACACATAAGTCTTATACCCTCGACCGCTGCTACTCTAACTTCTGTGACGCATACAAAGCCCTCCCTCCGGCAAATCCGACCACGATGTCATCTTGCTCGTCCCGGCTTAAAGACAGAAACTCAAACAGGATGTACCAGTGACGAAAACCATTCAACACTGGTCGGACCAATCGGAAGCCACTCTCCAAGATTGTTTTGATCACACGGACTGGAATACGTTCCGATCAGTCTCAGAGGACAACATTGACCTATACGCTAACTTTGTGTGCATTTTTAAATAAGTGCATTGGAGACGTGTACCCACTGTGACCATTAACCTACCCTAACCAGAAACCGTGGATGGATGGCGGCATTTGCGTAAAACTGAAAGCACGATCCACCGCATTTAACCATGGAAAGCGGTCTGGAGAAATTGCTGAATTTAAACAGTGTAGTTATTCTCTCCGCAAGGAAATCAAACAAGTAAAATGCCGGTACGGGGACAAGGTGGAGACGCAATTCAATGCCTCAGACACAAAGCGTATGCGTCAGGATGTACAGAAATAAAAACAGCCACGTCACGGATACAGACGTCATGCTTCCAGACAAACTAAACACCAACTTTGAGGATAATACAGTGCCACCATCGCGGATCGCTAACAAAGACTGCAGCCCCCCCCTCTCCATCTCAGTGGCTGACTTGAGTAAAACATTTAAACTAGTTAACCCTTGCAAGGCTGCTGGCCCAGACGGCATCCCGAGCCGAGACCTCAGAACATGTGCAGTCCAGCTGGCTGGTGTGTTTACAGACATATTTCATCTCTTCCTAAGATCGCTCACATTGTTCCTGTACCCAAGAAGGCAAAGATAACTGAACTAAATGACTACCGCACCGTAGCACTCACTTCTGTCATCATGAAGTGCTTTAAGGCTCATCAAGGATCATATCACCGCCACCTTACCGGCCACCCTAGACCCACTTCAGTTTGCCACTGCCCCAACAGGTCCAGAGATGACGCAGTCGCCATCACACTGCACATTGTCCTATCCCATCTGGATAAAAAAAATACCTATGTAAGAATGCTGTTCATTGACTACAGCTCAGCATTCAAACACTATAGTACCTTCCAAGCTCATCATCAAGCTGGAGGTCCTGGGTCTCAACCCCTCCCTGTGCAACTGGGTCCGCACCCCAGTTGGTGAAGGTAGGAAACAACGTATCCACTTCCCTGACCCTCAACACTGGGGCCCCACAAGGGTGTGTGCTCAGCCCTCTCCTGTACTCCCATGACTGCGTGGCCATGCACACCTCCAACTCAATTATTATGTTTGCAGACAACACAACAGTAGTGGGCTTGATCACCAACGATGACGAGACAGCCTACAGGGAGGAGATGAGGGCACTCAGTGTGGTGTCAGGAAAACAACCTCTCACTCAACGTCAACAAAACAAAGGACATGATTGTGGACTTCAGGAATCAGCAGAGGGAGCACCCCCCTATCCACATCGACGGGACAGTGGAGAAGGTGGAAAGTTAAAATTCCTGGGCGTACACATCATAGACAAATTGAAACAATCCACACACACAGACAGTGTGTTGAAGAAGGCGCAACAGCGCCTCTTCTACCTCAGGAAGCTGAATACATTTGGCCTGTCACCAAAATACCCTGACAAACCTTTACAGATGCACAATTGAGAGCATCCTGTCGGGCTGTTTCACCGGATATGGCAACTGCACCACCCTCATCCTCAAGGCTCTTCAGAGGGTGATGCGGTCTGCACAGCGCATCACCGGGGGCAAAATACTTCATTACACCTACAGCACCCAGTGTCACAGGAAGGCCAAAAAGATAATCTAGGACAACAACCACCCGAGCCACTTCCTCTTCACACCGCTATCATCCAGAAGGCGGGGTCAGTACAGGTGCAGCAAAGCTGTGACCGAAAGATTGAAAAACAGGTTCCATCTCAAGGCCATCAGACTGTTAAATAGCCATCACTAACTCAAAGAGGCTGCTGCCTACACTGAGACCCAATCACTGGACACTTTAATAAATGCCACTTTAAAGAATGCCACGTTAATAAGGTTTACACATCTTACATTACTCATATCACATGTACAGTTTATAATGTATTTTATACCATCTACTGCACCTTGCCTATGCCGCTCGGCCATCGCTCATCCATATACTTATATGTACTTATTCTCATTCACCCCTTTAGTTTTGTGTGTATTAGGTAGTTGTTAGATTACTATGTAATAGATCGTTGTTGGGGAATTGTTAGATATTACTGCACTGTTGTAACTAGAATCACAAGCATTTCGCTACTCTTGCATTAACATCTGCTAACCATGTGTATGTGACCAATAAAATTTGATTTGATCAATGTTGCAGATGCGCCTTATAGACCCCATCATGCTGCCTGCCACCTTTCCACTTCCTCTCTATATGTATTTGCTCCATTTCAGGTCTCAGCAGTGAGCTTTACCCTTCAACAGCAGAAGACATTTTCTACACTCGGTTTTAAATGTGTATGGTTGTTGAAATCTATCAGAAACCAACAGGTCTTTATCAAGCTATGGGCTTAGGGCTGTTGCAGAGACCATATTACCACCACCTCAGCAGTCATGACCACAGTAAAATTCTACATGACAGTTAAGTCACGGTAATATTAGAGCTTATGCATCCACATAGGCCTATGAGCCCAAGCTCAAATAACATACCTGAATAAAAATGTATTATTGTGCTGTTGTACAAAACATAGCCTACCGCATATTACGCATGGTGAAACACATAAGACTGACGGTTGTGATACATGTTGAGGGTGGGCAGCCTGAGCAAAGAGGCTGTTACTCTGTGGAGGGAGTTTGAGGAACATTTATCACGTTCACACCGGATAATGGAACACTGACAACCAACAGACAAATTCCACCCAAAGTCCACATTACATTATTTTGTCTGTCAGATCGCCTACACAAGAGGAATAAATATATCTACAATATCAAAATGTCAGTTGCAGACAATATTTTTGTATGTTTTTTATTTTATGTCTTCAATTGGTTGTGAATGTTGGATCTGGGGGTGTTGGGAAACTTGAGTGATTTGAAGAAGCTTCTGAAACATTGATACAAACCTTTCAATGCCATACTAGCTTTTTTAAATTGTGTCTCACTTGTAGGCCTATGGTACGTCAACCTAAAAACGTACATTTTGATTAAAATCTCAGAGGGTTTCAAGGGAATACGATTTCATTAAATAAGCAGCTGAACCCCACATCATGATCCATGGATTACATGCTGGGCTGGCCAGCAGCCTAGGACCAACAGCTATGGTGGGGATGCCCAGTGGGTACACACAACTCTCCCTGATTAACCCTGGCATCCTGCCAGCTTAGATCACCAAGGTCCCGCTTGCAAGGGGGCCAAGGTGAACAACTCAAATGTACTCTACTATAGTATTGCATGGCTGCTCAAGTCCTGCATACGTGGGCTGCCTTGGCGATTTGAGTTGACAACAAAATGGTAGCAAGGGTGCTAAAGATAGTGTCATCAACCTGTAGCCTTCCACTGTAACTGTGAAGAAGTTCTGCCAAACATATTGTGCCGTGATAAAATAAATGTTAGCTCAGTCCCCTGATATAGTAGAGGTCCTTGTGCAGTTACAAAACAGGCCAATTGTACAGTAAGTCAGCTTGCACTATGACCAACACGTTAAAACACACACACACACATACTGAAAATGTTTTCAGAATAAAAACATTTCAAATGAACAAGAAATGTATTGGTTCATGTTATTTTAATATACCATGCAAACTAAAGGGGGGGAAGTATCTGCTTTTCAATGGTTAACTCTTTTCCAGACTAGGTATTACGACTCCTCCACTAAAGAACATAACAATGTTATTTGAAAAAGAACAGCTAGACACAGATACCCAACATTTTTGTGGAATTATTGTGAGGTGTTTTCCATTATATTCTACACTGGATGCAAATGCGAAATTTAACCGATACAGAGAAATATAGAAAAGAAACCCAGGTGACAAAGCCCACCTGTCTGATGTGATTTACAGTCTCTCTCTCTCTCTCTCTCGACATACACTCACGCATCACATGCACACACTCTCTCTCTCTCTCTCTCTCTCTCAGCAGGCCACATCCCTGTGCAAGATGAGATTTAATGCTCCATTCCACTTTCACATTCTTCCAACATACATGTGCACTGCAGTGTTAGACATATGGTCTACATGGAAAACCTTTACATTAAAAAAAACAACATGACCGTTGACAAACATCAGATTCTACAATGAACCATCTAAATCATTGGAGAGGAGGAGTGAGAGAATGACAACGCACCAAAGGGAGAGCAGGTGCCTTGGAAGCAGCAGGGAAACGTACTAAAGGGGAAAAACCGGAGAGAATAAAAATCACTGTACTGATGCAAGAGACTGTAACCCTTGCCCTGCCTCCAGAGAAGAAGGGACGAGCAGGTTTCCACTAACCATCAGTTTGTACCCTCCTTAACCTCTCCTCCTCTTGTGTTGATGTTTTTAAGGTTGAAGAGAGGGACTGCAACGCAACACACACCAGTTGGCAGGGACCTTCCACACATCCTGTGCTTTGTATTTGAGCTGCTCTCTGTCTAAACCAACCCACCAAGGGTAATCTAAAACAGCTGGACTGGAGATATTTCACTTAACTAAATCGCACCTTCATTCTCACTCAACATTGTTCTGGGATAATCTGCTACCCCCTCAAAAAAAAAAAAAAAATCACATTTGGCTATTGCCTTGTCTGAGCTCCTCTTACCGACACACACACTTGCTCACATACTCATACGCAATAGTATTATTCCAACAGGTGTGATCATTATTGATAAAACCAAAAAAGACAAATGTTTACATATAGAGAGAAGGCTAATAGTCTTTATTAGGCTATATCAGAGGGTGGGATGACTGAAGCTTTTGGATATACAGTTATACAGTAGCTTCGTGCGCGAAATGAACAATTCTTGGAATAATTATTATTTTAGCGATGACATTTCTAGGTTACCTCTCAAAGCTTCAGAGTTAAAAAACAGTTGGTATTCACAAACACACATACACACACATTGACAAACACACTTGTACTGTACACACACACAAATGTACAGTTGGATCCCTGCACCACACACACACACACACACACACGCTCTGGCACATCAAATTAAATCAAAGTTAACAGTGCATGGTGATGTCTTAGAATGGGATGAAATGCACAGGGATGAAATGCACAGACAAATCCTGGGATATTGCCTGTGTCTAATGCACTTAACATGACTAACAACATCACACTGGGAGTGTTGGCTAAGGTACAGAGAGGGAGAGAGCGAGAGGATATAGGGAGAAGGACAGAGAGAAAGAGGGAGGGAGAGAGAGAAAGGCAGAGACGAGCAGAGGGGATATAGGAAGAGGGGGGAAAGAAGGTATGGCGGGAGAGATGGAGGGGTGGGAATAGAGGGAGAGATGGAGGGGTGGGAATAGAGGGAGAGAGAGGGGGTAGGGATATAGACATATGCTGAGAAGTAGAGTAGAGGGAATGGTGCAGCAGCAGAGTAAGAAGTCTGCGACATCCGTGTCATCCAAAATATTTTGCCAACACTCAAGAAGAGGATGGCTCTCACTCCCACGTGAATGCACACACAGTCTCATTTGCATGCCAATCCACATTCCAAGAGACATTGTGTCTATGCTAATGTGATCATAAAAACATACATTAATGTGCAAATGTAATGACACAACCATCAATAAAAAAAACACTTTTTATCATGTTCTACAACAGAGAAAATCAACAATATTTGGATACCAAAGATGACCCAGAAGTGCTGGATTGACAAGTAGAGTATATCAAGCAGAGAACTCACCTCTGCAGGGTAAAGTACCTCTTCAATAAATCACATGGTTTTCAGTGGTCGTTAGACCCAAAGCCTTAAAGAAACTCAGGTCCCTGTTCAATCAAACATGCCAAATAGGTTTTTGGTTAAAGTAAAAAATATATTGTGTCTTGAATATAGTTTGAATTACTATACCTCTACATTCCTTTATGTTTCCACAAAGTTAGTTAGCATTGTTGCTTTTTGTACCGAATCCAAATGTACAGTGCATTCGGAAAGTATTCAGACCAGTTCCCATTTTCCACATTTTGTTAGGTTACAGCAGTGGTTCTTAAACTTGTTGGAGGTACTGAACCCCACCAGTTTCATATGCGCATTCACCGAACCCTTCTTAATTGGAAAAATAAAATATGATTTTTTTCAAATTCAAAACATAGGTATATATTTTACTGGTGCACAAAATTAACCGTGCATCAACATCACTGTGTTCAAAGAACAAAATCATCAAAACATGATTTTCACACAAAAACAAAAACATAATAATGAATATTTACTGCAAATCAGTGTGACTTCTGCTGTTGCCTTTCAGAGACCAGTTCAGAAATCCGCGGCTTCACCTTGGCAAGTGCCAATCTCATGTCATTTTCGCAACAAAGTCTGTTCCTTTTCTTCGTTTTTATGTCCAGCATCCTCGAAAAGGATTGCTTGCAAAGATATGTTGTAACAAACGGTATGAAAATCTCCAGAGTTTTCTTAGCAATAACAGGGTACGTTACCATTTGTTGACACCAAAACGTTGAAAGCATTGTTGTTCTGAAGAGTTGCTGTTGAACCTGGCTCTGCTGAATTTCAATGATTTCATCAAGGTATTCATCATTGACATCTGTTGTCTCAACACTAAACGTGAACAGCTGTCTCACCCATGCTGGATATGACTCTCTTGTAGGGAAGTATCCGTCGAGAGACTTTGCAAGCTCATCTAAGTGCATGGCAATTGCTTGTTTCAGTTCCGCGGGTACAGAAATGTCTCCGATTCCAGATACATCTTCGATCTTACTTACACAGTCGTCCAGCAGGGGAAGTTATCGTTCTCTGTTCGTCGTTTCCATAACGGTAGCTTTTTTTGAAAAGCCTTCAGGTTTTCCTCCGCTTCGATGATGTTGACTCCACCACCCTGCATCTTTTGATTGAGATGATTGAGAGCTGCGAAGATATCCGCCATGTACGCTAAAATGAGAGTGAACTCACGGCAAAAACACGATTCAGCACCTGTCCCCGGGATAACCACCGAACGTTTGAATGGTACAGAAGTACCTCGAATTCAGAGCCCATTTCTTTACACAGCTCACTGAAGATGCGGTGCCTCAGAGCACTAGTTTGCACATAGTTCACGCATTCCACTACAATTTGTAATACTTCTGCCAGTTTTGGAGGCAAGGTTTTTGTTGCCAACACATGCCGGTGCAGAATACAATGCGTAACAATGATGTGTGGTGCATCGGCTTTCACTAGCGCACCAAAACCAGACTTTCTTCCCAGCATGACTGGAGCTCTGTCCGAACAAACTGCAGAAACCATATCCCACGGATGATTGTTGTCTTTGAAGAAGTCAACCACAAGTTTCTTCACATCGGCTGCCTAACAAATCGTCCTTTATCACATCGTCTTTCACATAGCGCACGAATACAGCAAGCTGGCTTAGATTGGAAACGTCTGTGGTCTCGTCGAGTTGAAGGCTGAATTTTGCCGGGCTTGAAATCAGATCTGCAACTACTTGAGCCAAGATGTCCTCTATTCTATCGCTGATGGTGTCATTTGAAAGAGGAATTTGGGATAACTTAACTTCACTCTCTTTTCCCAGCATGATATTCGCCATCTTCAACACAGCTGGTTTTATGAGTGTTTCACCAATGGTGTGTGGTTTGCCCTGCTTTGCCATCAGGTAAGCAACTTCGTAAGATGCTGTGAGGATCGGTTTGTTGATGGGTACAAAGCCGAGAACAGGCAGAGTAGCCTTTTCATCGAATCTGGCTCTCTTCACCTTGAATTCAGCGAGCGTTGTGTTCTTATATTTTCCATCTCCATGCAGCTTAAGGAAGTGTTCTCTTAGTTTTGCCGGTGCTAGACTAGAATTGCTCAACTTGGCATTGCAAATCATGCAGTTAGGACGCTGACTCCCATCACGTTCCATTATACATGTGAATCCATATTGTACATATTAGTCTGACCACTTTCTTTTTTTGCGACAGTCACAAGTCGACTACTGAGCGCACCAAATTCCCTGCAGCACAGATAGGCCAAGCGATGTAGCGTGATCACCTGCAGCCAATGATGGCCAAGCGGGGCATGTCATCACAAATCATATGAGTCGGATGTGTGTCTTGATCTCCGCCGAACCCCTGAGACTGACTCACCGAACCCCTGGGGCTCGATCGAACCCAGGTTAAGAACCACTGGGTTACAGCCTTATCCTAAAATGGATTACATACATTTTTTCCTCAACAATCTATACATAATTCCCCATAATGACAAGGCGAAAAACAGGTTTTTAGAATTGTATGGAAATGTATTCAAAATAAAAACAGAAATATCTTACTTTCATAGGTATTCAGACCCTTTGCAATGAGACTATACATTGAGCTCAGCGGCATCGTGTTTCTACTATTTGATTGGAGTCCACCTGTGGTAAATTCTATTGATTGGACATGATTTGGAAAGGCACACGCCTGTCTATATATTTTTATTTTATTTTATTTTACCTTTATTTAACTAGGCAAGTCAGTTAAGATCAATGATGGCCTAGGAACAGTGGGTTAACTGACTTGTTCAGGGGCAGAACGACAGATTTGTACCGTGTCAGCTCGGGGATTTGATCTTGCAACCTTTCGGTTACTAGTCCAACGCACTAACCACTATATAAGGTCCAACAGTTGACAGTGCATGTCAGAGCCAAAACCAAGCCATGAGGTCAAAGGAATTGTCCATAGAGCTCCGAGACAGGATTGTTATTCGAGGCACTGATCTGGGGAAGGGTACCAAAAAATGTCTGCAGCATTTAAGTTCCACAAGAATACAGTGGCCTCCATCATTCTTAAATGGCAGAAGTTTGGAACCACAAAGACTCTTCATAGAGCTGGCCACCCAGCCAAACTGAGCAATCGGGGGAGAAGGGCCTCGGTCAGGGAGGTGACCAAGAACATGATATTCACTCTGACAGAGCTCAAGAGTTCCTCTGTGGAGATGGGAGATTCTTCCAGAAGGACAATAATTTCTGCAGCACCGAACCAATCAGGCCTTAATTCTAGAGTGGTCAGATGGAAGCCACTCCTCGGTAAAAGGCAGATGACAACCCACTTGTAGTTTGCCAAAAGGGACCTAAAGGACTCTCAGACCATGTTCAACAAGATTATCTGGTCTGATGAAACCAATATTGAACTATTTTGCCTGAATGCTAAACATCAGGTCTGCAGGAAACCTGGTACCATCCCTAAGGTGAAGCATGGTGGTGGCAGCATCATGCTGTGGGGATGTTTTTCAACGCCAGGGACTGAGAGACTAGTCAGGATCGAGGGAAAGATGAACGGAGCAAAGAACAGAGAGATCCTTGATGAAAACCAGCTCCGGAGTGCTCAGGACATAAGACTGGAGTGAAGGTTCACCTTCCAACAGGACAACAATCTTAAGCATACAGCAAAGACAACGCAGGAGCAGCTTCAGAACAAGTCTCTGAATGTCCTTGAGTGGCCCAGCCAGAGCCGGGACTTGAGCCCAACCAAACATCTCTGGAGAGATCTGAAAATAGCTGTGCAGCAATGCTCCCCATCCAACCTGACAGAGCTTGAGTAGATCTGCAGAGAAGAATGGGAGAAACTCCCTAAATACAGGTGTGTCAAGCTTGTAGCTCATACCCAAGAAAACTCAATGTTGTAATCGCTGCCAAAGGTGTCTCAACAAAGTACTTAGTAAAGGGTCTGAATACTTATCTAAACGTGATATTTCATTTATTTATTTTTTTCACATATGTAAACATTAAAAAAAGATATGTTTTTTCTTTGTCATTATGCAGTATTTATGTGGGGGAAAAAAGGATTTAATCCATTTTGGAATAAGGCTGTAATGTGAAAAAAATAAAGGGGTCTGAAAACTTCCCGAATGCACTGTATTTATGCTGCAGGAGAACAAAGGTGCAAAAAGTCCATGATTTGGAGTGCACCCCTCAAGAATTAAAAGCTCCCCCTGTCTCCTGGGGTATGTCGGAGGAAAGACCTTAAACCACCTCCACAGGGGGCAAACTATCTGCCCTCAAGGACACCTACAGCACCCGATGTCACAGGATGGCCAAAAAGATCATCAATGACATCAACCACTTGAGCCACGGCCTATTCACCCCGATATTATCCAGAAGGCGAGGTCAGTACAGATGCATCAAAGCTGGGACCGACAGACTGAAAAACAGCTTCTATCTCAAGGCCAACAGACTGTTGAATAGCCATCACTAGCTGGCTTCCACCCGGTTACCAAACCCTGCACCTTAGAGGCTGCTGCCCTTAATACATCGACTTGGAATAACTGGTCACTTTATTAATGGAACACTAGTCACTTTAATAATGTTTGAATAATGTTTACATGCTGCTTTACTCATCTCATATGTATATATTGTATTGCTCAATATTGCTCAATCTAATATTGCTCAATCTAATATTTATAGATTTCTTGATTCTGTTGTGAATTGTTTGACACTACTGCACTGTTGGAGCTAGGAACACAAGCATTTCGCTACACCCACAATGACATGTGCGAAAGACATGTGCGAAAGATGTGTGACCAATCAAATTTGATATGATTTGTGGAAAACTCCTTCACCAAATCTGTGATAAAATGTGGATAATATCATGACCGGAACAATACAAATAAAATAAAGCATGACACTAATAGACCTTAAAGGGCCAAAAACAAAAAGCATCTGGCTCTAGTTTGTTGTGAACAGATAAAAGATAAATCACATCCAAAGCTCTCTGCGTCATCCCTCTGTTCAATTCCTGGATCCATAATCCCCTCACAATGCCTGTCCAACTTTAATCTCACAAACAGTCTCAACGAATCTGTTTCATTCTAAATCTCTAACTCGCTGAAAACCTTAGGAAACCTATTGGCCTCTGATTTGGTCTTGGTATTGTGGTCTCGTAACATTCTCTTATCGAGAAACATGATTTAAGTGATATGTAACTACCCTTTGAGACACATGAATGGAAACAGTTAACACCTTACCACTTACTTAGTTTGCAGGGAAGTGCAAAGTGTTGTCATCATTGTGTTGCCCCGTTGTTAGAGAGTTCTGAAGGATTACCAGGTAACATGACAATAACGAATTTACTTATAGGCCTGAAGATCCCAAAGCATCAATAAGCATAATGCTGGTACAGAAACACTTGGAAAGGCTAGTCAAAATGTAGATATTTGTGGATCATTGCCAGCCAATGCTACTGTACTTGACCCGCTATTTCAAAACCTTACCAAGGACAATAGCACCCAGATGAGCCCTTGACACATATACAAAGTATTTTAGCAGTTGAGTCATCATATCTTCTTAATCTAAGCCACGGGTCTCATGAATTCCAAATCTGTAAACGAATGGGCTACTGAGTTCTTTGCTGCAAAGTTTAAGCACACTTTCTTTAACACAGACTGAAACTACAAACAAATATCTGTTTTACTGGATTAGAGGGCTCTATCACTACAATATGCCTATGTCCAGCTACCAGGAGCCTTATTGGACTGAATAATTACCATTATCAGAATGCTAAGGAGATGACCAGCCGAGCCATTACGTATATTACGAGTGGTTAGAGTAAGTTGTAGAGTGAGGTTAGTTCAGATTTTTTTTTTACCTTTATTTAACAAGGCAAGTCAATTTAAGAACAAATTATTATTTTCAATGACGGCCTAGGAACAGTGGGTTAACTGCCTTGTTCAGGGGCAGAACGACAGATTTGTACCTTGCCAGCTCGGGATTCGATCTTGCAACCTTTTGGTTACTAGTCTACACTGCTGCCCCAGGTTAAGCTGTCCTAGTTGTTTTAACCTCTAAGGGATCGGTGTCCTCCCCGTGGGACAGTTGAGCTAACGTGCACTAATGTGATTAGCATGACGTTGTAAGTAACAAGAACATTCCTCAGACATAGACATGTCTTGTATGGCCAGAAATCTTAAAATCGTGTTAATCTAACTACACATTTACAGTAGCTATTACATTGAAAAAATACCATGCTATTGTTTGAGGAGAGTGCACAAAAAAAACTTTTATCACGTCAACTGGCTTGATACATTCACCTCTGAAGGTAAATAATATACTTACATTCAGTAATCTTGCTCTGATTTGTCATCCTGAGGGTCCCAGAGATAATATGCAGCATTGTTTTGTTTGATAAAACCTATTTTTATATGAAATGTAGGAACTGGGTTCTACAGTTTACACCCCTGCTGTGTCTGCCCCCCCATCTAGATGTGTGAAGGTTAGGGCACATTTGGGCCGACTTGATGCAACATTTTGAACGGTAATACAATGGTTCATTGGTTCAGTCTAAAACTTTGTACACACACTGCTGCTGTCTAGTGGCCAAAATCTGGACTCCAAAGTAATATAATGGACTTTCTCTTGAATTTCAAAGTTGATGGAACATCATTGTATTATTTTACCAGATCTAACGTGTTAATATATTCTCCTACATTAATTTCACATTACCACAAACTAAAAAGTGTTTCCTTTCAAATGGTATCAATGTCCCTGCTTTAGGTTCTGAGCTACAGGCAGTTAGATTTGGGTATGTAATTTTAGGCGAAAATTGAGAAAAATGTCAGATCCTTAAGAGGTTTTAAAGGGTGTGAAGTGCAGGCTGGTTTGTTGAGGGTGGCAGAGAGTGTAAAATCACGACACGTAATCCATGAGTGGCCGTGTTGCTTTTTTAATACTTACCCTTACCTTAAAGTGTAACTACATTTTTTTTAAATTAAAGAAATTGTTTTTAAGGTATCCTGATGTTGTTTAATAACTTCTTATGGCTGGGGGCAGTATTGAGTAGCTTGGATCAATATGTTGCCCAGAGTTAACTGCCTGCTACTCAGTCCCAGTTGCTAATATATGCATAGTATTAGTATATTTGGATAGAAAACACTCTGACGTTTCTAAAACTGTTTGAATGATGTCTGTGAGTATAACAGATCTCATATGGCAGGCAAAAACCGGAGAAAAAATCCAACCAGGAAGTGGGAAATCTGAGGTTGGTCGTTTTTCAACTCATTCCTTATTGAAGATACAGTGGGATATTGGTCATGTTGCACTTCCTAAGGTTTCCACTAGATGTCAACAGTCTTTAGAAACTTGTTTGAGGCTTCTACTGTAAAGGAGGGGCTCATAAGGGCTCTTTGAGTCAGTGGTCTTGCAGAGTGCTCAAGCTCGTGACGCTCGTGACGCTCGTTCATGTGAGAGTTAGCTAGCGTTCCATTTCTTTTCTACAGAAAAAAGGAATTCTCCGGTTGGAACATTATTGAAGATTTATGTTAAAAACATCCTAAAGATTGATTCTATACATCGTTTGACATGTTTCTACGGACTGTAACTGAACTTTTTGACATTATGTTTGCTCCAAGTGAACGCGTTTCGTGAGTTTGGATTTGTTTACAAAATGCGCTAACAAAAGTAGCTATTTGGACATAAATGATGGACAAATAGTGAACCTGGGATTCCTGGGAGTACATTCTGATGAAGATCATCAAAGGTAAGTGAATATTTCTAATGTTATTTCTGACTTCTGTTGACTGCACAATATGGCGGATATCTTTTTGGCTTGTTTGGTCTCTGAGCGCCGTTGGCTCTGACCTAACATAAGCGTTTGTGGTGATTTCGCCGTAAAGCCTATTTGAAATCGGACACTGTGGTGGGATTAACAAGAAGTGTATCTTTAAAATGGTGTCAAATACTTGTATGTTTGAGGAATTTTAATTATGGGATTTCTGTTGTTTTGAATTTGGCACCCTGCACTTTCACTGGCTGTTGTCATAACGATCCCGTTAGCGGAATCTCAGCCCTAAGAACTTTAAGCATTGTTGTGGCCTTAGAACATCCAATGTAGTCGTTTTTCAATAATAAAAACAGTGTGATTTTGAGAGCGGATATCTGAAAAATCTGGGAACATTCCAAAACCTGGAAAAACACAATAAGGAAATGGAATTTGGCAGAAAAATGGAATTACGCAAAAATGTATTATGCAAAGATTAATTCCTGTTTCGCCCGTGTCTATGTTGCATTTCCGTAGGCTTGGGTTGTCGTCCAATCAGCACCTAGGATTGTCACCGTTAGCGTGGCTGATGATCTCATAGTTTGACCTCTTGCCTGTGATTGAAGACAATGCCATTTACAGCGATAGTGAAGGTCAGTGAGGTAGATTGCAAGTCTGTGTTATTAAAAGTGACCTAAACATAAGCTATAAACTTTCAACGGGGAATGGTGTACATATGTAATGGGCTTTCAGATAGATTGCTATCATCTGCATTAATTTAAGCCTCATTAATAATATGCAATTGCTTGTTAAACGGAAACCAAATCTATTGTTTCTTTCATTGTGAGGGCAGCTTTTTCATATTTCTGTTGAGGCAATCAGTTTCAATTGACTTCAAAATGTCAAATTCAATGCTAACCAAGGACAATTCAAGAATTTAAATGATATAAAATATATAAAATATACAGTATAATGCTCTGTCTGTTGTTCTTAAGAAATACCACAGACCATCTTGTACAAATATCAGTCATTTATTTTTATACTGATTTGAGGTTTTGAATATCCTAATGCAATTATGGTCAAGTGAGTACAATTTACCTCTAAGTCTGCTCTAAAAGACTTCTCCGGGGTTGTCAGACTAGTGCACTAGCCACATCGCTACAGGTCACATACAGTATTACCCAGGTATGGTTGGTAATTTTCTGGGACATCTAAGGGAATTACACATAATGCGTGTTGCTTGATGAAGCTTCATAATCATGTTATGACAAATCAACCACATAGCTTTTCAGAATTAAAGTTACACGAAGCTAACATCTCCTGCCCTCCAATCTTTATTCAAGCACCCCATGAACCGAAGACAATGCGCTAGATTAAATCAACAGCCATCGCCAATATCACACAATCTCATGACTCAGAACTAATTTTGAATCCACAGGACTGATGGGTAAATTGACGGGTTCTTGACTTGTGTAATGATTTCTTCGCAGATTGACAGATACCACTGACATTCGATAAAATATATTTACCCTTCCGCTCTTTCTCTCGCACACACACAAACACACAACAGACACCTACACTACATTACCAAAAGCATGTGGACACATTCGTCGAACATCTACTTCGAAAATCATGGGCATTAATATGGAGTTGGTCGGCCCATTGCTGCTATAACAGACTCCACTCTTCTGGGAAGGCTTTCCACTAGAATTTGGAACATTGATGCAGGTACTTGCAACCATTCATCCACAACAGCATTAGTGAGGTTGGGCATGGATGTTGGACAATAAGGCCAATTCCTCCTAAAGGTGTTCGATGGGGTTGAGGTTAGGGCTCCATGCAGTCCAGTCAATTTCTTCCACAACGATCTTGAAAAATAATTTCTGGATGGACCTTTCTTAGTGCACAGGGGCATTGTCATGCTGAAGGAAAGGGCCTTACCCAAACTGTTGCCACAAAGTTGGAAGCACAGAATCATCTAGAATGTCATTGTATGCTGTAGTGTTAAGATTTCCCTTCACTTGAACTAAGGGGCCTAGTGGTGTTTGATGCCATTCCACTCACTAATTTACAGTGGGCTTAATGCTGTGTGATGCTTCAACTCACTTTCCTCATTATATTCTTCAGCAGTGGCAGTTCTAGCTTGTATGGCTTCCGGGGCGAACCCCCCCTTCAGCCCCCCCCAAAACACCATTCTGCACTGTCAGGGATCTGTCACGGAACTTTCATTACTCACACCTGTCCCCTATTCCCACTGATTGTATTTGTATATATGTACCCTTTGGTTTCCATTGGGCGGTCAATTATTGTTACAATGTCTGTTGGTGCGTGTGAGTACCTGTGCTGTGAGTTTTGGCTTTCGTGCTATTGAGGATTGCGCAGATGATTACGGTTCTCGTACCGTGTGTTATTTATTTAAGGTACTCCTCTCTCTATTGTTTTGGGTTTCTACCCTGTGGTTTATTACGTGTTTGTTAGGTCTTTGTCCCCGTGCCTTTACACAGCACGCCGCAATTTGGGCTTAATAAAAATAACTATTTTGCATTCCTGCACCTGTCTCCCATATCATTTATGCCAACGTGAAATGCACTAACTGTATTTTTATTCAGATATTTGGAACAACACAAATAAATATTCATAACAAAATATATACAAAAATAAGACTCATAAATATCAAAAAGTAGTATCAAAGACAAATAGAAACAAATTTGTTGATTTGGCACTCGAGCATCAATACATTACCCACCCCCCAACATTGTCAACCAAGAGTCAAAAGTAAACCAATTCACCTTGGTGGTGTGCAGACTGGTTTTATATTATTTTCAATGATTTCACACAAACCAGAAAAAAATGCAACAATATGTGAAACTTTATATTCACAGTTTAAGAATGAGTTGTGGTTTATTTGGTCGTAGTGTGACTGATTTTACTAATTGCATTGGTACTGTACAAAGTTAGTGGTGTGCTATTTGATAGATTCCCCCTACCCCGGGCTTCCAGTGGGGAGACCTGTGGTCAACCTACACCGCCCCCTCCCCATCTCGTACTTCTGAGTGGGAGACCTTCCCAGGCAGTAGCCTGCCTAGTTCACAAACTAGAATCAGGGCGCCCACTCCGACAAGGTTAATTGACCTACAGTCCCACACAGTGACGTGCAAATGAGCGATAGAAAACCGATCGCGCAAATATCACCATTATGAATGTGTGCAGTGACCCGTGCAGCCGCCGGCATGATGCCGCCCTGGGCGGCAGCACATGTCGCCTATACCTAAATCCGTTACTGCTCTTCAGTAACAGTTGAACATATCAAAGGAGGGTAATTGGCAGGTCAATCAAGTAAAAATTACTCAGTGTAAAACATTATGCAATATGAAATATTCTATGGTCACCATAATAGCACAGGATAACGGTTGATTTCTCAATCATAATCTCTCAATGTTGATTAGTCATTTGCATTCTACAAACTGCAGTCAATTAACATTAGCCTAATCAGAGACGGAAGAGGAAGAGAGACTGGCTGTTATTTTCTTCTGTATTTGTTTATGGTTCAATGAAAGTCAATGAACTAAGTAGACCAGACCATATCAATCACATGTATTTATAAAGGCCTTCTTACATCAGCCGATGTCACAAAGTGCTATACAGAAACCGAGCCTAAACCCCAAACAGCAAGCAATGTAGATGTGGAAGAAAGGGGGAAACTCCCTAGAAAGGCAGGAACCTAGGAAGAAACCTAGAGAGGCACCAGGCTCTGAGGGCTGTCCAGTCCTCTTGTGGTTGTGCCGGGTGGAGATTATAACAGTACATGGCCAAGATGTTCAAACGTTCATAGATGACCAGCAGGGTCAAATAATAATAATAATCACAGTTGTTGTAGAGGCTGCAACAGGTCAGCACCTCAGGAGTAAATGTCAGTCGAAAAGTAGCACGTCCGGCCGGCATAGCCACAGGCAGAACAGTTGAAATTGGAGCAGCAGCACGACCCAGCCACTATTGCATTGGTGTCTATGGGAGACACACCCAGTTTGGTAGACCGGAATTGGCCTTTTTTTAATGGTAAATGGCTTGAGTGAACTATCTTCATATATCCACAATCTTTGGCCTAATCCCCTCTCAGCAGAGTTTAACATGCAACAGTCCTATTGGTAGCCTGTTCAATGGAATCCCAGGCGGAATTGCCTCGAGATGTTTTATGATGTCATGGGTAATATGGGTTCTGCATTGCAACTAATGTAATAATGGGAAGAAGAAGCAAAGGTTTGTCATTCTCTGACATTGATGAGCAAGATTACATCTCCTTCCATCCTTCTTTGTTTAATTAATAGCTTCCACATTTGATCTGCTCGAGACATTTGTCATTTTCTGGCTTCTGTCGCCTTAATTATATGTGGGAACGCAACGCATAAAATGATGCTACAGAGTTTAGTCTTAAACAAAAGGATTAGGCCTTGGGAACGACATATGTGCACTATGAACATATCGTTAGTGTACTTCTATTTAATTAAACACGAGTTTAATAGTTTCCGCTTAAATTATATAGAGCAAATATATTCGCCAATCTTTAAACTTTCGAGAGAATCCACATGTTAAATAATTTTACTCCACTGGATTAAATTCGAATGTGGCTCTAGCATATCCTGCTGTATCCATCAATTGCGCTCGTATAGGCTACGGAGTCGTCTTGTAGTTGCACTTGATATAAGGCGACTAAAAAGAACATCTGAAGTCCTGTCATTAGTTAGACATTTAGAAAAAGAACAGCTGAAGTCCTGTTATTAGTTAGAAATGTAGGTCCCAGCCACCCCAGTAGACTAACATGGAGAGTAATGTCATATAGACAGAGTTTGAGCGCCTTAGCCTATAGTTGACACAGTATTTCAATTGGGAAGGCTAGTGTGCTTACTCGTTAAAATCGATATTATCATCTCCATAAAATGCCACACACTACTGGCAAATCCCAAAATAACTCAGTTAACACTCACTGTATATGTCTACTGTGTTTACCATTTGCATAACATGACAATCAGCGCGTATTTAAAGTATTTTGTCACCTTCCGTATTAAAATATTACATATTGATAGGAAATGTTTATTATCGCCTCAGATAATCTGCTTTAGCTGATGTCATTTGATTTACAGCAAACCATCCAGTCTTAAACCTTTGCCTACTTCCTCTCGACTATCCTCATCCATAACCAGTAATTGCTCTCCTCTACTCACCTTTCACAAAATGTGGGACAGAAGCGCTCAAGCAGAGGACGATGGATACGAGTAACGGTCTCATCCTCTTTCAAACAGCAGGTTTCACTTCCAATGTGGGGAAATCAAGAAGATTAATAACTTTTCACGAGCAGTATGGCTAGTCTCTGAGTGGTATTAGCCTAGTGGTTTTATACCTCCTCGATTGGTGGTGGTAAGTCCTCTTATTTTCCGGAGAGTCGCAGACGCACTACCTGTGTGTTGAAACAAGTGAGTGTCAGGGCTTCGCTGCCTGCCTTCTCGTCTTACCGCAGTGGTGCGCGATGCGCTGTGATAGACGAGAGATTGTGCGTGCGTGCTGGTCCCGGAGAGACGGTTTCACTGAGAGTGCGCGTGAGTGTCAGGCAGTGTGTGTCCGAATGTGTGTGTACAAACCCTGGCGGTTGAGGAGCGCGCAGTCGGCTACACGGTCTTTCACAGTTATCCAACTGGGGCGCTGTCTCACTGATAAAGACAAACCCCTGCTCCTCCCCACACGTGCTGATACTGCCAATACAAAACACTGTCAAATTCAAAAGGGTGCAGACCTACATTTTATCAGCCACTCTTCTCCCCGTTCTCTATTCTTCCACCGGACCTCTGGGAAAGTGGGCTATGCTCACTCATGAAAACCAGGTCCCTGAGTTTAGCTGCTCTTAGCTCCAATTTGTAAACAAAAAAAAATGCTGGGTTGAAAACAACCCAATTTGGGTTATTTGATGACCCCGAACTGGATAAACATTGGACAGATCACATGCTGGGTTATTTTGACCCAGCCAGTTGGGTGCACGAATAACCCAATATTGGATAACCCAAACATGGGTTAATTTAACCATTAGTTGTTGTCCTCTGCTCCCGGTCTAAGGCACTGCATCTCAGTGCTAGAGGCGTCATTACAGACCCTGGTTTGATTCCAGGCTGCATCACAACCGGCCGTGATTTGGAGTCCCACAGGGTGGCACAAAATTGACACAGCGTCTTCCGGGTTAGGGTTTGGTCGTGGTAGGCGTCATTGTAAATAAGAATTTGTTCTTAACTGACTTGACATTATTATTTACAAAAGCACTAAATATGTTTTTTTTTACATATCCCAACATTAGGACAAGCATACAGCTCTACAAAGGCAAAACGCAGTAAGTAAGTCGTTTTTTGGAACTAAAATATAGACAGATAGCAATTTCTGATACCATGATATATTCTGATGATCTGGCGAGTTCTTGTCAGGAAACTAGATTAACCAGATAATATGTAGTGCATTTGGAAAGTGTTTTTGGGGACCTTCAATGGTGCAGAAATGTTTTGGAACCCTTCCCCAGATCTTTGCCTTGACACAATCCTGTCTCTGAGCTCTATGACAATTCCTTCGACCTCATGGCTTAGTTTTTGCTCTGACATGTGTAACAGTTTAGCTTCCGTCCCTCTCCTCGCCCCAAACCAGGGACCCTCTGCACACATCAACAACTGACACCCACAAATCATCGTTACCCATCTCTTCACAAAAGCCACGGCCCTTGCAGAACAAAGGGGACAACTACTTCAAGGTCTCAGAGCGAGTGACATCACCGATTGAAACGCTATTAGCGTGCACACCGCAAACTAGCTAGCCATTTCACATTGGTTACACTCAAACCCTTTTGACCTCCTCCTTTTCTGCAGCAACCAGTGATCCAGGTCAACAGCATCAATGTAACAGTATAGCTTCTGTCCCTCTCCTCGTCCCTACCTGAGCTCGAACCGGGGACCCTCTGCACACATAGACAACAGCCACCCTCGAAGCATCGTTACCCATCGCTCCACAAAAGCTGCGGCCCTTGCAGAGCAAGGGGAACAACAACTTCAAGGTATCAGAGCGAGTGACGTCACCAGTTGAAACATTATTAGCGTGCACCCCGCAAACTAGCTAGCCATTTCACATCAGTTACACATGCACTGTCAACTGTGGATCCTTGTATTTACAGGTGTGTGCCTTTCCAAATCATGTCCAATCAATTGAATTTACCACAAGTTGTAGAAACATCTCAATGATGATCAATGGAAACAGGATGCACCAGAGCTCAATTTCGAGTCTCAAAGCAAAGGGTCTGAGTGCTTATGTAAACAAGGTATTTCTGTTTGTTATTTTTAATAAATGTGAAAAAATGGCTAAAAACCTTTTTTCACGTTGTCATTATGGGGTATTTTGTGTAGATTGATGAGGAAAAAATGTATTTAATCAATTTTAGAATAAGGCTGCAAGGTAACAAAATTGAACATTCCCCGATATACAAACTGTTAGTGAGGTACACTGCATTGTTATTGATTGAATGAATACATCCCTTTATGCTCCTGGACACATCATCAGTGATGTAACCTGGCGTCATAGGGTGTTTTGGGTCTTTCAACATCAGACACCCTCACCCAGGCGATCCAGTCAAGGTTGATCAGACCCCAACTTGTGTCCTGGTGGCGTTACGCTGCTCCCCATGGATCTCCTCTCTTGATCCAGAACCATCTTGAGTTTTTTTCAGCTGCCTCAAGGGTGTTTCTGATGGCTCTCCTCCTCTTCGCTCCATTGATGCTAATCCCTCTATAGGCTCTATAGAGGGATTATCAAGCAAAACTGCTGCAGCCCACCTGGATAGGCATTCACCTTACCAACCCTGCTTCCGGGCAATCAATGACCTGTCCCTCATACTTGGCTCTCTCCCTCTCGTAAACCTCCTCCAGATGATCTTCCCAAAGACGGTCAGCTCCACAAAAATGATGGTCTTTGTGGACTCTGAGACCACAGTCTTAGAAACAAAGGTGCTATCTGGAACCTTAAAGGGTTTTCTTATGGGGATAGCCAAATTGGAATCCTTTTTTTCTGTCTTGACCAGGTGCTGCGGGAACTTTAGCTGCTCCTCCAGGCCTGCTGTCAGCTTGCCAGTCCTGAGCAGTAGTAGGGATCCCTGATGGTGGTTTGTACTTTGAGAATGACTGCTCTCCTGCTCGACCCTAAGTGATCTTTTGACTGGTGGGCCATTCTTCACTTGCTGTTGCCGATTCCTGTGCAGTATGCTTCTAATAAAGTATTTGACTCAAATATTTGTTATAGTATTTGAAATGCAGGTCTGACACGTTCTAGCTTAATATATAGTTTGAATTGTACGTATTGTATTATTATTATCCCCTTAACTCTCCTCCTTTTCTTCAAACACTGTCTTCACTGTAAGGACTCCATTTGCTGCACCAGTAAACTGATATGTTGACCCATCTCCCTGCCCGCTGTGGACTATGCCATTGACCTTGTATCCACTAGACCCAGATATAGACTGAACCCAGATCACTTATTCTCCCTCACCTCACTATCCATCCTCATTTGGGCTACTGGGACCACGTTAGGATTAGCAACCAGCTAGAAAAAGTAATGACCTTCCCACATTTGTCTCTTACATTGCTGTTTCTGATACCAGAAAAAGCTATGCTTGCTCTGCATATAATGTGTGAGTTTTTACTGTAGTACAATAAGAATAGACAATTGCACTGAAGTGAGCCATAGATTTAGCCTGCCTCTGTTCCCAAAATTACCTGGCTCAATTATCTTTTCAGCTCCAATTCAAAATGTAATAAGGTCAAGAGGGATGAATGAATTCAGACTGAAAACATTGTCTTTCTGCATCCATCTTTTGTTTGACCTGAAACTGGACCAATATATAGAGGTTATTCTACCTATGAATTACAGATGGAGGTGAATGTACCCTCCCCCCCCTCTCTCTCTCCCTCCCTCCCTCCCATTCTCTCTCTCAAGGGGGGAAGAGGTTTTTCATATGCTCTCACTGTCTGTTTTATCTCTTGTGTCTGCAGGTCCTTGTGCTCTCCTTCCAAATCAGGGCCCCTGAATTCTGTTCAAGGCCTCCCTCTCTCCCTCTGCCACATTCACAACCAAAACCAGTCTACCAAAGGCAAGAGGGACAGAGAACGAGATAGAGAGAGAGATAGCAGTGAGGGATGGGGAAAGATAGAGAATGAGAGAAATGAGAAGCGAGGGAAAGAGAGGGAGGGAAAGGAGAGAAATAAGGAGAGAAATAGGGGGAGAGACAGAGAGGACAATGGACATATTGTGAGTGTAAGGGAGGCATGTAGGACCAAATTAAATCGTCTTGGAGCAGAGACCCTGAATTAATTTGAAAGAGAATATTGCATTGTGTCTTATTTTTCTTACCCTCTCTGCATTGGGACACAGAGCAGTGTTATATTCCCTGGGCTGGCATCCTCATTCCTCTGTTCTTTTCTCCAGTTAGTCCCTGCCCATTGATAATGCTGGCTTCAGACTTCCCACTGGCATTTCAACCAAAAAATTCAATTTAATGATGTTAAACCCGCATGGAAAACTGATTGGATTTGAAAAAAGTCATCAATATAAATGTTGTCTTTTATTTCACAACTTTCAATGTAAATATAATGATTGTGAAATTTTGTTGTTGAGTTCACGTTAGCTTACAACTCAACCAAATGTAAATCAAAATTAAATGCTGAACTGACATTTGTGCACATTGGGTTGTTATGGTGACCACATTCGAAATACTCAAATGCGGGACAAGAGGATGATTTTGCGGGACATTCGCAGGACAGCGTAGCCTACCTGAATGGCAGCACCCTCCCCCCTCAATTACAACATCTGGCTATGCCCAAGTATAGGCCTATTGTCTCAAGAACATTTTCTATTTTTAGTACCCTCAAACACCAAGTTAGGCATATACCTAACACGTTTTACCACTGAAATGTCCAAACTAGTTCTAAATGCCAATCATTTGAACTCAATCAGTTTCATGGGAATATGCATGTAGATCTACTTGAATTAAATATTCTTGAACAAATTAGAGCAGATCGTGTTAACTATATAGCCTTCCTATATTTTGCAGCCTTATACTAAAATGTATTAAATTGTTTTTTCCCACTAATCAATTGTCACAGGCTGGCTCATAGCCTGTGACAAAAATGAGGGGACGCGAACAACAGGTATAGGCCAATCAAAAAGGTTCTTTATTGTAAACCAAAACTATTAACTTTAAACAAAGAAAAGGGAATGAGGTGTGAAAGTATCATAATGTAAGGTGTATGTAAAGTGCAGGGATGCATGAATCTGTGTGTGTGAATGACTGAGTGAAAACTATGCAAAACTACAAAGGAACAAACAAAACAGGATCATACCTGGAGGAGCAGAGAGAGAGAGAGAGAGACAAGAGTGATTAGTGAAGCCGTTTAAATGCCCTGAGCCCAGGTGACTCCAATCACTAACGACCCTCCTCTGCCTGCAGGAGGAACCGCCCCTGCACTGAAGAGGAGGGGCTGTGACACAATCTACACACAATAGCTCAATCAGTTTCATGGGAATATGCATGTAGATCTTCTTGAATTGAATATTCTTGAACAAATTAGAGCAAATCGTGTTAACTATATAGCCTTCCTATATTTTGCAGCCTTATACTAAAATGTATTAAATAATTTTTTCCCCCTAATCAATCTATACACAATACCTCATAATGACAAAGCAAAACCAGGTTATTCCATTTTTTTGCAAATGTATAAAAAAATATATATATGAAAAATCACAGTTAGATAAATATTCAGACCCTTCACTCAGTACTTTGTTGAAGCACCTTCGGCAGAACCTTTGACAGCGATTACAGCCTTGAGTCTTCTTGGGAATGACTCTACAAGATTGGCACAACTGTATTTGGGAAGTTTCTCCCATTCTTCTCAATAGATCCTCTCATACTCTGTCAGGTTGGATGGGGGGACGTCGCTGCACAGCTATTTTAAGGTCTCTCCAGAGATGTTAGATCAGGTTCAAGTCCAGGCTCTGGCTGGGCCACTCAAGGAGATTCAGAGACCTGTCCCGAAGTCACTCATGCGTTGTCTTGGCTGTGTGCTTAGGGTCGTTGTCCTGTTTGAAGGTGAACCTTTGCCCCAGTCTGACGTTCTGAGCGCTCTGATCAGGTTTTCATCAAGGATCTGTCTGTGCTTTGCTCCGTTCATCTTTCCCTCTATCCTGATTAGACTCCCAGTCCCTGCCACTGAAAACCAACCCACATGATGATGCTGCCACCATCATGCTTCACCATAGGGAAGCATGGTGGAAGTTTTCCTCCAGATGTGATGCTTGGCATTCAGGCCAAAGAGTTCAATCTTGGTTTCATCAGACCAGAGAATATTGTTTTTTATCGTCTGAGAGTCCTTTAGGTGCCTTTTGGCAAACTCCAAGCGGGCTGTCATGTGCCTTTTACTGAAGAGTGGCTTCATAAAGGCCTGATTTGGTGGAGTGCTGCAGAGATGGTTGTCCCATCTCCACAGAGGAACTCTGGAGCTCTGTCAGAGTGACCATCGGGTTCTTGGTCACCTCCCTGACCCAGGCCCTTGTCCACCTATTGCTCAGTTTGGCCTGGCAGCCAGTTCGAGGAAGAGTCTGTGGTTTCAGACTTCTTCTTCTTCAACCCTCAAACACCAAGTTAGGCATATACCTAACACGTTTTACCAGTGAAATGTCCAAACTAGGTCTACATGCCAATCATTTGATCTCAATCAGTTGCATTTAGATCTTCTTGAATTACAGTTTCTTGATCAAAATAGAGCAGATCGTGTTAACTATATAGCCTTCCTATATTTTGTTTCAATTAAAGCACATTCTGTCTAGTGTCGCAACCGTGGTTCAGTTTTGGCCACATGATAATTATTTTTGATGTCATAGATTCTCAAATGTGTAGCCTTCCTATATTTTGTTACAATTTAAGCACATTCTGCCTAGTGGCGCACGCTGTTGAGTTTGGGCAGCAATATAATTATGTTTGGGGGAACAGTAATGTTATACTAAACTATTACGTAGAATACTAACTAATCACTATGGAATCTACCAAGACATTGATTCATTTTTGATCTAACTTTACAAGCGAGCACAACTGTCCTCTCCAAGTTTAGCTGGAATTTAGCTCAAAAGGATTTGAGAAATATGATTGGTTGACAATAGGCTTATGACATTGGCCTACATCTGGTCCTGTGCTGCGCAACTACGATTGGAGAAGTATTTAACATACCCAGTAGGTTTAGGTTAAGACACCCTTTAATATACAGTACCAGTCAAAAGTTTGGACACACCTACACATTCAAGGGTTTTTCTTTATTTGACTATTTGTCACATTGTAGAATAATAGTGAAGACATCAAAACCATGAAATAACAGATATTGAATAACACCAAAAAAGTGTTTAAATAATCTAAATATATTTTATATTTGAGATAGCCACCATTTGCCTTAATGACACCTTTGCATTCTCTCAACCAGCTTCATGAGGTAGTAATCTGGAATGCATTTCAATTAGCAGGTGTTGCAAGTGAATTTGTGGAATTTCTGTCCTTAATGCGTTTCAGGCAGTCAGTTGTGTTGTGCAGTTGATAGCCCTATTTGGTAAAAGACCAAGTCCATATTATGGCAAGAGCAGCTCAAATAAGCAGAGAAACGACAGTCCAATATTACTTGAAGACATGAAGGACAAGAACATTGAAAGTTTCTTCAAGTGCAGAAACAAACACTGTCAAGCACTATGATTAAACTGGCTCTCATGAGGACCACCACAGGAAAGGAAGACACAGAGTTACCTCTGCTGCCTAGGATAAATTCATTACAGTTACCAGCGTCAGAAATTGCAGCCCAAATAAATGCTTCCCAGAGTTGAAGTAACAGACACATCTCAACATCAACTGTTCAGAGGAGTCTATGTGAATCAGGCCTTCATGGTTGTATTGCTTCAAAGAAACCACTACTAAAGGACACCAATAATAAGAAGAGACTTGCTTGGGCCAATAAACACGAGCAATGGACATTAGACCAGTGGAAATCTGTCCTTTGGTCTGATGATTCCAAATTTGAGATTTATGGTTCCAAATGCTGTGTCTTTGTGAGACGCAGAGTAGGTGAACGGATGATATCTACATGTGTGGTTCCCACCGTGAAGCATGGAGGAGTGATGATGTGGTGGTGCTTTGCTGGTGACACTGTCTGTGATTTATTTAGGATTCAAGGCACACAACCAGCATGACTACCACAACATTCTGCAGCGATACGCAATCCCATCTGGTTTGCGCTTAGTGGGACTATCATTTGTTTTTCAACAGGACAATAACCCAACACACCTCCATGCTGTATAAAGGCTATTTGACCAAGACGGATAATGATGGATTGCTCTATTAGATGATCTGGCCTCTCAATTGAGATGGTTTGGGATGAGTTGGACCGCATAGTGAAGGAAAAGCAGCCAACAAGTGCTCAACATGTGTGGAAACTCTTTCAAGGCTGTTAGAAAAAAATTCCAGGTGATGATGTTTGAGAAAATGCCATTTGTGCAAAGCTGTCAACGAGGTAAAGGGTGGCTACTTTGAAGAATCTCAGAAGACCTCAAATGGCAGCTTCATTAAAAGGTACCCGCAAAAAACCAGTCTCAACGTCAACAGTGAAGAGGCGACTCTGGGATGCTGGCCTTCTAGGCAGAGTTCCTCTGTCCAGTGTCGGTGTTCTTTTGCCCATCTTAATCTATTGTTTTTATGGGCCAGTCTGAGATATGGCTTTTTCTTTGCAACTCTGCCAAGAAGGCCAGTATCCCGTTGTCACCTCTTCAATGTTGATGTTGAGACAGGTGTTTTGCGGGTACTATTTAATGAAGCTGCTGGTTGAGGACTTGTGAGGGGTTTGTTTATCAAACAAGACACTCTAATGTACTCGTCCTCTTGCTCAGTTGGCTCAATATGTTTGGTGAATTTTGGCACATTTCTCCTGACAGAGCTGGTGAAACTGAGTGAGGTTTGTAGGCCTCCTTGCTCGCACACACTTTTAAAGTTCTGCCAACAACTTTTCTATTGGATTGAGGTCAGGGCTTTGTGATGGTCACTCCAATACCTTACTTTGGAAGTATGCTTGTGGTCATTGTCCATTTGGAAGACACATTTGCGACCAAGCTTTAACTTCCTGACTGATGTCTTGAGATGTTGCTTCAATATATCGTCATAATGCCAACAATTTTGCGAAGTGCACCAGTCCCTCCTGTAGGAAAGATCCCCCACAACATGATGCTACCACCCCTGTGCTTCACGGTTGGGATGGTGTTCTTCGGCTTGCAAGCCTCCCCCTTTTTCCTCCAAACATAACAATGGTCATTATGGCCAAACAGTTCTATTTTTGTTTCATCAGACCAGAGGACATTTCTCCAAAAAGTTAGATCTTTGCCCCCATGTGCAGTTGCAAACCGTAGTCTGGCTTTTTTATGGTGGTTTTGAAGCTGTGGCTTCTTCCTTGCTGGGGGCCTTTCAGGTTATGTCGATATAGGACTTGTTTTACTGTGGATATAGATACTTTTGTACTTGTTTCCTCCAGCATCTTCACAAGATCCTTTAATGTTGTTCTGGGATTGATTTGCACTTCTCGCACCAAAGTACGTTCATCTCTAGGATACAGAACGCGTCACCTTCCTGAGCGGTATGGCGGCTGAGTGGTCCCATGATGTTTATACTTGCGTACTATTGTTTGTACAGATGAGCGTGGTACCTTGTGGAGGTCTCCACTTATTTTTGAGGTCTTGACTGATTTAATTTGATTTTCCCATGATGTCAAGCAAAGAGGCACTGAGTTAGGCCTTGAAATACATCCACAGGTACATCTCCAATTGACTCAAATTATGTCAATTAGCCTAACAGAAGCTTTGAAAGCCATGACATCATTTTCTGTCATTTTCCAAGCTGTTTAAAGGCACAGTCAACTTAGTGTACGTAAACTTCTGACCCACTGGAATTGTGATACAGTGAATTATAAGTGAAATAATCTGCCTGTAAACAATTATTGTAAGAATTACTTGTCGTGTTATGCACACAGTAGATTTCCTAACCGACTTGCCAAAACTATAGTTTGTTAACAATACATTTGTGGAGTGTTTGAAAAACAAGTTTTAATGACTCCAACCTAAGTGTATGTAAACTTCCCGACTTCAACTTTATATATTTTCATAAGCCCTACATTTTTTTGTTCTAAATTAGCGGTGTTTGAATGTGTTGACAAAATGCAGGACAGGATTGTTTGGTTGTGGGACGTGGGAGAAATGGCCAAAATACGGATCTGTCCCGCACAATCTGGGACATTTGGTCACCCTATGGGTTGTTCTTATGCTCTATTTTTATTCTGCTGTCATTATTATGTTATTGCGGCAGCGCTAACACTGTAAATGTGCTAAAAGCTAAGCTAAAAGAAGCTCCATTTATAGTGATTTGCGAGACCATGTTAATGTTTTGTAGTTGTGGTGGAATATTAGCCATATTTGACAAATATAGAAAAGGAAGTATAGCGCTGAAACACATTGCAATAATGAATATGTTAAATAGATGATCCTGTAATGACTGCATCATATGGGCATTTATAGATCTGATCTGAAATGTGTAGACCTATAGTAAATTCACAACTTTTTAGGTGAGGAACGTTCTAAAGAACAATCCAAATGTGAGCTATGGGGCCTTGTGTTGCTATGAGGAACATTTTCCCGTAAGTCACCACCGTGTGACCATAATCACGGCGTTTTGCCACTGAACGCCCCTTCCCATCTGTTTCCACTGCACATGCAGCCAAGGGAAGTAGCTGGCGGCCTCTTGAAACACTTGGCCTGTATTGGGAGATCCAAAAACCTGCATTTTCAATTCAAACTGTGGATGGAAATGATATCTGGCTGAGTTTGCTGACTAAGCCCACTATGGTTAGCTGACGTTACGCTCTGAAGCTTTTTGTTAGTTCGTTCTGAATGCATAATAGATTGGTAGACAGTTTTTTTGCAAGAACAATGTGTCTATGGTGTGTTCCTGTGTTCTGCATAACACGTTCCATATTTGCTTTGAAAAAGTGTACTGTTTTGAAATTGGCTTGCAGGCGTCTGGGAGAGAAAATATGTTGTTGAATCTACACAAACTCTGCTTAATTGACTACGATACTGATTTTAAACCAGTCATATGCACATAAGTGATGAGACAACATTTAAATAATTATATTCACACATTTGGGCTTGCAGTACAAAACTGCATGTCATCCATAAAAGTTTGTGTTTCTTTGAGAGTATTCCCCTACAATCCCTGTCAATGCTCGAGAAAGTTATTCTACCTCAAGCAATACACAACAAATGTGATAAGTGACTATCGACCAACAACTTCAAGTCAGGGAAATAAGTGTTCGTCTTTCAGTTACTCTTCAAGGCTTCAGTAAACTCAACCACAGACAGTTTCCTCCTCAGAGGGACGCCTGGCGGGGTGTCATTTTAATGGACTGATTGGAATAACTTGCCTCCTACGCACCTCTATTCTTCAAAAACTTTGTTTACTTTCTGTCTGGGCAATTAAGCAGGACTTCGCTTTCATGGCCCCATCTCACTCTTGTTTTGGAATAATTTCAGGTTTTGGCACACTAACATTTCTTTGCGTAATTGTTTAAAGTCACACCTGCATTGCTCACGCTGTACAGGTACAGTATGGCATACCCATGGTGACGGTGGACCCCTCACACTGCATCGTAGCCATGGGATGGGGCGAGTCAGGCCATCACAATACGGCCCTGGTCTCAACATTGCACATATCTGAAGACCTGCTCGACTCAGCAAGACCATATATCAACACTGGGAATGGGCTGGGAGGACTATACATGCAGTGCACCCACAGATTTACAGCACAACAGTGTGAGTTATGAACATATATTCCCCCGCCTCCTCCTCCTCTCCCACCCTGATGATCATGAATGATGCCAGAGAACAGAGGATCCCCCTTCTTGAGACAAGGTTATCAATTCAGTCCAAAGCAAGGAAGCTGTTTAGATGCACTATAATGTCGATGATTAAAACATGAAGTGTTATTTTCTCGTACTTTCAGGGAATAGAAGTAAGCTTGATTTCATTAGAGTTTGTATCAGGACCTATCGATTTGCTTTGTCAATTCTTCCATGTCCATATAGTCAACAATCTGAAAAGCAAGAACCCTCTACAGTAACCTTGAGTCACACAGACATTAGCCATTGATTTGGTATTTTCTAATGGCAGAGGGAAGTAGTAATGTCCTTGTGTAGAGGAAGTGCCCACTCATATGAGTCACTCTGTTTGAAGCTGCTGACCACCCCGACGGTGAACGTTCCTCGACCCAGCCAAACCAATCATGGAATCCTCCTTTATTCACACGATGGCCAGGAAAAAGACCTCATACTTGTGGTAGTCTGAAATTCTCAACTCAATGTGTTTAGAATTTTAGACAACCACGCTAATGTGCAGCCCAGTGAATTGATTAAAAGGCCATTGGACCTGTCTTCCTACAGAACTCTGTAGTCATGGCCTTGAAGAAAGTGCTTACATTGTCCAGTGGACAGCTTCAAGCTCAGTCAATCAATAAAATAATATGACTTGTGTATCACAGCCTTTAGGTTAAAACAGATTGTTTTGTTTGAGTTCATACATGTTCAGCAATCCCACCAGACTAATAGCCTCCCTTTAAACCTTAGTCAGAGATAGATGTGCATTTTCCACAACCCAGTTACTGTGATGTATCAGATGACAAGTTGGACATCAATGACATGCAGGACATGGAGGGGAAATAGATTATTCTACATTTTTTTACTTTATTTAACCAGGTAGGCAAGTTGAGAACAAGTTCTAATTTACAACTGCAACCTGGCCAAGATAGAGCAAAGCAGTGCAACACAAACAACACAGAGTTACACATGGGATAAACAAACATACAGTCAATAATACAATAGAAAAGTCTATATACTGTGTGTGCAAATGTAGTAAGATTAGGGAGGTAAGGCAAATAGCCCCCGTGATATGCAACTTTTCAGTGAAGTTAGGAACCAATATACACAGGCAGTTAGGAAAGCAAAGGCTAGCTTTTTTAAACAGAAATTTGCGTCCTGCAGTACAAACTCAAAAAAGTTCTGGGACACTGTAAAGTCCATGGAGAATAAGATCACCTCATCCCAGCTACCCACTGCTCTGAGGCTAGGAAACACTGTTACAACCGGCAAATCCACTATAATTGAGAATTTCAACAAGCATTTCTATACGGCTGGCCATGCTTTCCACCTGGCTACCCCTACCCCGGTCAACTGCCCGGCACCCTCCACAGCAACCCGCCCAAGCCCCCACCATTTCTCCTTCACCCATATCCAGATAGCTGATGTTCTGAAAGAGCTGCAAAATCTGAACCCCTACAAATCAGCCGGGCAAGACAATCTGGACCCTCTCTTTCGTAAATTATCTGCCGAAATTGTTGCAACCCCTATTACTAGCCTGTTCAACCTCTCTTTTGTATCGTCTGAGATTCCCAAAGATTGGAAAGCTGCCGCGGTCATCCCCCTCTTCAAAGGGGGAGACACTCTAGACCCAAACTGCTACAGACCTATATCTATCCTACCCTGCATCTCTAAGGTCTTCGAAAGCCAAGTTAACAAACAGATTACTGACCATTTTGAATCACATTGTACCTTCTAGGCTATGCAATCTGGTGTCCGAGCTGGTCATGGGTGCACCTCAGCCACGCTCAAGGTCCTTAACGATATCATAACTGCCATCGATAAGAGACATTACTGTGCAGCTGTATTCATCGACCTGGCCAAGGCTTTCGACTCTGTCAATCACCACATTCTTATTGGCAGACTCAACAGCCTTGGTTTCTCAAATGATTACCTCGCCTGGTTCACCAACTACTTCTCTGATAGAGTTCAGTGTGTCAAATCGGAGGGTCTGTTGTCCGGACCTCTGGCCGTCTCTATGGGGGTTCCACAGGGTTCAATTCTCGTGCCGACTCTCTTCTCTGTATACATCAATGATGTCGCTCTTGCTGCTGATGATCCTCTAATCAACCTCTACGCAGACGACACCATTCTGTATACTTCTGGCCCTTCTTTAGATACTGTTAACTAACCTCCAGACGAGCTTCAATGCCATACAACTCTCCTTCCGTGGCCTCCAACTGCTCTTAAACGCAAATAAAACTAAATGCAACAAAAAAAACCTGCCTTATCATTGCCTGCACCTGCCCGCCCATCCAGCATCACTACTCTGGACGGCTCTGACTTAGAATACGTGGATAACTACAAATAGCTAGGTGTCTGGCTAGACTGTAAACTCTCCTTCCAGACTCACATTAAGCATCTCCAATCAAAAATGTAATCTAGAAACGGCTTCCTATTTCGCAACAAAGCATCCTTCACTTATGCTGCCAAACATATCCTTGTTCAACTGACCATCCTACCGATCCTTGACTTCGGTGATGTCAACTATAAAATAGCCTTCAACACTCTACTCAGCAAACTGGATGTAGTCTATCACAGTGCCATCCGTTTTGTCACCAAAGCCCCATATACTACCCACCACTGTGACCTGTATGCTCTCGTTGGCTGGCCCTCGCTTCATACTTGTCGCCAAACCCACTGGCTACAGGTTATCTACAAGTCTCTGCTAGGTAAAGCCCCGTCCTATCTCAGCTCGCAGGTCACCATAGCAGCGCCACTCGTAGCACACTCTCCAGCAGGTATATCTCACTGGTCACCCCCAAAGCCAATTCCTCCTTTGGTTGCCTTTCCTTCCAGTTCTCTGCTGCCACTGACTGGAACGAACTGCAAAAATTACTGAAGCTGGAGATTCCCATCTCCCTCACTAGCTTTAAGAACCATCTGTCAGAGCAGCTCACAGATCACTGCACCTGTTCATAGCCCATCTGTATACAGCCCGTCTATCTACCTCATTCCCATACTGTATTTATTTATTTTGCTCCTTTTGCACCACAGTATCTCTACTTGCACATCCATCTTTTGCACATCTGCCATTCCAGTGTTTAATTGCCCTATTGTAATTACTTCGCCACCATAGCCTATTTATTGTCTTAACTCCCTTGTTTGACGTTATTTGCACTCACTCTATATGGACTTTTTTTTCTTTTTTTTCTACTGTATTATTGACTGTATGTTTTGTTCATTCCATGTGTAACTCTGTGTTGTTGTATGTGTCGAACTGCTATGCTTTATCTTGGCCAGGTCGCAGTTGCAAATGAGAACTTGTTCTCAACTAGCTTACCTGGTTAAATAAAGGTGGAATTTAAAAGCAATTAAACACTGGAGGGATAGATGTGCAGAAGATGAATGTGCAAGTAGAGATACTGGGGTGCAAAGGAGCACAAAACAAATAACAATATGGGGATGAAGTAGTTGTTCTCAGGCGAACTGTGAGATTAACGCTGCTGAACGTAGGACCTCAGCTCCTGTAGATGGTGTTGAATACTGACTGAAAGGAAAGTTTTGCTTCGAGAAGAATTCATTGTCTACTCTTCAGTGTCCATTGTAGCTAGCATCACACGGCTATCTAACAAGACTTTGTTTGCCCTCACCTCAAGGCTTTAGATACCTGGCTAGCTAACTATGCTAAAAACCTCAGGCAACGAGGGCTAACCTCACCTGGCTTACTCACTGTATAGCAAGCTAACCACACCAGAATTACTACCTGCATCGCAGTAATATTGCTAGTTCCTGTCTCTCGTCTAGCTAGCTGGAGAACTAGCTAACGACACTACAAAGGGCTAGCTCTCGCCATAAGGCTTAGCTAACCCAGGTAACTCACAACAAGGCTCGATACAAAAAACTAACTTTTTCACCGGAAGGATAAAATTGCTAGCCCGTGTCCCTGAACAAAGGGGGGTCAAAATCAAAAGCAACAGTCAGTATCTGGTGTGGCCACCAGCTGCAGTAAGTAGAGCAGTGCATCTCCTCCTCATGGGCTGCACCAGATTTGCCAGTTCTTGCTGTGAGATGTTAGCTTCCACTTCCACCAAGGCACCTGCAAGTTCCCAGACATTTCTGGGAGGAATGGCCCCAGCCCTCGCCCTCCAATCCAACAGGTCCCAGACATGCTCAATGGGATTGAGATCCGGGCTCTTCGCTGGCCATAGCAGAGCACTGACATTCCTGTCTTGCAGGAAATCACACACAGAATGAGCAGTATGGCTGGTGGCATTGTCTTGCTGGAGGGTCATGTCAGGATGAGCCTGCAGGAAGGGTAACACATGCGGGAGGAAGATATCTTCCCTGTAACGCACAGCATTGAGATTGCCTACAATGACAACAAGCTCAGTCCGATGATGCTGTGAAACACCGCCCAGACCATGACAGACCCTCCACCTCCAGAGTACAGGCCTCGGTGTAACGCTCATTTCTTCAACGATAAATGTGAATCTGACCATCTCCCCTGGTGAGACAAACTCGTCAGTGAAGAGCACTTTTTGCCAGTCCTGTCTGGTCCAGCTTTGGTGAGTTTGTGCCCATGTCTGGTGAGGACCTGCCTTACAACAGGCCTACAAGCCCTCAATCCAGCCTATTTCAGACAGTCTGAGCACTGATAGAGTGATTGTGCGTTCCTGGTGTAACTCAGGCAGTTGTTGTTGCCATCCTGTACTTGTCCCGCAGGTTTGATGTTCGGAGGTACCGATCCTGTGCAGGTGTTGTTACACGTGGTCTGCCACTGCGAGGACGATCAGCTGTCCGTACTGTCTGCCTGTAGCTCTGTCTTAGGCATCTAACAGTATGGACATTGCAATGTATTGCCCTGGCCACATCTGCAGTCCTCATGCCTCCTTGCTGCATGCCTAAGGCATGTTCACAGAGATGAGCAGGGACCCTAGACATCTTTCTTTTGGTGTTTTTCAAAGTAAGTAGAAAGGCCTCTTTAGTGTCCAAAGTTTACATAGCTGTGACCTTAATTGCTTACCGTCTGTAAACTGTTAGTGTCTTAACGACCGTTTCACAGGTGCCTGTTCATTAATTGTTTATGGGTCATTGAACAAGCATGGGAAACAATATTTAAACCCTTTACAATGACTTCTGTGAAATTATATGAATTTTTACGAATTAAGACAGGATCCTGAAAAGGGGACATTTTTTTATGCTGAGTTTAGTTAGCTTATTAGCCAGGAAGCGAACGCCAACTAGATCACACTTCCCTCTTGGAAAACGTTTTATCTTAGCCATGGAGCCTGCTACTTCTACACAGGTAGAACCAAGCATGGGGCTTGCTACTTCCGCAATGCCAGCACACCCGTGTCCGTGTGGGGCTATGCTATCACGCAAGGACAGACACTCTTTGTGTACAGTGGGGGCAGAGCACGCTAGATCAGCACTTGCTAACACAGATTCCTGCGTGCACTGTAGGGCCTTTCTCAAGTCCACCTTCAAGCAAAGGCTACGTAAAATACTTTCTTTGCTGACCCTGTCACCCTCACAGCCTACGGGTGAGGAAGCTATCCCGCAACCTCAACCCACATAGGCAGAAGTAGCAGAGGGTTACCCTAAAGGGGGGGGAATTGCACCCCATTATGGACTAGAATATCCCATAAGTGTTAAATTGGGTTGAGATATAGTTACTGAGAAGTCCATGGCATATGGTTTATATCATTTGCATACTCAACAAACCATTCAGAGACCACTCGTGCCCTGTGGAAGGGGAAATTGTCATCCTAAAGCCATGGTAGTCAAACTAATGGCCAAAATAATTGCTTGCCCAGCATTGTTATACATGAGCATAAGCGTGATGGGATGGTAATTGCCTAATTACCTTAGGAACCACAACTGCATGGAAGCACCTACTTTCAATATGTTTCGTATTCCTCATTTACTCAAGAGTTTCCATTATTTTGGCAGTTACCTGTAAATGTTTACAATAATGGAGATGTGAACCAAACCCTCTCTTTAAGCATCTCCAGGACCTAAGCAGGTAAAAGCTCCGCTCACCGCCCACGGCGGTATCCATAGAAACCAGAAACCTTGGGGGGCGTAAATGAAGTAAGCAAACAAATGCAGATTAATAGTTTTGTTCGGGAGCTTTTCCACAGTTAATTGCACACTACTTATTTCCTCCGTATGTTTCACATTTACGTTCCACACAATGTTTAAAAAAACAGAGACCACAATGCAACTTGGCAACTTCAGACTGTAGGCATACACTCTTCTAACGGCCATGGTGCATTATGAGCACAATCAAAAAACTATCTTGCACTGTCACTGACTGCAAAGAGAATTAGGGTTGAGTCCCTGTCGGTCTACCATCCAAATTCGATACCACATTCTGTTGTGTAGCCTAGGCGAACAACTTGCATAGCCTACATACAGTAGTTTACAGAAAATCTGTGCATAATGGCAAATATTCATTAACAATCCATGGTGCTTTACTAACAGTAGTATTTCCCCCTTCATGGCAACTATCCTTATAATGAAAATAGGCTATTAGGCTATTTGAGCACACCCAATTAAACAAAAGTAGTTGATGTAGGGTTTAATCTGTCAAAAGGTTAATCACACCTCGTGATTTATGAGGGGGGTGTGTCTGGGGTTATGAATATTATAATAGGTAAATTACACCTCATGATTTATTAGTCTCCTTGGTGTGTTACAACATATTATAACTGTGGGGTTGCCATGATCTGATTACTTTAATCTAGAAGGGGTGGTGTGTGTGTGTGTTGTTAGTCTTTGATTAGTTTAGGCAATCAAGGCTGAGAGGATATGTCCATTTGAAAGGGTGTCCTGCTCTTTGATCTGACCAAATGGTCAAGCTTTTTGGTTGTAGCAGCAGCAAGACAATAGGGTAGGTGTCAGGCCATGGTGCCCCAGAATCTGGGGTGGATTGTTAGCTGGATGTGTTGATTGGATTATTTTATTATCCTATTTACACAATGCTTCATTTACCAGCCAAATATGTAAAACAAAAAATCTATCACTTCGGTGCAATTTTTACAAGTATGTGGAACATCTTCACAACATTAAGCACAGAACATCGAATCAGTGTCACGGATCCCTCCGGAACTGTCCCTCGCACACCTGGTCCCTATTCCCATTGATTATAAATTGTATAAGTGTGCCCTTTGTTCACCACTGTCTGGCCGATTATTGTTCCAATGTCCGTTGGTCTTGTGCGTACCTGTGCTATGTTGTTTTGGCTTTCGTGCCACGTATATTGTGCAAATGATTACGGGTCTCGTCCTGTGTGTTAATCATTGTGCGATTGTGTATTTATTCAAGGTACTCCTCTCTCTTTTGTTTGGGTTTCAACCCTGTGTTTTTGGTATACGTGTTTGTTTGGTCTTCATCCCTGTGCATTTGCACGGCACGCTGTAATTTGGGAAATAAAAACCCCTATTACGAATTCCTTCCGCCTGCCTCCCGAATCCTTTATACCAACGTGACATTCAGATCAAGAAAGGGCTCATGTTTCAAACTCTAAGCACATTTTCAATTGGCTGAGTACTACAGATACATTCAAAGCCACTTGATCACTGCACCAAATCACTCTTTCAGTTTAGATACATCTGCTTTAAAAATGAAATGATCACTTTCCTTTTGATATGATTTTTGTCATTTGTTAACAATATCATTTAGAATCACTTAATCAAACCGATAACTACCCATAGACTTATTCTACATTTACTGCCTGAATTCAAAATGGATAACATCTTTTTTTTCCACCGATCTATACACGATGCTCCGTAACGACAAAGTGATAAACCGTTTTTATTAAATTTTGCAGAATAATTTAAAATGAAAATGAAATAGTCAATTATTCACAAAGCTGACTCAAAACATGTGAAAATAACCATTGGCAGTGATTACAGCTTAGAGTCTTTCTAGGTAAGTCTCTAAGAGCTTTGCACACGTGGATTGTACAATATTTGCACATGATTCTTTTTAACTCTTTGACACGTACGAACACACAGGTGTGATCATTCTACAGTGGTCCAGACAGCTTAGGCTCAAATCAGTTTGATTAGAACTCTTCATCAGAATGTCTAGTTACGATTGACGCAACAGTCACCGTTTGAGCTACCCACAGTTTTTTACAGAAACATGTCCTCAATGTGAGCAGTAAATACTTGGATGCAATGTTCAGACATTCAAAGAAGTAGCAACAGCATAACACAATTCTAATCCAAATCGGAGTTTTTAAAATATATATACTGTATTAATCCTAGCTCTGAGTGTGAGCTAACACAATCGGTCATATTTAGCCAACCCTCAGCTGATAGAAACCATGCTATTCATTTGCTAATAACAATTACTATTTACAATTCATCACATCCCGGGTGAGCTTACCAGTGATTGAAATCATTGAAAACACTTTTGAAGTAAAAGTAATAAAAGTAAAAAGTAATCCGATGGTGGGTAGAGTTTGTGTGCGCTGCCATATTTGTTTTTCAACATCAACCAAAGATATGAAGAGGTGACAAGTGAGTCAGGTCTGTTTGCAGTATGCATGTTGAAGGCGAAGGGTGTGTGTCCTCTACCATCATTCATTTCTCAAAAAATGAGTGAACCATCCCTTCACCTCATTGTGCAATAATACCTTTGGTCTGACATATGTTTACGTGATACCCAGGACACATTGAAATATGTAAACAAACATGCCTCCACAAATAGCATGCATAGCATTAGCTCATCATAATCAGTACAATCTTCAAAATATAATTTTGCACATGTCTTATGCGTCCATTACAATCTATACAACAATTGGTATGGATAATTTTTTTAACCAGTACTTAAAGACGTTTTCTGATAGGGATTTAGTGATATAAGTGGCCCGTGCCTGTGTCATGATAGTGTTGATTTGTCTCCACAGATAGTTTGTTTATGTTTCTACCATTGTGGCTAGATGGAGTAGATTGGCCTACAACAGCTGTATCTAGTGGTCAAGTCGGGGACAACACATGTTGACAACTGTAGCATTGTACATGAGCCTAACCCTAACCGACAACCTCATTCGCTGAACCTCCTACATTAATTATCCTAAGCTGCTATGTAAACAAACCACCTGTGGAGACAAATCCTCCGTATCACCACACCAGCAATCAATCACGTCACCCCTGACACTCACTTGTAGCCATTCATTGTTGTTGTTTATGTACAGTATGTAGCTCGTGGGCTAAGATGTAGCATTAGCAATGCCTTTTAAAAGGAGACAACTCACAAATGTGGAACATCTGGAGGCTTTTGTATATTCTGACAATGATTCTGAGTATGACAGGGAGGAATCAGATTCTGACACTGACAGTGAGGAGCTACCCCTAAACCTTGTAGTCACTGAGAACCCTTTCCCACAGACAAAGTCCCAGGTCCCGCTGAAGATGCTGGTGGTTATGGAGGCAGACCAATAGTGGGAGAAGTACGATAGGTCTGCGGTAGCAGGAAGGCTGCCGGCCATTTCACCCATCTTGGCTCTGCAGTTGGATTTGATGAGTCCCAGCCTGGAGTACTAAGCCCCTTGCCATCTCCCTCTGAGGCAGAGGGCTTCATGTTGTTTCTGACAGAGGAGCTGGTGGGAGACTTAGTGGACGAGACCAATCGCCAGGCATTGGAGCCTCAGGAGAAGAGAGAGCCACAGGGAAGGTGGACCACCTGATGAGAAGGACAAAGATCAAAACCAGATGTTGTGCTTGACTATACAGTGGCTTGCGAAAGTATTCACCCACCCTGGAATTTTTACTATTATGTTGCCTTACAACCTGGAATTTTTGGGAGGTTGGTATCATTTGATTTACACAACATGCCTACCACTTTGAAGATGCAAACTTTTTTTTATTTTGAAAGAAACAACAAATAAGACAACAAAACAGAAAACTTGAGAGTGCATAACTATTCACCCCCCCCCAAAAAAAAGTCAATACTTTGTTCAGACACCTTTTGCAGCAATTACAGCTGCAAGTCTATTGGGGTATGTCTCTATAAGCTTGGCACATCTAGCCAATGGGATTTTTGCCCATTCTTCAAGGCAAAACTGCTCCACCTCCTTCAAGTTGGATGAGTTCTGCTGGAGTACAGCAATCTTTAAGTCACACCACAGATTCTCATTTGGATTGAGGTCTGGGCTTTGACTAGGCCATTCCAAGACATTTAAATGTTACCCCTTAAAAAACTCAAGTGCTGCTTTAGCAGTTTGCTTAGGGTCATTGTCCTGCAGGAAGTTGAACCTCCATCCAGGTCTCAAATCTCTGGAAGACCAAAACAGGTTTCCCTCAAGAATTTCCTGTATTTAGAACCATCCATCATTCCTTAAATTCTGACCAGTTTCCAAGTCCCTGATGATGAAAAACATCCCCACAGCATGATGCTTCCACCACTATGCTTCATGCCTTTTGGTGAATACCAAATGTGTTTAATTATTTTTTTCTTTAAGCAATGGATATTTTCTGGCCACTTGTCCATAAATCCCAGCTCTGTTGAGTGTACGGCTTAAAGTGGTCCTATGGACAGATACACCAATCTCCACTGTGGAGTTTTGTAATCTCTGTTCAATTCCCTCCTTGCCTGGTCCATGAGTTTCGGTGTGCGGCCCTCTCATGGCAAGTTTGTTATGTTTGTATGCTGTTCTTTGTATGACATTTTAATATTTGATTATTAACCAATGATATTAGGCCACTCTTGGCCATGATTACAGACACCTGTGTCTTTTGACACTATATAAACGACTCATCCCGCAGTGTTTGTGATTATACCATGATGAAGACAGCTTGGCTGTCGAAACGTTGGTATTACATTTTTTGTGCATCTGAGCTCCTAGAGTGTGCGGCTCTCTTTTATTTTCAGGTTTGTTATGGTGCCATATTCTTTCCATTTTTTAATAATGGATTTAATGATGCTCTGTTGGATGTTCAATGTTTTTTATATTTTTTTTATAGCCCAACCCTGAACTGTACTTCTCCACAACTTTGTCCCTGACCTTTTTGGAGAGCTCCTTGGTCTTCATGGTGCCCCTTGCTTAGAGGAGTTGCAGCCTCTGGGGCCTTTCAGAACAGGTGTATAATTACTGAGTTCATGTGGCAGATAGCACACAGGTGGACTTTGTGTAATGAATTATGTGACTTCTGAAGGTAATTGGTTGCACAATCTTTTATTTAGGGGCTTTATAGCAAAGGGGCTGAGTACATATGAATGCACCACTTTGTTTTTTTTATTTTTTATAATTTTTTTAAACAAGTAATTTTTTTCACTTCACCAATTTGGCCTATTTTGTGTATGTCCATTACATGAAATCCAAATAAAAATCAATTTCAATTACAGGTTGTAATGCAACAAAATAGGAAAAACGCCAAGGGGGATGAATACTTTTGCAAGGCGCTGTGTTGTGCACAAGCTATTGTTTACAAATATGCATAGGCCCCCACCCCGTGCTGTCCTGCCGATAGAGTGTATTACCCGCCAGCTCTATGTCCTTAATGTCGTCGTTCTGCCACAACTCGGTGAAACATAAGAAAACAACATGTTTAATGTCCCATTGGTAGGATATACGTGCTTTCAGTTCATCCCATTTATTTTCCAGCGATTGAACATTAGCTAGCAAACAGATGGCATGGGCAGATTATCCACTCGTCTCCTGATCCTCACAAGGCATCCTGATCTGTTTCCCGCGAAACCTATGTTTCCTTTTACAGCGAATCACGGGGATCTGGGCCTGGTCGGGTGTCTGTAGTATATCCCTCGCGACTGACTCATTGAAAAATAACTCCTCATCCAATTTGCGTTGAGTAATCCCAATTCTGATGTCCCGAAGGTCTTTTCGGTCATAAGAGATGGTAGCAACAACATTATGTACAAAACAAGTTACGAACAATGCGAAAAAACAAACAAAATAACATGGTTGGTTAAGAGCCGACAAGACAGCAGCCCTCCCCTCCGACGCCATCTTGATCAATGCATTTCCCTTAAATCGATGACACGATGATGATAAAACAGTTGCAGGCGCATAAACAAGACTATTATCAACTGTTTCTTGAATCACATCACAAGTCATAACCTAATTACTCAACTTTAGACATATGAGTTACCACACCCGGTCTCAGGGATGGCTAAGTCTGGAAATTTCTTCAGTCTCTACTGAGTTAGGTAAATCAGCTTTTAGTTTTCTTGCAACTTGTTTGTGGAACAATCTTCAAAATGTTGTTAAATTAGATTTTTTGGTATGTCTAGGGCAGTGGTATTCAACTGTTACCCTACGAGGTCCTGCTTGTTTTCTGTTCTACCTGATTAATTAATTGCACCCACCTGGAGTCCCAGGTCTAAATCAGTCACGAGGGGACAATGGGGAAAATGAAGGGGACAATGAAAATCCGCAGTGGAACTGGCTTCAAGGTTCAGAGTTGAGTGTGAGGGCTAGTGTGTTAGTTTTTTATGACCGTGTATTCTTTATGCTTGCATTTTGTATTCATATTTTGATATGTGTATTTTCAGGAAAAAGACCTTGATCTCAGTGTGACTCTGAAACAAAAGGCATATACAGTGTGAATTCAAAGGTGGAGATCAAGACACGTACAGCTAGATTAGGAGTTAGGCAAACATCCTGATTTAGCCTCAGTTTCCATTCTCATTTGGAAATGTGACAAAAAAATTGATTTGGGTCTTTGAGTGTGCTTTGATGTGGGTGTCTATTGTGTTTGTGATCGAACGTGGGAAGCGTTTGTACATTCACTCTGCCAAAACAGTGCACAGGAACAGTCACTCACCCTTATAGATACAGTTGGGCAAAAAAGTATTTAGTCAGCCACAATTTGTGCAAGTTCTCCCACTTAAAAAGATGAGAGAGGCCTGTAATTTTCATCATAGGTACACTTCAACTATGACAGACAAAATGAGATTTTCTTTCTCCAGAAAATCACATTGTAGGATTTTTAATGAATTTATTTGCAAATTATGGTGGAAAATAAGTATTTGGTCACCTACAAACAAGCAAGATTTCTGGCTCTCACAGACCTGTAACTTCTTATTTAAGAGGCTCCTCTGTCCTCCACTCGTTACCTGTATTAATGGCACCTGTTTGAATTTGTTATCAGTATAAAAAACACCTGTCCAGAACCTCAAACAGTCACACTCCAAACTCCACTATTGCCAAGACCAAGAGCTGTCAAAGGACACCAGAAACAAAATTGTAGACCTGCACCAGGCTGGGAAGACTGAATCTGCAATAGGTAAGCAGCTTGGTTTGAAGAAATCAACTGTGGGAGCAATTATTAGGAAATGGAAGACATACAAGACCACTGCTAATCTCCCTCGATCTGGGGCTCCACGCAAGATCTCACCCCGTGGGGTCAAAATGATCACAAGAACAGTGAGCAAAAATCCCAGAATCACACGGGGGGACCTAGTGAATGACCTGCAGAGAGCTGGGACCAAAGTAACAAAGCCTACCATCAGTAACACACTACGCCGCCAGGGACTCAAATCCTGCAGTGCCAGACGTGTCCCCCTGCTTAAGCCAGTACATGTCCAGGCCCATCTGAAGTTTGCTAGAGAGCATTTGGATGATCCAGAAGAAGATTGGGAGAATGTCATATGGTCAGATGAAACCAAATTAGAACTTTTTGGTAAAAAATCAACTCGTCGTGTTTGGAGGACAAAGAATGCTGAGTTGCATCCAAAGAACATGGGGGTGGAAACATCATGCTTTGGGGCTGTTTTTCTGCAAAGGGAGCAGGGCGACTGATCCGTGTAAAGGAAAGAATGAATGGGGTCATGTATCATGAGATTTTGAGTGAAAACCTCCTTCCATTAGCAAGGGCATTGAAGATGAAACGTGGTTAGGTCTTTCAGCATGACAATGATGCCAAACACCCCACCCGGGCAACGAAGGAGTGGCTTCGTAAGAAGCATTTCAAGGTCCTAGAGTGGCCTAGCCAGTCTCCAGATCTCAACCCCATAGAAAATCTTTGGAGAGAGTTGAAAGTCCGTGTTGCCCAGCAGCAGCCCCAAAACATCACTGCTCTAGAGTAGATCTGCATGGAGGAATGGGCCAAAATACCAGCAACAGTGGGTGAAAATCTTGTGAAGACTTACAGAAAACATTTGACCTCTGTCATTGCCAACAAAGGGAATATAACAAAGTATTGAGATAAACTTTTGTTATTGACCAAATACTTATTTTCCACCATAATTTGAAAATAAATTCATAAAAAATCCTACAATGTGATTTTCTGGATTTTTTCCCCTCATTTTGTCTGTCATAGTTGAAGTGTACCTATGATGAAAATTACAGGCCTCTCTCATCTTTTTAAGTGGGAGAACTTGCACAATTGGTGGCTGACTAAATACTTTTTTTGCCTCACTGTATCTTGAAACAGTCTAACCAGGTCTTGTGTCTAGATGTAGACTAGTTAGCAATCTAGGCGACTTCCTTCGCACAGTAGTTCAATTGTAAAAATTATGATAATGCCCTTTTAGTGTAAGAGCGGTTTGAAAGGACCGCCTGAAATTTCAGCCTGTTTTGGTGGGATGGCATTTTGGCCTGTCTGGAGACATAAAACAACTGTTAGTTTTCAGTTCTCCCCTCCTATTCAGACCACTCCCAAACAGCCCTAGTAAAATGTTCGCTTGATAAATTGCTCTTGCTAAGAAGCAAAACATTTTTTATATTTTTGACCATATTAATTTAAAACAATCACAGTAACGTACTTGACATCTCTAGCTTAAACTGACAGATTTTGATGGAGACTTTATTATGTTACTTATATTGACGCAACGGTGCATCAACTTACTCTTGAGAATTAAGCTACCACTTAATAAAACCTTTTTGGGGGGACAATTTTGCTAGAATTACAATAAATTAGTTGCTAAATTAGTTTTCCCATTCCTTCTATTAATCAAGTCTGCAGAGGTGTTTATGGCTATATGCAGGGGTTTAATTGTTAAATGTTAACAAATGGTGTGCTATGTTGGGAGGGGGTTACGGGTGTCTGGGGGCATGCTCTCCCGGGGAGACATTTTTAGTGACAGCAGCTGTTGCACAATTCTGAGGAATCCTGAGAGGCTTAGGAAGTGCCAATTCTAGAAATTTTGGGGCCCTAAGTGAGATTTGGTAAAGGTGAGTTACATCTCAAAACATTTATTTTTCATAAAACTATGTGTATTTACCCTTAATATAGGCTACACATTAATCATTTATATATGCATGACTTAAACTTTTATAGATAACGCATCACAAACATCTCATCCAGCCGGTTGAGTTAACCAATTAGTGTAAACTCATTTTGTATTAGAATTTGAATAGACTTTTTAAATCATCTATACAATTATACACTAATTAACAGTATGTCTGCTTCAGTGACTTATAATGGAAGTTAGTTAAATGAGGACTTATCAAATATGAATAAAATATTACACATTGTGTCAAAATATGAATATTCAACTATATGTAAATGTATGTGTGTTTACTGTTCATATGCTCATAATACCTGTAAAGACAGGTGTCAAACTCATTCCATGGAGGGCTGAGTGTCTGCGGGTTCTCACTCCTTGTACTTGATTGAAGTATTAAGGTCACTAGTTAGTAAGGAACTCCCCACACCTTGTTGTTTATGGCTTAATTAAAAGGAAAAAAACAGAACTTGCAGACAGTAGGCACTCCATGGAATGAGTTTAACACCCCTGCTGTAAAATTACATGTACTGAATAATAATGTGAAACATATTGAAGATAACATGCAGACAGTAAATATTGATACGAATATGAAAAGATTGTTGTATTATTTCAATATTTCTCCATTGTCCATAATAGCTGGCTTTGACTATATACCATTCCTTTAATTGGCAACTTAATGAGCATTTTTTTTTCAAGTGTTCCTGAAATTATAAAAAAACACGTCTTAATAATTTAATCATTCCAAAATTATGCTTTAGAGGTCAACAATATTTTCATTCTTGTAATTTAACATTATGTATACACAATTAGTACTGAAAATGTGTGATTAATGAGTTTGGGTTTGCTAACATCCTCTTCCTGTTTTCAACAATCTTCGAATGTATGTTAAAAAAAATACAGGAGTCTAATAATGAAAACCACATGATCATTTTACTAAATAGCATTGGCAAACACAATTCATATGCTTCATTTCATTTAAAATTGTCAAAATTAATTCAACCGCCTCCCTCTCTCTCCCTCTACCTCCTCTTTATCCCTCCTTCTTTTATCTCTCACCCACTGCACCCTCTTTCCCACTCTCTCTCTCTCTCTCTCCCTCCCTCTTTCTTTTATTTCTCCCTCTCTCCCCCTCTCTTATTTCTCTCACTATCCTCCCTCTCGCTCTCCACTCCCCCTCTCTTTCTCTATCTATACCCTCTCTCTCTCTCCTACCTCTCTCTTCCCTCCTTTTCTATCTCCTTCACCTCCTACAACCTCTCCCTCTCTTTCTCAATCCTTCTATCTCACTCTCTCCCCCCTCCCTCTCTCATGCTCTACCTTCCTCTCTCTCTCCTCTCTTTCCCTACACCCCATTTCTCTTGCTCCCCCCCCCCTCACTCCCCCCGTCCCTAACTATCCCTCCGTCCTCTTCCATAGTACTGCAAGACCATTGTGTTCAATGGTGGTCAAAAATCATTTTGGGCCGATATACTTAAACTTTTTAAACCCTTCAAAACAGCCCCTAAGACCACCAATTAAGTCACAGCCTGTAATCGCAGGAATCTGAAAATCAATGTACGGCCTCCTAGGGAAACTCTTTGTGTAAGAGAGAGAATAAAGGACCATGTTGAGGATGAATAAAGCCACTTCCTCTTGCCTCAGGAATATTAACCTTAGCACAGGGCATCCCTGTAAGGTCACGATGGTTTGTGTGCAAGAATGGTTAGCTAGCTCAATTGCAGTCCACAGGGGCTTAATGCTTTTCTATGGAAGAAATGCCATTTTATCTGACAGACCAAGTTTTCAATTCAATTCAAAGGGCTTTAAAAATGTGTATACAACTGTGTATACTTGAAGTTCAATTTAAGTTTTGCACTCTTAGTAGCCATGTTGTACTTTTTCAGTTTTGAGAAAGTTTGTAGAAGAAAGAGAAGCGCTCCGTAATGTAAACTTCCCTGCGTTGTGCAGATTTTCAATTGAGAATAATCGTCTTATGCACCAATCAAGTGTAATGTCCGTTTGTCCTACAATGGGCGATTACATACTCATGGAAAGCTAATTGGCTATCTAGCTGGCTATATTTCAAAACGATAGGTGGTCATTGGACCAAGACACTGTCAATCAAGTAAACACCGCCCGTCTCATTGGTGTTTAATGGTGACTGACCTTCAAGGACTAATTGACGTGTTGTGTAGCCAATACGTAATGTAGTGATGAAACAAAGTTTGGTTGCCTTCTAGAGGGTATGAGGATTGCACAGAACCGAACTTGACCAGATGAGACAAGGTTTAGCCGATCACATTTCATAAATTGTTTTGTTGCAAGTTGAAAAAGTCTGAATTCATGCGAAATGCTGTGTAACATGGATCGTGATTGGATATAAAATGGGATTTTATTAAACAAAACTAGGCAACTTTTTATCGCTGGGACCCTCAGGATGACAAATCAGAGCAAGACTACGGAATGTAAGTACATTATTTACAATGCTATTGTTTGAGGAGAGTGCACAGTTATGAACTTAAAGTTATTAACAACAAATTAGGCACATTTGGGCAGTCTTGATACAAAATTCTGAACAGAAATGCAATGGTTCATTGGTTGTGTCTAAAACTTTGCACAAACACTGCTGCTATCTAGTGGCCTAAATCAAAAATTGCGCCTGGGTTGGAATAATACATTATGGCGTTTCTCTTCCATTGTAAAGATGATGGTACAAAAAATGTATTATCTTTTACCAGATCTAATGTGTTATATTGCCCAACATTAATTTAACATTTTTAAATGGTATTAATAATATGCATATCCTGAGCTGTTGGATTTGGGTATGTCATTTAAGGTAACAATTGAAAAAAAGGGTCCGATCCATAAGACGTTTTTATGAAGTTTACACACAGTTGAAGTCAGAAGTAGACATACACCTTAGCCATTTAATCCAAGTAAAAATGTTCCTGTTTCAGGTCAGTTAGGATCACCACTTCATTTTAAGAATTGGTAGCATTGCCTTTAAATTGTTTAACTTGGGTCACATATTTCAGGTAGCCTTCCACAAGCCTCCCACAATAAGTTGGGTGAATTTTGGCCCATTCCTCCTGACACAGCTGGTGTAACTGAATCAGGTTTGTAGGCCTCCTTGCTTGCACACGCTTTTTCAGATCTGCCCACAAATTTTCTAAGGGATTGAGGTCAGGGCTTTGTGATGGCCACTCCAATACCTTGACTTTGTTGTCCTTAAGCCATTTTGCTACAATTTTTAAAGTATGCTTGGGGTCATTGTCCATTTGGAAGACCCATTTGCGACCAAGCTTTAACTTCCTGTCTTGAGATGTTTCTTCAATATATCCAGATAATTTTCCTTCCTCATGACACCATCAATTTTGTGAAGTGCAGCAGTCCCTCCTGCAGCAAAGCACCCCCACAACATGATGCTGCCACCCCCGTGCATCAGTGGTGGGATGGTGTTCTTTGGCTTGCAAGCTTCCCCCTTTTTCCTCCAAACATAACGATGGTCATTATGAACAAATAGTTATACACTGCTCAAAAAAATAAAGGGAACACTTAAGCAACACAATGTAACTCCAAGTCAATCACACTTCTGTGAAATCAAACTGTCCACTTAGGAAGCAACACTGATTGACAATACATTTCACATGCTGTTGTGCAAATGGAATAGACAACAGGTGGAAATTATAGGCAATTAGCAAGACACCCCCAATAAAGGAGTGGTTCTGAAGGTGGTGACCACAGACCACTTCTCAGTTCCTATGCTTCCTGGCTGATGTTTTGGTCACTTTTGAATGCTGGCGGTGCTTTCACTCTAGTGGTAGCATGAGACGGAGTCTACAATCCACACAAGTGGCTCAGGTAGTGCAGCTCATCCAGGATGGGACATCAATGTGAGCTGTGGCAAGAAGGTATGCTGTGTATGTCAGCGTAGTGTCCAGAGCATGGAGGCGCTACCAGGATACAGGCCAGTACATCAGGAGACGTGGAGGAGGCCGTAGGAGGGCAACAACCCAGCAGCAGGACCGCTACCTCCGCCTTTGTGCAAGGAGGAGCAGGAGGAGCACTGCCAGAGCCCTGCAAAATGACCTCCAGCAGGCCACAAATGTGCATGTGTCTTCTCAAAAGGTCAGAAACAGACTCCATGAGGGTGGTATGAGGGCCCGACGTCCACAGGTGAGGGTTGTGCTTACAGCCCAACACCGTGCAGGACGTTTGGCATTTGTCAGAGAATACCAAGATTGGCAAATTCGCCACTGGTGCCCTGTGCTATTCACAGATGAAAGCAGGTTCACACTGAGCACACGTGGCAGACGTGACAGAGTCTGGAAATGCAGTGTAGAACGTTATGCTGCCTGCAACATCCTCTAGCATGACCGGTTTGGCGGTGGGTCAGTCATGGTGTGGGGTGGCATTTCTTTGGGGGTCGCACAGCCCTCCATGTGCTCGCCAGAGGTAGCCTGACTGCCATTAGGTAACGAGATGAGATCCTCAGACCCCCTGTGAGAGACCATATGCTGGTGCGGTTGGCCCTGGGTTCCTCCTAATGCAAGACAATGCTAGACCTCATGTGGCTGGAGTATGTCAGCAGTTCCTGCAAGAGGAAGGTATTGATGCTATGGACTGGCCCGCCCGTTCCCCAGACCTGAATCCAATTGAGCACATCTGGGACATCATGTCTCGCTCCATCCACCAACGCCACAGACTGTCCAGGAGTTGGTGGATGCTTTAGTCCAGGTCTGGGAGGAGATCCCTCAGGAGACCACCACCTCATCAGGAGCATGCCCAGGCGTTGTAGGGAGGTCATACAGGCACGTGGAGGCCACACACACAACTGAGCCTCATTTTGACTTGTTTTAAGGACATTACATCAAAGTTGGATCAGCCTGTAGTGTGGTTTTCCACTTTAATTTTGAGTGTGACTCCAAATCCAGACCTCCATGGGTTGATATATTTGATTTCCATTGATAATTTTTGCGTGATTTTGTTGTCAGCACATTCAACTATGTAAAGAAAAAAGTAAATAATATTCCAATCATTCAGATCTAGGATGTGTTATTTTAGTGTTCCCTTTATTTTTTTGAGCAGTGTATTTTTGTTTCATCAGACCAGAGGACCTTTCTCCAAAAAGTACGATCTTTGTCCCCATGTGCAGTTGCAAACCGTAGTCTGGCTTTTTTATGGTGGTTTTGGAGCAGTGGTTTCTTCATTGCTGAGCGGCCTTTCAGGTTATGTCGATATATGACTCATTTTACTGTGGATATAGATACTTTTGTACCTGTTTCCTCCAGCATCTTCACAAGGTCCTTTGCTGTTGTTCTAGGATTGATTTGCACTTTTCGCACCAAAGTACGTTCATCTCTAGGAGACAGAATGCGTCTCCTTCCTGAATGGTATGACAGCTGCATGGCCCCATGGTGTTTATACTTGCGTACTATTTTTTGTACAGATGAATGTGGCACCTTCAAGCATTTGGAAATTACTCCCAAGGATGAATCAGACTTGGGGAGGTCTCCAATTTTTTTCTGAGGTCTTGGCTGATTTCTTTTGATTTTCCCATAATATCAAGCAAAGATGTACTGAGTGTGAAGGTAGGCCCTGAAATATATCCACAGGTACATCTCCAATTGACTCAAATTATGTAAATTAGCCTATCAGATGCTTCTAAAGCCATGACATAATTTTCTGGAATTTTCCACGCTGTTTAGTGGCACAGTCAACTTCTGACCCACTGGTATTGTGATACAGTGAAATAATCTGTCTGTAAAGAATTGTTGGAAAAATGACTTGTGTCATACACAAAGTAGATGTCCTAACCGACTTGCCAAAATGAACATTAAATTTGTGGAGTGGTTGGAAAACGGGTTTTAATGACTCCAACCTAGGTGTATGTAAACTTCCGACTTCAACTGTATCTTGCATTACTCATATCATATGTATATACTTTATTCTGTACTATTTACTGTATCTTAGTCTATGCCTCTCTGACATTGCTCGTCCATATATTTATATATTCCATTGCTTTACTTAGATTTCTGTGTATTAGGTATTTGTCATGAAATTGTTAGATATTACTTGTTAGATATTGCTGCATTGTCAACTAGAAGCACAACCATTTAGCTACACCCGTAATAACATCTGTTAAACACGTGTATGTGACCAATAAGATTTAATTTGATAACAAAAACAAGAATGGTGCCACCTGATTTGCTTAATAAAAGTTTTTACATTTTTGATATTTGAGCAATTACATTTACTTATCATTCTTAAAACCTCTACGGGATCGGTGTCCCCCCACGGAATGGTGGAGCTAACGTAGTCTAATGTGATTATTATGAGGTTGTAAGTAACAAAAATATTTCCCAAGACATAGACATATCTGATATGGGCAGAAAACATACATTCTTGTTAATCTAACTGCACTGTCCAATTTACAGTAGCTATTACTTGAACTTGAAAATCTATTAATAAACCAATTAGGCACATTTGGGCAGTCTTGATGCAATATTTTGAGCATATATGCAATGGATCAGTGTAAAACATTGCACATACACTGCTGCCATCTAGTGGCCAAAATCTACATTGCGCATGGGCTAGAATAATATATTATGACCTTTCTCTTGCATTTCAAAGATGATGGTAAAAAAAAGAATACACTTTGTGTTATCTTTCACCAGATCTAATGTGTTATATTCTGCTACATTAATTTCACATTTCCACAAACTTCAAAGTGTTACCTTTCGAATGGTATCAATAATATGCATATCCTGAGCTATGTTAGAAATGTCTATGTCCCGGAAAGTTGACTGTTATTTACAATGCACTTCTGGTCAAATATCGCATATTGAGCAGCAACTGTCCCGATTTCAGGACACTGATCCAGTACTGAAGAAGGATTTTTAAGCCTTGAGAAAATGGAGACATGGATTGTATATGTGTCTCATTCAGAGGTTGAATGGGCAAGATTAAACATTTAAGTGCCTTTAAACGGGGTATGGTAGTAGGTACCAGGTGCACCGTTTTGTGAAATGAACTGCAACTCTGCTGCGTTTTTCATGATCAACAGTTTCAGGTGTGTATCAAAAATGGTCCACCACCAAAAGGACATCCAGCCAACTTGACACAACTGTGGGAAGCATTGGAGTCAACATGGGCCAGCATCCCTGTGGCCATGCCTCGACGAATTGAGGCTGTTCTGCAGCCAAAAGGGGAGGTGCACCTTACTATTAGGAAGGTTTGTACACTCAGTGTATTATGAATAGGGATAATAAAGTCTAGACTTTTCATGAATGTTGTTTGACTAACAAATAGGGGTGGGAAAAGTAACCATTGCCATCCTTTAGTAAAAGTAAAGATGTGTGTTTAGTGAGTCTGCCAGATCAGAGGCAGTAGGGATGACCAGGGATGTTCTCTGTTTAGTGAGTCTGCCAGATCAGAGGCAGTAGGGATGACCAGGGATGTTCTCTGTTTAGTGAGTCTGCCAGATCAGAGGCAGTAGGGATGACCAGGGATGTTCTCTGTTTAGTGAGTCTGCCAGATCAGAGGCAGTAGGGATGACCAGGGATGTTCTCTGTTTAGTGAGTCTGCCAGATCAGAGGCAGTAGGGATGACCAGGGATGTTCTCTGTTTAGTGAGTCTGCCAGATCAGAGGCAGTAGGGATGACCAGGGATGTTCTCTGTTTAGTGAGTCTGCCAGATCAGAGGCAGTAGGGATGACCAGGGATGTTCTCTGTTTAGTGAGTCTGCCAGATCAGAGGCAGTAGGGATGACCAGGGATGTTCTCTGTTTAGTGAGTCTGCCAGATCAGAGGCAGTAGGGATGACCAGGGATGTTCTCTGTTTAGTGAGTCTGCCAGATCAGAGGCAGTAGGGATGACCAGGGATGTTCTCTGTTTAGTGAGTCTGCCAGATCAGAGGCAGTAGGGATGACCAGGGATGTTCTCTGTTTAGTGAGTCTGCCAGATCAGAGGCAGTAGGGATGACCAGGGATGTTCTCTGTTTAGTGAGTCTGCCAGATCAGAGGCAGTAGGGATGACCAGGGATGTTCTCTGTTTAGTGAGTCTGCCAGATCAGAGGCAGTAGGGATGACCAGGGATGTTCTCTGTTTAGTGAGTCTGCCAGATCAGAGGCAGTAGGGATGACCAGGGATGTTCTCTGTTTAGTGAGTCTGCCAGATCAGAGGCAGTAGGGATGACCAGGGATGTTCTCTGTTTAGTGAGTCTGCCAGATCAGAGGCAGTAGGGATGACCAGGGATGTTCTCTGTTTAGTGAGTCTGCCAGATCAGAGGCAGTAGGGATGACCAGGGATGTTCTCTGTTTAGTGAGTCTGCCAGATCAGAGGCAGTAGGGATGACCAGGGATGTTCTCTGTTTAGTGAGTCTGCCAGATCAGAGGCAGTAGGGATGACCAGGGATGTTCTCTGTTTAGTGAGTCTGCCAGATCAGAGGCAGTAGGGATGACCAGGGATGTTCTCTGTTTAGTGAGTCTGCCAGATCAGAGGCAGTAGGGATGACCAGGGATGTTCTCTGTTTAGTGAGTCTGCCAGATCAGAGGCAGTAGGGATGACCAGGGATGTTCTCTGTTTAGTGAGTCTGCCAGATCAGAGGCAGTAGGGATGACCAGGGATGTTCTCTGTTTAGTGAGTCTGCCAGATCAGAGGCAGTAGGGATGACCAGGGATGTTCTCTGTTTAGTGAGTCTGCCAGATCAGAGGCAGTAGGGATGACCAGGGATGTTCTCTGTTTAGTGAGTCTGCCAGATCAGAGGCAGTAGGGATGACCAGGGATGTTCTCTGTTTAGTGAGTCTGCCAGATCAGAGGCAGTAGGGATGACCAGGGATGTTCTCTGTTTAGTGAGTCTGCCAGATCAGAGGCAGTAGGGATGACCAGGGATGTTCTCTGTTTAGTGAGTCTGCCAGATCAGAGGCAGTAGGGATGACCAGGGATGTTCTCTGTTTAGTGAGTCTGCCAGATCAGAGGCAGTAGGGATGACCAGGGATGTTCTCTGTTTAGTGAGTCTGCCAGATCAGAGGCAGTAGGGATGACCAGGGATGTTCTCTGTTTAGTGAGTCTGCCAGATCAGAGGCAGTAGGGATGACCAGGGATGTTCTCTGTTTAGTGAGTCTGCCAGATCAGAGGCAGTAGGGATGACCAGGGATGTTCTCTGTTTAGTGAGTCTGCCAGATCAGAGGCAGTAGGGATGACCAGGGATGTTCTCTGTTTAGTGAGTCTGCCAGATCAGAGGCAGTAGGGATGACCAGGGATGTTCTCTTGATAGGTGTGTGAATTGGACCATATTGCTGACCTGCTAAGCATTCAAAATGTAATGAGTACTTTTGGTGTCAGGGAAAATGTAGGGAGTAAAAAGTACATTATTTTCTTTAGGAATGTAGTTACATAACAAAAATATAAATAGTCAAGTAAAGAACAGATACCCCAAAAAATATTTATATGTAATCGTTACTTTGGAGGTGACTACAACTATTTGAATACAGTTCTCAGAAAGTGACCACTTTTCTGAAACTATTGGATTGGCTGCCTTCAACTAATGGCAGGGATATGTCTTGAACTGCATGTTGAAGAAATAAATATAATGAATAGGGCACACACAATCTCCTGTACTATTCTAATCTATCTGACAGTCATTTTTGATCTACACAATACATTTATATCTGAACATTCTGTAAATGTCCATTACCCTGAATGTCCATTGCCCCAGGTTTACATAATCAAGTCAAACCAATTAACCAATTATATTTTGTACAGATAAGTATAAATAAGTAGTGTGGCTCAACTACTGTATGACTCTTTCAATGTGCCACTGAACAGTTTGAAAGCTGCAATTCATTTTACGATACCTGAAGAGTACTACAGAGTAATTCAAAGCCATTTGCAAACATTGCAAAGAGCAAGTTGGATGTTTAGCAAAAACAACTTTGAACCCCTGTCCATCTGAGAGTTAGTGTTCTTGTTTTTCAAACATACAACATACCATATTTAAATGGATAGTGTACTCAGAACACAAACCAACATGATTTTAAACCTTGATTCAAGAAGGCAGTTTGGGCATCGACACTTCATTTGGTTACTTGTAGCATTCTCAGTAACACTTAACATTCGGGTTAATTCAACGAAATGTATTCGTTTTTGGTTCTTCATCAAATATTTGGCAGCCATTAACCACATTTTTTTGGGGGGGGGGTTTCCAATCCCGTGCAGACAGTATATTCAAATACCTTCAAATATGATGTGTTTTTCTGAGACTTGTATCTCAATATCAAAGAATAAATAGTATTTTAGTTAAAACTCTATGTAAACTATATTCAGTTTTTTTTTTTTGTATTTTCTGCCCAGGTCGGTAAGGATGTGAATGGGATGTTCATGATGGATTAGAAATGCCTGACATGTGTCTATAAATGTGTGTATGTAATGTGAACTAATTGAGGTGGTGGATGCCTAAACCAGAATAAAGCCAGTTCCTGCTTACAGTGCCTTGCAAAATAATTCATCCCACTTGGCATTTTTCCTATTGTGTTGCATTACAACCTCAAATTTAAATGAATTTTTATTTGGATTTCGTGTAATGGACATACACAAAAAAGTCCAATTGGTGAAGGGAAATGAAAAAAAAAAACTTGTTTCAAAAATATATAAAACATTTTAAACTGAAAAGTGGTGTGTGCATATGTATTCACCCCCTTTGCTATGAAGCCCCTAAATAAGATCTGGTGCAACCAATTACCCTCAGAAGTCAAATAATTAGTTAAATAAAGTCCACCTGTGTGCTCTCTAATTATCACATGATCTGTCACATGATCTCAATATATACACCTGTTCTGAAAGCCCCCAGAGTCTGCAAACCCAGGGCACTGGGGCGGCAGCGTAGCCTACTGGTTAGAGCATTGGACGAGTAATAAAAATTTTGCAAGATCAAATCCCCGAGCTGACAAGGTACAAATCTGTCGTTCTGCCCCTGAACAAGGCAGTTAACCCACTGTTCCTAGGCCGTCATTGAAAATAATAATTTGTTCTTAACTGACTTGCCTAGTTAAATAATAAAACACCTCTAAGCAAGTGGCACCATGAAGACCAAGGAGCTCTCCAAAAAGGTCAGGGACAAAGTTGTGGAGAAGTACAGATCAGGGTTGGGTTAAAAAACAAATATAAAACACTTTGAACATCCAACAGAGCACCATTAAATCTATTATTAAAAAATGGAAAGAATATGGCACCACAACAAATCTGCCAAGAGAGGGCCGCCCACCAAAACTCACAGACCAGGCAAGGAGGGCATTGATCAGAGCTGCAAAGCTCCACAGCGGAGATTAGTGTATCTGTCCAGTGGACCACTTTAAGCCATACACTCAACAGAGTTGGGATTTACAGAAGAGTGGCCAGAAAATAGCCATTGCTTAAAGAAAAAAATAAGCAAACACGTTTGGTGTTCGCCAAAAGGCATTTGCTAGACTCCCCAAACATATGGAAGAATGTTGGTCAGATGAGACTGAAATTGAGCTTTTTGGCTATCAAGCAAAATGCTGGCTCTGGCACAAACCCAACACCTCATCACCCAAGAATACCATCCCCACAGTGAAGCATGGTGGTGGCAGCATCATGCTGGGGGGATGTTTTTAATTAGCAGGGTCTGGGAAACTGGTCAGAATTGAAGGAATGATGGATGGTGCTAAATACAGGGACATTTTTGAGGGAAACCTGTTTCAGTCTTCCAGAGATTTGAGACAGACGGAGGTTCACCTTCCAGCAGAACAATTACCCTAAGCAACGCTCGAGTGGTTTAAGCATTTAAATGTCTTGGAATGGCCTAGTCAAAGCCCAGATCTCAATCCAATTGAGAATCTGTGGTATGACTTAAAGATTGCTTTTCACCAGCGGAACCCATCCAACTTGAAGGAGCTGGAGCAGTTTTGCCTTGAAGAATGGGCAAAATATCCCAGTGGCTAGATGTGCCAAGCTTATGGAGACATACCCCAAGAGATCTGCAGCTGTAATTGCTGCAAAAGGTGTCTGAACAAAGTTTTGACTTTGCGGAGGGAATAGTTATGCACCCTCAAGTTTTGTTGTCTTATATATTGTTTCTTTCAAATTTAAAAATGTTGCATCTTCAAAGTGGTAGACATCTTGTGTAAATCAAATGATACAAAAATCCATTTTAATTCCAGATTGTAAGGCAACAAAATAGGAGAAATGCCAAGGGGGTGAATACTTTCACAAGCCACTGTGGCTCCGTATGCTGTCTCGTGTCCAAGTCTTAATTTGATGTTCCATTCTCTGAACACCCTGACTTCAGGATAACCCCAGGGTATCAAAAAGGGTCTGACAAAGTTTTTGTCCAGTGTCAAATATCCCTTTGATACTTCAAACCTAGTTACTTTGAGGAAAATGAATCCATATAAACACGAGGCTGCAGCGAAATGGGACATGTATGAATGCACATCAAATCAGCTCTGTTTTGCTTCTTCTCTGTGTATCATCTCTGGTGTCTGAGTACCACCACCTTCTAGTTATTGGAGCGCAGTGTGATGCCTTAGAGAGCCTCCGAGTCCAAGCGTGCAAATAATAATGCAGTCAATGGGTTTCAGTCTGACCTTGCATTCCATCCTCAACACGCTATGGCTCTCCTTTCAGATAGGGCAATTTATTTGTCTTTGAAAGCATTATCTTTGAATGCACTGTTAGTGTATCCATCCCTATAGTGGCGGATCATATTCATGTGAAAGTGACTCTATTGTGTGTAAACAGTCAAACTAGTATGGTGTCTGACTGTGTATTATGCTTTGGAATTAAACAACATTCACAGTGGGCCTCAAGGCTGGTTATGATTAGTTCATGGCCTCCTGTGATATCCCAAGAGAGGAGAAAAACCTAAAAAATGAATGGCTATCAAGTGGATAGACCGACTGCCAGTTTGTCAGAATGTGTACACTGTAACAGAATACTGTAATTTATACAGTAATTTCAGGTATTATCAAGAATAAAAAAAACTCTGAAACGTGTTAATGCAGCATGCTTTAAATTATGGTGCATTGTTGTAAAATTGCTGTATTTCAAATGGTACTTTAATTCCACCCCACAGAATTCAGTACCATACAGTATCTTTTGAGCACCACCACATTTTGATCACTAGTGGGTGCATGGTATTGTTGTTTCTGGTTCATTTACATATTTTGAGGTGTGCCTTGTAAGAGGCTATATTTGCTGCACCCGTGAGTGAGAATGCTGTACCAATTGAACTTCAGTTATAGTGTCCCATGAAATGTAAACATACAGGGGAGGCAGCCAGTCTTTGATCTTAAATGGTTGATCATTTTGCCATGTACTTTTGGTCTTTTTTGCCCTTTAGTCATTGTCAGTTTGGAAGCCTTTTTCAAGGCCTCTAGAAGTGGAAGTAATATGAAATACTAACTATGCATAATATCCTGTAATGTATAAACACTTTACCTAGCATCCAACCAGCTTGCACTAATCTCTTTTAATTACAGTAAAATATTGTGAAATTTAAGCCCTCCCCTCAATGAATTTCATTCATTCATATAGTACATTTTACTTTATTGTACTTTGTGTCATTGCAGGTGTACAATAATATGACATTTTATTTCTACTCGCCACAGAGCTGCCTGTAAGATAATGGCAAATTCATGGCAGTGTATGAATAATGGAGTTTAACTAGCTATGTACAAAACCCCACACACTGGTCTGTTCTACACTGCACTGAACTGTATGGTAGATATACAATATATCTAACGTGTGTGATTCCGTTTAAATTAGAGCACTTTCAAGTGTTAGGTTCACTGTGGGGTGTTTTATCCACTTCACTCATTTAGAGATGATTGATGTGGGCCGTCCAGAGGGGTTCAACACTTTAGTTTCTTTATGGGCTTTAAACAAGTCAGACTGACCTAGAGTCAGCTGCTTTGGACATGTGTGAAATGAAAGCCCTCAAGGATTTCAAACCTTTATTACTGTCTTTCTTTCTGTGGGAGGAATGACTTAGAGGGGCTCCGGAAGTCCACTCTAGAGGAAGGAGGGAGTACAGGAATGGAGTGAGGAGACCTGTAAAAGCGAAATGAAATCCGTTTGAACACCTCTCACACCCTTGAGGATACAGCTGGTCAGTGAACCTGCAGTGAGAGGAAGTATAATAAGAAGTTTAGTGACCCTCAACTTCATAGATACAGTGTCTGCTTTGACCTCTTACATTAGCACAGAATTTCCCAAACTCAGTCCTCGGGACCCCAAGGAGACAGAGAAAGATATGGGTGGGGGCTGAAAGTATGTATGCATGGGGAGTGTTCTCCTGATATACTGACTAAGGCACATTTGTTTTTTTGCCCTAGCTCTACACAGCTGATTAAAATAATAAACTCATCATCAAGCTTTGATTGTTTGAATCAGCTGTGTAGTGCTAGGGAAAAAAACTAAACGTGCACCCCTTGGGGTACCCAGTTTGGGAAAACATGCCTTAGTCAGTATATCAGGAGAACACTCCCCTGCATACATACTTTCAGCCCCCACCCATATCTTTCTCTGTCTCCTTCTCTTCCCTCTCTCTCTTTAGCTATATTTTCTCTTCTCGCTCTCTCTCATTCTCTATCAGCCATGTGTGGTGGAGGTATGGGAATCTATGAGGTCATGCCTAAACTAATTTCCTGAGCAGCTGCCAGCCATGGCAACTATTTGATAAGCACTTCGATTTCCCAGCTAAGATTCTTTTTCTTTTTTAAATCTCCAGGGGAGTGAATTCAATATCCATTTAAACATTTTTTTTTAAAACGTTAGGCAATAAACAGGAGTGAAGTTCTAATCTAATGGCTGGGGTGTCTCTACATGTGTCTATTTTATTGGGATTGTCTCACTGGGTTTATGACAGTAACAACGGGATCCAATGATGCTCATTTGAACCCCTGTGGTCAAGGTGAGGTAGAGGCCACGAGAGTCGTGAACCCCCCTGGAGGTACAATGATGAAATGCACTCTACAATGTAAAAACGTAACTGACTGAACAGCACCCAACCATCAGCCATACAAGTATGGACTTGTCACTCAAAACACTGAGGAAATGATCAGTAGAAATGAAGTAGAAGTGCAAGCCCTCTCAAGAATAAATACTGTCCATTGTTTACATGTAAATAGATCTACATGGTTTAGAGATCCTGTCCATCCACTGCACAACTCTCTGCTGTGCCTCTGACATCCCTCTGGTCTTGGAACAGTCCATTCTAGCAGCCCTGCATTTCTCATCCCCATGAAAAACCTTTCACACCGCCCAGCCTGAAGCATAATAAAAAGATGTCTGCATCAGGTCCGCCCACCATCAAGTGTAACACCAGAAGTTACAAAAGCCCAGACATGGGGGGGGGGGGGATCAGACAGTGGCTCTGTTCCATGTGTGTCTGCCTCAGTTGCATTACAAGTATGGTAAATGTGAGACTGTGTGTGCAGTTACCTGACACATGATGAATGGTCTGATGTAAGGGTGGAAAATGCAATATTAATGCCAGTTTTGCCTGGAAGGAAGCCTAGGTTGGGGGATGGTGATTCATAGCCCTGTGATGGGATACTTCCATGCAAGCACACGATGTGGGGGAGTCAATTATGTTTTGTCTTGATATTTTAATGTACAATGACTAATGTGAAGCTCAATGATGTATAACCTACACCCTGGGGGTACTTGGCTTATCCACATGGGTACATGAGAAGACTCATGAGACTGTAGACCTACTGGTAATATGCAAATGAGGGGGTTCTTCAGGGGTACTCCGGGCAGAGCAAAATTCAGTTGGTGGTACAGTAACCGAAAAATGTTAGTAACCAATGACCTAGAGTAAATCAGCCACTACAGTATGTGAAGAACGTTATATAATAATAAGGATTAAGATTGGATTTTTCAATCAATAGATTCAACATGAATGAATTTGATAATTACACTGGATGCAATCTAAATTTGATATACTGGGAATGTGTCACCAATTCTATGTTTAGAAAACCATTGAATCACATCACTGTGATAGCATACAACTACATACACATTGGAAATCTTTCCATTTTGATATAGATTTGTGTTTTGTGAGATGATCCGCACACAAACACACGCACACACATATGCACAGACACTGGCAGAGGTGAGGGAAATCTCATTAAAGTGTCCGCTTACTATCTCTCTCCTTTTTAGTTTCCGCCAATCAAGTTCTGTACGCTCCCTTCTATTATCCCATTATGCCCTCTCTCCATTCTCTTTTCCCACTTCCCCCCTCACTCTCTTACTCCTGATTCTTTAATAGTCTACCCATCTCTCCCTCTCTCTCTTACACATTAACTCAGTTTAAATGGAAGGCCAATCAAAATATTCCAATAAAAACACCCTGTAGTATTTATGGGCGGAAAAGAGAAAACTACGTGGCTCATCCTCCTCGTCCCTGCGCCATCTGCCTTGCCCACTTACTTGTCTCTCTGTTCTTGAGCTTTACAGAATGTTAAACCTTTTAGATGTGGTGCTATTTTTGGACACAGAGAAGTGGTTGCTACAAACTCTTAATGTAGCATGTTTATTGCTTACTGTTGTCTTGCCACACTCTTTTGCATATCAAGCTAAGCATCCAATCACCCTCCAGTCTGGTTTGAAGTTTAGGGATTGGAATGCGCACCTATGAAAAAGGAGACGTCCATGCTGGCAGGAAAAAAAACATTTCACTTCAGATCCTGGGCCTGGTATTACGCCTCATCATCTCCAGCTCAGGTTTGGGCTTTGTCTAAAGACTGCACTGAGAATCAATCATATACTTACCTTTTTCATAATATTACTCTCCCTCACATTTTTGTTTTGTTTCATTGATAGTCCCAGCCTTAAACAAAGATAATAATACATTTTATGGCAATTATAATTGTATTTTCTCACCTCTAATACACTGAAGTTAGTATCATGTACTGTAGATAGTGCATGGGTTGTTACAGAGAACTTGAAGTAAAGATGCTCTCGCACACTGCACTTGCAAAGATTCACTTTAAATGTCAATTTTTTGCTTGATCCGAAAAGGAGGCTTCGTATGGAGGGTTTGAAGCAATTGCGGAGCCATCACAATAAATACTGTAGGGCTATTTCAGATAATGGATTGACCATGCAGAGCCATTAACAGGGAACTTTCCCACAAAATCATGAAATCCCAGTATTTCACTGAAATCTTAGCATCAATCAGAAAATCCCTGAATATGCCTTTATTATTTCTGTGGTGTTTAGAAGGCTGCGTGCTCTAAATCTGTCCTTAATGCTTCTTTTTATCTCAATATCAAATATTGTCTGTTTAACAACTAAGTACCTTACCTTGTTTGTTATCAATTGAAATGGTCAAAAGGAGACAAAAACCACTAGGCAAAAGTTGCTGGGTATTGGACGGGAATTGTAAAACACTGTCGTACACGTTGATCCAGAGCATCCCACACATGCTCAATTGGTGACATGTCTGGTGAGTATGCAGGCCATGGAAGAACTAGGACTTTTTCAGCTTCTAGAAATTGTGTACAGATTCTTGTGACATGGAGCCGTGCATTATCATGCTGAAACTTGAGTTGATGGCGCCGTACAAATATTGCCATCACATAGTCATCAACAAAATGCAATTGTGTTGGTACACCATCGGGCACGCTGTTCACAATGTTGACATCAGGAAACCCACAGTTTCATCAGCTGTCCGGGTGGTTGCTCTCAGACGATCCCGCAGGTGAAGAAGCTGGATGTGGAGGTCCTGGGCTGGTGTGGTTAGACGTGGTCTGAGGTTGTGAGGCCGATTGGACATACTGCCAAATTCTCAAAAACGACATTGGAGGCAGCTTATGGTAAAAACAATACATTCTCTGGCAACAGCTCTGGTCAACATTCCTGCAGTCAGCATGCCAATTGCACAGTCCCTCAAAACTTGACACATCTATGGAATTGTGTTGTGTGACCAAACTGCACATTTTAGAGTGGCCTTTTATTTTCCCTAGCACAAGGTGCACCTGTGTAATGCACATGCTGTTTAATCAGATTCTTGCTATGCCACACCTGTCAGGTGGATGGATTATCTTGGCTCAGGAAAAATGCTCACTAACAGGTATGGAAACAAATGTGTGCACAAAACTGGAGCAAAAATACGTTTTTTGTGCATATGAACGTTTCTGGGACGTTTCTGGGATCTTTTATTTCAGCTCATGAAACATGGGACAAACACTTTACATGTTGCATTTATATTTTTGTTCAGGATAGGGTGTAAAGAATTAGGTCATGTTTGAGGGAGAAATTAGAGATGTTCACATTCATGCAGGTTTTCAGGGTTTCTCAATGCAGACTTGGGTGTTCTGTTTTGAGAATATTTATTTTTCTCGCAGCGCTTTTAGTTAATCAGTCCTATAGAGTATATGTTTGGCATAGATGTGATTCATTAGAACACTGTAATCTTGCTAATTTAAATGAGAATATCTTATTTGATCTTAAAATTGCTGTTTTTGTTTTTCGGAGATATTCTGGAAACAATGTTGTGAGCCAAGGTTTTCAGATGTATCTCAGTAGTCACTGGTAGTGTTTTTCTCAAATGCTCTTAGTGTGTCATTAATGGTTTTGTACAGATATATTTAATGATATACTTAGCAAATGGACTAGTCGGGTCATCTCATAGTGTTTTATTCCCCAGCTATATTCTTTCCTACATTTTCACATTCAACAAGCTCAGTAACAGTCATTAGACCAAATTAAACAGTGACATTTAATTGTGATCTTTTAAGTTGGAGTGTGGGAGCTACAAACAGGTTTTCAAGATGATGCTGTAATCTTTGTGGTAAACAATGTCTCATTGTATTAAGTACAGCAGATAAAATAATACAAATATGTAAAATTTTACAGTACAGTATTGAGGAAGTCGTATTTCTATATGTGAGGGTATTGTTTGTGGACTTTAGCTGAGTCTTCAACACTCATTCCGGACCTGCTACAGCACAAACCATCTGACTCTATTCACTCTAAACTAATGCCTGCACCTCCAATGACGCATCTGTCGAACTACTTAAGTTTGCTGATAACACCACCTTGGTCAGACTCATCTCCGACAGCGACGAGTCCAAGTAGAGTGGAGAGGTTGAGAGCTTGGTGGCCTGATGCAGTCTTAACAACTTGGAACTTAACACAGTCAAAACTGTGGAGATGGTGGTTAAATTCAGGAAATGCACCTCACTATCTCTCCCCCTCGAGATTGATGGCTCAGCCATCTGCATGGCCAAGTCATTCAAATTCCTAGGGAGCATCATCTCCCACAATCTCAAGTGGGAGGATAACATCACAGTGGTAACCAAGAAGGCTCAAGAGAGGATGTACTATCTGTGTCACTTGAGGAAACTCAAACTCTCTCTGACAATTCTGTTTTGGTTCTAAACGTCCATCATTGTGTTCGTCCTCACGTCTTCTATCCCCATCTGGTTTGGGTCTCCGTCTGTCCACTGCAAGGGCAAACTGCAGCGCAAGCACCTGCACACCTCCAGGACAAGGAACGGTGCAAGTGAGATCACCGCCGACCCTGCCCACCCCATTTTCTTTACAAAACACCCCTCAGAGACGATTTAGCGAAATCATGACCAAAACCACCTGTCACATGAACAGTTTCTTCCCCATTGCTGTGGCTCTCATCCAGTGGCGGATTTAGGCATCTTGCCAGGGGTTGCATGGGGCGTCTGCACCCCAACAAAAAAAAATGTATATTCCGAATGGTGACATTTGCACGTCACGTCAATGATATCATGTAACCGTGTGGGACTGTAGGTCAATTAACCTTGTCGGAGTTGGCTCGCTGATTCTAGTTCGTGAGCTAGGCAGGCTACTGCCTGGGACGGTCTCCCACTCAGAAGTACGAGACGGGGAGGGGGCGGGGGTAGGTTGACCTCAGGTTTCCCCACTGGAAGACCGAGGTGGTGGAGCGGGGGAATCTATCAAATAGCACACCACTAACTTTGTACAACACTAATGCACTTAGTGGTGAGATTTAGTTAGTGTGTTTCTTGTTTGAAATGCAACAGTGTAATAATCAGGTTCTATTCTTTATAAGTGTGTTATTCGATTTGTGTGATATAGAATTTGTGCTATTTAGTTGTATTTGTGTGTTTGTTAGCAATAGGGTAATCGTGTAATAATTCAATTCTCTTTATTTGTATTTATATACTACAATTTGTTTCTATTTGTCTTTGTTTCTTCTTTTTGATATGCGTCTTATTATTGTATATACATATTTATATAGTTTTAAATGTTATTATTATTTATTTGTGTTGTTCCAAATGTCTCAATAAACATTTTTGTTCAGGGGGGGATGCTGAGGGGGGGGGGGGGGTTCACCCAGGGAGTCATACAACCATTGCCCTCATCAACCGGCCAATCGGGCTCATAGGGATTAAGTGGCTTTGCATTGAGCCAATTACAGCACCTCTAACACAAATATGCACTATATTACATTTGTACTATGTACACCTCCTCACAACACTGTATATATTCTCCACGACAGCATCCCTCCCTCTGCTTATATAGGTTTATCCCCTCTGTAAATGATATATTCCCACTGTTATCAGCATATACTCAAGAAGTTTATATTTTATGTTTACTCTTCCAATGTTGTATATTCTGTATGATGTCTATGTGGACTTGTGTCTGTATTCTGATTGTATATTGGCTATTGCTGGCAGTACTTGACGAATAAAGGGGATTCTGATTCTGACATTATTGAAACAACATTCAGAATAAATAAAGTATTTACATACAGTCTACACAATGTCACAGAGAAATAAATCATTTTGAAAGACATCACACAAGACAGAGTCGAACAGTCAGATACAGTATTTGCACTAGTTTCCACCACATGGCGTGTAAATATATGCACAGCAGATTAGATGTAGGAAGATGAAAATCTGCAGTGATGTATAAGTCAAACATTTAGATACACCTACTCATTCAAGGGTCTTTCTTTCTTTTTTACTATTTCCTACATTGTATAATAATAGTGAATACATCAAAACTATGAAATAGCACATATGGAATCATGTAGTAACAACAAAAAGTTTGAAACAAATCAAAATATATTTTAGATTCTTCAAAGTAGCCACCCTTTGCCTTGATGACAGCTTGGACACTCACCAGCTTCATTTCATTAAACAGGGTTCTCTTGTTAAAAGTTCATTTGTGGAAATGATTTCCTTCTTAATGTGTTTGAGCCAATCAGTTGTGTTGTGACAAGGTGGGGGGGGGGGGTATACAGAAGATAGCCCTATTTGGTAAAAGACCAAGTCCATATTACGGCAAGAACAGCTCAAATAAGCAAAGAGAAACAACAGTCTATCATTACTTTAAGACATGAAGTGAGAACTCCTTCAAGACTGTTGGGAAAAGCATTCCAGGTGAACATGGTTGAGATTATTCCAAGAGTGTACAATGCGGTCATCAAGGCAAAAAACTTTGCGGAATCTAAAATACATAAACTCAAACAAACTTAACATGTGTAAATATTTGCATGAACATAGCAATATTCAACAACTGAGACATAAACTGAACAAGTTCCACAGACATGTAACTAACAAAAATGAAATAAATGTGTCCCTGAACAAAGGGGGTCAAAAAGTAACAGTATCTGGTGTGGCCACCAGTTGCATTAAGTACTGCAGTGCATCTCCTCCTCATGGACTGCAACCAGATTTGCCAGTTCTTGCTGTGAGAGGTTACCACACTCTTCCACCAAGGCACCTGCAAGTTCCGGGACATTTCTGGTGGGAATGGCCCCAGCCCTCACCCTCCGATCCAAGAGGTCCCAGACATGCTCAATGGGATTGAGATCCGGGCTCTTTGCTGGCCATGGCAGAACACTGACATTCCGGTCTTGCAGGAAATCACGCACAGAACGAGCAGTATGGCTGGTGGCATTGTCTTGCTGGAGGGTCATCAGGATGAGCCTGCAGCAGGGGTACCACATGAGGGAGGAGGATGTCTTCCCTGTAACACACAGCGTTGAGATTGCCTGCAATGACAACAGGCTCAGCGCGATGATGCCGCCTCAGACCATAACGGACCCTCCACCTCCATATCGATCCCATTCCAGAGTACAGGCCTCAGTGTAACGCTCATTCCTTCGATGATAAGCGTGCATCCAACCATCACCCCTGTTGAGAAAAAAACACGTCTCGTCAGTGTACAGCACTTTTTGCCAGTCCTGTCAGGTCCAGCTTTAGTGGGTTTGTGCTCATAGGCGGCGTTGTTGCCGGTGATGTCTGGTGAGGACCTGCCTTACAACAGGCCTACAAGCACTCAGTCCAGCCTCTCTCAGCCTATTCCAGACAGTCTGAGCACTGATGGAGAGATTGTGCATTCCTGGTGTAACTCGGGCAGTTGTTGTTGCGATCCTGTATCTGTCCCGCAGGTGTGATGTTCGGATGTACTGATCATGTGCAGGTGTTGTTACACGTCGTCAGCTACTGAGAGGCAATCAGCTGTCCGTCCAGTCTCCCTGTAGCGCTGTCTTAGGCATCTAACAGTACGGACATTGCAATTTATGCCCTGGCCACATCTGCAGTCCTCATGCCTCCTTGCAGCATGCCTAAGGCATGTTCACACAGATGAGCAGGGAGCCTGGGCATCTTTCATTTGGTGTTTTTCAGAGTCAGTAGAAAGGCCTCTTTAGTGTCATAACTTTTCATAACTGTGACCTTAATTGCCTACCGTCTATAAGCTGTTGGTGTCTTAACAGCCGTTAGACAGGTGCATGTTCATTAATTGGTTATGGTTCATTGAACAAGCATGGGAAGCAGTGTTTAAACACTTTACAATGAAGATCTATGAAGTTATTTGGATTTATTTGTTTGCTGAGTTTATTTTGACTTGTTTGTGTTATTTCATAATTTTTTATGTTTTCACTATCATTCTACAATGTGGAAAATAGTAGAAATAAACAAAAACCCTTGTAGGTTTATCCAAACCTTTAACTGGTACTGTATTTCATGATTTACTTTCACATGAAAAGGTAATAGAAAGCAAAAAAGGCCAAAGCCACTAAGTAATTATATTTCTGTACAGACTGAAAGAAGGATTGCGTTGACTTATAATATTACCATTTTACCAAAGGGACTTATTTGATACTGTACTCAAAACAAATATGATAAGCCTTTATATGATCATAACATTAAAAGACATGCATGAATGCCAGTAGTTGAAACAATGCTCACCTAGATAAAGTCTACTATCAGATAACACAGTAATATATCACGTTTAAGGTAAGATCCAAATGCAGACTGTCGAAGTAACAATGTTTATTACAGCAACAGGGGCAGGCAAACGACAGACCAAGGCAGGTAGGGGTCGATAATCCAGGATACTGGGGCAAAGGTACAAGACTGTAGGCAGGCTCAGGTTCAGGGAGGGGCGGAAAGGTCGAAACCGTGAAAACAGGAACAATAGAGAGACAGGAGCAGAAGCAAAAAGGCTGGTAGGCTTGATGAAACAAAACAAGGCAACAGACAGAGAACACAGGTATAAATACACAGGGGATAATGGGGAAGATAGGCGACACCTGGAGCGGGGTAGAGACAAGCACAAAGACAGGTGAAACAGATTAGGTCGTGAATGAGCTAGGTCCCTTGAAGGGACAGGTAGACACAAAATGAAAATCAGAAACGCAATATAGACAACTCTGGGGGTCAAGTCTACGTATGCATTCCACAGGAGATATCCTAGCCCTGCCGAGCAGTATCAGCAGTCTTCAGAGACCTTTAGAGGAACTCGGGTAAGCTCAGATCCTCTCGTGGGCATAGATGCCAAGGACTTCTGGAGTTCATCAGCTGCAAGGTGGGATTCTTGAGTGAGCAATTGGGACCGTAATCAGACCTCTTCTCCCTCCTATGTTCTCGTAGCCAACCATTGTTCCAGATGGTTAAAGCGATGAGTGAGTCGAGAGCCGTTGGTAGTTTCCGGGCGGCAAGCTCGTCTTTTATTTCCTCCGATAATCCATGCAGGAACGTGTCAAACAGCGTTTTCGGATTCCAGGCACACTCTGCTGCTAGCGTGCGGAAATCCCCCGCATAGTCTGTTACACTGAGGGAGTCCTGCCGAAGCTGGTGTTACTTCCAGGCAGCCTCTCTCCCAGACACGGGAGCCTCAAACTTATTTCACCTCCGCCATGAATCCCTCCATACTGAAGCATATGGCCGACTGTTGTTCCCAAACGGTCGTTACCCAGGAAAGGGCCTTCCGGGACATCAGGGCGGTGAGGTACGCTATCTTAGAGCGGTCCAATGGGATGTTGGAAGGCTGCAGCTCCATGACGCGGGAACACTGAGCGAGAAACGCCCGACAGGTGCCCAACTCTCCATCGAAGCGCTCTGGGAGAGGTAAACAATCACATTTCAATCAATCAAATTGAATTATAAAGCCCTTCTTACATCAGCTGATGTCACAAAGTGCTGTACAGAAACCCAGCCTAAAACCCAAATCAGCAAGTGATGCAGCTGTAGAAGTCTAACAGTTGTTAAAGTACTATGTGAATTTCACCAGGTTCATATATCAATATGTTGTGTTGATTTGTTATGCATGCCTGCATCCTGGGTGAAGGGGAGTGTGTACTTACGTTTTGCCCGGCGTGCTCGTGCTCAAATCATTTTGATGCACTGAGAGAGGTAGGCACGCTTTTTCTGTCTTCAGAAAAGTTTGATTCTTTTAAGTACAAAGTCATACACACAGTGTTTTGTTCATGAATAATGATGTATATTTAGAGGTTACTCATAAGTGGATGGTATTTTTAAGATGCACTTGTAATTGTTCTTTTTAGGATGATATCAACATTCTGAATTCAACATGTGGTTAATAGCTAGCTAAGGTATTAGCAGGCTATTGTATGTGTGAACGATGGCTAGCTCCTTGAATGGTCCCAGTCCCTCCTATTGTGCATCTGTTGTAGAAAGAGGCGAAGATTCTCAGAACAGATGTGCTCTACAAATGTTTTATTTCCTTTTGGATGCAGTTATGTGGTTTTATCAATGTAAAATATGTTATGTATAATAAGGAGAGAGTGTATAAATTTTTGTATTTCAAAAATCATTTTGATGCACTGAGAGAGAAAGAGGCGACGATTCTCAGAACAGATGTGCTCTACAAATGTTTTATCTCCTTTTGGATGCAGATGCAGGATGCAGAGAGTCAGTTCTGCTTGATTAAAACTACCTGATCTCCAAAGTCCACGTTTATAGTCTCTTTCAACCACACACAACGCAGAGTTACAGCGGTGCAGTATAGCACCGGCTACAGAAGCACGGTGGCTAGGAAAAACTCCCTAGAAAGGCTGGAACCTAGGAAGAAACCTAGAGAGAAACCAGGCTATGAGGGATGGCCAGTCCTGTTCTGTCTGTGCCGGGTGGAGATTATAACAGAACATGGGTTAAGATGTTCAAATGTTCATAGATGACCAGCAAGGTCAAATAATAATAATCACAGTGGTTGTAGAGGGTACAACAGGTCAGCACCTCAGGAGTAAATGTCAGTTGGCCTATCATAGCCTATCATTCAGAGTTTCTCTACCACTCCTGCTGTCTGTAGAGAGTTGAAAACAGCAGGTCTAAAACAGGTAGCACATCCGGTGAACAGGTCAGGGCTCCATAGCTGCAGGCAGAACAGTTGAAACTGGAGCAGCAGTACAACCAGGTGGACTGGGGATAGCAAGGAGTCATCAGGCCAGTTAGTCCTAAGGCATGGTCCTAGGACTCAGGTACTCCCGGAGAGAGAGAAAAAGATAGAGATAATTAGAGAGAGCATACTTCAATTCACACAGGAGAAATAGTCCAGATATAACAGACTGACCCTAGCCCCCGACACAAACTATTGCAGCGTGAATACTGGAGGCTGAGACAGGAGGGTTCGGAAGACACTGTGACCCTGTCCGACGATACCCCCGGACAGACCCAAACAGGCAGGATATAACCCCTCCCACTTTGCCAATGCACAGCCCCCACACCACCACTTGAGGGATATCTTATATGACAATCTCTTTCAATAATGACAGGAATGGAGGTCTTTATTTCAGTGAGATTCTAGAGCGAACACCGCCATGTTTAATGTTGCCCAACCTAGATCAAGGCACAGACACGGTCTCAATGGGGATAACTGAGCTGACTACACTGACTGTGCTAGTGGCAGAATCCACTAAGCTGGCAGACTGGCTAACACCTTGCTGCCTGGCCTGCATCTCATTGTGGAGCTAAGGGAGTTCGATAACATAGATAAGATGAGAGCACTCCTCCAGCTAGGATGGAGTCCGTCACTCCTCAGCAGGCCAGGGCTTACCAATGGGGTTCCCGGAAACCGGGGTGACGGCGCTGCTACCAGCCGGCTAATTGAGGGGCTGGGAGGTTACCGACGTGGTAGGCTGCCTAGTAGACAACCCAAGGAATTGCTCCCTTAAAGGGTCCAATGATTGGTCTTGACGTTCGACCATGGCCCAGAATCCTTCCATCAGACCGCGAACTAACTCCTTGTCCCTACCAATGGTAGCTCCTTGGGAGGAGATGGCGTATCGGAGCATTTATTACAGCAACAGGGGCAGATAAAAACAGGTCAAGGCAGGCAGGGGTCGATAATCAGAGAAGTGGGGCAATGGTACAGGATGGCAGACAGGCTCAGGGCGGGCAGAAAGGTCAAAACCATGAAAACTATGGGGAAGATGGGCGACACCTGGAGTGGGGGAGGAGACAAGCACAAAGATATGTGAAACAGATCATGGCGTGACAAAGATAGACTTCAGTGTTTTGTATTTCTTACGAACACAGTACAGTAATCAGGTAGATCCACAACAAATCCATTCTGGATCAATATTACACTAAAGAATTGTACGTATTCAGAATTTATCACAGATTTAGGGTTGTTGGCTCTGGTATTCTATTCTACTGTGTCGGACCTCGATCCAATTGGGTTCATGGGCCGAGTATACCTGGCTTAGAGAAATACTGTTATACTCTGAATATACCAAACACCTAACTAATATTGAGCTGCACCCCCTTTGGGCCTCAGAACAGCCCCATTTCATTGGGACATGCTGGCCCATGTTGACTCGAATGCTTCTCGCATTTGTGTCAAGTTGGCTGGATGTCCTTTGGGAGGTGGACCGTTCTTGATACACAGGGGAAATTGTTGAGCGTGAAAATCCCAGCAGCGGTGCAGTTCATGACACAATCCGGTGTGCCTGGCAATTACTAACATACCCCCGTTCAAAGGCACTTAAATATTTTTTTGTCTTGCTTCATAAAGAGCATGAGGTGTTATTAATATTTTGTACACTCAGTGTGCATTCACAGTAGTAGCCCTCCAACATTTAACAAGTACCCCGAGCCTATTTATATGCTATGATGTGCACTTGCTAATATGGTTTCAGTAGTTTAGTTTTCGAACCAGTAGTAACAGTAGGCCTAGTAGACATTCACGATGATGCTAGCTGCACTGATCTATACTTGTACTACTCCAGTCCTGCAACCTCATTTATTTATTCCTCTATAGATCTTAATGTAGCCAGCGGCACTATTAACATTGTAATGTAAATCATGTGTTTTTAGTAAGGTTTGATAACTAAAAAAGGGATATCGCTATTTTGGTTTATAATTGGTACTTGTTTTTTTACAGAACATTTTGTAGAAGACTTATCTATGCTCTAACTGTTTGTTAGTTTGTGTCCCTTACATTAGGTAGGTATTTTGGGTTTTTTCTTTGTCTAGACCGCCCGCGAAAATGAGCTGGTATTCGGGATAAATATTTGGGATTGTCCTGGTGGGCAGACTAGTTACATTTCTTCTTCATGTATGTTTGTTTGTCACCACTTCCTCAGAGTCATCCAGGGCTGGGTGTTTTTAGGAGGGAACTATTTGGTTAGAGAGCAGAGGAAAGTTGTATGAATTCCTGTGCATGCTTTCGCACACTAATTATCACCAGTTGGTTATCATCTTACAAAGATTGTAAGATAGCACACGTGATGAAACAAAAAGAATGCAGCTGGAGGGAACAGCAGCCATTTTACGAGCTCCTGACCAATAGTGTCATTTTGTGTTTTTTTTTGTACCTAATGTTTCCGTCATTGTCTCCTATGACCTGAAAGAGCTTCTGGACATCAGAACAGCAATCACAAACCTCAATTTGGATGAGGATTTCTACATCAATGAGTGGGCGGCGAAGGACATACTGCTCATCCTTGACCAGGCCCAAATCCCTGAAACTCGAAAAAGGAAGAGTCAGCGTTATAGAGGTCGACGTGCAGGAAACCTGACAAGACTACATCGGCGAGTGGATAAACTACCTGTCACGAATTACTAAGGTGGGTGGAATCAGGCTCAGAGAGCCGGTTTCAGTTATTAGACAGTTTATTCTCCGGCGCACAAAACAACGGTCAACCCAACACACAGGGTGAATAATCCAACGCAGGACCAAAATAGTCCGGAGAATAAAACTCATGAACACCACCAAATAACAGGCATAAACTAAAATACACACAGGTGAAACTAATAAGACAAAACCAACAGACAAACGAAAAAGGGATCGGTAGTGGCTAGTAGGACGGTGACGACAACCGCCGAGCACCGCCCGAACAGGCAGGGGAGCCAACTTCGGCTGAAGTCGTGACACTACCTCTATCCTCCGTTCTATTGGCAAATATGCAATTACTGTAAAATAAACTGGAAGAATTATGTTCGAGACTATCCTATCAATGTGATCTGAAGAACTGTAATATCCTGAGTCTTGGCTGAACAATTACATGGAACATATAAATCTGGCTGTTGTTTCTGTACATCGATAGGACAGAACGGCAGCATCGTGAAATAAACTCCAGGGGGGTGGTGTGTGTCACTTTGTTAACAACAGCTTGTGCACATACTCTAATATTAACGAAGTATTGACGTTCTGCTCACTTGAATTAGAATACCTCATGATACGCTGTAGACTATTCTATTTACGGAGAGAGTTTTTATCTACATGTATCGTTGCTGTTTATTTACCACTGCAAACCAATGCTGGCACTAAGACCGCACTCAATGAGCTTTATAGGGACATAAGCAAACAAGAAATGCTCACCCAGAGGCGACAATCCTAGTGGCCGGTGATTTTAATGTAGGAAATCCATTTGACTTGAATTCTACCAGCATGTCACCTGTGCAACTAGAGGTGAAAAAAACTCTACACCACTCTACACCAATACTCTAGTCCACACACGGAGAGCCATACAAAGCTCTCCCTTGCCCTCCATTTGGCAAATCCAACCATTACTTTTACTTTTGTCGTGCAGATTGCTTCAACAATTCTGAGTTCATGACAGCTCAGGCTGCTTCAAGCAGACTAACCGCTCCTTACAGACTGGCAGCTCTTTGCAGACTGACAGCTCAGGCTGCTTCAAACAGGCAGGAGGCTCCGGCAGCGCTGTAGAGAAGGAAGGCTCTGGCTGTGCTGAACAGGCGGGAGACTCCGACAGAGCAGGAGAGGAGGAAAACGCTGGTTGCGCTGAACAGGCGGGAGACTCCGACAGCGCAGGAGGGAAGGAAGGCTCTGGCTGTGCTGAACAGGCGGGAGACTCCGACAGAGCAGGAGAGGCGAGGCGCACTGTAGGCCTGATGCGTGGTGCGGGCACTGGTGATACTGGAGCGAGGACACGCACAGGAAGCCTGGTGCGGGGAGCTGCTACCGGAGGACTGGTGTGTGGAGGTGGCTCTGGATAGACCGGACCATGCAGGCGCACTGGAGCTCTTGAGCACCGAGCCTGCCCAAGCTTACCTGGCTCGATGCCCACTCTAGCCCGGCAAATACGAAGGGCTGGTATGAACCGTACAGGGCTATGCACCCGCACTGGAGACACCGTGCGCTCACTAGCATAACACGGTGCCTGCCCAGTCTCTTTAGCCCCCCGGTAAGCACAGGGAGTTTGCGCAGGTCTCCTACCTGGCATAGCCATACTCCCTGTAAGCCCCCCCCCCCCAATAATTCTTTGGGGCCGACTCTCAGGCTTCCATCCGCGTCGCCGTGCTGCCTATTCTTCCTCCTTGGGGCGGCGATATTCACCAGGCTGAGCCCAGGATCCTCTTCCGTCTAATATCATCTCCCAAGACCAGAAGTCCTTATATCGCTGCTCCTCATGATTAACAGGGAGAGTTGGCTCAGGTCTGACTCCTGACTCTGCCACTCTCTCCCTGAGCCCCCCCCCAATACATTTTTTGGGGTGACTTTCGGGTTTCGCTCTGTGCCGCCGTGTCTTTCTTTTCTCCAACTCCATTCGCCTATAGCCCTCTTCACACTGCTCCAGCGAATCCCATGCGGGCTCAGGCATTCTCTCTGGGTCGGCCGCCCACCTGTCGATTTCTTCCCACGTCGTATACTCCATAACGTCCTCCTTTCGCTGCTCCTGCTGTCGCTGCCTGTTACCACGCTGCTCGGTCCGTGTGTGGTGGGTGATTCTGTAACGGCGTTCTTCGTTCGTCGAAAGAGAGTCGGACCGAAATGCAGCGTGGTGGTTACTCATGTCTTTAATGAAAAAAGTGACGGTACATGAAATAACGATAAATACAAAAAACAACAAACGGAACGTGAAACTTATTACAGCCTATCTGGTGAACACTACACAGAGACAGGAACAATCACCCACGAAAGACAAAGCGAAACTCAGGCTACCTAAATACGGTTCCCAATCAGAGGCAATGAGAAGCACCTGACCCTGATCGAGAACCGCCTCAGGCAGCCAAGCCTACACTCGACACACCCCTAATCAACCACAATCCCAATGCCTACAAAACCCAATATGAATACAACACGTAAACCCCTGTCACACCCTGGCCTGACCAAATATATAATGAAAACACAAAACACTAAGACCAAGGCGTGACAATGGGTTGGTCTTCCAAAACATAAACATTACATATTGCCGTTTACCTCAGCTCATTGGCTATCTACCCAGCTAGATTTCAAGACGATCAGTGGTGATTGGGTTAAAATACAGTCAATCAACGAAACAGCGGTCATATCATTGGTGCACAATGATGTCATTACTTGTTGTCTTCAAAACGGTTTCTTTCAGTCAATACGTCCCACGAAATGACCCATAATGTTTGGTTGTGTTACAAACAAACCAGTTGATTGCAATGAAACCAAACATGACTGGAAAGTCACGTTTAGTGTGTGTATTTACATCGAATGTGTCGTCGAAAATGGAATGAAACGGAATTCACGACACAAGAGGTTCACAAAATGTTTCGTGAGCATTGGGATTGCAAAAAGAGGAAGATCATCAAAGGTAAACAATTTATTTTATTGCAGTTTGTGATTTCGTTTTGCCTGTGCTGGATGAAATAGTTGTTTTTTATGGGGCTCTATCCTCAGATAATCGCATCGTATTCTTTCGCAGTAAATCCTTTTTTAAATCTGACAACGCAGTTGGATTAGCAAGATGCTAGGCTTTCTAAACATGTGAGACACTTGTATTTTCATGAATCTTTAATATGACTATTTATGTAGCGATCTATTTATGTAGCTGTACATTTTTCATTATGGGATATTGTGTGTAGATTGATGAGGAAACATTTAGAATACATTTCAGAATAAGGCTGCAATGTAACAAAATGTGGAAAAAGGGAAGGGACAATTTATTAGCTTACATATTTATTCGATGACATCTAAAAATGTGCTATCCGAATGCACTCCTCAAAGTAGCTGAATTTCAGGGAACACTCTTACTTGTGGGCAACTTGAATTTTTGTCTGGATCCGATTCTGGATAGATCCTCAACTAAAGCAACCTCATTGACTACCGCTTCGAACACACCGACTGCGTCATTGTGTTTTGGTACACCAGAAGTACATTCATTTCCAATGGAACACTGCGTTTGCCTTGCAACATTGCGTTGCAGAGGCAGTTGCAGTGCGTTCTGTGTGCTGCTACACTCGATTTATCAAACATATGCATCAAATTGATTGCGTAGACTTGACAGATAGTAGAAAAATGTGAATGTTTAATTTTTGTTGCACACATATCCAGTAAAAAAAGTGGGACTACATAATAAAAACAGTTTGATTGTATAATTTCTATACATATTTTATTAAGTTACAAATTAGCTTACATATTATTTATTCGATGACATCTAAAAATGTATTGTGAGAGCCTATAATATAATTAGCCTCCAAAATGCATAGTTTTGGAGCGAAATGCAATAATAAATTGTCAAGATAGCAGGGAGTAGGCTCTTTCAACAATGAGACCAATGTTGAGGAAGGTGGTTTTGATCACGCTGTTGGGCTGGGACCGGCCCTCCAAAGTCGCAGGTCTGTGTGGGTGCAGAAAAGTCCCGAAAGCATGCAGGGGAGTTTTATTGTCTCATTCAAGAGCTTCAACTATTTCGAGAGGAATTTCGAAGTTACTTTCGTCTGGACCAAAGCGAGTTTGATCACCTGCTCCAGATGGTTGGAACCAAGATCGCCCGGATGGATACCATCTACCGGTAGTCCATTAGCCCAGTTGAACACCTGGCGATTTGTCTCCGGTAAGCTAAATTCTTGTGAATTTTTAATACCGTAATTGATTGATATTAGATATTGTATGTCCAAGTGTTCTCTAGTTAATAGCCCCTATGTGACATGAGATGTACTTTTACAGAACGTTCAATAAGACTATAACTTTTCCCAATCATTTTTTAATGATGCAATGTTACCAAATGAAAAGACAGTTGGGGTGCCTTCTGCTCTGATGAAGGTAGGCTCGTCTTCTCCAGGACCCCTTGTTGTTCAAGACAGTCAGTCATTCATTAAATTCTTATTGGAATCACGTACACTCTTAGAAAAAAGGGTTCCAAAAGTGTCCTTCTGCTTTCCCCAATTCCAGTGGGTCAGAAGTTTACATACACTAAGTTGACTGTGCCTTCAAACAGCTTGGAAAATTCCAGATAACGATGTCATGGCTTAGAAGCTTCTGTTAGGCTAATTGACATCATATGAGTCAATTGGAGGTGTACCTGTGGATGTATTTCAAGGCCTACCTTCAAACTCAGTGCCCCTTTGCATGACATCGTGGGAAAATCAAAAGAAATCATCAGCCCAGACCTCCACAATTCTGGTTCATCCTTGGGAGCAATTTCCAAACACCTGAAGGTACCACGTTAATCTGTACAAACAATTGTACGCAAGTATAGACATCATGGGACCCCGCAGCCATCATACCGCTCAGGAAGGAGGCGTTCTGTCTCCTACAAAAGGAACGTACTTTGGTGCGAAAAGTGCAAATCAATCCCAGAACAAAAGCAAAGGACCTTGTTTAACTTCTAAGGGCTAAATCCCGTTAACGGGATCGATATAACAACAGCCAGTGAAAGTGCAGGGCGCCAAATTCAAAACATCAAAAACCTCACAATTAAAATTCCCACCACAGTGTCCAATTTCAAATATGCTTTACAGCAGAAGCACCACAAACGATTATGTTAGGTCACCACCAAACAGCAATAAACACAGCCATTTTTTCCAGCCAAAGATAGCAGTCATAAAAAGCACAAATAGAGAAACAATTAATCACTAACCTTTGACGATCTTCATCAGATGACACTCATAGGACTTCATGTTACACAATACATGTATGACTTGTTTGATAAAGTTCATATTTATCAAAATATGAGTTTACATTGGAGCGTTACATTCACTAGTTCCAAAAACATCCAGTGATTTTGCATAGCCACATCATTCAACAGAAATACTGATAAATGTATCATAAATAATTGACCTCAGGATCTCGTTGCGGTATCTCTGTGCATTCAAATTGCCATTGATAAAATGCAATTGTGTTTGTTGTCCGTAGCTTATGCCTGCCTATACCATAACCCCACCGCCACCATGGGGCACTCTGTTCACAATGTAACCATCAGCAAACCGCTCACCCAAGCGACACCATACATGACTTCTGCCATCTGCCCGGTACAGTTGAAACTCTTCATCTGTGAAGAGTACACTTCTCCAGCATGCCAGTGGCCATCGAAGGTGAGCATATGCCCACTGAAGTCAGTTACAACGCTGAACTGCAGTCAGGTCAAGACCCTGGATCAGACAACAAGCCCACAGATGAGTTTGAACTGAGACAGTTTCTGGCAGTTTGTGCAGAAAATCTTCAGTTGTGCAAAACCACAGTTTCATCAGCTGTCTGGGTGGCTAGTCGAAGACGATCCTGCAGGTGATGAAGCCGGAAGTGGAGATCCTGGGCTGGCGTGGTTACATGTGCTCTGCGGTTGTCCTCTTGGATGTACTGCCAAATGCTCCAAAAATGATGTTAGAGACGGTTTACGGTAGAGGACTCACATTGAATTCTCTGGCAACAGCTCTGGTGGGCATTCCAGCAGTCGGCATGCCAACAGCATGCTCCTTCAAAACTTGAGACGTCTGTGGCATTGTGTTGTTTGACAAAACTGCACATTTTAGAATGACCTGTGTAATAATCATGCTGTTGAATCATCTGTTTAATATGCCACACCTGTCAGGTGGATGGAGTATCTTGGCAAAGGAGAAATGCTCACTAACAGGGATGTAAACTCATTTGTGCACAGAATTTGAGAGACATAAGCTTTTCGTGCATATAGAACATTTCTGGGATATTTTATTTCAGCTCATGAAACATAGGACCAACACTTTACATGCTGTGTTTGTATTTTTCTTCTATATATTTTTTTAATTTGAATTGTTTTACCTACACTGGTCCTAAAATCAAATGGGAAAATTAAATGTTTTATGACCATCTTAAAACAATTCCATATGTTAGCTTAGTAGATATTGTGATCTAAGGGCTTAAACCTACAGGAGTTTTAACTAGTCTGATCATCGTCCCACTGCAGAATTACGTCCTCCTAGAACTTCAGAGTCAGCGTTAGAGTGTGATCTCAATGTGCAGTTATGTGGGCAGGGTGGAAAAACTGCATCAGCATATTGCAGAGTGTGCAAAAAAGAACCCCATCAACTATGAAACTGTCTAAAGCTCCCCTATACACACATACACACGTGCGTGTGCATCCCCCGGCCCACATTCACACACACACAAAGTAACACTCACACACAACAAGGAGAGAGCTCTGCAGGCAACTGAGAGAAAGGCCATGTCATACAATCAACAAAGGACAGTTACGCCTTGATCAGACTGACAGCTTTATTGAAATAATGCTGAGTAATAAATTCTATAATCAAAATGTTTCTATATTTTTAAAATACCAAAACCAACTGTGAACCAGATATATTAACTTGGGGACAGGTCGAAACACATATTATATATTTATGGACATTCAGCTAGTTTGCTTTCTCTTCTTCTTCTTCTTCTTCTTCTTCTTCTTCTGTGGATTTTACAGTATATGGCAGTTGGCAGTCAACTTTAAGGAGCATTACTGCCACAAACTGGACAGATGTGTGGACCTCATCCTTCTTCCAATCACCCACGTGGGTTACTATGCTCCTTAAAACCAATGATTAGATGGGAGCGGCTGGTCCACATTAAGCAGGTGAGGAGTTTTTGTATGGGGGCATTGATAGAGTGGCGAATGCATTAATGAGTCTGGTTCCATCTCCACTCTGTAAGGAAAAGTGGCCTGGTCATTCCTGGGATAAGGAGGAGGGAAACTCCTGTTGGATATTTTTGTGATCATTTGGATAATTGAGCAGTGTTTATTTGTTTTCTCTCTGACGACACTGTATGTTTGCAATGTCATAATATAAGTGAAATAGTAACCATCTACTGTAACAATGTATTTGAGAGCGAACAATTGCTCATTGTGCAAATGTATTTATTTTTTCAATAAACATTTGGAGACAAAATATAGTTAACATGTTGTCAACAGTCTAAGCCAACCCTGTCTGTTTTGTCCCCATAGTTGTGCACGCGTCAGTTTTGTTGCTAAGCAACCAACCCATCGATAGGCTGCCACTACGTCATCATATTGATCAAGTTGCTTTAACGTTCAGAAGAGGGTGAGTAAAGAGAGAAACGTTCATGTGTGTAAATAACACATGCGCAGAACGTGATTTGGATCTTAAAATGTGAGATCAAAGTTTCTAGGTGGAGGGGATTCTGTATTCGTAGCCTTGGCTGATAAAATAACTCAAGCTGAAAACATTTCTGCATAGAATTAGATTTTAAAAAAGACATGTATGGCTCCCTATATTCAATGGATGCTTGAACTTTGGTTTTCTACTTTAGAATGAACTTCACATGGCACAACTAAACCCTTTTTTGTGGAAGAGTTACTCCGAAATGGCCACCGTTCTCATACACAGGTAAGTGTTGTGTTGTTTTTTTAGCCTGCTAATCTTAGTGTGTACAATGTTCAAGTTTGCTAACAAGGCTACTTAGCTATCATTGCTCCATTCTGATTTGTAGTAACCAAAGAACCCATCTCACAACATGATCTACACTGCATAAACATAAAAGCCTACTGGCCCCCAATATTGAAGAATCATCTTTTTCTGGGAGGTGGGCAATTATAATTTAACTAACAACGTAAAGGCCACCGAGTCTGGCAGTGGAACTCTCAGCCAACTCTAAGGTGGGGATGCAGGCTGGGGACCACATGCCGTCAATGAATATACTTCTCTCAGGTAATAACTATTGTAAGATTGCATTGCTCTTCAAATTCATGAACACGGGAATTGTGAACCACAACTTCTGGCGAGAAGATGCATACCGTCTTGACACTATCAACGAGAACTGGGACGACAAAGGAAATGATTCCATTGAAAGACTTGGTGAAAAAAGAGGTGTGATTGTACTTGGTAAGCTCAGAGGATCTTATTCCCTTTCTATAACATAAAAATTGCTTAAAAACTTGTTGGGGATAGGGGGCAGTATTTTCACTTTGGATGAATTGCATGCACATAGTGAACTGCATCCTACTCTGTCCTAGATTGCTAATATATTCATATTATTATTACTATTGGATAGAAAACACTCTGAAGTTTCTAAAACGGTTATAATTATGTCTGTGAGTATAACAGAGCTCATAGGACAGGCAATCTTCCAAACCGGAAGTGAAATTCTGAATGCGGGTCTAATTTTAAGTCATCGCCTCTTCACTTCCAAATAAGATATGTTAGCACTTCCTACGCCTTCCACTAGATGTCCTCATTCAGTAGAACGTGGAATGGAGCCTCTGGTGTGAACTTTGACCGAATGGAAGAGGAATGAGTCACTGTCCCGACAGAATGCCATTTCCTGGTTGCGCATTTGTCTGTAGGTATCACCATCGTTCCATTTGGCTGCACATGAAAATGTATGCTCCGGTTGGAACGTTATTGGATATATATGAAAATAACATCCTGAAGATTGATTCTCTACCAGTTTATTCGACCTGGAATATATATTTTTGAAGTTTTCGTTCTCCTGGACCAGCGTCAGATTTTGGGCACGTGAGCTGAAAGTGCTAGCAAATGCAGCTAATTGGACACTAGTATTGGACATTATGGAACAAAATAATGATTTATTGTGGAACTAGGACTCCTTGCACTGCATTCTGATGAAAGACCATCAAAGGTAAGGGAATATTTATGATGTAATTTCGTATTTCTGTTGACTCCAACATGGTGGAGAAATATATTTACGTCTGAGCGCCGTCTCAGATTTTTGCATGGTAGGCTTTTTTCGTAATGTTTAAAAAGAATCTGACACAGCGGTTGCATTAAGAACCAGTGTATCTTTAATTATATGTAGAACATGTATCTTTAGTCAAAGTTTATGATGAGTATTTCTGTTATCTGGCATAGCTCTCTGTAATTCCTCCGGATATTTTGGAGGCATTTCTGAACATGGCGTCAATGTAAACCGAGATTTGTGGATATAAATATGCATATTATCGAACAAAACATAAATGTATTGTGTAACATGTCATATGAGTGTCATCTGATGAATATTATCAAAAGGTTAGTGATTCATTTTCTCTCTAATTCTGCTTTTGTGACTATCTTTGACTGGGAAAAATGGCTGTATTTATTTATTTTTTTGGTGGTGGTCTAACATAAATATATGTTGTGTTTTCGCTGTAAAACATTTTAAAAATCGGACATGATGGGTAGATTAACAAGATGTTTATCTTTCATTTGCTATATTGGACTTGTAAATATGTGAAAGTTAAATATTTCAAAATAATATTTTTGAATTCCCTGCACCACCTTTTCAGCTGAATTGGAAGGGGAGTTCCCCTCGCCATAACAGGTTTTAAGTATTGGCATTTTCCTATTTTTGTTGACATAGAACCTGGAATTAGAGTAGATTTTTTAGGGGTTTGTATAATTTGATTTACACAACATGTCTACCACTTTGAAAATGCTAAATATTTTTACAAACAAGAAATAAGAGAAAAAAAATGAAAACTTGAGCGTGCATAACTACTCATCATAACTATTCATCCCTCCAAAGTTAATACTTTGTAGAGCCACCTTTCGCAACAAATACAGCTGCAAGTACCTTGGCACATCTAGCCATGGGGATTTTTGCCCATTCTTCAAGAGAAAACGGCTCCAGCTCTTTCAAGTTGGGTTCCACTGGTGTACAGCAATCTTTAAGTCATACCACAGATTCTCAATTGGATTGAGGTCTGGGCTTCGACTAGGCCATTCCAAGACATTTAAATGTTACCCCTTAAACCACTCGAGTGTTGCTTAGGGTCATTATCCTGCTGGAATGTGAACCTCCGTGAAGGTCTCAAATCTCTGAAAGACTGAAACAGGCTTCCCGCAAGAATATCCCTGTATTTAGCGCCATCCATCATTCCTTCAATTCAGACCAGTTTCCCAGTCCCTGCCAATGAAAAACATCCCAACAGCATGATGCTGTCACCACCATGCTTCACTGTGGGCATGGTGTTCTCGGGGTGATGAGGGGTTGGGTTTGCGCCAGACATAGCATTTTCCTTAAAAGCTCACTTTTAGCCTCATCTGACCAGAGTACCTTCTTCCATAGGTTTGTGGACTCTCCCATGTGCCTTTTGGCAAACACCAAACATGTTTGCTTATTTTTTCTTTAAGCAATTACTTTTTTCTGGCCCCTCTTCTGTAAAGCCCAGCTCTGTGGAGTGTATGGCTTAAAGTGGTCCTATGGACAGATACTCCAATCACTGCTGTGAGGCTTTGCAGCTCCTTCATGGTTATCTTTGGTCTCTTTGCTGCCTCTCTGATTAATGCCTTTTCCGTTTTTAATATTATTATTTCTTTGAAACAATACATATCTTATGTTTAATAACTATTGTATAGTGTGTGTGTGGCAGGCTTACAATGATGGCAAAAAACAACATTTGAGAGTGCGCTGGCCCTGGTGGTAGAGAGAGTAAGCAGCTGGCGGTTGAATGTTTGAAGGGGTAGGGGACTATAAAAAGATTGGGAACAACTAGACTAGAGGATAGTATGGTGCTGGTGGAAAGCAATGGCTGGCAACAACACCAGACTCTGTACTTCAGGCCACTGCCACGGTTCAAACAGTACCAGCACTTCAGGTGAATATAATTTTTATTGCATTGTATGAGGTTATTCTTCTTAACTAAACTTGATAGGTGAATTAAGGTTATGCAAGGTTGTAATGTCTTCTATTTTTCTCCAATGCTCTGGAGCCTGGTGTTGTAGTCGCCAAGGATCGTTCGGACTGTCAGGACCAGGTTTCAGCTGCTGCACATCTCTGACATCCTTCCTCCCATAGAAGGTCTGCCTGTACAAGCACCACCTGGACTGGACACAACTAGACAAATGTATATTTTTGAGAAGATCAGGGAGTTGTGAGATCAATTGGACGTACTGCCAAATTCTCTAAAACAGCTTTAGAGGTGGCTTATGGTAGAGAAAAACATTCAATCATCTGGCATCAGCTCCAGCTCCCTTAAAACATGAAACATCTGTGGCATTATGTTGTGTGACAAAACTGCACATTTTAGAGCAGCCTTTTATTGTCCCCAGCACAAGGTGTACCTGTGTAATGATCATGCTGTTTAATCATCTTCTTGATATGCCACACCTATCAAGTGGATGGATTATCTTGGCAAAGGAGATATGCTTACTAACAGAGATGCAAACAAATTTGTCCACAAAATTTGAGTACATTTCTGGGATATTTTATTTCAGCTCATGAAACATGGGATCAACACTTTACATGTTGCATTTATATTTTTGTTTAGTGTAATTCGCTGAAACAAATTGACAGTTTACAGATACTATGAAAAGTTATTTAGAGCTCTTGTGTCAGCGAATCATTTAGCTGAAATTGGAAGAAGGGTGGGACTTATCAACACAACAAAACATAAGAAACTAAATGATCAGCTCATTGCCAACATAAAGAACATTGTTAAGATAATGTTAGTTAAATTGAGTTAAACAACGTGTATTAAGACAAAAAATCAATTGTGTTTATAGTGTACTGAAAGCGAATGTATTGTGTAATGTGCTGCAGAGTCACCTTTTATAATTAAACATTTTGTCCGTAGCTAGCTAACTAGGTAAATTAGCTAGTTAGCACTAGCTCTCTAGCTAACTAGCTGTGCAGCGATCGGGGCACAGTGGGGCTGCTCATGCTCACGTTGTGGCCCTACAGTTGTGAATGGCTAGCTAGCTAGAGGCAATATGTTTGGAATGTGAAGAGCAGTGATCTCCAACTCTGTTCTTGGAGAGCATCATGTCACAATTGCACCATTAATGACTAGCTAGCTACCTTACTAACTACCAATTTCCTTTATTGTATAGCTGTCATTGTTACTGTAGCCTGCTCATCTTCCATTTTTCACAGCTGTCACAAATCCTTATTTGCTCCAACAACCTTGATTTTGTTAAAAAAAATGTACATTTGCTTCCATAGTTAGTTCCAACATTTGAGTGTTTTTTTGGCAAGTTGTTGGTATTATAATGTGTTCTTTTTTTATATCTGTACGTGGTCCAATTTGTACAACTCAGAGCAGTTTGTCTCGTACCCCCCAACACATCCTAATTACATATGTGCTCCCATTTGCCTATGTTACTTTGAGATCATTTGAATGGTAAAATGTTGTGATACGCTCAACTCCTCCTGTGGTATAAGCACATTCATAACGATTTTATAATACCTCAAATTCATTTAATTTACTTAAGGTGTCTGCGCACACACTATAACAGGATATGACATGTTTATGATGCCATCATTCCATGCAATGTAATAATGTGACACAGAGGTTGGTAAATTACATAACACCCTGTGTTAACGTCTGGTATGTAGACTCTTATGTAGCATGTAATAACAGAGTATATGACAACAGGATGAACAGTCACCTACAAGAACCATTAACTAGTTTTATAACATCTAATGGCATCATAACTATAAAACTGCTTATGACAGCTGTTATAAAGGCTTTATGAATGTATAGTATTCTTAGTATTCTGTCCCATGCTCTTCTAACAGCGGGGGTAGAAAACAGTGACCTGAGCTGGAGTGGAAATTTAGTCTGAATATGTAAATTGGATCAGATCCAACCATCTCATCCAACGTTTAGATTAGGTTAATGCCTCAAACCCCTAGAACTGTGATCGAATGTGAAGTATTTTAACTTACTCGGGTTCCTACATCGGCCTCATAGCTCGGAGTGCATAAAATGAGACCCAATCAGCAATATCAGCAATATCAACTATGCGCCATCATTTGTTTTGGTAAAAATCTATATGTAATTAATAGTCCTCTGACAGGAGACAAGCATGATTTATTTTCCCATCTGCATTACACATTTATATTTAAAACTCACTGATACAGCTACAATTTATATATCCAATAACGGAAGCCGACGGACGGCAATAAGTAATTCAGAAATTAAAATGCTGAATGAATATAATCTTTACTGCAAGCAAAGTTAGAACGAACTTGAAGGAAACGGAGGCATTTGTGAATGTCCATCTGTACTGGTTGATTACTTTCTTCCTCTCTCCATCGCCCTCTTCTCTATTTAGTTTTCTGTCTCTTCATTGCTCTTCCTTTCTCTCTCCCTCTGTGTTTGGTTGCTTTGAAGCTTGGCGGATGGGAAAAATTTACAAAGAGAACAATCTTTGTATTGTATCTGGCTATGGCTGAGTGGAGAAGAGGCGGCAGGGAAAAGTGCCAACTGTGCCCTCCTACATGATAACATTGTCATGTTAGATTAACCATCAGCCTGTTGCGGCTCCCTCCCATCTTCTTGAACCTCCTACCCTGCTGAGGAGCAGTCTGCTAAAAGTTAATCGTGTTTCTCCAGAGAGCTCCATAGTCTAGAAACACTCACACAACCGGCCACATGGACCCACATTGTGATATTACACTCATTGCCACCATTAAACTACTCTTACAAAAGTATATATTTTCCTGTGGAAATGATTGCATTTCATGTCACTGTGTTCTGCACTCAGAGGAACTTTTATTTACCAAACTCCAACCCAATGGAGCCGGGTACTCTGTCAAAGCAGAGCCCATTTTGTTGACTCAAATCTGAAAATATAACTCTCATATTGCAGAAAACAACAAAAACAGTAAAGAAAACTCATATAACTAGAACCATCTGTGTGACCTTCCACAGCAAAACCCACAATGAGAATGGAACTGTAACTGGCCAAATAGTGAGATGGCAGAGTTAAAGGGAAATATTTAATTACGAATCATAATTAAAACCTGCTAATGATGTTCCCGTTCAAATGAATGGACGTGGACAGGAAGTGAAGGACTGTGGGAAAGATTGAAGCCTGTTGTTGTTTCTGGCTTTTATGAATGGCTCTTATGAATGGCTCTTTATGAGTTTGTAAATTGATTATATAATTGGTCTGCAAACTGATTATATAAGTGGGCTGATCAGATCCTTCATGTCATGGATCCACAGCTGTACCAGGCTGCAGGTGACAACCAATCACTCTGCTTCATGTGATTTGCATTCGTATTTGTATTTATTAAGGATCCCAGGCAGTAGCTACTCTTCCTGGGGTCCAGCAACATTAAGGCAGTTTTGTACAATTTAAAATATGTCATGACATTACATTTCATAACACTTTACACAATACATTAAGTGTGTTCCCTCTACCATCACAAATCTACAATACAAAATCCATGTGTACGTGTGTGTAGAGTTTGTGTCTTATCATGTGTGTCTGTTTTATTTTTTATTTCACCTTTATTTAACCAGGTAGGCCAATTGAGAACAAATTCCGACCTAGCCAAGATTAAGCAAAGCAGTGCGACAAAAACACAGAGTTACACATGGGATAAACAAACATACAGTCAATAAGACAATAGAAAAATATGATTGCAGTGTGTGCAAATGAAGTAAGGCAATAAATAGTTCAATAGTGGCGAAGTAATTACAATTTAACAATTTACACTGGAGTGATACAGTACAGTGCCTTGCGAAAGTATTCGGCCCCCTTGAACTTTGCGACCTTTTGCCACATTTCAGGCTTCAAACATAAAGATATAAAACTGTATTTGTTTGTGAAGAATCAACAACAAGTGGGACACAATCATGAAGTGGAACGACATCTTTTGGATATTTCAAACTTTTTTAACAAATTAAAAACTGAAAAATTGGGCGTGCAAAATTATTCAGCCCCTTTACTTTCAGTGCAGCAAACTCTCTCCAGAAGTTCAGTGAGGATCTCTGAATGATCCAATGTTGACCTAAACGACTAATGATGATAAATACAATCCACCTGTGTGTAATCAAGTCTCCGTATAAATGCACCTGCACTGTGATAGTCTCAGAGGTCCGTTAAAAGCGCAGAGAGCATCATGAAGAACAAGGAACACACCAGGCAGGTCCGAGATACTGTTGTGAAGAAGTTTAAAGACGGATTTGGATACAAAAAGATTTCCCAAGCTTTAAACATCCCAAGGAGGACTGTGCAAGCGATAATATTGAAATGGAAGGAGTATCAGACCACTGCAAATCTACCAAGACCTGGCCGTCACTCTAAACTTTCAGCTCATACAAGGAGAAGACTGATCAGAGATGCAGCCAAGAGGCCCATGATCACTCTGGATGAACTGCAGAGATCTACAGCTGAGGTGGGAGACTCTGTCCATAGGACAACAATCAGTCGTATATTGCACAAATCTGGCCTTTATGGAAGAGTGGCAAGAAGAAAGCCATTTCTTAAAGATATCCATAAAAAGTGTCGTTTAAAGTTTGCCACAAGCCACCTGGGAGACACACCAAACATGTGGAAGAAGGTGCTCTGGTCAGATGAAACCAAAATTGAACTTTTTGGCAACAATGCAAAACGTTATGTTTGGCGTAAAAGCAACACAGCTCATCACCCTGAACACATCATCCCCACTGTCAAACATGGTGGTGGCAGCATCATGGTTTGGGCCTGCTTTTCTTCAGCAGGGACAGGGAAGATGGTTAAAATTGATGGGAAGATGGATGGAGCCAAATACAGGACCATTCTAGAAGAAAACCTGATGGAGTCTGCAAAAGACCTGAGACTGGGACGGAGATTTGTCTTCCAACAAGACAATGATCCAAAACATAAAGCAAAATCTACAATGGAATGGTTCAAAAATAAACATATCCAGGTGTTAGAATGGCCAAGTCAAAGTCCAGACCTGAATCCAATCGAGAATCTGTGGAAAGAACTGAAAACTGCTGTTCACAAATGCTCTCCATCCAACCTCACTGAGCTTGAGCTGTTTTGTAAGGAGGAATGGGAAAAAAATTCAGTCTCTCGATGTGCAAAACTGATAGAGACATACCCCAAGCGACTTACAGCTGTAATCGCAGCAAAAGGTGGCGCTACAAAGTATTAACTTAAGGGGGCTGAATAATTTTGCACGCCCAATTCTTCAGTTTTTGATTTGTTAAAAAAGTTTGAAATATCCAATAAATGTCGTTCCACTTCATGATTGTGTCCCACTTGTTGTTGATTCTTCACAAAAAAATACAGTTTTATATCTTTATGTTTGAAGCCTGAAATGTGGCAAAAGGTCGCAAAGTTCAAGGGGGCCGAATACTTTCGCAAGGCACTGTACTGTATCACTCCAGTGTAAATTGTGTGTGTGAGTACCTGTGCTGGGTGTTTTGGCTTTCGTGCTATTGTGGATTGTGCAGATGATTACGGGTCTCGTCCCGTGTGTTAATCATTGTGAGCTTGTGTTATTTATTCAAGGTACTCCTCGCTCTTTTTGTTTTGGGTTTCTACCCTGTGTTTTGTTACGTGCTTGTTTGGTGTTCGTCACCGTGCCATTACACGGCACGTTGCAATTTGGGCCTTTCTCCCGAATCTCTTCATATCAACGTGACAGAATAATCGACCAAAGTGAGACAGTGGGAATGGCCCGTTCGACGACGCTGCGACTGGTCCATCAGGCGCCGCCGCAACTTCGGCAGCTGCATCTGGGTCATCTGACATCGCCACAACTGTCCTGTCTGACTCCACCACTACCGGTCTGTCTGACGCCACTGGTCCATCCAACGACAACGCAACTTCGGCAGCTGCATCGGGTCCTGATCGACCCTCACTGCGTTCCTGTGATCGTCCTCGAGGCAGGTGTCGTTGCGCTGCTAGTGCAGCGTGTCAGGGGGGGAACAGTCACGGATCCCTCCGGAACTTTCATCACGCACAACTGTACTGTCACTTTGAGTCACTGATGTGATCTTCCTGTCTGGGGGCTGTGCTTTGGCAAAGTGGGCGGGGTTATATTCTTCCAGTTTGGCCCTGTCCGGGGGTATCATCGGATGGGGCCACAGTGTCCCCTGACCCCTCCTGTCTCCGCCTCCAGTATTTATGCTGCAGTAGTTTGTGTCGGGGGTTAGTGTCCGTTTGTTATATCTGGAGTACTTCTCCTGTCTTATCCGGTGTCCTGTGTGAATTTAAGTATGCTCTCTCTAATTCTCTATTTCCCTCTCTCGGAGGACCTGAGCCCTAGGACCATGCGTCAGGACTACCTGTCCCCAGTCCACCTGGCCCTGCTGCTGTTCCAGTTTCAACTGTTCTGCCTGCGGCTATGGAACCCTAAACTGTTCATATTTACTCTTGAGGTGCTGTCCTGTTGCATCCTCTACATCTACTGTGATTATTATTATTTGACCCTGCTGGTCATCTATGAACGTTTGAACATCTCGGCCATGTTCTGTTATAATCTCCACCCGGTACAGCCAGAAGAGGACTGGCCACCCCTCATAGCCTGGTTCCTCTCTAGATTTCTTCCTAGGTTTTGGCCTTTCTAGGGAGTCACCGTGCTTCTACACCTGCATAGGTGTAGGGGGTTGCTGTTTGGGGTTTTAGGTTGGGTTTCTGTACAGCACTTTGAGATATCAGCTGATGTACGAAGGGCTATATAAATTATTTTGATTTGATAGAGGACTGAGGGTCTTCCAAATATTGAAAGTGTGTAAATAATGTTATTTTGTAAATAGTTATTTGTTTCAAAATGTATACCTTCACCAATTTGGCCCCTTGGGTACATTTGGGCTACTTGTGTGGGACACCTGAGTGACTTCATGATAAATGTCATGTAGCCCACTCATTTTGGAAGTTATCATTCTGAAACTTTGCACAAGTACTGTTGCCCTCTTATATTTTTCACTGAAATTGTCCCCATCATCCTATCTGAATGTTTTGTTTTATCTTGTTCATTTTAAAGATGATACGACAATAAAAATAAAAAACATATGTTTTTTTCCATTGTATTATCTAAACAAGATTTATTGTGTTTCATTCTCCTACATTCAATTCACATTTACACAAACTTCAGAGTGTTTTCTTTCAAATGGTACCAAGAATATGCATATCCTTGCTTCTGGGCCAGAGCTACAGGCAGTTAGATTTGGGTATGTCTTCAGGCGGAAATTGAAAGAAGTAGGGGGTAGCTTTAAGAGGTTTTAACAAACCTACAAATGAGCTTCAATGCCATACAACTCTCCTTCCGTGGCCTCCAGCTGCTGTTAAATGCTATTAAAACTAAATGCATTCTCTTCAACCGATCACTGCCCGCACCCGCCTGCACGACAAGTATCACTACTCTGGACAACTACAAATACCTAGGTGTCTAGCTACACTGTAAACTCACATATTAAGCTTCTCCAATCCAAAATTAAATCTAGAATCACCTTCCTATTTTGCAACAAAGCCTCCTTCCCTCACGCTGCCAAACATACCCTCGTAAAACTGACTATCCTACCGATCGTCGACTTCGGCGATGTCATTTACAAAATAGCCTCCAACACTCTACTCAGCAAACTAGATGCAGTCTATTACAGTGCCACCCATTTTATCACCAAAGCCCCATATACCACCCACCACTGCGACCTGTATGCTCTCGTCGGCTGGCCCTCGCTACATATTCGTCGCCAGACCCACTGGCTCCAGGTCATCTATAAGTCTTTGCTAGGTAAAGCACCTCCTTATTTCAGCTCACTGGTCACCATAACAACACCCACCCGAGGCACGCACTCCAGCAGGTATATTTCACTGGTCATTCCCAAAGCCATCACCTCCTTCGGCCACCTTGCCTTCCAGTTCTCTGACTGGAACGAATTGCAAAAATCGCTGAAGTTGGAGACTTATATCTCCCTCACTAACTTTAAGCATCAGCTATCTGAGCAGCTTACCAAAGGCTGTGTACACATGCAGCAAATCTGTAAAGAGCCCATCCAACTACCTACCTCATCCCCATATTATTTTTAGCTCTTTTTGCACACCAGTATTTCTACTTGCACATCATCATCTGCACATCTATCACTCCAGTGCTAATTTGCTAAATTGTAATTAGTTCGCTACTATGGCTTATTTATTGCCTTACCTCCTTACTCCATTTGCACACACCGCATATATATTTTTCTATTGTATTTTTGACTGTACTTTTGTTTATCCCACGTGTCACACTACTTTGCTTTCTTGGCCAGGTCGCAGTTGTAAATGAGAACTTGTTCTCAACTGGCCTACGTGGTTAAATAATGGTGAAATAAAAGACACGTTCTTGGTCGGCAGGAAAGAGACAAGCAGTTCCAGTAACTGATGCCAACTGCATGGCGGGATCCAAACTAAGAAGCTAGCTTGCTACCAAGAACTTTCCAATGATATCATGTCAGTGCACATTCGACTTTCAAACCAAACCCAATACCTTTGCAATGCAGCCTCCAAACACAACAACTTAGTAAACAATGATGCTATTTTGTCAAATGAAAGAAGATGATAAAGGATGTGACATGTTTTTTTTGCCATATCACCTTTAGCCATTTTTAACCCAGCTGGTGGTGAATGGAATCCTATTGTCTCCCACTGTGTTGAGAGGGGGCTATCATGTACTGCAATTATACAATAATCCCACATAACCACTGAATCTGACATATTCCATGGCTGCTGTCCATACTCATTCTCCCTTTGATATATGGGTGGACCACTGCAACGCCCATTAAGAGAGATAATAACCACACCACACACGCTTAAAAGGTCAAAGGTCAGGCGCAGATCCAACGGTGCTGGATCGATTTCCAACTCCTCATGGGGGAGGAAGTCACCCTTGCACATTTAATGTGCCCGCCCCTGAATATATGATATTAGTGATTATGATCTTGCTCTGTTTCAATGGAGGTTGAATAAAATCCAAACCTGGCTTTGTAAGTTCTAACAAAAGATAATAGTACATTACGGTTGTTATCGATCAGAATAAAAGCAAAGCAGTGACGACTCAATTTAACATTATCTTCCTCAATTTAGCCATCGTGGTACATTTGATGAATCTTAGTTGTACCGCAGTGTCTTCAGGAAATATTAATTAATGTATTAATAGAGTAAATGTTTTCACTGTGTGAAGACAAAGATGTAAATAAAATCCTGAAGAAAAGCTGGAAAAGCAGTGTATTTGGACTGTGTCTGGTTCATGGACTGAGGCAAGTCGTAGGTGTTCTTTAAAAGTCTGTCCAGCCTTTCCCTGGTGAGACTCAGATGTTAAACTCATGGCAGCAAGATACAATCGTCTACCAACCGAGCCTTCTAACCATGTTCCAAACATATAACAAGGAAAAACAAAACAACAAAACCCTTGGACAGCCAGTCATGCATAAACAAGCCTGTAATAAATTATGCACTATTCATGAATAAGTAAACCAAAACTGAATTGAAGGTGAGGGCAAAGCAAGTTCTAAAAATAATAATAAAGGGAATGAAATATTCACAGTGTTGGCCAATCCGCTAACCCAAATTAACCTTTATGGGCACACAAATGATTTCCTGTCACAGCTAGCCAACCACATTGCACAGATCAGGTTAGGTACAAAGTTATCTTCACGCCTGCACTCCCACAGATCCACAGTTTTTAAGTGGGCATACACAGAAGCGAAACAAATTAAAACAAATCGCCATAAGAGCTGAATCAACATTAGAGAATTATAATAATAACATGTAATTGGGATGATAAATCAAATGATCTAGCACCTTAACTAAATTAAATAACACTTTAGAGGAAATTAGTCACTAGTCCTAAGAAACAATGTACAGTAATTATATAGTTATTTCTCTTTATAACTTACCATTTTGTTAACTGTCAAAAACAACATTCATCAGATTTCAAGTTTGGACCTATAGGATAGGGAAGCAAACTAACCATTTGTCTGGTTGAAAGAGAGAAGACTCCAAAGAATTAGAGGGTATTCTCAAGTGCATAGACTTGACGTTTTACGGGAATGCATGAACATTAAAAAAATGTAATTTAGCAGACACTCTTATCCAGAGCAACTTACAGGAGCAATAGGGATAAATGCCTTGCTCATGTGCAAATTGTCAAATTTGCCACCTAGTCGGCTCAGGGATTCAAACCAGCGACTTTTCGGTTACTGGCTCAAAGCACTTAGGCTACCTGGTTCCTGTTTCCCAAAAGCATCTTAAGGCTATGTTCATTGTAAGAATCTTCGTAGAGGCATCGTTAAATCTCAGAGCTGTTTCACAAAACTATTGCTACAAGTTAAACTTCAAAATGTCGTTATTTACCTGATTTCCTCAGATCACTTGTAGAACAGAGATGTTTTTTCCCAACCATTTGCCTCATGCAGTGTGACACATCTCCTTCACATAAAGTTGGTCTGGCTGTATATTGTGGCCTTTGGAATGTTGTCCCAATACTCTTCAATGGCTGTGCAAAGTTGCTGGATATTGGCGGGAACTGGAACACGATGTCGTACACGTTGATCCAGAACATCCCAAATGTGCTCAATGGGTAACTGTTGAGTATGCAGGCCGTGGAAGAACTGGGACATTTTCAGATTCCAGGAATTGTGTACCAATCCCCTTGTGATATGGAACTCTGCAATATCATGATGAAACATGAGGTGATGGTGGCAGGTGAATGGTACGACAATGGGCCTCAGGATCTCGTCACAGTTTCTCTGTCCATACGACGCCATACACATGGTTTGCGGTTTTGAGGCTGGCAGGACGTACTGCCAAATTCTCTAAAATTACATCAGAGGTGGCTTATGGTAGAGAAATTCATTTCAAATTCTCTGGCAACAGCTCAGGTGGCTATTCCTGCCGTCAGCATGCCAATTGCAGGGCCCTTCAAAACTTGAGACATCTGTGGCATTGTATTGTGTGACAAAACTGCAGTACAAGGTGCACTTGTGTAATGATCATGCTGTTTAATCAACATTAATAATGTGTTCCTGAACAAAGGGGGGTTCAAAATCAAAAGTAACAGTCAGTATCTGGTATGGCCACCAGCTGCATTAAGTACGGCAATGCATCTCCTCCTCATGGGCTGCACCAGATTTGCCAGTTCTGGCTGTGAGATGCTACTCCACTCTTCCACCAAGGCACTTGCAAGTTCCTGGTCATTTCTGGGGGGAATGGCCCTAGCCCTCACCCTCCGATCCAATGGGATTGAGATCCGGGCTCTTTGCTGGCCTTGGCAGGACACTGACATTCCTGTCTTGCAGGAAATCACGCACAGAACAAGCAGTATGGCTGGTGGCATTGTCATGCTGGAGGGTTATGTCAGGATAAGCCTGCAGGATGGGTACCACATGAAGGAAGAGGATGTCTTAGCTGTAATGCACAGCGTTGAGATTGCCTGCAATGACAAGAGCTCAGTCCGATGATGCTGAGACACACCGCCTCAAACCATGACGGACTCTCCACCTCCAAATTGATCCAGCAACAGAGTACAGGCCTCAGTGTAACGCTCATTCCTTTGATGATAAACACGAATCCGTCCATCACCCCTGGTGAGACAAAACCGCGACTCGTCGGTGAAGAGCACTTTTTGCCAGTCCTGTCTTGTCCAGCGATGGTGGGTTTGTGCCCATAGGCGGCGTTGTTGCCGCTGATGTCTGGTGAGGACCGGCCTTACAACAGGCCTACAATCCCTCAGTCCAGCCTCTCTCAGCCTATTGCGGACAGTCTGAGCACTGATGGAGGGACTGTGCGTTCCTTGTGTAACTCGTGCAGTTGTTGTTGCCATCCTGTACCTGTCCCGCAGGTGTGATGTTCGGATGTACCGATCCTGTGCAGGTCTTGTTACACGTGATCTGCCACTGCGAGGATGATAAGCTGTCCGTTCTGTCTCACTGTAGGCTCTCCAAGCTGTCTTAGGCGTCTCACTGTACGGACATTTCAAATTATTTCCCTTGCCACATCTGCAGTCCTCATGCCTCTTTGCAGCATGCCTAAGGCATGCTCACACATATGAGCAGGGACCCTGGGCATCTTTCTTTTGGTGTTTTTCCAGAGTCAGTAGAAAGGCCTCTTTAGTGTCCTAAGTTTTCATAACTGTGACCTTAATTGCCTACCGTCTGTAAGCTGATAGTGTCTTAACCATTCCAAAGGTGCATGTTCATTAATTAATTGTTTATGGTTCATTTAACAAGCATGGGAAAAACAGTGTTTAAACCCTTTTTAATGAAGATCCGTGAAATTATTTGGATTTTTATTAATTATCTTTGAAAGACAGGGTCCTGAAAAAGGGATGTTTCTTTTTTAACAGAGTTTATTTTTGTTCACTATGGATAGCCTATCGTATAGGCTACATAGGCCTGTATACAGTGCATTCAGAAAGTATTCAGACCCCTTCACTTTTTTCACATCTTACGTTACAGCCTTATTCTAAAATGGATGAATAAAAATTTATCGAATCAATCTACAAACACTACCCCAAAATGACAAAGCAGAAACAGGTCTATAGGCACATTTATGCCCTGAAAGTAATCAGACCTTTTTCTCAGTACTTTGTTGAATCAGCTTTGGTAGCGATTACAGCCTGTGACTTCTTGGTTATGACGCTACAAGCTTCGCACACCTGTTTTTGGGGAGTTTCTCCCATTCTTCTTTGCAGATCCACTCAAGCTCTGTCAGGTTGGATTGGGAGCGTTGCTGCCCGGCTCTGGCTGTGTCACACCCTGACCTTAGAGATCCTGTTTATCTCTCTATTTTGGGTTTGGTCAGGGTGTGAGTTGGGGTGGGTATTCTATTATTTGTATTTCTATGTTTTGGCCGGGTATGGTTCTCAATCAGGGACAGCTGTCTATCGTTGTCTCTGATTGAGAACCATACTTAGGTAGCCCTTTTTTCCACCGGTCTTGGTGGGAAGTTGACTTTGTTTAGGGCACATAGCCTTTAGCTTCACGGTTTGTTTTGTAGAGTTTACTGTCATTTTCCAAATAAAGATCAAATGTATGCTCACCACCCTGCACCTTGGTCCTCTTCTTTTAACGGCCATGACAGGCTGGGCCACTCAAGGACATTCAGAGACTTGTCCCCGAAGCTACTGCTGCATTGTCTTGCCTGTGTCCTTAGGGATGTTGTGTTGTTGGAAGGTGAACATTCTCCCCAGTGAGGTGCTGAGTGCTCTGGAGCAGGTTTTCATCAAGGATCTCTGTACTTTGTCTGTTCATTTTACCATAGATCCTGACTAGTCTCCCAGTCCCTGCTGCTTAAAAACATCCCCACCACCGTAAGGATTGTCCAGGATTCCGCCAGACCTGATGCTTGGCAATCAGGCCAAATTGTTCAATCTTGGTTTCATCAGACCAGAGAATATTTTTTTCTCATGGTCTGAGAGTCTTTAGGTGCCTTTTGTCCAAGTGGGCTGTAAAGTTCCTTTTACTGAGGAGTGGCCACTCTACCACTCTACCATAAAGGTCTGATTTGTGGAGTGCTGCAGAGGTGGTTTTCCTTCTGGAAGGTTCTACCAACTCCACAGAGGAACTCTGGAGCTCTGTCAGAGTGACCATTGGGTCCTTGGTCACCTCCCTGACCAAGGCCCTTCTTCGCCGAGTGCTCAGTTTGGCCGGGCAGCCAGCTCTAGGATGTGTCTTGGTGGTTCCAAACGTTTTGTTTTCAAAATATTCCATAAATCTGTTTTCACTTTGTCATTATGGGGTATTGTGTGTAGATTTTAGGAATCTTTTTTATTTAATACATTCTTGAATAAGGCTATAATGTGGTAAAAGTTAAAACGTCTGAATAATTTCCGAAGGCACCGTAATTAAATAAATAAATAAATAAGATTTTCATGTTCATTCAATTGAGTTCTATTTTGCTAATAGGCTACTGTCTGATTGTTGTCTCGATATATTTCATGATTTGTAACAAAATGCAATGATGTGCCAAATTTTTGCAGCCATAGGTGATAGTATATTTCTAGGAGCTGATCTATTGTCAGTATTGTGGAATAATTGTAATATTAAGGTAAGATTTAAATGGAGAAATCTGATCCTAGAGCAGTGTCATCTTTCTTTCGATCCTATCAGTATTGCCACATCAACTCACTTAGCGAACGTTCTCTCTGAGTGGTATTATGGGAAACATATTTGGCCATTGTAGGAAAGATCCATCGTTAAAACACTCGTAAGCCTAAGTTCCATCACTATTGATTAACCGGGCCCTGGGCTATTCACAGACAAGTCCAACTCCTTGCTTCAGGGTAAGTTAAGACACTTGCTTACATAGAAATAGGATCACTGCTATTGATTTATGTTTTATTTGGAGAGGTCTTGCTCTGTGAAGATGATACATAGATAGACCTCATTTAAACCCAGTTTGTATGTGTGAGTACATGCATGTTTTTTAAGTTCGAGTTTGAGAGTAAATAGGAATATACGCTGAGTATATGTGACTCACCACCTGGTTTCGGTCTTATGTAGCAACATTTGAAGTTCTGTTTTTTTAATGGGATAAAAGTAGAGACAGAGCTACACATGGTATACATACACTGCATTTGAGGAAACAATGGGAAAGTAATTATGCTTTGAAAGTTGATCAACTTGTAAACTCACTTTTGAGAAAACCATCTTTCAATGTTTTAGTACGACCTATTGGAGAGCCCTTCTTTGTCTACACCCCCCATATCTTTAAGGGTTGATCCGTTTGTTCTGTACTAACTTGCCAGTCAGCTACTTCCAGACATCTAAGAGAGAGAGGAGAGAGAACAGCTCACTGAACATTACTCGCCCTAGCAGAGCTGGATAGGCTATTTTATCCTGCGCTTTGGTGACTGCAACTGTGCTGTTAGATTGTCCGTTTGTAAATTCAGATCGTCTCGCGATCAGGGCACACACTGGATGCTCTGGCCAATAAATAGGTTTGTTCCGAAAGCTCTGACCTCACAACGACAGTCAAGCAACAAGCTAACATTGGTTAGCTACTTCCAGACACATAATGAGAGAACACCCCACTCTGACCATCTTACTCCCCCTAGCAGAGCTGGTCAGTCAGTTTTCATGTTATCCAGAGCGTTGTTGACTGTAACAGTGCTGCTGGCAACAATTGAATTAAGTTTACTGACACCGGACATATTCAAGCGGTGTTGAGGGTTCAAAAATTCATTTGTTTTTCTGCGGTCTGGCACACTAAAACGAACAGATAGCTAGCTCGTTAAACAATGAATCCCAACGCATGATGTAACGTTGGTTAGCGAGCCAGCCAGCTAACGTTAGCTAGCTAGCTAACAGCACACTAACTTGAAATGAAAATACTTTGTCAAAATTAGAGTGGAGTCTTTTGTTAAAACATGAAGATAGCTAAACAATGGACCATAATCACAACTCATGACATTACTACCCTGCATGAATCTGCAGGTGGCTAACCAACCAGGTTCTATGGCAATAACTAGTCAAGCAAATGTGCCTGAGATACAAAGAATAAGATCATACACAATGTTAGCTAGCTAACAGTAAACTTGAAATGAAAGCACTTTGTCAAAATTAGAAATGTGTAATATCTGAAAATGTAACGTAAACAAACTCACTTCTGTACATCACGCTCGTCCGTACAATTGACCTATTTTAGCGCCAAAATAACGTAATACTTCCAGATCAACACCGTTGTTAAGCACAATTTCTCCCCTTTCCAACAAAATCAATGACGACACCTTCATGATGCTCATCTCTGCATGATTCAACAAGGCAATGAGCTCCGTCAGGTCTTTTTAAAAATGGCAGGTGGGGAAGCTAAACCTATTGCGTGATAGTGAGAAGGAGAGATGTCGTGTGGGGAAACTGCTTTTTTCACTCGATCTGTCCAACTTATCACCTTACCGCCTATAAAATGTAAATAAAACACTATAAAGAGTTTATATAATGTGTCATTACATATCTATTTGAAGGTTTGTGTTGAATTTGAATCAGGTTTTTAGTGCGTTGCTAAAGTGATCTTCATAAGGTAACAGCGGCTTTTGAGTCATGACGGCTTGGAGTGATGACGCAAAAAATGACTAGGTATCCCCCGTTACCCTGTCCTTGTCCCTTTCTTGTTTTTAAATGGTGAGAGAAGTGCTACACCTGGTGGAGAGAGGAAGTAAGACAGTAAGACGCTTTATGCGTGCTGTACGTTACACCATGACATGTCACGACGTAACGTACAGCGTCGGAGGGGTCATTTTTTTTCAACTTTTCTCCAATATAATGTCAATCAACGCTTCAATAGAATCGTAGTTCACACCCCAGAGTTTTATGTCAACACAGTCGCTACAGTCCCATTAGTTTCTTTCCAGCCTCGTTTGAATGTCGCGGTTACGCACATTTGTATGGAATGGGGTTAGCTCATGTTAGCCAGCTAGACTATCCTACCAGTATACATCATGCTTGGAAGTGTCTCCTGACTGATGCCATGCATGGTTTCCCTTAATTTGACGATGTAATCCAGACTTGTGTTTTCTCCATCTCCTAAACTATCATACTCAAATTCCACTGATTTTAATACTCGATCCTCCAGAAAGTGCGAGCATACACATAACATTACCTAGCGAGCCAGCCAACATTAGCTAGCTAACTGTAGACTTTAAAATCTCTCTGGTACCAGTGGGACGGTAGCGTCCCACCTCGACAACAGCAAGTGGAATTGCAGGGCGCCAAATTCAAAACGACAGACATCCCATAATAAAAATTCTTCAAACATACAAGTATTATACACCATTTTAAAGATAAACTTCTTGTAAATCCAAGCACAGTGTGCGATTTCAAAAAGGCTTTAAAAAAAAAGCACACCATCGGATTACGTTAGGTCAGCGCCTAGTCACAGAAAGCCATTTTCCAGCCAAGGAGAGGGCTCACAAAAGTCAGAAATAGCGATTAAATTAATCACAAACTACATTTCCACTGTCCACTCCCTCCTTTGTCAGAGTAAAAGCCTGAAACAATGCCTAAAGACTGGCCACATGTAGAAGAAGCCATAGAGATCGTGAACTGGATAGGCTTTCAATGGAAAAACAGCCTTTCAAAATAATGGATTTTCCTCAGGTTTTTGCCTGCCATATCAGTTTTGTTATACTCACAGGTATTATTTTAAGAGTTTTGGAAACTTTAGTGTTTCCCACCCAAATCTACTAATTATATGCATATCCTAGCTCCTCGGTCTGAGTAGGAGGCAGTTTAATTTGGGCACGCTTTTCATCCAAAATTCCGAATGCTGCCCCCTACCCTAGTGAAGTGATTAACTTGACATTAAGTTTACACAGTTTTACTGTGCAATACATTTCAAAGAAAGCCACCATTTTACATGATTCCCTAGGCTCCAATCCAAACTGATCTCTCGGCATGTCCAGCCCACTTATTATCTCAGCCAATCATGACTAGCGGGAAGGTTGCCTCTTTTTCTGTGGCTCATAATTGAACAATGTTATTCGCATTTGCAGATGGCATACAAGCTTGATATTAAGGCACATGAAAGTTCACATGTTGGAGAAGGCATTTCTGCCAAGGAACGCATTTTGGTAAAAAAAAAATTTACATTCAAACAGCTCTCCTGTGAAGTCATGACTTGCGATATACACCTCATTTCCTGAATCAGGTCACATATTGACATTGACTGACCACAAGTGAATCAGGGGGTGGGGGGGTGCAACTCAATTTGAAGGTTTATGTTGTAAGAAAGTGCCTCATTTAACTGTGCCAATGGACTACTCCTTGCTCCATGCTGTCACGTGTCCCTTGTGAATTAGTTGTGAATCAGGAGCTCTGATTGGCTATGTTCAACCGTGTATTTACTGTTGGCTTCCATGACAGTCTTACTCTCTCTCCCTCTCTCTTTTTCTCTGTGATAGGAGCGTGGTCGGATCTGGAATTTAGGCTACTTCATAACCATATCTGTGATGAGAGGGGCCTGGAGCTGATCTACTGGCACTGGCAAACACCTCAGAAAGGACAAAAGGTGATTACTAATAAGACAGGACATCACAAGTGTGTAGTAATATCAGAATCAGAATCACCTTTTATTTGCCAAATGCAAATGCATATACGGAAATTTGAAATAGATCTACCACAATAAACAGATTTTACAGAGCCAATAAACTGAAAATACGGACAAAATAACATCACTCTTTCAATACATGTCACTCTACCGCTTTTTTTTCATTGAGTCTTCTGACTGAAAGACAGGTTGATACTGATGTCTGAAATGGGATGACCTTGTACTCAGGATTAAAATTATGCAAGACACAGCTGTTACTTGTTTTTGTTTTTTCGTTTCAATTGAAAGGTGTTAAAGATTTGTTTATAATATCTACATAAGTTCAGCAATTGCATTCTTCTCATATTACTCTGTAGGCTACTCAGTATGAGAAGAGTGCCATCCTCCTGCATCTCACTTCTGCCTGTAGTTAGTGTCTTGCGAAAGTATTCACCCCCTTGGCATTTTTCCTATTTTGTTGCCTTACAACCTGGAATTAAAATTGAAATTAAAATTGGTTGTATCACTTGATTTACATAACACTTTGAAGATACAAAATATATTTTTAGCAAGAAATAAAACAAAAAAATATAGAATTTGAACATGCATAACTATTCACCCCCTTAAAGTCAAATCTTTGTAGAGCCAATTTTGCAGCAATTACAGCTGCAAGTCTCTTGGGGTATGTCTCTATAAGCTTGGAACATCTAGCCACTGGGATTCTTTGCCATTCTTCAAGGAAAAACTGCTCCAGCTCCTTGAAGTTGAATGCTGTACACCTTCAGTACCCAATCTTTAAGTCATACCACAGATTCTCAATTGGATTGAGGTCTGGGCTTTAACTAGGCCATTCCTTAGACAATTAAATGTTTCCCCTTAAACCACTCAAGTGTTGCTTTAGCAGTATGCTTAGGATTATTGTCCTGCTGGAAGGTGAACCTCCGTCCCAGTCTCAAATCTGACTGAAAGACTGAAACAGGTTTACCTCAAGAATTTCCCTGTATTTAGCGCCATCCATCATTCCTTAAATTCTGACCAGTTTCCCAGTCCCTGCCGGGGATGGTATCTCAGGGTGATAAGAGGTGTTGGGTTTTCACCAGACATAGTGTTTTCCTTGATGGCCAAAAATCTAGATTTGTCTCATCTGACCAGAGTACCTTCTTCCATATGTTTGGGGAGTCTCCCCCATGCCTTTTGGCGATCACCCAATGTGTTATTTTTTTCTTTAACCCAATGGCTTTTTTCTGTCCACTCTTCTGTAATGCCAGGCTCTGTGGAATGTACGGCTTAAAGTGGTCCTATGGACTGATACTCCAACCTCCACTGTAGAGTTCTGCAGCTCCTTCAGGGTTATCTTTGGTCTCTTTGTTGCCTCTCTGATTAATGCCCTCCTTGTCTGGGCTGTGAGTTTTGGTGGGTGGCCCTCTCTTGGCAGTATTTTTGTGGTGCCATATTCTTTCAATGTTTTAAATAATGGATTTAATGATGCTCCGTGGGATGTTCATAGTTTCAGATATTTCTTTATAACTCAAACCTGATCTGTACTTCTCCACAACTTTGTCCCTGACTTGTTTGGAGAGATCCTTGGTCTTCATGATGTCGCTTGCTTGGTGGTGCCCCTTGCTAAGTGGTGTTGCAGACTCTAGGGCCTTTCACAACAGGTGTATATATCTGAGATCATGTGACACTTAGATTGCACACAGGTGGACTTTATTTAACTAATTATGTGACTTCTGAAGGTAATTGGTTGCACCAGATCGTATGTAGGGGCTTCATAGCAAAGGGGGAATACATATACATATGTATACATATGCACCCACCACTTTTCCGGGTTTTATTTTTAGAAGTTATTTTTTTCATTTCACTTCACCAATTTGGACTTTTTTCGTGTATCTCCATTACACGAAATCCAAATAAAAATCCACTTAAATTACAGGTTGTATTGCAACAAAATAGGAAAAACGCAAAGGGGATGAATAGTTTTGCAAGGCAATGTATTGAACTCCTGCTCGACTCATGAGTAAAACTCTGTCACGTACTCCACCCCTCCTGCCAACTGACTGCACATGTCCATAACCTGTCATACATTACATAGATGGAAGGGACTTCATAACCCACTGGAGACTTGAAGACAGAACCTCATCCAGAGTGCTGTGCATGTCTATCTGTTACACAGCAAAATACTAAGATTTTTGCAAATAGACCATAGAAATGCCATTCAGGTTTTGGTTATACAGCTGAAGTAGCATTCTGCACCCAACTGATTTTGATTTGTTAGGTAAAGTACAGGCATACTATTTTTATATTCACATCAGTATGATATAGGCAGCATAAAATGTTTAGTCTTTGTAACATGAACACATCAATGTATCTATACTTACAGTATCTACACATAGTGACAACCTTTACGTATTGTGCAGAGTATATTCTGAAGAAATTCATTCATTTTGTATCGATGTGTCCAATCAAGATGGACTCTGACAGATGGGAAGGAAAAGAGGTGAATCGAGAGTCATTTGAACTCAGCCCTCATTAAAGAGCAAACTTCTTCGCTCAAAATGAGAAAAGCTCACTCTGAGTTATCGTTATCACATTCTCCTAATTAATATTTCTCACTTAACTTCCTCCTATTTTCTCTATTAAAACAGTCTATTTTCATTCGTTTCACACACTGAAAAACTCCTTAATCAAACACAGAGTCACGATTAATGGGCTAGCTAGATAGAATAGGATAGAAAATAATCATGGTTCGTGTTTATGCAATTGCCAGAATTGTTCAGCTGTATACTATAGCATAAGAGGACAACAAGAAGTCAAGAGATAGTCATAGCTTTCTGAGCTATCACCTATGAGAGGAAATAGTGAGTATACCAAAAAATTAGGAACAGCTTCCTAATGTTGAGTTGCAACACCCCCTTTTCACTCAGAACAGCATTAATTCGTTGGGGCATGGACTCTACAAGGTGTTGAATGCATTACACAGGGATGCTGGCCCATGTTTCCAACAGCTGTGTCAAGTTGGCTGGATGTCCTTTGGTTAGTGTATCATTATTGATATATACCGGAACTGTTGAGCATGAAAAACCCAGCAGCGTTGTAGTTCTTGACACAAACCGGTGCACCTGGAACCTACTACAAATGGAGATAAATCTTTTGTCTTGTCCATTCACCCTCTGAATGGCACACATACACAATCCATGTTTCAAGGCTTAAAAATCCTTCTTTAACCTGTCTCCTTCCCTTCATCTACACTGGTTGAAGTGGATTTAACTAGTGACATCAATAAGGGATCATAGCTTTCACCTGGATTCACCTGGTTAGTCTATGTCATGGAAAGAGCAGGTGTCCTTAATGTTTAGTACACTTAGTGTTTATATAGTCTTGTGAGTGTGCATAGAGTCAGTGAAAGTCTGGGTAACCATTAATTAACTATTTAGCAGTCTTACGGCTTTTTAGTAGTCTTATGGCTTGGGGGTAGAAATTGTTTTGGAGCCTGTTGTTCCAAGAGCGGCTGCTCCGGTACCATTTGCTGGACGGTAGCAGAGTAAACAGTCTATGGCAAACACTAGTGGTTTGATGGTTGACAAGCAGCAGAAGTGTCAGATGTAATCTATTCCTGGCCATCTAGTAATATTGTTGAAATGCATTTGAAGTTTACACCAACTTTATGGGAGCCCATTTTCACTCCTTGTTTTCTTAGCGAAATGTCCATGTTGCACCCATACGTAGAATTAACAACAAATCTCCAGCAAATGGCAGCTGGGGGCAAACCACAGCGTGTATCTTGTAAATTTAGCGTCATTGGCAAACGTGGGCATGTAAGTAATCCATACCAAACCTTCCAGTAATCATGACGAACTCACTTACAAAACTCAGCTTTGGACGATACTGACTTTTTGACCAACATGATCCTATTTACACTTTGTAGTACATTTTGACACTAGAATTAAAATTTCTGATGCAAATCAAACCAGAAAAGTTGGTTTTAAGGGGCAGTTGACCTTTAACTAATTTACCGCCTGGTGTTGTCACCAGGCATGCCAAATTTCAATCCCACCAAAACAGAATGAAATTTCTGTTCTGAAAAGCTCTTACACTACACTTGCATTATTATCATTTTAACAATTTCACAGTAATTTTTCAACCTCACAATGTGAAAGTATATATAATACAATGAAAAAACATATTTTTGACTGCACTGGGCTTTTAAATGATTCTGAAGATGAGCACCTAAGTGCAAGCAGGAATGTGACCATTAATGGTACCATTGTACCATTTTTTCCGAGTGTATTAGAGGAAAAGACCCAGCACAGATTTGTTAGCTTTATGGTTGCACCATTACTAGGCTACAAAGAAAACTGATTCAAAAGACTAATACGTTTGCCCAACTATACCATAAGACATGAATAGAATGCATCAGTGATTTGTATTTCCTGTAACTTTCTGAAGAGGCAATGCACAAGATTGATCCATCTTTGTTTTTGCATTGTGCAGTTCATGCATATCTGTAACACTTTGTGTAGCTGTTAGAGATGCTAATGATAATCGCCTTCTGGTAGATGGAAAGGCTTTCCCAAAATCCTGCTAAAATAAATGTTAACTACAGACTGTAGCTTATGCCTATCTGGCAGAAAGACATGATTATTTACATCCATCTATTGGGCGAATGTTTTGCTAAATCTGCACATATGTGGGCTACAGAAACAACAGACTATTGTTATAGATGCATGGTGCACACCTGAATGAAACGGTAAAAACTACACACAAAAATTAAACACATTTTCCCAGTTCTCAAAAGTGGTCTCCTGACATGGTTTAAGCATTGTTGTGAACTAGTTGTTTAAAAAAAGTGAGATTTTGAGAGCTTTTTTCCCCCTTATTTAAGTCAGTCAAGACCAAATGTGCATTTTCAATGACAGCCTAAGAACAGTGGGTTAACTATCTTTCAGGGGCAGAACAACAGATTTTTACTTTGTCAGCTCAGGGATTCAATCTTGCAACATTTTGGTTACCAGTCCAACGCTCTAACCACTAGGCTACCTGCCGCCCCACTTTACACCACTGCTGAAACGACACAGACCTGTGTACTAGGCCTACACAGTTTTTTTCCCCATTATGTCTTTCTACAAGGTGTTTATTGACTATTTTTTTATTGGATAATGACTGCAGTTTATTTCTCATCCTAAATTACAGCAATGTGTCACTTGATACAGATACAACCCTTGTCAGCTGGTCCCTTGTATAACCTGTAATTTCAGGACATACAGTATACACTTTCAATACCTCATGACAGACACAATGTAATGTCTGAGAACATTAAAACCAGTTATAGTGACACTGAAAACTCAATGTCTACATGTTACATTGTTTCCCATAATAACTGCTATCAATCCGTGTGTGTGTGCGTGTGTGTGCGTGTGTGTGTGTGTGTGTGTGTGTGTGTGTGTGTGTGTGTGTGTGTGTGTGTGTGTGTGTGTGTGTGTGTGTGTGTGTGTGTGTGTGTGTGTGTGTGTGTGTGTGCATACGTACTAAAATACTGAAAGCTCAAAATGTTACATTCTGGATTCCCATAACAACCGCTATCAATCCAAATAACGGTGTGTGTGTCTTTTTGTTTCTGTGCATGCGTGAATTCAAGTGAGCTATGACCACCATCTGAACCAAATAATTTACCTGTCAAACTGTTGCTTACACCCAGAGGAGAAAACAACTGCAATTGAGTTAATCTACTTTGATAACTCTCTACCAAAAAACAACCAATTGATGGCATGTTGCTGGCAACACAAATGTGTGATACCATTCAAAACCATTGTTGCTCAATGCCGAATGCTCGCTGCTCCCTTACTGAGGTGATTCTGTCAAGGAGTGATGTGATGTTAAGTGAGAGGAACGCAGTTGTCTAGTCTAGATTTATATCTGTTCTCTTTTCCGGATCTCTTTGACAGAAGTGGTTCTCAGCATATACCCAGCGGTGTGGAGTGTGTGGAGATTGATTGCTCAGCAGGACACTGACCCGGGCATTTAGAGTCCCTGTGGCCTCTAGTGATGGACTAGCCAGTCTCTCCCCCTAGTTATCCCAGTGTGTGCGATAAGCTGCAACGGGCCGCGTCAAGAGACTGGGAAATAGTAGTGATGGACTCCGTGGGCTGGAGATGCTGACTAAGATTGTGGCCAAGAGAGGAGGACAAGCATTGTAATTATAACATACCCACCTGCATTCTTTGATCAATAATATACTTTGAAATATAAAAATGTGATATTATCCTCTTGAACCAATACCTTCATTTTAATCTGAATTCATGAGTTTGCTTATGATGCTGTTATGTGAATATTGAAACGCTGGACAACAAATGTCGACTGCATAAAAAAAGAGTTGAAGTCGGACGTTTACATACAGCTTAGCCAATGTAACCCTCGTCGTAGGTGGAAGAAGAGGAGGACAAATGCACAGCGTGGTAAGTGTCCATGTTCTTTAATAAATTGATTGAAATACCAAATCATAGAAAAAAGAACAGACTGCCCACCCAACTCACACCCTGACCATACTAAAACAAAGACATCACGCCCCCCCCCCCAAAGGTGCGGACTCCGGCCGCAAAACCTGAACCTATAGGGGAGGGTCTGGGGGGCGCCTGTCCACGGTGGCGGCTCTGGCGAGGGACGTGGACACCTCTCCACCATAGTCCTTCTGCGCCTCTTAACTCGCGTCCGTGGCGCCTTTAGAGTGGCGACCTTCGCCGCCGCCCTCAGACTGGGGACCCAAGCAATGGGTTCCGAATGGACGGGAGATTCCGACAGCACCGGACAGACGGGAGACGCCGGCAGCTCCGGAGTGAAGGGCGATTCTGGCAGCACCGGAGTAATGGGCGGCTCTGGCAGCTCCTGACTGGCGGGCGGCTCTGGCAGCTCCTGACTGCATTTTGAAGCGCTGGACAGGCGGGAGCACCGGCCGGGAGGAGACAGAGAGACAGCCTGGTGCGGGGGGCTGCCACCGGAGGCCAGGTGCGTGGAGGAGGCACCGGATAGACCGGACCATGGAGGCGCACTGGAGGTCTCGAGCACCGAGCCTGCACAACCCTACCTGGCTGGATACTCCCCGTAGCCAGGCCAGTGCGGCGAGATGGAATAGACTGCACTCGGCTGTGCTGGCAAACCGAGGACACCATGCATAGGGCTGGTGCCATGTACCCCGGCCCGAGAAGATGCACTGGACAACAGGTGCGCTGAGCCGGCTTCATGGCACCTGGCTCGATGCCCACTCTAGCCCGGCCGAAACGAGGCGCTGCGCTGTAACGCACCGGGCTATGCCTGTGCACCGGGTCCACCTCTCTCCACAGTAAGCACGGGGAGTTGGCTCAGGTTTCCTACCTGACTTGGCCACACTCCCCGTGTGCCACCCCCCAATACATTTTTGGGGCTGCCTCTCGTCCCCGCTGCGCTGCCGTGCTGCCGCCTCATACCACCGCCGCTCAGCTTTCGCTGCCTGGGGGCGGCGATATTCCCAAGCCTGTGCCCAGGGTCCTTCTCTGTTCAAAATCTCCTCCCATGTCCAGGAGTCTTGAGATTTCTGCCACTACCCATTACTGAAAAAACACTGAATAGAAAATATAACCACCCACAACTCAAGGGTGAAAACAGGCTGCCTAAGTATGGTTCTCAATCAGGGACAACGATTGACAGCTGCCTCTGATTGAGAACCATACCAGACCAAACACAGAAGTACCAATTCATAGAAAAAATAACATAGACTGCCCACCCCACTCACGCGCTGACCGTACTAAAACAAAGACATCATAAAGGAACTAAGGTCAGAACGTGACAGCCAAATATATTTAAACTCACAATTTCACACATATAACTCTAGTAAAAATTCCTTGTCTTAGGTCAGTTCGGATTTACTTCAGCTTTTATATATTTCATCACATTCCCAGTGGGTCAGAAGTTTACATACACTCAATTAGTATGTGTTAGCATTGCCTTTAAAATGTTTAACTTGTGTCAAACTTGTCGGGTAGCCTTCCACAAGCTGCCCACAATAAGTTGGGTGAATTTTGGCCCATTCCTCCTGACAGAGCTGGTGTAACTGAGTCAGGTTTGTAGCCCTCCTTGCTCGCACATACTTTTACAGTTCTGCCCACAAATGTTCTATAGGATTGAGGTCAGGGCTTAGTGATGCCCACTCCAATACATTGACTTTGTTGTCCATAAGCCATTTTGCCACAACTTTGGAAGTATGCTTGGGGTCATTGTCCATTTGGAAGACACATTTGCGACCAAGCTTTGACTCCCTGTCTGATGTCTTGAGATGTTTCTTCAATATATTCACATAATTTTCTTGCCTCATGATGCCATCTATTTTGTGAAGTGCACCAGTCCCTCCTGCAGCAAAGCACCCCCACAACATGATGCTGCCACCCCCATGCTTCACGGTTGGGATGGTGATCTTCAGCTTGCAAGCCTTCTCCTTTTTCCTTCAAACACAAAGATGGTCGTTATGGCCAAACAGTTCTATTTTTGTTTCATCAGACCAGAGAACAGTTCTCCAAAAAGTACGATCTTTGTCTCCATGTGCAGTTGCAAACCATAGTCTGGCTTTTTTATGGCGGTTTTGGAGCAGTACCTTCTTCCTTGCTGAGCGGCCTTTCAGATTATGTCGATATAGGACTTAATGTGGATATAGATACTTTTGTACCTGTTTCCTCCAGCATCTTCACAAGGTCCCTTTCTGTTGTTCTGGGATTGATTTGCACTTCACACCAATGTACGTTCGTCTCTAGGAGACAGAACGCGTATCCTTCCTGAGTGGTATGATGGCTACGTGGTCCCATGGTGTTTATACTTGCGTACTATTGTTTGTACAGATGAACGTGGTACCTTCAGGCATTTTGAAATTGCTCCCAAGGATGAACCAGACTTGTGGAGGTCTACAATTTAGTTTCTGAGGTCTTGGCTGATTTCTTTCTTTTTCTGAGTTTGAAGGTAGGCCTTGAAATACATCCACATGTACACCTCCAATTGACTCAAATTGTGTAAATTAGCCTATCAGAAGTTTCTAAAGCCATGACATAATTTTGTGGATTTTTCCAAGCTGTTTATTAAGGTCAACTTAGTGTATGTAAACTTCTGACCCAATGGAATTGTGATACAGTGAATTATAAGTGAAATAATCTGTCTGTAAACAATTGTTGGAAATATGACTTAGTAGATGTAAATTAAAAGTAGATGTCCAAAATGACTTGCCAAAACTAGAGTTTGTTAACAAGAAATTTGTGGAGTGGTTGAGAATCAAGTTTTAATCTCTCCAACCTAAGTGTATGTAAACTTCCGACTTCAACTGTACAATACATTCATTTAGGCTTAATTGTTTGTTTGTGTTTTCCATCAAAGCATTTTTAAAACATATTACATTGAGTGGATAGTATGGGAAATTATTATTTTTGAAAGTTTTTCTTTTAATGTTGGATTTACAGCTTAGCCCTTTTTCAGGCCATGTGTATGGGGACCTATTGATTCCAGGCAGACACATTTATCATTGGTATTCATGCCCAAGCTATTGATTAAGATTTCCCTCTTTCCCTAGCCGATTTGCATTTAAAATCTAATTTATATGAAGGTCAGGAACATTAATTTCCAGAAGGTAGACATTCTTTTATGTATTATGCTTAATGGAATATGAATCACTTCCCACCTGAGAAATGAATGGATGTGCCAGTGACATTTCCAAGATCTGTTTTAGTGGTAATGGCATAATTTGCATTTGATAAATAGCCCTGGGTTTAAATGGAGAAAAAATAAGGTCAGAGACAACTTGTGCATCATTAACCATTCCCACTGCTTAATTGTCACACATGATTTGTACTTGATAAATGATAGACTGTCACTGCACTGCTTGTTTGATTAGACACTTGACACTGCAGGGAACACACAGAGGACTGGAAATTGGATGTCTATTAAAGTTATGGATTATTTCAGTGGGGGACTGAGAAAATCAAAAAATCAATTTAGCTTTAATGTGTTTGATTCATATTAATGCATACAACCTAATTTCAATTGTATATGTAAGCAATTGAAGATGACATTGTCAAAATAATTACATAACATTGTGTGAGTACATTGTAGCTTAGACTATTCTAGGTAGTAGAACAATAAAAAGGTTTATCTAATTCCTGTTTATTGTATGTAGCATAAAAATGTTTCACAAGTGTTCATGTTATAACACGATATGAAATATTTAAAGAATTAAAAACAAAAACAACATCCATCTGTATATTTATCTTTTCTCTCTAATGTGCAGGGTTGCCTTTTATAGTTTAAAAAGTAAAACTTTTCACCGCTGTGACAATCTTTTCATTTAACTTCAGCAGTTTTCCCTGGGTGAATTAATTTGTTTGTTGTATACACTTTTGGTCTGAGAGAAGCAGTATTAGCCAGATGGTGGTCCTCAAAAAGTAATTTAAGTTAGGATTTTCAAAAGTTAAATTTAATCATGCACATTTGAGTATACCTCATTCTGCATAAATGAGATTAGATGTCTCCTTTCTACCTTATTTAGAGCTTGTCTTCTTTGATTGCAATGACCAAGGCTGTGATAGAAACATTTATTAATATGGAAAAAATCTGTAGATTTGAGAAATGGATATGAGCTATGTGTGTGTGTTAGAACACAAAAAGCCTTTCACTTCTACTTAGGGAGTATCTCTTCTTCATCACAAAGAAAAGGAAATGGGGGGAAAGCACGATTCATCTACAGTATACTGAGAGTCAATCAAATGTCTGCCATAGCTAATTAATTTGTCTGAAAGAGGGTTTAATCATCATACATCAGCGACTCATTCTCCAAGGACATCGATAAAAAGTTATCTTCTGAAGACACAAATTACTTTTCAGAGCCAGATATTGACTCCTCTATTTTGGTTACTTTGGAAGGACAGTTCTGTATGTCCATGCTACTTTCAGTTTTCTTACGTGAAAATGTGTGTACTATACAGTTTTTCTATGTCGCACAATGAAATATGCGCTTGAATTATGCATTGGACTCTAGGGCATCAAATCATTAGAAAGTCTAGTCTGATACAACTGGGTGTATTGAGGTCTCATAACAACTTCATTACAAACTAAAGAAATACCCATTGACCAATACGGAACTAATGAACAGGGAATCCAAAGTAATGTATTAAGGCTAGACAATTACATTTTCAAAGACTGAACAATCCCTTAGCCAATGAATTGAAATGGGATTGTGAGGATTATGTAAGAGATAAAAGAAGGGAAAGAAATGCATTATGTGCATATTAGTGTAAACCCCATAATCTGTTTGTCCTAAATGGGCATTGTTTGAGGGGAAGCCTCAGTCCGTCCTCAGTCACGGTTTCTCAATGCCCCCTTCTCGCTCTCTCTGTGTATTTTATTTTGAAAAGATGAGAACATGAAATGTATTGGGCAATACTTAAAACAAATGTTTGTACCACTTTACATTCCAGCTCGGTAATAACCGGGTAATGAGATGGTAATAATTATGTATTTAGAACAGGAATCGGAAACTTTGATACTGCTGAACTCATGAGGGGCCTCAATCGCTCACAGGTCTGTTTCCCCACATCCATGCAGTAATTCTACACATTTTGCAATTTTATAACAATGTTATTCAATTCTACACATTTTGCCCCAGGGTGGAGAGACATTTTTGCAGTTTTTATGATTACTACAACTTTAGATAGATAGCTAGACTAACTTACCAATCAAAACATGTTTTGTTGACATGGGCTAACTGAGTTTATTTAATTTTTTATTTTACCAGGCAAGTCAGTTAAGAACAAATTCTTATTTTCAAAGCCAGCCGCACCAATGTGTTGGAGGAAACACCAGTCACCTGGCAACCGTTGTCAGAGTGCATGCATTCAGCCCACCACAGGAGTCGCTAGAGTGCGATGGGACAAGGACATCCCGGCAGTCCAAATCCTCCCCTATGGTATTGAACCAGGATCTGTAGTAACACAGCTAGCACTGCAATGACCGCTGTGCCACTCGGCAGGCCCCTATTGGTAAAAAGTTTGAGGAAAACCTTCCTTATTCTTCTGAAAACTTAACCCTGTGATAGAGATTTATTTCCAGCTGGACAATTACAAAAATAAATGTGCTATGTCATGTTTGTCCAGAAGGTGTTGAGTGGTCCAGTCTCAGTTATGACTTAAATTTACTTGGAAGTCAGAAACAAGGTTTCAATGACTCCCAAACACATTTACTGATCTTGAGCAATTTTGACAAAAACATAAATGTTGCCCTACGAGTTGCGCAAAGTTGGTAGAATCTTATTCAAAATTATTCACAGCAGTAATGGCTGCTTAAGGTTCTAACTCTGGGGTATGAAGCAATACGCAATCAAGACTGTTTATATTTTTTATGATGTTCTTTCACTTTAAAAATGTGGAGTAGTTTGTGTAGATTGGTAGTCTTAGCAATTGATGTTATTCTTCAATAACACAAACTCCAAAGCAAATCAGGGGGAGAAAAATAGGTTTATTTGAGAAGGACAAATCAAGACGTTATGCTGGGAGGTAGATGTTCAGTCTCCCCTGTCCTCAACTTTTCTCCACCGAACAAAGGAACAGGGTGCCATTTATAACCCCCACCCTAGTCTGAGGTTGACCAATCAGAAGTCCTTGTAGTACAACTGGACCAATGGCCATTTAACCCAATTAACTAAGTATCCTGCTCTCGACACAATGTACAGACCGTAGCATACGTAGCACACACAGCTCTGAGTTCAGGAGTGACATTCTACATATTCTAAACAGCTGTTGAACTGAAGACCAACAATTTACATTGACAATTCCCTATTGACCATTAATGCTACAGTGCCTTGCGAAAGTATTCGGTCCCCTTGAACTTTGCGACCTTTTGCCACATTTCAGGCTTCAAACATAAAGATATAAAACTGAATTTTTCTGTGAAGAATCAACAACAAGTGGGACACAATCATTAAGGGGAACGACATTTATTGGATATTTCAAACTTTTTTAACAAATCAAAAACTGAAAAATTGGGCGTGCAAAATTATTCAGCCCCCTTAAGTTAATACTTTGTAGCGCCACCTTTTGCTGCGATTACAGCTGTAAGTCGCTTGGGGTATGTCTCTATCAGTTTTGCACATCGAGAGACTGAATTTTTTTCCCATTCCTCCTTGCAAAACAGCTCGAGCTCAGTGAGGTTGGATGGAGAGCATTTGTGAACAGCAGTTTTCAGTTCTTTCCACAGATTCTCGATAGGATTCAGGTCTGGACTTTGACTTGGCCATTTTAACACCTGGATATGTTTATTTTTGAACCATTCCATTGTAGATTTTGCTTTATATTTTGGGATGTTTAAAGCTTGGGAAATCTTTTTGTATCCAAATCCAGCTTTAAACTTCTTCACAACAGTATCTCGGACGTGCCTGGTGTGTTCCTTGTTCTTCATGATGCTCTCTGCGCTTTTAACGGACCTCTGAGACTATCACAGTGCAGGTGCATTTATACGGAGACTTGATTACACACAGGTGGATTGTATTTATCATCATTAGTCATTTAGGTCAACATTGGATCATTCAGAGATCCTCACTGAACTTCTGGAGAGAGTTTGCTGCACTGAAAGTAAAGGGGCTGAATAATTTTGCACGCCCAATTTTTCAGTTTTTGATTTGTTAAAAAAGTTTGAAATATCCAATAAATTTCGTTCCACTTCATGATTGTGTCCCACTTGTTGTTGATTCTTCACAAAAAAATACAGTTTTATATCTTTGTTTGAAGCCTGAAATGTGGCAAAAGGTCGCAAAGTTCAAGGGGGCCGAATACTTTCGCAAGGCACTGTATATTTAGTTTAGTGCTCTCGTCCTCTGCGTTGCTTATTTATCTTCAAAATATTCTTATAGGTACAGAAACAAATCAACTGTATTCCCTTTTGAGATTTAATTATAAGGCAGAAAATGTTGAAGACTGTGCAAGGGGTGTGTAACTGTACGTCCACCCCTCCCACACACCACATTTTGTAACCTCGTCATCTTTTAATCACTTCCCATCGATGACCCATTTGTTCAAAGCCACACACAAACTCAAAGCAATTGCTACGTCTACAAACAAGAGGCAGCAGAAGACAAAAGCAAGACGAAAATAGCAGCATCCGTCCTTCACTTTTGGGAACAGCCATATATTTGGGGCGGCAGGGTAGCCTAGTGGTTAGAGCGTTGGACTAGTAACCAGAAGGTTGCAAGTTCAAACCCCCGAGCTGGCAAGGTACAAATCTGTCGTTTTGCCCCTGAACAGTTAACCCACTGTTTCTAGGCCGGCATTGAAAGTAAGAATTTGTTCTTAACTGACTTGCCTAGTTAAATAAAGGTAAAATAAAAAATATAAATATTTCCAGAGGTTCTCTCCTAGTCTGCCCTCTCCTTCCTGTTCCTTTGGGGTGACCTAGGAACAATTCGTCAAGCAATTTTTCCTCGTCACAGCCTCAGAGCTATAATTTACCTCCATACATGAGCAGTGCTCTGCCTGGATCGTATATTCGTATATTCACGTGTCAAGCATTGCTGCTGGGCTGGTTCTCTGTGATCAGCAGTGAAATGCTTGGTCACTCAGCACACAGGGTATTGGGCCCTGAGAAATTGGCTGGTAAATTCTACCACCCCTCTCGGCCGGTGGCCCGAGGAGGCTCATGTGATAGAACCTGTCAAAACCGCTCAGAGCTCACCTGGGTGACAATCTCAATGCAAGCTTCTGCTGTACATCTTTGAGGCTATGGATGTGACATAACCCAAGGCAGGGTCCGCTGATATCTATCTCTGAGTGTAGTGGCTTCAGGTAAACTTTTTGTTAGACTTTGTCAACATACAGTATCAGTGTGATTCTGGTGGCTCAACCCATTTCTCCACATATTGAATCATGTTACACTGTATATTGCTTATTTTCTGCTGTGTCTGCTTTTCTACACTCAATGTTTTGGAAATGTTTACACAATACTCCTTTTATCTCATATTGGTGTTGAAAGTGATACAATTTTCCAAGGTAAGTTAGTCCATGGACTTAGTTATCTTCAACAACAAAATGTATAGAATTGGGTGCATGTTGTCCATTTGAGATATACATTGTTTTTTTCTGAGAATTGAAGTGCCCCCTTTTTCTGCGTTCTGAACAAAACCATGTAATGCGTCATCTTTTCTCACAACACACCCATTATGAACATAGTTTTGTGCTTATCTTGCTTTCCCAAGCACATCTTTGAAAGGCTATTACAAAATAGACCTAGTGCTGAGCGATGAGTGCTTTTTGAGGTCACTTTGGTTTCAGTTTATATATATATATATATATATATATATATATATATATATATATAAATATACAGTGCCAGTCAAAAGTTTGAAAGCACCTACTCATTCCAGGGTTTTTCTCTATTGTTACTATTTTCTACATTGTAGAATAATAGTGAAGACATCAAAACGATGAAATAACAGATATTGTATTATATAGTAACAAAAAATCGAAATATATTGGATATTTTATATTATTCAAAGTAGCCAACCTTTGCCTTGATAACAGCTTTCGCATAGTCTTGGCATTCTCTCAACCAGCTTCACCTGGAATGCTTTTCCAAAAGTCTTGAAGGAGTTCCCACATATGCTGAGCACGTGTTGGCTGCTTTTCCTTCACTCTGCGGCTCTTCTCATCCCAAACCATTTCAATTGGGTTGAGGTCGGGTGATTGTAGAGTTCAGGTCATCTGATGCAGCACTCCATCACTCTCCAAACAGCCCTTACACAGCCTGCAGGTGTGTTGGGTCATTGTCCGATTCAATGGCTGACACTTAAATAACGTGCCATAGAATTCTGTGGCTTCCCCGCAAACTTTGCTGCGGAACGCTGCAACTTTTAAAGGTAGAACCACTGAACTTCCTATAATCACATTCATATCTTTACAGAATTTTTCATTTTAAAAGCATAACATATTGGATGGAAACTTGACAGATTAAGGGGATGTACTTTCCAAGTTACAGTTTTTAATGACATCACAAAATTAAAAGCAATATTACATTAGTTTTACATAGTTCCCCACTGACCATTTTCCCCCACTGACCATTTCTAACATAACATTGTTATGCAACATGTGTGTCATGACGTGGCCCTTTCTGGGTATAGATCGTGGCATCCCCCTCTCTCTTACACCCAGGTTCTGTTATCTTAGGTCATAAGTTCCTGGCGGAGACTCTCTCCCCCTAGCCATGCAGAAAGAGCATCTAATTATTGTATAAAATGAATAAGTAAAAATGAAACTAAACTCAGCAACAACAAAAAAATATCCTCTCACTGTCAACTGAGTTTATTTTCAGCAAACTTAAGATGTGTAAATATTTCTATGAACATAACGATTCAACAACTGAGACATAAACTGAACAAGTTCCACAGACATGTGACAAACAGAAGTCGAATAATGTGTCCCTGAACAAAGGGGGGTCAAAATCAAAAGTAACAGTCAGTATCTGGTGTGGCCAGCAGCTGCATTAAGTACTGCAGTGCATCACCTCCTCATGGACTGCACCAGATTTGCCAGTTCTTGCTGTGAGATGTTACCACACCGTTCCACCAAGGCACCTGCAAGTTCCCGGACATTTCTGGGGGGAATGGCCCCTAGCCCTCACCCTCCGATCCAACAGGTCCCAGATGTGTTCAATGGGATTGAGATCCGGGCTCTTCGCTGGCCATGGCAGAACACTGCCATTCCTGTCTTGCAGGATATCACACACAGAACGAGCAGTATGGCTGGTGGCATTGTCATGCTGGAGGGTCATGTCAGAATAAGCCTGCAGGAAGGGTACCACAAGAAGGAGGAGGATGTCTTCCCTGTAACGCACAGCGTTGAGATTGCCTGCAATGACAACAAGCTCAGTTCGATGATGCTGTGACATACCTCCTCAGACCATGACAGATCCTCCACCTCCAGAGTACAGGCCTCGGTGTAACGCTCATTCCTTTGACGCTAAACGCAAATCCGATCATCACCCCTTGTGAGCCAAAACCGTGACTCGTCAGTGAAGACCACTTTTTGCCAGTCCTGTCTGGTCCAACGACGGTGGGTTTGTGCCCATAGGCGAAGTTGTTGCCGGTGATGTCTGGTGAGGACCTGCCTTACAACCGGCCTACAAGCCCTCAGTCCAGCCTCTCTCAGGCTATTGTGGACTGTCTGAGCACTGATTGAGGGATTGTGCATTCCTAGTGTAACTCGTGCAGTTGTTGTTGCCATCCTGTACCTGTCCCGCAGGTGTTATGTTTGGATGTACCGATCCTGTGCAGGTGTAGTTACATGTGATCTGCCACTGCGAGGACGATCAGCTGCCTGTCCTGTTTCCCTGTAATACCGTCTTAGGCATCTCACAGTACGGACAATGCAATTCATTCCTCTGGCCACATCTGCAGTCCTCAGGCCTCCTTGCAGCATGCCTAGGGCATGTTCACGCAGATGAGCAGTGACCCTGGGCTTCTTTTTTTTTCTTTTTTTTCATAGTCAGTAGAAAGTAGAAAGGCCTCTTTAGTGTCCTAAGTTTTCATAACTATGTATAAGAACATTTCTGACTGGTACTCCGAATTATCCATTCTAACCACGAAGACTTTGATCTTCAGGGAAGCAGAGAGAGACGATGATGAACTTACTCTCCAACAGAAAGACTGACGATTCCAACAGAGATCACGACGACACACTGGGCGTAAGTATATACATTGATGCAATTATCCCAGATTGAGTGAGTGTTCATGTGCAAAGGATTAGCATTTCAATTCATATAATTATAGTAGTACTGTGTCCACCAAGCCATCATATCGGCTTAGCCCACTAGGAAACCTCCCCTATCATTTCCTTGTAACCATAACTGTTGTTTGTTGATGCATTTCTGTGATTATTTAGTTAGTTCGTAAATACATTATTAATTAGGACAATTGGTGTATGGATGATTCATAGCAAAGGCTGGGTTCATGCAGATAACTGACAATTTACGACGTTTGGAATGAGACTAACGTGAGGTAAAGAATAATTCATTAATTAGAATACTAACTGATCAGATATTAAAATAAAAATGTTGTCATCTGAAATTTTCCTTTGTGCCCAGACTTCCTAGTTAATTACATTTACATGATTAGGGTAATCACGTAATAATAATTACAGAGCATTTATTTGATAAAATAACAGTCTTCAATTTAATTATGCCAAAGACACGACAAAAGTGTTGGTCCCATGTTTCATGAGCTGAAATGAAAGATCACTAAAATGTTTAACACGCATGAAAAGCTTATTTCTCTCAAATTTAGTGCACAAATTTGTTTACATCCCTTTAGTGAGCATTTCTATTATGACAAGAAATCCATTCACTTGACAGGTGTGGCATATCAAGGAGCTGATCAAACAGCATGATCATTACATAGATGCACCTTGTGCTATAGACAATAAAAGGCAACTCTAAAATGTGCAGTTTTGTCACACAACACAATGCCACAGATCTCTCAAGTTTTGAGGGAGTATGCAATTGGCATGCTGAGTGCAGGAATGTCTACCAGAGCTGTTTCCAGATAATCAAATGTTAATTTCTCTACCATAAGCTGCCTCCACCATCATTTTAGAGAATTTGGAAGGACTTCCAAACGGCCTCACAACCACATGCCACGTGTAACCACACCAGCCTGGAACCTCCACATCCTGCGTCTTCATCTGCGGTATCGTCTGAGACCAGCCACCCGGACAGCTGGTTAAACTGAGGACTATTTCCGTCTCTATTAAAGCCCTTTTGTGAGCAAACACTCATTCTGATTGGCTGGGCCTGGTTCCTCAGAAGGTGGGAGTCACCCGTGTCTGCACCCCTGCCCAGTCATGTGAAATCCATTGATTAGGGCCTAATTAATGTATTTAAATTGCCTGATGTGAACTGTAACTCGGTAAAATTGTTGCATGCTGCGTTTATAGTTTTGTTCAGCATATGTCAGTAGCCTAGCTAATTGGAAAAACTAGCTGTGAAACTATGATGCTTCCTGATGCATGTGCTGCATTGGTTTCTCTCCTGGAGGGCTGTTTAAGGCTATAAATCTATGTGCTGCTGAGGTATAATGCTGTGCTGTTGATTGGAGGGCATTGGGGGAGGCAATGCAGGTCCTCTTAGGGAGTAAAGGTGATCCTCTGGGCATATAGGGATTAACAGCACTGCTCTGGTGAATGTTGCTTGAGGCACATCAGATGTGTGGTATCAGCATGCTGTCTGTCTGGTGGTTGCATGGGAAAGACAGCAGAGAGGGACACACTAGCCAGTTATCAACAGCAGGGCTAACTGGTGCTTGCAGGGCCAATTTCAACATGTAACACGGGGTCGATGGCACTATTGTTTAATATTAGACCACACACCAGCTGACAAATCATCTCTGGAGGCAGAAAGATGAAAAGGGAGCCAAATTAATTACATTTTAGGGGAAATGCAATGGCATAAATAATGAGCAACATGGATGGCCCTGATCAGCCCTGTATTCTGGAAAGGGGGCTACTAAGCCTAATTCAGTCTCAGCCTCCTCTTACCCTAATCTTCTCTCCTGCCCTCTCCCCTTCTGCCCATCTCCTCTCCTGCCCTCTTCAGTTCTCCCCTTTCCTCCTCTGTTCTCAGACAGTGTGATCCAGCTGGCTGTGCTGTCAGTGTCACTCAGCGGTGGTCGTGACGTTTAAGATGAGGGAGGACGATTATTTTTCATGAGCATGGCCTTATTTCTATTACAGCATATTGGATGACTGTCATTCATATTCCATTCACCCAGCTCAATGTAACATCAATAGGTTTAGGCTACTACATGATACTCAAATGTTTCCTATACCCATCACAAGGTTGCTACAACCTAGCCTATGAATCAACGTTTATAACATAGGAGAACAGGTCGAGATTTGAGTAATTTGAGTAATCAAGATGACAGACAGTGACACATTCAGTACCGGATTGCACACGCTTGCCTGCATCTAGGGTGTAATCATTAGTCCAACAGTTGCAACAACAAGTGTTTCTATTGGAAAATTCTGTTTCAGAAGTTTTTCAACAGAATCTTCAGAGTGAATACACCCCTGATGACACGCAAACACAGTTCACTTTCATAGAAGCCACAAAGGAACAGCATGATCACTTTGATCATTGTATTATTTCTTCTTGCTCTCTTCCTCTCACCTTTTCCATTTGCTTGTGGACTTCAGTGCACAACACATAAGCTGTCTATGACCAGGCCCAAAAAAATATCCAAGCCTTCATAGCATAGCCGCTAAATGCTACACACAGCCTACATCGTTGTTACCATATTAGCTAACATCATAGTCAACATAGCTACTATAACTAATGTGTTAGCAAACCTGCTACAATCATGCAATTCAGTGTGCAGTTATACCTGTGGTAACCCGGTGGCAATAAATTAATAAAATCAAAACCTTGACTTGGAAAAGTTCAGGTGTTGAATAAACAATAGCCATCTTGTTAACATAGCATCCCTCTCTGTTTGAGCCGGTTGTTTGAGTATGCTAAACTTGATAGCTGCAAGTGAGAGAGTAAAAAAATAGAACAGAATCTCTCTCTCTCTCTTGCTTCTCATTCATTTTTGAAGAAATTAATTGGTTTACAACTGCAAAACTATTGTCTTTCTCTCTCTCTGAGTCAAATATCTAATATGACTGGCTAGTTGCATTAGCTAGCTTGCCACACATTTACGAGGCATTTTCGTGGGCTGGGTCCCAGGTAGCTAGCTAACTTAGTTGCTATTTGTAATGTTAAATGAAAATGGTTACTTGCTAGCTACCTAATGTTGTCTATATTCTGCAATGAAGCAACATTTCACATGTTTTAAGAAAAGGTATAGCAAGGCTGATAGCTAGCTATTCTTTGAAACTGATTTATTTGGCTAAAGCAATGGTCGTAAATGATTTTCATTAAAAGACAATTACACCGTTTGTGACAAGTGGTTCCTCAACAATTTACGAAGCAGAGACTAGTGTTGGTGGAATGGAGCTCCAACATCACATAACATTTAAAATACTGATTTCAGCACCCAAAGAATAGCCCCCAATTACACGGAACAATGTTGTGTGCAATTGTATTTTATGTGATGTCAGAGCTACACACTAGTCACCTCTCAACCACATCATACATCTAATCTCTCAACACGTTTGGCTATTTGAAATCATCTGCATTTGAAGTGCATTACTTTTTTAAAATCTGGAAAACAATAAAACATGTAATCTTTTTTTATCAGAATTCTGCAGCAGCGGTGCAGTACTCAATTGTCATACTTGAGTAAAAGTAAAGATACCTCTTAACCTGTTGCGTATAGGGGGCAGTATTTTGACGTTTGGATGAAAAACGTACCCAAATGAAACTGCCTATTTCTCAGGCCCAGAATCTAGAATATGCATATATTTGTCAGATTAGGATAGAAAACTCTCTAAAGTTTCCAAAACTGTCAACATTTTGTCTGTTGTTGCAGGTGAAAACCTGAGGAAAATCAAACCCGGAAGTGCTGTTTTTCCTGAGAGCTCTCTCTGCTCCATAGCCTGCCTTCGCTCCATTTAAAGGGATATCAACCAGATTCCTTTTCCTATGGCTTCCCCATGATGTGAACAGTCTTTAGACATAGTTTCAGGATTTTATATAGAAAAATGTCATTGTATGGCTGGGTGCCAGCAGCGTTTTGCATGCGCAACAGCTTGGAGCAGACATTCTCTCTCTCCGATTGATGAAGCTACAGTCCCAGTTGAAATATTATCGATTATATATTGTAAAAACAACCTGAGGATTTATTATAAAAAAATGTTTGACATGTTTCTACAAACTTTACGGATACTATTTGGAATTTTCGTCTGCCCTGTCTTGACCGCTCGAGCCTGTGGATTTTTGGATATAAAAATAATCTTTATGGAACAAAAGGAACATTTATTGTGTAACTGGGAGTCTCGTGAGTGCAAACATCCGGAGATCATCAAAGGTAAGCAAATCATTTACTGCTTTTCTGACTTTCGTGACCAATCTACTTGGCTGCTAGCGGTTTGTAATGTTTTGTCTACTGAGAGAGATGTCCTTACATAAACGCTTGGTATGCTTTTGCCGAAAAGCTTTTTTGAAATCTGACACGGCAGGTGGATTAACAACAAGATAAACTGTGTTTTGCTATATTGCACTTGTGATTTCATGAAAATGAAATATATTTAGTAATTTAATTAGAATTTGGCACTCTGCAATTTAGCGGATGTTGACAAATGATTCTGATAACGGGATGGGTGCATCAAGAAGTTAATAGAAAATTACTGAAGTAAATGTGAAATTCACCCAGTAAAATACTGTAAAAGTCAAAGTTTAGGATGGGTTTACTAAAAGTATAAATAATTTCTAATTCCTTATATTAAGCAAACTGTCACATCTGCTCTGGCTTCGCCCTCTGGTGTTCGTCCGGTGTCTTCTTGACCTGCAGTTCTCCCTCTGTACTCTCTGTTAAATTGTGTGGTTGGAGACAGGTGTGCTGGAGTCAGAGCAGATCCCTATGAGCTGCAACTCGTTCCATAATCAAGAACTCTACAAATACTCCTTCCTGCCACTTCCACTTTGCCAGATTGTAATCTCTGCTCAGTCAGTTATTATCCTTGCCTTTTGTTCATTATCAAGATCCTGTTGCTCTGCTGTGCTTGTTTCCCTGCCTTACACCATTTTGCCCTCTCATTGCAGTTACCGCTCTGTCTCTGGCTCCTGTCTTCTGAACCACTTCTCACCACCCTACCACCTTGCTCTGGATTTCACTCACCACCCTCAGGACCGGTTCACCCTGTTCAACTCAGTCAACTCCAACCTCACTCTACACTTCAGGTTTTTCTGCAACTCATCGGAGCTGCCCCGGTTGTCCACTCCATATCTCTCTGTGTACAATTAACATTTTAGTTCAATCATCCCTGCCTCCACATCTGAGTCCATTCTTGAGTTCCCCTGTGTTCACTCCGCATAACCAAACCAGACGGCACAGTTTTCTTGTTTTGTTTATGGTTAGCCATCACTCCAACACTCAGACATAATTTACAAACAAAGCATTTTAGTTTAGCTAGTCCACCAGATCAGAGGCAGTAAAAATGACCAGAGATATTTTCTTGATAAGTGTTTGAATTGGACCACCTTCCTGTCAAAATGTAACAAGTACTTTTGGGTGTCAAGGAAAATGTATGGAGTAAAAAGTACATTATTTTAATTTAGGAATTTATTGAAGTAAAAGTTGCCAATATAAATAGTAAAGTACAGATATCCCCTAAAACAACCTAAATACTTGTGTTTACTTTACACCACTGGTACCACGATTGACAGTCTTTGGATATGAGTAGAGTTTGATTCCTGATCAGTGCAATGTTTATAATTTACTTGAATCAGAGTAAGCCCCCGTACAGTTCAGTTCACACAAACATGCCATTGACAAAACTAATGTTTTCTACACTGTGATGCTGTCAGTTATTCCCTGTATGAAATACTGAGCTGCTTGTAAAAGCATGATCAAAAATACTTTCAAGTTTTGTGCATCTTGTACAATCTTCTGGAAAACTTTGTGCTTTCCTTCAAATCTGATAACCCAGACATAGACAAGTGAGCTGAAACGGTGCTTTGGACAGATGCGTAAATCAGGAAATACCCCCTACAGTAGTTGTTTATGATCTGACATTGTTTAAGTCAAGTACTGTATACACTTTTCTGAGTAAACATGGGACAAAAGTTGCACCAGGTCTTTCAAATCCACCATACTTTTTCATCCTCTGGGACCTCCAAGATAATTATGCAAGGAAGAAGCCTTAGCAATGTGAGCTTTTTGTGGACATTACATCCAAAATATTTAGTTTTTGAGAAGTTTTTAGGGATAGGCTGAGGCCAATCAACCTAATCACTGTTCCTGTATGTAAACTTCACAATGGCTATGTTCAATTGTTCCAAAGAGAAAAAGGTATTTCTAATCAGTTGTTGTAGGTACAATGCCAAATCTACCGCCACAACACCTTCCAGGAAATCATAAAAGATGTCTGGAGGAAATCCACTTACTGAATATAATAAGTACTGCAGTTGCTGTGAAAAAAACCACAAGCACTATTCACACCATATTCTTCAGAACTGCATGTGTTTGAATGTCCTCCTTAGATTCAAGACAAAACCTGCAATAGTATTTTCCACTAAACCTCTCTTTAAACCCTCCAAGTCCATCTGCAGCCAAAGTATCATCCACAACATAGTCCCCTGCATAAATTCATCAAAAGATTAAACATACAGTTGAAGTTGGAAGTTTACATACACTTAGATTGGAGTCATTAAATGTCAACCATTCCACAAATGTCTAGTTAACAAACTATAGTTTTGGCAAGTTGATTAGAACATCTACTTTGTGCATGACAAAAGTAAAAAAGTACATTTTCCAACAGTTGGATACAGACAGATTATTTCACGGATAATTCACTGTATCACAATTCCAGTGGGTCAGAAGTTCACATACATGAAGTTGACTGTGCCTTTAAACAACTTGGAAAATTCCAGAAAATTATGTAATGGCTTTAGAAGCTACTGCTAATTGACATAATTTGAGTCAATTGGAAGTGTACCTGTGGATGTATTTCAAGGCCTACCTTAAGTCAGTGCCTATTTGCTTGACATAATGGGAAAATCAAAAGAAATCAGCCAAGACCTCAGAAAAAAAGATTGTAGACCTCCACAAGTCTGGTTCATCCTTGGGAGAAATTTCCAAATGCCTGAAGGTACCGCATGTATCTGTACAAATAATAGTACGCAAATATAAACATGTCATGCTCAGGACATGTCTCCTTCCTGTCTGCTCAGGAAGGAGACGCGTTCTGTCTCCAAGCAATGAATGTACTTTGGTGCAAAAAAGTGCAAATCAATCCCAGAACAAGAGCAAAGGACCTTGTGAAGATGCTGGAGGAAACAGGTACAAAAGTATCTATATCCACAGTAAAACGATCCCTTTATCGACATAACCTGAAAGGCCGCTCGGCACGGAAGAAGCTACTGCTCCAAAACCGCCCTAAAAAAAGCCAGACTATGGTTTGCAACTGCACATGGGGACAAAGTTCGCACTTTTTGGAGAAATGACCTCTGGTCTGATGAAACAAGAATAGAACTGTTTGGCCATAATGACCATCGATATGTTTGGAGGAAAAAGCGGGAGGCTTGCAAGCCGAAGAACACCATCCCAACCATGAAAGACGGGGGTGGCCGCATCATGTTGTGGGGGATCTTTGCTGCAGGAGGGACTGGTGCACTTCACAAAATAGATGGCAACATGAGGAAGGAAAATCGTGGATATATTGAATAAACATTTCAAGACATCAGTCAGGAAGAATGGGTCTTCCAAATGGACAATGAACCCAAGCATACTACCAACGTTATGACAAAATGGCTTAAGGACAAAAAAGTCAAGGTTTTGGAGTGGCCTTAAAACCTCTTATGTTGACCCGAGACGCAATCGTCTCATTTAGCCATCAGCAAATGCAAATGCTCTACGCCAAATGCTAATAGCACTCGTTAAAACTCAAACGTTCATTAAAACACACATGCAGGGTAGTGAATTAAAGCTACACTCGTTGTGAATCTAGCCAACAAGTCAGATTATTAAAATGCTTTTCGGCGAAAGCATGAGAAGCTATTATCTGATAGCATGCAACACCCCGAAATACCCGAATGCGACGTAAACAAAAGATTTCGCAGTTTGACAAAAAACAAAAAACACAGTTTGAAAACGCTACGTCATTTTTTAAAATTAAAAAAGTCGGCGATAAACTTTCACAAAACACTTCGAAATACTTTTGTAATCCAACTTTAGGTATCAGTAAACGTTAATAATCTATCAAAATGATCACGGGGCGATGTGTATTCAATAGCTCCACGATTTCAAATCATCTTCCAAAATCTCTCTTCCAAACCTTCCAGTCGGAGACCGGATGGAAAGTGATCTCTCTAGTATGTTTGACCAAGAAACAAAGGCACCGGAAATGACGAGACTGGTGACATCGTGTGGAAGCTGTAGGAATTGCAATCTCGGCCCCATGTAATTTAGTTTCCATTCAACAATACATGCAAGTGGCGCATTGATACTTTTTTCAGTTTTCAGTGACCAGATTTTCTTGCGCTTTTCGATGAAACACACGCTCTGTTATAGTCACAGCTGTGATTTAACCAGTTTTAGAAACGTCAGAGTGTTTTCTATCCACACATACTAATCATATGCATATACTATATTCCTGGCATGAGTAGCAGGACGCCGAAATGTTGCGTGATTTTTAACAGAATGTTCGAAAAAGTAGGGGGTCGACTTAAGAGGCCCTTACCTCAATCCTATAGAAAATTTGTGGGCAGAACTTGCGTGTGTGCTAGCAAGGCCTACAAACCTGACTCATTTACACCAGCTCTCTCAGGAGGAATTGGCCAAAATTTACCCCAGCTCTGTCAGGAGGAATGGGCCAAAATTTACCCAACTTATTGTGGGAAGGTTGTGGAAGGCTACTCAAAACATTTGACCAAAGTTAAACAATTTAAAGGCAATACTAATTGAGTGTATGTAAACTTCTGACCCACTGTGAATGTGATGGCTGAAATAATTCTCTACTATTATTTCACATTCTTAAAATAGTGGCAATCCTAAGACAGGGAATTTTTACTAGCATTAAATGTCAGGAATTGTGAAAAACTGAAAGTATTTGTTTAAATGTATTTGGCTAAGGTGTATGTAAACTACCGAATTCATCTGTAGATATCATCCTTTCCCATTATTTTCAGGTCATTCGTCAGTGTCCCAAAAACCTTGACATATCCAAAGTCTTCATGTCATTTGAATTGCATAGCAAAGCCAGCTTTATTGTATCCAAATATGAACCATATGTTGGAAATATTTGAGATAGTCCAGTAAACACAACATATTTTATGTTTTTTCGTCGATGTACCAAGTGAGTACAGCAAACATTTGAATAGCTAGCTTTAGCAGTCCATTCTCCTTACAAAATGATCCTTCACAATATGAGGCATATTGGCCATTTGGCAGTCCAGATGTTTTCATTTCTTCCTGTAAAACATTACTTTTTTAAGCAGCTTCTGCAACAACATCTAGAGGATGGAGACATACAGTGCATTGGGAACGTATTTTGTTATGTTACAGCCTTATTCTAAAATTGACCAAATAAAACATTTTCCTCATCAATCTACTCACAATACGCTATAGTGACAAAGTGAAAACAGGTTTAGGCATTTCAGCAAATGTATTAAATATGAATTAAAACAATACCTTATTTACATAAATATTCAGATACTTTGCTAATTGACTCGAAATTGAGCTCAGGTGCATCCTGATTCCATTGATCATCCTTGATGTTTCTAGAACTTGATTGGAGTCCACTTGTGGTAAATTCAATTGATTGGACATGTTTTGGAAAGGCACACACCTGTCTATATAAGGTCTCACAGTTGACAAAGCATGACAGAGCAAAAACCAAGCCAGGAGGTAGAAGGAATTGTACATAGATGTCACACTCGTTAATGGAACAATCAGACCAAGGTGCAGCATGGTAAGCGTACATCCTTTTGTTTGATGAACACGGAAAAAACAATAAACTACAACCGACCGTCAAGCTACTTGCAGTGCAGAAAGCAACTACACACAAACAACAAGATCCCACAAACTAAAGGTGGAAAAAGGCTGCCTAAGTATGATCCCCAATCAGAGACAACGATAGACAGCTGCCTCTGATTGGGAACCATACCCAGCCAACAAAGAAATAGAAAAACTAGAATTCCCTCCCAAATCACACCCTGACCTAACCAAATAGATAAATAAAAGGCTCTCTAAAGGTCAGGGCGTGACAGTAGAGCAGTAGAGCATTTAAGGTCCCCAACAACTCAGTGGCCTCCATTATTCTTAAATGCAAAAGTTTGGAACCATCAATACTCTTCCTAGATCTGGCCACCCGTCAAACTGAGCAATTGGTGGAGAAGGGCCTATGTCAGGGAGTTGACCAAGAACCCAATGGTCATTCTGACAGAGCTCCAGAGTTCCTTTGTGGAGATGGAGAAGAAGCACATATTACGCACTGCATTGTTTAGGCGTTTGGTGAACGCGCAGATTCAGCTGTTTATATATCAATCATTATGGCGACTAAGTCAGGGAAAGCTAAATCTAAGTCTAGATATACAGATGTACACACAATTTTAGAATAAATTGATTGGGAAGGTGAGACAGAGATTGTTGTAGGACGCTTCATTTAGCGATTGTGGCGGAATATTTTTTGAACGGGAGAGGACATCGTTTTGGACTGGTAAGTTCTTGTCATGCTAATGCCCTTGTTTGAAATTAATAACATAAAATATTATTTGTGATTTATTTTTTATTTTTAGAAGCAATATATAAACATGTAATGTCATGAAATGTGAGATGCGTGTGTCTGCCGCCCCACCCCAACCCACATGAAATAGCCTATTTGAGGCTGTTGAGGAGAGGGCAGGACCCCATCAATGGCCAAAGTGAAATGGAGACAGTAAATACAGCTGGTCTGTTGTAAAATAATAAAGACAGTAGATCTAGCTGAAATGTCATAATATAAAAGAGACAGTAGATCTAGCAGGTAATAATAATATATTCAACCTAATATCTTCAACCTTCAACTCTCTATATGTATATGTTTATTATACCTGTTGATACAGGGCTCATATTTGAAACTATTCTAACTGAACATTTTCTTTCACAGTGACACTGACTCCGAATGGGAGTCTTATCCGGTGTCCTGTGTGAATTTAAGTATGCTCTCTCTAATTCTCACTTTCTCTCGGAGGAGGACCTGAGCCCTAGGACCATGCGTCAGGACTACCTGGGATGAGGACTCCTTGCTCTCCCCAGTCCACCTGGCCTTGCTGCTGTTCCAGTTTCAACTGTTCTGCCTGTGGCTATGGAACCCTAAACATTTCGTTTTTACTCTTGAGGTGCTGTCCTGTTGCACCCTCAACAACCACTGTGAACTCCACCCGGCACAGCCAGAAGAGGACTGGCCACCGTGCTTCTACACCTGCATTGCTTGTTGTTTGGGGTTTTAGGCTGGGGCTATATAAATTGATTTGATTTGATAGAGGACTGAGGGGTCTTCCAAATATTGACAGTGTGTAAATAGTTACCCATGTTATTTTGTAAATGTATATATGTATATTTTTGAATCAATAAAAAAAAAAAAATGTATCGTTTTTTTTCACTCCATTTTTTTGGGGGGGTGTGTTAGAATACCATTTTGTTTTTTAGTATATAGTTATTTGTTTCAAAACGTATACCTTCACCAATTTGGCCACTTGGGTACATTTGGGCTACCTGTGTGGGACACCTGGGTGACTTCATGATAAATGTCATGTAGCACACTCATTTTGGAAGTTAACATTCCGAAATTTTGCACAAGTACTGTTGCCCTCTTATATTTTTCACTGAAATTGTCCCCATCATCCTATCTGAATGTTTGTTTTATCTTGTTCATTTTAAAGATGATGATACAAAAATCAAATCATGGTTTTATCTATTGTGTTATATTCTCCTACATTCAATTCACATGTACACAAACCTCAGAGTGTTTTCTTTCAAATGGTACCAAGAATATGCATATCCTTGGTTCTGTGCCTGAGCTACAGGCTGTTAGATTTGGGTATGTCTTCAGGCGGAAATTGCACAAAGTAGGGCCGGAGCTGTAAGAGGTTTTAACAAAGTACTCAAAGGGTCTGGATACTTATGTCAAATCAAATCAAATCAAATCAAATTTATTTATATAGCCCTTCGTACATCAGCTGATATCTCAAAGTGCTGTACAGAAACCCAGCCTAAAACCCCAAACAGCAAGCAATGCAGGTGTAGAAGCACGGTGGCTAGGAAAAACTCCCTAGAAAGGCCAATACCTAGGAAGAAACCTAGAGAGGAACCAGGCTATGTGGGGTGGCCAGTCCTCTTCTGGCTGTGCCGGGTGGAGATTATAACAGAACATGGCCAAGATGTTCAAATGTTCATAAATGACCAGCATGGTCGAATAATAATAAGGCAGAACAGTTGAAACTGGAGCAGCAGCACAGTCAGGTGGAAGTTGAAACTGGAGCAGCAGCATGGCCAGGTGGACTGGGGACAGCAAGGAGTCATCATGTCAGGTAGTCCTGGGGCATGGTCCTAGGGCTCAGGTCCTCCGAGAGAGAGAAAGAAAGAGAGAAGGAGAGAATTAGAGAACGCACACTTAGATTCACACAGGACACCGAATAGGACAGGAGAAGTACTCCAGATATAACAAACTGACCCCAGCCCCCCGACACATAAACTACTGCAGCATAAATACTGGAGGCTGAGACAGGAGGGGTCAGGAGATGTAAATGTTATATTTCCGTTTATATATATATATATATATATATATATATAATGATTTTTTACACTGTATATACATTTGCAAAAATGTCTAAAACCTGTTTTTGCTTTGTCATTATGGGGTAGTGTGTGTAGATTGATTAGGGAAAAAACAATTTAATCCATTTTAGAATAAGGCTGTAACTTAGCAAAATTTGAAAAAAGTCAAGGTCTCTGAATACACAGTACACGGTCAAATGTTTTGTCACACTGACCATAGTGAGCTTTTTATGTCTCTATTTTTGGCCTGATTTGGGTGGGCATTCTATGTTCTTTTTCTATGTGTTTGTATTTCTTTGTTTTGGCCGGGTATGGTTCTCAATCAGGGACAGCTGTCTATCGTTGTCTCTGATTGAGAACCATACTTAGGCAGAGTCAGGTTGGAGACCTGAGCCCACTTCCCGTGTTTACCGTGGCGAGCATGGGATTGGTCAGGCCCCGTGCTATGGGGTGATGCACACTGTGTCTCGACCGAGTATTCACAGGCCGGTGTGCTCGGTGCCAGCGTCCCTCATTTGCCGGGTGGAAGCTGGCATCCAGCCAGAATGGGTGGGGCCAGCTCTGCGCTCGAGACCGCCAGTGCGCCTCCACGGCCCAGTGTGTCCGGTGCCTCGGCCAAGGAGGAGGCCGCCTGTATCTCTCCCCAGCCTGGTGAGTCCTGTGCCTGTTCCCAGAACCAGGTCTCCTGTGTGTCTCCCTAGCCTGGTGAGTCCTGTGCCTCCCTCCTGTCCGGATCTGCCAGAGTCGCCCTCCTGTCCGAAGCTGCCGGAAGCGCCCTTCGTTCCAGTGACGCCCTCCAGTCTGGGCTCTCTACGAGGGCCTTCAGTCCGGGTCCCCGCTCTAGAGGCGTTACCTAAGTGGGCCGAGCCAGAGGTGAGGCGGGGTCCACGTCCCTCACCAGAGCCGCCACCGCAGAGTAATGCCCACCCAGACCCTCCCCTATAGGTTCAGGTTTTGCGACCAGGGGGTACTGTCACGCCCTGACCGTAAAGAGCTTTTTATGTCTCTATTTTTGGGTTGGTCAGGGTGTGATTTGGTTGGGCATTCTATGTTATTTTTCTCTGTGTTTGTATTTCTTTGCCTTCTGGCCTGTAATTCAATTGCCTTCACCATATGGATTGTTTTATCATAACAATAATTCCTTGTTTTTGCTGTAGTCAAATCTTTGGATGTGCAACTGTGAAGAAAGTAATTGTCTTCTATGCCGTTCACCATTTCATTTATGTATTTTTCTCTAGAATTTGCAAAACTATTTATTTGAGAAGTGGTTTGACTAGTATTTCAAAGTTGACTAATATTTATTGAGTTGCACTCTGTGACACATGAAGAACCGACTGGTTTCAAAAGGTAAGAAGCCAGGTTTTGCTGGCTGCAGTTGTCGTTTCAATGAAGCAGTGCTTTCACACATCACTTGACACATCATTGTTGGTATTACCTAGTCTTGGGACTCACTTCTGTGTCTCAACTATGTCATTGAAATCAGTTGAGCTTAAATGCAGATGGTCTCTCAATTTATGTGAGTTGAATGTTGAGTAGACATTTGTTTTAAATCGTGAGTCTTTAATTGGACCCTGTACCATTTCATGATTTTTCAAATGTCCTATAAAATGAGAAAAAATGTAATTCTCATCAAAAGATTGTGTAAAAGCACATTTTAGGCAGTGGAAGGCCAGATGTAGCTCACCATCTGGCCTCTGATGAAACTCTGCATAGACTCTTGACAAATACATTTTCAGGGAATTGAGGGAGCCAAGGGTACAGATGCAACTTTCATCCAAACATGGCAATGGATTCATTCTTGAGTGTTAATGACACAATCAGTAATGCTTGAGAAGATTGCCTTTTGAATGGCAGGAGAAATGGCAGAGTTTACACTTCCGCAGCACGGTTGGGGCGACTCTGAATTGGGGGAGTGAAATTTGCAGTCGTTAATATGCAAAGGGAGGAAAACATTTCAGGAACATGTTCAAGGCCCAATCCAGAACCGCTGCACATCCAACAATCATTTGAAGCATTACAATAACATACACATTTGAATGGTTGCTAAATTTGATTTAGCTTTATGAGCAGCCAATATCTTGTTGGACTCAAGAGTCTCAAAAGAGAAACTATTCAACATTTGATGTTTCAGTTTTCAGAATTCCAGTGGAGTAAAGTACTTAAATAAAAATACTTTAATGTACTACTTACGTCGTTTTTTGGGGAATCCAATTTTTAAGTCGCAGACTCAAGCACCAATTATTCTACTGCACATTGGGTTGGATTTATAAAGTATGGTTACATTTCATTTTCTCTGCTAAAACTACCCCTTGGAATTACTTTGATAGCATCAGTGAATATATTTAGTTATTAAGAGATCCAACAATATTAATTCTCACGATAGCACATTGGTCGTAGTCAGTGACAAATATCAAAGCTAAGCAGCGGTGGGCTTGGTTAAAACCCAGGATGGGAAACCAAATTAACAGCTTTAGATAGATCAACTCTCCAGTTGGAGATTCTGCCCAGTCTACTGCTATTTTCTGAAAGTGGATATAACGATGAAAATCCCCCAAAAAATTAAATCGAGTGTATTTTCCACGTAGATTCCACATCACAATATGTTGACAAATTACATTGAAACAATGTTGATTCAACCAGTTTGTGCCCAGTGGGTTGTACCTAAGTCAATTCATAAGTGAATGAGCTTTATGATATTGGCTTTGTGTGTGCACACATTAGTTATTGGTAATTTTGTATTGTCCTGTTACATATTCCTGTCTGTCCAGAAAAGCAGACCACAAAGGGAGTAGACATTGAAATAGTAATTGTGACTGAAAATGGAGAAGATTGAAGAAGCATTCTTCAAGGATATCATCAATGTTTCTGTGATCTTGGAGGAGCACATCACCCTGCATGAGTTGAGGGTCGTCCCCAACCCATTCATGTGATGATGTAAATTCTTGATGCCCTGAACATTGACTATCTAAAGGGCTTGAAGTATACCTTCGAGGTGATTCAGAAGTTCATTATGAATCTCTGGTATAGGCAGCTGCTCTGCCAAGGTTCATGGCCTGTGGAACAAGTTGCTCCAGCTGTCACACCCTGATCGGTTTCACATGTTCTCGTTATTGTCTCCACCCCCTCCAGGTGTCACTTGTTTTCCCCAGTGTATTTATCCCTGTGTTTCCTGTCACTCTGTGCCAGTTCATCCTGTTTGTTTCCAAGTCAACCAGATGTTTTTCTCCGTTCTCCTGCTTTTTGCATTCTCTTTTTGCTAGCCCTCCTGGTTTTGACCCTTGCTTGTTTCTGGACTTTGTACCCGCCTGCCTGACCATTCTGCCTGCCTTGACCACGAATCTGTCTTTACCTCCTGGACTCTGATCTGGTTTTGACCTTTTTCCCTGTCCATGACCATTCTCTTGCCTACCCCTTTAGATTAATAAACAATGTAAGACTCCAACTATCTGCCTCCTGTGTCTGCATTTGGGTCTCTGCCTAGCTACCAGTGTACTGTATAAGGATTCCTGATTGACTTATGGCTCAGTAGAAATTGTAGGAAGGCCTACCTATAATGGCCCTAATCATAGTAACAAAGGTGTTGGTTTGTGGTCTTGTACTACAGAATACCTATTGCATGGAGCTATTTATGTTTTCCACTGAACATTTTTCATTACGTTCACAGAATACATTTTCGAGTATTGTTTGGCTGAATCGGGGTAACTGGAGCCCAAAATGGCGAACCGTGTAGCAAAGTCAGATTTTGGATATTTTATCTAAAGTTGTCAGATATCCCAATGTTTGCTGTCATTCATTGAGGTCTGCTGTCACAAATTGTATCCAAAATGACAGTGTAGCATTGACACTACCTGCTAGTGTTAGCAAGATGCTTATGCTTAGACACAATATGCTTCAAATATCATTATGATACATTTAAGTTGGTAGTGTTCACAGTACACACACCCCGACCACCACCACCAAAATAATTTGAGAAAAAGACAACCAGGCATTATGTTAGAATGATATATTTTATTCCACACAGATCAGCATTTACAAAAGAGCAAAGTCAACGTTTTAGAGCAAAGGAAAAAAATGTAATTTGCCAAAAGCTGATTCCTCAACGGTAAACGAAACTGTTAGCCCTGTGATCTCTTTTGACGGATTAGGAGCTTTGCCTTATCAGTAGATTAAGACACCTGGAGCAGAATAATTCTAATGAAGCTGGAAGGGAGTGTGTGGTTGAGGGAGAGGAGAGAGGAGCTGCAGCTCAAGGCTCCCTCACTGACCACTCTCAAGCCCCGAGTTCAGACAAATCCAGAATCAGTTACAGTAGGTATAGTCTCCACTTTGCTTGGCAAAATGCCTCTAAGATGTCTGGGTTCCATCAAACTCATCTTATTTGACATGTACAAAGGTAAGGCCCTGACTTCACTCTTTTGAAACATACAAAGGTGAGGCCCTGACTCCGCTCTTTTGACAGAAACAAAGGTGAGGCCCTGATTCCACTCTGTTGACACGCAAAAAAGGTGAGGCCCCCGGCTCCACTCTTTTGACAGGTACAACATTGAAGCCCTCACTCCACTCTTTTGACGCAACTAAAGGTGATGCCCTGACAAGTCTTTTGACAGGTACAAAGGTGAGGCCCTGACTCCACTCTTTTGACAGGTACAAAGTTGAGGCCCTAACTCCACTCTTTTGACAGGTACAAAGATGAGGCCCTGACTCCACTCTTTTGACAGGTACAAAGTTGAGGCCCTAACTCCACTCTTTTGACAGGTACAAAGATGAGGCCCTGACTCCACTCTTTTGACACATACAAAGCTGAGGCCCTGACTTCATTCTTTTGACACGTACAAGGTGAGGCCCTGACTCAAATATTTCCCTAATTTCTGTTTAAAACCCCCATCCTTTGTGATAACATTTTAAATCAATATCTGTCTAATAACTACTTCATGAAAATAATTTATTTCCCTGATCCTCTTTTTGCTATTGAAATCAAATCAAATGTTAATTCTCACATGCGCCAAATACAACAGGTGTAGACCTTACTGTGAAATGCTTACTTACAAGCCCTTAACCAACAATGCAGTTTTAAGGAACATAAGAGCTAAGAAAATATTTACTAAATAAATTAAAGTTGAAAAAAAATGACAAAATAACAATATTGGGGCTATATATACAAGGGGTACCGGTACTGAGGCAATATGTGGGGGTACAGAATAGTCGAGGTAACTGAGGGAATATGTACTGTACATGTAGGTAGGGGTAAAGTGACTATGCATAGATAATAAACAGCGAGCAGCAGCGGTGTAAAAACAATTCGCGGGGTCAATGTAAATAGTCCGGGTGGCCATTTAATACATTTTTCAGCAGTCTTATGGCTTGGGGGTAGAAGCTGTTAACTGCATGTCAGACTGCAGCCCAAATAAATGCTTCAGAGTCCAAGAAACAGACACATCTCCATATCAGTTGTTCAGAGGTATCTGTGTGAATCATGGTCGAATTGCTGCAAAGAAACCACTACTAAAGGACACCAATAAGAAGAAGAGACTTGCTTGTGCCAATAAATATGAGGTGTGATGGTGTGGGGGTGCTTTACTGGTGACACTGGTGATTTATTTAGAATTCAAGGCACACTTAACCAGAATGGCTACCACAGCATTCTGCAGTGATATGCCATCCCTTCTGGTGAGTTTAGTTGGACTATCATTTGTTTTTCAACAGGACAAGGAACCAAAACACACCTCCTGGCTGTTTAAGGGCTATTTGACCAAGGAGAGTGATGGAGTACTGCGTCAGATGACCTGACCTCCACAATGTCACGTTGGCATAAATGATGCTGGAGACAGGCACAGGAATAGTTTTTTTTATTATACCCAAATTACAGTATGCCTTGTAAAGGCACGGGGACGAAGACCAAACAAACACGTAACAAAAACACAGGGTAGAAACCCAAAACAAAAGAGCGAGGAGTACCTCGAATAAATAACACACACAAACAACGATTAACTCACGGGACAAGACCCGTGATCATCTGTGCAATCCACTAAGGCATGAAAGTCAAAACACATAGCACAGGTACTCACACACACCAACGGATATTGTAACAATAATTGACACCACCATGGTGAACAAAGGGCACATATATACAAATACAATCAGTGGGAATAGGGGCCAGGTTTGTGCAATGAAAGTTCCAGAGGGATCCATGACACACAATCATCCAACCTTAACCTCAACCCAACTGAGATGGTTTGGTATGAGTTGGGCCGCAGAGTGAAGGAAAAGCAGGCAACAAATCAAATCAAATTTTATTTGTCACATACACATGGTTAGCAGATGTTAATGCGAGTGTAGCACATTAACATCTGCTAACCATGTGTATGTGACAAAGGGCTCAGCATATGTGGGATCTTCTTCAAGACTGTTGGAAATGCATTACAGCTAAAGCTGGTTGAGAGAATGCCAAGAGTGTGCAAAGCTGTCATCAAGGCAAAGGGTAGCTACTTTGAAAAATCTAAAATAACACTTCAACTATTTTTTGGTTAGTACATGATTTCATAGTTTTGATGTCTTACTATAATTCTACAATGTAGAAATCAGTAAAAAAAATTAAAATAAACTTTGAATGAGTAGGTGTGTCCAAACTTTTGACTGGTACTGTAAGTTCCCTGAGCTTTCTTACTGGACACTTCTTAACATTTTTTTCTGCTGTCTTTTTATATATACACTACCGTTCAAAGGTTTGGGGTCACTTAGAAATGTCCTTATTTTTGAAAGAAAAGCACATTTTTTGTCCATTGAAATATCATTAAATTGATCAGAAATACAGTGTAGACATTGTTAATATTGTAATTGACTATTTTAGCTGTAAATGGCAGATGTTGTATGGAATATCTTCATAGGCATACAGAGGCCCATTATCAGCAACCATCACTCCTGTGTTCCAATGGCACGTTGTGTTAGCTAATCAAAGTTTATTGTTTTGAAAGGCTAATTAATTGATCATTAGAAAACCCTTTTTCAAGTATGTTAGCACAGCTGAAAACTGTTGTGCTAATTAAAGAAGCAATACAACTGGCCTTATTTAGACTAGTTGAGCATCAGCATTAGTGGGTTTGACGACAGGCTCAAAATGGCCAGAAACAAAGACTTTCTTCTGAAACTCGTCAGTCGATTGTTGTTCTGAGAAATGAAGGCTATTCCATGCGAGAAATTGCCAAGAAACTGAAGATCTCATACAACACTGTGTACTACTCCCTTCACAGAACAGTGCAAACTGGCTCTAACCAGAATATAAAGAGGAGTGGGAGGCCCCAGTGCACAACTGAGCAAGAGAACATGTACATTAGTGTGTCTACTTTTAGAAACAGATGCCTCACATGTCCTTATCTGGCAGCAGAAAAAGCCATATCTCAGTCTGGCCAATAAAAAGAAAAGATTAAGATGGACAAAAGAACACAGACACTTGACAGAGGTACTCCGCCTATTTGGCCCCCTTGAACTTTGCGACCTTTTGCCACATTTCAGGCTTCAAACATAAAGATATAAAACTGTATTTTTTGTGAAGAATCAACAACAAGTGGGACACAATCATGAAGTGGAACGACATTTATTGGATATTTCAAACTTTTTTAACAATTCAAAAACTGAAAAATTGGGCGTGCAAAATTATTCAGCCCCTTTACTTTCAGTGCAGCAAACTCTCTCCAGAAGTTCAGTGAGGATCTCTGAATGATCCAATGTTGACCTAAATGACTAATGATGATAAATACAATCCACCTGTGTGTAATCAAGTCTCCGTATAAATGCACCTGCACTGTGATAGTCTCAGAGGTCCGTTAAAAGCGCAGAGAGCATCATGAAGAACAAGGAACACACCAGGCAGGTCCGAGATACTGTTGTGAAGAAGTTTAAAGCCGGATTTGGATACAAAAAGATTTCCCAAGCTTTAAACATCCCAAGGAGCACTGTGAAAGCGATAATATTGAAATGGAAGGAGTATCAGACCACTGCAAATCTACCAAGACCTGGCTGTCCCTCTAAACTTTCAGCTCATACAAGGAGAAAACTGATCAGAGATGCAGCCAAGAGGCCCATGATCACTCTGGATGAACTGCAGAGATCTACAGCTGAGGTGGGAGACTCTGTCCATAGGACAACAATCAGTCGTATATTGCACAAATCTGGCCTTTATGGAAGAGTGGCAAGAAGAAAGCCATTTCTTAAAGAAATGTGGAATGTGGAAGAAGGTGCTCTGGTCAGATGAAACCAAAATTTAACTTTTTGGTAACAATGCAAAACGTTATGTTTGGCGTAAAAGCAACACAGCTCATCACCCTGAACACACCATCCCCACTGTCAAACATGGTGGTGGCAGCATCATGGTTTTGGCCTGATTTTCTTCAGCAGGGACAGGGAAGATGGTTAAAATTGATGGGAAGATGGATGGAGCCAAATACAGGACCATTCTGGAAGAAAACCTGATGGAGTCTGCAAAAGACCTGAGACTGGGACGGAGATTTGTCTTCCAACAAGACAATGATCCAAAACATAAAGCAAAATCTACAGTGGAATGGTTCAAAAATAAACATATCCAGGTGTTAGAATGGCCAAGTCAAAGTCCAGACCTGAATCCAATCGAGAATCTGTGGAAAGAACTGAAAACTGCTGTTCACAAATGCTCTCCATCCAACCTCACTGAGCTCGAGCTGTTTTGCAAGGAGGAATGGGAAGAAATTTCAGTCTCTCGATGTGCAAAACTGATAGAGACATACCCCAAGTCACTTACAGCTGTTATCGCAGCAAAAGGTGGCGCTAAAAAGTATTATCTTAAGGGGGCTGAATAATTTACCACGCCCAATTTTTCAGTTTTTGATTTGTTAAAAAAGTTTGAAATATCCAATAAATGTCGTTCCACTTCATGATTGTGTCCCACTTGTTGTTGATTCTTCACAAAAAATACAGTTTTATATCTTTATGTTTAAAGCCTGAAGTGTGGCAAAAGGTCGCAAAGTTCAAGGGGGCTGAATACTTTCGCAAGGCACTGTATATTTTCATAGCTGTCTATTTACCACCATAAACCAATATTGGCACTAACATCACACTCAACAAGCTGTATAAGGCCATAAGCAAACAAGAAAATGCTCATCCAGAAGTGGCACACCTAGTGTCCGGGAACTTTAATGCATTCAAACTTAAATCCGTTTTACCTCATTTTTACCAACATGTCACATGTGCAAACAGAGGAAAAAAAACTCTGGAACACCTTTACTCCACACACAGAGTAAGTAGCACAGACTGGAATATGTTCCGGGATTCATCCAATGGCCTTGAGGAATATACCACATCAATCAATGGCTTCATCAATAAATCAAATTGCAGTTGTTAACGCGAGTGTAGCGAAATATTTGTGCTTCTAGTTCAGACAATGCAGTAATAACCAACGAGCAATCTAACCTATCAATTTCACATCCACTACCTTATACACACACACAAGTGTAAAGGGATGAAAAATATGTACGTAAAGATATGAATTCGTGATGGTACAGAACGGCATAGGCAAGATGCAGTAGATGGTATTGAGTACAGTATAGTATATACACATAAAAGTGGCATTGTTTAAAGTGGCTAGCGATACATGTATTACATAAAGATGGCAAGATGGAGTAGATGGTATAGAGTACAGTATATACATATGAGATGAGTAATGTAGGGTATGTAAACATTATATTAAGTGGAATTGTTTAAAGTGGCTAGTGATACATGTTTTACATCAATTTTTCCAATATTAAAGTGGCTGGAGTTGAGTCAGTATGTTGGCAGCAGCCACTCAATGTTAGTGGTGGCTGTTTAATGAACCTGTTGGACCTAGACTTGGCGGTCCGGTACCGCTTGCCGTGCGGTAGCAGAGAGAACAGTCTATGACTAGGGTGGCTGGAGTCTTCAATCTTGGTCCCATAATGACGCTTTGCCTCTTTGATGGTTCATCAGAGGGAATAGTGCCCGGGTTGGTATAAGTGTCCAGGTTAGGGTCCTGCTTCTTGAAAGCTCTACCTTTTATCTCAGAGCGGATGGTGCCTGTAATCCATGGCTTCTGTTTGGGGTATGTACGTACAGTCACTGTGGAACGACACCATTGGAGCACCTCCCTGACCACATCGACGGGACAGTAGTGGAGAGGGTAGTGAGTTCCTCGGCGTACACATCACGGACAAACTGAATTGGTCCACCCACACAGACAGCGTGGTGAAGAATGCGCAGCAGCGCCTCTTCAACCTCAAGAGGCTGGTGAAATTCGGCTTGTCACCAAAAGCACTCAAAAACTTCTACAGACGCTCAATCGAGAGCATCCTGTCGGGCTGTATCACAGCCTGGTACGGCAACTGCTCCGCCCACAACCGTAAGGCTGTCCAGAGGGTAGTGAGGTCTGCACAACGCGTCCCCAGGGGCAAACTACCTGCCCTCCAGGACACCTACACGACCCGATGTCACAGGAAGGCCATAAAAATCATCAAGGACAACAACCACCCGAGCCACTGCCAGTTCACCCAGCTATCATCCAGAAGGCGAGGTCAGTACAGGTGCATCAAAGCAGGGACCGAGAGACTGAAAAACAGCATCTATCTCAAGGCCATCAGACTGTTAACTCTGAATTTAGGGCTATCCTCTGTTTACAAATCCTACCATGTCACAGCACAACTGATTGGCTCAAACACATTAACTTTTAACCTGTTGAGTGTAGGGGGCCGTATTTTGAAGTTTGGATGAAAAACGTACCCAAATGAAACTGCCTATTTCTTAGGCCCAGAATCTAGAATATGCATGTAATTGTCAAACACTCTAAAGTTTTCAAAATGGTCAAATATTGTCTGTGAGTATAACAGAACTGATATTGCATCCAAGCTGGAAGTGCTGTTTTTCCTGAAAGCTCTCTGTTGCATTGCCTGCCTTCGCTCCATTTAAAGGGATATCAACCAGATTCCATTTCCTATGGCTTCCACATGTTGTGATCAGTCTTTAGACTTAGTTTCAGGCTTTTATTTTGAAAAATGAGCGAGAAAGATTACATCGCGTCATTGTATGCCTGGGTGCCAGCAGCATTTTGCATGCGCAACAACTTGGAGCAGACATTTTCTCTCTCTCTCCTATTGAAGAAGCTACAGTCCCGGATGAAATATTATTGATTATATATTGTAAAAACAACCGGAGGGTTTATTATGAAAAACGTTTGACATGTTTCTACGGATACTATTTGGAATTTTCGTCTGCCCAGTCGTGACCGCTCGAGCCTGTGGATTTCTGAACATAACACAACCAAATGGAGGTATTTTGGATATAAAAATAATCTTTATGGAACAAAAGGAACATTTATTGTGTAACTGGGAGTCTCGTGAGAGCAAATATCCAAAGATCATCAAAGGTAAGCGATTCATTTTATTGCTTTTCTGACTTTCGTGACCAATCTACTTGGCTGGTAGCAGTTTGTAATGTTTTGTCTACTGAGAGAGATGTCCTTACATAAACGCTTGGTATGCTTTCGCCGAAAAGCTTTTTTGAAATCTGACACGCCAGGTGGATTAACAACAAGCTAAGCTGTGTTTTGCTATATGGCACTTGTGATTTCATGAAAATTAAATGTTTTTAGTAATTTAATTAGAATTTGGCCCTCTGCAATTCAGTGGATATTGACGGAAAAATCCCGCTAACGGGATGGGGAAATCAAGAAGTTACCAAGGCGCACAAGATAATTGAAATGCATTCCAGTTGACTACCTCATGAAGCTGGTTGAGAGAATGCCAAGTGTGTGCAAAGCTGTCATAAAGGGTGTGTCATGACGTGCCCCTTTTTGGGTGAGGATCATAGCCCCCCTCCTCTCTCTCTCTCCCACCACAAGTTTGATGGTCGTAAATACCAAAACTCCTTTCCGCACTCTGCCAAAATGAAAGTTGAGAATCCATTTGTTACCGAAGATAAAGACTTTGCAGTACAGTAACCTCGAAGATTGAATAATGTAACAATATTTCTTTATTCAATCCAGTTAAAATTGTCCGTGGGTCCTTCAAAGACAATCACGTCGAATTTCTTAATAATTTGTCATGTAACTACCAAAGCAGAACAACAAACTGTTTCTCTGAATGTGTATATTTCCCAGTTACCCCTAGGAAAATGGCTTTAGAAGCTTCTGAAAGGCTATTTGACATAATTTGAGTCAATTGGAGGTGTACCAGTGGATGTATTTCAAGGCCTAACATCAAACTCACTGCTTCTTTGCTTGAGATCATGGGAAAATCTAAAGAAACCAGCCAAGACCTCAGAAAAAAAATTGTAGACATACACAAGTTTGGTTCATCCTTGGGAGCAATTTCCAAATGCCTGAAGGAACCACGCTCATCTGTACAAACAACGGTACGGAGGTATAAACACCATGGGACCGTGCAGCCATCATACCGCTCAGGAAAGAGATGAACTTCTGTCTCCTAGAGATGAACGTACTTTGTTGTGAAAAGTGCAAATCAATCCCAGAACAACAGCAAATGATCTTGTGAAGATGCTGGAGGAAACAGGTGCCAAAGTATCTATATCCACAGTAAAACGAGTCCTACATCGACATAACCAGAAAGGCCGCTCAGCAAGGAAGAAGCCACTGCTTCAAAACCAACATAAAAAAGCCAGACTTCGATTTGCAACTGCACATGGGGACAAAGATCGTATTTTTTTGAGAAATGTCCTCTGGTCTGATGAAACAAAAATAGAACTGTTTGGCCTAAATGAACATCGTTGTCTTTTGGAGGAAAAAGGGGGATGCTTGCAAGCCGAAGACACCATCCCAACCATGAGGGACAGGGGTGGCCGCATCATGTTGTGGGGGATCTTTGCTGCAGGAGGGACTGGTGCACTTCACAAAATAGAAGGCATCATGAGGCAGGAAAGTATGTGGATATATTGAAGTAACATCTCAAGACATCAGTCAGGAAGTTAAAGCTTAGTCGCAAATGGGTCTTCCAAATGGACAATGACCACAAGCATACTTCCAAAGTTGTGGCAAAATGGCTTAACCTGTTATGGCTGCAATCCCAATATCGGGATCGATATGACAACTACCAGTGAAAATAGAGGGCGCCAAATAGAAATCTCATAATTACAATTCCTAAAACATACATGTGTTTTATATCATTTTAAAGCTTTTCTCATTGTTAATCCCACCAAAGTGTCCAATTTCAAATAGGCTTTTCAGTGAAAGCACTACAAACGATTATGTTAGGTCTCCACCAAACCACCATAAGCACAGCCATTTTCCAGTAAAATATTGCATTCACAAAAAGCACTTGATAAAGTTCATATTTATATAAAAAAATCTGAGTTTACATTGGCGAGTTAGATTCACTAGTTCCAAAAACATCAAGTAATTTTGCATAGCCACATCGTTTCAACAGAAATACTCATCATAAATGTATATGATAATACAAGTTATACACATGGAATTATAAATATACCTCTGCTTAATGCAACCGCTGTGTCAGATTTCAAAAAAAGTTTACGGAAAAAGCAAACCATGCAATAATCTGAGACGGCGCTCAGAACAGTAGCCAAATTATCCTCCATGTTGGAGTCAACAGAAATCAGAAAATACATGATACATGTTTCCTTACCTTTGATGAACTTCATCAGAATGCAGTCCTAGAAATCCCAGGTCCACAATAAATGCTTGATTTGTTCGAAAATGTCCGTTATTTATGTCCAATTAGCTACTTTGGTTAGCGCGTTTGGTAAACAAACGTCCACTATAACGTGACCAAATGTCCAAAAGTTACGTAACAGTCAGTAGAAACATGTTAAACGATGTACTGAATCAATCTTTAGAATGTTGTTGACATATATCTTGAATAACGTTCCAACCGGAGAATTAGAATTACTTCAGATGAGCGGTGGAACGCAAGTCCTTCCCCTGTGAACGCGCCTGGTGAAAGCATGGACCACTCATGGCTGTGGTGACTATTTCCTGTGTCAATCGACCCCCCTTCACATTAGAGTCATCAGACAAAGTTCTATTGACTGCTGACATCTAATGGAAGGTGTAGGAAGTGAAAACTCATCCATATCTCGCTGTAATTTCAATGAGACCTTGGTTGAAAATCTGCCACCTCCCGAAAAAAAACAGGAAGTGGTATTTCTCAGGTTTTTGCCTGCTATATGAGTTCTGTTATACTCACAGACATAATTCAAACAGTTTTAGAAACTTCAAAGTGATTTCTATCTAATAATAATATGCAAATATTAGCAACTATGACTGAGGAGCAGGCCATTTGATATGGGCACCTTTCATCCAAGCTACTCAATACTGCCCCTGCAGCCATAAAAAGGTAAAGACAGCAAAGTCAAGGATTTGGAGTGGCCATCACAAAGCCCTGACATCAATCCCATGGAAAATGTGTGGGCAGAACTGAAAAAGTGTGTGCGAGCAAGGAGGCCTACCAACCTCACTCAGTTACACCAGCTCTGTCAGGAGAAATGTGCCAACATTCACCAAATTTATTGTGGGATTAATGTGGGAAGCTACCAGAATCTTTTGACCCAAGTTAAACAATGTAAAGGCAATGCTACTAAATATTAATTGAGGGTATGTAAACTTCTGACCCACTGGGAATGTGATGAAAGAAATAAAACCTGAAAGAAATAATTCTCTCTACTATTATTCTGACATTTCACATTCTTAAATTAAAGTGCTGATCCTAACTGACCTACAACAGGGAATCTTTACTAGGATTAAATGTGTTTGGCTAAGGTGTATGTAATCTTTCGACTTCAACTGTACGTTTTGAAATGCAGGCAATAGAAATTAATTATTTGAAATTCAACATTGTATCTTGGTTGTGTGTGTGTAGGAAACGGAAGGGGTGGGTGGGATGGTAGAGAAGGCAAAAATAGTCAAGCAAAATTTAAGTTAGGATGCTCTGCAAATCTTCCAACCCAATGTGCTGGGTTTATGTGACAACACTACACACGGGGTTGTCTTAAACAATATAATATAATTTACCCAGCGATTGGGTCAAGCGCTCAACCCAAGGTGCTGGGTTAGAAGCAGCAACCCAAACCCGCTGGGTTGAATTAGGCCAATGCTGTGTTTGACCAATATTGACCCAGCAAGGGATTGTCGAAATTATCCAAGTTGGGTTATTTTTAACCCAGCATTGATTTTGGAAAAATTATATGAATTGCCATATTAGGCATAACTCAATTTCTAGAAATATAAATTATTTTCAGTAATTGTTTTCAGCATCCTAATTTCGTTTTGTTTTCTGATAGTTTCAGTGCATGCATTCAACAAGCTTTGGACGAAGGAATTCCACAGTGTTGCCAACCAATATTTCTGAATTGCATTTGATTTATGTTTTTTGTTTTATTTTTTGTAATGTTGTTAATGATGTTTTGAAATTCCATTGGTTAATCTATTGCTCAGTGTCACTTGGCTCATGTAAATAATTATGTAGTTGTCCCTTTAAACATCCTAAGGTCAATATCCCCATAGTGTTCACATTTCTCTCATGTACATGTTGTAGCTACATAAAAATATTAAATAAACCATTTATTTGAAATATATCCAGTCTTTGCTGTTTTCGTCTTTACCATGCTGATGATTTCAAGTTGTATTTGATTTATTTTGATCTATATATTTACTACATTTAGTACGTTTCATTTTTTTCTCTGAAAAAGCTATGTGATTTGGTTTATGTATATACATTTCAATGTTTTTTAACACAGTAAACAAAAACCTGATCTAATTTGCATCCTGTTTGCATAAAAAAGAATGTTCATCCAGAATTGCCGCAAATTTACCGCAACAGTTTGCCACTCAACACATTTTCATGTTTAAATATGAGCCCAAAATGTTTGGAATTTATTTTGATTTACTGATTGTCTTTTATTAACTGTAACTCAGTAAAATCTTTGAAATTGTATCATGGTAAATGTATATTTTTGTTCAGTATACAGTATTAATCTAGCTAGAAATCTAGTTGACTGGACAAATCCAAGCTAGCTAGCTGGCCAATTTAACCAACAACCAGTTTGTACCACTGACTCAGCATGGGCTCCAGTAACAATTTAAACCAAAGTTCATGTTTTTGGCAGTTAGGCTACACAGGAAAAACTGACAATTGCATGAAAGATGATTATCTGAGCTAACTAACACATGAGCAATCACCATTAACCCAAAACTAACATCAGCTATGCAGCTGCTGTTCAGCTAGCTAGCTAGTTATCTAGCAAGCTAGTTACCAGTAGCTAACAATAAAGTTACCAAAGACAATTGCTTTGACACAGTTTAACAAAATAATTATCCACATGTAGCTAGCTTGCAATTTTAACTGTAACATAGTCTCTTACCTGTGTATGTAGCTATTAATGATTAATGGCAGAAGACAAAGTGAAACAATTTTCATTCGGCATCAACCAGCTGAATTTACGGCAACACATTATTGAAAAAGCTGTAGCTTCACTTTGCATGTTGTCCATGATGAAAATATGAGTAATACAAAGAGCTATCATTATTAAAATATTGACGGCAACATTAGTAGCCTAGGGCAGGACGTGTTATTTGAGAAAAGACACTGTCTCGTTCTAGGAGTAAGAGGATACATGTGCAAAATAAAAGAGGAATGGTCATTGGTCAACATAATCCTATTAAACTGTGAAGTAATGCAGTGGGCCAAAAACTCCATTCGGCCTGAACAGGCTGAAATTCCAGCAGTTTTTCTTAAAAACTCTTACACTAAAAGGGCATTATCACAATTGCAGAGTGTTATTTCGACCTCATAGTTTGAAAAGAATAAGAAAACAGGAAAATCATATATATATTTTTTTGTGCGGATTTCTCCTCAGCACTGCCCCTTTAACATTTCAGACTGAGGGTGGGCCTGCCAACACAGTGAAGGACTTTTCGCCTGGCTTGAGCAATGGCTGACGAACAGGTCTCTATGCAGCACAACACCTTGTAGCTTCTGGCAGATCAATCAAGTCTCTCGCTGCAATGCTGGCATGACACTTTTATACATGCCCATAAAGGGAGTTGGATTCTTCCACCACATTTAATATTTCATTTTTGAATTGATCTCTGCAGCATTCCTTATTTTGGAGCTTTTTATTTATTTACATTCAAGTCAATCCACAAACCTATGACTGGTTGAGACGGAGAGTTGGATGGTGAATCTACTGTATAGGTGCATCCCAGTGTGAATGGATATTTGTGGGTTAAACATGTGGTTGTGTTGTTCTCTCACAGTAGGCCTATGGGTTCTTGGTGTGTGATATTGTGTGGTTGTGTGCTGAGACTTGTGCTGCACAGTCTGTTTGCCGGATTTTATGCTGCCAAAGAATCAAAGCCTGAAAAAAGTCATAAAAATAATATACAACAGAGAAAAAGACTGTTTGAACTCAAACCACATTGGACTGTGTCTAGTAGTAGCCAGTGGAGGTTCTAGACCATTTCTACTGGGGGGGGGGGCCAAGCTGGGGCCAGTTGTACTGTTAGAGGGGCCAGTTACATTAGATGTTATTGTTGTCATCGTTTTCTTCACTGCATTGCAGGCATTAGCAGGAAAAAGACCATGTTCATCATTGTTGCCACTGTCTAATAACGGAAAAAATAATAATAATAACGATAGCAAAAATGAGTTATATAAAAATTATTTCATACTCCACATTCAGGGGGGCCACAAGGGGGTCCAAAATTGTTGTCACAGGGGCACTGCCCCCCCCCCCCCCCCCCCGAAATGCCACTGGTGCTAGCTGAAAAGTGCTTACTCCTTGATTCTAGAATGGCTTTGTTAGAAATACAGTATACTACCCAAATATGTATGCCTCTGTAACCTTTTCGCTCATCATTATTCACGATTCGTTCAGGATTATCCATAATCATGGTAGCATCCACATGAATGTAGAAGTGTTTAGAAACATTCATATAACGTGGAAATGACCAGACCACGGTGCAGCGTGGTGAGCGTACATTTTCCTTTATTAAGAATGTTGCCAGCTTTCCAGGGGTATACAGGTGACTAACAAAGACGACTGCCCACAACTAAGGTGGCAAAACAGGCTGCCTAAGTATGATTCCCAATCAGAGACAACGATAGACAGCTGCCTCTGATTGGGAACCACACTCGGCTAAACACACAGAAATGCAAAACATAGAATGCCCACCCCACATCACACCCTGACCTAACCAAGGTCAGGGCGTGACAATAAAACATACAGTAAAAAAAAAAAAAAAAAAAACTCTTAAATCTCCAGAAAGCTAAACTTTTTCCAACAACATTAGGATCAGCCAAGAGGTTTTGCTGACCACATGACCTGACTAAGAAAAACTCCATATACCCCCCTCCTATCACCTTATCCCCTAACATTACCTCTACCATCCCATCTCCTTTCACCTAAAGTATCACCTGATCCCACCGCCCTCAACACCCCAACTCTCCTCTACTGCCACAGATTCGGGCCCTGCAGGCCCAGTCGTTACTACCAGTTAGCCCAGTGCCGCCCTCTGGGGCAGCCAGCATATTACTACCCTGCACCAGGGACCTACAGGGGACCCAGAGGTTTGGCTTTACCCTACACTCCCAGTGTCTTTGTGTGGAGGCAGCATCGCAGAATGGCTTCTCCCCCAGGTGTGTGCTCAGCGGCAGCTTCTGTGGAGGATATTTTGGAGGTAAACAAACTCAATCTGTCTGCCTTCAAGCCTGTGAATAACTCTGTTTTGAATTATTAATCCAGCCCTCCCACTCTCCTCCAATAGTGACAGTCTGCTGATGAATATTGGCTCTGACGGCACGAGGTGACCATTGAAATTACTCCCGCAGGAGGACATTATCAGATTTTAAAACGTGATTGACACTTTTAATAACATATTTTTGCCTCTTTGTCTCTGTCTCAGCAGTGACAGAAGTGGGTGACCGAGCAAACTCGCAGAGAGCGAGCGAGATGCTTAATCCTAGATCGTAATGAAATTGTACTACAAAAGATACTCTGTCTCTCTGAAGCCCAGTATAATTTTTTTTTTTATTTAGCCTTTATTTATCTAGGCAAGTCAGTTAAGACAAATTCTTATTTACAATGATGGCCTACCCCAGCAACCCCCGGATGACGCTTGGCCAATTGTGCACCGCCCTATGGGACTCTCAATCACAGCCAGATGTGATACAGCCTGGATTCAAAAATGGGACAGTAGTGACTCCTCTTGTACAGAGATGCAGTGCCATAGACCGCTGCGCCACTCGGGAGCCCAAGCAGTAATCATCCAACTAATGATCTTTGTTCTGAGGTGATAACTGGCTATTAGCTCTTGTTCATTTCATACACAAACACAGCTTAAAAGTAAACATGAACTCTGTAATACTGCTGGGAATCACTATTTGGCATGGTTGACTTTATAGTAGGGGAATGTGGTCATTTCAATTTGAGATAGAGTTAATGGAACAAAGAGAATACAATGTGAACATATTACATGTTTAATCTACAATACAAAGTGGCATTACCCACATCTACAGTATCTCCAGCATTGACATGTCATGTTGAAAAATTCACTCATTCCCTTGCTCTGAAGGAGTGCTGGAGACTGTACAATTTTCCTATTAAAACTTACTCAAAACACCCATGCAATTGTTCCTGAGATTTTCCCATTAAACCACTGAGAAAGACTCAATGGGGTGGAAATCATTGGCTCCTGATGCAAATACCAGGTAATAGGCAGACTAATGCTCCGCTCAAAAATATTACAATATACAGTTGAAGTCGGAAGTTTACATACACCTTCGCAAAATACATTTAAACTCAGTTTTTCACGGTTACTGACATTTAATCCCAGTAAAAATGCCCTGTCTTAGGTCAGTTAGGATCACCACTTTATTTTAAGAATGTGAAATGTCAGAATAATATTAGAGATAATTATTTATTTCATCTTTTGTATCTTTCATCACATTCCCAGTGGGTCAGAAGTTTACATACACTCAATTAGTATATAGTAGCATTGCCTTTAAATTGTTTAACTTGGGTCAAATGTATTGGGTAGCCTTCCACAAGCTTCCCACAATAAGTTGAGTGAATTTTGGCCTATTCCTCCTGACAGAGCTGCTGTAACTGAGTCAGGTTTGGATGCATCCTTGCTCGCACACACTTTTTCAGTTCTGCCCCCACATTTTCTGCAGGATTGAGGTCAAAGCTGTGTGATGGCCACTCCAATACCTTGACTTTGTTGTCCTTAAGCCATTTTGCCACAACCTTGGAAGTATGCTTGTGGTCATTGTCCATTTGGAAGACCCATTTGTGACCAAACTTAAACTTCCTGACTGATGTCTTCAGATGTTGCTTCAATATTTCCACATAATTTTCCTGTCTAATTATGCCATCTATTTTGTTTACCTTGCTCCTAACTTCAGTCACTGTTACTAGTCGGCTACCACCCGGTACTTAACCTCACCCCTTATTAGAGATTGCTACCCTATGTGTGATGCATTCACAAAGTATTCAGACCCCTTGACTTTTAAAAATGTTGTAAACATTATTAAAATATATTTGATTCTCATCAATCTACACACAATATCCCATAATGACAAAGTGGAAACAAAAAAAAAAGTTATATTGAAATACCGTATTTACATAAGTATTCAGACCCTTTGCTGTGAGACTCGAAATTGAGGTTAGGTGCGTCCTGTTTCCATGGATCATTCTTGAGATGTTTCTACAACTTGATTGGAGTCCACATGTGGTAAATTCAATTGATTGGGCATGATTTGGAAATAACACACCTGTCTATATAAGGTTCCACAGTTGGCAGTGCATGTCAGAGCAAAAACCAAGCCATGAGGTTGAAGGAATTGTCCGTAGAGACAGAATCGTGTCGAGGCACAGATCTGGGGAAGTGTGCCAAAAATTGTCTGCAGCATTGAAGGTCTCCGATGTGACGACCCTCCCACTCTGTCTGCCGTATTCTCTCTTTGTTCTTGTTTCCTTATTAGGATGCCGGTGGGTGGAGTTGGGAGGGTCGTCAGCTATATGGGAAATGCCTGGGCCTGGTGTGTCCCAGGATAAATACACCACTACCCCATTCATGGAGGAGACTCTCTCCATGCAGACACCTTTACAGATTTAGTTGTGTATCTTGGTGGCCTTTTGGTTGTTTGCTTTGGCACCTTTCAACACCCTGCATTATCACATTCATTCATGCATGCGAAACACGCACTTACATTACTGATTACACACACCATTGTATATTGTACTTAGTTACTTATTTAATAAATAAATGTTTTGTTACTCCTTATCTCCACGTTGTCTCCCTTTTGTTACGGGCTTTGAGCCGGTTCGTGACATCCAACAACACAGTGGCCTCCATCATTCCTAAATGGAAGAAGTTTGGAATCACCAGGACTCTTCCTAGAGCTGGCTGCCTTGCAAAACTGAGCAATCTGGGGAGAAGGGCCTGGGTCAGTGAGGTGACCAAGAAACCGATGGTCTCTCTGACAGAGCACCACAGTTCCTCTGTGGAGATGGGACAATGATCCAGAAAGACAACCATCTCTGCAGCACTCAACTAATCAAGGCTTTATGGTAGAGTGGCCAGGCGGAAGCCACTCCTCAGTAAAAGGCACATGAAAGCCCCCGTGGAGTTTGCCAAAAGGCACCTAAAGGACTCTCAGACCATGAGAAACACGATTCTCTGGTATGATGAAACCAAGATTGAAAACTTTGGCCTACATGCCAAGCGCCACGTCTGGATGAAACCTGGTAATATCCCTACGGTGAGGCATTGTGGTGTTAGCATCATGCTGTGGTGATGTTTTTCAGTGGGAGAGACTGGGAGACTAGTCAGGATCGAGGGAAATCTGAACGGAGCAAAGTATAGAGAGATCATTGAGGAGAATCTGCTCTAGAGCGCTCAGGACCTCAGACTGGGGTGAAGGTTCACCTTGCAATAAGACAGCGACCCCAAGCACACAGCCAAGACAACTCAGGAGCGGCTTCGGGACACGTCTCTGAATGCCCCGAATTCAGAGCCCAAGAAGACTTCAGTCTGTTATTGCTGCCTAAGGTGATTCAACAAAGTACTGAGTAAAGGTTCTGAATACTTAAAAAATGTAATAAACCTACTTTGACATAATGTGGTATTTTGTGTAGATTGATGAGGAAAAAACCATTTAATCAATTTTAGAATAAGGCTGTAATTTAACAAAATGTGGAAAAAGACACAGGGTCTGAATACTTTCTGAATGCACTCTATCTGAAATGTCTATTTACACATTTTAATTTACTTCAGTGCTGAGGCCTTCTTTCCATGAGAGGTTTCAGTCGCATCACTCTGCGCATCCATCATCTAATTTTAAATCCCTGATTCCTCTGCTCTCTTTCTCTGCAGTGTGGACAGCAGACATGTACACTGCTCAAAAAAATAAAGGGACCACTTAAACAACACAATGTAACTCCAAGTCAATCACACTTCTGTGAAATCAAACTGTCCACTTAGGAAGTAACACTGATCGACAATAAATGTCACATGCTTTTGTGCAAATGGAATAGACATCAGGTGGAAATTATAGGCAATTAGCAAGACCCCGAATAAAGGAGTGGATCTGCAGGTGGTGACCACAGACCACTTCTCAGTTCCTATGCTTCCTGGCTGATGTTTTGGTCACTTTTGAATGCTGGCGGTGCTTTCACTCTAGTGGTAGCATGAGACGGAGTCTACAACCCACACAAGTGGCTCAGGTAGTGCAGCTCATCCAGGATGGGACATCAATGCGAGCTGTGGCAAGAAGGTTTGCTGTGTATGTCAGCGTAGTGTCCAGAGCATGGAGGCACTACCAGGAGACAGGCCAGTACATCAGGAGACATGGAGGAGGCCGTAGGAGGGCAACAACCCAGCAGCAGGACCGCTACCTCTGCCTTTGTGCAAGGAGGAGCAGGAGGAGCACTGCCAGAGCCCTGCAAAATGACATCCAGCAGGCCACAAATGTGCATGTGTCTGCTCAAACGGTCAGAAACAGACTCCATGAGGGTGATATGAGGGCCCGACGTCCACAGGTGGGGGTTGTGCTTACAGCCCAACACCGTGCAGGATGTTTGGCATTTGCCAGAGAACACCAAGATTGGCAAATTCGCCACTGGCGCCCTGTGCTCTTCACAGATGAAAGCAGGTTCACACTGAGTACATGTGACAGACGTGACAGAGTCTGGAGACGTCATGGAGAACTTTCTGCTGCCTGCAACATCCTCCAGCATGACCGGTTTGGCGGTGGGTCAGTGGCATTTCTTTGGGGGGCCGCACAGCCCTCCATGTGCTCGCCAGAAGTAGCCTGACTGCCATTAGGTACCGAGATGAGATCCTCAGACCCCTTGTGAGACCCTATGCTGGTGCGGTTGGCCCTGGGTTCCTCCTAATGCAAGACAATGCTAGACCTCATGTGGCTGGAGTGTGTCAGCAGTTCCTGCAAGAGGAAGGCATTGATGCTATGGACTGGCCCGCCCGTTCCCCAGACCTGAATCCATTACATCAAAGTTAGATCAGCCTGTAGTGTGGTTTTCCACTTTAATTGTGAGTGTGACTCCAAATCCAGACCTCCATAGGTTGATAAATTTGATTTCCATTGATAATTTTTGTGTGATTTTGTTGTCAGCACATTCAACTATGTAAAGAAAAAAGTATTTAATAAGAATATTTCATTAATTCAGATCTAGGATGTGTTATTTTAGTGTCCCCATTATTTTTTGGGAGCAGTGTATATTGTATTCAATGTATATTGACATTCCCCTCAGCATCCTGGGTAAAATGTTGCGAGAGCTCTAATTGAGCACATCCTCCGCAGCCCGTTCCAGCCTCCTTGAGGTGACGTCAGTTTGAGACGCAACTAATTGCCTTCCATATCCCTGACACTTTCATGTCAATCTGACTGAGAGAGACTATAAACGACTCCAACTTGGAGAAAAAGGAAAGGAGTGGAGAAAAGAGAAGGAATCTTATCTTCCTAGAGCTAGATTCATCTCCACATTAACTTTTGACCTGGACTTTCCAAAGCATATGTTCAGCATTTCTGAGGTCTACAGAGATGGAAGGCTGATATAGAAATAGAGAGATTGTTTTTGGGTGAGAAAAAAGAGCTAAATCAGGAATCAAACACACTATCACACCAGGAGTCCTAGAGATCACAATCAAAAGCAATTGTGTCAATGTCACAGAATGATTTATGACTGAATTAACACAGAGAGATGGACAGGGGAATTATCTCTGTATTGTGGATTGGTGAAAGACATGACAAATCAGGGGCTGGTAACAATGGTTAAGCTTGATTAGTATACTCACTCACAGTACAATTTAATAAGTTACTGATGGATTTATGTAGGTCTGGAGAAAAGGACTTCATAAAATTGTGTGCGCACAAATAAAAAAAGATGAGTTTTCCTGGTTTATTATTATTATCACTTGTAGGCGGTACTTGGCAGCTACTAGCGGAATTGTGGTAAAACAGCACACAAGTAAACAAGAACAATAATACGAAAGCAGAAAGTCAGGATGGGAGCTGAAGGATGGATAATGATCTAGGAGTTGAAGAAGATCGGATGACATTGAGAGTGCAGGAAACATTTATGGTATTATGGAGGAGGGAACGGGTCAGGGTCAGAGAGACAGTCAGGTCCGTAGCCTCAGCAGGCTTTAGTGGTTAGCTTGCTAGCTACTCCTCTCCACCCACTCTGTGTAGCATCCACTTTCAGTGCCCCAAAAGGTACACTGAAAGCTCACCACACATTGTCAATACATTAAGAGCAGCTAGCTAATCTTCACTAGTTGAGCCATCTTGCTCGTCATGCAGTCCTTTCACTTCGGCTTCTCCTCAAGTCATGTTGTGTGGCATGCCATTTGAATCCAAAAAACAGATAAGGTCTAGATGGCTGAAAAAATGTACAACAAGCAATGGGAGTGATCAGCAATAGTGGGGCCATCCCAACAAAATAAAATTGATAGGGACAGGTGTGGATGAAATAATCACGTTTACGTTTAACAGTATCTAGTTTGTATGATATGGAGGGGTAAATGGAGGTCAATACAAATTGGACTGCCACTGAATCAATATGAACAGAAAACATGACTTCACAGACATTTCCTCCAATCAAAGCCATTTTAAAGGTTGTAATATTGAACCTAGAGATTGATCTATAAAATGTGAATATCTGATTAGCGGTGAGTTTGATTTATTTTTTAAATTACCACAACTGTGGTAGCGTTAGCTGTTTTCAATTCAAAGTGGGGATCCCATTTCTTTTCTAGAAGTACTAAAAGTTTCAGGGATATTTAGACTTACCATAATATGGCAAATGTCCAATAATTTTCCATTTAATATCTGCCCTGGTAATGCATAAAGTAGGAGGCAGCAAATCTATGAGTACGTTGGGGGATTGCTGGTGATTCTGAAATTGGATACTCATTCATCCAACTTTTCTGTCTTCATTAGAATGTCAGCGTGAAGCATAACTAAGTATCCTCCCCTTTACAGTGCATAGATCTTGTTGTGTGTGCACGTGCTCTGCTAATCAGAGTATTTGCGTGAGCCCGTTGCTTGTGCTATATGTGTGTGTCTGTTTGTGCACATTCATGCATGTGTTTGTGTCTGTGCATCTCTCAGTGGCGGTCGTGACATTTAAGATGAGAGAGGAAGATTTTTTTTACGAGCATGGCTTTATTTCTATTACGGCATATTCAATGACTGTCATTCATATACCAATCACCCAGCTCAATGTAACATTGATTGGTTTAGGCTACTACATGATACTAAAACGTTCTCTATACACATCATGAGGTTGCTACAACCTAGCCTATGAATAAAAGTTTACAATGTACACCACCGTTCAAAAGTTTGGGGTCACTTAGAAATGTCCTTGTTTTTGAAAGAAAAGCACATTTATTGTCCATTAAAAATAACATCAAATTCATCAGAAATACGGTGTAGACATTGTTAATGTTGTAAATTACTATTGTAACTGGAAACAGAATATTTGTTTAATGGAATATCTACATAGGTGTACAGAGGCCCATTATCAGCAACCATCATTCTGTCACACCCTGATCAGTTTCACATGTCCTCGTTATTGTCTCCACCCCCTCCAGGTGTTACTTGTTTTCCCCAGTGTATTTATCCCTGCGTTTCCTGTCTCTCTGTGCCAGTTCATCTTGTATGATTCCAAGTAATCCAGCATTTTCCCGTTCTCCTGCTTTTTGCATTCTCCTTTTTCTAGCCCTCCTGGTTTTGACACTTGCCTGTCTCTGGACTTTGTACACACCTGACCATTCTGCCTGCCTTGACCACGAGTCAGTCTGCCACTCTGTACCTCCTGGACTCGGATCTGGTGTTGACCTTTTTGCATGTCCACAACTATTCTCTTGCCTACCCCTTTGGATTGAAAAACACTGAAAGACTAACCATCTGCCTCCTGTGTCTGCATTTAGGTCTTGTCTTGTGCCTTGATACACTCCTGTGTTCCAATGGCACATTGTGTTGGCTAATTGATCATTAGAAAACCATTTGGCAATTATGTTAGCACAGCTGAAAACTGTTGTTCTGATTAAAGAAGAAAAAAACGGGCCTTCTTTAGACGAGTTGAGGTTCTGGACCATCATCATTTGTGGGTCCGATTACAGGCTCAACAATGACTTTCTTCTGAAACTCATCAGTCTATTCTTGTTCTGAGAAATTGCCAAGAAACTGAAGATCTCATACAACGCCGTGTGCTACTCCCTTCACAGAACAGCACACACTGGCCCTAACCAGAATAGAAAGAGTAGTGGGAGACCCCGGTGCACAACTGAGCAAGAGGACAAGTATATTAGTGTTTAGTTTGAGAAGCAGGCGCCTCACAAGTCTTCAACTGGCAGCTGTGAAGAGATGACACCGGGATGCTGGCTTTCTAGGCAGAGTTCCTCTGTCCAGTGTTCTTTTGCCCATCTTAATCTTTTCTTTTTATTGGCCAGTCTAAGCTACGTCTTTTCTTTGCAGCTCTGCCTGGAAGGCCAGCATTCCAGAGTTGCTTCTCACTGTTGATGTTGAGACTGGTGTTTTTCGGGTACTATTTATTGAAGCTACCAGAAATCTGATAGGTTGGATGACATCCTCCGGAAGTTATCATATTTACTGTGTAAGTCTATGTAAGGGAGTGAGAACCACGAGCCTCCTAGGTTTCTATGGAAGTCAATGTACCCAGAGAAGGACTGAATCTAGCTATCCTCCAGCTACACCATGGTGCTACCCTACAGAGTGCTGTTGAGGCTAATGTAGACCTTCATTGCAAAACAGTGTGTTTTAATAAATTATTTGGTGACATGAATATATTTAGAATAGTTTTATCTAAAAATTGATAACCTTTAATTGTTTCACTATTTAATTTTTCTGAAATTCACTGAGGATGATGGTCCTCCACTTAATCCTCTGAGGAGCCTACACTGGTGTCTGTGTGTGTGCATCGCCACTGCACAAGTTACGATATTAGAATTTGAAACTTCAAGCACAGAGGTATGAATTAGAGAGAAACCTGCCTACTTTGCTTTGTTAATTAATTGAAGGTTTTCATAAAATGTCAGAGTAAACATCAGAAAATATCCCCATATGGCTGTTTCAATTATGCTTGGTTTTTGCAATTTGTTTTTTTCTCCTACTGAATAAAAAAATACCTTGGCCTTCTACAATACCTAATTTTATACACTGTCTCTATATTTAATAACAGAATGTTTTGATGTTCACTCTCCCAATGCAATCCAAATGATCATTGGATACTCCATACAAGTTGAAAAACCCTCTATTACAAGGATGGGCAACTGCCCCCCCTTTTGTAAGACATTGGTACATATTTTAGATTGGTAAGTTAGTCTAGACTGCTATCTCAATTTGTAGTAATCATGGTCGATAAAATCTAACTTAGGGCTCAAAAATGACTAGGGCTAATGGCTCTGAGTGCATGTGTGTGTATGGATGTGGATACACAAACCTGCGAACTTCTGCGGCACATCATGATAAGTTCACATTTTGTGTGCTCACCCCATAAAGTTGCCCACCCCTGCTCTATTATGAAGCATGTTGCTTCTTGAACTCCGTTAATATCTGCATTGAAAACCTCCCATCAAGACACAAACAAATCAATGGAATATAACCCATACAACTGTCTTTGTTTTTCTGACGCATTTGGTTCTATGACCTAGCATCTTGCTGTCTGTATGGGTGTTTTTGTGAATAAGCATGACAAATGGGAGAGCACAGTAGGCAGAGGGCCTAGTCTGGGCATGATTTTTATGGTACAAGGGAAACGCATTGTTAACCCGGGGAGAGGGAACTTTCTAATGGATTTTTTTTGTGAAAGACAAAGAACTGGATGTGTTCAAGTCCAGGTTATTGAATGGGTTCTGGGCCTCATGCAGCCGCCAGGTTAACTATCAAATCCTTTACATTCTTGTTTTTTTACAACCCTCACTTGATTCTTTTTCCTAGTCCATCTCCTAAAATGTGGCTGCTCTATCACCCATCTTGAGGCTTCTGTCAATCAATGCTGACAGTGAGAGAGGAACACAAATAGTGAGGCTATATTAGTATTGTAAAAGTGAAGCCTAGATATGAGATTAATGAAAATGTCCTGTTTCAGAGGTCATTGGCAGCATATGGCCTTGGTTAGAGGGACAAATGGAGAGAGCTGTGACTCACATGCCAATGGATGTCTGGGAGCAAAGCACCATAGCACAGTGCAATGTTTTGAATTGAATTTGTTCACTCACTGGTTATAATGGCACATAAACTTGTATTTGATTCACGGGTTAACCAAAACAATGATATAGTCATTTAAGTGTTTTATATCTCGCTATCTCACTTGCTTGTGTCCTCCTGGTAGTCTATTGGGATGCTTCCTGAGAATGTGTCATGCAAACAAATGATGAGACTGATCCACATCGCCTGTCATTGGAGGACTTAAACATCTATGCATCACTCATCCCAAAGGCGACAAAAAGATGGATTCATTCTCTTAAAACTGACATTTTTCAGTACAAACCACACAGAAATGGATATGTTGAATAAACATCCATGGGATATATATGACCCCTCCTGTCTAGGCCTCCAGTATTTATGCTGCAGTAGTTTGTGTCGGGGGAATAGGGTCAGTTTGTATAATCTGGAGTACTTCTCCTGTCTTATCCGGTATCCTGTGTGAATCATAAGTATGCTCTCTCTAATTAGCGCTTTCTCTCAGAGGACCTGAGCCCTAGGACCATGCCTCAGGACTACCTGGAATGATGACTCCTTGCTGTCCCCAGTCCACCTGGCCGTGCTGCTGCTCCAGTTCAGTCAGCTGATATCTCAAAGTGCTGTACAGAAACCCAGCCTAAAACCCCAAACAGCAAGCAATGCAGGTGTAGAAACATGGTGGCTAGGAAAAACTCCCTAGAAAGGCCAAAACCTAAGAAGAAACCAAGCGAGGAACCAGGCTGTGAGGGGTGGCCAGTCCTCGTCTGGCTGTGCTGGGTGGAGATTATAACAGAACATGGCTTAGATGTTCAAATGTTCATAAATGACCAGCATGGTCAAATAATAATAATCACAGTAGTTGTCGAGGGTGCAGCAAGTCAGCAACTCAGGAGTAAATGTCAGTTGGCTTTTCATAGCCGATCATTAGGAGTATCTCTACCGCTCCTGCTGTCTCTAGAGAGTTTACAACAGCAGGTCTGGGACAGGTAGCAAGTCCGGTGAACAGGTCAGGGTTCCATAGCCACAAATCTGTCCTTGAAACAGTCTTGATATGTTTGTCAAAAGAGAGATTAACGTCCAGAGTAACGACGAGGTCCTTCACAGTTTTATTTGAGACGACTGTAAAACCATCAAGATTAATTGTCAGATTCAACAGAATATCTCTTTGTTTCTTGGGACCTAAAACAAGCATCTCTATTTTGTCCGTTTCAAAGTAGAAAGTTTGCAGCCCATCCACTTCCTTATGTTTGAAACACAGGCTTCTAGTAAGGGCAATTTCGGGGCTTCGCTGTGTGTCATCCGCATTTGCAGTGAAAGGTAACATTATGTTTTCGAATGACATACCCAAGAGGTAAAATATATACTGAAAACAATAGTGGTCCTAAAACGGAACCTTGAGGAACACCGAAATGTACAGTTCATTTGTCAGAGACAGACAGATAAGATCTAAACCAGGCCAGAATTTGTCCATGTAGACCAATTTGGGTTTCCAATCTCTCCAAAAGAATGTGGTGATCGATGGTATCAAAAGCAGCACTAAGGTCTAGGAGCACGAGGACAGATGCAGAGCCTCGGTCTGACGCCATTGAAAGGTCATTTACCACCTTCATAAGTGCAGTCACAGTGCTAAGATGGGGTCGAAAACCAGACTGAAGCATTTCGTATACATTGTTTGTCTTCAGGGAGGCAGTAAGTTGCTGCGTCAAGCGATATAGTACTAAAACACTTGAGTGTCTCTCTTGATCCTAGGTCCTGGCAGAGTTGTGCAGACTCAGGACAACTGTGCTTTGGAGGAATACGCAATTTGCTTTCTAAGGATCATGATCTTTTCCTCAAAGAAGTTAATGAATTTATTACTGCTGAAGTGAAAGCCATCTTCACTTGGGGAATGCTGCTTTTTAGTTAGCTGTGCAACAGTATCAAAAATAAATTTCGGATTGTTCTTACTTTCCTCAAATAAGTTGGAAAAATAGGATGATCGAGCAGCAGTGAGGGCTCTTCAATACTGCACGGTACTGTCTTTCCAAGCTAGTCGGAAGACTTCCATTTTGGTGGGCGCCATTTCCGTTTCAATTTTTTGGAAGCTTGCTTCAGAGCTTGAGTATTTTCTGTGTACCAGGGAACTAGTTTCTTGTGACAAAGATTTTTAGTTTGTAGGGGTGTAACTGCATCTAGGGTATTGCGCAAGGTTAGATTGAGTTCCTCAGTTAGGTGGTGAACTGATTTTTGTCCTCTGATGTCCTTGGGTAGGCAGAGGGAGTCTGGAAGGGCATCAAGTATTCTTTGTGATGTCTGAGAATTTATAGCACAACGTTTGATGCTCCTTGGTTGGGGTCTGAGAAGATTATTTGTTGTGATTGCAAACGTAATAAAATCGTGGTCCGATAGTCCAGGATTATGAGGAAAAACATTAAGATCCACAACATTTATTCCATGTGACAATGAGGAGGTCCAGAGACATGTTGGACAAAACCCACTGAGTTGATGATGCCTTTTGGAGTAGGTCTGTGGACTTTTCCATGTGAATATTAAAATCACCAAAAATTAGATTATCTGCTATGACTACAAGGTCCGATAGGAATTCAGTGAGGGACGCTGTATATTGCCCAGGAGGCCTGTAAAACAGTAGCTATAAAAAGTGATAGAGTAGGTAAAAAAAAAAAATGTAAATTGAAATTTGCTTTTGTAAATGTTAGCAACACCTCCGCCTTTGTGGGATGCACGGGGGATATGGTCACTAGTGTAATCAGGAGGTGAGGCCTCATTTAACACAGTAAATTCATCAGGCTTAAGCCATGTTTCAGTCAGGCCAATCACATCAAGATTATGATCAGTGATTAGTTCATTGACTATAACTGCCTTTGAAGTGAAGGATCTAACATTAAGTAGCCCTATTTTGAGATGTGAGGTATCACGACCTCTTTCAATAATGGCAGGAATGGAGAAGGTCTTTATTCTAGTGAGATTGCTAAGGCGAACACTGCCATGTTTAGTTTTGCCCAACCTAGGTCGAGGCACTGATACGGTCTCAATGGGGATAGCTGAGCTGACTACACTGACTGTGCTACTTGCAGACTCCACTAAGCTGGCAGGCTGGCTAACAACCTGCTGCCTGGCCTGCACCCTATTTCATTGTGGAGCTAGAGGAGTTTGAGCCCTGTCTATGTTGGTAGATAAGATGAGAGCACCCACCAGCTAGGATGGAGTCCATCACTCCTCAACAGGCCAGGCTTGGTCCTGTTTGTGGTTGAGTCCCAGAAAGAGGGCCAATTATCTAAAAATTCTATCTTTTGGGAGGGGCAGAAAAGAGTTATCAACCAGCGATTGATTTGTGAGACTCTGCTGTAGAGCTCATCACTCCCACTAACTGGGAGTGGGCCAGAGACAATTACTTGATGCCGACACATCTTTCTAGCTGATTTACAAGCTGACGCTATGTTGCGCTTGGTGATCTCTGACTGTTTCATCCTAACATCGTTGGTGCCGACGTGGATAACAATATCTCTACACCTCGCCAGTTTTAGCGTTAGCCAGCACCATCTTCAGATTAGCCTTAACATTTGTAGCCCTGCCCCCTGGTAAACAGTGTATGATTGCTGGATGATTTGTTTTAAGTCTAATACTGCGGGAAATGGAGTTGCCAATGACTAGGGTTTTCAATTTGTCAGAGCTAATGGTGGGAAGCTTCGGCGTCTCAGACCCCGTAACGGGACGAGTAGAGACCAGAGATGGCTCGGCCTCTGACTCCGACTCGTTGCTTAATGGGAAAACCGGTTGAAAGTTTCTGTCGGCTGAATGAGCGAAGAAGCCATGAGAAAGTTGTCTGGCTGTGGGGAGCGTGTGAGGGGATTTGTACTAACATTACTATCTGTACTTACTGGTGGCACAGACGCTGTTTCATCCTTTCCTACACTGAAATTACCCTTGCCTAACGATTGCCTCTGAAGCTTGCAGCACACCTATCCTCGCCATAAGGCGATCGTTCTCCTGTATATTATGAGTACAGCGACTGCAATTAGAAGGTATCATGTTAATGTTACTACTTAGCTTCAGCTGTTAGAAGTCCTGACGAACCATGTCCAGATAAAGCGTGCGGAGTGAAAAAGTTGAGTGAGGGAAAAACTACAAATATAAATGGTAATTAACTTCTTGACACTACCCACCCCTTAAGCGGGATAATTGTCATCAGCAACCACTGAATAGCATAGCGCCACAGTCAAATAATATTACAAAAAAATATACATATTCATGAAATCACAAGTGCAATATTGCAAAACACAGTTTAGCCTTTTGTTAATCAACCTGTCATCTCAGATTTTGTAATTATGCTTTACAGCGAAAGCAATCCAAGCATTTGTGTAAGTTTATCGATTGCAAAACAAAACATTATGTACACTAAGCATTAAGTATTAAGGTCATGAAAATCAGAAAAGCAATCAAATTAATTGTTTACCTCTGATGATCTTCGCATGTTTTCACTCATGAGACTACCAGTTACACAATAAATGTTCCATAAATATAATTTTTTATATCCAAATACCTCCATTTGTTTGTCGCGTTATGTTCAGAAATCCACAGGAAAGAGCGGTCACGACAACGCAGACGAAGATTCCAAATAATATCCATAATGTCCACAGAAACATGTCAAACATTTTTTATAATCAATCCTCAGGTTGTTTTTAAAATATATATTCGATAATATATCAACCGTGAGTGTAGGTTTTTCAATAGGACCGGGAGAAACAATGGCCGCTTTACTCTGTTACGCAAAACTCACTCTGAGAGCCCCCCACCGATCTTTCTTGCTTAAAAGCCCGAAACTATGTCCAAAGACTGTCGACAGCTTAGGGAAGCCATAGAAAAAGGAATCTGGTTGATATCCCTTTAAATGGAGGATAGGCATGCATAGGAACAGAGAGGTTTCAAAATAAGAGGCACTTCCTGATTGGATTTTCCTCAGGTTTTCGCCTGCAATATCAGTTCTGTTATACTCACAGACAATATTTTGACAGTTTTGGAAACTTTAGAGTGTTTTCTATCCTAATCTGGAAATTATATGCATATTCTAGTTTCTGGGGCTGAAAAATAGGCCGTTTCAAACAGGTATGTTTTTTATCCAAAAACAAAAATACTGCCCCCTACACGCAAAAGGTTAAAAAGTAAAAACCGTAAAGTTGTCAGGTAGCAAAGTAAGGTTGGCAACAAAACGCACAGCAACACATAAGCAAGTCTGCAATTTGTGACACACATCCATGCATACCCCACAAGACATGCCACCAGATGCCACTAAATATATGTCATGAACATATTATGACAGGTTGTGACAAGTTATGTCAGCAGTTGACATATTATGATATGGTTATGACCATGGCATAACGTGTTATGATGCTGGGTGTCAAGTAAAGTGTTACCATGAACTGTACCTCATTAAAATCTTTGAAATGGTTACATGTTGCATTTTATATTTTTGTTCAGTGTAGTAATGAGTGATGAATTGGGATGTTTCACTACTAGTGCACACTAAATATTTCCTTCTCAATTCACAACATAATAATTTCTTAATGACTGCAGTCTAACTTCTGAGTGTTTGGGTATCTACTACCTACACATTCCTACACAATGCCTACACATTACTGCCCACTGCAGCATTCTATGGCACGTTATTTATTTGTTAGCCATTTTAGTTTGACCACCAGAGAGCATCTTTGAGAAGCATTTGATGGTCTCCCAAATTGGCATTACTAGATAATTTAAAACATGTTTTGTATTATCATAGTACATGGGATTGATTTTAATAAATTTGGCTTAAGAAATCTGATTAATATTATGGTGTTTCTATTCCGGTAAAAAACAAAAACGAAACCCTCAGGGTTTTTGTTAAGATCTAATGGATAATATAGTGCTGTACAAAGTGACGGTCGGGAGTAGGCTACAGCATGAGATAATTGGATGATTATAAATTGTTTGCCTTCATTAGACAACTTTGTTCCAATATTTCTATAAATCAGTGATATTTATTCCCATAGTAATTTGTTATGGATCCATAACTAAATCAACATCTGCATTTTGCAAGAGTATTTTTATCATTATTTTATTAACGAAAGCATAAAGATGCTGATGAAGAAATACAGTACTGTACAGTATATGCTTTTACATTTGGATAATAAAGCATTTTGAAGATATAAGCCACCCTGCATTTGTTTATTAGGCTACTGTGCAGTCTGACAAGTAAAGATAGCCTACAATAGTAAACATGGGAAAGTGCTTAATTCCTTACATAAGGGAGAGCAGGCCATGTCTGTACTAGAGATTGTGGGCACACGGGAGACCGGGGTTCAATTCCCCGATGGGGAGGAAGGAGTAGGCTGTCCTTGTAAAAAATGTTTTTTTTTAAACTGATTCCATATGTTATTTCATAGTTGTGATGTCTTCACTATTATTCTACAATGTAGAAAATAATACAAATAAAGAAAAATCCTGGAATGAGTAGGTGTGTCCAAACTTCTGAATGGTACTTGCTTAATTAATTTATTATTATATTATATAATATTAATATTATGGTGTTTCTATTCCAATAAAAATGAAAAACCCTCTGGGTTTCCATGAGATGGAATGGAACATATGGCACTGTACAACGTGACGGTCGGCAGTATAGTACTGTGCTATTTAGCTAAAAAAATCCCAGTGTCGTGCGGGCAGGGCGAAACAATGCTGAAATCTTTTGCTTCAAAAATCGTATTGCTTCAACTCCAATTGCTTCTAACTTCAATATGCTTTTTAAATAAATAAGACCTGTACCACTTTTAACAGCACAGTACTCAACACTCGTGAGACTCATTTCACCTATAGTAGGCCTACAGTATTTATTTATTTTTAAATTCAATGACGTGACTCTCCACCAATAATGACATTTAGAAGATTGGAGTATTCTAAATTAATATCTGACGGGCAGTTTCTGTTAGGATCTGTGACAATATCTAAGGGGCTTTTATATTATTCTAAATTAATTAAGTATAATAATCGCTTTGTTTAAAAAGTAACTATATTTTGAATTTTTCGTTTTCATTTAACCTAGATTGAGCGAGAAAAAGGCAATTATTGAACATTGGGTGAGACATTCTCACTCATTTATAAATAAAGCTGCCAATAATTACATTTTGAGGATTGGAGGATTCAAAATTAATATTTAAGGGGCAGTTTCTGTGAGGAAATGTGAGAATATCTAAGGGGCTTTTATATCATTCTAAATTAATGAATAATATTAAAAATAGTCATCGGTTTCCTGATTTGGAATCCTGATTTGTCATAGACACTTGCTAAAAAACTTTAATGGTCAAGCCTACCTTCATGACCTGGCCTCTGTAAATTGGTATAGAATCAGCTTTGACCTTCTTTTTTTATATTTTCTGCGGTATTGTTAACCTTTTGTGACTAGGGGGCAGTATTTTCATTTTTGGAAAAATAACGTTCCCGTAGTAAACAGGATATTTTGTCAGGACAAGATGCTAGATTATGCATATAATTGACAGCTTCGGATAGAAAACACTCTAAAGTTTCCAAAACTGTAAAAATATTGTCTGTGAGCATAACAGAACTGATGTTGCAGGCCTGAGAAAAATCCAAACAGGAAGGGACTCTTATTTAGAAGGCTCTGCGTTCCTATGCGTCCCTATTGAGCAGTGAATGGGCTATTAACCAGATTACTTTTTCTATGGCTTCCCTAATCTGTCACAATACATAGTTTCAGGCTTTTATTTTGAAAAATGAGCCTGAATGTCAACATTGCGTCAGTGGTCAGCTGAAGTCTCTCATAGTGTTTGGTGCGTAAAGGACAAATGTGGCCATTGTTTCTCTCTCTCCGACTAAGAAGCCACCAGTCCCGGCGGATATATTATCGAATAGATATTTCAAAAACACCTTGAGGATTGATTACAAACAACGTTTGCCATGTTTCTGTCGATTTTATGGAGCTAATTTTGAATATTTTTTGCCGTTTTCGTGACTGCAATTTCTGGGCGATTTCTCAGCCAAACGTGAAGAACAAACGGAGCTATTTCTCCTAAAAAAATAGTATTTTTGGAAAAAAATTACATTTGCAATCTAACTGGGAGTCTCGTGAGTGAAAACATCCGAAGCTCATCAAAGGTAAACGATTTAATTTGATTGCTTTTCTGATTTTCGTGACCAGGTTGGCTGGTCAAATCTGGGTGTGGCGGATGCCAGTAGAACACTATCTGCCTGAATGTTTAGTGCCAACTGTAAAGTTTGGTGAAGGATTTGTAATGGGCTGGGGCTGTTTTTCATGGCTCCTTAGCTCCAGTGAATGGACCTCTTAACGCTACAGCATACAATGAAATTCTAGACAATTCCGTGCTTCCAACTTTGTGGCATCAGTTTGGGGAAGGCTTGACAATGCCCCTGTGCACAAAGTGAGGTCCATACAGAATAGCTTTGTGAAGATTGGTGTGGAATTACTTGACTGTTCTGATCTAAACCCATCGAACACCTTTTAGGATGAATTGGAACGCTGACTGTAAGCCAAGCCTAATCGCCCAACATCATTGCCCAACCTCACTCGTGCTCTTGTGGCTGAATGGAAGCAAGTCCCGACAACAATGTTCCAACAGCTAGTGGAAAGACAAGAGTGGAGGCTGTTATAGCGGCAAAGGGGGGAACAACTCCATATTAATGCCCATGATTTTAGAATTAGATGTTCGATGAGCATGTGTCCACATTCTCTCTCTCTCTCTCTCTCTCTCTCTCTCTCTCTCTCTCTCTCTCTCTCTCTCTCTCTCTCTCTCTCTGGGCCACGAGCATGTTAAGAACCCCGGGTGGGGAAGAGGGACTCGACGATGCCAACAGAGAAGGTCACCTGAACTAGATTGGGGTGAGTAAAGGATGAGCTGAGAGGAGAGGAATGGAGGAGAGAAGAGCTGAATGAGTGGTGTCGTACCACTGTTTATTCCTGGGTAACAGAGCTTGGACAGTATTTTATCATACTTGAAAAAATGTATATGTCTGATTTTTTTTCAGCTCTATATTTCTGTACATGTTTTAATTCAATAATTATTATCCTTCCCCCTGGACAACATATATTATAGAGGCTTAATTATTGCCTACTTGATCAGAGGACAGGCAGACAGGTCCTCATGCATGTTGACTAGCAAAAGGTGTTTTTATAACATTTGTCATGTTATACTGCAGAACTGAGTGGGTAATACCACCCATTGTGGAATAGTTTTTGAACAGCAGATAGTTTAGCTAATAGCTAACGAGAAATGGATTTACATGCAGGGCTTTTCATCAAATTAAGAATAGATTAGAATAGGTCTTAAACCACAGAGGTCTCAGTTATCCCACAGTTTTAATCATTGATGTTTTAAACCGTATTCTAACCTGAAGGGACAATACAATCCTTTTGATGAAGACTCTTTTGGGGAGAGTTTCAGTTTTAATTGAGGTGAGTTTCCGCCTCCTTATTAATTTATAAAGAAGTAGCCCATTTCACTGTTGCAGACAATTTATGTTTGAGGCTTTCCTGATCCGACTCGACCCGAAGCACAACCTTTTTCCTCCCTGGCACATTTTTTGGCTGTCGCCCACATAGGCTTCTCTACTAATAACAACTTTGGACATGTGCGTTCCTATCAAAGTAAGTGCATTATTACTTTGTCATTATAGTTTCTGTATATCGTTTTGTCGTTTTTACTGTAGCACACCGTATGTATGTATAGAGCATAACGTATTTTGTGTTTTATTAATGTGTTCAAGTACTGGTGAAAAATTATGCTTTCTGATTCTTGCATAGATTGTATTGGTGTGTGTAAAATAGTTTTTTGAAGGTTGTACTGATTATGATGAGCTAACTGCTAGCTATGTGTGGCACCATGTTTGTTTACGTCATGGAATGTATTCTGGTTGTCAGACCAAAGACTCTCTCATCTTTCTAGTAAACTTCCGGAAGTGAATGATGGTAAACGACACACGTCCTTCAACATGCATACTGCAAACTGACCCAACTCTTCTTGCAACCTCTTATCTTTAGTTGGCATGAAAATACAAACATGGCGGCGGGCACAAACTAGCCATCGTCGGAGTACTTTAGATTATTTTTGTGTTTTACAAAATTATTTTGATCAATGGTGAGGTCACTTGTGATGCGATGAATTGTAAATAGTCATTGCTATTAGCTAATTCATATTATGGTTTCTGTCAGCTGAGAGTAAGCTAAATATGATTGATTGTGTTAGGCACTCTTTCCTCAGTTAGTGATACGACTAATGTACCCTACATTTTCTTGTTTGTATGAGAATTGAGTTATGCTGTTCCTACTACTTTATGCTGTTCCTACTATGGCTCTTCCATTCCTGTGGCAGTCCTCATGAGAGCCAGTTTCATCATAGCGCTTGATGGTTTTTGCGACTGCACCTGAAGAAACTTTCAAAGTTCTGAAATGATCAATATTGACTGATTTCATGTCTTAAAGTAATGATGGACTGTCATTTCTCTTTGCTTATTTGAGCTGTTCTTGCTATAATATGGTTTTGATCTTTTACCAAATAGGACTATCTTCTGTATACCTCCCACCTTGTCACAACACAACTGATTGGCTCAAACGCATTAAAAAGGAAAGAAATTCCACAATTTAGCTTTTAACAAGGCACACCTGTTAATTGAACTGCATCCCAGGTGACTACCTCGTGAAGCTGGTTGAGAGAATGCCAAGAGTGTGCAAAGCTGACATCAAGGCAAAAGGTGGCTATATGAAGAATCTCAAATATATATATATATTTTTTTTGTTTAACACTTTTTTGGTTACTACATGATTCCATATGTGTTATATCATAGTTTTGATGTTTTCACTATTATTCTGCAATGTAGAAAATAGTAAAAATAAAGAAAAACCCATGAATGAGTAGGTGTACTAAAACTTTTGACCATAAGTGTATATTCGTCATTATAAACCGTGTGGTTCGAAACCTGAATACTGATTGGCTAAAAATCTGTGCTATTTCAGACCATATAGCATGGGTATTACAAAACCAGTTTATAATAGCAATGAGGCACCTCTGGGGTTTGTAGTATTTGGTCAATATACCACGTGAATAAGGGCTGTATCCAGGCACTCCGCATTGCGTTGTGCATAAGAGCCCTTAGCCATGTTAAATTGGCCATATACCAAACCTCCTTGGGCCTTCTTGCTTCAATAATCAATATCATTAGGTCATTCCCCTCCTCTGTGCTGCCATACCTTCTTTCCCCTCAGGGAAAATATTTTCAAGAATTTTTACTAACCCGTGTACCCCCAACAGCACACATTTTTGTTGTAGTCCTGGACAAGCACACCTGATTCAGCTTGTCAACTAATCATCAAGCCTTCAATGAGTTGAATCAGATGAGTTTGTCTGGGGTTAAAACAAAAATGTTTACTGTTGGACTACTCAAGGAGTGGATTTAGGAATCACTTTGTTAGAGAAAATGGGAGAGAAGATTAAAGGGCAGGCATTTTACGTCAGGAAGATAGAAGATATGAACGTTTTATGGTAGTTGCAGACGTATAGTCAACCCCAAATATTTTCTCAAAGGGGGGTATGTTCAAATAGGCTTACACATTTAATTTCCCATTGATTGAGCCTTGTGTAAATAAATAAAGTATGTGTGTGTGTGTGTGTGGGTCTTTATTTCGGGAGGCGATGTTAAGCCTGCTTGTTGAAGTACAGTGTCTGTTTTTGTCTCTATCTCTATATCTGTGTCATCCCCCCTCCATTTTTCACCTGTTCCTGGGTCCTTAACCATTGCTGAGGCTGCTTCCTACCTGTGTCTGTAGGGAGGGCAGAGCAGAGACCAGCACCCAGACCAGCACCCAGAAACTATCATCACCACCTTACAGCCCGGCCCAACGCAGCCAGGCCACTGGGGAAATAACAACAGAAGACAACATTGTCAATATAACAATAACAACAGTCCACTACAGAGACTGACAGAGAAGAAGTCAATAAAGGACAGAGTAATGTGCATAAGGCAGAACACAGTGAAACCGGGAGGTATAATACTATCTGCAATATTAAAGGCTTGTTTTTCTGTTGCAACACATTTTGTTGTGGTGTGTGCTCTAATGAACACAACCCAGCTTCAATAAAGGACACGTTCAAATCAATAGAGGAGGGCATTAACAATGTTGAGTTCAGGTGGATGACAATGTACACGTTGAGTGTTTGTGTATTTGTGAGTGAATGGATGAACAATGGAGCAACATCCTAGGCTGGATGCCTTGCTGGACATAATGTAAAGTTTGCGGGAACAGTACACACACACACACACACAACCTCTCTATTGAGTAGATAAAACACAAAGGAGATGGTGAGAGCCACACAATGGACACAATCACAAAACAAAGCCATGGAGCTAGCTAGTATGCCTGAGAGCTATTCCTTGATTACTGAAGGAGTAGGGAAGGGATAGAATGGTGCCACTACTGCCAATGTAGTAGAGCAAATTAATGGGTAGTAAGCAAGACTGTTTTTCCATGTTGCTGTTGATGATGACTTTAAAAACATCAAATGTTTCCTCTGTTGCATCACACATGAGAAAATAGCTGGGTTACCACTCCAAAATAGCATCTGGTTAGCATCACGTTAACTACCGGTAGCTAGTTAGCCAGCCTTGTTTACTTAGCTAATATCTAGTTAACATTTGCTAACGTTAATAGCACTTTACCACAATTGATCAATGTGGACACGCAAGACACGAGGCACTAGCTGAGTTACCCCTCCAAAAATAGCACATGATTACCTTCACGTTTACTCTCGATTTAGCTAGGCTAGCTATCTAGCTAGATTGCCTGGCCTTAGCTAACTAACATTGGCTAACGTTGGTCATTATGTTAATCTGAAATAAGAACTTTAACTGCTTTCAGGATAATGCCTGGATAACATTAGATGGAAAGAGCAATGCAATAACCTAGAACATTCTTACTTTTGAAAGCAGCACTTGTATGTGTCTCTTTGTGTTGTGTGTCATTGTCTTGCATGTTTTATATCAATTCATAAACACATTTGAATCATTTGTATGTTTTATAATTCGTTAGCTTGTTTTATATCAATTCAGGCACGCGATTTAGTATTTTTTAAACACGTTTAATACTTCATGAGCTCGTTTTAAAAATCTTGAGCACGTTTTATCTCAGTCAATGTCACTTTCAGGGCTCTGTACGCATTGACACTTCCAGCCCAATAAAGCGGGAGGCAAAAAAGTACTTGATAGTCACCAAAGTTCCCGAGCATGTCTTTAATAGTTATAATGATCCATTGTTCTGTATCCTGCTCTCCGTTATCCAAACAAAACCCTTTTAAACTTTATAATTACATTATTAAGGCTTATTAAGGTTGTATGCATGCCTATAAAGGCTCTACGTGCATGCTTTAAGTACTAAGTAACCTAACATTTATTAGATACTGGTAACTGCCAAAAGAATGGTAACACTTTAGTAAATGAGGGATACAAAGTATATTGAAAGCAGGTGTTTCACACATGTCTGGTTATGCTTATGCTTAGGGTCATGCTGGGAAGGCCAATATTTTGGCTTCCATGGCTATGCCCCCATAGGATGACAATGCCCAACTCCACAGGACACGAATGGTCACTGAATGGTTTGATGAGCACGAAAATGTTAACCATATGCCATGGCCATCTCAGTCACCAGATCTCAACCCAAATGAACACTTATGGGAGATTCTGGAACGGCGCCTGAGACTGTGTTTTCCCACCATTATCAACAAAACACCAAATTATGGAATTTGTAGTGGAAGAATGGTGTCGCATCCCTCCGATAGAGTTCCAAACACCGGTAGAATCTATGCCAAGGTGCATTGAAGCCAAGGTGCATTCAGGCACATGGTGGCCCAATGCCCTATTAAGACGTTTTATATGGGTGTTTCCTTTAATTTGGCAGTTACCGCACCTGCCGTCTTGAACTCTGAGTGCTCAGCTCTGACATTTACTCCTGAGGTGCTGACCTGTTGCACCGTCTACAACCACCGTGATTATAATTATTATCATTTGACCCTGCTGGTTATCTATGAACGTTTGAACATCTTGGCCATGTACTGTTACAATCTCAACCCGGCACAGCCAGAAGAGGACTGGCCACCCCTAAGAGCCTGGTTTCCTGCCTTTCTAGCCACCGTGCTTCTACATCTGCATTGCTTGCTGTCTGGGGTTTTAGGCTGGGTTTCTGTATAGCAGTTTGTGACATCGGCTGAGGTAAAAAGTGCCTTATATATATATTTGATTGTTTGATTGACCTGTATATTTTAATTCAGATTATATACAGTTACTATTGAAGGCAGACATCATTTTTTACCAGATCAATCACGGATCTTCTTTCCCATGTACCACTGATCAACCTAAAGGCAAGGGATATACCTTTGAAATTCTACCTCCCAGTGATCCACACTGCACTGATTAGATGGGAATGCATCTTGTGTGTCCCTTGCGTGGGTGTGCAATAGCACAGATTGATAACGGGTTAGGCGGCCATTCGGAGGCCTGATTTATTGCACCAGGTCCCAGGGGATAAAGTAATCCCAGCTCCACTTGGCTGCCCAGGGCCGATGGACACAGTAATTGAGAGGAGATGTATTTATAAAGTGCCCTGCTCAGTAGCAACCACAGATTCCAGTAAATCTGAGGGGAGCTAAAAGGGAGAGTGTCACAACCCAAAGGACACACAGAGGATCTGCCCTCTCTGTCCCTGCAGCCGCCAGCAGGTAATAGGGATGTCACTTTCTCCCACAATGCATTACCCTGCTACTCTTGCTTGCTGCTGGGAAATACAAACATTCCTGTCAGAACTCTGGTAGAGAGAAATGATAGTTTTAAACACAAACCTGACTATAAATGTTTATCCTATTGTAGTTTGTGCAACTTTAGGATTCTGTTGATAGTAATAGTGCGGTTTAAGGGAATAGTTCTGGATTTTGTTTCTGCATCCAGTATGTAGGAAGTTAGAGGTAGTTATGCGAGCCAATGCTAACTAGCATTAGTGCAATGCCTGGTAGTCTAAAGGAAGCTATCTGTTTGCATAGACTTCCAGTTGCGCTAACACTATTTACCAACTTCCTTCAATGTGCACAGAGACATAAAAATGCTATCCACGAGTTAATCTGACTAGGGAGGAAGATATAGGGCCTCATTTCCAAAATCCCAAATTATCCCTTTAAGCTGTTTTCTAGTGAGAATTACTTGGATACCTCCATAACAATGAGCTGATGATGTGTGATTTCGCCTGCCATAGAACATTTGCTCTCTCATCGGGACATCGTTCATTACAGCAGAGGAAATCACACTGCAAATGAAACACTAGGCTAGAAACTAGCTAAATAGTTTTGTTGCTAGTAGATCTGCCAATATAACAACCAAATTCAACAAAACCAGTTGCTGAAAACAGAAAACAGGACTCACCAAGTTAGGTCCTCATATGCTGCAAATATGTCTCTGCTAAAACAAATGAATATTAGCAGGTCTTGTTGGACCTGCATTTACAATATATCCAATTTCGGGTTTGTGTGGTTCTTCATTTCACTTTCTGTAACTTTGTAGCATGTTGCAGTGCTTTAAGAATGGTAAAAAGGTGACTATTGTTGGAACTACTTTAGAGGTGTCCTATGTATTTTCTAGTTGTCCTGTATGTCTGGTTTAAATGCCCATTCTTGAATGCCTTTCTGGTCAGTATTCAACAATGCTGTGGTATAAGTTGAATTGGTACCTTTAAAATATGGTCAGTTTTGTATCCACTGTCGGAAGAAAAAACAAAAGGCTGGGAACCACCTCCTACTGGAGAATTGATCTATGTACAGTTCCTCTCGCATCCATGGTTTTTACCCAGCCCTCATTAGCTATGATATTTTTCACTTACTATAACTGATGTTCGATTGTGAGAATGATTGTTGAAAGATCTCCACTTAACAAAAATCTGTGGTCAGACACACATCCTTAAAAACATAAGTGCTTTATTGACAATGTTTCCATCCAAAACGGCTGACTTCACAAAATATACACAGAGTGTGCAAAGCTGTCATCAAGGCAAAGGGTGGCTACTTTGAATAATCTCAAATATGTTTAACTCTTTTTTTGGTTACTACATGATTCCATAAGTGTTATTTCATAGTATTGATGTCTTCAATATTATTCTACAATGTAGAAAATAGTCCAAAAAAACAAAAACCCATATTTGAGCAGGTGTGTCAAAACATTTGACTGTTACTGTGTGTGTGTGTGTGTGTGTGTGTGTGTGTGTGTGTGTGTGTGTGTGTGTGTGTGTGTGCGTGTGTGTGTGTGTGTGTGTGTGTGTGTGTGTGTGTGTGTGTGTAGACATTATGGACAGTATGTGGATAGAATATGTAGTAATCTGAAAAATACATAGGATAAAATAGTATACAGTGGGGCAAAGAAGTATTTAGTCAGCCACCAATTGTGCAAGTTCTCCCACTTAAAAAGATGAGAGAGGCATGTAATTTTCATCATGGGAACACTTCAACTATGACAGACAAAATGAGTAAAAAAATCCAGAAAATCACATTGTAGATTGGATTTTTAATTTATTTATTTGCAAATTATGGTGGAAAATAAGTATTTGGTCAATAACAAAAGTTTATCTCAATACTTTGTTATATACCCTTTGTTGGCAATGACAGAGGTCAAACGTTTTCTGTAAGTCTTCACAAGGTTTTCACACACTGTTGCTGGTATTTTGGCCCATTCCTTATATCTGAAATGCTTCTTACAAAGCCACTCCTTCGTTGCCCGGGAGGTGTGTTTAGGATCATTGTCATGCTGAAAGACCCAGCCACGTTGCATCTTCAATGCCCTTGCTGACGGAAGGAGGTTTTCACTCAAAATCTCATGATACATGGCCCCATTCATTCTTTCCTTTACACGGATCAGTCGTCCTGGTCCCTTTGCAGAAAAACAGCCCCAAAGCATGATGTTTCCACCCCCATGCGTCACAGTAGGTATGGTATTCTTTGTCCTCCAAACACGACGAGTTGAGTTTTTACCAAAAAGTTATATTGTAGTTTCATCTGACCCTATGACATTCTCCCAATCTTCTTCAGGATCATACAAATGCTCTCTAGCAAACTTCAGACGGGCCTGGACATGTACTGGCTTAAGCAGGGGGACACGTCTGGCACTGCAGGATTTGAGTCCCTTGCGGAGTAGTGTGTTACTGATGGTAGGATTTGTTACTTTGGTCCCAGCTCTCTGCAGGTCATTCATTAGGTGTGGTTCTGAGATTTTTTATCACCGTTCTTGTGATCATTTTGACCCCACGGGGTGAGATCTTGCGTGGAGCCCCAGATCGAGGGAGTTTATCAGTGGTCTTGTATGTCTTCCATTTCCTAATAATTGCTCCCACAGTTGATTTCTTCAAACCAAGCTGCTTACCTATTGCAGATGCAGTCTTCCCAGCCTGGTGCAGGTCTACGATTTTGTTTATGGTGTCCTTTGACAGCTCTTTGGTCTTGGCCATAGTGGAGTTTGGAGTGTGACTGTTTGAGGTTGTGGACAGGTGTCTTTTATACTGATAACAAGTTCAAACAGGTGCCATTAATACAGGTAACGAGTGGAGGACAGAGGAGCCTCTTAAAGAAGAAGTTACAGGTCTGTGAGAGCCAGAAATCTTGCTTGTTTGTAGGTGACCAAATACTTATTTTCCACCATCATTTGCAAATAAATTCAATTAAAAATCCTACAATGTGATTTTCTGGATTTTTTTTCTCATTTTGTCTGTCTTCGTTGAAGTGTACCTATGATGAAAATTACAGGCCTCTCTCATCTTTTTAAGTGGGAGAACTTGCACAATTGGTGGCTGACTAAATACTTTTTTTGCCCCACTGTATGTACAGCAATAGTTAAATAGGATGGCCTTGACTGGAATACAGAAAATACATATTACATGGGTAAAACAGTATGTAAACATTAATAAAGTGACCAGTGTTCCATAACTACAGTGCCTTGCAAAAGTATTCACCCCCTTGGCTTTATTACTCTTTTGTTGCATTACAACCTGTAATTTAAATGGATTTTTATTTGGATTTGATGTAATGGACATACACAAAATAGTCCAAAATGGTGAAGTGAAATGATTTTTTTTTTCAACTTGTTTAAAAAATCCCCCCCAAAAAAGGAAAAGTGGTACGTGCATATGTATTCACCCCCTTTGCTATGAAGCCCCTAAATAAGATCTGGTGCAACCAATAACCTTTAGAAGTCATAATTAGTTATATAATCTCCACCTGTGTGCAATCTAAGTGTCACATGATATCAGTAAATATACACCTGTTCTGAAAGGCCCTAGAGTCTGTAACACCACTTAGCAAGGGGCACCAGCAAGCAAGCGCCACCATGAAGACCGAGGAGCTCTCCAAACAGGTTAGGGTTGGGTTGTAAAGAAATATCTGAAACTTTGAACATCCCACAAAGCACCATTAAATCCATTATTAAAAGGTTGAAAGAGTATGGCACCACAAACAAATGAGGGGGACGCCCACCAAAACTCAGAACCAGGCAAGGAGGGCATTAATCAGAGGCAACAAAGAGACGAAAGATAACCCTGAAAAACTGCAAAACTCCAATCTTCGCTGTGGAGCATCTGTCCATAGGATCACTTTAAGCCGTACACTCCACATAGCTGGGCTTTACGGAAGAGTGGCAAGAAAAAAGCCATTTGCTTCAAGAAAAAAATAAGCAAGAACATTTGATGTTCACCAAAAGGCATGTGGGAGACTCCCCAAACATATGGAAGAAGGTACTCTGGTTAGATGAGACTAAAATTGAGTTTTTGGGCCATCAAGGAAAATGCATGTATGGCGCAAACCCAACACCTCTCATTACCCTGATAACACCATTTCCACAGTGAAGCATGGTGGTGGCAGCATCATGCTGCGGGGATGTTTTTCATCGGCAGGGACTGGGAAACTGGTCAGAATTGAAGGAATGTTGGATGGCGCTAAATACAGGGAAATTCTTGAGGTAAACCTGTTTCAGCAGGACAATGACCCTAAGTATACTGCTAAAGCAACACTCAAGTGGTTTAAGGGGAAACATTTAAATGACTTGGAATGGCCAAGTCAAAGCCCAGACCTCAATCCAATAGAGACTCTGTCGTATGACTTAAAGATTTCGTAAAAAATTGCTGTATGCCAGTGGAACCCATCCAACTTGAAGGAGCTGGAATAGTTTTGCCTTGAAGAATGGGCAAAAACCCCAGTGGCTAGATGTGCCAAGCTTATAGAGACATACCCCAAGAGACTTGCAGCTGTATTTGCTGCCAAAGGGGTCTCTACTAACTATCGACTTTTTTTTTTGGGGGGGGGGGGGGGGGGTGAATAGTTATGCACGCTCAAATGTTCATTTTTTTTGTCTTTTTTCACCCAAAATTATTTTGCATCTTCAAAGTGGTAGGCATGTTGTGTAAATCAAATGATACAACACCCCCAAAAAAGATGTTTTAATTCCAGTTTGTAAGTCAACAAAATAGGAAAAATGCCAAGGGGGGTGAATACTTTCGTAAACCTCTGTATGTACATAGGGCAGCAGCCTCTAAGGTGCAGGGTCGAGTAACCGGGTGGTAGTCGGTTAAATCGTGATGCTATTAACAGTCTGATGGACTTGAAATCGAAGCTATTTTTCAGTTGCTCAGTCCCAGCTTTGATGCACCTGTTCTGACCTCACCTTCTGGATGATAATGGGGTGAATTGGCCATGGCTTGGGTAGCTGAGGTCCTTGATCTTCTTGGCCTTCCTGTGACACCGGGTGCTGTAGATGTCCTTGGGCAGATAACACCACCCTCTGGTGAGTCCTGTGGTTGCGGATGGTGCAATTGCCGTTCTGTTGTTGGTAAGTGAACAATCTGCTAGCTTCTGACATGAATTACTGCAGCTTTAAGGCTATCCTACAAACTAATGTCTCATTCAGCCTTAAAACGTGTAACACGTCTATGAGCATATTTTGAGGTTACTATACATTTTTGCTTATGTAATCATATGAAGTGAACATATTCAAGATAGCATAAATACTTTTGGTCATCACAGGTCTATGGAGATCTTCACATAAGACAATGTTCTGCCCTGCTGACTCTGAGCAACGCAATAACGCCATTCAACTGTTCAGGTCAGTATTGGCATTATTGGGTTGCCTTTATAACCAATTTAGCCTGATAGATACTTAGCTAGCTACTTTCTATATAACTTTAGCTGCTAAGCCATTAGTGTGTTCAATGACATGTAGGTGGTGTGTCCAGTGGGGTGTGAATTGTTTCTCTGTTCCTTCTGGAGCAGTTTTTATGGATATATTAAATAAATGCAGTGGGACATGGACACAGCTCAACTTTAGGACACTCAAGGTATACAAACATTTGAATTAGTTTGTTTGAATTAAGAGAACTAGATTACATCCACAACAGCACCAGTTGAAAATACAGTAATAACTGTTTGTGAGCAAAGAAATCTAAATACATAGAAACAGCTCTAAACCCTAGGTTTATCATAAGCGCATCATGTCATCATGAGGTACAGTATGTGCACATACTGTAGTGTACTCTGTCTCCTTCTTGCTCTGACACCGTCAGGAGGATGACGAGATGGGAAGGATGGTGATAAACCCCTCTCACCGTGACTGATATGGGGAATTGAATGACCATTGGGAGGCAAGAGGGCAGATAGGGTGTCTCCAGAACTGGAGACATGCCAGAGGTCTACAAATGATATGTTCCTGACAAGTCATTTGATAGCTTGTTAAATAATCACAGACAGTGCAGTGCACTGCTCATTCTTTCCTTGCTGCCTCTGGTTATTTCAGTGTTTTCATTAAACAGGTGATTCAGTAAGGCCATTCCATTGCTAGCCAACCATAGATTCAACCACGTCCATACTTTTTGACTGAATCATATATGTAGATGTATTGTAGGCCTACATGATCTTTTGTAAAGTATATTTACATTTTTCTCAGCGGTCTATGACTAATGGATTCCTACAGTCTTCCTCTGAATGTAGGCCTGTGTTCAAACAATCACCACTGTCTCTGTAACTGTGATTGTTTTATGCAGGTGTTACTGTGTCGTGAGAATGTTCTAGAGCAGGGATGGGCAACTTTGATGAGGGCCTCAAAAATCTGAACACATCATGAGGGATCACTGTGGCTCACTGGTCTGCGTACCCACATCCATACCCACACATGAAGTCCATACCCCTAGCTTTTGGGGACTCTAAACTACATTTTGTTGGGGCACCTTGTGAGCAAAACATTTGAGCATTTTAGAGACATGTTTGCAGGTGTTAATATGATATCGAGTGAGAGTGATTAACAAACTCAATGGGGTCCCCCGGTCGGGAGAAAAATAACTATACACAACCACATTTTGAAATTGCACCTTACGAGTTCTACTATTCTATCTTTCAAAAGTAATTTGAAACCCCGACTGAGGTCATTTTTGGGAAATTGATCCGCGGCCTACAACAGAAGGGCATGCGACCCCGGGCCGCCAGTTGTCCATCCCTGTTCTAGAGCCCTCTGGGAAATAACCTTTTTGTTCGTTTTTCTCCCAAATCCAGGGACTGAGAGGAGACAGGATAGTGTTCGGCACAGATGGCCACATCACAGGAGAAACAGGAGGCACTGTGGGTCACTCAAACCAAAATCTCCAAAGCTGTTATAGTGGGACAATTATGTGCCAGCTGCTGTCCTCTACCAGATATGCCAATACGCTAGGCTAGTGGATTTGGCAGAATTGACCCACAATGCCAAATGTGCACAATGCTACAAGTCAAGTTGACAGGCAGCTTTTCCAATTTCTGGAATAAACTACATATTTTACTGAAGGACTTGCCTACTCAAGGTACAGTATGTCAATTTTGCACCAGAAAATTGCCCTCATGGATCATTAAGTCAGGCCTGAAAAAGGTATCTTCAGTCAGAAGACTATCCAACAGTAATGAAAGAGCTGTAAGCAGACAGTACTTTTGAAATAAAAAAATATAAAGAATACATCATGAACCGGGTGGCAATGAGATGATCGAAAATATCCAGAAACCAAAGCGGACATGAATGCCGTTCTTATTGTGACAGGGAGAAGGTTGCAGCCACTATGCCACCTTTATAACAAGGTGAAGTCCTCGGATAAAAAAATATAATAAAAAAGCACAGGCACTTTCAAATCAGTGGTGGAGCATGTAAATTACAAGGTGAGATTGCAATAGACAGTTTTATTTTGTAGCAGCAAGCAGCAATGCTCTCAATATCACCATAAATAACAAATAATTGGAGCGTTCTCCACTATTGCTCAAACAACAAGCGATCCAATAGTTAGATTCAATATCAGCTTTCAAGAACAATTACAAAAGTGCATATAGTTGAGGAAGGTGTGCCCATGGAGAAGGAGGGAGATGGTCACTCACACTGCAAGCACACTTAAAGCCAATTTATGTTTGATCCAGAAATTAGGTCCACAGACTCCGTACAGAGGGTGTGATGAAGTACGGAGCCTACAGAGGCTTGCAGAGGCCAAATCAAGCTCATTATGACGATGTCGTGCACCTCCCCAATTTTTGTACAATGCGGAGAGCTCCGTATAGCTCTATATTGACATGATTGGTTGATGCTAGGTGGGGGTTGTGCATCCTGTATAAATCACCCTAGTGCACTGGTGCGTCAAAATAAGTAACATAATAAAAAATCCCCATCAGAATGCGTTAAGCGATAGATACAATATGCGTGTTATTGCATGGGCTGCGTCTCAATCCAACACATCCGCCTATGATGGCCTTCCGGTGGAAGGTAGCCGAGCTATAGTGATGTTTGTGAGACCATGAGACATCCCAAAAATTGGGCTTCTCATGAATACGGCTGTAGCATCCGAACTGTTTGGGCTACAAACTAATGTGACCCCACTGTGGAAAGGGAGACTTTCACTCTACGACCCCCACAAGTGTCACGATACTCGACTGAAGGTACACGGTACTGGTTTGAAAAAGGAATGGAAGTATGTAGGTAGTTTTGTGCCTTCCCTAAAAAAGGGGTTAATTAAGTGTAACATCCAGCAAATCTGATCTAAAAAGTGGATATTTGTCAAATATGTCATGATTGATGTATAGTAATAAACCCACAATTTGATGACAAAAATTGGATTTTGATATATTTCGCTGTTTTTGCTGCGTAACATTTAGAAGTTGTCCCTTTTCAGGTTTAGAAAAAGTGACTGCTAAATGCTAACTCCTGTTTAAAAAATATGGTAAAATATGGAACTTGAAGGTCTTGACCCTCTCCACTGCGACCCCATCGATGTGGATGGGGATGTGCACCCCCTATCCCCTTTCCTGTTGTCCATAATCAGCTCCTTGATCTTGCTGATGTTGAGGAAGATATTGTTGTTCTGGCACCACACTGCCAGGTATCTGACCTACTCTCTAGGTAGGCAGGAGTACACCTGTAAGAGACAACTTGCCAAATTGACCAGGACACATGTGAGACCTGAATGTGTTTAAGCATGTGCATTGTTGCATATCAATGTGTCTGTATGTACAATGTGCTATAAAAGTACAAAATGAACAACCTCAGACCGAATAAGCAAGCAAAGTTGACTTGTCGTCGATGTTGGCTATTCATTTTCTTTAAGGATGGTTTTCAATTAGTCATTCACCCCTAGTGTCTACGGGCTTTGGCTTCTCAACAGATAGGTGTGGCAAAGAAAAAAATACTAACTTGATTAGCATTAATTTGCAGTTGTAATTCAAATAATTTATTTATCTTTACTGCTTTGATCAACTGCACCATCAGCCTAAACCTGGTCCTATTATCTATTGTATCCCCTCACCAGAGGCAAAGTATGATGAATGAGTAAAGTTAAGATGTGTAACTCCAAATGGTTAATATTAGAATCAGGTAGGGTACATTGATCTCAAATCTTTTTTGAGGTGTAACTTGCAACGTACATACAGGAGGATAGCTCCCTCATTTGAACAAAAATATATCAATTGCTCCCTTTGTGGCAAGCAGCTCTCTGTGGATTCCTTTGTTCAGAACCAACTAGAGAATCCGAAACAAGGTGTTTCTCACTTTGAATCACCAATGAACCTTTCGTTTTCTCTGTCAGAGACGAAAAAGGCACACAGAGACCTTTTCCCCCTCTGATCAATTCATACAGTGCGGTGTGGAGTTTATTGCAGTCGTTTGTTAGTGTCTGACTGCTTTAATAAAGGATCCTTACTCTCGCTTCCCCAGAGCTGACTGTGTCGACCTCCTTCCTTGAAGGGCAGCAATCTTTACAAGTCCAGGGGAAATTAAAGGTTGCTTTTTATCTAATGACAGTGTCAGTGCAGGGCTTTATTCCTACCTTCTCTTGTCCTCTCCTTACTCATTGAAGAGCAAGGGGAGGAGCAATGTGTCCTGCCACATTTGCATTTATATAACACCTATCCAGGAGCCTCCCCTGGGTGTCCCTTGAGGGTGTCTGTGTGTGTGTGTGTGTGTGTGTGTGTGTGTGTGTGTGTGTGTGTGTGTGTGTGTGTGTGTGTGTGTGTGTGTGTGTGTGTGTGTGTGTGTGTGTGTGTGTGTGTGTGTGCGCTCGCTCCTGAGGTTTTTGCTTGTTTGTGTGTATGTCTGCAGGGGGACTAAGGGCAGCACTTTATTGATAGTACACTAGACAGCAGAGGAAGATCCCTGCTCCACACGGACAAGCAGCCTGTGTCCTGGGCCTGAGAGCTGAGGGTCGGGTCGGCGTGACACAGGTTCCAGCAGCACAGGGTCAAATACAGGTCACCATGTTCTTGAGGTCAAGCTGTCTTCAACGACATGTTGGATTTAACTCTCAAGTGTTGTGCACCACTTGCCTTTTCAAGTCCTGCCGTTTATCACTAGTCTTACGTAGCATATTATCTTTCTGTGTATGCTATAAGGAGATTTGGTCGAGATTTCTCTCTTTTTCTTTTATTCAAATTGATGTAACAGCTCCATGATGCTACAGTACACACCATCATATTGACTGAGCAGACAATAACAAGGCCCTAAGTACTTCTGGCAATAGCATATTTGTGGAGATCACATGAAAGAGGCAGTAGGCCTGCAGTCAGGTTGCCCATAGTGTCAGCTGTCAGTGAGTCAGACTCGTTCTGTGTGGGTAACTGAGCCACATGTGAGAGTCTGAATAAGGCCTGGATTGTTTTTGTTCTGCACCCGTCTGTCACACATGTTGGAGTTTGGCTATTTGACTACAGTATCATATGATTTCTATGGTTGCGGTGAATGGTTGAGAATCTTCCAGTAAGCATATGTGCATGTGTTTGGTCAACACTCCCACGGAGCAGACAGATCCACTGCTTGGACAGATGCATCACGCCCACCACAGGTCAATGAGTCAGAGAGCAGCAGGAACAGAGACTGCATATGGGGTAACTCATGGCAACCAACACATTCCTTGTACAGTATCTAGTTATTATAACATTATTTAATACACTGTTTGCACAGCCATATAGACATTTAGAGATAACCTGATTCTCCATTCTCACTCCACTACCTGCTGTTATTGAAAGCCTGTTGTTGTGGCACAATGAGCATTTGGGTTATCAAGGCTTACAAGTCAGTAAAGTCAAATTACATTATGGTCGATCAGTTAGCTATTCAGTGTTGAGTCTGTCACTCTCTCTCCCGTATTTACTGTATATACAATACAAGTCAAAAGTTTTGACACACCTACTCATTCATGGGTTTTTCTATATTTTTACATTGTAAAATAATAGTGAAGACATCAAAACAATGAAACAACACATATGGAATCAAGTAGTAACCAAAAAAGTGGTTTGGATTAGAGATTCTTCAAAGAAGCCACCCTTTGCATTGATGACAGCTTTGCATCCTCTCAACCAGCATCACCTGGAATGCTTTTCCCACATGCTGAGCACTTGTTGGCTGCTTTTCCTTCACTCTGTAGTCAAACTCATCCCAAACCATCTTAATTGGGTTGAGGTCAGGTGATTGTGGAGGCCAGGTTATCTGATGCAGCACTCCATCACTCTCCTTCTTGGTCAAATAGCCCTTAAACAGTCTGGAGGTGTGTTGGGTCATTGTCCTGTTGAAAAACAAATGATAGTCCCAATAAGCGCAAACCGGATGGGATGGCGTATCACTGCAAAATGCTGTGGTAGCCATGCTGATTAAGTGTGCCTTGAATTCTAAATAAATCACAAGCAAAGCACCCCCACACCATCACACCTCCTCCTCCATGCTTCACGGTGGAAACGACACATGCAGAGATAATCTGTTCACAGAGACATGGCGGTTGGAACCAAAAATCTCAAATTTGGACAGATTTCCACTAGTCTAATGTCCCTTGCTCCTGTTTCTGGGCCCAAGGAAGTCTCTTCTTTTTATTGGTGTCCTTCAGTACTAGTTTCTTGCAGCAATTAGTCCACAAAGGCCTGATTCACGCAGTCTAATCTGAACAGTTGATGTTGATGTGTCTGTTACTTGAACTCTGAAGTATCTGGGAAGCATTTATTTGGGCTGCAATTCTGAGGCTGGTAGCTCTAATGAACTTATCCTCTGCAGCAGAGGTAACTCTGGGTCTTTCTTTCCTGTGGGCAGTCCTCGCTATCTTCTGTATAATACCTTGTTACAAAACAACTGATTGGCTAAAACACATTAAGAGGGAAAAAAATTCAAATTACCAATAACAAGGCACACCTGTTCATTTTAAATGCATTCCAGGTGACTACCTCATGAAGCTGGTTGAGAGAATACCAAGACTGTGCAACGCTGTCTTCACTATTATTCTACAATGTATAAAAAAGTAAAATAAAGAAAAACCCTTGAATGAGTAGGTGTGTTAACTTTTGACTGGTACTCTATATATATATATATATATAGCTTCCCCCCACTCTCTCTCTCTATCTCTTTCTCTCCATCCTACAAGGGTCTCTGTCAGGCAGAGATGGATGCGTACATAAGATGTAGTAGGCCTGGTTGCAGATGCTCAATTATTTTTGTGTTTTGGGCTCCTGAGTGGCGCAGCGGTCTAAGGCACTGCATCTCAGTGCTAGAGGCATCACTACAGACACCCTGTTTCAAATCTCGGATGTATCACAACCGGATGTGATTGGGAGTCCCATGCACCGGGTCTGGCTGGAAAAATGTGCACCTCAACGGAGGTGTGTAGGGGTAGACTGCTTGTGGTGATAGCAGAAATTAATAACAGGGGTTTTGTCCTTATAAATGTATATGCACCTAACACGGGGAGTGAGAGGGGGCTCCTGTTTGGGTGTCTTAGACAGGAACACTCACAGATAGCTTCTGAGGAGACACTGGTGGTCGGCAGGGACTGGAACTGTACCATGGATTTTAAGAACTACAGAAATTGGGAGGAGCTTCATTCAGGCTCAGTGGGGGTAAGGGACATTATTAATCAGTTTGACCTCAAATAAAATGTTATTGGTCACATACATATGGTTAGCAGATGTTAATACGAGTGTAGTGAAATGCTTGTGCTTCTGGTTCCGACAGTGCAGTAATATCTAACAAGTATTATAATAATTCCCCAACAACTTCCTAATACACACATCTAAAAGAGGTCAATGAGATAATGTACATATTCGGCAAACCCCCGAGCTGACAAAGTACAAATCTGTCATTCTGCCCCTGAACAGGCAGTTAACCCACTGTTCCCAGGCCGTCATTGAAAATAAGAATGTGTTCTTAACTGACTTGCCTGGTAAAATAAAAAAATATGGATGAGCGATGGCATAGGCAATGTGCAATAGACGGTATAAAAAACACTATATACATATGATATGTAAACATTATTAAAGTGGCATTGTGAGGGCGCAAAATTCAAATTTTAAAATGTATATTACATTTTAAACAATTAGGTACATATAAGTGTCTTATATCAGCTGAAAGCATAAGTGACTAGTGATCCATTTATTGGGTTTCCGTGTAGGCAGCAGCCTCTCTGAGTTAGTGAGTGCTGTTTAGCAGTCTGATGGCCTTGAGATTGAAAAAACACCTGTATCTCAGTCCCAGCTTTGATGCACCTGTACTGACCTCGCCTTCTGGACGGTAGCGGTGTGAACAGGCAGTGGCTCGGGTGGTTGTTGTCTTTGAATATATGTTTTTCCTTCCTGTGACATTTGGTGCTGTAAATGTCCTGGAGGGCAGGTAGTTTGCCGGCAGTGATGCGTTGTGCAGACCACACCACCCCTGGAGAGCCTTGCGGTTGAATGTGGAGCACTTGCCGTTCCAGGCTTTGATACAGCCCGACAGGATGCTCTCGATTGTGCATCTGTAAAGGTTTGTCAGGGTTTCGGGTGACAAGCCAAATTTCTTCAGCCTCCTAAAGTTGAAGAGGCACTATTGCTCCTTCTTCACCACACTGTCTGTGTGGGTGGACCATTTCAGTTTGTTGATGTGTACACCGAGGAACTTAAAACGTTTCACTTTCTCTGCTGCTGTCCGTTCAATGTGGATAGGGGGGCGCTCACTCTGCTATTTCCTGAAGTCGACGATCATACACTTTGTTTTGTTGACATTGAGTGAGAGGTTGTATTCCTGACACCACTCTGAGTGCCCTCACCTCCTCCCTGTAGGCCGGCTCGTCATTGTTGGTAATCAAGCCGACTACTGCTGTGTCGTCTGCAAACTTGATGATTCAGTTGGAGGCGTGCATGACCACGCAGTCATGGGTGAACAGGGAGTACAGGAGGGGCCTGACCACGCACACTTGTGGGGCCCCAGTGTTGTGTAGGAACATTTGTTGTGTAACTGGGAGTCTCGTGAGTGAAAACATCCGAAGATCATCAAAGGTAAACAATTAATTTGATTGCTTTTCTGATTTTCGTGACCAAGCACCCTGATGCTAAGTGTACTTAATGATTGGTCATGCGATCGATAAACTTACACAAACGCTTGGATTGCTTTCGCTGTAAAAGATAATTTTTAAATCTGAGACAACAGGTGGATTAACAAAAGGCTAAGCTGTGTTTTGCAATATTGCAATATTTTTTGTAATTTTATTTGACTGGGGCGCTATGCTATTCAGCGGTTGCTGATGACAATTATCCCACTTAAGGGATGGGTAGCGTTAAGATGGAAGTGGATCAACCGACTCAAAACTAGAAACCAAACACTAGCCAGTCACCGTTGCATTGCCTGCCGAGGGATCTGGACGCAGCAAGCCAAGGAAATTTTCATCCCTGAAATTGACGGGGATCATCTTAAAACCTGTTGGGGATAGGGCTGATTGCTGCCCCTTTTGGGGTGATTGCGTGCCCATAGTAAACAGAAAAAAAATCTGTCAAAAATTGATAATATATGCAATTAAAAATTATTATAGAATAGAAAACACCCTAAAGCTTCTAAAACCGTTTAAATTATGTCTGTAAGTAAAGCAGAACTCTCAGGGCACTCATTCTCCCAAACTCTCTCTTGTCATCATAAAAGTTGGCCCGACTTTGACGTCATCGCCCCCACCCTTCCCAAGCACCTACAGTCCTGGGAACAGTTTCTATGCCTTCAGCGCGGTGTCCGCTTTCAATGGGGCTTCTCATTGTGTGAATCGCGCGCTCACGAGAGTATTGGCGGGCCGAATCCTTTCGGTCACGCGAGGAAAACAGGTTACTCTCATGCGCGTTCTGCTCCGGTGGTGTCTTTCTTCCAAGATTGATTAAACGATGCCTGTGTTTCTCTTCGTCCTGAGAATTGCTGTGAAGCTATATAACATGCTAACGCTGTGTTCTGAACATAGTTTGACAAGTTTAGTCAACATATAATATGTAATTTCGACGTTTTGGTGCGCACCCACTTTACTTTTTGGCTGCATTTCAACCGAAATATGTCGTGTTTGATAACCGAAAGACACAGACTTCAAAACTAAAGCTGTTTTTGGTAAGTATAAACCCTTCCAGGTCTTCTGATGGAAGAACAGCAAAGGTAAGGGAATATTTATGTGTTAAATTTGGGTTTCTGTGGAGTCCGAGATAGAGGAGCCAAAATGCTAATTCCTGAGCGCCGACTCACATTATAGCCTAGTGAACGAAATCTGTAACGTAAAAAATAAATGTAACACAGCGATTGCATTTAGAAGAAGTGTATCTTTCTATATATATGTAGAACATGCATATTTAGTCAAAGTTTATGTTGTGTATTCCATGTTAGCTGACGGCATGTGCCGAAGCCATCGTCATTTCTCCGGACATTTGAGTAGCATTTTTTTAACATGGCGTCATTGTAAACAGAGATTTATGGATATTTATAGCATATTATTGAAAAAAACATAAATGTACTGTGTAACATGTTATATTACTGTCATCTGATGAAGATTTCAAAAGGTTAGTGAAATTATTTTTCTTTTAATCCTGCGTTTGGTGATTGCATATTTTGTTCAATTTGGTTATGGAAATTAGCTGTGTCTTCGGTGTGTCTTCGTTGGTGGTTTGACATAAATATGTGCTATGTTTTCGCCGTAAAACATTTTAGAAATCTGACTTGCTGGCTAGATAAACAAGTTGTTTATCTTTCATTTGAGCTATTGGACTTGTGTGGAGGTTAAATATTTCTAAGAATATTTTTGCATTCCGTGCGCCACCGTTCCAGCTGACGGTGGGGGGGCTGATCCCCAATTGGGAACCAACATCTTTGTCAGGTTAAATCGGGCCTCTTTTCTAAAGGAATGGTTTGATGGTGAACAGGTCGAAAATAATCATTAGATTAAATTCAACCTAAAAAAGCTTTACTCAGCTCTTGACCCTTGGATGAACATCACCTACTCTACCTTTTTCAACTAAGAGGCATCCTTTTTCACCAAAGACCCCGGATTCAACTACAACATACTACAACTTGATCTCCTGATGGACACCACCTCCTCTACTTTTTTCAACAAAAGAGGATTTTTTTCAAAGACCCTGGATCCAACCACCACACACTTCAACTTGTCCTTTAGGAGGGCACCACCTTTTTTTCAATTTTTCTCAAAAACAAAAAAAGATTTATTATAATAATAAAATATAGTCCCATCTAGACTCTATAGTACACTAGGACCAGACATAGTGTGTACAGGGAAAAATTGTTCTTAATCAGGGACATGCTGGACTTGAGGTTTTCTAATGTAAACTTTGGACTGGTCTCTTTAGACCAAGAGAATGATTTTGATAGACTGGACCATGAGTATCTGTTTAATGTCATGTCTGTGTTTGGGGAAAGGTTTTTGGCCTGTGTGAAGTTGTATGCTGGGGCGTCATGTATGGTCAAGGTGGGAGGGGGGCTCAGTAGGCCAGTCTGGGTGAGGTGGTGAATTAGACAAGGATGCCCTCTATTGGGGCAATTACAGTTGAAGTCTGAAGTGTACATACACATTAGCCAAATACATTTAAACTATTTTTTTTTTTTTACAATTCCTGACATTTAATCCTGGTAAAAATTCAATGTCTTAGGTCAATTAGGATCACCACTTTATTTTAAGAATGTGAAATGTCAGAATAAAAGATGATTTATTTCAGCTTTTATTTCTTTCATCAAATCCCCAACGGGTAAGAAGTTTACATACACTCAATTACTATTTGTTGCCTTTAAATTGTTTAACTTGGGTCAAACGTTTCGGGTAGCCTTCCACAAGCTTCCCACAATAAGTGAATTTTGGCCCATTCCACCTGATAGAGCTGGTGTAACCGAGTCAGGTTTGTAGGCCTCCATGCTCGTACACACTTTTTCAGTTCTGCCCACAAATGTTCTATGGGATTGAGGTCAGGGCTTTGTGATGGCCACTCCAAAACCTTGTCTTTAAGCAATTTTGTAACAACTTTGGAAGTATGCTTGGGGACATTGTCCATTTGGAAGACCCATTGAGATGTGGTGTTGCTTCAATATATCCACATTACTTTCCTGTCTCGTAATTCCATCTATTTTGTGAAGTGCACCATTCCCTCTTGCAGCGAACCACCCCCACACATGATGCTGCCACCCCCTTGCTTCACTGTTGGGATTGTGTTTTTCAGCTTGCAATCCTCCCCCTTTCTACTCCAAACTTAACGATGGTTATTGTGGCCAAACAGTTCTATTTTTGATTCATCAGACCAGAGGACATTTCTCCAAAAAGTACGATCTTTGTCCCCATGTGCAGTTGCAAACTGTAGTCTGGCCTTTAATGGTGGTTTTTGAGCCGTGGATTCTTCCTTGCTGAGCGGTATTTCAGGTTATGTCGATATAGAACTCATTTTAATATGGATATAGATACATTTGTACCCGTTTCCTCCAGCATCTTCACAAGGTCCTTTGCTGTTGTTCTGGGATTGATTTGTACTTCTTGCACCAAAGTGTGTTCATCTTTAGGAGACAGAACACGTCTCTTTCCTGAGCGGTATGACAGCTTCATGGTCCCATGGTGTTTATTCTTGCGTACTATTGTTTGTACAGATGAAGATGGTACCTTCAGGCATTGGGAAATTGCTCCCAAGGATGAAACAGACTTGTGGAGGTCTACAATGTTGTTTCTGAGGTCTTGGCAGATTTCTTTTGATTTTCCCATGATGTCAAGCAAAGAGGCACTGAGATTGAAGGTAGGCCTTGAAATACATCCACAGGTGCAACACCAATTGACACTAGTTATGTAAATTTGCCTATCAGAAGATTCTAAAGCCATGACATCATTTTCTGGAATTTTCCAAGCTGTTTAACTCTTTTGGGATAGGGGGCAGCATTTTCACATTTGGATTAATAGCGTGCCCAGAGTGAACTGCCTCCTACTCTGTCCCAGATGCTAATATATGCATATTATTATTAGTATTGGATAGAAGACACACTGAAGTTCCTAAAACTGTTTGAATGATGTCTGTGAGTATAACAGAACTCATATGGTAGGCGAAAACCTGAGAAAAATCCAACCAGGAAGTGGGAAATCTGAGGTTTGTAGTTTTTCAAAGCTTGGCCTACCGAATACACAGTGTCAATGGAGTCAAGTTGCACTTCCTACGGCTTCCACTAGAAACTTGAATGAAGATTCTACTATAAAGGAGGGTCTCATGAGACCTGTTTGAGTCAGTGGTCTGGCAGAGTGTCTCAGGCTCGTGCCGACAGATTTAGCTCTCGTTCCATGGCTTTTCTTCAGACAGGAATTCTCCGGTTGGAGCATTATTGATGTTTTATGTTTAAAAACATCCTAAAGATTAATTCAATACATCGTTTGACTTGTTTCAACGACCTGTTACGTAACTCTTCGAGTTTTTGTCTGGACGAAGTGCTCGCCCCTCATGAAGATGGATTACTGGGCTGAACACGCTAACAACAAGTAGCTATTTGGTCATAAATGATGGACTTTATGGAACAAATCAGTCATTTATTGGTGAACTGGGAGTGCCTTCTGATGAAGATCATCAAAGGTAAGTGAATATTTATAGTGTTATTTCTAACTTCTGTTGACCCCAAAATTGTGGATATTTCTCTGGCTGGATTGGGTTCTGAGCGTCGTTCTCAGATTATGCATTTCCGTAAAAAAAAATGAAATCTGACATCGCGGGATCATTACCGGTTTTCCAAAGCCGCCCACTTCATTCTTCTCCGCAAGCCTTGCCAAAGACATGGCCCAACTCATGGTGCAGCACATCTTCCGGATCCATGAACTCGGTTCTGGAAGGCGTTCTGCACACTCATTAGGTCATTGGCCAGCCTGTCCGCCGGGTTCCACACCCAGTCCAGCGGCCAGTCGGAGCGAGCCAACCAAGACTTGGAGACAACTCTTTGCTGCCTGGTCTCCGCCAACCCCACCACCTGGAGTCCGCAACTAGTGTTTGCGAATAAACCCGCAACACCCTTCCTTGCTCTGCCACAGGTCTATCGCCCTTTGAGTTTTCCCTGGGTTATCAGCCCCCACTCTTCCCTGAGCAAGAGGAAGAGGTCGGCATATCTTCGGCCCAGATGTTTGTCCGTCACTGTCGTCGTACCTGGAAGAGAGCCCGGTCAGCCATTCTCAAGACCACCTCCAGGTATTGATGACAAGTGGACCGCCACCGGACCCCGGTTCCCCGGTATCGCCTCGGGCAGAAGGTAGGGCTGTCCACCCAAGATCTAACCCTCCGGGTGGAGTCCCACAAACCTTCCCCCCGGTTTATAGGCCCTTTCCCCATCTCCAAGGTCATTAGCCCATCTGCTGTTCGTCTTCTATTGCCCTGTACCCTCTGCATACATCCCACTTTTCATGTGTCTAGAATCAAACCCATGTCTCAATGCCCTTTGTCTACTGTTTCCAGGCCCACCCCAGGCCCACCTCGACGGCCAACCAGCGTACACGGTGAGATGTCTCCTGAAGCTTCAACCTCGGGGCAGGGGATTCCAGTACCTGGTTGACTGGGAGGTTTATGGCCCGGAAGAGAGGTGCCTGGTCCCCGCTAGGGACATCCTGGACCCAGGCCTCATCGCTGATTTCCGACGCCGGCACACCTGTCAACCAGGTATGCACCCAGGTAAGACTTCAGGTGGCGCCCCTGGGGGAGGGGTACACACCCTGTTTCACCTGTCTTTAGGCTTGTTTCCACCCCTCCAGGTGTCGCTCATCTAACTCAGTGTACTTATACCTGTGTTCTATGTTTGTCTGTTGCCATTTTGTTTTGTTCGTCAAGCCTAAATGCATTTTTCCCCTTGCTCCTTTCTGTTTTTAGTTCCTGTTTTCTAGTTTTGACCATTTTGTCTGCCTTGACCCTGAGCCTGCCTGCTGTTCTGTACCTTTTGGACTCTGATCTGGACTACCGACCTCTGCCTGCCCTTGATCTGTCGTTTTGCCTGCCCCCGGATCTAGTAATAAACTTTTGTTACTGACACTGCCTGCATCTGTGTCTTCCCTAAAACGTGATACTCCCTTGCAAAATAGAAATAATTGTTAAATGATGTGCCTTGTACATTTATTTATAGATTGTCTTTCTCGTGCTAAACAGTTTAGGTTTTTCATCAGTGTAATTGCAAACTCTTGAAACAGTCAAAGCCCTAACAGTTTCAAACCCATTTTAAATGGGAACAGAAGAGCTTTATTAAAGGAGGAAATTCGACCAAAACACTTGGTTGTGCTCTATGTGATTACTCCAAATGTTGAAAATCCTCTGTGTATGGAGTGATAAAATAAAAGTTATCACTGTAAGGGCGTAAAATGCACAAAACTCTAAGAGGATTAAAATAATAAAAACAGTATTTATCTTAGATACCCAAAATTAATGGTTTGCAATAGACTTTCCCATTCTATAAGCACACCCCTGTGGTTCACTGTTTGATAAAACAGACTTAGTTTCCCTTCAACACACCTTGGTGATAAGCGAAAGGCCTGCCTGTACAGTACTCTGCTCTTTCTCTTGGCATGAAAACAGAGAGAGGGTAAGTGGATAATGCAAGTAAAAGAGTAAGGATTAATAACTTTTTCACTCAAGCATCATCAGTATATTCATATTGAATACTGACTGTTGAATATCAGAAATAATCTTAATTATTTACTCTGACTAGCTTACCCTATACATACACGCTGCAGCTGAGAGTCAGATGGCCTTATCTTGACACATGATGGATGTGGTAGGCCAGTGTTTGTTCTGCAGACACGCAGCTATGCTATCTAAGGCTGCACGTATCTGCTCCTCGCAAGCAGTGAAGACCGCAATATCTCAGTGAAAGCAGATTACTGGAACTGGAGCCATAAACTTGCCCTTGGTATTTATTGGGATATGATACTGTACATTTCACAAAGATTCCGTATACTGTGTATCAAGACAAATTGCAATGTCTTGCCTATTACTATAAAATATTATGATACATTAGCCTACATAATACAGTGCCTTTAGAAAATGTTCACACCCTTTGACTTTTTCCACGTTTTGTTGTGTTACAGCTATAATTTTAAATTGATTTAACTGAGATTTTGTGACAATGATCTACACCCAATACCATATAGTGTCAAAGTGGAATAATTTTTTTTGAAATGTTTACAAATTAATAAAATTTAAAAAAGCTGAAATATCTATAGTCAATAATAATTCAATCCGTTTGTTATCACAAGCCTAAATAAGGTCAGGAGCAAATGTGTGTAACAAAACTTAATAAGTTGCATGGACTCAGTAACAGTGCAGTGTGCAGTAACAGTGTTAAGCTTGATTTTTAAATAGGAAAGGGGATACCTAGTAAGTTGCACAACTGAATGCATTCAGCCGAAACATGTCTTCTGAATCAGAAAGGTGCTGGGGCTGCCTTAACTTCTTGACACACCCACCCCTTTAGCAGGATCATTTTCATCAACATCCCCTGAATTGCAGCGTGCCAAATTCTAATTAAATGACTAAAAATATGTAATTTTCATGAAACCACAAGTGCAAAACACAGCTTAGCTTGTTGTTAATTCACCTGGCGTGTCAGATTTCAATACAGCTTTTCGGCGAAAGCATAACAAGCGTTTATGCAAGAACAGCTCTCTGAGAGATAGATGACAAATGATGGCATTCTAACATGTAAATACATTCATGACTTCTTACTCCAAAGCAGCGGTGGTCCGTGTGCAAAGTAAATGATTACTGTCAGCCTAGTTTCCAGTTGTACAATAAGTGTTTTCTTTGTCTCTTTCTCTCTCCCTCTCCCACAACCCCTTTTGGTAAACAAGCAGTCATGTCATTGTTAGTCCACTAAGAACCTTTTTCTCATGTAAGTATGTGTTATTCTGTTTTATTATATAGTTAGCCAGTAAATACAAAATTAAACTAATTTGTGTGGTACGGATTGATCAGTAAAGCTGGGGTTCTTGCAGGCCCGAGAAGGTTGTGACCATTCAGATTATGAGACTGATATGAGGTAATGATTAATAAGTGACTTATCAATGTATAAATCATATGTCTTCTAGAGTTTAATTCGGGAGATGGCAACTCTAAATAACTTATTCCATGGTGCCCCAAATCCTAATGAGTTAATTGTTACATGCTTGAATCGGGTAACAATGAAACATAGTTAGTGGATTAAATAAATGACAGTCATGACAGTAGCCTAAACCTATCAGTGTTACATTAAGTTGGGTAAATGGAATATGAATGACAGACTGTAATATATTTATATGTGTTTTACTAGGTAAGCCATTTAAGAAAATATTATTATTTACAATTACGGCCTACCTGGGAACAGTGGGTTAACTGCCTTGAGCAGGGGCAGAACAACATATTTTTACCTTGTCTGCTCAGGCATTCAATCCAGCAACCTTTTGGTTACTGGCCCAACGCACTAACCACCTGTAATATAAATAAGGGCATACTGTAATATACAGTGCCTTGCGAAAGTATTCGGCCCCCTTGAACTTTGCGACCTTTTGCCACATTTCAGGCTTCAAACATAAAGAAATAAAACTGTATTTTTTTGTGAAGAATCAACAACAAGTGGGACACAATCATGAAGTGGAACGACATTTATCGAGAGACTGACATTTTTTCCCATTCCTCCTTGCAAAACAGCTCGAGCTCAGTGAGGTTGGATGGAGAGCATTTGTGAACAGCAGTTTTCAGTTCTTTCCACAGATTCTCGATTGGATTCAGGTCTGGACTTTGACTTGGCCATTCTAACACCTGGATATGTTTATTTTTGAACCATTCCATTGTAGATTTTGCTTTATGTTTTGGATCATTGTCTTGTTGGAAGACAAATCTCCGTCCCAGTCTCAGGTCTTTTGTAGACTCCATCAGGTTTTCTTCCAGAATGGTCCTGTATTTGGCTCCATCCATCTTCCTATCAATTTTAACCATCTTCCCTGTCCCTGCTGAAGAAAAGCAGGCCCAAACCATGATGCTGCCACCACCATGTTTGACAGTGGGGATGGTGTGTTCAGGGTGATGAGCTGTGTTGCTTTTACGCCAAACATAACGTTTTGCATTGTTGCCAAAAAGTTCAATTTTGAATACTTTCGCAAGGCACTGTAAATAAGGCCTTCCTAACTTTAAATACCACCGACCGGCACTGGGCCAAAAGTAATACTACAAATGATGTGGCAAAGAAATTTACTTTTTTGTCCTGAATACAAAAGCGTTATGTTTGAGGCCAATCCAAGACAACACATTACTGAGTGCCACACTTCATATTAGCAAAATACAAATACTCTAAACACAAGTGTGACACTTGTGTTTGGAGTAACTTTTAAATATTGCTCTTCAAAATATCATGACTTTAGCATATTGATTGTGAATATGAACATTCAAAACCACTGTTTTGACACTAGGCCATAAATAAAAAAGCCATGACAGCAGGAAGCAGCAACATTGTCATTTTCAATGCAAGATTTAAGAGCATAAATGGTACTTTCAACACGATTCTACTTCATCAGGTAAAATGCGTATGTAACGATTCTCTTGGTGTGAAGGAGAATCGGACCAAAATGCGGCGTGTAGATTGCGATCCATGTTTAATAAACAAACGTAAAAACACGAATCAATACAAACACTACAAAACAAAGAACGTAAATGAACGTAACGAAAACCGAAACAGTCCTATCTGGTGCAAACACAGAGACAGGAACAATCACCCACAAACACACAGTGAAACCCAGGCTACCTAAATATGGTTCCCAATCAGAGACAATGACTAACACCTGCCTCTGATTGAGAACCATATCAGGCCAGACATAGAAATAGACAAACTAGACATGAAACATAGAATGCCCACTCAGCTCACACCCTGACCAACCAAAACATAGAAATATACAAAGTAAACTATGGTCAGGGTGTGACAGCGTACAATGATTTATTGATTTTGATGGTGTCAGTGAAATCATTAATATATGTTTGTACTGTCTACTTATACTGGACATATTCACAAAATGGGGGTGAGAAGGAACGTCATCACATGGAGTGGAGAAACATCAACAAATAGGACACTGACAGCTGTCAGTTTAGCTGGCTAGCATGCTAACCTTAACATTAGCTAGCAAGATATCAAATCAAATTTTATTTGTCACATACACATGGTTAGCAGATGTTAATGCGAGTGTAGCGAAATGCTTGAGTATCTGTTGCTGTTGACAGTTTTTTTTAAGCGCATAGGACACAAAGCACCAATACAAATGTAACAAGAGCACAACAACATAAATAAACAAGTTATTAGTATTGTTTTTTTTCGCGGGTGCCTTTTCATGATCGTAGCCAATTAAAGCAGTAGAGCCAAACATGCAGTGAAGCAAAACTATAGTGGTCAAAACCATTAATCTTGGAAAATGGGGGGAGAAGGGTTGCAAAATGCAATCATTTATACCATTTATAAAATAGTCAGAGATATATATATATATATATATATATATATTTAATAGAGAGTAGCTAAGAAATAAGTGAAAATTGAAAATTTATTCAATGAATTATGATGCTTTTCTGGTTAAAAGTGCACGTTCAAAAACATACATTTGCACCCCTATTTTAATTTACTCCATGGCTCAGGTGGCTCCTGTAAGTGGACAAAAGGCTGTTTGTGTCATGCTGTATAATGATAGGAGACAGGCGCAGGAATATGTAATAGTTTTTTACATTTCTCACTTGGTGAGCATAGGTTTTGCATAATGGGCAGTTGGCCCCGAACAAGAGGGCATCCAGGCCTCAACGGTTTTTGAGTTATTGCCATTTTTCTGGGATTAAAGGTAAAAAATTCAAATAGAGCAATAATTTTTCCGCTTCACGTCAAAGTAAATCAACCTACGGTGTCAATAAAAAAAGAACCAGCCATTTATCTATCGTAATTTAAGAGAAATCATACAATGTCAAATTGGTGATGTTCAAAAATATATATATTTTTAAGTTACAGATCCAGTTGTAGAGTGTTCATACGAATCGTTTTAAAGTGTGCTTTGGAGCTCTGCGAGATTTCTGTGATTTTCTGAAATAACACACACTCACTAAACCCTCCGTAAATAAGTCAGTTCTTAACGTAAAGACTTAAAACTCAAAATTCTATAAGTGCCTACCCCAAGGAGAATGTGTGTTCACTTTCAGCTTCCTGTGTAAACCGGAAGTGCCTTAAAATGGTGTCATAGGTGCCGTTTTGAAGGGTTAAAAAGGTCTGATCTTTTCAAAACTTCATATGTGTTATTAGGCAACCCTCATGAACTGTAAATCAGTAATGTCTCCCAACAGATGTCAAAGAAAAGCTCACTCACACACACACACACACAGCAAGGATGGAGTGACAAAGTGCGGTGCTTAGAGACACTCAGAGCCTGCAATGGCATTACCATAGATGCCGAGATGCCCCGCTTGACCGTAGCTCGCTCGGTCTAAGCGCAGCGACCATGAGAAAAAGTAGGCCCATAATGATGCCTGGCCCTAATTTTAATTTGCTTTTGGGTGACAGTGGGAGAACCTTTAGGGTGAGAAGCACAATTTGGCCTCAGGAATGTTCCCGAGGTCCTCCCGATCTGTGCAAACCTTGACCGTGTGGCATTAACCCTTAATAACTTCTTCGATATAGGGGGTGCTCTTTTAATTTTTGGATGAAAAACGTTCCCGTTTTTAACAAGATATTTTGTCACGAAAAGATGCTCGACTATGCATATAATTGACAGCTTTGGAAAGAAAACACTCTGATGTTTCCAAAACTGCAAAGATATTGTCTGTGAGTGCCACAGAACTGATGTAACAGAAAAAACCCAGATAAAAATACAATCAGGAAGTGCTGCATTTTTTGAAACCGCCTCATGGCAATGACTCCTTATATGGCTGTGGAGGAGCTAGGAGTCAGCTTACCTTTTCCACGTTTTCCCCAAGGTGTCTGCAGCATTGTGACGTACTTGTAGGCATATCATTGGAAGATTGACCCTAAGAGACTACATTTACCAGGTAGTCACTTGGTGTCCTCCGTCGCAATTATTGCGTAATCTCCAGCTGCAGTATTTTTCTGTTTTCTTTGGATGAGAAGCCAGCTGCCACCACTGATAGATTATCGAATAGATATGTGAAAAACACCTTGAGGATTGATTCTAAACAACGTTTGCCATGTTTCTGTCGATATTATGAAGCTAATTTGGAAAAAAGTTCGGCGTTGTAAGTGACTGCATTTTCATTTTTTTTCTCAGCCAAACGTGATGAACAAAAAGGAGCTATTTCTCTTACACAAATAATCTTTTTTTAAAAAATGAACATTTGCTATCTAACTGAGTCTCGTCATTGAAAACATCCGAAGTTCTTCAAAGGTAAATGATTTTATTTGAATGCTTTCTTGTTTTTGTGAAAATGTTGCTTGCTGAATGCTAGGCTTAATGCTATGCTAGGCTATCAATACTCTTACACAAATGCTTGTGTAGCTTTGGTTAAAGCATATTTTTAAAATCTGAGATGACAGTGTTGTTAACAAAAGGCTAAGCTTGTGTTTCAATATATTTATTTCATTTAATTTGCAATTTTCATGAATAGGAAACGTTGCGTTATGGTAATGAGCTTGAGGCTATGATTACGCTCCCGGATACGGGATTGCTCGACGCTAGAGGTTAACAGTTAAAAGGTGTTTACATCAAACCGTTTTCATTGACTTCTCTCCCCATAGGAATACATTGCCTAAATTCAACCTGAAGCCTATGTGGGTTATGTGGGTTATGAATGTCTTAGGAACCTGTCTTCGATGACAATCCAGCAGGCCACTATGAGGTCTACCTGTGATGATTCTAAGCTTCCTGGAGCAACTGAAAGTGGTTAAAATAACCCTAAAAGTGTTTTTTCCATACCCAACCAGCAGTTTGTGATAAAAATTGCATTCAACCCTGAGTATATCGGTCAGTTCTTAACGTAAACACTTAAAACTCAGGATTCTGTAAAGGCATAGCCCAATCAGGATATGTATTTACTTATAGCTTCCTGTACCAACTGGAAGTGCCTTAAATGGTGTCATAGTGGCTGTTTCGAAGGGTTAAAAAGGTCAGATCTTTTCAAAACTTCATATGTGTGATTAGGCAACCCCCATGAACTGTAAATCAGTCATTTCTCCCATAAAATCTCCAAGAAAAGAATCACACACACACAGCTAGAACAGAGGGACACAGTGTGGTGGGTAGAGACAGACAGTGCCTGCAATAGTTACCTTTGTTCTAACTAAAAAATAACCATCAGACCTAGAGTTCTGAAACTTTAGAAACCTGTTGTAGACCTCAGGTCGTTAGTGCGTGGTGAGTTACGTGGCTCTAGAAGGTTCTCGGACCGAGAAACAGCCTCGTATATTTGCAATGACTTCAATTCATTTTGACCATTACAAAAATGACAACATTTAGAAAAGTCCCAGAGTCGCAAGACTTGGTGCATTGAAACCGGCTCGGCCCATAGAGACGGACCCCAACGTTTCTGTCCGATAGCTCATTCAATGACCCTGTAGCAAAAATGATGGCCTTGTGTGCAAAATGTCAACGTCCTGCTACTCATGCCAGGAATATAGTATATGCATATGATTAGTATGTGTGGATAGAAAACACTCTGAAGTTTATAAAACTGGTTAAATCATGTCTGTGACTATAACAGAACTTGTGTAGCAGGCAAAACCCCAAGGAAAAACTGTTCATTCATATTCCATTGACCCGGCTCAATGTAACATCGGTAGGTTTAGGCTACTACATGATACTCACTTTTTTCTATACCTATCATGAGGTTACTACAACATAGCCTATGAATGAAAGTTTACAATGTAGGTGAACAGATTGAGAAAAAATGTAGTAATCAAGGTGACAGAAATTGACACATTCAATACCGCCTTGCACAATCTAGGGTGTAATTATTAGTCCAACAGTTCCAAACGAGAGTTTGTATTGGACAAATTCATGCATGTTTATCCGTTTCATTCCGTTTGTTTGCATTTTTCACAGAATCGGCAGAATAAATACACCGCTGATCACACGCAAACACAGTTCACTTTCAAAGCAGTCACATACAAACAACATTAGCCCTTTTGATCATTGGAAAATTCCTTATTTGCATCTACACGCTTTCATCCTCTCAGCTTTTCCCTTCACCTGTGGACTTCAGTGCTGTCTGTGACGAGGCGAAAAAACCTTTCCAAGCCAAACCTTCATATCATAACCACTAACCGCTACACACAGCCTACATATTTGTCACCATATTAGCTAACGTCAAGTCAACATAGCTACTAGAACTAATGCATTAGTAAACCAGCTACACTTTACAGTTAGAAAGCAGTTTAGCAGTTACACCGGTGGGCCCCAGAGGCAATAGCAATACATTAATCAAACCAATAATTGACCTTGACTTGGAAGAGTTCCAGTGGTGGATAGTGATAGCCAACTAGGTAAAATGGCATCCCTCTTTGTTTGAGTAGGCTAAACTAACTAGCAGCATTCACTAGCTAAGCAAGTGAAAGTACAAAACATATGAAATATAGCTAGTTCTCTCTTTCTCATGCTTCTCCTTCATTTTTGAAGATATGAATTTGCTCAAAACTGTTCAACTGCTGGAGCTTATCCAGAAGCAAGACGTCAGTTCAAGTCAGGCTGTTGAACTGCCAAAGAGAGTGCGATTAACCACCAAAACGGTACAGGGTGAGTCCCTGACATTTCATAGCGCCTCCTTTTCCGAGTCCCTTGCCGCCTTTGCCTCTTCCTGACATCATATGTTCGCTAGTTGAGTTCAAGTGAATGAACAAACCTTGTTGCAATTGTGTAATACTTGATAGGTGTTACAATGTAATTGCATTGGTATAGCACTAGGTGTTGTTGCTACAGTTATAACTGTGTAGTTAAATAGTAATAGGGACAACAACAAAGGGATATATTAGACCTACAACATTGTTATTGCAGGCATTGCATTTCAATGGAACTGGAATTTAGGCTTAGAGTAATGCATCACCAGTCATAAGCCTCCTCGTCTTCTTCCTCATCACTTGCACTGTTCCCTTGACAGTGAGTGGTGAGGGTCAGATGTTGTACTGTGTGTTAAATAATGAACAGTGTAACCTCTATCTCCCTGCCTCTCCTTCCTGGCCTGTGTGACATGTGGCTCTACTGTGTTCTTCTCTCTCTCCACACCATCCAAGTGCAGAAAATTGGGGAGGCAGCTTAGTGCTCTCCCTCTGTCTCATTAATTATTTTCATGCCATGGCAAAAGACTCCCACTGCATATATGCTTTGTAGACCAGGCAATGACCATTTTGTGGAGGACACTGTCACAGCATTTTCTTCATTTTCATATCATATTCTGAGAGACAGTGTTCCATTGACCTGTGTTACAGTAAGTCAACATGAATGTATTACATGATGAAAATTAACTGCAGTAAAGTCTAGTCCTCTGAGCAACATCAAGTCATCAGCACTGCTTCTGGTGTGATTCTTACTTTGTGTTAGTCATGCCAGCATGTTTGCTTTGAGGTGATAATGCTGTGAACCTGGAGAGGGAGGTAGAAAACAATTGGTTCCATAGAAAACAATTGGTTTCAATATTGTTTGTTCAGTAAACACACATAGACAAACAAACACATGAATGAACGTGTGCACACACACACACAAACTGCAAAAACAATATGGAATCCATTTGTGTGTAAATGCACTGTTGGCTCAGGTGGCCATTTCTCCTAAGCATAACACTCTGATCCCTTTCCAGAGCTGCATGAAACTGAAAATCAATTACTGTTTTTATGTTTTATTTTAGCCCGACTGTCTCCTAGTAATGGTTAAGTCATTTCAATTAAACTGGGGCTTATTGAACTATAACTGAATTGTATTACTTTTATCTTAATTACTTCCCAATGTCCGCTGTAACCTTGGGGGCCATTGCAGTCTCAGGGAACAGGAGTATTGAGGGTTGTTTGCAACAAATTAATGTATAAATCTCTGTGCTTTTAGGCAGAAAGTTTTTTTGTGTAAGAAAAAGGCCTATCAAACAAAATGCCCAATGAGGATCGATGGTGACTCTGTGGTTAATTTCAATGCTGTCAGTGGAAGGCGTATGAAAGGAGTTTTACATATGTCTCTTATTCACGCACTGTGAAATGGTTTGGCAGTAAAATCCAAACGTTTACAGTTGAGGGAAAAATAGCTGTACAAACCGTATGGGGTTTATAGATCTGTGTACAGCAGAAGGCTGGAATGGATGTGAACTTGTGACCTTTTGCTAGACATTTTACTAGTCCAACACTCTAACCACTAGGCTTGTCACGCCTTGGTCATTGTATTTTGTGTTTTCGTTATATATTTGGTCAGGCCAGGGTGTGACAGGGGTTTATGTTATTGTATTTCGTATTGGGGTTTGTAGTATTTGGGATCGCGGCTGATTAGGGGTGTTGTATAGGCTTGGCTGCCTGAGGCGGTTCTCAATCAGCAGTCAGGTGATTCTCATTGCCTCTGATTGGGAACCGTATTTAGGTAGCCTGAGTTTCGCTTTGTCTTTCGTGGGTGATTGTTCCTGTCTCTGTGTTGTGTCACCAGATAGGCTGTATTAGGTTTCACGTTCCGTTTGTTGTTTTTGTATTTATTAAGTTATTTCATGTATCGTCACTTTTTCTTCATTAAAGAACATGAGTAACCACCACGCTGCATTTCGGTCCGACTCTCTTTCAACAAACGAAGAACGCCGTTACAAGGCTACCCTGCCGCCCCTATATTCTACATCAGGGATGGGTAACCGTCCCTTTTGTAGGCCCGCTGACCAATATACAGTATTTCAATTTTAATTTATTTAAAACGAGTTTGGAACTCAGCCAGGGTATCAACTTACTGCTAAGAGTTAGAATAATAGAATACACAAGGTGCAACTTTGAAATGTTGTTGTGCATCAGCAGCCACTCAATTAGTCAGTGTCAGCAATTTTTGGGGGAGGATTGGTCAGTTAATCTAGTGGACAACTTTCTAAACTTGTCGTAAGCATGGTTGGATTACATTGATCATCAGTTATCTTATTAAAAACTGCAAACGTTTGCCTCCACCCTATGGCAGAATGTGTACAATTGCAGGACATTTGCTGGATTACTGCACCTTTTTCTCTCTGCCTAATGGTTAATTGAGTCAAATTATGAAAGTAGTAAAAAAAAAAGCTAAGTATTCTCTCCACCCCATCTAAAAATGTATAGAGTTGCAGCAAACTCGCTTTAAAATGGCAGCATTTTCCCTGCACCCAATTGGGGGGTATAGATGTGGGTAGGCAGACTTACCAGTCACTGCGGCCCCTCATGATGATTTCAGTTTTTTTGTGGCCCCCATTCCCATAAATGTTGCTTACCGATGTTATACATTATTTTGTAAAAGGTGCTATCCAGAACCTAAAATGTTGTTTGGTCCCCATAGGAGAACCCTTTGAAGAACCCCTTTTGGTTCAATGGGTTCTACCTGGAACCAAAAAGTGTTTTTACCGGTAAGCAAAATGGATTCTCCAGCTGTAGAACTATTTTGGAATGTATACCCATGGGTGTTTCAGAGACACTGTAGAACAAACATGTTTTAGCCCAATTGCAAATGCATAGACATTGTACCATTCTGATACTGGATGCTGATGGGCTAAAACAGAATTTAGCGTTGTGTATTTGAGACCGTATACCATGAATATGACGTTTAGCCTTTTCACCTTGATATCATTGCACCTTTTCACCTCAATAAAATGGCTACATCAATAATAGTTTGACATGCCAATGTAGAAAATAAGCATTTAGATGAATTTGAAAGAAACCGAAACAAAAGAACATTGTGAAACAAACTAAGTGGGCTCTTACCGGCTTCACTGACTGGTGTGCAGAAATAAATATTCATTATGAGTTTGGGAATACAACAAAAACGGAGCTGATCGTCATTCTGTGGGGCTTTTATGGTTCAGTGAGAAACACGACTGGCAAAGAATATGCGATTAGCAGCTACGCTGGACTCCGAGCTGGTTTGAACCGACTTATCAACGACACCCTCTCAGTCTGGCATGGAGTATACAGAAGGACACCGAATTCACAACGAGCAACAGTGTCTGTCGGCGTAATGAAAAAGTTGAGGAAAGAGGGGTGCGACAAAGCTGCCCACCAGTAAATAGATACATATGGTATTTAACTGTTAGCTAGCTAGTTAAATCATTTTAATGTACCCAGAAAATATAACCTGTAGTTTTGGAGGCCTAACTTTTAGCTAACGTTATTTTGTGTTTCAGGTATGTGTCTCAGGATCCAGTATTTATGCTGCAGTAGTTTATGTGTCGGGGGGCTGGGGTCAGTTTGTTATATCTGGAGTACTTCTCCTGTCCTATTCGGTGTCCTGTGTGAATTTAAGTGTGCTCTCTCTAATTCTCTCTTTCTCTCTCTCGGCGGAGCCCTAGGACCATGCCTCAGGACTACCTGACATGATGACTCCTTGCTGTCCCCAGTCCACCTGGCCGTGCTGCTGCTCCATTTTCAACTGTTCTGCCTTATTATTATTGGACCATGCTGGTCATTTATGAACATTTGAACATCTTGGCCATGTTCTGTTATAATCTCCACCTGGCACAGCCAGAAGAGGACTGGCCACCCCACATAGCCTGGTTCCTCTCTAGGTTTCTTCCTAGGTTTTGGCCTTTCTAGGGAGTTTTTCCTAGCCACCGTGCTTCTACACCTGCATTGCTTGCTGTTTGGGGTTTTAGGCTGGGTTTCTGTACAGCACTTTGAGATATCAGCTGATGTACGAAGGGCAATATAAATAAATTTGATTTGATTTGAGGTACACAGAAGAGCCGATGGGAGTGACCACCCTCACAACAATGCTGCCAATGTCCTGCAAAATAGCTGGTGCATCGCAGATTTACACAAACCACTGCCTCCAAACCATCATGATCCGGAAACTGTTGGATGCTTGAACTGTTGGATGCTTGACTAGTGGCACAAGAAATAGTGTCTATCAGAGGACACAGATTCACAACGTCTCTTCAAAGTTACTGGAGGCCAAATCTGGAAGCGAGGAACAACTGTTCTTTAACAACACAGCAGCTCCCCGCACCTAAAAGAACAGCATCCATTTCCAGCAGAGTGGAGCCAACAAACGTACAACATACGATAACATGGGGGGAAAAAATGTAATTCATGCACAATAAATGGCAACATTCAGATGAACATAAAAAAATAATTGGCATGTGTTAGTCACTCTAGAAGTGGCGCTAAATGCTCGGTTTTTGTATACAATTAATGTATTACAGTCTAGCAATGAGACTTTTGTCCAGACTACTTTTTCTGGCGGAATGTATTTACTATGAATTTATTTATTAAAGCAACCTTTTCAAATTAGCTGTGTAGTTCCTTGCCTTACGGTGTTGGCAACAAGTTTATAATAGCAATAAGGTACCTCAGGGGTTAGTGTTATATGGCCTATATACCACGGCCAAGGCTGGATCCAGGCACTCTGTGTTGTGTCGTGCGTAAGAATAACCCTTAGCCGTGGTATATAGGCCATATACACCACACCCCCTCGGACCTTATTGCACAAACATTATGCCAAACGTAATGAGGTCCTTTTATCCCAAGTGTTTAAAAGGACCAACTGAAGAACTCTCTACAGTCTAGAAAACGCAGTGGTATTCTGAAAGATCCATTCTAAAAGAACATTTCCCTATCAAACGATCATTGGTATATCTGACGTATCCATAATAACAGAGCCCGCTGAACAAGCTACAACTCCGAAATAGTCTCTGGTGGGAAAACCAGAGACGTTGTCGAATTACTCCCCAGACGGAACAGCGATTTTAAGAGGGACAACAAGACACACGTAAATATGTACGTTGCAATTATTTTCGAATGAGCGGCCGTTCATGTGCAAAGTATTCACATTTCAATGAGCATAGTTATCAGCTGTATGTACGATATGTATGATATTGAAGTCCTTTGTCTCTTCTCCCACTCTTTCTTACATGCTGCTCCCTTTTCATTTTTGTAACAAGCCATCATATTGGGTTAGTCCACTAGGGACTTTTCATTGCATTGTGTAGTAATCAATGTGTAAACTATCCTGTTTGTGTGTTTATGGAATTCTGTGTGATTAGTTAGTTAGTAAATAATTAAGACAATTTATTTCGCTGATACATTTATGCTAGGGTTTGTGAAGATATCCAAGAGTTTTGCAACATTCAGAATGAGACAAAGTATATAAGAATAAATAAATAGACTGACTAATGTAATCTTATATCTTTAAGATTTAATTCAGAAACGGTAACCCGTTAAATAAACATTTTATGTGGTGACCTAAATGACTATTTAATTGTTATATGGTTAATTTAATTGCATAATAATTAAATGGAGTTAATTGATTTTATAAAATATCAGTCACGACAGCACAAAACACATTACACATGATCTATTGGAACAATGCGTTCTTTGGCACAATCAAACACTCTTCGCACACTCAGGAAAACCCTAGGTTTTTCAATCTTGTGAGAAACTTTGTTCCGTCTTATTCTGAAATAGCTTCATAGAATTGATGAAAGAGAGGAAGGGTCATGAGAAAATATAGTGGAGTCAAGAGTGTGAGGAAGCGTTTGTCGAGCTAAAGAAGCTATTGTATCAGGCGCCACATTGGGGTTGCCAAGCCTAAAATGACCTTTTAAAATGTTTGTTCATGAACGTGAAGGCTATTGTAGTGCGTGGTTATGTAAAATCAGGGGGGAAAGGAGAGAACAGTCATATACGGGAGTAAATCGTTAGACTCGGAGGTGAGAGAAATGACTCCATGTCTAAGGGTAGTACATGCTATTTAAAGGGTACATAAACATTGAGATGGATTAAAACACAATCGATTCATGAGTGGATGGAGGAAAAAGTACAGGGAATGAAAATACTTAATGGCGTTGAATTAACTTTTTCCTGACTTTCTGGTGAAGCCTGATCAACCTCACTAGAAACGATAGAGACATTGGGTGAGATGTAAGTATAATATGAAGAAGTGTATTGCTGTTGCTTTGGTTGTTTTTGTCTTTGGTTCAATACAAATCTCATCAGATTGGCCCTGCTGTATAGACGGTATTTCTCCCTAAGGTTTAGTTCTCTAACTCCCTGACCCTGTAACTCTGCGGTGAGGTTGCCAGTATGATATGGGAGTGTAAGTCAATTTGCTAAATTGTTTCACATTTTTTTCATGAATTTTGTATGAAGAAAATTGAGAATATAATAATTTGTAATAGTGGTTTGGATTTTCTGAATAAGAAATGCCTTAAACTGTTGTTTTGGTCTGTCGTCTCTCGAAGACATGGCGATAGTGACTACAGATGGGATCTGCATGGAAGGAATAATTTGACTGAGAACAGTGTGAGCTTCACGCCCTCTAAACGGCTGAAGTAATGGCGAAAAAGATGTTCACTACGACCTTGGCTGTCACCACATATACTGAGACCTGAGTCAGAGCCAGCAACCTGTGTACGATCGACAGGAGTGTGGCATGAGTCTTCAGACCGTGCATGTTGAGTGAGCTTGGATCCAGAGATCACATCCAAACTCCTCTCATGCTTCTGGATAAGGCAGAATGGTGGTGGAGGCTCAGGTGAGAGACTTGTTTGCTTGGGAAAATCTGATTATGTCCCAGATATTGGAATCAAGACGTTATCAAGGGCAATCCATTTTGACAGGCATAAGTTAGATATGTGCCATTGTGAGGATGAACTGTAAAGCTATCTGAAGAAGAAAATGGTTGGGGTCAACTGTGCCCGTAAATTGAATTAGGGATGGCCTAAACTGTTTATTTGGGGTATCAGGTTGATTTTGGAGGTCTGCACAGTTTATTGTAATTTAGATTAAAATGCATTGAGATACCGATCTGTCATTAACATGCCACTCGCGACAGAGTAAGACAGGGATAAACGGGGGCCGTGAATACCTTAATACTGGTAATATAAGTAGTACATTCTGTCTATATATTTCCCCGCTTTGTAAAAGTATATTCAAACTGTGTCGGTAGACGCTAAGTTGAGAGTCTTGAATATGAGTGTGATGCTCTAAGGACTTTCATTCTAAATTGGAGTTGGAATGTGTGGATTGTTTTAATTATGATACGGAAAGTAGAGAAGGAAAAATAGATCACTTCCCTAAGCTGTGAGGAGAGCAGAAAGTGAGGGGAGGGTGCACTTCTCGTATAAATTCAAGGGAAACCTTATCATTTTGTCCCGACAGGGAGGTTATTAGAGAACCCACTGAATGGGAGCTTGGGCTAACCATGATGGGGACATTGATAGTAAGGGTTTTGTTTTACCATGTCATCAGAATCCTAATGTTAAAGCTCATCAATACAATAATTTCTGGATGATACAGTACAATTCATTATGTACAATAGGCTGTGTCTTGCTTTGACACCCGAGGATGAGGATGAAGGAGACTGGCATGGAGACTACCAATATGACAATATGTTTTCTAGAAGGTGTGGAAAATGAGTTATCACGTTTCAGGTAAGACCCAAATGCAAACTGTGTTGAAGTAACAATGTTTATTACTGCAACAGGTGATAAAGGGCTGTGTGAGATGATAAAGGGCTGTGTGACGGTCAATGTTGCAGAAGTGAAGTGGCCCGGGCCTTACTGAACCCCCCCCTCCCCCGGAGGTCCTGGTAATCCGCGGAAATCGGAGAGGTTCGGGGGCAATTTCCAAGCTCCCAGGAAGACGTCCCGGGGCAGGCCGAGCTGATTTCAGGCAAAGAGTGTGGCAGAACGGTGTCCAGCCCCGATGGCACCAGTAGACCAGTCAATCCAGGAAATGCTTCGCTGGAGCCAAGAGAATCCCAAAAGCACAGGTACCTGCAGAGACTCAATTAGCAGGAATTGGATTATCTCGCTGTGGTTCCCCGACACGCGTAGGTTGATGGGGGTGGTATGGTGGGTGACCCGGCCTATAGAGTGCAAGTCCAGCACTCTAACCTTCATGGGAATGTAAAGGGGTTGAGTAGGGATGCCCAGCTCGGACGCCAGAGTATTACCTTGTCAGCATTTCGGGGACATCACCTAATGTCATTGATGTTGAAACATATTTACAGTGCTGATTTGCCTCAAGTTGAGGTAATGTTGATTAAAGGTCACCGCACGTGTACATCGGTTGGCCATGGAGGATGAAGGAGACGGGGGCTGAAGTTATTAACTGACGTGGGAACACCTTTTGAAACCTGTGGCCTAAAAGGAAAGACTGGGTGAAAGCATGAGGAGGTTTTGTGGGGCCTTAGATTATTTTCTGCTGGATTCCACAAAAATTAAGGTATAGAGTCAGACGCAGAAAGAGTGGGAATCGTCAAAATATCTTTGTTTTTTTCTTTGCATACAGTTGAAGTCAGATGTTTACATACACCTTAGCCAAATACATTTAAACTCAGGATTCACAATTCCTGACATCTAATCCTAGTAAAAAATTCCCTGTCTTAGGTCAGGCAAGATCACCACTGTATTTTAAGAATGTGAAATGTCAGAATAATACTAGAGAGAATGATTTATTTCAGCTTGTATTTCCTTCATCACATTCCCAGTGGGTCAGAAGTTTACATACACTCAATTAGTATTTGGTAGCATTGCCTTTAAATTGTTTAACTTGGGTCAAACGTGTCGGGTAGCCTTCCACAAGCTTCCCACAAGAAGTTGGGTAAATTTTGGCCCATTCCTCCTGACAGAGCTGGTGTAACTGACTCAGGTTTGTAGGCCACAGGAAAGGAAGACCCAGAGTTACTTTTGCTGCAGAGGATATGTTCATTAGAGTTAACTGCACCTCACTCCGACCTAACCAACATAGAGAATAAAAGTTCTCTATGGTCAGGGCGTGACATACAGATACATGGAGATAGTGGGATGCCCAGTGTTTATTGTCCAACATGACTGTTGTGGAATTTTACTGAACTATATGCCATATTGTGAATAATGGCATAAGCAGCAATCATAACCATAGTGGTGTGTCATGAAGCATGTTTCTTGTTGCTCTGATGGCAGGATGATACCCCGGGAGATGACAAGAGTTATTCATATTATAGTTTGTGGAAAACGGTAAGAAGGATATACCCCAGATGAATGCTTTCATACTTATCTGAGAATTCTTCATTAGACTTAAATGTACTAAAACTAATTAAGTAAAGTAAAATGTTGCAATATAACAAGAAGTTGAAGGGAACAGGTCAATAAGGTTACCCCTCAAACACTTTATAGTTTGGTTAAAGGCCAGAATCAGGACTATGGCTGACATGGCACTGGGGGGGGGGGGGGGGGGGGGGGGCTTTAGACCTCTGTTTGCCCAGAACAATTAATCTGAGTGGCAAGGGCTGATCCAGACATAAGTCACCAGCATTGACTGCCAACTCACATTCAGGCTAAATCATAAGGAATATGGCAAAAGACTCCAGGGGGTTCACTCACTCAGCAGCCAATTTGGAAGGAATTCCTACTTCTCTTTTTCTGGAGAGCAATCTAAAGAAGCTTTACAACACCAGCATGGGATAATTAGTGTAAATGGACATGGCTCACCTGTGTTGCTTCTTGTCCCTCATTAATTAGACAAATATCAGGACTTGATTTATCTTGGTAGGACATGGGCCTTTAAGACAGTTGAGTGGAGAGTATTTTGCAGATGAGGCAGTGATCTGTTGGACAGCTGTCAGAATGGGATCATTGCTCAGCTATAAGCTGTGATTTCTATCGCTCAGTTGAGGACAAGGATGAAGAGGTCATCTAATGTTGCTAAGTCTGGAATCTCAAAGCAGGTTGAAGGGAAATGAGCCAAAGATATGTATCTACCTCTAAAGCAATCATCTTTACATCCACAGTCAATTATAGTTTAATTGTACGGTTTCATATGCAGGACATTTTGACATTTTATTACATTCAAACTGAAGCACTGTGTGTGTGTGTGCATGTCTCTGTGTGTGTGCACGCTTGTACACACGTGTGGGAGAGAGTCCACTTATGCGTGTGTGCATGTGTATCTCTGGCTTTCCCACAACTTCCCTTCAATCAAGCTAACCACACACATTTGCTGGATAATCAGGGTTCTTGCAAATCCATATCAGCACATCAGATGTAGGCCTTGTCAGCTGTTATCTTCAAGATGGGGAAAAACAGCAAGCGTTGTACTTACACATGCATTCTGTGTGATGTATCGTCCTTGTTTTCTAACCATCCACTAATTTTATCCAGAAAATGACAGGATGTACGGTTTCTTATGTCAAGTGGATAATACTGTTTATTACATTGTACTCTGCACTATGTTTACATTGTTTAATTATTCAGTATAAATATCCACACCAGGCATGTCAAACTGTGTTAAAAGCCAAACTATTTCATTAACCTGAGGACAACGATGAATGAAATACTGGTGGGTACTTATCACATCACCAAATTATGTCATCACGAAGTGAACTCATCACATTGTCAAATCAATAGTATCATTAATGAGATGTTGGAAGTTTTATGGGGGAAAGTATTAAATCCATCACAATACCAATTTTCACAACAGTACATGACTCATTACAGCCTACAAAATGCATAATTAGTCATTGCAGAGAGCAAGTGGTTTTTATTGGAGATGACTCCCATCATGCATTCAGTCAAAAGGTATTTCTAAATCACACCCCTCCATTCCACTCCAAATCTATCAATGACAATACAGATAGCAACATCCAACACTTAGAGCAACCCCTGGTCCCTTTCTGAGCTTGGAATGCTCTCCCAACCAAGTGGAGTTCATTGAGACAATACTTCAGAGACCTGCAGGTGGCAGATAATTGTAGTAAACCTCTACATATCCCTCTACTCTAGTGGTTGCCAACCAGGGGTAATAGGACCACTGGGGGTACTTGGCCTATTCACAGGGGGTACATGAGAAGACTCATGAGACCCTAGGCTTACTGGTAAAATGTACATGAGGGGTACTTCAGGGATACTCCAGGCAGAGCAAAATTCAGCAATCCAGTAGGTAGAGCAGTAACGGTTTGGAACCACTGCTCTACTCCATAATCTGCTCTGCCTAGTTAGCTTTTTGTGACATCACCCATGGCCAAAAGCCAAACACCAATTCTTTATTGAATGCTTCCTGCAAATAAATTCATTAAAAATCCTCCAATGTGATTTTCTGGATTTTTTTTCTCATTTTGTCTGTCATAGTTGAAGTGTACTTATGATGAAAATTACAGGCCTCTCTCATCTTTTTAAGTGGGAGAACTTGCACAATTGGTGGCTGACTAAATACTTTTTTGTCCCACTGTATATGAATTGTATTTCGTAACATACAACATGAAATGTGAGACGGACATCCACAAACACTGTACGAAATGTAAAATGTTCCGGATTTGCGGATGAAATAGCTAGTTGGCTAGCAAGCAAGGGATAAGAACGTTGCCAGTGAGCATGGCAATGGAACATATAGAATGGGTTTGCGTTCATAAATATAGAACTAATTGAACAAAATACTGGGTTTGCTCATAAAAATGAAAATAAACGAAAACAAGTATTTATTTTGGTAAATTTGTGCTTGAGTATTGTTTTCCTTGTCAACTGTGGTAAAGTGGGATAAACACCTTTGTTCTGTACATGTCCCACTGCATCATACATTTTTTCCAGGGACAGAACCTCTGTTTATCCGTTACATAGTAACACCTACTGTAACGGTTTTGACTTGAGGTTGTTTATAGGGGTGCCAGGTACAGTGCCTTGCGAAAGTATTCGGCCCCCGTGAATTTTGCGACCTTTTGCCACATTTCAGGCTTCAAACATAAAGATATAAAACTGTATTTTTTTGTGAAGAATCAACAACAAGTGGGACACAATCATGAAGTGGAACGACATTTATTGGATATTTCAAACTTTTTTAACAAATCAAAATGGAAAAATTGGGCGTGCAAAATTATTCAGCCCCCTTAAATTAATACTTTGTAGCGCCACCTTTTGCTGCGATTACAGCTGTATGTCGCTTGGGGTATGTCTCTATCAGTTTTGCACATCGAGAGACTGAAATTTTTCCCCATTCCTCCTTGCAAAACAGCTCGAGCTCAGTGAGGTTGGATGGAGAGCATTTGTGAACAGCAGTTTTCAGTTCTTTCCACAGATTCTCGATTGGATTCAGGTCTGGACTTTGACTTGGCCATTCTAACACCTGGATATGTTTATTTTTGAACCATTCCATTGTAGATTTTGCTTTATGTTTTGGATCATTGTCTTGTTGGAAGACAAATCTCAATTCAAATCTCCATCTTTTGCAGACTCCATCAGGTTTTCTTCCAGAATGGTCCTGTATTTGGCTCCATCCATCTTCCCATCAATTTTAACCATCTTCCCTGTCCCTGCTGAAGAAAAGCAGGCCCAAACCATGATGCTGCCACCACCATGTTTGACAGTGGGGATGGTGTGTTCACAGTGGGTGATGAGCTGTGTTGCTTTTACGCCAAACATAACGTTTTGCATTGTTGCCAAAAAGTTAAATTTTGGTTTCATCTGACCAGAGCACCTTCTTCCACATGTTTGGTGTGTCTCCCAGATGGCTTGTGGCAAACTTTAAACAACACTTTTTATGGATATCTTTAAGAAATGGCTTTCTTCTTGCCACTCTTCCATAAAGGCCAGATTTGTGCAATATACGACTAATTGTTGTCCTATGGACAGAGTCTCCCACCTCAGCTGTAGATCTCTGCAGTTCATCCAGAGTGATCATGGGCTTCTTGGCTGCATCTCTGATCAGTCTTCTCCTTGTATGAGCTGAAAGTTTAGAGGGACGGCCAGGTCTTGGTAGATTTGCAGTGGTCTGATACTCCTTCCATTTCAATATTATCGCTTGCACAGTGCTCCTTGGGATGTTTAAAGCTTGGGAAATATTTTTGTATCCAAATCCGGCTTTAAACTTCTTCACAACAGTATCTCGGACCTGCCTGGTGTGTTCCTTGTTCTTCATGATGCTCGCTGCGCTTTTAACGGACCTCTGAGACTATCACAGTGTAGGTGCATTTATACGGAGACTTGATTACACACAGGTGGATTGTATTTATCATCATTTGTCATTTAGGTCAACATTGGATCATTCAGAGATCCTCACTGAACTTCTGGAGAGAGTTTGCTGCACTGAAAGTGAAGGGGCTGAATAATTTTGCACGCCCAATTTTTCAGTTTTTGATTTGTTAAAAAAGTTTGAAATATCCAATAAATGTCGTTCCACTTCATGATTGTGTCCCACTTGTTGTTGATTCTTCACAAAAAAATACAGTTTTATATCTTTATGTTTGAAGCCTGAAATGTGGCAAAAGGTCCCAAAGTTCAAGGGGGCCGAATACTTTCGCAAGGCACTGTAGGTTGTGCTCACCAGAGAAAATATTAGTTTCTCCTTTTGGTTTGGGAGGGAATGAGTCCCATCTGGTCCATCAAGTCTACACCAATACAAAGGACTCATGTAAAAGTCAGGATGGAAATAATTTTCATAAACCTTAATCTTTAAGCTACATCCCCTCCCCCCAAAAATAACAAGGGGAACTATTTATATACTTTCAATACACAATATTGTGCTGCTGATGCCATGTGCCATAGCAGTCTCTTTCTGCTGTAAAGCAGAGGGTCACCAAGCATGTGGTGCAGGTGATGGGGGACTTCATTTAGCAAAGAACACAACGATGCCTCCATGCTGTGCCCTTTTGGCCCTGATGCACATCCATGCCTGCAGAAATAAATTTGGGCAGATGAACACCACTTATGGCAGGAGCAGAAGGGACAGAGGTAAAGGGGCCAGAAGGTGGTGCAGTGGTTCTGTTGCCAGCAATCTCCTTGATGATCAGCTCTCTGAAGGCTAGCCTCGAGATGGAGGGCTTTCCACAGCTCTTAGCCATTTCCTTGTGTAGGATGAATGCATTCACCAAAGCAATGTCGATGAAATGATAGAAGAATGTCTTGTACCATTTCATCGTCTTGTGGAGAATATTGTAATAGCCTATCAGTGCATGACAGGTCCACACCACCCATGAACTTGTTGTAGTCCTTCACAGTAGCTGGAATGGGGATATTTTTTGTGGTCCATGCCCCGCTACCGTCCTTCACACGCCTGACGACATGATCGCCACTGAAGGACTTGTGGATTGTTGTGCACATCACCACCTCTCTGGTATCCATTCACTTCACAAGGAGCAGGCCATCTTCACGGATCCTTCACATGGTACCCCGATCAGCCCGCTTAGGCATGTTGTTCACTTTCGTCTTTGGAAAGCCCACCCCGTTGGTACGAATGGTGCCACAAGCCCACACATCTAGCTTCCTAAGGTCTGCAAACAGGGTAGGGCTTGTGTAGAAGTTATCCACAAACAGTTTGTAGCCCTTCCCCAGCAGTTGAAAATCCAAAAACTGCATTACAGAGTCATAGCTATGTCCCTTACCGGTAGCAAAACTGTTCCCCTCATAGACAAAAAAATTGCAAGTGTAGGCACACACAGAACCAGCCAAAACAAACAGCTTGTAACCCCACTTAGTTGGTTTATTTCTCATGCATTGTTTGAGGCCAATTCTGGCCTTTGAGGCTACCATCCACTCATCTATGGACAGGTTCTGGGCTGGCTGAAAATAGGTCTTGCAGGCCTCAACAATGTTGGGGTAGAGAGATTTGATTTTGCAGAGTCTATCAAATGTTGCTGTGCCTCTCTTCTTGTCATTTTCGTCATCAACTTCTGGGTCACTGATATGAAGCACCTGTGAGAGAAGCAGAAATCATTTGCAAGACATGATAGTGAGGGGGAAAGGCAGTTGGTAGAGAGATTACTTTTTACAGTAGTCCCGCATGTTTTTCAGCTTCAACAGCCCCATGTAGATGACCAGTGAAAGGTAGCAGAAAAGGTCTGACATGGAAATGGGCTTCCATGCTACTTTTTTGCCTGCTTGCTTCTTCACCCAATACTTATTTGTGTTAGACACGAGCGAATCAACAACAGATCGGGTGAAAAACAGCTGACAAAGTTGAAGGGAGCTGTACGTTGCAGTCATGTTCAGCTGAGGCCCTGGCTGCCTTTTTGGCCTAAAATGTTGGTTGAGGTGGCTCCACATCTTCTAAGACAGTGTGCCAATGCTCGTCTGTCCCTTTGTTTGCAGGTTGCACACTCTGCTTCTTTGCCAGTGCCTTCACACCTCTAGATGGCTCGGGAGGTGTGGAGCCGGAGACAGCAGGGGTCTGGCTGGATGAACCAGCTTCAGTGGGGGATGGACACCTTGGCACTGGGGGCTCCCATTCAGAGTCAGTGTCACTGTGAAAGAAAAAAGTTCAGTTAGAATAGTTTCACGTATGAGCCCTGTATCAACAGGTATAATAAACAGATATTTATAGAGTACAGGGAACATAATCACTAGGTTGTTGTGGTGTTCCATTTCACTCTGGCCATTGTTGTGGGCCTGCCCTCCTCTCAACAGCCTCAAAACTGGCTATTTCATGTGGGGGTGGGATGGAGCGGCAGACACACGCTTCTCGGCCATGCTCTGTGTTGAGATGTGTAGGTTTGCTGTTACATTCTACTCCATTCCAATATATATATAGTACATGTTTTAAATATAATTAAAGATACATTGGTTCTTAATGCAACCGCTGTGTGAGATTTTTTAAAAACTTTACGAAAAAAGCATACCATGCAATAATCTGAGACGGCGCTTAGACGTAACAATATTTCTCCGCCATGTTGGAGTCAAAAGAAATACGAAATTACATCATAAATATTCTCTTACCTTTGATGATCTTTCATCAGAATACAGTGCAAGGAATCCTAGTTCCGCAATAAATCGTTGTTTTGTTCGATAATGTCCACTACTAGTGTCCAATTAGCTACTTTTGCTAGCACGTTTAGCTCACATGTCCAAAAGCTGGCGCTGGTCCAGGCGAACTTGGACGAAAACTTCAAAAAGTTATATTCAGGTTGAATAAACTGGTCAAACTAAGTAGAGAATCAATCTTCAGGATGTTATTATCATATATATCCAATAACATTCCAACCGGAGCATTCATTTTTGTGTACAGAGTAATGGAACGCAAGGCGATTTCAAGAGTAATGTGCCAACCACGAACTGGCATTCTGCCAGACCACTGACTCATTCCCCTCCCATCCGGTCCCACATCACACTAGAGGCTTCATTCCACGTTCTACTGACTGTTGACATCTAGTGGAAGGCGTAGGTAGTGCGAACAGATCCATATCTTACTGGGATGTGAATAGGCGATGAGTTCAAATCCACCAGCCCCAGAATTTCCACTTCCTGTTTGGAAATTTGCCTGCCCTATGAGTTCTGCTATACTCATAGACATACTTCAAACAGTTTTAGAAACTTTGTTTCTATCCAACAGTAATAATAATATGCATATATTAGCATCTGGGACAGAGTAGGAGGCAGTTCACTCTGGGCACGCAATTCATCCAAAGAGAAAATGCTGCCCCCTATCCCTAAAAGGTAAAGACATGGTTATACTATTTCTGTCTCTTAGAGGACAGTCTCTTTATTATGCAATATAGTGAAAATCACTCTTTTATACGTGAATACATTAAATCACATTGACTTAGTGTTCCACCAATTGTGCACTCATGCATATTATGTATGTGTAAATGTTCACCTGCATGTACATTCTATGAATGATTAATAGTAAATCTATGAACAGTAAAAGTACATTTCACACACTAAAATACATGTCACACGATCAGGAACTTGGATAGCAAAGGGAGGTTGGATGGAGTCTTCGAATAGTCAGTAGCAGATATTCTCAGAATGCTAGGCTGAAGGCCTAGAGATATTTCAACACCATGCTTTATTCTCTGTCTGCTATTGGGTGCTGACTGTCTTTCACCAGCTCAAAATACATCCATGTGCGTGGCCTGATGCTCCAGTAGATAGCAGCAGGGAATATTTCAAGTTCCCTGTCATTCTGTAAGTATAATTGAAGGAAGTGTCATAACAGAGTTCATGGGGCATTTTGGAAAACAAGCAAAACCCTCTGCACATTTCTCTTGCACACAATACAGGGAAGTTTCTAAGATTCCCAAACCAACTCATTAGGGACACAGCAATGTGTGGAAGTCTCACAAACTGTATTCTGCGACTTAAGCACTCTAGAAGCTCTGCTGTTTCTAATGGGAGCCATGTGTCATGTCACCTACAGACTGCCACCTCATGAATTATAGCAAAGATCTGAAGTTTTTGAGAGTGAGGTTACTGCTAACTCAGAACACTAATCCAAAAACTTTGAGCTTCCTGTGTATGTGTTTTTTCTTAAACACTACTAAATGTTCTTCTTTGTGTCACGTATTTCCCTTTATCTCCTCTACTTGGATAAAGGATGGTTATTTTGTGGGCCGTCAGTATAAATCAGCTCGACGTTCGACATTTTGTTGTAAAATACACAAGCACTCTGAGAAATGACCGCCCTGTGGTTAGAGGAGGCTAGCGGCTCACCTGCCATGGAGGTTGCTACCCAGGTGTCACGACTTCTGCCAAAGTCGTTGCCTCTCCTTGTTCAGGCGGTGCTCGGCGTTCGACGTCACCGGTCTTCTAGCCATCGTTGATCCATTTTTCATTTTCCATTGGTTTTGTCTTGTCTTCCCACACACCTGTTTTCAATCCCATTCATTACCTGTTGTGTATTTAACCCTCTGTTTCCCCTCATGTCTTTGTCAGAGATTGTTTTATTGTCAGTGTTGTTTATTTGTTGTATTGGTGCGCGACGGGTCCTCGTACCCATGTTTTTCATGTCTATACTTTTTAGTGTTATGGAGCATGTTCTGTGGACAGTTATTAAAATACTCCATTTACACTCTATTTCGACTCTCCTGCGCCTGACTTCCCTGCCACCTATACACACGGTGCTGACAGAATCTCTGACCAAAAAATATGAAGTCAGCAGGAGAGGACACTACGCCCATGGAGGTGGAGGAATGTGTTCGGGAACAAGCGGAGGCGATTGACTGTTTAAGCACTGTAAATGGATCGCATTGTCCAGAATATGGATCGCTGGGAGAGACAGGGAGTTTCTCCAGCGCCACCACCACCACAACCGGAATCTCCCTTGAACACTTTTTCCCCTCCGGAACCGAAGATCCATTTATCCCTACCCACGGGATACAACGGAGATACTGCCGGCTGCCAGGGTTTCCTCCTTAAGCTGAACTTGTATCTGGCCACGGTCTCCCCAGTACCATCTGACCGTGAGAAGAGTTACGGCCTTGTCTCATGCCTCACTGGGAAAGCCCTGGAATGGGCCAGCGCTGTGTGTAGAAAGGAGGATGCGGCGTTGGACCATTTTGAGGAGTTCACCCGCCAATTCCGGATAGTATTCGACCATCCACCCGAAGGCACAGCAGCGGGTGAGCTCCTCTATCATCTGAGGCAGGAGACGAGGAGTACACAGGAGTTTGCTTTAGTCTACGTGAGGACATCCGTCAAGAGCTGGCCCGTAGAGACACCACCCTCACCTTCGACCAGCTGGTGGACATGTCCATAAGGCTGGACAACATGCTGGCTACTCGTGGACGTCTAGATCGTGGTCTGGTTGTTCCATCCTCCCGCACCCTCTCTCCCGAACCTATGGAATTGGGAGGGATGGTGCGCAGCGAGACCCGAGGGGGTTCCCGCTCGAGCACCATTCATGGTCGCAGAGGACACACTGCTGGTCGGTGCCGGGTTGGTTCCTCTGGGAATAGAGAAGGCAGGCAGGGCATTCTGGCATCACCCCAAGTGAGTAGGCACCATTCTCATCCAGAGCCCCCTGTTGCACAAATGTTTGTCTCGGTCTCTTTTCCTGATTTTTCCCTGCATTCCCAGTATAAGGCGCTAGTAGATTCAGGTGCGGCTGGGAATTTCATAAATAAAAGTTTAGCTCATAGTTTAGGGATCCCTATTGTTTCTGTGGATATGCCTTTCCCTATTCATGCCTTAGATAGTCGACCATTAGGGTCAGGGTTTATCAGGGAGGTAACCGCACATTTGTGTATGATAACGCAGGAGGGTCACAAGGAGAAGATTCGTCTTTTCCTTATTGAATCTCCTGCGTATTCTGTGGTGCTAGGCCTACCCTGGTTAGCTTGTCATAACCCCACTGTTTCTTGGCCACAGAGGGCTCTCACGGGGTGGTCGCGAGAGTGCTCAGGTAGGTGTTTAGGGGTTTCCGTTGGTGCTACTACGGTGGAAAGTCCAGACCAGGTCTCCACCGTGCGCATTCCCCCCGAATATGCCGATTTGGCTCTCGCCTTCTGTAAAAAGAAGGCGACTCAAATACCACCCCATCGACGGGGGGATTGTGCGATAGATCTCCTGGTAGACGCTGCATATCCCAGGAGTCACGTGTATCCCCTGTCGCAAGCGGAGACGGAGGCTATGGAGACATATGTCTCTGAATCCCTGCATCAGGGGTTCATTCAGCCATCCATTTCACCCATCTCTTCGAGTTTCTTTTTTGTGAAAAAAAAGGATGGCGGTTTACGCCCGTGCATTGATTATCGAGGTCTAAATAAAATCACAGTGAAATATAGTTACCCGCTACCTCTGATCAATACGATTGAGTTAATGCACGGGGCACGCTTTTTCACAAAATTGGATCTCAGGAGTGCGTACAATCTGGTGCGTATTCGGAAGGGTGATGAGTGGAAGACGGCATTTAGCACCACCTCAGGTCATTATGAGTACCTTGTCATGCCATATGGGTTGATGAATGCTCCATCAGTTTTCCAATCATTTGTAGATGAGATCTTCAGGGACCTGCACGGGCAGGGTGTAGTGGTGTATATCGATGATATTCTGATATACTCCGCTACACGTGCCGAGCATGTGTCCCTGGTGCGCAGGGTGCTTGGTCGCCTGTTGGGAGCATGATCTATATGTCAAGGCTGAGAAATGCTTGTTCTTCCAACAATCCATCTCCTTCCTAGGGCATCGGATTTCCACTTCAGGAGTGGAGATGGAGAGCGACCGCATTACAGCTGTGCGTAATTGGTCGACTCCAACCACGGTAAAGGAGGTGCAGCGTTTTTTAGGGTTTGCCAATTACTACCGGAGGTTTATCTGGGGTTTTGGTCAGGTGGCTGCTCCCATTACCTCACTGCTAAAGGGGGGCCCGGTGCGCTTGCAGTGGTCGGCTGAGGCGAACAGGGCTTTAGGGCACCTGAAGACTCTGTTTACCTCGGTGCCTGTGTTGGCTCATCCGGATCCCTCTTTGCCATTCATAGTGGAGGTGGACGCATCCGAAGCTGGGATAGGAGCAGTGCTCTCTCAGCGTTCGGGTACGCCACTGAAGCTTCGCCCCTGTGCTTTCTTTTCGAAGAAGCTCAGCCCAGCGGAGCGAAACTATGATGTGGGGAACCGAGAGCTGTTAGCCGTCGTAGAAGCCTTGAAGGTGTGGAGGCATTGGCTTGAGGGGGCTAAACACCCTTTTCTTTTCTGGACTGACCACCGCAATCTGGAGTACATCCGGCAGGCGAAGAGACTGAATCCTCGCTAGGCAAGGTGGGCCATGTTTTTCACTCGTTTTGTGTTTACTCTTTCTTACAGACCAGGCTCCCAGAACGTTAAGGCAGACGCATTGTCTCGGCTGTATGACACAGGGGAGCGATCCATGGATCCCACTCCCATACTCCCAGCTTCGTGTTTGGTGGCACCTGTAGTGTGGGAGCTGGATGCGGACATTGAGCGGGCGTCACGTGCAGAGCCCTCTCCCCCTGAGTGTCCAGCTGGTCGTCTGTACGTTCCGTCTGGTGTCCGCGACCAATTGATCTATTGGGCTCACACGTCACCCTCCTCTGGTCATCCTGGGATAGGTCGGACGATGCGCTGTCTTGATGGGAGGTACTGGTGGCCCACTTTAGCTAAGGACGTGAGGATTTATGTTTCCTCCTGCTCGGTGTGCGCCCAAGGCTCCTAGACACCTGCCCAGAGGTAAGCTACAACCTCTACCCGTTCCTCAACGGCCGTGGTCGCACCTGTCGGTGGATTTTTTGACAGATCTTCCACCTTCACAGGGTTACACCACGATCCTGGTCATTGTGGATCGGTTTTCGAAGTCCTGTCGTCTCCTCCCTTTGCCCGGTCTCCCTACGGCCTTACAAACTGCGGAGGCCCTGTTTACACACGCTTTCCGGCACTATGGGGTGCCTGAGGATATAGTGTCTGATCGGGGTCCCCAGTTCACATCAAGGGTCTGGAAGGCGTTCATGGAGCGTCTGGGGATCTCGGTTAGTCTTACCTCAGGTTTTCACCCCGAGAGTAATGGGCAGGTGGAGAGAGTTAACCAGGATGTGGGTAGGTTTCTGCGGTCTTATTGCCAGGATCGGCCGCGGGAGAGGGTGAAGTTCGTGCCCTGGGCAGAGATGGCTCAGAACTCGCTACGTCACTCCTCCACTAACCTTACCCCTTTTCAATGTGTATTAGGGTATCAGCCGGTTCTGGCTCCTTGGCATCAGAGCCAGACCGAGGCTCCTGCGGTGGACAATTGGTTTCGGCGCGCTGAGGAAACCTGGGAGGCAGACCACGTCCACCTTCAGTGCGCCATAAGGCGCCAGAAAATTGCCGCAGACCGTCGCCGCAGTAAGGCCCCAGTGTTCGCACCAGGGGACAGGGTCTGGCTCTCGACCCGAAACCTGCCCCTCCGCCTGCTCTGCGGGAAGCTGGGTCCGCGGTTTGTGGGGCCGTTTAAAGTCCTGAGGAGAGTGAATGAGGTATGTTATAGGTTACAACTGCCCACTAATTACCGTATTAACCCCTCGTTCCATGTGTCTCTCCTCAGGCCGGTGGTGGCTGGGCCGCTCCAGGAGGCTGAAGTGCGTGATGTTCCTCCACCTCCTCTAGACATCGAAGGGGTCCCGGCGTACTCTGTTCGATCCATTTTGGATTCGAGACGTCGGGCGAGGGGCCTTCAGTACCTCGTGGACTGGGAGGGTTACGGGCTGGAGGAGAGATGCTGGTTTCCGGTGGAGGACGTGTTAGATCCTTCCATGTTATCAGAATTCCACCGTCTCCATCCGGATCACCCTGCACCTCGCCCTCCGGGTCGTCCCTGAGGCCGGTGTCGACGTCAGGGGGGGGGGGGGGGGGTACTGTCACGGCTTCTGCCGAAGTCGTTGCCTCTCCTTGTTCGGGCGGTGCTCGGCGTTCGATGTCACCGGTCTTCTAGCCATCATTGATCCATTTTTCATTTTCCATTGGTTTTGTCTTGTCTTCCCACACACCTGTTTTCAATCCCATTCATTACCTGTTATGTATTTAACCCTCTGTTTCCCCTCATGTCTTTGTCAGAGATTGTTTTATTGTCAGTGTTGTTTATTTGTTGTATTGGTGCGCGACGGGTCCTCGTACCCATGTTTTCCATGTCTATACTTTTTGGTGTTATGGAGCATGTTCTGTGGACAGTTATTAAAAGACTCAATTTACACTCTATTTCGACTCTTCTGCGCCTGACTTCCCTGCCACCTATACACACGGCGCTGACACCAGGTCTGTACGTTACACTTTTGTAAGGGCTATCTTGACAAAAGATACACTTATTTGGAATTTGGTCCAGATACATAGTAGATAAGTCCAAGAAACGCTACTGAGAATTATACAACCACCCTCTGTTCCCTCTATTCATAAATGTACGACAATGAGAGTGAAGATACATCAATTAAATAGATAGAGAAAAGGGGCGGAGAGAGAGATAAATAATGCTAAATTCTCTCTGAAAAATCCTGTTCAGTCCTCGCTGTCAGATTTTCTAAAATGTGATGACTGAGCATTTAAATGTTGAAGACAATATTTAAACTTTGAACATGACAGGCTGAGAATATCACTCTGTCAGGACACAGGTCTGCATAACAAGTATTTTTTTTTGTAAATGATACAGTTCAGAAACATATGATTTCTGTTACATAAACCAGCCTACCAGTTCTTGTATTAAATTATTGCTTATGATGGTGTCACGACTCCCACCGAAGGTGGCTCCCCTGCCTGTTCGGGCGGCACTCGGCGGTCGTCGTCGCCGGTCTACTAGCCGCCACCGATCCCTTTTTCCTTTTCGTTTGGTCTTATTGGTTGCACCTGTCGCTTATTTTGTTTCTTGATTCATGTCTATTTAAGCCTGTTAGGCCCGCCTATTTTTGTGCGGGATTGTTTTCTGTTAGTCAGGGTTTTTGTGTTCCTGTCCGTTTGTGCTCTGTGTTGGGTCGGACTATTTTTCTGTCTATTTATCGCCTATTGTTTTGGCCGTTCGTTTGGGAATCCAAATAAAGACGGTTTCCCCAGTATCCTCTGCACTCTGCACTCCAGGCGATTGTGACAGATGGGATGTTGCTTCTCTGAACAACATCTCATTTCAGTTAGAGGTTTGTAGCAGGTACCAGTAAACATGGATGGCATGCCTTAGATCTTTCCCCTTGTGTTTACACATCTAATTTCCAACCCCTATGCAAAATGTGTATTAAAGTATTATAAATCAATTCTATACTAGCTTGGGTCTGCCATGAGTAACTTCAGTAACTATTTGAACAGCTTATTATTTTTATTTGTGGGGAGCTCTTATGTCTCTAACTTTCTTACTCATCATTATTCATGCTTCATTTATGCTAGTCTGTAATCATGGTAACATCTACATTAACGTAGAAGTGTTTAGAAACATTATTTTCTTATTTACAATTAAAGTCACTCCAAAATGACACAATACCTTATTTACCATTCATTTCTATTGGGCACAAAATAATCTGAAACACAACCAAAACAAACTTAAAATGCATCCAACAAGATTGTGGAGTCACAAGCTTGATGTTGTCATTGTGTGCTAGGAAAATGTGACCAAATCTTAACCATTTGACTACTTTAATACATACGGTGCCTTCAGAAAGTATTCATACCCCACATTTTTTTGTGTTATTGACTGATTTCAAAATGGATTGAATCAATGTTTTTTCTCACCCATCTGCACATAATACCCATTAATGATAAAAAAATGTTAACAATTTACTGAAAAATAAATACAGAAATATCTCATTTACATAAGTATTCTCACCCATGAGTCAATACTTTGCACAAGCACCTTTGCCAGCGATTAAAGATGTGTCTTTCTGGGTAAATCTCTAAGAGCTTTCCACACCGGGATTGTGCAACATTTGCCCATTATTATTTTCAAAATTCTTCAAGCTCTGTCAAATAGGTTGTTGATCATTGCTAGACAATAATTTGCAGGTCTTGCTATAGATTTCCAAGTAGTTTTAAGTAAAAACTGTAACTCAGACACCAGGTTGTCTTTTAGGATGTTGCCTGTGCTTAGCTCCATTTTGTTTCTTTTTTATCCTGAAAAACTCCAATCCTTAACAAGCATGCCACCAATATGCTTGAAAACTCAGTAATGTGTTGCATTGGATATTCCCAAAATATAGGACACAAAGGGTTGATAGATCCCGCCCTGTTGTAAAGGACAGAACATTCAGCTCTCTCCCTCTTCAAATTCACCAAAGGAATGTGCCTTTGTTTCACATTCTAAAGCGAGTACTGGAACAATATTTCAAACATAGAGCGTGGGGAATGCTCAGAGGCAACCTAAAAAAAAACATTGAGGTTGTTGTGGCTATAATTTTGTGATGTCATTAAAAATGTTGTAAAGGAAATTGTAACACCCAACACATGAGATGAAAAGCAGGTACAGGGAGGGAACCATTTAATGTAGACGGATATGCATCGAGACAGTAACAGCGTCTGGACATAAACACGACACGACCAACAACTACAGGGAAGAACACAGAGGAGCAGACACATAGTTGAAGTCTGAAGTTTATATACACTTATGTTGTAGTCATTAAAACTTGTTTTACAACCACTCCACAAATTTCTTGTTAACAAACTATAGTTTTGTCAAGTCTGTTAGGGCATCTACTTTGCGCATGACACAAGTCATTTTTCCAATGATTGTTTACAGACAGATTATTTCACTTATAACTCACTGTATCACAATTCAAGTGGGTCAGAAGTTTTCATACACTAAGTTGACTGTGCCTTTAATTAAACAGCTAGGAAAATTCCAGAAAATGATGTCATGGCTTTAGAAACTTCTGATATGCTAATTGACATAATTTGAGTCAATTGGAGGTGAACCTATGGATGTATTTCAAGGCCTACCTTCAAACTCAGTGCCTCTCGGAAAATCAAAAAGAAATCAGCCAAGACCTCCACAAGTCTGGTTCATCATTGGGAGCAATGCCTGAGGGTACCACGTTCATCTGTACAAACAAGAGTATGCAAGTATAAACAAGTATAAAGTATAAACACCATGGGACCACGCAGCCCTCATATCACTCAGGAAGGAGACGTGTTCTGTCTACTTGAGATGAACATAGTTTGGTGCGAAAAGTGCAAATCAATCCCAGAACAACAGCAAAGGAACCTGTGAAGTTGCTGGAGAAAACAGGTACAAAAGTATCTATATCCACAGTAAAACGAGTCCTATATCGACATAACCTGAAAGGCTGCACAGCAAGGAAGAAGCGACTGCTCCAAAACCATCATTAAAAAGCCAGACTACGGTTTGCAACTGCACATTTAATTTTACCTTTATTTAACTAGGCAAGATCAGTTAAGAACAAATTCTTATTTTCAATGACGGCCTAGGAACAGTGGGTTAACTGCCTGTTCAGGGGCAGAACGACAGATTTGTACCTTGTCAGCTCGGGGGTTTGAACTTGCAACCTTCCGGTTACTAGTCCAACACTCTAACCACTAGGCTACCCTGCCGCCCCATGGGGACAAAGATTGTACTTTTTGGAGAAATGTCCTCTGGTCTGATGAAACAAAAATAGAAATGTTTGGCCATAAGTTTGGAGTAAAAAGAGGGAGGCTTGCAAGCCAAAGAACACCATCCCAACCATGAAGCATGGGGGTGGCAGCATCAGGTTGTGGGGGTGCTTTGCTGCAGAAGGGACTGGTGCACTTAAATAGATGGCATCATGAGACAGGAAAATTATGTGGATATATTGAAGCAACATCTCAAGACATCAGTCAGGAAGTTGAAGCTTCCAAATGGACATTGACCCCAAACATACTTCCAAATGTGTGGCAAAATGGCTTAAGGACAACAAAGTCAAGGTATTGGAGTGGCAATCACAAAGCCCTGACCTCAATTCTATAGAAAATGTGGGCAGAACTGAAAAGGCATGTGCGAGCAAGGAGGCCTACAAACCTGACTCAGTTACATCAGCTTTGTCAGGAGGAATGGGCCAAAATTCACCCAACTTATTGTGGGAAGCTTGTGGAGGGCTACCCGAAATGTTTGACCCATGTTAAACAATTTAAAGGCAATGCTACCAAATACTAATTGAGTGTATGTAAACTTCTGACCCACTGGGAATGTGATGAAGGAAATAAAAGCTGTAATAAATCATTCTCTGTACTATTATTCTGACATTTCATCCTAACTGATCCTAACTGACAAACTTTTTACTAGGATGAAAGGTCAGGAATTGTAAAAAACTGAGTTTAAATGTAGTTGGCTAAGGTGTATGTAAAATTCCGACTTCAACTGTATATGCAGGGGCAATGAACAAAGTGAGGGAGTCCAGGTGAGTCCAATGAGCGCAGCTGCGCGTGATGATGGTACCATGTGTGTATGATGAAGGGTAGCCCTGCGCCCTCGAGCGCCAGGGACAGGGAGCGGGAGCAGGCGTGACAGAAATACTGTAACGTGAAAAGTATACACACTACATGAGAGAGTTTCCATCCTCTACGTTGTGCTATATGAAAATGCTATATGAAAAAGGATTAAAGTGTTTTTGTTAGAGGGATCTTATTTTACAAACTATAAGGGGAAATTGTTTCTATAACTGTGCACAGTAAGTAGTCACCGCCCCCATGAGTGAGGTCAGAGAGTGTGTCCGCCTGAACCACCCTTTTGAACTAAATGTAGAAAATGATGGGTTAAGAATGTACATATTAGACCTGAGAGATGTAGAGTTGCAGCTCACGTTTAAAGTGGTTTGAACTCTGAATCTCAACAGGAGGTAGAGATGACTCACCTCCTGGACAATCACTGGTATGGCTGATTAGCTGTCCAAAGTAAAGTATCTGGAAAAGTGAATTTAAGTGGGACCATTCTACTAATCTCCTCAAACCATCATGTTCCGCTACTCTCATCACCCCACTGGGAACCACAGCTGGCCTATCTTCAAAGAAGCATCTTCCAGAGCAAATGGAATTAGAATAAACTCTGTAGTTCTGTAAGCAGCCATATTTTTGTCAGTCTGCTAGGGACCTGTTTCTAATGTATTAAGTGTGTATGTTTATCCTGTGTTACCATTTAGTTAGCTAGTAAATAAATAATTCAACCAATTTGTGTAGTACTGAATAATAAGTAAAGCTCTGTTTTTTGTAGACGCAAGGTTACGACTGTTCAGAATGATGATATGATACGAGGTTATGATTAATAGGTTGTCTGTTTATGGATGTGATAGGTAAAGACCTTTAAAGTTTAATTTGGGAGATGGTAACTCTAAAGAACTGCTCTCGTTGTACCCCAAATCGTAATGAATACATTGTTACAATATTAATTTAATCGGGTAACATTTAAACATAGTTAGTTGATTAGATAAATAAAAGTCATTAGATGAAAGTAAAGTCACGTCAAGAGGCTTCATTCTTTTCACTGGTGTCAATTAGGTTAGTATTGTGGAGTATTACCAATATTGTTTAATCCATCTTTAGTTTTGTCCAATCACACCCATTAAACTCTGTAACTGTTTTAAAGTCGCCATTGGCCTCATGGTGAAATCCCTGAGCCATTTCCTTCCCCTTTGGTAACGGAGTTAGGAAGGACACCTGTATCTTTGTAGTGACTGGTTGTTTTGATATACCATCAAAATAACTTCACCACACTCAAAGGGATATTCAATGTCTGCTTCTTTTACCCATCTACCAATAGGTGCCCATCTTTGGTAGGCATTGGAAAATCTCCCTGATCTTTGTGGTTGAATCTGTGTTTGAAAATAATTGCTCGACTGAGGGGCCTTACAGATAATTATATGTGTGGGGCACAGAGATCACAATAAACACTATTATTAAACAAAGAGTAAGTCCTTGTGACTTGTTAAGCAATTTTTTGATCCTGAACTTATTAAGGTTCGCCATAACAAAGGTGTTGAATATTTGACTCAAGTCATTTCAGATTTTCATTTTTAATTAATATTTAAAAATGTCTACTAACATAATTCCACCTTAACATTATAGGGCATTGTGTGAAGGCCAGTGACACAGTGAACAAAAAAAAACTAAATTGAGTCCATTTTTAATTCAGGTTATATCACAACAAAATGTGCAAAAATTCAAGCGATGTGAATACTTTTTTAATTCACAGTAAGTGAATTTGTCCAAATTGTTTTGGTTCCCTAAAATGTAAAAAAGGAAGTGCTGTAATTTCGAAATGGTTCACCCGATAAGGATGAAAATACCCTCAAATGAAAATGGTCAGTCTGCATTTGAACCTCATACTAATACTAGTACTATTTCAAATCCAAAGTGCTGGAGTGAAGAGCCAAAACAACAAGAAAAAATGTCACTGTCCAAATTCTTTTGGAACTCACTGTAACGATATTCGTCTGGAGAAAGAGATGAGTACCAATGCGCAGCATGGTAAGTGTCCATGTTAGATTTTTTTCGATAACTTAACACCAAAACGCAAAGTAAACAAAAGAAACAAACAAAACAGTCCTGTCTGGTAGCAATACAGAGACAGAAAACAACTACCCACAACTCAAGTGGGAAAAACAGGCTGCCTAAGTATGGTTCTCAATCAGAGACAGCGATTGCCAGCTGCCTCTGATTGGGAACCATAACAGGCCAAACACATGGAAATGGAAAACATAGAACACAAAACATAGAATGCCCACCCCAACTCACGCCTGACCAAACTAAAATAGAGACATAAAAAAGGAACTAAGGTCAGGACGTGACACTCACTGCATACCCTTCCTATTCCTGAACAGTGAGAAATCTAAAGAAGCACTTCCATGGATGCTTAGTGCCTTGATAATTGCTTGGTTAATTTCCCTCTCCTCGTGTACACATGTATTTAATCCTTACGGTGGTTGATTGAGTTGTAGACAAGATTTATCATTTTCTCAAAGTAATTAATCAAGAAAAACATGCTGTTCTGTAATTGTCTGGGAAATAATATTGGCAATTAGATGTTTATGGCTGTTAATTAAGTACTTGATTCAATTTGAAGCATTCATTGTGAACAGAGGGCACATCTAAATTCATGTATTTATGCTACTAAATTAGCAACTCAGAAAAGGCTGCTGCATTATGGGGATGTAAATTGTCTGGTGCTGACAGTCCTCTTAAAAATATTTTTCTCTAATGTCTCAAGAAAAACACAAGATATGAGTTGGTCCTCAGAGAAGTAGGGCGGCAGGTACCCTAGTGGTTAGAGCGTTGGACTAGTAACCGAAAGGTTGCAAGATCAAATTTCCGAGCTGACAAAGTCTCTCGTTCTGCCATTGAACAAGACATTTAACCCACTGTTCCTAGGCCGTAATTGAAAATAAGAATTTGCTCTTAACTGACTTACCTAGTTAAATAAAGGTTAAAAAAAAGTGCTAGCTACTGTAAGTATTAGCAAATCATTATGTTGCCCAAAAAGTAGGGTTAGTTTGGTATTCATTTTCACAACTAAATAAAATGGAGTCGCTTTTTGACATGTTACGTAAGGGATAATCAATATGGGCCTATTGTAAGACGCGCTAGCGGAGTGGCACTAACCTTCCACGGAGTTGCATTATTTTCCACAGAACGCATAGAGCCCCAAGTTGATTACCCCACTTATACCAGAGATATAATTTAACACATTTGCTAGACATGTTTTCATTTGCCGCTAGAAATGTGTTCAGAATCCAATGAAGTAGCCTTGCTAACCAAAGCATCAATCCTAGCTTGCTATTATGCAAGTCGAAATTTTTATATGATATTCTTATGGAGATGCAGTGTTCATGGTGCTGTTAGCAGGTATAGGTGTGTCTGTAGCGGCCAATGCAGCACGGCTTGAAACCTTGTTCGTCCAATCAACAACCAGGATCCAAACAACCAGTTTTATAATTATTATTAGTGCATTAATGTTAAGATACCTTCGTGGGACAACAACATATCACAGGCATAGAAAGTACATTATTATTATAATATTATTCTAATAATAATCTCATTATATTATTATAAAACATTTTTTTATAAAGAATGATATTAGCTCATCCTCCTGGGCAGATTGAACCAAACAGCATCATCCAGTGTTGTGGTCAATTATTTCACCTTGCTCAGGCACCAAAGAGGTATCATGGTGTGTGACCCTCCTTAAAGCGTCAAATCTGCTGATCCTCCGAACTGGTTTCAGTGAGAGCCTGTTGGCACTGTCTTTTAACCTTTTCACATTTGAGTTCCAAATATCTCAAATGGCCGCCCCAGCATGAGTTGTTTTATGTGCTTGATGTCAGAATGCACTTACTGTTCCAAAATGTGACTGTTACTCAACAGGACAGTTAACCCACGCTGCCTTCAAACCAAGACACGATGCCTGCTAATTATCTATAGGCTGTTTCAACTTGTCAATTTCAGATTATGTTCCAAGAACTTTCATTTTCTAACAACAGTTTGAATTAATTCATATGATAAGAAGCCCATTTCACTGTTGCTGTCAATTTATGTTTGAGGCTTTACTGAGCCGGACCAACTTCCCCAGTGTTTCTCCAGATCAAGTATGAAGATATTGTGCATTTCTAGTCAGAACAGGCCTTGCACAAACGTTTTCCCCCTGCAACATTTTTAGGCTGGCTCCCACATTGCCTTCATTGTTGTTTTCCTTACAAATAATAACTTTGGAGATTCCTATCAAAGTAAGTGGCTTATTTTCTGTATATCGTGTTTCTACAGTCGTTTCTACTGTAGCATACCATATGTACGTTACGGCTTTCTAGTTGTGAAGGAGAGTCGGACCAAAATGCAGCGTGTAGATTGCGATCCATGTTTAATGAAAAAAAGTAAACACGAAGTAACACAAACACTACAAAACAAAGAATGTAAATAACGAAATGAAAACCGAAACAGCCTATACTTGTGAAAACTAACAAAGATAGGAACAAGGACACATAGGACACTAAGGACAATCACCCACGACAAACTCAAAGAATATGGCTGCCTAAATATGGTTCCCAATCAGAGACAACGATAAACACCTGCCTCTGATTGAGAATCACTCCAGACAGCCATAGACTTTGCTAGATAACCCCACTAGCTACAATCCCAATACATACACACCAGAACCCCAAGACAAAACATACCACAATACAAAAACCCCATGCCACACCCTGGCCTGACCCAATACATGAAGAAAAACACAAAATACTTAGACCAGGGCGTGACAGAACCCCCCCCCCTAAGGTGCGGACTCCCGAACGCACCTCAAAACAATAGGGAGGGTCCGGGTGGGCGTCTGTCCATGGTGGTGGCTCCGGCGCGGACGTGGAACCCACTCAGTCAATGTCCCTCTCCTCGCGTCCCTGGATAGTCCACCCTCGCCGCCGACCATGGCCTAGTAGTCCTCACCCAGAACCCCACTGGACTGAGGAGCAGATCGGGACTAAAGGACAGCTCGGGACTGAGGGGAAGCTCGGGAGTGAGAGAAAGCTCGGGAGTGAGAGAAAGCTCGGGAGTGAGAGAAAGCTCGGGAGTGAGAGAAAGCTCGGGAGTGAGAGAAAGCTCGGGAGTGAGAGAAAGCTCGGGAGTGAGAGAAAGCTCAGGAGTGAGAGAAAGCTCAGGAGTGAGAGAAAGCTCAGGAGTGAGAGGAAGCTCAGGAGTGAGAGGAAGCTCAGGCAGGTAGGTAGATCTACCAGATCCTGGCTGGCTGGTGGTTTCAGCAGATCCTGGCTGACTGGCAGATCCTGGCTGACTGGCAGATCCTGGCTGACTGGCGGATCTGGAGGATCCTGGCTGACTGGCAGATCCCGGCCGACTGGCAGATCCCGGCCAACTGGCAGATCCCGGCCGACTGGCAGATCCCGGCTGACTGGCGGATCTGGAAGAGTCTGGTTGACTGGCAGATCTGGAAGAGTCTGGTTGACTGGCAGATCTGGAAGAGTCTGGTTGACTGGCAGATCTGGAAGAGTCTGGTTGACTGGCAGATCTGGAAGAGTCTGGTTGACTGGCAGATCTGGAAGAGTCTGGTTGACTGGCAGATCTGGAACAGTCTGGCTGACTGGCGGATCTGGAAGAGTCTGGTGACTGGCGGATCTGGAAGAGTCTGGCTGACTGGCGGATCTGGAAGAGTCTGGCTGACTGGCGGATCTGGAAGATCTGGCTGCTCCATGCTGACTGGCAGCTCTGGCTGCTCCATGTAGGCTGACAGCTCTGGCGGCTCCGTGCAGACTGACAGCTCCTTACAGACTGGCAGCTCCTTACAGACTGGCAGCTCCTTGCAGACTGACAGCTCCTTGCAGACTGACAGCTCCGTGCAGACTGGCAGCTCCTTGCAGACTGGCAGCTCCTTACAGACTGGCAGCTCCTTGCAGACTGGCAGCTCCTTGCAGACTGACAGCTCCTTGCAGACTGACAGCTCCTTGCAGACTGACAGCTTCATGCAGACTGGTAGCTCCTTGCAGACTGGCAGCTCCATGCAGACTGACAGCTCTGGCTGCTCCATGCAGACTGAAAGCTCTGGCTGCTCCATGCAGAATGACAATCTCTGGCTGCTCTATGCAGACTGACATCTCTGGCTGCTCCATGCAGACTGACATCTCTGGCTGCTCCATGCAGACTGACATCTATGGCTGCTCCATGCAGACTGATAGCTCTGGCTGCTCCATGCAGACTGACAGCTCTGGCTGCTCCATGCAGACTGACAGCTCTGGCTGCGCTGAACAGGCGGGAGACTCCGGCAGCGCAGGAGAGGAGAAAGGCTCTGGCTGCGCTAAACAGGTAGGAGACTCCAGCAGCGCTGTAGAGGAGAAAGGCTCTGGCTGCGCTGAACAGGCGGGAGACTCCGGCAGCTCAGGAGAGGCGAGGCGCACTGTAGGCCTGATGCGTGGTGCTGGTACTGGTGGTACTGGACCGAGAACACGCACAGGAAGCCTGGTGCGGGGAGATGCTACCGGAGGGCTGGGGTGTGGAGGTGGTACTGGATAGACCGGACCGTGCAGGCGCACTGGAGCTCTTGTGCACCGAGCCTGCCCAACCTTACCTGGCTCGATGCCCACTCTAGCCCGGCCGATACGAGGAGCTGGAATATACCACACCGGGCTATGCACCCGCACTGGGGACACCACTGCATAACACGGTGCCTGCCCGTCTCTCTAGCCCCCCGGTAAGCACAGGGAGTTTGCGCAGGTCTCCTACCTGGCGTAGCCATACTCCCTGTGAGCCCCCCACAAGAAATTTTGGGGCTGACTCCCGGGCTTCCTTGCCAACCGTATTCCCTCGTATCGCCGGCTCCTCTCTCCGGCTGCCTCTGCTCTCATAAGTGCCTCCACCTGTTCCCATGGAAGGCGATCCCTTCCCGCCAGGATCTCCTCCCATGTGTAGCAACCCTTGCCATCCAATATATCGTCCCATGTCCAATCCTCATTGCGCCGCTGTTGCTGCCTTTGTTGCCTCTCCTCTTTCGGCTGCTCCTGCCTGTTGACACGCTGCTTGGTCCGTTGGTGGTGGGTGATTCTGTTACGGCTTTCTAGTTGTGAAGGAGAGTCGGACCAAAATGCAGCGTGTAGATTGCGATCCATGTTTAATGAAAAAACGTAAACACGAAGTAACACAAACACTACAAAACAAAGAATGTAAATAACGAAACGAAAACCGAAACAGCCTATACTTGTGAAAACTAACAAAGATAGGAACAAGGACACATAGGACACTCAGGACAATCACCCATGACAAACTCAAAGAATATGGCTGCCTAAATATGGTTCCCAATCAGAGACAACGATAAACACCTGCCTCTGATTGAGAACCACTCCAGACAGCCATAGACTTTGCTAGATAACCCCACTAGCTACAATCCCAATACATACACACCAGAACCCCAAGACAAAACACACCACAATACAAAAACCCCATGCCACACCCTGGCCTGACCCAATACATGAAGAAAAACACAAAATACTTAGACCAGGGCGTGACAATGTATGTATGGAGCATAATGTATTTACTGTTTTATTCACATGTTTTGAAGTAATGGTGACAAATCATGCATTTTGATTCTTGCATAGATTGCAATGGACACATATGATGTTTGTAAAACACTTTTTGAAAGGTTATACTGATTATGCAAATTCTAAGCTATTTGCCATATGTAAGGCACCATGTTTGTTGACATCATACAATGTCAGGCCAAAAATGTTATAACAAAATTATGTGAAAAAAACACAAGGTCAAATCATGACAAATCATGACGTCAGCGCTCTTTTCCAGTTGTCTTGAACGCACTGAAGTCGTAAGCCGTAGATTTCTGAGTTCCCAGTTGTTTTGAACGCGGCATCATGTTGTAACTATGGTACCTCAGGATTGCCAGCTCAGACCCCCCTTTCCAGGGGTTTATTTTTATTTAGTGTATAAACTTCTCCTGTGTTTATTGATAAATCCCCCATCATAGTCAAATTTCCTGCATCCTATCCCCCCACATTACCTTCCCCCAGTTCTACTCTACGTGGACTTGAAAACATTCCAGAAATAAAATGAACCCCCCACCCCACAAACCCCCTTAAAATAGTTTCATCCTTGTTAAGCTTTCACTCTACAATTAGGCTAGGCAGTAGGCTTGTACTTGTAACTAACCTCTTATGTATGCCCTTGTGTCCTGGGTGGTGGTTGGGTCAGATGAGCTTCCTCCAGAGATGCCTTCAGCAATAGGTTGGCCACTGTTTTGAGGGCCATCTCAACAGCCTCTGTGAGTGGTGGTGGTGGTGGTGGACCCCCACCAGTTTTTTTGGCCTCAGCCTTTTTTCTATTAGCTATAATTTATTTATCCATTATTTTACCAGGTAAATTGACTGAGAACAAGTTCTCATTTTCAGCAACAACCTGGGGAATAGTTACAGGGGAGAGGAGGGGGATGAATGAGACAATTGTAAACTGGGGATTATTAGGTGACTGTGATGGTTTGAGGGCCAGATTGGGAATTTAGCCAGGACACCGGGGTTAACTCCCCTACTCTTACGATAAGTGCCATGGGATCTTTAATAACCTCAGAGAGTCAGGACACCTGTTTAACCTCTAGCGTCGAGCAATCCCGTATCCGGGAGCGTAATTATAGCCTCAAGCTCATTACCATAACGCAACGTTAACTATTCATGAAAATCGCAAATGAAATGAAAGAAATATATTCACTCACAAGCTTAGCCTTTTGTTAACAACACTGTCATCTCAGATTTTCAAAATATGCTTTTCAACCATAGCTACACAAGCATTTGTGTAAGAGTATTGATAGCTAGCATAGCATTAAGCTTAGCATTCAGCAGGCAACATTTTCACAAAAACAAGAAAAGCATTCAAATAAAATCATTTACCTTTGAAGAACTTCCGATGTTTTCAATGAGGAGACTCTCAGTTAGATAGCAAATGTTAATTTTTTCCAAAAAGATTATTTGTGTAGGAGAAATCGCTCCGTTTTGTTCATCACGTTTGGCTAAGAAAAAAATCTGAAAATGCAGTCTCTACAACGCCAAATTCTTTACCAAATTAACTCCATAATATCGACAGAAACATGGCAAACGTTGTTTAGAATCAATCCTCAAGGTGTTTTCACATATCTATTCGATGATAAATCATTCGTGGCAGCTGTGTTTCTCCTCGAAGCAAACGAAAAATACACGCAGCTGGACATTACGCAATAATTGCAACGGAGGACACCAAGCGGCCACCTGGTAGATGTAGTCTCTTAAGGTCAATCTTCCAATCATTTGCCTACAAATACGTCACAATGCTGTCAACACCTTGGGGAAACGACAGAAAGTCTAAGCTCATTCGTGACCCATACACAGCCATATAAGGAGACATTGGAACACAGCGCATTCAAAATCTGGGGCACTTCCTGTATGAAATTTCATCTTGGTTTCACCTGTAGCATTAGTTCTGTGGCACTCACAGACAATATCTTTGCAGTTTTGGACTAGTCAGAGTGTTTTCTTTCCAAAGCTGTCAATTATATGCATAGTCAAGCATCTTTTCGTGACAAAATATATTGTTTAAAACAGGAACGTTTTTTTTATCCAAAAATTAAAAGAGCGCCCCCTATATCGAAAAAGTTAACAGACTTGCCTAGTTAAATAAAGGTTAAAAAAAAGATGCTCTCAGTGGTGCAACTGTAGAACTTTTGGAGGATCTAAGGGCCCATGCCAAATCTTTTCAGCCTCCTGAGAGAGAAGAGACATTGTCATGCCTTCTTCACGACTGTGTTGATGTGTGTGGACCATGTTAATTACTTAGTGATGTGGATACAGAGGAATTTGAAGCTCTTGACCCGCTTCACTACAACCCCGTCGATTTGGATGGGGGCATGCTCGGTGTAGTATCTGGGATCTACATCTGTTTATATTAGTTACTGTGCTGTTACTAAGCAGTAATGCATTACGGCAGTGTTACGTTACTACACCTAATAGGAAATGCACATGCGCACTGGAATGCCGGGAACTGTAGAACACGAGGGGTTTTTGACTAAACGAAAACTAACTACTCCCGTCTCCTGCCTGGTCACTTCTCCACAACACAAATATTACAGTGGCGACGAGGTGATTAAAATACATAAACGGACATTGCTTGAAGGGAAGAATGTTGCGTGAGTAATGAAACTCAAAATAATTATGTAATTCGTCAGTTATTTTTTATTTTCTTTCGCCAGTAGAGAAGGCTAAGCACTGCTAGCACTGCTAGTACAGTATTCAGGAGCTGCCAAGTAGCCAGACTATTGGAGTCCAGAATAGCGACACTGCCCTCTTGTGGTTAAATAAAAGAAACTGTCATTGAACCCATTGAAATTAGGCGATCTCAGTAGAGAAATATTGTCAAGGGAAAAAAAAGGAACAAGGGACGTAACACGGTGTGTACATTAATACAAATGAGTGCAGTGAATGAAGTAATTGCAGAAACTTCTGAAGTGAAGAAGTAGATGAATATTCAGAAAATTAAGGAATATAAGGAAACTGAACAATTAACTGTGAAAATGGCAACCATTGGTCGAGTACCAGAGTTTGAGGCTACAAAAGAGGATTTTGATTCCTATTTGGACCGTTTTGAGCGTTGGCTGGCTGCAAATGAAATCAAAGATGGAAAGAAAGCAGACGTATTTCTCAGTGTTTTGGGTCCAACTGAGTATGGATTGCTGAAAGGTCTCATTGAACCAATGAAAGCAGTGGAGTTGAACTATGCAGAACTGACTGAAACTCTTTCAAGGTATTTCAAGCCTAAGCCAATTCTCATTGCAGAACGTTTCAGATTTTACCAACGTCACCAGAGTCAAGGAGAAACCGTGGCTGACTACATCCTTGCTTTGAAAAGGCTGGCAAGTACATGTGAGTTTGCACGATTTCTTGATGATGCTCTCCGAGACAAGTTTGTATGTGGTCTCACAGGTGAAGCATATCACAGAAGGCTCCTGTCAGAGAAGGACCTGACCTTTAAGAAAGCCTGTGATATAGCACTTGGACTCAAGCTTGCCCACAGGGATACTATTGAGCTATCGGGACATGCAGAACATCAGAAAGGTGTTCACAAGGTCAGTGATGCACATGGTGAAAAAAGCTCACAAAAGTCACACTTTTTTCAGTCCCGTCCTCAAGGTTACACAAGAACAAAGCATCCCACATCTCAAAGTTCTAAGCCAAGTTGTTACAGATGTGGGGGAGATAATCATCAGCACAGTGAATGTCGATTCCAAAAGGAAAAGTGCCACAATTGTGGAAAGGTTGGACATTTACAGAGAGTGTGTAAAGCCTCGAAACGCACGGCAAGAGTGCACAAAGTGTCAGACGCAGCACAAGACGAGGAAGGTACAACTGAAACAGTATTGGAACTGTTCACAGTGTACACGGCTCAACAACTAAAAGATGGAATCTATCTCAACATTGAGTTAGCGGGAAAACCAGACTCTACAAAGAAAAACTGAAAGAGTGCACTCTTCAGCCCGCGTCCATCCGCCTTTCTTCATACACTGGTGACACTATTCCTGTGTTAGGGCAGATCCAGGTACCAGTCCGGTATGAGGGGAAGGAGTGGACGCTACCGCTTGTCATTGTTAAAGGAGAAAAATCAGCCTTGTTAGGCAGAAACTGGCTACAAAAGATCAAGTTGAACTGGGGAGAAATCTTCAGTCTGAGAAATGACAAACCAGTGAGTCAGGCTACACTCACTAACATGCTGGAGAAGCAAAAATAACTTTTCAAAGATGGCTACGGTGAAATACAAGACTTCACAGCAAAAGTCAGAGTGCAAGAAGGAACCAAGCCTATCTTTCACAAACCACGTCCAGTTCCCTATGCTCTTAAGGAAGCAGTAGAGAAGGAACTGGACCGCCTACAGAAGAATAACATAATAACGAAAGTAGCGAGGAGCGACTGGGCCGCTCCAATTGTTGTAGTCCCAAAGAAAGACAAGACCGTCAGAATGTGCGGGGACTACAAGGTCACCATCAATACACACAAGGGGCTATTCAGATTCAATCGCTTGGCCTATGGAATCTCGACAGCTCCAGCGATATTCCAACACACAATGGATCAGATCTTGGACGGTATAGACAATGTTGTGTGCTTCATGGACGACATCCTCGTGTCAGCACCAACCATTGGAGAGCACCTTGTAGTGCTGGACAAAGTGATGTCAAGACTGGAGAAATACGGAGTGAGAATGAAACGCAGCAAGTGTGAGTTCCTCCAGGACTCAGTGGAGTATCTCGGATACAAGATTGATGCACAAGGCCTGCACCCAACCAACAGCAAGGTGGAAGCAATCATAAACGCTCCAGCACCCACAAATATCTCAGAGCTGAGGTCATTTTTGGGGCTCCTGAACTATTACGGAAAGTTTGTGGCAAACTTGTGGAATTGGTCCCCACAATGCGAAGAAGCATTCAAGACTTGCAAACAGCGTCTGCTAAAGAGCAAGTGGCTTGCCCACTATAACACAGAGATGAAGCTGAGACTCGCGTGTGATGCATCTCCATACGGAGTAGGAGCCGTCATCTCACATGTTCTACCGTCAGGTGAAGAACACCCTATTGCATTTGCATCACGGACTCTGTCACCAAGTGAGAAAAATGATGCTCAAATTGAGAAGGAAGCCCTGAGCATAATATTCGGAGTGAAGAAGTTTCACAAATACCTCTACGGAAGGAAGTTCCAACTGCTGACAGATCACAAGCCTCTGTTGGCCATCCTTGGACCAACATCAGCTATACCAACCCTTGCTGCACTTCGAATGCAACGTTGGGCTCTGATATTGTTAGCCTACGACTACGAGATTGAGTACAGACGATCCAGTGATCATGCAAATGCCGATGCACTATCAAGACTACCATGCAATAGTGACTCCGACAGTGAAGATGATAGAGCAGTCTTCCAGATCTCTCTCAATGATGACCTGCCCATATCTGCTTCTGACATAGCAGAGGAAACAAGGAAAGACCCAGTGCTTTCCAAAGTCTTGGACTTAACATTAGGCGGTTGGCCAACCTTCGTAAATGACGATAACCTTCGTCCATTCATCGACAAGAAAGACCAGTTGTGCACTGATCAAGGGTGTGTTCTGTGGGGATCAAGGGTGGTGGTACCTCACAAATTCCAGAGGAGACTGCTATCTGACCTGCATGAGGGACATCCAGGGATCACTCGAATGAAAGCACTCGCTCGCAGTTATCTGTGGTGGCCTGGACTGGATCAGGACATTCAACAGCATGTAGGCCACTGCTCACCTTGTGAAGCTGTTCGCAACAAGCCTGCTGCTGCACCTCTTCATCCATGGTCCTCGGCTGCTACACCTTGGGAACGCATCCATGTGGATTACGCCGAAATTGACAAGCAACATTTCCTTGTTGTCGTCGACGTCCATTCCAAGTGGATGGAAGTGTTCCCTACTCAACTGACCACAGCTGAGAAGACCATCAATCTTCTCAGACACCTGTTTGCATCCTTTGGACTAGTCAAGGAGCTCGTATCGGACAATTCCCCCCCGTTCACGTCAAACGATTTTGAAATGTTTCTCAAGAACAACGGAGTAAGGCACATCCTGTCACCACCTTACCATCCGGCATCAAACGGAGCAGCGGAGAGAGCCGTGCAAACCTTTAAGAAGGCCTTGACTAGACTCGAGGTTCAGTCTGTGCCCATCCACCAAAGGCTTCCCTGGTTCCTGTTTACTTACCGTAACACCCCACACACAGTATCGGAATGTACACCAGCTGAACTGTTTCTGAAACGCCAACCACGTACCCGCCTGACATTGTTGAAACCAGACTTGTCAAGCACTGTGGCAAAGCACCAGCTACAGCAGAAGAAAGCTCATGACAGACACTCAAAGACTGTCAAAGAATTCAAAGAGGAAGAGAGGGTGATGGTACGTGATTGCAGACACCCCAAGCGCCTGTGGAACTCAGGTGTGATCTTGCAACGCAGAGGACCTTTGACTTACCTAGTCCAAATTGGTCATCGCCAGGTCAACGTTCATGTGGATCATCTGCTACGGTCCAACGCCCCAGCAGAGGCATGCCGAGAGAACAAGAACAATAACGACCCCCAGGACTATTCTCCTGACTGTGGACGTACGGGAGAGACAGAGCCTGACCTTCCACCCGAACCTGGCCCACCACAGGAAGCCCAGGAGGAGCGGAGATATCCTATTCGACAGCGAAGGGCACCTCAAAAGCTTGACCTGTGAGTTGAGCTGGTTAAGGAGGTAACGGACAGTAAAACAAACACTTTAATATGTCCTAGATAAAAGGAAAGAAAAGGGACATTACCTGGGTTAGTTATTAGGACACAAACTCCATCTTCGGGGCAGAATAATCCCCTGGATTTGTGCCTGGCTCTGAAAAGTCTGCTTCAACCCAGTAGTTGAAATTTTTTTAAGAATGCATTGTTCAGATATTGCATTAGTAGTTACCTAACATATTTACCTTGTTCTCTGGGAGTTAAACACTATTGGGGAGGAGTGTAGCATCTGGGATCTACATCTGTTTATATTAGTTACTGTGCTGTTACTAAGCAGTAATGCATTACGGCAGTGTTACGTTACTACACCTAATAGGAAATGCACATGCGCACTGGAATGCCGGGAACTGTAGAGCACAAGGGGTTTTTGACTAAACGAAAACTAACTGTACTCCCGTCTCCTGCCTGGTCACTTCTCCACAACACAAATATTACACTCGGCCCTCCATTTCTCATAGACCGCGATCAGCTCCTTTGTGTTGCTGACTTTGAGGGAGAGGTTGTTGTCCTGGAACCACAATGCCAGGTCACTGACCTTCTCTCTATAGGCAATCTCATCGTGGCCAGTGATGGCCTACCACCGTAGTATCGTCAGAAACGTAATGATGGTGTTTGGGCGACGCAGTCATGGGTGAACAGGGAATACAAGAGGGAACTAAGCACGCATCCATGAGGGACCCCCTTGTAGCGAGTCAGCGTGACAAATGTTCTTTTACCTACCCTCACCACCTGGGGAGGTCTGCCAGGAAGTCCAGGATCCAGTTGCAGAGGGAGGTGTTCAGTCCCAGCGTCCTAAACGTAGTGTTGATCTTGGAGAGCACTATGGTGTTGAATGCTGAGCTGTAGTCAATTAATTAACAGCGTTGTCATATAGGTGTTCCTCTTATCCAGGTGGGAGAGGGCAGTGTGGAGTGCCAAAGAGACTGTGTCATATGTGGATCTGTTGGGGCGATATGCGAATTGGAGTGGGTCTGTTGTGTCTGGGATGATGGTATTGATGTGAGCCATGACCTTTCAAAGCATTTCACGGCTACAGATGATATACTCTTATTGTGAAGTGCATTGTAAAAGCCCTCACAAAGAGACGGCTCTAACTCAGTTCTAAATACTCATAGTTTCAAACAGAATTAATGCACCACCAGTAGATTAATTGAATTCAATGTCTTCCATTTTTAGAAAGTTAATGCTCTTCATGTGAATGGACAATTCCACATAAAAAATGTATTCTTGCTGCCGACAAGATAGCTTTATGAGTTGGTAATTGTTACATGAATTTCTAAACTCCCAGTAGAATTTGCTGGCTCCAAATGACATGAAGCGAAAGTGCTCTTTCCCCTCTCATCTCGGAGGTAAGTGGGAGAGAAAAATCACAGGTAACTAATTTCTCACTTTTGTCCCTTGCTATTTAAGGCAAATTGTAGAGTAGATAGAATCCTCTCCCTACCTCTTCCCAGCCCAGTCAACCATAATCTATACTCATGAAAGCACTTGGCTCTATTGGTTTTCTTCCAACTCAAAGACAAAGGGGTCAATTCAGTTGAACTTGTCGAAGGATGCATGGGGTAAAACTAGAAATAGACTATTTACTGTAAGAAAGTATGAATAGAAGATGCACATTCCCAAAATGCACATTCCCTCAGCACATGTCATGTTACTCTGGCAGACCATTTAAAGGTTTCTGATTTGTAAAAGGGTAAAAGATTTCCACCAAATGAGATCCACAATGTATACATTCTCTTTCATTAAGCTTTAAATCACTAGACACAGCCTAGGGAGAGCGGGCATTCAGTTTATAACGGGTTAAGACTCAAGGGTCTTCAGATCACTGACAAGTTACTTTTGAATTAATGCTTCACTTAAGCTATGTTGAAAAAATTGCCAAGATATTGAGAGAGATAGGTCATTTGCATTCATTAGACACTTAGACAGAAGATGAACGGCAAGATGCCAGCACGTCAAACACAAGCCTAAAGGCAATGTCTATCTTTCTCAACAGAGCAATGAACTACACTAGAATATCAACTCACTTTAGCTTGGAAACAGGATACAACGTCAAAAAGTAAACATAGCTGGAGACACCTTGCTGTTTTGGACAGAGATTTGCAGTGGCTAATTAACAGTAAATAAGTTAATGTTGTTTCACCTCACAGTTAGTCAAGATGTTTAGCTTGCCAGCTAAATTGTTTACAGTTAGTTAGCAGTCACTTCAACAATATTTTTCTAGCTACAGTATTTCTGCTGTGTCAATAATAACCTGTCTCCAAAAATGACAGGTTTCTCAGATTGTGTTTACATTTTACCATTGTGATGTATACACTTTCAAGACATTTTAAAACCTGTTCCAATCGTGTTAAAATAGGGTGATGAGTAACATTATTAACCTACTTCCACTTTCCTACAAGTAAACCCCAACACCAGTTGCTGTGAGCGCTGCCGTCTGTCCCAGGATCCTGTCACATCGTCAGAGCGCGAAGTATGTTTGTTGCTGTTGAACGCTGTTGAGCGCCGAAATCTGAACTAGAGACCTCAGTTTAAATGCTGACAGTGTTTTTACATGCTTTTATTTTGGATCCTGCAGCTCTGTTGGGCTCAGTTGCTGTGAGCGCTGCTCATTGTCCCGGGATCTTGACATATACAGTACCGCATATGGGCAGAGACACGAAAGCCCAGCTAGTCTAGCTGGCTCGGTGGTCTCAAATGAAGGTCGCTATTGAACGTTTCCAGCACTGCAGGAGCTATGTTTACTTAGCTTTTTTCCGGGACAATGTGGCCTGAACTGACTTTCAATGTAGCAACTGCTTGCTTGCGGAGGACTACAGGATCGAAGTGGCTACTCTTAGCAAGCAAGTAGCAAACCGAGAGACGATTGAGCACCATGTCGGCTCTCCACAGCCGACTGGCCGGTGCTCAGCAGGGTTCCATCCCTAAGGGGTCTCCCCCTTCCCTGGAAAACAGAGCTGATCTCGACACAACCTACCAGCCGTGGAATTCGAAGAAAGCATCCTCTGACAACGGGGGTTTCCTTGGAGATGTTGAGCCCGGATCTGACATAGACCAGAAACAGCTTTGCCGCCCTGGATCCAGTGGTTCGAGCACCTTCTTTCTTGGTGGCTTCCCATTCAAGACTGGATTCGGAGGTACCTGCATCTTCATCCTCGGTTCTGTCTACCTCTCTGCTGGCTACTACCTCAGGTTCCGATCCTCGGAGCTCCCACCCTCAACAGACCATGAGGCTGCCCGAGAGACTGGCCCTTTCAACATCACCAGCTGTCATCATAGGCAGCTCTATGGTGAGAAACATCTCAGTTCCCAAGGCAAAAACCCTGTGCTACCCAGGAGCATGAGTACGAGTTCTACCACAGATGCTGTTAGCTGACACTGTCATAGTCCATGTGGGGTCAAACGACATCAGGAGGGCTAGCACGGATCATCTGAAAAATGGATTTTAAAGATCTGATTTAAACATTAAAAGACTCCAAAATACGGGCATTCATTTCAGGTCCAGTACCATCTTTGGGTCGTGGGTGTGAAAGATTCAGCTGACTGCTGGCATTACACATCTGGCTAAAAAATATATTTTATAGATAACTTTGACACCTTCTGGAAACATAAGAAACTCTGCAGGAATGACAGTCCATCTTTTCAATGATCCAAGACCAGCTCAGTTAATCATTACCATTGTGACAATGAGTCGTCATAATGCTGCATCAAATGTACATGATCCTAGAGGCATTGGCAAACACAATGTATTTGCCCCTAATTTCCCCGAATACCTCTGTTTATCCTACAGGTATTGTATGCATTAATCATGAGCCTATGAACCAGAGTTACACTGTTAGCACTGAGGCTGTGTGCCCTAGTAGGAAGACCTCTTTGTGCAGCTCACCCTGCACTAGCAGTTCCAATATAAATAACATGAGGAAGTCTACTTCTGATGATCTTCCCAGTAAAGCATATTAACATATGTAGCCTGAGAAACAAGGTCCATGAAGTCAATAACTTGCCTGTAACAGATGACATTCATATTCTGACTATCGCAGATAACACCTTTGTGGTAGCAATACATGGTTATAACATCTACAGAAAAGACAGAAATGCCAATGGTGGCGGTGTTGCGGTCTATATTCAGAAGCATATTCCTGTAAAGCTTAAAGATGATCTAATGTTAAATACTGTTGAAGTAATATGGCTACAGGTTCATCTGCCTCACCTAAAGCCCATTCTTGTGGGCAGCTGCTATAGACAACTAGGTGCTAACGGTCAGCATCTGGATAATACGTGTGAAATGCTTGATAATGTATGTGATGTCAACAGAGAAGTATATTTTCTGGGTGATTTAAATATTGACTGGCTCTCATCAAGCTGCCCACTCAACAAAAAAAATCAACTGTAACCAGTGCCTGCAACTGGTTCAGGTTGTCAGTCAACCTACCAGGGTAGTTACAAACAGCACAGGAATTAAATCATCAACATATTTACACATATTTACTAATGCTGCAGAAATTTGCTTTAAATAATAGCCATATATAGGAAAACCAAAGTTCCAAAAGCTGGGCCTAAAATCGTGTATAAAATGTGAGTTTTGTAGTAATTCATTTAATTAAGATGGCTCCGACAGCGCGGGTCGCCTCGCCTAGGAGTCCTTAGGAAACTATGCAGTATTTTGTTTTATGTCATTTTTTATTACATTGTTAGCGCCGAAAATCTTAAATGTTATTACATACAGCCAGGAAGAACTATTGGATATCAGAGTGCCGTCAACTTACCAACATTATGAACAGGAATACGACTTTCCTGAAGAGAACTCCTTTGTTTGCATTTGATCAAATTCCAGAGGCCAACCCAAAACAACGTTGCCACAGAAGAGGTAGACGGAGCGGCCTTCTGGTCAGACTTTGGAGGCGTAAACACCACCACCAGTATATTTCTCACCAATGTCCAGTCTCTAGATAACAAGGTAGACAAAATTAGGGCAAGGGTTGCTTTCCAGAGAGACATCAGGGATTGTAACATACTCTGCTTTACGGAAACATGGCTCTCTCGGGATATGTAGTCAGAGTCGATACAGCTACCGGGATTCTTTATGCGCCGACAGAAATAATCATCTCTCTAGTACGAAGAAGGGTGGGGGTATATGCTTCATGATTAACGACTGATGGTGTAATCGTGACAACATACAGGAACTCAAGTCCTTTTGTTCACCTGACCTAGAATTCCTCACAATCAAATGCCGACCATATTATCTCTCAAGAGAATTTTCGTTGGTTATTGTCACAGTCGTGTATATCCCCTCTCAAGCCAATACCACGACCGCCCTCAAGGAACTTCACTGTACTCTATGCAAACTGGAAACCACATATCCTGAGGCTGCAGTTATTGTAGCTGGGGATTTTAATTAAGCAAATTTTGAGAACAAGGCTACCTAAATTCTATCAGCATATTGATTGTAGCACTCGTGCAGGCAATACACTGCATACAAGGCCCTCCTATCGGTAAATCTGACCACGGCTCCAATTTGCTCCTCCCGTCCTGTTAGCAAAAACTCAAACAGGAGGTACTCGTGACAAGAACTAGTATATGCTGGTTTAACCAATCGGAATCTATGCTTCAAGATTGTTTTGTTCACAAGTACTGGGAAATGTTCCAGGTAGCCTCAGAGAATAATATTGATTTATACGGAGTTTATAAGGAAGTGCATTGGAGATGTTGTATGTACCCACTGTGACTATTAAAACCTACCCTAACCAGAAACCGTGGATAGATGGAGGCATTCGCGCCAAACCGCATTTAACCTTAGCAAGGTTACTGGGAATATGGCCGATATCGTCCTGTAGCACTCACTGCTGTCATCATGAAGTGCTTTGAGAGACTAGTCAAGGATCATATCACCTCCAACTTAACTGCCACCCTAGACTCAATTCAATGGCATACTGCCACAATATGTCCACAACATATGCAAACCTTTGTAAGAATGTTGTTCCAAGTGGTAAATATAAAGATCCAGTCCATAATTGGAGGCCTCTTACACTTCAGTGTTGTGATGCAAAAATTCTAGCTAAATGCTTAGCGCATAGAATTAAAAAAGTACTATCAGATCAGACAGGTTTTTTACATGGACGATACATGGCGATAATTGAAGACTAGTACTGGAAGCAATAGAATACTATGAAATATCTGGGAAACAAGTCCTGGTTTTCCTCGCTGACTTTGAAAAGGATTTTGATAAAGTACGACTGGAGTTCAAAACCTGGAATATTTCAATATTGGAGAATCTCATTTAAAATGGGTTAAAGTTATGTATAGCAACCCTAAGTGTAAAATAGTAAATAATTGCTAAATCTCAGAAAGTTGAGATGCACAATTGAGAGCATCCTTTCGGGCTGAATCAACGCCTGGTACGGCAACTGCACCGCCCACAACCGCAGAGCTCTTCAGAAGGTAGTGCAGTCTGGACAACGCATCACCGGGGGAAAACCAACTGCCCTCCAGGACACACCTACAGCACCCGTTGTCACAGGAAGGCCAAAAGGATCATCAAGGACAACTCGAGCCACTGCCTGTTCACCACACTACTATCCAGAAGGCGAGGTCAGTACAGGTGCATCAAAGCTGGGACCGAGAGACTGAGAAATAGTTTGTATCTCAATTCAACAGCCGTAACTAACACAGAGAGGCTGCTGCCTACACTTGAAATCATTGGCCACTTTAATAAATAGATCACAAGTCACTTTAATAATGGCACTTTAATAATGCTTACATTTCTTGCATTACTCAGCCATATTTATATAGTCCATTTTTTACAATCTATTGCATCTTGCCTATGCCGCTCAGTCATCGCTCATCCATATATTTCAATGTATATATTCTTATTCCATCCCTTTACTTAGATTTGTGTGTATTAAGTAGTTGTAGAATTGTTTGATTCCTTGTTAAATATTACTGCAATGTCGGAACTAGAAGCCCAAGCATTTTGCTACACTTGCTATAACATCTACTAAACATGTGTAGGTGACCAATAGAGTTTGATTTGATGATATAAATAATATTTGCTTATCTGTGGTGTGTAATGAGGAGCAACCAGATGCTGCACTTGACACATTTATGAAATTGCTTATCCCAGTTACTAATAAGCATGCACCCATTAATAAAATGACTGTGAAAACTGTTCAATCCCATTACTGAGGATAATGGGCAGACAATATTTCTGCTCCTATTTGCCACATCTTCAATTTAAGCCTACTAGAAAGTCTGTGCCCTCAGGCCTGGAGGGAAGCTAAAGTCATTCCGCTACCCAAGAAGAGTAAAGACCCTGTTACTGGCTCAAATAGCCGACCAATCAGCCTGTTACCAACCCTTAGTAAACGTCAGGAAAAAATTGTGTTTGACCAGATACAATGCTATTTCACAGTAAACAAATTGACAACAGTCTTTCAGCACACTTATAGGGAAGGACACTCAACAAGCACAGCACTTATGCAAATGACTAATGATTGGCTGAGAGAAATTGATGATGAAAGGGGACTGTCTTGTTAAACTTCAGTGCAGCTTTTGACATTATCGATTATAGTCTGCTGCTGGAAAAATGTACGTATGTGTTATGGCTTTACACCCCCTGCTATAATGTGGATAAAGAGTTAATTGTCTAACAGAACACAGAGGGTGTTCTTTAAAACATCTCTGGTACCAGTGGGACGCTAGCGTCCCACCTCGACAACAGCAAGTGAAATTGCAGGGCGCCAAATTCAAAACAACAGAAATCCCATAATTAAAATTGCTCAAATATACAAGTATTATACACCATTTCAAAAATAAATGTCTTGTACATCCAACCACAGTGTCTGATTTCAAAAAGGCTTTACGGTGAAAGCACACCACACGATTATGTTAGGTCAGCGCCTAGCCACAGAAAACCATACAGCCATTTTTCAACCAAGGAAAGGGCTCACAAAAGTCAGAAATAGCGATTAAATTATTCACTAACCTTTGATGATCGTCATCAGATGGCACTCACAGGACTTCATGTTACACAATAAATGTGTGTTTTGTTTAATAAAGTTCATCTTTATGTCCAAAAACCTCATTTGAAATTGGCGCGTTATGTACAGTAATAATTGTCTCAAACAAACATCCGGTGAAATTTCAGAGAGCCACATCAAATTACAGAAATACTCATCATAAACATTGATGAAAAATACAAGTTTTATACATAGGATTAAAGATAAATGTTTTGTTAATCGAGCCGCTGTGTCAGATTTCCAAAAGGCTTTATGGCGAAAGCACACCACGCGATTATGTTAGATAAGCGCCTAGCCACAGAAAACCATACAGCCATTTTCCAACCAAGGAGAGGTGTCACAAAAGTCAGAAATAGCATTAAAATTAATCACTTACCTTTGAATATCTTCATCTGGTGGCACTCCCAGGTCTCCATGTTAGACAATAAATGTTTGTTTTATTCGATAATGTCCCTCTTTATGTCCAAAAACCTACGTTTTGTTGGTGCGTTTAGTTCAGTAATCCAAAGGCACAATGCGCGCTCTCAACATCCAGACAAAAAGTTAAAAAAGTACAATAAAAGTTCGTAGAAACATGTCAAACGATGTTTAAAATCAATCCTCAGGTTGTTTGTGTCATAAATAAATAAAAATAAATCAGCCGGACAAAAGGTTCATCAATAGAAAAGGAGAAATAAGAAATGCGTGCTGAATGCATGCTCATGTCTGGAATTTTCCACTGTCCACTCATTGAAAGTGCTGTATCTCCCTCATTTTTCAAAGTAAAAGACTGAAACAATGCCTAAAGACTGGCCACGTGTAGAAGAAGCCATAGAGATCATGAACTGGGTCCTAAGTCTTTGTATGGTGGATAGGCTTTCAATGGAAAAACAGCCTTTCAAAATAATAGTACTTCCTGGATGGACTTTCCTCATGTTTTTTGCCTGCCATATCAGTTCTGTTTTACTCACAGACATTATTTTAACAGTTCTGGAAACTTTAGAGTGTTTTCTATCCAAATCTACTAATTATATGCATGTCCTTCTGGGCCTGAGTAGCAGCCAGTTTACTATGGGCACGCTTTTCATCCAAAATTCAGAATGCTGCCCCCTACCCTACCCTAAGTTAAAGAAGCCTCTCAAGCATAATCATGGTAAAATCAGGAATTCCCCAGGGTAGCTGTTTAGGCCTATGCTTTTTTCAATCTTTACTAATGACATGCTACTGACTTTAAGTAAAGTCAGAGTGTCTATGTATGTGGATGATTCAACACTATACACGTCAGCTATTACAATGACTGAAATGACTGCAACACTTAACAAAGAGTTAAGGTTAGTTCCAGAGTGGGTGGCAAGGAATAAGTTATCCCTAAATACTTCTAATATTAAAAGCATTATATTTGGAATAAATCATTCACTAAACCTTAAACCTCAACTAAATCTTGTAACAAATCATGTGAAGATTATGCAAGTTGAGATGGTCAAAACATATTGATACAACAGTAGCTAAGATGGGGAGAAGTATGTCAATAATTAGGTGCTGCTCTGCTTTCTTAACAACACTATCAACAAGGCAGGTCCTACAGGCCCTAGCTTTGTCAAACGTTGACTACTGTTCAGTTGTGTGGTCTTGTGCCACAAAAAAGGATTTAGGAAAATTGTAATTGGCTAAGAACAGGGAAGCAAGGCTGGCCCTTGGATGTACACAGAGAGATAATATTAATAATATGCATGTCAATCTCTCCTGGCTCAAAGAGGAGGAGAGATTGTATTTATGAGAGGTATTGACATGATGAAGGCACCGAGCTGTCTGTTTGAATTACTGGCACACAGCTCGGACACCCATGCCTACCACACAAGACATGCCACAAGAGGTCTCTTCACAGTCCCCAAGTCCAGAACAGACTATGGGAGGAGCACAGTACTACTGTTGCGTAATCGTACTGAAGGTAGTGAAGGAGTCAAGTGCAGGAGAGCAGAGATGTCAATGTAGCGTCTTTAATAGGCAAGTCCAAAACGGTACAGGTACAATATCCAATAAACGCCCAAGAAATGGGAACACACAGTTACTCACGGAAGGAGAAAAACAACTGAGGAAAAACTGAGGAAAAAAACCTCAACGAGCAACATGAAAATAATCCCGCACAAACCTAAGCGGGGAAACAGGGGTAAATATACACACCGAAATGAAAGCAAATGAAAACCATGTGTGAATGAACCAAAGACAAAACAAATGGAAAAGGAAAAGGAAAAAGAAAAATGGATCGGTGATGGCTAGTAGGCCGGCGACGCCGACCGCCGAGCACCGCCCGAACAAGGAGAGGAACCACCTTCGGTGGAAGTCGTGGCAACTATATAGAGCCATGACAACATGAAACACTTTAGAAGAAAAAGAAACGCACACCTATTTAGGCGAGGTGCTGGCTAGCGGAGTAGAAAACTTGAAAATAAAAGAGAACCGCACACTCTAGGAGCTCAGATGCAAAAATTGAATTACCAACGTTTCGACAGCCAAGCTGTCTTCATCAGGGTATAATCACAAACACTGCGGGATTACTCGTACATGAAACTATTTACCACATAAAGTAACTGATTCAAGCAATAAAATTTGATGAAGAAAACAGATAAAAAACAGTGTGGACTGTGAAGCAACACATACATTGGCACAGACACATTCATACACACACACGATGATATACGCATAATACACACACATACACGTGGATTTAGTACTGTACTTTACACTACTGGTCAAAAGTTTTAGAACACTGACTCATTCAAGTGTTTTTCTTTATTTTTACTGTTTTCTACATTGCAGAATAATAGTGAAGACATCAAAACTATGAATTAACACATATGGAATCATGTAGTAAACAAAACATTATTAGACAACTCTAAAGATATTTTATGTTTGAGATTTTTCAAATAGCTACCCTTTGCCTTGATGACAGCTTTGCACACTCTTGGTATTCTCTCAACCAGCTTCACCTGGAATGCTTTTCCAACAGTCAGGAGTTATTAGCTTTTAAGGAGGTACACCTGTTAATTGAAATGCATTCCAGGTGACTACTTAATGAAGCTGGTTGAGATAATGCCTAGAGTGTGCAAAGCTGTCATCAAGGCAAAGGGTGATAATTTGTAGAATCTCAAATATAACAAATATTTTGATTTGTTTAACACTTTTTTGGATACTACATGGTTCCATAGTTTGATGTCTTCACTATTATTCTACAATGTAGAAATTTGTAAAAATAAAGAAAAACCCTTGAATGAACTTTGGACTGGTAGTGTAGATATGTGGTAGTGGTAGAGTATAAGCCTGAGGAAATCTGAGTGAAATCTATGAATGTATTGTAATGTCTTTAATTTGTCTTTAAATTGTATAAACTGCCTTAATTTTGCTGAACGCCAGGAAGAGTAGATGCTGCCTTGTAGAAGCTAATGGGGATACATAATAAATACAAATACAAACCACCTCCATTAACATAAATAGAATCTATAGTATCTCTGTAAATGTTTCATTCTCATTTACATAGTTTTGTCTCACTTTGTGTGATGTACTGTATGTATCAGTTGCTACTAGCTCACTCCACATCACACTGCTGCTAAGAGTCAGATGGCCTTATCTTGGGTGCATGATGGATGTCGTAAGCCAGTGTTTCTCCTGCAGACACGCATCTATGCTATCTAAGGCTGCAAGAATCTGCTCCTCACAAGCTATGAACACAGCAATGTCTGAGTGGGAAAATATTACTTGAACCGGATTATGGCAACAGTTAGTTTTGTTATAAGTAATCACATGTTCACAAGTGTAAGTTAAATATACAGTGAAGTATACAATGAGAAATGCTCTAGCATAGACAAGAAGGGTAGACTGTGTGTGCCCGTACCTACAAACAACATACACTCGCATGCACACACACACACGTCAGGCCCACACAGAGATGTAAGGGAACTTTCTGTCTTGGCAACTTTCTGTCCTGACAGTGTGGAGAGAACAACAGCTAGCTCAGAGCTGCTCCCGGCTAATTACACAGAGAAAATAGGAAGGAAGAGAGGAGAGATGAAGGGAGACAGGGGGGAGAGAAGAAGGGGCTGAGAGCGAAGAGGGGAGAACCCAAGAGTGGGAGTGTGAAGAAGAGAAATAAGGAGAGAAGTAGTCAGATGGAAAGAGTAGAGGTGTTTGTGAAATGAATAGAGTGTTAGGATGAGAGGAAATGGGAGAGATGTTTTTTCCCCCCAAAAATGTCCTCTTTCCTGATTTTCTTCAGCCCATCCCACTCCCTGAATAGATTTTATATTGTTCCATTATCTGTTTTTATTGCAGCATGAACATTTAATTAGTCATGTACTAGAGACACTCACCTGGAGACAGTGACAGCACAAGATTGGGAGAAATTAATTTATTTCTGCAGAAGGATGGATTTTATCCCCTGAACAGGAGTCACCAACATATATTGTTATTGTTTTTCGGCTCACCCTGTGAAAAGTATACCACTTGAAAGGATGTACTTTAAATGGAAATGCTTGTAATCGGATGTGTATAGGAAAGAAAATAACTCTCCTCATAAATGTCCTTGCATCAGATGAAGCTGAGTTGTCAGGAGGATGAAATCGATTCTGCCATTGACGCACACACGCACACACACACACATACTCTTACTCCTCAAATAGAGGTCAGCGCTGACAGCATGAGGCATTCTGGGAAAAGAGTAATCTGAAATGTTACAGTGTCATTTACAGAGTAGGAGGAGGTAGATATACTGGAAAGGTTATGGGATACTCTAGGCACATTTCATCCCATTTGCATGCATATGTACTTTCCAATCAATTCCAACAATCTATAACTGGAAATGAGACTGAAACGTATATGCTGAAGTCCCAGGTAGGATTGATGGCAAACACGTTGAATTGGAGTGTGAAAGGTACTCAACAGAGTGTGTTTATGACAATAATAGTCACTATGATGTTAACATATACAGTTGAAGTCGGAAGTTTACATACACTTAGGTTGTAGTCATTGAAACTTGTTTTTCAACCACTCCACAAATTTCTTGTTAACAAACTATAGTTTTGGCAAGTCGGTTAGGGCACCTAATTTGTGCATGACACAAGTCATTTTTCCAACAGCTGTTTAAAGACAGATTATTTCATATCACAATTCCAGTGGGTCAGAAGTTTACATACACTAAGTTGACGGTGCCTTTAAACAGCTTGGAAAAGTCCAGAAAATTATGTCATGGCTTTAGAAGGTTCTGATAGGCTAATTTACATAATTCTCGTCATTTGGAGGTGTACATGTGTATGTATGTATTTCAAGGCCTACCTTCAAACTCAGTGCCTCTTTGCTTAACATCATGGGAAAATTTAAAGAAATCAGTCAAGACCTCAGACCAAAAATTGTAGACCTTCAAAAGTCTGGATTATCCTTGGGAGCAATTAACAAACGCCTGAAGATACCATGTTCATCTGTAGAAACAATAGTACGCAAGTATAAACACCATGGGTCCACGCAGCCGTCATACCACTCAGGAAGGAGACACATTCTGTCTCCTAGAGATGAACTTACTTTGGTGCGAAAAGTGCAAATCAATTCCAGAACAACGGCAAAGAACCTTGTGAAGATGCTGGAGGAAATAGCTACATAACCTGAAAGGCTGCACAGCAAGGAAGAAGCTACTGCTCCAAAACCACCATAAAAAAAGCCAGACTGCGGTTTGCAACTGCACATGGGTACAAAGATCGTACTTTTGGAGAAATGTCGTCTGGTCAGATGAAACAAAAATAGAACTGTTTGGCCATAATGACCATCGTTATGTTTGGAGGAATAGGATCGAAGCTTGCAAGCCGAAGAAAACCATCCCAATCATGAAGCACGGGGGTGGCATCATCATGTTGTGTGGGTGCTTTGCAGCAGGAGGGTCTGGTGCATTACACAAAATAGATGGCATCATGAGGGTGGAAATTTATGTGGATATATTGAAGCAACATCTCAAGACATCAGGCAGGAAGTTAAAGCTTGGTTGCAAATGGGTCTTCCAAATGGACAATGACCCCAAGCATACTTCCAAAGTTGTGGCAAAATGGCTTATGGACAACAAAGTCAAGGTATTGGAGTGGCCATCACAAAGCCCTGACCTCAATCCTATAGGAAATGTTTGGGCAGAACTGAAAAAGAGTGTGCGAGCAAGGAAGCCTTACAAACCTGACTCAGTTACACCAGCTCTGTCAGGAGGAATGGGCCAAAATTCACCCAACTTATTGTGGGAAGCTTGTGGAAGGCTACCCGACACGGTTGACCCAAGTTCAACAATTTAAAGGCAATGCTACCAAATAGTATATATTTTTTTTTTACATTTTATTTGACCTTTATTTAACTAGGCAAGTCAGTTAAGAACAAATTCTTATTTTCAATAATGGCCTAGGAACAGTGGGTTAACTGCCTGTTCAGGAGCAGAAAAACAGATTTGTACCTTGTCAGCTCAGGGGTTTGAACTTGCAACCTTCCGGTTACGCTTCCGGTTACGCTCTAACCACTAGGCTACCCTGCCGCCCCATATGTCAATTTCTGACCCACTGGGAATGTGATGAAAGAAATACAATCTGAAATAAATCATTCTCTCTAGTATTAATCTGACATTTCACATTCTTAAAATAAAGTGGTGATCCTAACTGTCCTAATACAGGGAATTTTTACTAGGATTAAATGTTAGGAATTGTGAAAAACTGAGTTTAAATGTATTTGGTTAAGGTGTGCGCAAACTTCCCACTTCCGACCAAGTGTACTTTAGAATTCATCATACACCACACTCGGGTAACACCAACATCCACTGGGGGCAGAGACCCATATATGTTATCCGCACTCATCCATAGACCTGCCTTACAATCCTTTTCCCCTGACCTCCTCAGAGATGTCAGATCCCCATCGCATGGCCCTGTCAAAGTCCCATCTCCTTACCTTGTGACCACCTCTGTGTGGACTTTAGAATGTGAGGCAGGGTAGCATTGGAGGGAACAGATGAGGTGAATCAAAGTGTAGAAATAAAGAGGAAAGGAAAGGTGTGGGGGAAAAGGAGACTATGACCAGATAATGGCATGCAGAGGAGAGGTAGGAGGAGATAGTGACAATGGGCAAAGTGGAGAAGAGGTGAGAGCGAGAGGTAGGAGTAGGGGAGGAGGATGCGGTTGAATGCCTTGGAGAGAAAGGGAATGGGAGCAGAGGGTGGATAGGGTGATAGGGTGGGGAGGAGAGAGGATAGCAGTGCGAGGGGTAGAGTGATCAGTGACAGGTAAGGGCTCCGCCTCAGAGGCTGGGGGTAGGGGGACACATGTTGGAGCTGCCTGCCACCCAGTTTATTGGCAATCTGTTAGCCAGGCGTCCGGGGAGACACATGAATAACAGGCTCAGGAACAGAGAGAGCAGGAGAGGAGAGAGATTCACACTCTGCAGGAGGAGAGGAGTCCTCCTGCAGGGTGTGGGAGGAGAGGAAGAAAGGCGGGAAAATGAATGAGTCAGGACTCAGTGGAGAAAAGATATGATGGAAGGGGATATGATGAGATTTTAAAAAAATTTATGTTTTATTTAACCTTTATTTAACTAGGAAAGTCAGTTAAGAACAAATTGTTATTTACAATGACGGCCTACCCCGGCCAAACCTGGACTACGCTGGGCCAATTGTGCCCAATCAATTCTGGATGTGATAGAGCCTTGGATAAGGGGTGAAGAGAGGAGAGGAGATTTGATTTATTCACATAACCCAGCAATGCTTGGTCAAAATAACCCAGGTTGAGTTCTGTGCTATAGTGACCCAGCCATGGGTGGGTGAAATAAACTAAGTTGGGTTGTTTTTTACTCATTTTCTTTAGTGTATACAGTGCCTTCAGAAAGTATTCAGACCCCTTGACTTTTTCCACATTTTGTTACTTTACAGCCTTATTCTAAATTGATTAAATTATGTTAATCCTCTGAAATCTACACATAATACCCATAATGACAAAAGCAAGCAGGTTGAGAAGTCTTCGCAGAAAAAACCACACTGATATGCCTTATTTACATACAGCACAAGTCAAACATTTGGATACACCTACTCATTCCATGTTTTTTCTTTATTTTACTATTATCTATACGTTTGACTGGTACTGTATTCAGACCCTTTGCTGTGAGGCTCGCAATTAAACCCAGGCGCATACTTTTTCCATTGATCATCCTTGAGATGTTTTTAAAACTTGATTGGTGTTTTGGAAAGGCACACAACTGTCTATATAAGGTCCCACAGTTAACAGTGCATGACACTGCAAAAACCAAACCATGAGGTCGAAGGAATTGTCCATAGAGCGCTGAGATAGGATTGTTTAGAGGCACAGATCTGGGGAATGGTTCCAAAACATTTCTGCAGCATTGAAGGTACCCAAGAACACAGTGGCCTCCATTAATCTTAAATGGATGAAGTTTGGAACCACCAAGACTCTTCCTTGAGCTCGCTGTCCGGCCAAAATGAGCGATCGGGGGAAAAGGCCTTGGTCAGGGAGGTGACCAAGAACCTGATGATCACCCTGGCTGAGCTTTAGAGTTCCTCTGTGGAGATGGGAGAACCTTCCAGAAGGACAACCATCTCAGCAGCAATCCACCAGTAAGGGCTTTATAGTAGAGTGACAGACGGAAGCCACTCCTCAGTAAAAGGCACATGACAGTCCGCTTGGAGTTTGCCAAAAGGCACCTAAAGTCTCTCAGACCATGAGAAACAAGAATCTCTGGTCTGACGAAACCAAGATCTTACTCTTTGGCCTGAATGCCAATCGTCACGTCTGGAGGATACCTGGCACCATCCCTACAGTGAAGCATGGTGGTGGCAGTATCATGCTGTGGGGATGTTTTTCAGTGGCAGGGACTGGGAGACTAGTCAGGATCGAGGCAAAGATGAACGGAGCAAAGTACATAGAGATCCTTGATGAAAACCTGCTCCAGAGTGCTCAGGACCTCAGACTGGGGTGAAGGTTCACCTTCCAACAGAACAATGACCCAAAGCAAACAGCCAAGACCACATAGGAGTGCCCCAGCCAGAACATGGACTTGAACCCGATCGAACGTCTCTGGAGAGGCCTGAAAATATCTGTGAAGCTAAGCTCCCCATCCAACCTGACAGAGCTTGACAGGATATGCAGAGAGGAATGGAAGAAACTCCCCAAATACAGGTGTGCCAAGCTTGTAGTGTCATACCCAAGAAGTCTCAAGGCAGTAATCGCTGCCAAAGGAGGTTCAACAAAGTACTGAGTAAAGGGTCTGAATGCTTATGAAAATGTTATATTTAAGTTTCTTATTTGTCATAAATGAGCAAAATTTCTACAAACCTGTTTTTGCTTTGCCATGATGGGGTATTGTGTGTAGATTGATAAGGGAAAAAAACTATAACACATTTTTGAATAAGGCTGTAAACTAACAAAATGTGGAAAAGGGGTCTGAACACTTTCCTAATGCACTGTAGGTCAAATCAAATCAAAGGAGATCCTGGGAGGAGATCCTGAGGGATCTCTTCCCAGACTAAAGCATCCGCCAACTCCTGGACAGTCTGTGGTGCAATGTGGCGTTGGTGGATGGAGCGAGACTTGATGTCCCAGATGTGCTCAATTGGATTCAGGTCTGGGGAACGGGCGGGCCAGTCCATAGCATCAATGCCTTCCTCTTGCAGGAACTGCTGACACACTCCAGCCACATGAGGTCTAGCATTGTCTTGCGTTAGGAGGAACCCAGGGCCAACCGCACCAGCATATGGTCCCACAAGGGGTCCGACGATCTCATCTCGGTACCTAATGGCAGTCAGGCTACCTCTGGCGAGCACATGGAGGGCTATGCGGCCCTCCAAAGAAATGCCACTCCACACCATGACTGACCCACCGCCAAACCGGTCATGCTGCAGGATGTAGCAGGCAGCAGAATGTTCTCCACGGCGTCTCCAGACTCTGTCACGTCTGTCACATGTGCTCAGTGTGAACCTGCTTTCATCTGTGAAGAGCACAGGGCACCAGTGGCGAATTTGCCAATCTTAGTGTTCTCTGGCAAATGCCAAACGTCCTGCACGGTGTTGGGCTATAAGCACAGCCCCCACCTGTGGATGTCGGGCCCTCATACCACCCTCATGGAGTCTGTTTCTGACCGTTTGAGCAGACACATGTGCATTTGTGGCCTGCTGGAGGTCATTTTGCAGGACTCTGGCAGTGCTCCTCCTGCTCCTCCTTGCACAAAGGCGGAGGTAACGGTCCTGCTGCTGGGTTGTTGCCCTCCTACGGCCTCCTCCACGTCTCCTGATGTACTGGCCTGTCTCCTGGTAGCGCCTCCATGCTCTGGACACTACGCTGACAGACACAGCAAACCTTCTTGCCACAGCTCGCATTGATGTGCCATCCTGGATGAGCTGCACTACCTGAGCCACTTGTGTGGGTTGTAGACTCCGTCTCATGCTACCACTAGAGTGAAAGCACCGCCAGCATTCAAAAGTGACCAAAACATCAGCCAGGAAGCATAGGAACTGAGAAGTGGCCTGGTCACCACCTGCAGAACCACTCCTTTATTGGGGGTGTCTTGCTAAATGCCTATAATTTCCACCTGTTGTCTATTCCATTTGCACAACAGCATGTGAAATGTATTGTCAATCAGCGTTGCTTCCTAAGTGGACAGTTTGATTTCACAGAAGTGTGATTGACTTGGAGTTACATTGTGTTGTTTAAGTGTTCCCTTTATTTTTTTGAGCAGTGTATATACATATAAGTCAAAGCGGCATTGGACTAAGATACAGTGGCATAGTACAGACTACAGTATATGCATATGAGATGGGTGATGCAATATTTACAAACAATTAAAGTGACTAAGATACCATGGAATAGAATGGAGATGGAGTTGTCAAGTATGAATCACAGGTTAGAGGAGATCATTTTAGACACTTGGATTAGCAGGGAGTAGAAGATTAGGTATGGTACAGTATAGTGTGAGGACAGGTAGGATAATTTAGACTACAAAATGCAGGGTGGAAAGAAAATGCTTGGCTTAAAAGAAGAGAGGCCAGTGTAGGGCTGTGGCGGTCATGACATTTTGTCAGCAATTAACTGTCATGGAAATGACCTCCGGTCTCATGGTAATTGACTGTTTATTTACATAAACATTCTTAGCATATATTCGCCAAGTAAAATAAATACGTATAATAAAACCATTAGATATATGCCTACACCACTATGTATTTTAGGCAGGTTTTAAGAAACACCATGACATGAAGACAATGTATTTCAGAAGAATAGAATTTAATATGTACTGTATGTTAGGCCCACTGATCTATAGGCTTAAGTCTAGCTCATTTTTAGCAGACAAGATATGCCTTTATTTTACATTATCTGATTTTCTAGTAAGAAGAATATAAGTTAACATAGCTTAATAAAATATAAATGATATTTTTCTCAAAATATTGCCGAGCGAGTGCACACATGGAGTGGGCGCATTTTGTTGAGTGTTAAAAGTGATAATTTGAAAATATGTGTGAAATTAGTTTTTGATTTAGAATGGGCCATTATCAGCTGCATGGGCATGGCATTCCTATGCACTCAAATAGCAAATTTACACTTTTCCCATGTTGCCAGGTAGGCTACACTGGTTGTAAAGCGAAGCAATGTGCTTAGCATGGGATCCTCCTATTTTAAGAGAGTCCATCAACACCATTTTTTCACATTCGATAGTGTATAGAAATGTTGCTCAATGTCGAGCTTATGAGAACACTTATTTCACTCCACACATCAAGCAGCTGTTTAAAACCTCTTTGGGATAGGGGGCAGCATTTTCACTTTTGGATAAATAGCATGTCCAATTTCAACTTCCTGCTACTCATGCCAAGAATATAAGATATGAATATTATATAGAGTTGGATAGAAAACACGCTGAAGTTTCTAAAACTGTTTGAATCATGTCTGTGAGTATAACAGAACTTATGTAGCAGGCAAAACCCAGAGGACTAACCATTTAGAATTATTTATTTCTGAGGACACTGTCTGTTCATTGAGATCTCATGGGGAAACTATATTTCTTAGGCACTTGTTTGCAGTTCCTACCGCTTCCACTGGATGTTACCAGTCTTTGGAATTTGGTTGAGGTTATTCCTTTGTGCAATGAAGAAGTATGGCCATCTTGGAAAAGGGTATAGCTGTTGAGAGTTGGGCAAGACTTGAAAAGTAGCGTTAGTTTCCTCTCGTCCTCTATTGAAAACCAATAGACCCGTCTTCAATTTGATCGATTATTTACGTTTAAAAATACCTAAAGTTGTATTACAAAAGTATTTAGAAATGTTTTGGCAAAGTTTACAGGTAACTTTTGAGATATTTTGTAGTGACTTTGCGCAAATTGGAAGCTGTTTTTATCTGTATCAAACGCGCCAAATAAATTGACATTTTGGATATATATGGATGGAATTAATCGAACAAAATAACCATTTGTGATGTTTATGGGACATATTGGAGTGCCAACAAAAGAAGCTCGTCAAAGGTAAGGCATGATATATATTTTATTTCTGCATTTTGTGTAGCTTCTGCAGGGTTGAAATATGCTACTCTCTTTGTTTACTGTTGTGCTATAATCAGATAGTAGCATCTTATGCTTTCGCCGAAAAGCCTTTTTAAAATCTGACATGTTGGCTGGATTCACAACGAGTGTAGCTTTAATTTAGTATCTTACATGTGTGATTTAATGAAAGTTTGAAGTTTGAATCTGGCGCTCTGCATTTTCCCTGGCTTTTGGCCAAGTGAGAAGCGAATGTCCCCCTATCCTAGAGAGGTTTTAAGGAGCTGCCTCTTGCTGCGCAACAGATGATAACCTATTCCACTCAAACTCATGTATGCCTGGGATCTCCAACCCTTAGGATTTAGGATATTATTAGGATCCCCATTAGCTGTTGCAAAAGCAGCAGCTACTGTTCCAGGGGAGCTACCCTCCTGAAGGTTTTCGCTCCAACCTCAGATGTTACTAACCTAATTCAGTTATCAACCAGCTAACTATTAGCCTTAATGTAAAAAAACTAAAACAAGATGCATATCAGCTATCTGGTCTGGGTGGGAAAACCTTGGGTCCATTTCATAATGAGACCTCTAACCACCATTACCTTTAGACTAATCATTCAGATCAGGGGGTAGCATTAGCTTTCAAAAGTCTGTGTTTTGATAGATTTCACATTTTACTTAATAAACAAACTGACACCTAACATAGGACCACTCAATGCTCTAGTGTAGAATGCAGGAAAATACGGGTCAGTTCCAGAGGGTGCTATGTTATAGTGTAGTTCTTTATCCTATGTCATTATAAATCCCAGACAATAATTATTATATTATTCTGAATAATATTATAGCCTTAATATGCTTGTACTCTATAGAGTTGATGGAATACGAATGTTAGGTGTGTTGGAAAAATGGCTGGCTCCCGACATGCATCATTAATTCATTATGAATACGATTTATTTGATTACATTTTTCATTCATGTAAGCACAATGTTCAGTTTAAATGACAAATGCAATCACACTTTCACTCACTAAGACTAGGGACATCTTATTGATAAAATATATAAAATATGGATTTGGGCTAATTCACCATCTCAGGAAGTGGAAACTCAAAATGCATTAGCTAGATCACAAAATCTAATATCCTGCTAGTTAGCTGTGACATTGACTAATCTAACAGTTCATATAGCCCTTTATCAGCCTCAAAACATCATCAGGTGACGATTTTGTTAAAAGTAATGCTTCATAACATTTGATGCTTATTACATGGCAGTCAATGGGAAAAGATGAGGTTCACCAAATGTATCCTAATGTCAATACATTGCATTCAATGGGAAAAGATGAGCATCACAGTGGTTGATGCTTATGTCAATACATTGCATTCCCTTTAAAAAGATGAGTGCCACAGTGTTGACTTTCGTGTAAATACATTGAGTTTGTCCATCCACACCAGACACAATCAGTACACGCAGGATGAAATATAAAAACGAGCTCTGAACTAACTATATTAATTTGGGGGCAGGTCAAAACACATGGAACATTCATGGACATTAAGCTAGCTAGCTTGTTTTTGCTAGCTAATTTGTCCCGGAATTTAAACATTGGGTTGTTATTTTACCTGAGAAGCACAAGTTACTTTTTTTCCTGGATCTCTGTAGAATTTTGACCCATTCTGAGTCACACAAAATTGTGTGTTCTCTACTCCGACAATTAATACACAGATAAAAAGGTAAACCTAGCTAGTTTCAAGTAATCTCTTCTTCTTCTTCTATGATATCACGGCGGTCTGCAAACAATCGTTTAAGAGCATGCCGCCACTTACTGTGCTGGAATGTACGATCAATCATGATCTGCCCAATTCTGTACTACCATTAAAATAAAATTATAATCCAAACAAATCCCTAACTTCTACCATGCCCTCCCCCCTCCCCAACACCATTACACTTGATCTATACCATGCTGTAACACTCCACCCTTAGGAATGTTCAGCATGTCAACAACCATTTCTACTGTAACATCTGTCTCCACAAAAACCTTCAACCTGGCATTTCTGCTTTCCACAACCCAAGTTGTATTGATAACCGTACCAATAAAAGATATGAAGTTGTCTTGATTCATTATCAAAGTGTCCTTTAACACCTCACATTCATGAGCACAAGAACCAGAACCATCGGAAGCACCAGTTCCGACATTAGGTCCACTTACTACAGGTACATCCATGTAAGCTCCATCAATCCGAACTATAGTTCTACCAATCTGTTTTACGGACTCTGCATACAATACATCATGACTGATCCTATATCTATGAGCCTCTCTAGCCTCTCTCTGTACCTGTTCTCCACCACAATTACAGCACTTAACCTTCACCTTACTTCCACATTCACCATAATCATGTGCCCCTCCACACTTGGCACATATTTTCTTTCCTTTACACTGAGCAGCAACATGTCCCATTCTTTGGCATTTAAAACACTGCAGTGCATATGGGACAATTTCTCTCACATTGAAACTAAGAAATCCTATCTGTACTTTTCTTGGCAAGACGTTCTCAAACCGCAGCATCACTAATAAGCTTTCACTTCTTTGATCTTCTTTCCTACTGATCAACCTTTTGGCCTCTATCACTCTGCCTCCCTTCACATTTTCTTTAATATCATCTGTGGACATAGATATTGGGCCCCCAGTGATGACCCCTCAATCTAGCATTTTAATCTTCTTCCCATTAAGCTTTTCCATTTTCAAAATATTCTCTTGCTGAGCCTGGCTACCACACAATGTTAACAATCTACCATTTCCAATGAACCAAGAGAATTTCACTTCACCTATCTCTTTCTCTACGACATTCGTTTTTTATTAAGAAAATACTAATTAGGGGTGGATCAGCTTAATATTGAGGAAAGAATATTGGTTCCATCAATGTAATTGTCTGCATCATTTCAATCCCCCATATATTTTTGGGGTAAATATCTATATCCATAAACGCATACATATACCCACTGTACAGTGCCTTGCGAAAGTATTCGGCCCCCTTGAACTTTGCGACCTTTTGCCACATTTCAGGCTTCAAACATAAAGATATAAAACTGTATTTTTTGGTGAAGAATCAACAACAAGTGGGACACAATCATGAAGTGGAACGACATTTATTGGATATTTCAAACTTTTTTAACAAATCAAAAACTGAAAAATTGGGCGTGCAAAATTATTCTGCCCCCTTAAGTTAATACTTTGTAGCGCCACCTTTTGCTGCGATTACAGCTGTAAGTCGCTTGGGGTATGTCTCTATCAGTTTTGTACATCGAAAAAAAAAATCCATAAAATCACATTGTAGGATTTTTTATGAATTTATTTGCAAATTATGGTGGAAAATAAGTATTTGGTCAATAACAAAAGTTTATCTCAATACTTTGTTATATATCCTTTGTTGGCAATGACAGAGGTCAAACGTTTTCTGTAAGTCTTCACAAGGTTTTCACACAATGTTGCTGGTATTTTGGCCCATTCCTCCATGCAGATCTCATCTAGAACAGTGATGTTTTGGGGCTGTTGCTGGGCAACACAGACGTTCAACTCCCTCCAAAGATTTTCTATGGGGTTGAGATCTGGAGACTGGCTAGGCCACTCCACCCTTGAAATGCTTCTTACGAAGCCACTCCTTCGTTGCCCGGGCGGTGTGTTTGGGATCATTGTCATGCTGAAAGACCCAGCCACGTTTAATCTTCAATGCCCTTGCTGATGGAGGTTTTCATTCAAAATCTCACGATACATGGCCACATTCATTCTTTCCTTTACATTAAGGGGTAGAACTTGCACAATTCGTGGCAGACTAAATCCTTTTTTGCCCCACTGTATATAACATTCTATTGGTTGCAAGAATTTTGTATAGTAATTTAAATTGAAAAATGTGAAGTTTTGCATCTGACGTTGTTTTGCGCATCAATTCATAAACCATGTGCCATGGAATGAGTACATCGAAAATCACTTCCCAACTATTTTGCAATTTATATGGCACACCTGTCAGTTTTTTGGTCCTTAAGGGAAATTGGTATATGTTTTTATTTATCACACTTTTCTTTAACCATTTATGTTCTTTAATACAGGGCCTACACACAAGCTCCTTACTTTTTTCCCTTTCTACTTGCCTCTTCCATTTTTGTGGTAATGCTGCATTAATTGGTTGTAATTTTTGGTAGAGCAGACATTTCCATATGTCTGTTAGCTGCATGTGTGACATATCTCCACCAGTCCTATTTATGATATCATTCACAAAAAGTATACCTTTTTTTTTAAATTTCTTCAAGAAATTGAGTTTTTTTAATCAATTAAATATATTTGAATTTAACCACAATATTTGCTGTATTATTTGTTCTGTCTTTTCAGGTGGATTAAACTGAAATTGCAACCAACTTTCTAAGGCTTGTTTAAAAAATAAAGATATTTTGGAGATTATTTCCTTTTCAAACAATCCAAAGTTGGCCGGTGTAATCTGAATAGAGGGAAAAGGGCACTTCTTGAACATAGGATGAGACATTCGTACCAATTTACTAGAGAACCAGTTTGGATTTAAGTATAACTTTTGTATGACGAATGCCTTTAGTGAGAGGTCTAATGCTTTAATATTTAATAATTTCTGCCCTCCGAATTCATATTCGTTATATAAATAGGCCCTCTACGATATTAGTTAGTCGGATAGGGTGTAAGTCAGGCCCTGTGGTCTCATCAAACACTATCACAACTTTCCACAACTTTCCACTCCAACACATCACTACTCTTGCTTCCTACATTGGCCATCGTTATGCTTTCTTTACTAGATGCTCCACTGCTTTCTGTATCATTATGTCTTTCCACTGCCGACCATTCCGTTCCTTGATCCTCATCCTCCCGCTCCATACCATCAGAACTGACACACATATTGTTTGCATTCCAGCACAGCTGTTGCTTCACTAACTTCTTCTCCATTTCCTCCATTTCATCCGCACAACTCGCCGGCCATTTTTTCACCTTCTTCTTCTAAAGCTTTCAATCACCCATGTGGGTATGTGCTCCTAAAAACCAATCAAGAGTTGGGAGAGGCGGGACTTGCAGCACTCATTGACACATGCAGTTTGGGTGAAATATTTGAATAACATGTATGTGTAAATTAATTTTGCAACGCTCTCATGCAAAACGCGGGCGGTGTGGTAAGCATATCACACTTTTGATGCCTAGAGAAAGGCACTACAGACATGATGCTTAAGTGAATACATTGCATTCAATGGGGGAAGATTAGCATCCCAATATGAATACCTAGAGAAAGATGTCATAGACATGAGAACCTCCTTTTCTCTCGCTCACTCTCTCTCCCTGCATTCTGTCTTTCTCCCTCCTCTCTCTTTATCTCTCTCGCTCTCTCCCTTGTCCCCTCTCAATTTCTCCCTACTTTCTCTTCCTCCCGCTCCTCATCCCTCTCTCTCCTCTCTCATACCTCCACAGACAGGATATTGACGCATCAAGGGTATCATCGGATGGGGCCACAGTGTCTCCTGACCCCTCCTGTCTCAGCCTCTAATATTTATGCTGCAGTAGTTAATGTGTCGGGGGGCTAGGGTCGGTCTGTTATATCTGGAGTACTCCTGTCTTATTCGGTGTCCGGTGTGAATTTAAGTATGCTCTCTCTAATTCTCTCTTTCTCTCTTTCTTTCTTTCTCTCGGAGGACCTGAGCCCTAGGACCATGCCTCAGGACTACCTGGCATGATGACTCCTTGCTGTCCCCAGTCCACCTGGCCGTGCTGCTGCTCCAGTTTCAACTGTTCTGCCTGCGGCTATGGAATCCTGACCTGTTCACCGGACATGCTACCTGTCCAAGACCTATTATTATTGGACCATGCTGGTCATTTATGAACATTTGAACATCTTGGCCATGTTCTGTTATAATTTCCACCCGGCACAGCCAGAAGAGGACTGGCCACCCCTCATAGCCTGGTTCCTCTCTAGGTTTCTTCCTAGGTTTTGGCCTTTCTAGGGAGTTTTTCCTAGCCAACGTGCTTCAACACCTGCATTGCTTGCTGTTTGGGGTTTTAGGCTGGGTTTCTGTATAGCACTTTGAGATATCAGCTGATGTACGAAGGGCTATATAAATACATTTGATTTTGATTTGATTATTGATGCATACTGTAAGTCAATACATTGCATTCAAGGCAAAACAAAAGTTGGTGATAAAGCCGCAATGGGAAATTGGTGAAAGACGCAGGCAGGCAGGCAGGCAGGCAGGCAGGCAGGCAAACTTTAAACTCAACCCATAACCTAACCATATATGTAGCTAACCTTAGCTTCATGTCCACATCCCTGCTCAAACCTTACTCTAACCTCAACCCTAAAAGTAAGCCTAATCCTAGCTTTGTGTCCACATCCCAGCTCAACCTTAGCTATAACCCTAATCCTAGCTTTGTCTCCTCATCTTGGCGTTAGGGTTAGAGATACGTTTGAGCCAGGACACTGGGTGAAAAGGTTCAATATCAGGTGATATCTTTATCTATGTATCTGAAGTAGACATAGATATAAGAAGTAGACATGCTCTAGGTACAAGGTCAAAATCGGGTGGATATTTGTGAGGGGGGGAGACAGGGGGTCCTCCCCTGGAGATAGTTTTGACATTTTCATTATTTAGAGTCTAAGATGTTGGGGGGGATGCTAAACTGACATAAGGAATTATTTAAAGATGGTCATACCATGAATAATTTAGCTATTTTGTTTTGTATTGTAGGAGCCCTTTAGGTATCTAAATAATATATACTAAAAATTATTTGATAGAATTAGTTTGTTTTCCAAACAGTTTGGATGCTACCAAACAGACATCGGCACATCGATGGTATCAACTTCAGACGGGTCTCCTGACACCATGAGAGTCACCCCTTTCCATAGAGGGGTCATAATAGTTTGTTGGTCAAACCGTTCGGACTCGTAAGAAGACCCACCGCTCTAGCTCTGCCACCTTTCACCCCAAATGCAGAAGTGCGATACTAGCGGAGGTGGTGGATTGAGACACAGCAAATGCAAAAACCCCAGATATCTCTAGCTTAAACTGACTGATCTTGGTGGGTATTTTTTTGTTATGCACCGGTGCATCAATCTATCCTACGATTCTACATAGTTCAACATGACTTATAATGCCTTATTATGTATTTTGAGGCATACAGCATATGGAGGGGTATTTTGAAAACACAGTATAAGTGGAAGGCATGAACCCCACAATTTAAGATTAAGGCCAGCATCCCGGAGTCGCCTCTTATCTGTTGACGTTGAGACTGGTGTTTTGCGGGTACTATTTAATGAACCTGCCAGTTGAGGAATTGTGAGGTATCTGTTTCTCAAACTAGACGCTCCAATGTATTTGTCCTCTTGCTTAGTTGTGCACTGGGTTCTCCCACTCTTTCTATTCTGGTTAGATACAGTTTGCGCTATTCTGTGAATGGAGTGGAACACAGCGTTGTACGAGACCTTCAGTTTCTTGGCAATTTCTTGCATGAAAAGCCTTCATTTCTCAGAACAAGAATAGACTGACGAGTTTCAGAAGAAAGGTCATTGTTTCTGGCCATTTTGAGCCTGAAATCGAACCCACAAATGCTGATGCTCCAGATAATCCACTAGTCTAAAGAAGGCAAGTTTTATTGCTTCTTTAATCGGGACAACAGTTTTCAGCTGCACTAAAATAATTGCAAAAGGTTTTTCTAATGATTCATTAGCTTTTACAATTATAAACTTGGATTAGCTAACACAACATGCCATTGGAACACAGTAGTGATGGTTGCTGATAATGGGCCTCTATACGCCTACAGTTTGTAGATATTCCATAAAGATTCAGCCGTTTCCAGCTGCAATAGTTCTTTACAACATTAACAATGTTGTTATGGCTTCTAGGAGTAGTGGGTGGAGGAGTCAGGCGCAGAGAGCAGGTAGTTCAAAACGTGGATCTTTATTCCAAAGACAGTGAAAACGGACATGCCAAACACAAGGGCGCATAAAATACCCAGTCCAAACAAACAGGACTAAACTGTCCGGAAAAATCGAATCCACAAATAATCCAACACCACGAACAGAAAACAAGCCCACACGAAAGCCAGCTGTTTTTTCAAAACAGGTGTAACCAATCAGACCAAACTAACAGAAACAAAAAAGGGAATCGATGGCAGCTAGTAGGCCGGCGACGACGACCGCCGAGCGCCGTCTGAACAGGAAGAGGCACCATCTTCGGCGGGATTCGTGACAAATGTTTACACTTTATTTCTGATCGATTTGATGTTTTTTATTGGACTTAATTATTTTTTATACTTTTTTTTTTCAAAAACAAGGACATTTCTAATTGACCCCAAGCATTTTGTCATGAGTCTAAGAGAATATTTTGCAGTTTTAAAGCTAATTTCCCGAAGTTCTACAAATTTTGCCATGGGGCAGGGCAAAAAATGTGCTATTTTATAGCTCATCTCATTCTATGTGTCACATTTTTTCATGAGGCTGACAGATTTAAAGTAACTGTTGAGTGAAAATCTCAATTTTAAAAGTTCATAACGTATACCCAAATAATGTTGTTGCCTCATTCTATAATCGTATATGGCCCAAAGCATACTTTTTTAACATTTGAAAAAAACACAGATCAAAGTTATATCTCTAACAAAGATTGTTTAAAAAATGCTTGCCATTTCCTCATAGAGGGGGATGAGCTGACCAATCAGCAGTCTACTCGCATTAATATTTTGGCTGCAGAAGTGTAATTTCTTACTGATTTCTACAGCTACCGTCCAATAACTAATCCTGTGAAATGACGTCAACACATGCTGGAGGAGTTACTGGCTAGCTACAAGTGGCTAGCTTAGCTAACGAACTAGCTACTTCGGTCACGGTGCTCAAGACCAGAATGACACATTGAGGAACCACGAAAGGCACACTCCATTTCTGTTTGAAAAATGAGAAAGAGTTGGACCATTTTCCGTGCCCAAAGTCAACCTTAAAAGCTCATTTCCTGCAATTGTACAGATTTTTCCATCACTTATGTCATGTTCATATGCTGTCTGGGGTCCCTCAAGCTCCAAGGGACCTGTCATGCCAAATAGTGTCCACTTGCCAAAAAGTGTTCCCCCCCTCCCACCACGCATCACAATGGGATTCGATAAACTCTAGCTTCCGTTGATAGGGCTCTTGCAAGAACTTGCAAAATTCTGACCAGCCTAAGCAATTAATAAACAAAGTGTCTGTTGCAATGCTGGTTGCTTTGCTCTATTTGACCTTGTAGTTGTTGTGGAGAATGAAGGACGCGGGCAGTTCTACTTACTATTTCACCTCATAAGTGCTCGCTTGGTTCACGCAACTGTCTTACCTCAGAATTGCTCTCCATGGACAGTGTTTTTGATGGTGACTACCTGCACGACTACCTACTGCTTCAGAAAACCAATATTTATATTTGTCTTTATATAAGAAAATATTGTTAAATAGGAATAAATAATTTCATCTGTCTTTAGATAGGTTTTAGATTGACATTGCTAATTACTTATTTACCTCAGCCTGTCTAGTTAGCTAGCTAGCTAGCTAGCCATGCATTTTTACTCAGCTAACTGTTGATGTAGCTTTCTGTTTGTATGTACTGTAGATTGCACTTTAATAGCATACTTCAAGGAGACTTTATTTTATCCTTCCAACAAGGCAAAGTACTGTGAAGGCACCACTGATCTCGACAAGAGGCAAAACATTCGTAGGGATACAGATACATTCACAAATTAGGGTAAGGTTAAGAACAAATTCTTATTTTCAATGATGGCCTAGGAATAGTGGGTTAACTGCCTTGTTCAGGGCCAGAATGACAGATATTTGCCTTGTCAGCTCGGGGATTCAATTTTGCAACCTTTCGGATACAAGTCCAACTGTCACGACTTCCGCCGAAGACTGTCCCTCTCCTTGTTCGGGCGGCGTTAGGCGGTCAATGTGCTGTCATTTGTTAACTTCTTATGGCTGCAGGGGCAGGATTAAGTAGCTTGGATGAAACGGTGCCCATTGTAAAAGGCCAGATCCTCAGTCTCAGTTGCTAATATATGCATATTATTATTAATATTGGATAGAAAACAGGGAGTCTCGTGAGTGAAAACATCCGACGATCGTCAAAGGTAAACAATTAATTTGATTGCTTTTCTGATTTTCATGACCAAGCTACCTGATGCTAAGTGTACTTAATGTTTTTCCGAGCGATCGATAAACTTACACAAACACTTGGATTGCTTTCGCTGTAAAGCACATTTTCAAAATCTGACACGACAGGTGGATTAACAAAAGGCTAAGCTGTGTTTTCCTATATTGCACTTGTGATTTCATGAAGAAAATATTTTTAGTAATATTCATTGAATGTAGCGCTATGCCGTTAACGGGATTACAGCCTTAACAAGTTAACCGGTATTAAAATGCGCCTGTCTATTATACAGAATCACTCACCTGAAGAATGGAGTGAGCATGAGCAGACGCCCTTCCAGTTGCAGTGGAGGAGCGCGTTCAACAGCACACAACCATGTTGCAATGTCTGGGCACAGCCATGGATCGCATGCTGCAGACGATGGATTGTTGGGGATTCGTCCAAGCGGGATTTGACTCGCGCTCCCAAGGGAGTATGATGCCAGGGGTTTCTACTACAGCTGGAGCTCTACCTGGCGACCGTCCACCCGGCTCCTTCGGGGCCGCCCTCCTCTCCTGCCTCTCAGGCAAAGCCCTGGACTGGGCCAACGCCGTATAGAGTGAGGGAGACACAGCGATGGACCATTACGCAGAGTTCACCCGCCGCTTTCGGGCAGTGTTCAACCACCCACATGAGGGTCGAGCGGCGGGTGAACGTCTGAGGAGCATTCAGGATTTTGCCTTGGACTGCTGGACCCTGGCCGCAAGCGCGGGATGGAACAACAGGGCCCTGATTGATCACTACAGGTGCAGTCTGCGCGAGGACGTCCATCGGGAGTTGGCCTGCCGAGACACCACCCTCACATTGGACCAGCTGGTGGACCTGTCCATCTGGCTGGACAACTTGCTGACTGCCCGCCCACGTCCGGATCGGGACCCGTCAGTTCCATCCCCCAGCACCTCCGCTCTGACGTCCATGGATCTGGGAGGTGCTGCACTTAGGGTGATAGGAAGAGGGGCCATTCCCTGCACCATCTGTGGCCACAGAGGGCACACTGCTGGTCGGTAATGGGTGATTCCTCAGTGAGTCGAGGCAGCAGGCAGGGTAAAATCGTATCACCCCAGGTGAGTCGGCACCGGGCTCACCCAGAGCCCCATGTTGCTCATATGTATGTGTTTATTTAATTTCCTGAGTTTTCCCCCGCATTCCCAGCATAAGGCGTTAGTAGATTCAGGCGCAACTGGAAATTTAATTGACCGTTCATTTGCTCATAGTTTATTGATTCCCCTTGTTCCTGTGCATATGCCCTTCCCTGTGCATGCCCTAGATAGTCGACCATAAGGGTCAGGGCTGATTAGGTTGGCCCCCGCTCCACTTGACATGGTATAAGGATTCTCTCATAAGGAGAGAATCAGTCTCTTCCTTATTGATTCTTCTGTGTTTCCCGTGGTGCTGGGCTTACCCTGGTTAGCCTGTCATGACCCCACTATTTAGTGGCAACAGAGGGCTCTCAAGGGGTGGTCACGAGGGTGCTCAGGGAGGTGTGTGGGGGTTTCCATCGGTGCAACTACGGTGGAAAATCCAGACCAGGTCTCCACCGTGCGTATTCCCTCAGAATATGCCGATTTGGCTCTCACCTTCTGTAAGAAGAAGGTGACTAAATTACCACCTCATCGACGGGGGGATTGTGCGATAAATCTCCTGGTAGATGCAGCACTTCCCAGGAGTCACGTGTATCCTCTGTCACAGGAGGAGTTGGTGGCTATGGAAACATATGTCTCCGAATTCCTGGGGCAGGGATACATTCGGCCCTCCACTTCACCTGCCACCTCGAGTTTCTTTTTTGTGAAGAAGAAGGATGGGGGTCTGTGCCCGTGTATTGACTATCGAGGGATCTATCAGATCACTGTGAGGTACAGCTACCCGCTGCCTCTCATCGCCAGTGCGATCGAGTCAATGCAAGGGGCGCGCTTCTTCACAAAATTGGATCTCAGGAGCGCTTATAACCTGGTGCGTATCCGGGAGGGGGACGAGTGGAAGACGGCCTTTAGTACCAACTCAGGGCACTATGAGTACCTCGTCATGCCGTACGGGTTAATGAATGCTCCATCAGTCCTCCAGGCCTTTATTGACACGATTTTCCAGGACCTGCGCGGGTAGGGTGTAGTGGTGTATATCAACGACGTTCTGATATACTCCGCTACACGCGCCGAGCATGTGTCCCTGGTACGCAGGGTGCTTGGTCGACTTTTGGAGCATGACCTGTATGTCAAAGCTGAGAAAAGTCTGTTCTTCCAACAGTCCGTTTCCTTCTTAGGGTACCGCATTTCCACGTCAGAGGTGGAGATGGAGAGTGACCGCATTTCAGCCGTGCGTAATTGGCCGACTCCCACCATGGTAAAGGAAGTGCAGCGATTTCTGGCGTTTGCCAACTACTACCGGAGGTTTATCCGGGGTTTTGGTCCGGTAGCAGCTCCCATTACCTCACTGCTGAAGGGGTAAGTCTACACCTTAAAGTGAATATAACCAGGGGGGATGGTCGGATTCTCGTTTATCGTGGAAGGAATGAGCGTTACACCGAGGGAGGTACTCTGGAGGGGGATCAATTGGGAGGTGGAGGGTCCGTCATATTCTGGGGAAGTGTGTCACAGCATCATCGGACTGAGCTTGTGTTCATTGCAGGCAATCTCAATGCTGTGCGTTACAGGGAAGACATCCTCCTCCCTCATGTACTTGCAGGCTCATCCTGACATAACCCTCCAGCATGACAATGCAACCAGCCATACTGCTCGTTCTGTGCGTGATTTCCTGCAAGCCTGGATCTCAATGGGTTTGGGACCTGTTGGATCGGAGGGTGAGGGCTAGTGCCATTCCCCCCGAAATGTCTGGGAACTTGTAGATGCCTTGGTGGAAGAGTGTGGTAACAGCTCACAGCAAGAACTGGAAACTAAATACTTGTATGAACATATGTTAAGTTTGCTGAAAATAAACGTATATTTTTTGCTGAGTTTATAACGCATAAACATAAACAATAATGCCTGAGTTAAGAAACAAAGGGAGTGACAGATATATGGGAGGGAATAAATAAGGTGATGTCCAGGTGAGACTCATGAGGCGCAGGTGCGTGTAACGATGGTGACAGGTGTGCATAATAATGAGTAAACTGGCGACAACGAGTGCCAGAGATGAGGAGCGGGAGTAGACGTGACACTCATCAATGCTATCGGCGGAGTCACAGAACATGTTCCAGTTAGCAATATAAAGCAGTCCTGTAGCATAGCCTCCAATCCCGAGGAGCATTTCTCAATGGAGCGCTATTCAGGTACGTCCATGTTAAGCTTCTGCTTGTAGACAGGAAGCAGTATAGACTATAGAGTCATGATCTGATTTTCAGTGAAGGAGACATGTTGATGTAAGTTGGGCATCACGTCCTAATGACACGGAAATAAAATCACTGGCAACCAGAAAAGCAGTCTCTGGGTGCTCATATAGGATTCCTGCTTGTTTATAGCCTCTTACAGTTGGTTAAGTACCAGCTTGTTTGTTTTTTTCTTCTTGTCCTGAGTTGGAATGTACACTCAATTGCCAGTTTTTTAGGTACACACATCTAGTACCGGGTCAGACCCTCCTTTGCCTCCAGAACAGCCTGAATTTTTCGGGCTTGGATTCTACAAGGTGTCGGAAACGTTCCACATGGATGTTGATCCATAATGTGATGGCATCATGCAGTTGCTTCAGATTTGAGGGCGGTACATTCATGCTGCGAACAGCCGGTTACATCTAATCCCAAAGTTCTATTGGGTTTGGTCAACAACATTGTTCAGATAGGCTGTGGCGTTTAATTGTTTCTCAATTGTTATCAAGGGACCTAACATGTGCAAGGAAAACTTTCCCCACACCAGTACATCACCGCCACTAGCCTGTACTGTTGACAACAGGCAGGATTGTTCACTGAACTCATGCTGCCTACCCCAAATCCTCTTCCATCATCATGACTCAACAGGAACCATTATTCGTTGGACCAGGTAATGTTTTCTACTCCTCAATTGCCCAGTGTTGGTGATCGTGGGCCCACTGGAGCCACTTCTTGTTTTAGTCCATCTCCTCCGTTATTTGTCTGTTAGTGGACCACCTGTTAGCTTTCACGATTCTTGCCATTCCACTTCAACCTTTCTCATCAATGAGCTGTTTTCGCCCACAGGCCTGCCGCTGACTGGATATTTTGTTTGTCACAACATTCTCGGTAAACCCTAGGCACTTGTGTGTGAAAGTCTCAGGAGGGCGGATGTTTTCTGACATACTGGATCTGGCACTCCTGCCACGACGAGCATAACACGTTGCACATTCTAACATTCAATCGAATAGTAACTGAATGCCTCAATGCCTGTCTGATTTATATAGCAAGCCATGGCCATGTGACTCACTGTCTGTAGGAGTGATCCATTTTCATGAACGGGGTGGTGTAACCTAATAAACTGTTGTCACTATAACAGCTAAAAACTCTCCCCGGAGGTAGAAGGATCGACATTTGACCATCAGGTGTGCCAAAACGGGTTAGCAATAGGTGGAGACTTACACTGCACTAGAGTCAGCACACCATTTGCTGTTGATGAAGAAGCATAACCCTCCCCTTCTCAATTTCCCTCAATCCAATGTCCTGTCCGCTCGGTGAATGGAGAATCCATCGAGTTGCATAGCCTTGAGGGTATGTTGTCCAAAAGCGATCGGAGGTCATCCATCTCTTATTATTAAGTGACTTTACATTGGCCAATAGAATGGAGGGAAGTGATGGTCGGTTTTCCTTTCACCTTAGTCTCGCCAGGACTTCCCTCTCTACTGCCCCTTTTTCACTGGCGTTTCCTCTAGGGTAGACAATAATTGGGTTGGAATTACACAAAGAAATTGAGATTAGCAACTTTCCGATTTGATGTTCAAACGTCCACGTTGATCATAAGAAATGATAGCGAATACATTTCCTGCCAATAAAGAAAATAAAAATCAAATAAAGATGATCTATACTTATGGTGACAATGTACAAGAATGATAATATCACGCATCATTTCATACTGTACAAACAACATGGCCACCTCTCATTCTCTCCTCATTCTCTCCAGCTGAATTCCTCCCTAGATTCCTTTATTCCAGATGAAAGACTCACCAAGGTCTCTGACCTCAGGAGAGCCAGCAGGATGAAACGTCCTTCTCTTGCTTTGCTTGCATTTAAGCTGGATTTCAGTTGTCTTATCTGCTTCATTTTCAGTCAATGCATTCAGGTTTCTTCATTACCCTGGGCTCCTAGGGCACACCCATTCACTCTACATACTGTAGAACTGAGAGGTTTTGTGGTGACTGAATGAACATGTACTGTACTTTCCCTCACTGTGGGGATGATGACATTAAGCCCCTCTACCCACATATTCATGCACACAGACTCACAGACATACACAGACTCACAGACATACATACACACATAGACACACAGACACACATGGTGATGTACGCAATACACACACACACACACAAACACACAGATTGCTGCGGGTGACCTTTCACAAAGACATGCAAAGGTGATTGAGAAGGGCAATGACAACAGAGGCCAGTGCCTCTAGCAAAAGTTTAGGTCAAAGCATTGGATAATCTAATACAGGATCTACTGATCCCTGAACAGAGGCAAAGGTTCCATAAAACGGATGTGTTCTAAGGTCATTCTCACTTCTGAAAGACGTGCTATATTGCTTACCCTTTTGTTGTCACCCTTTAAAAACAGTGTGCATGAACATTCTATCGTGGTCTACTATCTTTTCTGCTCTGGAAATATTCAGAGATAGTTTAATTATCACAACAGGAAAAAAAAGCAACAAAAGTTTTTTTTTTTGTTGCATATTCCAACTGCCCTAGTGCAGCATTAATAACAGCTCCACCACATTAGGTTTGCAAAGCAGCACTTAAAAACGCAGATACAAATAATCCTAGGTATTGTTGAATGTGCGTTTTTAATGGAGTGTCTTAATGGACTATTTTAATATTTTGTTGGACCAAGCTACTTTTTCATCCTACTTGGTTTGGCAGCGCTTTGACTTACTTAGAAGATAATGAAACAGACATGCTCTACAGTGCACTTAAGGTGAGGGGTTAGGGTCCAACCCAGAATATGATATTTTCATCTGATTGTCAAACAAATCACTTCAAAAAGTAGGCTACCTGTGCATGTTCGTCCACTCCAAAATTATTCCAGCATTCAAACTGTATGTATACCTACTGCTTTTAATGAATGGAAATGGACATCTGTTACAAACACCAAAAAGTATGTCTAGTGACGTTCAGCAATTGCCATTGATTATTGATTAGGCCTACATTATTTGTTGCGTCTTGATGACAAATTGACATTTTTTGTAGCCTGAAAAGTTGGGACAACTGAAATGGGGGTGAAACTGTCCCAGGAAAACAAGATGATCACCCTAACACACATGGTCAATTTTCTAGACTAGGCTACAATGTGTATTACCCTGAACTCCCAAATAGGACTACCAGTATCTGGTGATGTAGTGGTAAAAAAAATAGGTGGGTAAACTCTGATTGCCGGTCGCAGCGAAAAAAATAACACTCCCTATACTTTCAATGCATTTTTCTGAAAAAGATGGAAACTGTGTTTTCTAGCTCTTACCCTCCACTAGGCCAACACCACTGCTGGTAGTCTACCCTCTCAGAAAGACGCAATCTTACACACATGATAACATGCAGAACAGGTAGCCTCCATTCAACATACAGTAATATATGAGTTGATTCAAAAAATGTTTTACACCGTAGATCATGAATTGTCCTTATTCACGAGTTAATGCTTGGAGTCTTCACAGATCGTGTGATATAAAACACTACCTTTCTTTCATTACGTTAATGACATTCATGAAAGTGTTATTTTTCCTTACTAAGCATTGAATTGAATTAGAACATTGAACTTAAACCCTGTATGAATCATGGATCTTGTAGATCTCGGAAAATGCACTGCAAGTGTACTGTAACTATGCCTATGTAATACGTTTCACCATGAAAACAGTTCTCATGTGCACACAAATCCAAAATAATGTAGGCCTATGCCATTGCAAAATCAAATGCTTTTAGCCGAAAGTGTCAACTATAGACCTACTGTCAATAACATATAGGCTACTTGTTGGATGGATTGGATGTGCATTGGTGTCTAGCTGTAGGCTAGTTGTCTAGTGATATTGTCAACCATCATCAGCTGATCCAGCAAAGAAAACTATTATTGATAGAAAATAATAAAGCTAACTAAATGGTCTACTACCAGTACCTGCTCGTAACTGAAAAACAAAGCAATGAGTGCTCTAAACAGCACACTGACAAAAGCAAACAATAGTAAATTAACGGATAAATCTAATCAATTTGAAAAAAGGATCATTTTTTTCAAGGACGTATGGCAAAATGAGGAAGTACCATGGGAAATCTATGTGAAAGGAGCTCAGCTGAGGCCGTTTATTTCTATGTGGACAACGCTGCCACATGGAAATAAGCGGTTTTAAGCAGGGTTTCCCAAACTCGGTCCCAGGGCCCCACTTGGATGCATATTTTGGGTGCACGTCATCAAGCTTTGATTACTTAAATCAGCTGTTTAGTGCTTGGGCAAAAACCAAAACTTCCACACAGGGGGGCCCCAGGACCGAGCTTGGGTTAAACCATCACAGGGGAGTGGGGTGTTCGTTTGATTTGGAAGCTTTTATTTTTATATAAAATAAAAGCCCCTGTAAAACACATTTATCACTGCATTCTAAACAAATAGGAGAATGGTTCAATTAGCAATATTTAGAGACCTCCCCAAAGTTGAACCCCTGGCTCCCCTGTATTTTGCACTATGGTCCAACCCAATTTTCTCCTTGTAAATCAAGATTGATGTACTTAGCTCTAAACTTGACTATACCCTCAACGTTGCATTATCAATCTTCATTATTTTTTCATGCAAGGCCCCGTTGACATACTGCATGACCCATCTTGTATTAGCAGCTTTTCAAAAAAAAGTAAGACAGAACATTATTGTGCGTATTTTCTTTGAATGGTACATCTTGTATACTAAAGGTGGTTCAGAGAACTATGCCAGCATGAATAGCAACCTTGCTTGAGACCTGAAGACTTGCATTACCTCCCCAAGCTCAGTGGGCTAAAACAGTTAACAACTCAGGTTCAAACCCAGAAGGGTCACACTAATAGAATCCGGTGTAACCAAATGTAGCTGTGGGGATTTTGTCTCCGTGGTGTCCATATTTGCTGGTTTCCCACTTACCTTCCCTGATATCCTATTTCCAAAATTGTACAAGCCACAGCTTGAAGATCTAGCCAGCCAGAGAATATTCCATGCGAGAGAATGCTAGCTAATACTTGGCCTCAGTGTTTGAAATTAATCAACAGAGATGTGGTTAAATGGACCATGATAATGCTGTCGCCCAAATCAGGATGCAAACCAAATTGTGTGCCCCTATAGCAGCAGATCTGGCCAGTGAATGAGAGCAAAAGGGGGAGGCAAAGCAAATAATTAAATCATTATAAACAAAGTGAACAGGATTAAATGTAATACTTGTATTACTCACAGAACACTTCAAAGAAAGTGCTTTTACACTTTATCCTTGAAATAAATATGAACACTTACATTACAGTGGATGTATGTCTACTGTACCTTACATTACAATAGTATTTGGCCAGCAGGTTTCCTATGAGTTCAAAAGCTCCACCTACTCCGAGATGGTGTCTCTTTCACTGCAGCTTGTTGAGGCTTCATCAGACACCTTAATTAAGACCAGTGGCAACACTTTGCTGACCTCCCAGCTAATGACTCAGCTTATGATACACCACTTATTGTTTAGGTGTGTGTTACAGTGCCTGGTGACAGTGCATAAATCCCTGATTGACTATATCTTAACAATGACTAATTATCCCACAGGAGGTAATTACATGGAAAGAATGGGAAGGAGGCCTACATTATCTAATTGAGAGTTGGTAATTACAATGCTTCATATTTTTACCAATATTAGATACAGTCTGCAGCACAAGTCCAAAGGCACACAGAGCATTTTTCTCATTTTAGCACCATAATGCCAGGGCTATTTATTATGTGCTGAGCTATCATTTTTGTGCAGGCTTGGCAGAGAGGGGATGTTCTCTGATTACTGCCATTAAGAGACTGTGGCCAATTAGAGTGCAAGCATCTATGGAATCAGGCTACAAGCTCAAACAAAATCTCGAGAGATGACCAATATTGCACATTTTGATCTTGGTTTTGGTTTTTCATTTATCCCTTTAAAACACAAATCTCAGTTCCATATTAACATGAATAACATGCACAAGTTCTTAAAAGGTACACGTGTTGTGTCCCAGGAGACCTAAAAAAAGTCTCAAAAGAATAAGAGCAAAGAAACTCAACAAAAAAAGAAACATCCTCTCACTGTCAACTGCATTTTCTTTCAGCAAACTTAACATGTGTAAATATGTGTGAACATTACAAGATTCAACAACTGAGAAATAAACTGAACAAGTTCCACAGACGTGACTAACAGAAATTAAATAATGTGTCCCTGAACAAAGGGGGGTCAAAATCAAAAGTAACAGTCAGTTTTTCTGGTGTGGCCACCAGCTGCATTAAGTACTGCATTACATCTCCACCTCATGGACTGCACCAGATTTGACAGTTCTTGCTGTGAGATGTTACCCCACCCTTCCACCAAGGCACCAGCAAGTTCCTGGACATTTCTGGGGGGAATGACTCTAGCCCTCACCCTCCGATCCAACAGGTCCCAGACGTGCCCAATGGGATTGAGATCCAGGCTCTTCGCTGGACACGGACATTCCTGTCTTGCAGGAAATCACGCACAGAACGAGCAGTATGGCTGGTGGCATTGTCATGCTGGACGGTCATGTCAGGATGAGCCTGCAGGAAGGGTATCACATGAGGGAGGGGGATGTCTTCCCTGTGACGCACAGCGTTGACAACAAGCTCGGTCTGATGATGCTGTGACACACCGCCCCAGACCATGACGGACCCTCCACCTCCAAATCGATCCCGCTCTAGAGTACAGGCCTCGGTGTAACGCTCATTCCTTCGACGATAAACGCGAATCCGACCATCATCCCTGGTGAGACAAAACCGTGAGAGCACTTTTTGCCAGTCCTGTCTGGTCCAGTGATGGTGGGTTTGTGGCCATAGGTGACATTGTTGCCGGTGATATCTGGTGAGGACCTGCCTTAAAACAGGCCTACAAGCCCTCAGTCCAGCCTCTCTCAGCCTATTGTGGACAGTCTGAGAACTGATGGAGGGATTGTGCGTTCTTGGTGTAACTCGGGCAGTTGTTGTTGCCATCCTGTACCTGTCCCACAGGTGTGATGTTAGGATGTACTGATCCTGTGCAGGTGTTGTAACACGTGGTCTGCCACTGCGAGGATGATCAGCTGTCCATCCTGTTTCCATGCAGCGCTGTCCTAGGTGTCTCACAGTACTGACGTTGCAATTTATTGTCCTGGCCACATCTGCAGCCCTCATGCCTCCTTGCAGCATGCCTAAGGCATGTTCACGCAGATGAGCAGGGACCATGGGCATCTTTCTTTTGGTATTTTTCAGAATCAGTAGAAAGGTCTCTTTCGTGTCCTAAGTTTTCATAACAGTGACGTTAATTGCCTACTGTGGTCTTAATGACCGTTCCACAGGTGCATGTTCAGTAATTGTTTATGGATCATTGAACAAGCATGGGAAACAGTGTTAAAACCGTTTCCATTGAAGATCTGTGAAGTTATTTGGATTTTTACAAATTATCTTTGAAAGACAGGGTCCTGAAAATGGGATGTTAGTTATTTTGCTGAGTTTATGTGCATCGCAGAATCCCTTTCCCCTTCTTCCCTCTATCCAGGTAAGATGTGATCTATTGCAACTTCCGTCACGCTGATGAAACAAGACAAGATCAGCTGAGACTGAATAGCTCACAGGTAATATATGTCAGATTTTAGAGCGCCAAAATGTCAGCTATCCTATCATTATGTTATTCATCTTTTGTTTTTCACTATCAGGCAGGCTTTCCGGATCAGAGGACTAACTCATACCATCTCACCATGGAATTATCTTTATAATACATTCACCGTGATGACACATGGGGTGGTTGTGACCTTTCACAAGATTCCATGGCACCAACATGCCATGCACCAGAATTAAAAAGGTGTGTGGCATTTCTGCATGAATTGAGAACAGATCAGTTCTACAATTAAGTAAATTAATAGGCTGGGGATAAGTCAGTAAAATCCTCTAATCCTCTGTCGTCATGCAGGAAGCATATTCACAGAGAGCTTTGGATGATACCATTTTGAAGGCTGACATTAAACTCCTATGAGAGGAACACATGCATGCACATAAACACAGACAAATGCAAACACACACACACACACACACACACACACACACACACACACACACACACACACACACACACACACACACAACCAAATAGAAGCAGCTCCATCATCCTACTGGTCCTTTGTAGTTCATTGTCTCAGACTGACAAACTCTCAACGACTCCTCCGAATGAGACACCATCTCATACGACTCACTAAAGTTCTGAGCTCAAATTGAATTGTCTGATTTTGACTTGTGGCTGGTAGGGCAATCACACTACGCTACATCAAACAATCAAATCAAGCTACGCTAGCACAAACACATCCTCAAGGGTTATCCCTAATCTCTTACCCTCAGTCCCCTGACAGGCAAGGCATCAGTGAAAGCAACAAAGAAACAGCACACAAACATAGACACAGAAACACACATGCACACAAAGACATACAGTACCCAGAAATCCAGAATTTAATTCCAAATCGTATCCCTTCAGTGGAGCATGTCAGGTTCACGCTCTTTTCAGTTGAGTTCTCACCAATAGATGGGTTTTGTTAGTGGGTGGGTGTGTTTGATTTGTCTACAACAAATGTTCTGAGAATTGAGTTACACTGTAACACATGCAGTGACTTGCAGTCAAGGTAGGCAGTGCTTTGATAATCAACAACAAAATGTCCTGTTATATAAAAATGTTAAATTGTTTTTTGTTATCTAATGTTTTTTTTACAATGATTCTGATGTTTTTTTATGCAAAAAAATAGAAGAATTTGCTAAAACTGCATCAAAATTTCAATAAAGGCACTAGCTATTCATGCCTTTCTTTCCATGCATTCGAATCGTTGACGTGTGCGGCCGTTCCTGTCTCCAGTCACAGTTCATGGACAGGGTCAGCATAGCTCTGCTGCTTTGCCTAGCTTCAGTCGTTGCAATGAGACAATTTCATATTTTGCACATGCGAATTGCCTAAACATGTTGTGTGGGTATTGCCTGGGGTAAACTGCACATTTGGGTCTCTACATAATTTGGGATTTGCAACCCTTGAACTGAACAAAGCTAGCTAGCTAGCTAGCAAATACAACCTTACAAATGGACACTATACTGTACCTCAAAACATTGAAATAATGTAACACGCCGTTTGGAGGGTTCGAAGAGTGGAACGTCAATTATACTGAAAGTTAAGACCAAATAGAGTTAACATACAGAACCGGAGATCTACGTGACTTTATTCATGACAGGCAAGGCAACCACCACTCCCTCACTACTAGCTGTTTGGCAGGGGAATTGTGAGTACTGGACTGTCCACTTGTCTGAAACGTCATTACCAATTAATACTTTTTTACCTGGACTTTTACACATCTTGGACATTTACTTTTGCCTTGTGGATGTAGTAGGAATGTTTTTTCTCCCGCTACTCAATGCAAGCCAGAGCTTTGGCTTCTATACTGAACAAAAATATAAACGCAACATGTAAAGTGTTGGTCCCATGTTTCATGAGCTGAAATAATAAATCGCAGACATTTTCCATTCGCCCAAAAAGCTTAATTCACAAATGTGTTTACATCCCTATTAGTGAGCATTTCTCCTTTGCCAAAAGAATCCATCCACCTGACAGGTGTGGCATATCAAGAACCTGCAGCATGATCATTACACAGGTGCACCTTGTACGGGGAACAATAAAATTACACTTTAAAATGTCCAGTTTTGTCACACAACACAATGCCACAGATGTCTTACATTTTGAGGGAGTGTGCAATTAGCATGCAGACTCCAGGAATGTCCACCAGAGCTGTTGCCAAATAATTGAATGATAATTTCTCTACCATAAGCTGTCTCCCGCAGACCACATGTAACTACGCCTGCCCAGGACCTCCACAAGCCCTTTTGTGCAGAAAAACTCATTCTGATTGGCCCACGGCTGCACCCCTGCCCAGTCATGTGAAATGAATATATTTAAATTGACTGATTTCATTATATGAATTGTAACTCAGTAACATATTTGAAATTGTTGCATGTTGTGTTAATATTTTTGTTCAATATACAAGATGGATGCGACAAACTACACTAAAAGCATTATATGTGTGAGGCTGCATGGGGGCGCACGGGAGGATTCTGCTCACTGACCGGCTGAATTCCCTAAAGAATGGGGCTGCCTGTGTGCTGCGTGGGAGAACTGTGCTACCATCTGCTGTTTGTGTGTGTGTGTGACGTTTTGTGTCTGTGTGAAATTGGAACTGAAGTAGGCCTTGGGGATGCGTCTCCCACACAACCGTGGGCCTGCTGTGTGCATACAGAATATAAGAGTGGACATGGGGTTCTGCTGTGATTTCTACAATGCTTCACTGAGAGGTTCAACTTCAGCCTGAAGGACAGACAAGTGGACTTATTTTACAACAAGTAAAGGGCCCAAAAATTGCAGGTTAACATTACTTTGAATGCATTTGATGCATTTTGATTGTTAATATGGACATTTTATTAGAATCCTACTTATTATTTGTGTGTAATAATATTTAACATAATAATATTAATATTATTATAATGTATTTGTGTTTTTTCACACGCCGCGTGCAGTGCATTGGAAGAATTGTAAATCCATTGTGAAAGGCTATGGAGTATGCATTGTGAATTATTTAGATGAAATGTGTCCAGATATTGGTCTTTTAGTGCCACCTATCAGTTGTAACTGTGGATGCTACATTGGTCTATGGCTGAGCTGAGTTGAGCAGTGAGTCATTTTGTCAGGTAATATGAAATATGTTCTATTTTCAATTTTTTCTATTTCTTTGTTTTGGCCGGGTATGGTTCTCAATCAGGGACAGCTGTCTATCGTTGTCTCTGATTGGGAACCTACTTAGGCAGCCCTTTTTCCCCACCTGTCTTTGTGGGTAGTTAAGTTTGTTTGTGGCACTAATGCCCTGTAAGCGTTGTGGTTTTGGTTGTTGTCATTTTAAAAGAAAAATGTACGTTCACCACGCTGCACCTTGGTCTTCGTCCAGCATAGGCCGTGACAGTATGGGTAACTTGGTCTTTGTCAAGGTTTATTTGTGAGTAAATCTGGCTTTGATAATAACCAGTGCCTACCCAGCCCCCATCCTCACTGCACATAACTGAACATATGGCTGGCAGCCTCTGGATCACCTACTGTTTAAGGCAAGCATGGTACCGAGGCCTTGGTTTCATACCTTTTAATGTCATTCAACTCCCTGTTTAAACAGTTCATACCAACCGATAGTCCACTCTGTTGTAAATATCAGCTGGGAGATTTGAGCTGCATTCACGCTTTGTTTGGCTATGCACCTTCAAAGGCAATGTTCCCATGTTTCACAGAGAATGTATTCACGTTAAACTTTGCATATGTCGGCTCAATTGGAAATTAACTTTAAATGTCAAGCTCTCTATAACGCGGGTCTACATTTGATCAGATCAGCCTTGAGCATGGAATTACCTTTTTTTATTTTTAGTTACAAAAGGAATACAATAACATATTGCTGTATTGTATCTGCTTCGTCCCATTACCCGTATGTAGTGTCAATCCCCTCTCTTGTCTTGTTTTTATAAGGCAGAGGCAAGTATGGAATATATTCTGTGTATTTCAGAAACATATTCATGTATGTGTGTCTGCTTCTCAACTGGTTTCCATTTCTCATTTTGACGGTTAACTTGATATTTCTCTTGCAACATCCACATTCTGGATCCACTAGCATACAGAAACTGTCATATAGCAGATTACTGTATGACACAGTAATAAAGTAGAGCCATTGTGGGCTGAGTTGCAGGCAGTAATGGCTTGGACCCAGCTCAAAGGGCTAATGGCTTGGTTGTTCAACCTGAGTGTGGTGGTATCTTAAAAATTCACCGCCCCCTCCCTGTTGCCCAGGCGACATACCTGACAATCCCATTAAACACCTCCTGATAAAGCCTCTACTCCCCTGACACACACACACACACACACACACACACACACACACACACACACGCGCCCTTTACCTCAGTCACCTCAACCGCACATGACAAGAGGCTTACTCTCTAGTAGCCATTAGGCCTGACCTTTATCTGTTATCTCTACAGCAGTTAGTAGCCTAAAACAGCCGCTGTATCGCATTAGTGGAAACCAAGACTGTTCGCGGAGCAGATATGACGGTTTTGACTAGCAAAAGTTACCTTTCGTAGCAGGTTAGGAGAATTTTAAGAAGTAGATTAGGAAAATAAACGTAGCATGTTAGGAGAATTGGGTTAAGGTTAGTAAAAGGGTTATGTTTAGCTAAAATGCCAATGGTCCCTGACACGATTCGAACATACACTACATGACACCTGCTCGTCGACTATGTCGTTCCAAAATCATCTTAACAAACCATTTCTGTATGGACCTCGTGTTTCTTATCATGCTGAAACAGGAAAGGACCTTCCCCAAACTGTTGCCATTAAAGTTGGAAGCACAGAATTGTCTAGAATGTCATTGTATGCAGTAGTGTTAAGATTTCCCTTCACTGGAACTCAGGGGCCTAGCCTGAACCATGAAAAACAGTCCCAGTCCATTATTACTCCAACAAACTTTATAGTTTGCACTTTGCATTGGGGCAGGTAGAGTTCTCCTTGCATCCGCCAAACCCAGATTAGTCCGTCGGCTTTCCGGATGGTGAAGCGTGATTCATCACTCCAGAGAACTCGCATCCACTTCTCCAGAGTCCAATGGCAGCCACTTTTACACCACTCCAGCCGATGTTTGGCATTATGCATGGTGATCTTAGGCTTGTGTGTGGATGCTCTGCCATGGACACCCATTTCATGAAGCTTCCGACGAACTGTTCTTGTGTGGACGTTGCTTCGAGGCAGTTTAGAACTCTGTAGTGTGTGTTGCAACCGATGACAGGCGATTTTTATGCGCTACACACTTCAGCACTCTGTTCTGTGAGCTAATGTGGCCTACCATTAGCTCCTAGAATATTTCCACTTCACAATAACATCACTTACAGTTGACCAGGGCAGTTCTGGAAGGGAAGATATTTGATGAATTGACTTGTTGGAAAGGTTGGAAAGGTGGCATTCTATGATGGTGCCACGTTGAAAATCAATGAACTTTTCAGTAAGGACATTCAACTGTCAATGTTTATCTATGGATATTAAATGGCTATGTGCTCAAATGTATACACCTATCTGCAACAGATGTGGCTGAATCCACTAATTTGAAGGGGTGTCCACATACCTTTGTATATGTTTTGTATCTAAACTCAGCAAAAAAAGAAATGTCCTCTCACTGTCAACTGCATTTACATTCAGCAAACCTAACGTGTGTAAATATTTGTACGAACATAAGATTCAACAACTGAGACATAAACTGAACAAGTTCCACAGACGTGTGACTAACAGAAATAGAATAATGTGTCCCTGAAAAGGGGGGGGGTTTCAAATCAAAAGTAAGTCAGTTTCTGGTGTGGCCAACGGCTGCATTAAGTACTGCAGTGCATCTCCTCATGGACTGCACTGGATTTGCCAGTCTTTGCTGTGAGCTGTTACCCCACTCTTCCACCAAGGCAAGGTCATGGACATTTCTGGGGGGGAATGGCCCTAGCGCTCCTCCAATCCAACATGTCCCAGACATGCTCAGTGGGATTGAGATCCAGGCTCTTCGCTGTCCATGGCAGAACACTGACATTCCTGTCTTGCAGGAAATCACGCACAGAACGAGCAGTATGGCTGGTGGCATTGTCATGCTGGAGGGTCATGTCAGGATGAGCCTGCAGGAAGGGTACCACAGGAGGGAGGAGGATGTCTTCCCTGTCATGCACAGCGTTGAGATTGCCTGCAATGACAAGCCCAGTCCGGTGATGCTGTGACACACCGCCCAAGACCATGATGGACCCTCCACCTCCAAATCGATCCCGCTCCAGAGTGCAGGCTTCGGTGTAACGCTCATTCCATCTACGATAAACGCGAATCCGACCATCACCCCTGGTGAGAAAAAACTGTGACTCGTCAGTGACCTGCCTTAAAACAGGCCTACAAGCCCTCAGTCCAGCCTCTCTCAGCATATTGTGGACAATCTGAGCACTGATGGAGGGATTGTGCATTCCTGGTGTAACTCGGGCAGTTGTTGTTGCCATCCTGTACCTGTCCCGCAGGAGTGATGTTCGGATGTGCCGATCCTGTGCAGGTGTTGTTACACGTGGTCTTCCACTGTGAGGACAATCAGCTGTCCGTCCTGTCTCCCTGTGGTGCTGTCTTAGGCGTCTCCCAGTACGAACATTGCAATTCATTGCCCTGGCCACATCTGCAGTCCTCATGCCTCCTTGAAGCATGCCTAAGGCACGTTCACACAGATGAGCAGGGACCCTGGCCATCTTTCGTTTGGTGTTTTTCATAGTCAGTGGAAATGCCTATTTATTGTCCTAAGTGTGACCTTAATTGCCTACCGTCCTTAAGCTGTTAGTGTCTTACTGACCGTTCCACAGGTGCATGTTCATGACTTGTTTTTGGTTCATTGAACAGGCATGGGAAACAGTGTTTAAACCCTTTACAATGAAGATCTGTGAAGTTATTTGGATTTTTACAAATTATCTTTGAAAGACCGGGCCCTGAAAAAGGGACGTTTCTTTTTTTGCAGAGTTTAGCTACAAGCAGGCCTGCCCTGCGAACGGTCTTGGTTTCCACTAATGCAATGGTGCAATAAAGGCTGCCAGAGAGCCTGAGAATACTGCCAATATTGCACAAAATGGTGTTTCCAATTCTTTCCTTCATGAGCAGTCAGTGTATTGACAGGAATAATGATCCGATAGACTGTAGATGATAAATGGCAATATGAGATTACCACACAGAACTTATTCCCCAACTTGATTGTTGGGGAATATATCAGAATTAGTTGGTAACATAGGTAAGATGTTTTATATTCATCATATGTTTGTAAGTTACTTCTCATCAGAATGTTTATTTTTGTATAATACTGTGGCCGGGTTGCAGTCATCTGTTCTCTGTCAGGACTAAGTTACTTGGGCCGCAGAGAGGGGAGAGGTCAAGCGGGTATCTCTTGGCTCCACAATGTCTGTGTGCCAGTCAATGTGTCTCTGTGATCTTGCAAATGAGGGGTAGATTTGATATATGCCTGTTGATATGAGGATTTGTTTTATGGTTCTGAGTTTGAGAAAATAACAGTTTAGGAGACAAAGCTGAACGATAAATTATGGCCAATGCTGTCTGGCTGTGTGTGTCTTTGCTATAAAGGATCTCAGTTGCAATGTGTAAGGGACTCTCAGAGAATTCATTTATAGACACTGAATTGATCTGAGAGTCACAGGGTTGTGATGGAGCTCATATAATTAAAGATGGACTTTATGATAACTCTGACTTGTGTGTGGTTTGCTCTCGTGATTTGGTAAATACAGGACATTTCCACGACATGATCTATACTCTATTTAAAAAATAAATTAAAAAGTGCCAAGGAATGGGACAATATCTATGTGCTCTTTGTGATATTCATCTTTAATATCAGGTTATGGTTTAAGAGCGAAGGTGTGATGTTGGTGCTGAAAAGGAGAGGTGATTGGTCTGGAAAGAGGATTTGAAATTGCTCTTGGTCCATTGTTGCAAACTGGATTATTGTGAGAATTAGATATAATTGGATAGGACACACTGTAGATGTACAACAGTAGACCTACTGTCTCTCCTCTACATGTTTCATTGTCTCCCTTCAACATTTTGACACCATTCATTCTGCTTAGCAGATTTTGAAATGTCATACACTTTCTTCTGCAGCAGCTAGGGCATGATGCAGACTTCACAGACCCTGACAAGGAAGCTTAAACTGCATGAAATTGGAATGAATTCACACATCATCTGAGCCAACTCCAAGGGCTTTAATCTTCTTTATGTCTCACAAGCATGCCTATCAAAAAACTCTAAGAGTCAAGTTTTACTTAGATGGAGGGATATCAGGGACTTTATAAATTAAATGATCTGTTGTCTTGTTCATAATTATTGAATATAAAATATATTTTAAGGCTAAAGTTAACAGATCTTTGATCGCACTGCCTTGTCTGAGACATTCTGGGATTCATATGTGTTAATAATAGCTTTGTGGGAAAGTTTTGAGTTTTGTCCCTACGTTGAGTCTGCACTGATCTCAGTCTAAACTGATGGGGTTTTATTTCATGTGGTAGATTTAATTCAAACTTTTAAACACGCTGTTGTAATCTCAGTTGTATCGTTGAGATTAATTGTCGAACTGTACAACAAATCAAAAAGGGAGGACCAATATGTTGTCAGAAACGAACAACTCTCAGTTCAGAACTGCTTACACTTTGATTTGTAAGTTATGGTGGCATTTCCAGGGAGCCCTGAGGTGCATCATTTCGACTCAGTTCTCTGAAGTGGATTTAGGAACATTCCATCATGCCAACACAAAATAGTTTATTGGGCCTGAACTGTTGTGGTATATTGAAAGGTAAACAGTCAATCCATTTTTAAGGGTCTCTTCAGGCACTGCTCTCATAAGGAAAAAGCAGTTTCTCTCTCTCTGCGCTTTACTTTATTCTGAGTTTCAACAGTCAAGGAGAAAGGTCGCTGGCTCTCACACTAGCCACTGTATCACTTAGTGCCAAGGTGGGTGTGAGTTCAAAACATCATGTTAAAAGCAGTGTGTAACTTGTTCCACGGACTTTTGTTTTAGGTAAGATGACAAAACACTCATTTATAGTTGAATGAACACATGAGACAAATTGAGCGAACACAAAAAATAATTCCTATGATTTCTCATGTGGGAGTTAAGTTTGGTCCAACTAAACATTTTAAGTTCAGGTTACACTTTGAATTAAAAGTTAAGTAAACAATAAAAAGACTGTAGAATCAGTTACTTAATCATATTTAGTTGAAACAACTAGATGTGTTTTGTTTATGTCGTGTTTTTACAGTCCGGCTCTTGCAATAAAAAACAAGTATTGCAATCCGGAGAAGTTGGAGTGGTAAAATTAACATTTTGTTTAATACAAAATGGGCTCTAGAGGAAAACAACAAATTGTTCATTTTCTGTAACTCCTTTCACTAGAACAAGGATGTGGTGTAATTTGGTTGGTGTGGTTAGTTTTGCTTCTATTGTTTCTCTCATGTTACATTCAAACTAAAGGTAAGCCTGTGAAATCAAGGACTGCTAATCTGCATAATTCACAGAAATTTCACAAGCATAATTGCCCTAATTTAAATTTTAAAAAGGAAAGGAACATCCTACTCCCTAGCTCTTGATCAAACTGGAGTAAAAGGTCATGACCTTCTCCAGCTGAGCTTTGCAGTTGATTGAAGATGTTGATATTCTGGGTTTGATTGCAGAAGACATGCATGGGGCAAGCTGCCTTTAAAGCAAATGAATCAGGCCCTGTTCAGAGGAAATAACATTATATTAATAAAAGCCCAAAGCCACCATTACATTCTATTAATGTATCATTTAAGACTGCAGTTGTTAAGACTTCCACACAATGGACATGTTCGCAGAGTTGAGAGATTAGCTCTCTGCAACCATTTGTGACCCATTTCAGGAAACTAGGTGTATGTCGCAACTTTAAAGGAGACTTATTTGAAAGGTTTTTATTTATTTTTTAGCAAAATTAGTTTTTTGGGCAGAAATGCCTTCTGGAACATGTTAACTTTCATGTGCTTTAATAACATGTGTATGCCATCTGTAAATATGAAAACACATTTTAAATTATGAGCCTTGTTGGTTAAGCTCCAGAAAGTCAGCTACCTTCCCACTAGCCATGATTGGCTGAGATAATGAGTGGGCTGGACATGCCGAGAGAGGAGTTTGGATTGGTCTGCCATATAGAAGCCTTCTGTCTATTTGAGCTGGTCAGTCTGTGTTAATTCTGTCGAACGCTGCATTAAAAAAATTGAAATCAGTGGATTTAGAGTATGATGGCTAAAGAGAACACGTCTCAGGATTACGTCTTCAAATAAGGGCAACCATGGCATCCATGACAGGGAGACGCGTCCATCGTGCATGATGATGTAAGATAGTCTAGCTAGCTACATTTTCAGATATTAGATGTTTCTAATTTTGACGGAAAGTGGTTACATTTCAAGTTAAAGTGTACTAACTTGTTAAACTAATGTTAGCTGGATGGATCCCTAATGTTGCGTGTATGACATTATTACTCGTATCCCAGAGACATTTGCTTTGCTAGTCAGAGCCTAATGTTAGCTAGCTAACATTGAACATGGTTGGTTAGCTCCCAGCATATTCATGCAAGGTAGTAATGACATGATTTAGCACTATGTTCACTGTTGTTTAACTAGCTAACATTAGCTGACTGGCTCGTTATGTGACGTGTGTGATCTTACATGTTGTTCACCTAGCTAGGTAGCTACATGTCTTAAGGATTTCTGCTAATATCAAATGTCTATGTCCTGGGAAATGTTCTTGTTACTTACAACCTCGTGATACATGTTCAGGAGTCTTATGGCTTGGAGGGTAGAAGCTGTTTAGAAGCCTTTTGGACCTAGACTTGGCGCTCCGGTACTACTTGCCATGCGGTAGCAGAGATCACAGTATGACTAGGGTGGCTTGAGTCTTTGACTATTTTTACGGCCTTCCTCTGACACCGCCTGGTATAAAGGTCCTGGATGGTAGGAAGCTTGGCCCCCAGTCAGGATGCTCTCGATGGTGCAGCTGTATAACTTTTTGAGGATCTGAGAACCCATGCCAAATCTTTTCAGTCTCCTGAGGGTGAAAAGGATTTGTCGTGCCCTCTTCACAACTGTCTTGGTGTGCTAGGACAATGTGTAGTTTGTTGGTGATGTGGACACCAAGGAACTTGAAGCTCTCAACCTGCTCCACTTCAGCCCCATCGATGAGACTGAGATACTGTAATGGCATTGACTATAAAAACTAGAAACCCCCCCCCAAAAAACGGCTTCCTGAATGGATTTTTCTCAGGTTTTCGCCTGCCAAATCTGTTGTACTCACAAACACAATTTGAACAGTTTTGGAAACTGCTTTCTATCCAAATCTACCAGTTATATGCATATTATATATTCTGGGCCCGAGGAGCAGGCAGTTTAATTTGGGCATGCTTTTCATCAAAAATTCCGAATGCTGCCCCCTACCCTAGAGAAGTTAACAAGATATGCATCTTTAATTTGCTGTATTGGACTTAATGTGTGAAAGTTACATATAAAAAATGTAAAAAAGTTCACACGCTGCCTTTTCAGCGGAATGTTGTCGAGCCTGTGCTAGAAAGGTTAAGCATCTGTTTTTGACAAAGATTATTAATTAATAGGAAATGGAACACACACACACTAAACTAACCTCTCTCTTTTCTCTGTGTTTCTGTGGTGGTATATCCATACAACCGCGATGGTGTTCAAACATGGCAGCTGCCTGCTGATGGATAACAGTTTGTCATGGTGTGCTCCTTCCTCGCCTCTTCGTCCCCCTCACCATTATGGTGGTCAGCTACTTCCTCACAATCAGCGCCCTGCAGACGGAAGCTACCCTCTGCATGGACCAGCTGGTGCCCCGGCCCAAGTGGAGCGCCACCCTAACCCTCAGCTTCTTTCCCCAGGCCTCGCTCTCCTCAGAGAAGCTTTTCTTCAGGCGTTCACTAAGCCACAACACAGGAGGGGTAGGAAGAGGGGTTGGTGTGCGGTATGGGTGTCGCACCATGCAGTCAATCAGCAACAAGCAGAAGGCCTCCCAAGGTCCTGGGCATGGCCTTCTTCCTGTTTGTGGTCATGTGGTGTCCATCAGCAACGTACTGAAGGTGATGTGCGACCCCCATGGACTGTGACCCTGGGGTGATGGGAAGGCTGCTGAACATGTATGTGTGGGTGGATACCTCTCCTCAGCCGTCAACCCTCTGGTATACACTGTTCAAAAACTCTGTTCAATGTACCGTACCGTCTTCTTCTGCTACATACACTGCCAGTACAGCAGGGGGAGGAAGCCTCTGCAGCTCGTACTGGTCAACAACATCCCTCCGCTGGCATACAACTCCCTTAAACTTAAAAACATGGTCAGTGATGGTCGACTTAAGGGGGTGGCTCTCCCATGGACACCACTGCAATAGCAGCTGGGGCTGGTCTAAACTCATTGAAATAGGAAAAAAAAGGAAGTGGGCCACGAGTGGGATTTCTCGCTTCCTTTTCCATCTCTGCTAGTCACACCAGAAAATAACTAAGATAATGCTAAATTATCAGCAACAGCCAGGAGGCAGGAGGGGACTTGATTCCCCCAAAATGTTAATGCACCTAGCCTTGGTACCAGTCTGTTTAGCTAACATTCCAGTACCTGTACGCCATGTCATATGCCAAAGATGTTTTGCAATGACACGGAGTACAAGGAGTGGAATGTACACCAAACAGACACCATACACATCTACTGTATATACATTGTGCACGTGTAAATTTAATGTTTTTTATTTTATTGTCATTAACCCGAAGAGAGCTATCTTTTGATCTTCTGTTTTCTATGATAAAAATACAGAAATGTGTATTGGTGGGACGCAGGCTAAATAAAATGAATCTGTAAGTAGAAACAAATGAACTGAAGTCAAAGCATGTTTATTTCTTCTGTTTGATGTCATGGTCACCAGGAGGTTGTGTCTCGTTCCCGGTTGGACATTCTTGGGACATTGTGTCATGGTCCCCTGAAGCTCCCTTGGATGTTCTTGGAGGTATTGTCACGTGATTGTCCCAAACCATTATAAGTAAAGTAATGACATTTTATGTGGGGGGTTATGGTAAGTGTTACGCTGTCCAGCTAGAATAGTGTAAAAATGTTTAATCAATGAAAAATATGATTACATTTCACATGATCACTGTACTGACTTTTCAATATGATCCCACCTGGGATTTGAACTCACAACCTCTGGTTTAGGAGTATTCTGATCTTTCTGCTATTTCAGTATTTGGTTTTTCAGTATAGTTAAATGCAGACATGTATTGGTGGGATGTAGGCTAAATAAAATGTATCTGAAGTCAAAGCTTATTTATTTCTGCTTTGATATCCAACAGTCCTATGATCAGCTCCATGAGGGCATTTTGCTGAGAAAATTACATTAGGCATATTATTTCTAAACAAATATGAATCAAGTAGTTGGACATCAGAACGTGTTGCAACTTCTGGTAACCTGTGGAAGAAACAATATATTTAATAGGCCACTCAGTTTATTTATAACGACATCTATAGAAGTTCACATTAAATCAATAATAAGTATAGACTATTGCCTGCAATAGCACCTTAGGGACTTCCATACAGAAAAGGTTTTCTGCAGCGGTGCAGGTGGATTAGTTTGGCATTGCCAGTGACCACAGCAACATATGGAGATTAAATTCAAACAATCAATTCACGTTGGCAAGTAGTTAGCTAAACCTTTGACAAACATAATTGGGGAAATACTATTGACGTTACTAACAATGCATAAGACAGTTGACAATAGCAAACATAACATGAATAAGAACCGATGCACATTATCCTTCTTTCACGGGTTCCCAACAAACAGGAAATGTCCCGAGGACATTCGGTGATGTTCCCATTCGGTCCCTTAAAGGTTTTGTATGTACATATATACACTTCTCAAAAAAATAAAGGGAACACTAAGTCAATCACACTTCTGTGAAATCAAACTGTCCACTTAGGAAGCAACGCTGATTGACAATACATTTCACATGCTGTTGTGCAAATGGAATAGACAACCGGTGGAAATGATAGGCAATTAGCAAGACACCCCCAATAAAGGAGTGGTTCTGCAGGTGGTGACCACAGACCACTTCTCAGTTCCTATGCTTCCTGGCTGATGTTTTGGTCACTTTTGAATGCTGGCGGTGCTTTCACTCTAGTGGTAGCATGAGATGGAGTCTACAACCCACACAATTGGCTCAGGTAGTGCAGCTCATCCAGGATGGCACATCAATGCGAGATGTGGCAAGAAGGTTTGCTGTGTCTGTCAGCGTAGTGTCCAGAGCATGGAGGCGCTACCAGGAGACAGGCCAGTACATCAGGAGACGTGGAGGAGGCCGTAGGAGGGCAACAACCCAGCAGCAGGACCGCTACCTCCGCCTTTGTGCAAGGAGGAGCAGGAGGAGCACGGCCAGAGCCCTGCAAAATGACCTCCAGCAGGCCACAAATGTGCATGTGTCTGTTTCTGACCGTTTGAGCAGACTCCATGAGGGTGGTATGAGGGCCCGACATCCACAAGTGGGGGTTGTGCTTACAGCCCAACACCGTGCAGGATGTTTCGCATTTGCCAGAGAACACCAAGATTGGCAAATTTGCCACTGGCGCAATGTGCTCTTCACAGATGAAAGCAGGTTCACACTGAGCACATGTGACAGAGTCTGGAGACGCCGTGGAGAACGTTCTGCTGCCTGCAACATCCAACAGCATGACCGGTTTGGCGATGGGTCAGTCATGGTGTGGGGTGGCATTTCTTTGGGGGGCCGCACAGCCCTCCATGTGCTCGCCAGAGGTAGCCTGACTGCCATTAGGTACCGAGATGAGATCCTCAGACCCCTTGTGAGACCATATGCTGGTGCGGTTGGCCCTGGGTTCCTCCTAATGCAAGACAATGCTAGACCTCATGTGGCTCGAGTGTGTCAGCAGTTCCTGCAAGAGGAAGGCATTGATGCTATGAACTTGCCCACCCGTTCCTCAGACCTGAATCCAATTGAGCAGCTCTGGGACATCATGTCTCGCTCCATCCACCAAAGCCACGTTGCACCACAGACTGTCCAGGAGTTGGCAGATGCTTTAGTCCAGGTCTGGGAGGAGATCCCTCAGGAGACCATCCGCCACCTCATCAGGAGCATGCCCAGGCGTTGTAGGGAGGTCATACAGGCACGTAGAGGCCACACACACTACTGAGCCTCATTTAGACTTGTTTTAAGGACATTACATCAATGTTGGATCAGCCTGTAGTGTGGTTTTCCACTTTAATTTTGAGTGTGACTCCAAATCCAGACCTCCATGGGTTGATAAATTTGATTTCCATTGATAATTTGTGTGTGATTTTGTTGTCAGCACATTCAACTATGTAAAGAAAAAAGTATTTAATAAGAATATTTCATACATTCAGATCATCTCCACAGAGGAACTATAGATCTCTGTCGGAGTGACCATAAGGTTCTTGGTCACCTCCCTGATTGAAATCAATTTTCCCCGATTGCTCAGTTTGGCCAGGCGGCCAGCTCTAAGAAGAGTCTTGATGGTTCCAAATGTCATCCACTCAGGAATGATGAAGGCCACTGTGTTCTTCGGGACCTTCAAAGCTGCAGACATTTTTTGGTACCTTTCCCCAGATCTGTGCCTCGACACAATCCTGTCTTGGATTTCTACAGACAATTCCTTTGACCTCTTGGCTTGGTTTTTGCTCTGATATGCACTGTCATCTCTGGGACATTATATAGACAGGAGTGTGCCTTTCCAAATGATGTCCAATCAATTTAATTTGCCACAGGTGGACTCCAATCAAGTTGTAGAAACATTTCAAGGATGATCAGTGGAAGCAGGATGCACCTGAGCTCAATTTCGAGTCTCATAGCAAAGGGTTGAATACTAATGAGTTAATAAATGTGCAAAGACTTCTACAACCCTGTCTTTACTTTGTCATTATGGGGTATTGTGTGTAGATTGCTGAGTTTTTAAAAATCAATTTTAGAATAAGGCAGTAAAGTAACAAAATGTGTAAAAAGTCACAATGTCTGAATTCTTTCCGAAGGCACTGTACCTACTTTAGCTAACATACTTAGCACACCCATATTGGAAGGTAGGCAGGCTACATGCAGACATTGTCATTATGTGCTTATAAGATATATATATAAGTTATTTACTATTCTGATAGATGTTGGAGTGAACGTTGAATTTGATTCATTTGTCAAACTCCATTTCCGCTCTCCATCCGTTAACCAGGAATCAGGTTGATGGCGATTGTCGAACAGTCAAATTAGAAAATACAGCAGTATGTGACTTGTGGCAATCAATGTGTAATATTGCTCCCCGCCCCCCACTAATCCAAGCATACAACCTAACTGTTGCTGTTTTTGGTCACTCTAAAACTATTTCCTCTGGGAAATGGGATGACATTGCAATCCCTTTAATGAGAGCGGGAGACATTCTGCTTGTCATCAAACTAACATAGAGACCATAATTATCCCCCTTATCATATGGACATAAGGCTGTTAGCAAAATGAATGTTCTCAATGCCAATATGAAATACTGTAATGTGTGACATATTTTGGGTGGCAATCAATCATAAAGTAATCAGTTCTAAATGCAGTCTATATAATGGGGGCAATTCATTTTCCACCTTGATTATTCTACAGACACAATTTGAATATGACAATTGGAATTAGCTCTCACAAAATTCCAGTTATTAAGGTTATAGATAGCTTTAATACCCAACATAACTATTAAAAACAATTTGAGGTGGCATATGTAGGTAAGGGATACGCGGAGCTTTGATTGCAAACACACGCGCACACACACACTCATACTGTATGTACAGTTGAAGTCGGATGTTTACATACACTTAGGTTGGAGTCATTAACTCGTTTTTCAACCACTCCACAGATTTCTTGTTATCAAACTAGTTTTGGCAAGTCATTTAGGACCTTTCTTTGTGTATGACACAAGTAATGTACAAACAATAGTACAGAAGTATAAACACCATGGAACCACGCAGCTGTCATACCGTTCAGGATGGTATGAGAATAGAGAATTCAGATACTTTGGTGTAAAAAGTGAAAATCAATCCCAGAACAACAGCAAAGGACCTTGTAGATATGCTTGAGGAAACAGGTACAAAAATATCTATATCCACAGTAAAACGAGTCCTATATCAACATAACCTGAAAGGCCCCTCAGCAGGGAAGAAGCCACTGCTTCAAAACCGCCATTAAAATGCCAGACTATGGTTTGCAACAGCATATAGGGACAAAGATCGTACTTTTTGGACCAAATGTCCTCTGGTCTGATGAAATAAAAATAGAACTGTTTGGCCATAATGACCATCGTTATGTTTGTAGGAAAAAGGGGAGGCTTGCAAGCCGAAGAACGCCATCCCAACCGTGAAGCACGGGGGTGGCAGCATCATGTTGTGGAGGTGCTTTGCTGCAGGAGGGACTGGTGCACTTCACAAAATAGATGGCATCATGAGGCAGGAAAATTCTGTGGATATATTGAGGCAACATCTCAAGACATCAGTCAGGAAGTTAATAAAGCTTGGTCGCAAATGGCCCCAAGAGAACTTCCAAAGTTGTAGCAAAATGGCTTAATTTAAGGACAACAAAGTCAAGGTATTGGGGTGGCCATCACTATAAGCCCTTACTGCAATCCTATAGAAAATATGTGGGCAGAACTGAAAAAGTATGTGCGAGCAAGGAGGCCTACAAACCTGACTCAGTTACACCAGCTCTGTCAGGAGGAATGGGACAAAATTCACCCAACTTATTGTGGGAAGCTTGTGGAAGGCTACCCAAAACGTCTGACTCAAGTTGAATAATTTAAAGGCAATGCTACCAAATACTAATTGAGTGTATGTAAACTTCTGATCCACTGGGAATGTGATCAAATAAATAAAAACTGAAATAAATCATTCTCTCTACTGTTATTCTGACATTTCACATTCTTAAAATAAAGTGGTGATCCTAACTGACCTAAGACAGTGAATGTTTACTGGAATTAAAGTGTACTGTTAGCTAGCTAACTAAAGTTAGCTGGCTGGCTCGCTAGCTAACGTTACGTGTGTGATCTTATTATTCGTATCTCAAAGCCATTTGCTTGGCTAGCTAACATTGAACCTGGTTGGTTAGCTACCTGCAGATTCATGCAGGGTAGTAACATCATGAGTTGGGATTAAGGTTCTAGCTAGCTTGCTACATGTCTTAACAAAATACTTCACTATTCAAGTAACCATTTCGGGTGCGTTCATAAATTCAGTCTGGCCATATACTCCCATTTATGAGGACTCTCGTCTGAGTGTGCCAGAGCACAGAATAATTTATGAACGCTCAACACCCATTGAATATGGCCGGTGTCAGTAAACATCATAATTAAATTGTTGCTAGCAGCACAGTTACAGTCACCAACGCACTGGATGACATGGCAGCTTAATAACCTTTTGAAGCTAGGGGGCACTATTTTTATGTTTGGAAAAATAACGTTCCCAAAGTAAACGGCCTATTTCTCATGACCAGATGCTAGAATATGCATATAATTGACAGATTATGATAGAAAACACTCTACAGTTTCCAAAACTGTAAACATATTGTCTGTGAGTATAACAGGACTGATATTGCAGGCGAAAGCCTGAGGATAATCCAATCAGGAAATGCCTCTTATTTTAAAACTTCTTTGTTCCTATGTGTGCCTGTCCTTCATTTAAAGGGATATCAACCAGATTCCTTTTTCTGTGGCTTCCCTAAGGTGTCAACAGTCTTTAGACATAGTTTCAGGCTTTTATTTTGAAAAATTAGCGTGAAGGATCACATTGCGTAAGTGGATAGGTGGGGGCTCTCAGAGTGAGTTGGTGCGCAATTGAGTAAACTGGCCATTGTTCCTCCCGCTGTTATGGAAAAAGCTACACACTTGGATGATATATTAACAAATATATATTTTAAAAACTACCTGAGGAATGATTATAAAAAACGTTTGACATGTTTCTGTGGACATTATGAAGACTTTAGAATTTCCGTCTGCGTTGTCGTAACCGCTCTTTCCTGTGGATTTCTGAACATAACGGGACAAACAAACGTCTGTATTTTGGGTATAAAAATTATCTTTATGGAACAAAAGGAACATTTGCTGTGTGACTGGGAGACTCGTGAGTGAAAACATCCGAAGATCATCAAAGGTAAACGGTTCATTTGATTGCTTTTCTGTTTTTCGTGACCAAGCTTCCTGATGCTAAGTGTACATAATGCTATGCTAGGCTATCGATAAACTTACACAAACGCTTGGATTGCTTTCGCTGTAAAGCATAATTTCAAAATCTTTGACGACAGGGTGATTAACAAAAGGCTAAGCTGTGTTTCAAAATATTGCACTTGTGATTTCAATAATATGAATATTTCCTAGTAATATTATTTGACTGTTGCGCAATGCTATTCAGCGGTTGCAGACGGAAATTATCCCGCTACAGGTAAAATGGTCAGAGTGGGGTGTTCTCTCATTTGTGTCTGGAAGTAGCTAGCATGCTAGACAGAGTTAGCTAGTTAGCTTGGGTGCTTGACTGCCGTTGTGAGGTCAGAACGCTTGGATCAACCGTACTCATCTGCCAGATCGTCCAGTGTGGCAGCACAGTTGCAGTCACCAACGCTCTGGACAACTTAAAAACAGCCTAACCAGCTCTGCTAGGGCGAGTATTGATCAGTGAGCTGTTCTCTCATTTTTGTCTGGAAGTAGCTGAGAAGTTAGCCAGTGCTTGACTGCTGTTGTTAATACAGAACGCTCAGATAAACCCTTAAAGGGGGTTGGGCTAAAGCTTAAGAGGGTGTGAATGATGCTGAATGGGTGTAGACAAAGTAGAGCTCTCGAGTTGGTACCAAAACATTCAAATGACATTTTCTCAAAAGTGAGGTTACAACTTTTTTGATCCAAGATGGCGTAGCAGTGAAGACGTTTTGTTCGTGTCTCTTGTCCTTTGTATTTTTTGTATTTTTTGTATATATATTTCAACTTTATTTTCAATCTCTTTTCGATTTTTAATTAGATTATACCTTCCGGTAACCTGCCTCACCCAATTTTTTTTTTTTTAACTTTAGAACACATTCAAGAACCTCCAGAAGCTAACCAGCTATTTAGTCATTGTTAGCCACTGCTAGTGGCTTTTACCTTCTGCACAGTTACCAGCCCTGTTCTTAGCCTGGATAATACTCGCCAGTCTACCAGTATCGGACTGTCTCTCCACAATAACGCCGGATTCCTGCCGAAATCCCTGGACCACTACTTCTGATCTTCACAGCTAGCTTGCAGCTAGCTAGCTCACAGCTTGCAGCTAGCTAGCTCACAGCTAGCTTGCACTCACCGTGGCATCCAGTACCGAAGCTATCCCTGAGGCCCACCTCCCGGCCTACACAGCTGTTCACCCGAACCCCACTCATACACGGCTAGAGCCCAATACTCCACCGGATCCTTGCTGTAAACTCTGGACCGATTGGCTATAGTGGCTAATGCCACTGCCACGAAGCTAGCACCAATTAGCCGTGAGCCAGGCGCATCTCCCGAATAGCAAAATAAATTCTACAATACCCATCTGGCTTGGATTCTCTGTCGACACGGCCCCCCACCGCACCACCACGATTGGTCTGCCGACGAATACTCCATCCGCTGTGCCTTCGACCGGCTTCCGTCGGAGGGCTACTAACTTTAAACGCCGTGTTGCCCAAGTGTTAGCGTAGTGTTAGCTCCCCTGTTCCATCTACTGCTGCCCCCTGGACACTATGATCACTTGGCTACATAGCTGATGCCTGCTGGACTGTACATTAATCACGGTACTCCATTCTGTTTATTTATTTTTTATCTGTCGGCCCCAGCCGCGAACTCAGGCTCTGTGTGTAGTTAATCCGAACCTCTCTGCCTAGTCATCGCCATTTTACCTGCTGTTGTTGTGTTAGCTGATTAGCTGTTGTTGTCTCACCTGTTGTTTTAGCTTGCTCTCCCAATCAATACCTGTGATTACTTTATGCCTTGCTGTATGTCTCTCTCAAATATCAATATGCCTTGTATACTGTTGTTCAGGTTAGTTATCATTGTTTTAGTTTACAATGGAGCCCCTAGTTCCACTCTTCATACCTCTGATACCTCCTTTGTACCACCTCCCACACATGCGGTGACCTCACCCATTTACAACCAGCATGTCCAGAGATACAACCTCTCTACAGCCTCCTCCCTACAACCTCATCACCCAGTGCCTGGGCTTACCTCCGCTGTACCCGCACCCCACCATACCCCTGTCTGCGCATTATGCCCTAAATATATTCTACCATGCCCAGAAATCTGCTCCTTTTATTCTTTGTCCCCAACGCTCTAGGTGACCAGTTTTGATAGCCTTTAGCCGCACCCTCATACTACTCCTGTGGAGGTAAACCCAGGCCCTGCATGTCCCCAGGCACCCTCATTTGTTGACTTCTGTGATCGAAAAAGCCTTGGTTTCATGCATGTCAACATCAGAAGCCTCCTCCCTAAGTTTGTTTTACTCACTGCTTTAGCACACTCTGCCAACCCTGATGTCCTTGCCATGTCTGAATCCTGGCTTAGGAAGGCCACCAAAAATTCGGAGATTTCCATACCCAACTATAACATTTTCCGTCAAGACAGAACTGCCAAAGGGGGCGGAGTTGCGGTCTACTGCAGAGATAGCCTGCAAAGTAATGTCATACTTTCCAGGTCCATACGCAAACAGTTCGAACTACTAATTTAAAAAAATACTCTCTCCAGAAATAAGTCTCTCACTGTTGCCGCCTGCTACCGACCCCCCTCAGCTCCCAGCTGTGCCCTGGACATCATTTGTGAATTGATCGCCCCCCATCTAGCTTCAGAGTTTGTTCTGTTAGGTGACCTAAACTGGGATATGCTTAACACCCTGGCAGTCCTACAATCTAAGATAGATGCCCTCAATCTCACACAAATCATCAAGGAACCCACCAGGTACAACCCTAAATCTGTAAATAAGGGCACCCTCATAGACGTTATCCTGACCAACTGGCCCTCCAAATACACCTCCGCTGTCTTCAATCAGGATCTCAGCGATCACTGCCTCATTGTATCCGCTACGGACCCGCAGTCAAATGACCACCCCTCATCACTGTCAAACGCTCCCTAAAACACTTCTGTGAGTAGGCCTTTCTAATCGACCTGGCCCGGGTATCCTGGAAGGATATTGACCTCATCCCGTCAGTTGAGGATGCCTGGTCATTCTTTAAAAGTAGATAAGCATGCTCCGTTCAAAAAATGCAGAACTAAGAACAGATATAGCCCTTGGTTCACTCCAGACCTGACTGCCCTCGACCAGCACAAAAACATCCTGTGGCAGACTGCAATAGCATTGAATAGTCCCCGCGATATGCAACTTTTCAGGGAAGTCAGGAACCAATACACGCAGTCAGTCAGGAAAGCAAAGGCCAGCTTTTTCAAGCAGAAATTTGCATCCTGTAGCTCTAATTCCATAAACTTCTGGGACACTGTAAAGTCCATGGAGAACAAGAGCACCTCCTCCCAGCTGCCCACTGCACTGAGGCTAGGTAACACGGTCACCACTGATAAATCCATGATAATCGAAAACTTCAACAAGCATTTCTCAACGGCTGGCCATGCCTTCCTCCTGGCTACTCCAACCTCAGCCAACAGCTCCACACCCCCCGCAGCTACTCGCCCAAGCCTCCCCAGCTTCTCCTTTACCCAAATCCAGATAGCAGATGTTCTGAAAGAGCTGCAAAACCTGGACCCGTACAAATCAGCTGGTCTTGACAATCTGGACCCTCTATTTCTGAAACTATCCGCCGCCATTGTCGAAACCGCTATTACCAGCCTGTTCAACCTCTCTTTCATATCGTCTGAGATCCCCATGGATTGGAAAGCTGCCGCAGTCATCCCCTTCAAAGGGGGAGACACCCTGGACCCAAACTGTTACAGACCTATATCCATCCTGCCCTGCCTATCTAAGGTCTTCGAAAGCCTAGTCAACAAACAGATCACTGACCATCTCGAATCCCACCGTACCTTCTCCGCTGTGCAATCTGGTTTCCAAGCCGGTCACGGGTGCACCTCAGCCACGCTCAAGGTACTAAACAATATCATAACCGCCATCGATAAAAGACAGTACTGTGCAGCCGTCTTCATCGACCTGGCCAAGGCTTTCGACTCTGTCAATCACCATATTCTTATCGGCAGACGCTGTAGCCTCGGTTTTTCTAATGACTGCCTTGCCTGGTTCACCAACTACTTTGCAGACAGAGTTCAATGTGTCAAATCGGAGGGCATGTTGTCCGGTCTTCTGGCAGTCTCTATGGGGTGCCACAGGGTTCAATTCTCGGGCCGACTCTTTTCTCTGTATATATCAATGATGTTGCTCTTGCTGCGGGCGATTCCCTGATCCACCTCTACGCAGATGCCACCATTCTGTATACTTCTGGCCTTTCCTTGGACACTGTGCAATCTAACCTCCAAACGAGCTTCAATGCCATACAACACTCCTTCCGTGGCCTCCAAATGCTTTTCAACCGTTCACTGCCTGCACCCGCACGCCCGACTAGCATCTCCACCCTGGATGGTTCCGACCTAGAATATGTGAACATCTATAAGTACCTAGGTGTCTGGCTAGACTGTAAACTCTCCTTCCAGACTCATATCAAACATCTCCAATCTAAAATCAAATCTAAAGTCGGCTTTCTATTCCGCAGCAAAGCCTCCTTCACTCATGCCGCCAAACTTAGCTTCCAATACTCTACTCAGCAAACTGGATGCAGTTTATCACAGTGCCATCCATTTTGTCACTAAAACACCTTATACCACCCACCACTGTGACCTGTATGCTCTAGTCGGCTATTCCTCGCTACATATTCGTCGCCAGACCCACTGGCTCCAGGTCATCTACAAGTCCATGCTAGGTAGAGCTCCGCCTTATCTCAATTCACTGGTCACGATGGCAACACCCACCCGTAGCACGCGCTCCAGCAGGTGTATCTCACTCATCATCCCTAAAGCCAACACCTCTTTGGCCGCCTTTCCTTCCAGTTCTCTAACTGCCTGTGACTGGAACGAATTACAAAAATCGCTGAAGTTGGAGACTTTTATCTCCCTCACCAACTTTAAACATCTGCTATCTGAGCAGCTAATCGATCGCTGCAGCTGTACATAGTCCATCGGTAAATAGCCCACCCAATTTACCTACCTCATCCCCATACTGTTTTTATTTATTTACTTTTCTGCTCTTTTGCACACCAGTATCTCTACCTGCACATGACCAACTGATCATTTATCACTCCAGTGTTAATCTGCTAAATTGTAATTATTCGCCTACCTCATGCCTTTTGCACACAATGTATATAGACTCTTTTTTTCTTTTTTTCTACTGTGTTGTTGACTTGTTTATTGTTTACTCCATGTGTAACTCTGTGTTGTTGTCTGTTCACACTGCTGTGCTTTATCTTGGCCAGATCGCAGTTGTAAATGAGAACTTGTTCTCAACTAGCCTACCTGGTTAAATAAAGGTTAAATATATATATTTTTTTAAAGAATTACTTTCCCATTGTTCCTCAAATGCAGTATATGGTATTCAATTTTGTAGCTCTGTATCTCTGCTTTCATCAAACGCAAATTGTACTTCATAAGACTGATTCAAGGAGGTCGGTCACATTTGTGGAATTTCTTTCCTTCTTAACCCAATTGAGATGGTTTGGGATGAGTTGGAGTGAAGTAAAAACAGCCAACAAGTGCTGAGCATATGTGTCACGAAGCTACGAGTGGTGGGTGCGGAGTCAGGAGCAGAGTTTTTTTGGGGGTTTGCCGTATTTATACCGGTAAGAATAAGGTCACGCCAACAACAACTGGTGAAAATAATGACCTACCCAAAACAGGACACCAAACAGTCCAAAAACATAACCAAACACAACCATCCACAAACAGAACAAAAAACAAGCCCGCACAAAAGCAGGCGGGCATAGAAGCCTTAAATAGCTCTGAACAAAACCCCAAATGAGAAACAGGTGAAACCAATACAGACATAACCAACAGAAAAGGAAAAGGGAATCGATGGCTGCTATTAGACTGGTGACGACGACCGTCGAGCGCCGCCCGGACAGGAAGAGGAGCCACCTTCAGTGGAAGTCGTGACAATATGTGGGAACTCCTTCAAGACTTTTAAAAAAACATTCCAGGTGAAGCTGGTTGAGAGAATGCAAAGTGTGCAAAGCTGTCATCAAGGCAAAGGGTGGCTACTTTGAAGAATCTAAAATCTAAAACAACACTTTTTGTTTACTACATGATTCCTTATGTGTTATTTCATTGTTTAGATGTCTTCACTATTATTCTACAATGTAGAAAATAGTAAAGATAAAGAAAAACCCTTGAATTAGTAGGTGTGTCCAAACTTTTGACTGGTACTGTATATACTGTATATGGTGTGGGGGTGCTTTGCTGGTAACACTGTCTGTGATTTATTTAGAATTCAAGGCACACTTAATAACAAGCATGGCTACCACAGCATTCTGCAGCGATACGCCATCCCATCTGGTTTGCGCTAAGTAGAACTATCATTTTTTTTCAACAGGACAATGACAAGGGCTATTTGACTATAAAGGAGAGTGACAGAGAGCTGCATCAGATGACTTGGCCTCCACAATCACCCGGCCTCAAACCAATTGAGATGGTTTGGGATGAGTTGGGCCGCAGAGTATTTGATATTTGGTATTTTATTAGGATTCCCATTAGCTGTTGCAAAAGCAGCAGGTACTCTTCCTGGGGTCCACTCAAAACATGAAGCATGACATATAGTGGTTGCTCAACTAAAACTTTTGAGATTTAGAGGTAATTTGTGGTTTAGTACGGTACCCTGCGTCACTGCTTCATCACGCCAGACCAGCGCAAGGTGAAGATAGAGCACTGATTATGTTTTTGGGTCCAAAGTCGCTAATGTGTCTCTAACTGACAATGAATGGGCGAAATAAACCAAATAGAAACTGATAATTGTGCACGACTTCAAAAATGAATTTCAATGAACTGAATCATGAGGATGAAGAAGGTGATTGAATTTAGAACAATAGTGTAAGAATTGCTATTCCTCTGTCCTGCATGCTCACACCAGGGAAAACTACACGTATATAAACGTTTTTAATTTATTATTATTATTTATTAATTAAAATTATATAAAATCCCCTTAAATATTCTCACAGATCAGATTTGCCCTAATAAAAAATGCCTTTAGATATTAATTTAGAATCCTCCAATCCTCTAAATGCAATTATTGGCGGAGAGTCAAGTCAATGAAAAAAATATTTTTAGATGTACTGTAGGCCTACCGTAGGCGACATGAGTCTCACTAGTGTTGAATCATGTAATTTTAAAAGTGGTGTAGGTCTTATTTATTTAAAACTTGATTTAGCCAAAGCTAAATACGATGAAGCCCATGCAAAACTAGATAAATCTGACGAGTTATCTACAAACAGGGGCAAGCAACTTGATAACATGACTGCAGTTTTGATGAACAATGCTCAACGCAATAATGTTCTAGTCAAAATGCTGCAGACCAAAGACGTTCATTAGTGAATTAGTGAACACAATGACTAAGTTGGATGACAAGACAGCGGAACTCATTGAAGTCGCTGACCAAATGGATGATGAGAGAACCCAGGTGATGAAGATGAAAAAATGTATCTCTAGGCAAGCAAAGGAAATCTCATCACTGAATCTCTCGCTCCACACTCAACACCCCTACCTGCAAACCATGACAGATAAGCATGAAGCAGAACAGAGCCAGTGCGACACTGCCATGTCTAAAAAAAGTACTTGGAGCGCCCAAGTGGACTCTGCTATGCAGCAAAATACCATCCTTAGGTACCATCTGGAGGAATTCCAAAACAGTCATGCTCTACAGCGTGACAACCCAACCAAGCAACCAAGCTCGCAACTGGAGCTCAGTATACAAAGGAGTGAAGACGACAAAAGGTTTCAGATTTTGCCTCTCTCAGGTGTCCCTCAGTCTTCTCCTCTTGGCCATTCGGCAAATGCCTTAGCTGGCTCGAGAGGTTTTCTTGCCTCAATTGACTCGGCAGTCTCCCATCCCACATCATACCTCAGACGGCTCATCTGGCTCCCATGCCTCGGCCGGCCTGTCATGCTCATCCAGGTTGGATGCCGGGTGCCACCCCTACTCCCACTCCCCCTCTGGCACTAGAAGGCACCAGGTGGCCCATCATTACGCACACCTGTCACCTTTGTTACACACATCAGTGCTTCATTAGACTCACCTCACTTATATTGCCTCCCCTATATCTGTCTATTCCTCAGTTTAATCCCAGTGTCAGCATTAATGATTTCTTAGTCCAAACGGGCGGCAGTTCGTATGCAAACTATATAATTAATGTGAGAATAGTTCTTGAATGTATCCACGATAAGTGTGCCTTTTTTTTATCTCTCTCTCTCTCTCTTTCTCCCTCCCTCTCTATGTCATGTGTAAAAAGCAACCATATTTTAAAAGTCTGCTGGGGACCTTTGTCTCGTGTAATAAGTGTGTATGTTATCCTGTTATTATTTAGTTAGCTAGTAAATAAATAATTAAACCATTTTGTGTAGTACTGAATCATGAGTAAGAATGGGTTTATGCAGATGCATGAGGTTATGACTGTTCCAAATAATGATATGATGAGAGGTAATGATTAAAAAGATGACTGTTTATCGATGAAATAGATATATATCTTATTGAGTTTAATTTGGGAAATGGTAACTCTTTAAACAACCTCTTCTGTGGTGTATCGTAATGAGTTAATTGTTACATGATTACTCTACAGTATCGGTGGGTCCCCTGTGGGATGGTTGAGCTAACGTAGGCTATTGTGATAAGCATGAAGTTGTAAGTGACAAGAATATTGCCCAGGACATAGACTTATCTGATATTGGCAGAAAGCTTAAATTCTTGTTAATCTAACAGCACAGTCCAATTTACAGTAGCTTTTACAGTGAAACTATACCATGCTATTGTTTGAGGACAGTGCACAGTTATGAACTTGAACATGTATTAATAGGCACATTTGGGCAGTCCTGATGCAACATTTTGATCATAAATGCAATGGTTCATTGGATCAGTCTAAAACGTTGCACATACACTGGTGCCATCTAGTGCCAAAAATCTAAATTTCGCCTGGGCTGGAATAATCCTTTATGGCCTTTCTCTTGCATTTCAAAGATGATGATAGAACATTTTACATTTTTTTTAAATGCATGTTTTTTTCATTCAATTATTTTTTTACCAGATCTAATGTGTTATATTCTCCTACATTAATTTAACATTTCCACAAACTTTCCTTTCAAAAAGTATCAAGAATATGCATATCCTTGCTTCAGGTCCTGAGCTACAGGCAGTTAGATTTGGGTATGTCATTTTAGGTGAAAATGTAAAAATAAAAAAAAAGGGCGGATACTTTAAAAAGGTTTTAATCAGGTAACAATTAAACATAGTTCGTGGATTAAATAAATAACAGTCATCAGATTAAGGAAAGTAAAGTCATAACACTGTCATCTACTACTTTGAATAATCTCAAATATAAAATACATTTAGATTTGTTTAACACTTTTTTGGTTACTACATGATTTCAAATGTGTTATTTCATAGTTTTGATGTCTTCACTATTATAGAATAATTGCGAAAGTATTCACCCCCTTGGCATATTTCCTATTTTGTTGCCTTACAACCTGGAATTAAAATTGATTTTTTTGGGGGGGATTGTATAATTTGATTTACACAACATGCCTACCACTTTGAAGATGAAAAATATGTTTTATTGTGAAACAAACAAGAAATTTGACAAAACAACAGAAAAATTTAGAGTGCATAACCAACCACCCCTCCCCCCAAAGTTAATACTTTGTTGAGCCAACTTTTGCAGCAATTACAGCTGCAAGTCTCTTGAGGTATGTCTCTATAACCTTGGCACATCTAGCCACTGGCTTCCCTCAAGTATTTCCCTGTATTCATCCATCATTCCATCTGTCCAGTTCAATTCTGACCAGTTTCCCAGTCCCTGCCGATGTTCTCTGGGTGATGAGAGGTGGTGGGTTTGTGCCAGACATAACATTTTCCTTGATGGCCAAAAAGCTCAATTTCAGTCTCATCTGACCAGTGTACCTTCTTCCATATGTTTGGGGAGTCTTGCACATTCCTTTTGGCGAATATGTTTGCATTTAAAATATGTTTTCATATTTTTTTCTTGAAGCAATGTATTTTTTATGGCCACTCTTCCAAAAAAGCCCAGCTCTGTTGAGTGTGCGGCATAAAGTGGTCCTATGGACAGATATACCAATCTCCGCTGTTGAGCCTTGCAGCTCCTTCAGGGTTAATGCCCTCCTTTGCCTGGTCCGTGAGTTTTGGTGGGCGGCCCTCTCGTGGCAGGTTTGTTGTGGTGCCATATTCTTTCCATTTTTTTATAATGGATTTAATTGTACTCCATTGAATGTTCAAACTTTCAGATATTTTTTTCTAACCCAACCCTGATCTGTCTTTCTCCACAACTTTGTCCCTGACCTGTTTGGAGAGCGCCTTGGTCTTCATGGTGCCGTTTGCTTGGTGGTGCCCCTTGCTTAGTGGTGTTGCAGACTCTGGGGCCTTTCAGAACAGGTGTAAATATACTGAGATCATGTGACAGATCATGTGACACTTAGATTGCACACAGGTGGACTTTATTTAACTAATTATGTGACTTCTGAATTTAATTGGTTTAGGGGCTTCATAGGGGCTTCAGATCGTATTTAGGGCGCTTCATAGCAAAGGGGGTGAATACATATGCACTTTCTGTTTTTATTTATATTTTATTTTTTGAAACAAGTTATTTTTTTTCATTTCACACCACCAATTTGGACTATTTTGTTTATGTCCAATACATGAAATCCAAATAAATATCTATTTAAATTACAGGTTGTAATGCAACAAAATAGGAAAAACTCCAAGGGGGATGAATAATTTTGCAAGGCACTATAGAAAATAGTAAAAATAAAGAAAAATCATTGAATGAGTAGGTGTGTCCAAACCTTTGACCTTTTACTGTGTATAAGTTGAATTAAACGTTAACTTTAATCTTTTACAAATCAAGAAGAAAGCAAACAAAAAGTCATATGGAGTCAAAAATAAGGGCTAAATATTTTCAGATGCATCATTGTTGCACAGTTATTTTCCATCTCATCCAATAGTCAAAACCACACTGTTTCTAGAGATACAGTATGTTCCATTCATATCACAAGTATGTATGTGACTATTTATTGTGGCATTTGGTGCCAAAGGTGAGCAGCGCCGAAGTCCGCTGTGTCTGCGTAGGCGAGTTTGGCTGGCAGTGCCAGGTGACAAAATCCCTGGCAGCAAGCACATCTCAGGGAGAGAGGCCTAATGACTCATATCCGGCACACTCTGTGGAGACTAAGCATTCATTTTCCTTGTTTTTCCATTGAGAAGTGCCTCTCCATCAAATTCTGGAGTCTGTCTCCCAGTGCCAAGCACCTTTGTGTCTGCCCTGAATTAAATATGTGTTATTGTGATTTTTGGCACTTATGGATATCTTGTTTTGCTGTGCTAGCACATGCCAGGAATCAACACCTTTACAGCTGGGTTGGTGAGAAGAGAGGCACACGAGTTGTGCTTAGAGCTAGCCTGTCGAGTGCCTATGTTACAATCTCCATTTTCTCACATACACAAACACTCAACCGCAATGAATTGGAGCCTGTTGAATGCGCCAGTTGTGTGAAGGCCGTGGGTGAGAGGAAGCAGGGCTTTGTTAATAATGACACTGCTCCACACCCACACTGGAGGAGGCATAATACTTTTCATCTTCTTCACTTTCAACATGCTCTACAATGGGCCGCATGCAAGCGCTAAAGCACATACATAAGCACACTTGGGCGGAACCACAGGTTTGAATATGGGTACGAGCACACATAAGCCCCCCCCCCCCCCCCCCATACACTCACACACACACACACACACACACACAGACACACACACACCAGGGAGATAAGGAAGGCAGCTAGAGAATAGTGTGGTTCACAGCCTGGTGGATATCAGATAAGTCCTCCATTATGTCAGAGGTAATGGGACCACCTCAGCGAAGACTCAGAGGAGCCACAGTTATGAATGTAGTCCTCCTGCGACATTGGCCCCCACAATATTCCTCCTTTACTCAATGCTAACCATTTTACTTGCTCTTCTTCTTTTTACGACTTCTTTTATAGATTTAAGTGATCTGGATGTATTTAAGTGGCCTATTACAGAGGAATTGTAGATATTTCTTAGTGTGTCAAAAGTTACACACAGATGTCTAATTAATATATTGTGTTGTATATGTCAGATCACACTACGAGTGAAGGCAGAAAGATTTGCACCTTGTGTGCCTTAGGGTATCATTCTTCCATTTATATTGAAGTGTTTAACAATTTGCTTGCAGGCCTTTTAAAGCTAGCATTGACACACCAGGCCATGTTACTAATATTACAAATGCATGGGAGTTCTGTATGGATTAAAATATTGACTTCACATGTTCACATGATACCATTACGTTATCGATATTTTACTATCTAATGGAAGCCATCTGGATTCCCTTGGTGCCATGTTTTACTTAAGCACTACATTAGTGATAAGCGCACGACACTGTTCTTAAAATAAAGATGCAGCCATCTAATACATCAATTTTGATCTCAATATCTGTCACGCCTTGGTCTTCGTAGTTTGTGTTTTCTTTAATTATTTGTTCAGGCCAGGGTGTGACATGGGGTTATTGTATTGTCTTATTGGGGTTTTTGTAGGCATTGGGATTGTGGTTGATTAGGGGTGTGTCTAGTATAGGCTTGGCTGCCTGAGGCGGTTCTCAATCAGAGTCAGGTGATTCTCGTTGTCTCGGATTGGGAACCGTATTTAGGTAGCCTGAGTTTCACTTTGTATTTCGTGGGTGATTGTTCCTGTCTCTGTGTAGTTTCACCAGATAGGCTGTAATTAGGTTTCACGTTCCGTTTGTTGTTTTGTATTTTTGTATAGTTGTTTCATGTATCGTCATTTCTTCATTAAAGATCATGAATAACCACCACGCTGCATTTCGGTCCGACTCTCTTTCGACAAACGAAGAACGCCGTTACAGAATCACCCACCACACACGGACCGAGTGGCGTGGTTACAGGCAGCGACAACAGGAGCGAAAGAAGGTACTTACGAGACGCTGTTATGAGGACGTTATGGACAGCAGAAGCATGGAGTATACGACGTGGGATGAAATAGACAGGTGGGCGGCTGACCCAGAGAGAGTGCCTGAGCCCGCCTGGGATTCGCTAGAGCAGTGTGAAGAGGGCTATAGGCGAATGGAGTTGGAGAAACAGACACGGCGGCGCAGAGCGAAACCCGAGAGTCACCCCAAAAATGTATTGGGGGGGGGGGGGCTCAGAGGGAGAGTGGCTGAGTAAGGAGATAGACCTGAGCCAACTCTCCCTGTTTATCGTGAGGAGCCAAAGAGGAGACCAGAACCAGAGCCGGTGTTGGAGGTGAGTGAAACAGAGACTGTGAAGGAGTTAATGGGGAAATTGGAGGAGAGAGAAATGAGGGAGTTGCTGTGTTGGTGCTTTTTGCATGGAATTCGCCCGACGGAACGTGTTGGGGAATTGATGGCACCTGGGTTAGCGCTCCATACTCGTCCTGAGGTGCGTGTTAGTCGGCTGGTGAAGTTGGTGCCAGCCTCACGCACCAGGCCTCCTGTGCACATCCCTAGCCTTGCACGTCCTGTGCCAACACTGCTCTCAAGATCTCCAGTACGCCTTCACGGTCTAGCCCATCCTGTGCCACCTCCACACTCCAGTCCTCCGGTAGCAGCTGTGCGTGTCCTCGGTTCAGTACCACCAGTTCCAGCACCACGCACCAGGCTTTCAGTGCGCCTCGCCTGTTCAGCGCAGCCAGCGCTTTCCTCCTCTCCTGCGCTGCTGGAGTCTCCCGCCTGTTTAGCGCAGCCAGAGCCTTTCTCCTCTCCAGCGCTGCTGGAGTCTCCCGCCTGTTTAGCGCAGCCAGAGCCTTTCTCCTCTCCAGCGCTGCCGGAGCCTCCCGCCTGTTTAGCGCAGCCAGAGCCTTTCTCCTCTCCTGCGCTGCCGGAGTCTCCCGCCTGTTCAGCGCAGCCAGAGCTGCCAGCCTGCATGGAGAAGCCAGAGCTGCCAGCCTGCATGGAGCAGCCAGAGCTGTCAGTCTGCATGGAGCAGCCAGAGCTGCCAGTCTACATGGTGCAGCCAGAGCTGCCAGTCTGCATGAAGCAGCCAGAGCTGTCAGTCTGCATGGAGCAGCCAGAGCTGTCAGTCTACATGAAGCAGCCAGAGCTGCCAGTCTGCAAGGAGCTGCCAGTCTGCAAGGAGCTGCCAGTCTGCAAGGAGCTGTCAGTCTGCAAGGAGCCGCCAGTCTGCCCAGCGCCGCCAGTGCCGCCAGTCTGCCCAGCGCCGCCAGTGCCCCCAGTCTGCCCAGCGTCGCCAGTCTGCCCAGCGTCGCCAGTCTGCCCAGCGTCGCCAGTCTGCCCAGCGTCGCCAGTCTGCCCAGCGCCGCCAGTCTGTCAGGATCAGTTAGATCCACCAGTCAGCCAGGACCCACCACTCTGCCAGGATCGTTATGGACAGCAGAAGCATGGAGTATACAAATCAAATCAAATCAAATCAAATCAAATCAAATTTATTTATATAGCCCTTCGTACATCAGCTGATATCTGAAAGTGCTGTACAGAAACCCAGCCTAAAACCCCAAACAGCAAGCAATGCAGGTGTAGAAGCACCGTGAGATGAAACGTGACAGGTGGGCGGCTGACCCAGAGAGAGTGCCTGAGCCCGCCTGGGATTCGCTAAAGCAGTGCGAAGAGGGCTATAGGCGAATGGAGTTGGAGAAACAGACACGGCGGCGCAGAGCGAAACCCGAGAGTCACCCCAAAAAAATGTATTGGGGGGGGGGGGGCTCAGAGGGAGAGTGGCTGAGTCAGGAGATAGACCTGAGCCAACTCTCCCTGTTTATCGTGAGGAGCCAAAGAGGAGACCAGAACCAGAGCCGGTGTTGGAGGTGAGCGAAACAGAGACTGTGAAGGAGTTAATGGGGAAATTGGAGGAGAGAGAAATGAGGGAGTTGCTGTGTTGGTGCTTTTTGCATGGAATTCGCCCGACGGAACGTGTTGGGGATTTGATGGCACCTGGGTTAGCGCTCCATACTCGTCCTGACCGCCAGAAGTGCCAGTCAGCCAGGATCCGCCAGAAGTGCCAGTCGGCCAGGATTCACCAGTCAGCCAGGATTCGCCAGTCAGCCAGGATCCACCAGTCAGCCAGGATCCACCAGTCTTCCAGGATCCGCCAGAAGTGCCAGTCAGCCAGGATCCGCCAGAAGTGCCAGTCGGCCAGGATCTGCCAGTCGGCCAGGATCTGCCAGTCAGCCAGGATCCGCCAGTCAGCCAGGATCTGCCAGTCAGCCAGGATCTGCCAGTCAGCCAGGATCCACCAGTCAGCCAGGATCTGCCAGTCAACCAGATTCTTCCAGATCAGCCTGTCAGCCAGTCTCTTCCAGATCTGCCAGTCAACCAGAATCTTCCAGATCTGCCAGTCAACCAGAATCTTCCAGATCTGCTAGTCAACCAGAATCTTCCAGATCTGCTAGTCAACCAGAATCTTCCAGATCTGCTAGTCAACCAGAATCTTCCAGATCTGCTAGTCAACCAGAATCTTCCAGATCTGCTAGTCAACCAGAATCTTCCAGATCTGCTAGTCAACCAGAATCTTCCAGATCTGCTAGTCAACCTGAATCTTCCAGATCCGCCAGCCAGCCAGGATCTACCGGAGCCTACTACCTACCTGAGCTTCATCTCAGTACTGGGCTTCCTCTCAGTTCCGGGCTGCCCCTCAGTTCCGGGCTGCCCCTCAGTTCCGGGCTGCCCCTCAGTTCCGGGCTGCCCCTCAGTTCCGGGCTGCCCCTCAGTCCCGGGCTGCCCCTCAGTCCCGAGCTGCCCCTCAGTCCCGGGCTGCCCCTCAGTCCCGAGCTGCCCCTCAGTCCCGAGCTGCCCCTCAGTCCCGAGCTGCCCCTCAGTCCCGAGCTGCCCCTCAGTCCCGAGCTTCCCCTCAGTCCCGAGCTTCCCCTCAGTCCCGAGCTGCCCCTCAGTCCCGAGCTGCCCCTCAGTCACAAGCTGCTCCTCAGTTCTGTGGGGTTCTGGGTGAGGACTATTAGGCCATGGTCGGCGGCGAGGGTGGATTATCCCAGGACGCGAAGGGGAGGAACTAGGACATTTATGAAGTGGGGTCCACGTCCCGAGCCGGAGCCGCCACCATGGACAGACGCCCACCCGGACCCTCCCTATGGTTTTGAGGTGCGTCCGGGAGTCCGCACCTTAGGGGGGGGAGGTTCTGTCACGCCTTGGTCTTAGTAGTTTGTGTTTTCTTTAATTATTTGTTCAGGCCAGGGTGTGACATGGGGTTATTGTATTGTCTTATTGGGGTTTTTGTAGGCATTGGGATTGTGGTTGATTAGGGGTGTGTCTAGTATAGGCTTGGCTGCCTGAGGCGGTTCTCAATCAGAGTCAGGTGATTCTCGTTGTCTCGGATTGGGAACCGTATTTAGGTAGCCTGAGTTTCACTTTGTATTTCGTGGGTGATTGTTCCTGTCTCTGTGTAGTTTCACCAGATAGGCTGTAATTAGGTTTCACGTTCCGTTTGTTGTTTTGTATTTTTGTATAGTTGTTTCATGTATCGTCATTTCTTCATTAAAGATCATGAATAACCACCACGCTGCATTTCGGTCCGACTCTCTTTCGACAAACGAAGAACGCCGTTACAGAATCACCCACCACACACGGACCGAGTGGCGTGGTTACAGGCAGCGACAACAGGAGCGAAAGAAGGTACTTACGAGACGCTGTTATGAGGACGTTATGGACAGCAGAAGCATGGAGTATACGACGTGGGATGAAATAGACAGGTGGGCGGCTGACCCAGAGAGAGTGCCTGAGCCCGCCTGGGATTCGCTAGAGCAGTGTGAAGAGGGCTATAGGCGAATGGAGTTGGAGAAACAGACACGGCGGCGCAGAGCGAAACCCGAGAGTCACACCAAAAATGTATTGGGGGGGGGGGGGGGCTCAGAGGGAGAGTGGCTGAGTCAGGAGATAGACCTGAGCCAACTCTCCCTGTTTATCGTGAGGAGCCAAAGAGGAGACCAGAACCAGAGCCGGTGTTGGAGGTGAGTGAAACAGAGACTGTGAAGGAGTTAATGGGGAAATTGGAGGAGAGAGAAATGAGGGAGTTGCTGTGTTGGTGCTTTTTGCATGGAATTCGCCCGACGGAACGTGTTGGGGAATTGATGGCACCTGGGTTAGCGCTCCATACTCGTCCTGAGGTGCGTGTTAGTCGGCTGGTGAAGTTGGTGCCAGCCTCACGCACCAGGCCTCCTGTGCACATCCCTAGCCTTGCACGTCCTGTGCCAACACTGCTCTCAAGATCTCCAGTACGCCTTCACGGTCTAGCCCATCCTGTGCCACCTCCACACTCCAGTCCTCCGGTAGCAGCTGTGCGTGTCCTCGGTTCAGTACCACCAGTTCCAGCACCACGCACCAGGCTTTCAGTGCGCCTCGCCTGTTCAGCGCAGCCAGCGCTTTCCTCCTCTCCTGCGCTGCTGGAGTCTCCCGCCTGTTTAGCGCAGCCAGAGCCTTTCTCCTCTCCAGCGCTGCTGGAGTCTCCCGCCTGTTTAGCGCAGCCAGAGCCTTTCTCCTCTCCAGCGCTGCCGGAGCCTCCCGCCTGTTTAGCGCAGCCAGAGCCTTTCTCCTCTCCTGCGCTGCCGGAGTCTCCCGCCTGTTCAGCGCAGCCAGAGCTGCCAGCCTGCATGGAGAAGCCAGAGCTGCCAGCCTGCATGGAGCAGCCAGAGCTGTCAGTCTGCATGGAGCAGCCAGAGCTGCCAGTCTACATGGTGCAGCCAGAGCTGCCAGTCTGCATGGAGCAGCCAGAGCTGTCAGTCTACATGAAGCAGCCAGAGCTGCCAGTCTGCAAGGAGCTGCCAGTCTGCAAGGAGCTGCCAGTCTGCAAGGAGCTGTCAGTCTGCAAGGAGCCGCCAGTCTGCCCAGCGCCGCCAGTGCCGCCAGTCTGCCCAGCGCCGCCAGTGCCCCCAGTCTGCCCAGCGTCGCCAGTCTGCCCAGCGTCGCCAGTCTGCCCAGCGTCGCCAGTCTGCCCAGCGCCGCCAGTCTGTCAGGATCAGTTAGATCCACCAGTCAGCCAGGACCCACCACTCTGCCAGGATCGTTATGGACAGCAGAAGCATGGAGTATACAAATCAAATCAAATCAAATTTATTTATATAGCCCTTCGTACATCAGCTGATATCTCAAAGTGCTGTACAGAAACCCAGCCTAAAACCCCAAACAGCAAGCAATGCAGGTGTAGAAGCACCGTGAGATGAAACGTGACAGGTGGGCGGCTGACCCAGAGAGAGTGCCTGAGCCCGCCTGGGATTCGCTAAAGCAGTGCGAAGAGGGCTATAGGCGAATGGAGTTGGAGAAACAGACACGGCGGCGCAGAGCGAAACCCGAGAGTCACCCCAAAAAAATGTATTGGGGGGGGGGGGCTCAGAGGGAGAGTGGCTGAGTCAGGAGATAGACCTGAGCCAACTCTCCCTGTTTATCGTGAGGAGCCAAAGAGGAGACCAGAACCAGAGCCGGTGTTGGAGGTGAGCGAAACAGAGACTGTGAAGGAGTTAATGGGGAAATTGGAGGAGAGAGAAATGAGGGAGTTGCTGTGTTGGTGCTTTTTGCATGGAATTCGCCCGACGGAACGTGTTGGGGATTTGATGGCACCTGGGTTAGCGCTCCATACTCGTCCTGACCGCCAGAAGTGCCAGTCAGCCAGGATCCGCCAGAAGTGCCAGTCGGCCAGGATTCGCCAGTCAGCCAGGATTCGCCAGTCAGCCAGGATCCACCAGTCAGCCAGGATCCACCAGTCTTCCAGGATCCGCCAGAAGTGCCAGTCAGCCAGGATCCGCCAGAAGTGCCAGTCGGCCAGGATCTGCCAGTCGGCCAGGATCTGCCAGTCAGCCAGGATCCGCCAGTCAGCCAGGATCTGCCAGTCAGCCAGGATCTGCCAGTCAGCCAGGATCCACCAGTCAGCCAGGATCTGCCAGTCAACCAGATTCTTCCAGATCAGCCTGTCAGCCAGTCTCTTCCAGATCTGCCAGTCAACCAGAATCTTCCAGATCTGCTAGTCAACCAGAATCTTCCAGATCTGCTAGTCAACCAGAATCTTCCAGATCTGCTAGTCAACCAGAATCTTCCAGATCTGCTAGTCAACCAGAATCTTCCAGATCTGCTAGTCAACCAGAATCTTCCAGATCTGCTAGTCAACCAGAATCTTCCAGATCTGCTAGTCAACCAGAATCTTCCAGATCTGCTAGTCAACCTGAATCTTCCAGATCCGCCAGCCAGCCAGGATCTACCGGAGCCTACTACCTACCTGAGCTTCATCTCAGTACTGGGCTTCCTCTCAGTACTGGGCTTCCTCTCAGTACTGGGCTTCCTCTCAGTTCCGGGCTGCCCCTCAGTTCCGGGCTGCCCCTCAGTTCCGGGCTGCCCCTCAGTTCCGGGCTGCCCCTCAGTTCCGGGCTGCCCCTCAGTCCCGGGCTGCCCCTCAGTCCCGAGCTGCCCCTCAGTCCCGAGCTGCCCCTCAGTCCTGAGCTGCCCCTCAGTCCCGAGCTGCCCCTCAGTCCCGAGCTTCCCCTCAGTCCCGAGCTTCCCCTCAGTCCCGAGCTTCCCCTCAGTCCCGAGCTGCCCCTCAGTCCCGAGCTGCCCCTCAGTCCCGAGCTGCCCCTCAGTCACAAGCTGCTCCTCAGTTCTGTGGGGTTCTGGGTGAGGACTATTAGGCCATGGTCGGCGGCGAGGGTGGATTATCCCAGGACGCGAAGGGGAGGAACTAGGACATTTATGAAGTGGGGTCCACGTCCCGAGCCGGAGCCGCCACCATGGACAGACGCCCACCCGGACCCTCCCTATGGTTTTGAGGTGCGTCCGGGAGTCCGCACCTTAGGGGGGGGGGTTCTGTCACGCCTTGGTCTTAGTAGTTTGTGTTTTCTTTAATTATTTGTTCAGGCCAGGGTGTGACATGGGGTTATTGTATTGTCTTATTGGGGTTTTTGTAGGCATTGGGATTGTGGTTGATTAGGGGTGTGTCTAGTATAGGCTTGGCTGCCTGAGGCGGTTCTCAATCAGAGTCAGGTGATTCTCGTTGTCTCGGATTGGGAACCGTATTTAGGTAGCCTGAGTTTCACTTTGTATTTCGTGGGTGATTGTTCCTGTCTCTGTGTAGTTTCACCAGATAGGCTGTAATTAGGTTTCACGTTCCGTTTGTTGTTTTGTATTTTTGTATAGTTGTTTCATGTATCGTCATTTCTTCATTAAAGATCATGAATAACCACCACGCTGCATTTCGGTCCGACTCTCTTTCGACAAACGAAGAACGCCGTTACAATATCAAATAAATTATTGGTAACAACCTTACTGTACTGTGATTGTTTTCAATTAAAATTATGTCAAATAAATAAAACGTTTTTTAGCAAATTGCAATTTCTCAAGCAAGAATTTTGCCAGTGGTCTGTGTGGAGGGGAAAACTGAAAATTAGCTGCTATTTGCAGAGAGGTTTGGATCTCTCTTTCTTATTGGTCTATTAACTGATTTACCGTAAGGGATGTCACCATGTAAGGCCAAAACTCCATCCCACCAAAACAGGCTGAAATGTATTTTCAAACAGTTCTAACACTCACAATTTCACAGTATTATTCCAACCTCATTGTGTGAATATATATATAAAAGACGCTTTTGACTGCACTGGGCCTTTAATACAAACACTAAGGCATTCAGCACAAGCGCTGGAGGGGGGATTTTAAGATATAAAATCCAATTGTGTTAGTCACATGCGCCAAATACAACAGGTATAGACCTTACAGTGAAATGCTTACTTACGAGCCCCTAACCGACAGTACAGTTTTAAAAAATGCAGATAAGAATAAGAGATAAAAGTAACAAGCAATTAAAGAGGAACAGTAAAAAAATAACAATATAAACAGGGGGGTACAGAGTCAGTGTGTGGGGACACCGGTTAGTTGAGTTAGTAAGTACAGTACATGTAGGTAAAGTTAATTAAAGTGACAATGCATAGATGACAACAGAGAGTGGCAGTGGTGTCAAGAGGAGAGGGGGGGGGCAGGCAGGCAATGTGAATAGTCTGGGTAGCCATTTGACTAGATGTTCAGGAGTCTTATTGCTTGGGGATAGAAGCTGTTTAGAAGCTTCTTGGACCTAGACTTGGCGTTCCGGTACCACTTGCCATGTGGTAGCAGAGAGAACAGTCTATGATTAGGGTGGCTGGAGTCTTTGACAATTTTCAGGGCCTTCCTCTGACACCGCCTGGTATAGAGGTCCTGGATGACAGGAAGCTTTTCCCCAGTAATGTACTGAGCTGTTCGCACTACCCTCTGTAGTGCCTTGCGGTTGGAGAACGAGCACCCCTCCGGCCTCTCTTTCTCCGCCTCCTCCTCATGCAGATTACTGGGCTCAGGTCTGTTCCCGAGGGAGTCGTTTAACCTCCGCCTTGGGCTCGTCAGAGTCGTGAAAGAAGAAAAAGGATTCTGCTAGTCCATGGTGAGTTATCGCAGTCCTGATGTCTAGAAGTTATTTTCGGTCATAAGAGATGGTAGCGGCAACATTATGTACAAAAGTAAGTTACAAACAACGCAGATAAACAAACCAAAAAACACAATCGGTTGCTCCGGCAACATTTTAACATTATTTCACTTTAGTGCCATGAAGACTGTGCTAGCTTGAGAGGTGAACTGTTTAATTGACTGGTTAGAAGTTGTGAAATGATTGCATAAATTGCTCTGTGATTTATTTTTTAATTGCCTTTTGAGGCCATTCTCTCAGATGCAGGTTAAGCTGGACACGAGTCAACCTTTACTATATCTGGTGAAAGAACTGATGTGCCATGACAAAACTGAAGTCATCAGTCAGACCCTATGCTTAGCCACTGTCGGTGGTGTTCCTGTTCCTTAAGGTCAGTCTGGAGTGTTCTGTGTAATGGCTTCCTAGTCCTCGGAGACCATGGTAAATCAACCTTGTAATGCAAAAAAATAGTACAGAAGTTAGCAATACAAGGTAGACCATGTTTGACCCCCTATGAAGACCCTAACAGTCCACAGCTACTATAAGAACATTTTGGCTGATAAAGACTGTGAAAGATCATAGCCGCAGTGTGTGTTCAATTCAGCCCCTTATGAATCATTAATTGGGTGAAGCAGCAGGTAATACTAATGCAGAACTACCTGAACTTTCTATGAACCTCAAATATTACATTTCACACAGTCAAATCAGGCTTTGATTGTGTACAGTTGACTGTAGTCTAACTGGGACTATTTTTATCCCAGGCTGCAGACATATAAAATGACACAGATACTGCTCCACCAGACACCATGCTGGTACTCAAATATGTCTCTCAGCAAAGACCAAATAGGAACACACAGGGACCGTGTTTGTCAAATTGGTAACATTGGACCAAAACTAAACAAAACAAACATATCATACTCGTTTCCCCACAGTCTTGTCTTTCTTTTTTACTTTGTAAAAACAGTGGGCATGGCTTTCAACATATTGGTGCAATCAATTCAGGCTATCCTCCTGAAATCAATAAAACAGTCAATTGAAAATGAATGTGAATTTTACACCTGATTGGGCTTCCGCATGAAGCACACAGTAAGGGAAAGCTTATGCCTGTGAGAGACCAAAAAAATAGAAGAGACAGAAAATCAGTGTTTCATTGACTGAACCAGCATAATTTGCCCTTTACCTTTTTTAAAGGGCAAGCATTTTCGATCAATGACTTAGGAGAGAGAGATAAAATGAGTTCCATAGTATTTTGCTTTTCGGAGTGTCATAATGTATTGCTGTATGAGTTACTATTATCCTCTCTTAGACTAAATTATAAAACATTACAGACCATTTGGTCAGGAAATCATGTATTTACACTACCGTTCAAAAGTTTGGGGGCACTTAGAAATGTCCTTGTTTTTGAAAGAAAATGTCATTTTTTTGTAAATTAAAATAACATAATTGATCTGAAACACATAGACATTGTTAATGTTGTGAATGACTATTGTAGCTACGCGTACAAATGCCCATTATCAGGAACCATCACTCCTGTGTTCCAATGGCACGTTGTGTTAGAGCTAATCCAAGTTTATCATTTTAAAAGGCTAATTGATCATTATAAAGCCCTTTTGCAATTGTGTTAGCACAGCTGAAAACTGTTGGTCTGATTAAATAAGAAATAAAATGGTCCTTCTTTTGACTAGTTGAACGTCTGGAGCATCAGCATTTGTGGGTTCGATGACAGGCTCAAAAGAGCTAGAAACAAAGACCTTTCTTCTGAAACTCATCAGTCTATTCTTGTTCTGAGAAATTAAGGCTATTCCATGCAAGAAATTGCCAAGAAACTGAAGATCTCGTACAACGCTGTGTACTACTCCCTTCACAGAACAGAGCAAACTGGCTCTAACCAGAAGAGAAAGAGGAGAGGGAGGCCCCGGTGCACGACTGAGCAAGAGGACAAGTACATTAGTGTCTTGTTTGAGAAACAGACACCTCACAAGTCCTCAACTGGCAGCGTAATTAAACAGTTCCTGTACAACACCAGTCTCAACATCAACAGTGAAGAGGTGACTCCGGGATGTTGGCCTTCTAGGCAGAGTTCCTCTGTCCAGTGACTGTGTTCTTTTGCCCATCTTTATCTTTTCTTTTTATTGACCAGTCTGAGGTATGGCTTTTTCTTTGCAACTCTGCCTAGAAGGCCGTTATCCTGGAGTAGCCTCTTCACAGTTGATGTTGAGACTGGTGTTTTGCGGGTACTATTTAATGAAGCTGCCAGTTGAGGATTTGTTAGGCTTCCGTTTCTCAAACTAGACACTAATGTACTTGTCCTCTTGCTCAGTTGTGCACCTGGGCCCCCCTCTCCTCTTTCTATTCTGGTTAGAGCCAGCTTGCGCTGTTCTGTGAAGGGAATAATAAACAGGATTGTACGAGATCTTCAGTTTCTTGGCAATTTCTTGCATGAAATAGCCTTAATTTCTCGCATGGAATAGCCTTAATTTCTCAGACCAAGAATAGACTGATGAGTTTCAGAAGAAAGTGCTTTTTTCTGTCCATTTTGAGTCTGTAATAGATCCCACAAATGCTGATGCTCCAGATACTCAACTAGTTTAAAGAAGGCCAGTTTTATTGCTTCTTTAATCAACAGTTTTCAGACCAACAGTTTTCAGCTGTGCTAACATGATTGCAAAAGGGTTTGCTAACGATCAATTATCCTTTTAAAATGATAAAGTTGGATAAGCTAACACAACGTGCAATTGGAACACAGGAGTGATGGTTGCTGATAATGGACCTCTGTACACCTATGTAGAAATTCCATTTAAAAAATCAGCCATTTCCAGCTTCAATAGTCATTTACAACATTAACAATGACTACACTATATTTCTGACTGATGTTATGTTATTGTAATGGACAAAAAATAGCTTTTCTTTCATAAACAAGGACATTTCTAAGTGACCCCAAACTTTTTAACGGTAGTGTACATAGCATGTCAACCTCCTCCAAATACACTGCTTATGACTGTCCCCTTATACAAAAACATTTACAAAGACATTTCACACAAGCGTAACTCTAAGGTGATCTAATTTTGCAGCCCTGTTTAATTCCCTCTGCTCAGTGCTTCACCCCTCTATGGTGGCCAAGAGTACATGCTGTGTGATGACTTATATAGAGAATAAGCCGTCTGATATCTGGGTGATGGAAAGGGAAACGCAAGGGACTGTACCAGGTCAGTTCAGCAGCAGGGCTGTAACTATAAAAAGCCCCACTCAACCCCGTAGGAGGTGTGATACCTGGTAAGTGTTTAACTGGAATGCTAGAGGGTGGGGAGCATTCAAAGACCAGCCTGGTTTGCTTTCATACTCTCAAGATATGCTAACCTTCTTGGTAATGTTGAGAGGTAAGCATGTCTTGGGGGTATTATATTTGACCCTCTGTAACTTTCTCACTCGTAATTTTTTTGCAATTCATCCAAGGATTATCCCTAATCATGGTAGCATATTATTATTTATAATGAAAGGGATTCCAAAATGACACAAATTATTTATCATTAATTTCTATTTGGCACAAAATAACTACAAATGCATCCAACAAGTTTGTAGTCACAAGCTTGTAATGATAACGGTGTGAGTCAGGAAGCAGGTGCAGCCAGGGAGTTTAATAAGAACAAATGTAGAGTGGATACAGGAACAAGAGAAGCATCTGAAAAAATACTTCCTGATTGGGGAGTAATCAGGGATGTGATGAAGTCCAGGTGTGCCTAATGATGAGGCGCAGGTGTGCGATGTCGAGCGCCGGATAGGGGGAGCGGGAGTAGATGTGACAAAGCTTGATGTACTTAGTATGGGACCAAATACTACACTTTTGGCTACTTCCTAGAATCTTTAGGATTATCAATCATTCTGACCCCTACCTTTTTGAGAAAAATAAATTACTTGGTTAAACAAAATATTTTTCTCTGACAAATATATTAGTATAAAATAGTATAATTTCCACATTTTTGGAGCATGCAGTACAGCTCAGTATTTGAATTTGTTATTTTATACAGTCGTTATTGCTCATCTTTATCAAGGGTGTCAATCATTTCTCAAGCTTAATGAATAGTTTTAGAGCATGCACAGAACAGCTGTAATTTCCAACCTCTCCTTCTCTCAGTCTGTGATCCGCATATGTTTTAAGATGACCTCAATCATTCCTGTTCCTAAAAACTCTAACATCCTGACCAGACTGCTTGCGCAGGTGCGCCATCGTGTGCATGTTGATTTTGTCCACCCACACCAGAAGCAATCAGGAAGCGCAGGTTGAAATATAAAAACAACTCTGAACCAACTGTAATGATTTGGGGACAGGTCAAAAAGCATAAAACATTTATAGCAATTTAGCTAGCTTGATTGCTGTTGCTAGCTAATTTGTCCTGGGATATAAACATTGGGTTGCTATTATACCTAAAATGCACAATGTCCTCTACTCCGACAATTAATCCACAGATAAAAAGGTAAACCGAGTACGTTTTTAGTAATCTCTCCTCATTCAGTCTTCTTCTTCTTCTTCTTTGGACTTTATAGGGCGGTTGGCAAACAATTTAAGGTGCATTACCACCACCAAATGGACTGGAGCGTGGACCTCAGTTCATCTTTCAATCACCCACGTGGGTATATGCTCCTAAAAACCAATGAGGTGATGGCACGTGGGTATTTGTTCCTAAAAACCATTGAGGAGAGATGGGAGAGGCGGGACTTGCAGTGCGTCAAGCGTCACAAATAGAACCAAGTTCTATTTTTCCCAACCTGGCTACGCAGATGCTCGTTAACGCGTGCGATCAGTGCGGGTGCAAATGTTGAATAACATTTATCTTGCAGCGCTCGCGCACGCGATGCAGCGGTGTGGTCAGCGTGTAAGGCTTCATGCCACAATGACTACCACCCTGTGGCACTCACTTCTGTAATCATGAAGTGCTTTGAGAGGCTGGCTATGGCACACATTAACTCCACCATCCCAACCACCCTAGACCCACTCCAATTGTCATGCTGCCCACACAGATCCAAAGATGACGCAATCTCAATTGCAATCTCAATACGTGAGAATGCTGTTCATTGACTACAGCTCAACGTTCAACACCATTATCCCCTCCAAGCTCGCCACCAAGCTTAGAACTCGGGGACTGAACACCTCCCTCTGCAACTGGATCCTGGATTTACTGTTGGCCTGACCCCAGGTGGTGAGGGTAGGGCCTCACCTCCGCCACGTGGACCTTTAACGCAGGGGCCCCACAGGGGTGTGTGCTTAGTTACTTCTTGTACTCCCTGTTCACCCACGACTGTGTGGCCTTCCACAACTTCAACACCATTATCAAGTTCGCTACCGACACAGCGGTAGTAGGCCTGATCACTGGCGATGATGAGTCAGCCTACAGGGAGGAGGTCAGTGACTATTATTATTTTCTTTCACTGAACATGTGGAGTAGGTTTTGTAGATTCAGTAAGTATGAACAAATCCAACGATATCCCTTTTTAAATATAATTTTAAGGCAGCAAAATGTAAAGACTGCGAAGGAATATGTAATATTTCACTAGGCACTCTATCTAACCTGACTCTGCAGGTGTTGATGAGAGTCAGTTCTACTCTGTAAAAGCACAAGAAAAGAGGCCAAAATTGATAGCCGTGTGGTCGTGTTAATGTGTAACTTCAGTATGAGTTTATAACATGCTTTTAAAAATATTCTCTCATCTCAGAGCAGTCCCGTCTGCTTGGAATTCTGTTAATATCTTTTACTCTATTTTCCCCAAATATCAGAGGAATCTCCAAACATATTCATTAAAGTGTAATTACAAACATTTGTGGTATACTTCAATTACGTCTCACACAGACTAAATGTGAGACTATAATAATATGTGCCAATATCCAAGAGAATCTGTGTAGTAAAATTAAATTTAGATTAAGTAAATTGACTGGCGAGAGACGTCTGTGCAGATTCAATATCAACAAAACATTTGCTAACACAGAGCATATTTATAGTGGATTCAGAAAGTATTCATATGCACTTAACTTTCAACATTTTTGTTGTGTTACAACCTGCATTTAAAAGTGATTCAATTGAGATTTTGTTTCCTGATCTACACACAATACCCCATAATGTCTTTTTTTTTTTAAAGAATTTTGTTTTAATAAATAAAAAATTAAAAGCTGAAATGCCTTGAGTCAATAAGTATTCAACCCAGTCACTCCAAAGATGCAGGTGTCCTTCCTAACTCAGGAATGAAAGTGCTCAGGGATTTCCCCATGAGTGATTTTAAAACAGTTACAGTTTAATGGTTGTAATATGAGAACTCAGGATGAATCAACAACATTGTAGTTACTTCACAATACTAACCTACATAATAAAAATATTCCAAAACATGCATCCGGTTTGCAACAAGGCACTTAATACTGCAAAAATATAGTAATACATGTATTTTTTGTCCTGAAAGCAAAATGTTATGTTTTGGGGCAAATCCAACGCAACACATCACTGAGTACCACCCTTCATATTTTATAGAAAAGTGGTGGATGCATCATAAATCAAATCAAAAATCAAATTGTGAAATGCTTACTTACAAGTCCTTAACCAACCATGTAATTTTAAGAAAAATTTAAGTATTTACTCAAATAAACTGAAATAAAAAATAAATAAATAACAATATCAAGGCTATATACGGGGGGTACAGGTACAGAGTCAATGTGTGGGGACACCGGTTAGTTGAGGTAATTGAGGTAATATGTACATGTAGATAGAGGTAAAGTGACTATGTATGGATAATAATCAGAGAGTAGCAGCAGCATAAAAATGGGGGTGGGGGGGACAATGCAAATAGTCCGGGTAGCCATTTGATTAGCTGTTCAGGAGTCTTATGGCCTAAGGGTTGAAGCTGTTAAGAAGCTTCTTGGACTTAGACTTGGCGCTCCGGTACCACATGCCGTGCGGAAGCAGAGAGAACAGTCTATCCCTAGGGTGACTGGAGTCTTTGGCAACTTTCAGGGCCTTCCTCTGACCACTGTCTGGTATAGAGGTCCTGGATGGCAGGAAGCTTGGCCCCAGTGATGTGCTGGGCCGTTCGCACTACCCTCTGTATTTCCTTGCGGGCGGATGCCGAGCAATTGCCATACCAGGCAGTGATGAAACCAGTCAGGTTGTATCAACTCATCGTTGTTGGTGATCAGGCCTACTACCACTGTTGTGTTGTTGGCAAAGTTAATGATGGTGTTGGAGTCGTGCTTAGCCATGCAGTCATGGGTGAACAGGGAGTACAGGAGGGGACTGAGCATGCACCCCTGAGGGGCCAAGATGTTGAAGATCAGCGTGGCAGTTGTGTTGTTACCTACCCTTAACACCTGGGGGGGCGGCCCGTCAGAATGTCCAGAATCCATTTGCAGAGGGAGGTGTTTAGTCCCAGGGTCCTTAGCTTAGTGATGAGCTTTGAAGACACTATCGTGTTGAACGCTGAGCTGTAGTCAATGAATAGCCTTCTCACATAGGTGTTCCTTTTGTCCAGGTGGGAAAGGGCAGTGTGGAGTGCAATAAAGATTGCATCTTTTGTGGATCTGTTGGGGCGGTATGCAAATTGGAGTGGGACTAGTGTTTCTGGGATACTGGTGTTGATCTGAACCATGACCAGCCTTTCAAAACACTTCATGGCAACAGATGTGAGTTCTATGCGTTGGTAGTCATTTAGGCAGGTTACTATGGTGGTCTGCTTGAAACATGTTGGTATTACAGGCTAAGGTTGAAAATGGTTGAAATGTCAGAGAAGACACTTGCCAGTTCGTCAGCGCATGCTCACAGTACTCGTCCTGGTAATCTGCGGCCTTGTGAATGTTGACCTGTTTAAAGGTCTTATTCATATCGGCAACAGAGAGCATGATCACACAGTAATCTGAAACAGCTGATGCTCTCATGCATGCTTCAGTGTTGCTTACCTCGAATCGAGCATAGAAGCTATTTAGCTTGTCTGATAGGCTCATGTCACTAGGCAGCTCGTGGCTCTGCTTCCCCTTGTAGTCCGTAATAGTTTGCAAGCCCTGCCACATCCGTCGAGGGTTGGAGCTGGTGTAGTACGATTCAACTTTAGTCCTGTATTGAAGCATTGTCTGTTTGATGGTTCATTGGAGGGTGTAGCGGGATTTCTTATTCTTAAGCGTCCAGGTTAGAGTCCCTCTCCTTGAAAGTGGCAGCTTTACCATTTAGCTCAGTGCGGATGTTGCCTGTAATCCATGGCTTCTGGTTGGGGTATATATGTACGGTCACTGTGGGGACAATGTCATCGATGCACTTATTGATGAAGCCAGTGACTGATGTGGTATACTCCTCATTGCCATCGGAAGAATCCCGGAAAATATTCCAGTCAGTGCTAGCAAAACAGTCCTGTAGCTTAGCATCTGCATCATCTGACCACTTCCTTATTGAGTGAGTCACTGGTACTTCCTGCTTTACTTTTTGTTTGTAAGCAGGAATCAGGAGGATAGAGTTATGGTCAGATTTGCCAAATGGAGGGCGAGGGAGAGCTTTGTACGTAAAGGTGATTTAGAGTGTTTTCCTCTCGTTGCATATTTAACATGCTGTTATAAATTAGGTCAAATGGATTTAAGTTCCTTGCATTAAAGTCCTCGGCCTCTAGGAGCACATCTGCTGGATGAGCATTTTCTTGTTTGCTTATGGCCTTATACAGTTCGTTGAGTGCCATCTTAGTGTCAGCCTCTGTTTGTGGTGGTAAATAGACAGCTACGACAAATATAGATGAAAACTCTCTTGGTAAATTGTGTGGTCTATAGCTTATCATGAGATTCTCTACCTCAGGCAGGCAAAACCGTGAGACTTCATTAATATTAGATTTTGTGCACCAACTGTTATTTACAAATATACACAGACCTCCACCCCTTGTCTTATGGTTATGCTTGTCACCAACAAGGGCTAGGCAGTCGTTTAGGATACAAATGAACAGAATGCAGCTATAAGCAAAAGCCTAAAGGAAAACATGGTTCAGTCTGCTTTCCAACAGACACTGGGAGATGAATTAACCTTTCAGCAGGACAATAACCTATAACACAAGGAGAACTCTACACTGGAGTTGCTTACCAAGATGACATTGAATGTTCTTGAGTGGCCTAGTTACAGTTTTGACATAAATCGGCTTAAATCTATGGCAAAACTTAAATATGTCTTCTGAGGAATGATCAACAATCAGGTTGTAAATGTTGTACAATCCAAGTGTTCAAATCTCTTAGCGACTTACCCAAAAACACTCACAGCTGTAATCACCGCCAAAGGTGCTTCTACAAAGTACTGATACAGTTGTAAATACTAATGTACAGTAAATTAGATATTTCTAAAAGCTTGTCTTGACTTTTTCATTATGGGGTATTGTGTGTAGAGTGGTGAGAAAAATATATATTTAATCAATTTTCAATTCAGGATGTAACATAACAAAATGTGAAATAAGTCAAGGGGTATGAATACTTTCTGATGGATGACGTCTCCGTTCTACATGTAGAGTGCTACATGTAGAACAGAGACATCATCCATATTATTTGACCAAACGAATACAATCCATACCATAAATATACATTCCTCACTCCTGTTTCTCAGAATTGATGGTTTTGTTAAGGTGCCTGCAAATCATGTCATTGCTGTGATTCCTTTTTCCATTCCAAAGCCTATTCCGACTCCTTCCCCTTTCAACATTTGTTACCTTACAGCTTTATTATAACTTTTTTTTTTATCTCTTCAATCTACACAGAATACCCCATAATGAAAACGGGAAAACAGGTTTTTAGAAAGTATGTAAAAATTACATGTATTTATGTAAGTATTCACACCCTTCGCTATGACCTCAGGTGCATCCTGAATCCATTGAACATCCGTGAGATGTTTCTACAACTTGATTGGAGTCCACCTGTGGTAAATTATTCAAATGATTGGACATGATTTGGAAAAGCCAACACACATTTAAGGTCCAACTGATGAAATTGCATATCAGAGCAAAAGCCAAGCCATGAGATCAAAGGAATTGTCTGGAGAATTCCGAGACAGCATTGTGTTGAGGCACAGATCTGGGAAAGGGTACCCAAGAAATTCTACTGCATTGAAGATCCCCGAAAACACAGTGGCCTCCATCATTCTTAAATGGAAGAAGTTTGTAACCACCAATACTCTTCCTAGAGCTATCCCCTGGCCACACTGAGCAATCGGGGAGAAGGGCCTTGGCCAGGGAGGTCACCAAGAACCCGATGGTCACTCTGACAGAGCTCCAGAGTTCCTCTGTGGACATGGGAGAATCTTCAAGAAGGACAACGATCTCTGCAGCACTTCACCAATCAGGCCTTTATTGTAGAGTGGCCAGCCTGGTGGCAGCATCATGCTGTGGGGATGTTTTTCAGTGCCAGAGTCTGGGAGACTAGTCAGGATCAAGGCAAAGATGAACGAAGCAAAGACTAGAGAGATCCTTGATTAAAACCTTCTCCAGAGCGCTCAGGACCTCAGACTGAGGAAAAGGTTAATCTTCCAACAGAACAATGACCCTAAGCACACAGCCAAGATAATGCAGGAGTGGCTTTGGGACAAGTCTATAAATATCCTTGAGTGGCGCAGCCAGAACCCGGGCTTGACCCCGATCTAACATCTCTGGAGAGACCTGAATATTGCTGTGCAGCAATGCTCCCCATCCAACCTGACAGAGCTTGAGGATCTGCAGAGAAGAATGGGAGAAACTCCCAAAATACAGTTGTACCAAGCTTGTACTCTCATACCTAAAAAAGACTTGAGTCTGTAATTGCTGCCAAATATGCTTCAACAAAGTACTGAGTAAAGGGTCTGAACACTTAGGTAAATGTGATATTCCCATTAAAAAATGTTGTACATTTGAAAACAATTCGAAAAACCAGTTTTTGCTTTGTCATTGTGGGTTATTGTGAGTAGATTGATGAGGATAAGAATAAGGCTGTAAAGTAACAAAATGTGGAAAAGGTGAAGTGGTCTAAATACTTTCCGAATGCACTGTAAATTGTCCGCAGCAATGAAATGGGCTACTTTTTATGTGAATTAATGAGGAGGCCGGAACACACCTCAATTCAAACTGTTGTTAAAAAATCTAACTTGTTTTCGAAGATCATTTGAAATTGAAAGTTGAAACACAATATATAAATAATTAGCAGGCAGCGTGCTTTGGTTGAGGGCAGAGTGGGTTTACTGTTCTGTTGCGTAACAATCACATTTTGGATATTTAGAACTCACACTTGACAAGGTTCAAATCAGATCCACTAAATGTAGAGTGATGTACTAGTGAAGACGAGACTAAAGTCCCACTAGCCACCAAAGAAGTACAGTACCAAATTAATTATTATTGTTATTTTCTGCCTTCAAAATCAATCTGGTTCGATGCAATTGGATTGCACAGTTAAGTTATAGTGTGTATTCGTGGCACCCTAAGTGTTAATTAAGTGAGGGAAGAAAAACATTTATTTTGTAATAAGAATTCTTTACAGGGCTTGGAAATTGGGAAGATACACTTAGACTCAAGGTATTGATTTTTCACTTGGAATGACTTCTCTGGTCCATTCATCTCTTGGCCAATAAAGTGCAGAATCCTGTAGAGGCCTTGTCAGTTTGGAGATTTTATGTCGGGGGTGATGAATTACAGCTCGCCTCTCTGTTAACATGTTCCTATTGCCCTACGGCAGATAGGCAGAGCTAGGAAGGCACATAATGGACCTCAATTTAAAAGCATAGGTAGACAAGAGTCCAGGCACCTTTAAAATACATGATCTGCCAAATAGCTCATAGAAAGTAGCTGCACTAAAAGAAGGAGTACACCGACCAATGAATCTGTCTGATTGCTCTAACCCCAGGATAGGACTTGCATTAGAATAGTTCAAATAGAATTAATCCATTTTTGAAGACTACGTTGAGGTTGCATTTGTTTTGGATGAAAACAATTTCTGAAATAAACTAACGAAAGCTGCATTGAATAAGCAGCCTCTATGTTAGCCGTGTATTGTCCATATACCACAAACCTCCGAGGTGCCATATTGCTATTATAAACGTGTTACCAAAAATATAAAGAAAATATAAAGAGTAACTACAGAAACGATTTCATGAAATGACATGGAACGATCCTTGAAAGAGTAGCCACAGAGTTTAGTTTCAGAGTCTTGTGGGTGAATAGGTTTAGTTTTTTCTCCCTCAACTTCTCTCATGAAATCCCCTGAGATATCAACAGGAAATTGCATTTCGGTTCAGAAGCCACTAAGACGCATTAGAAGTCTTAATGGACTTTGCCAAAGCAAGGGGCGTCAGGCTGGTGTTGATTGTGCCTACTAGACGCAGCTGAAACCGCTTCACACCTCTGCATTATTCATGTCTCTATTACAATTATTGTCCTAATTGTAATAATGTTTGGGCGGCAAACTGCTTTGAAGGAAAAGAAAGCTTCTCTCTCTTCTCCCGCTCTCTCTTTCTCTCTCCTTAATTTTAGGATGAGAATGCTAATGCGATTGTTTTTCATCCAACAGGATTATAGTCTACATTTATGAAGATGATAACTTGTGCTGCCTGAAAGGCAAAACAAGTTTGGAAATGATCACGCCTCTTAGTTTTAATTAAAAATCACAGACAGCTTAATTGCGCTGCTGTTGTGCTCTACTGATGCGTGATTGCTTCAGAAACTAAAGGAAAGAAGGCGGGTGCTGCTGTTTCTGACGAAACCAAGATTGAACTCTTTGGCCTGAATGCCAAGCGTCATGTCTGGAGGAAACCTGGCAGCAGCCCTACTGTGAAGCATGGCGGTGGCAGCATCATGCTGTGGGGTTGTTTTTCAGCGACAGGGACTGGGAGACTAGTCAGGATCGAGGCAAAGATGAATGGAGCAAAGTACAGAGAGATCCTTCATGAAAACCTGGGGGCGAAGGTTCACCTTCCAACAGGACAACGACCCTAAGCACACAGCCAAGACAATGCCGGAGTGGCTTCGGGACAAGTCTCTGAATGTCCTTGAGTGGCCCAGCTCAGGCCCAGACTTGAACCAGATCCAACATCTCTGGATAGACCTGAAAATAGCTGTGCAGCAACACTCTCCATCCAACCTGACAGAGCTTGTGAGGATCTGTAGAGAAGAAGGGAAAAAAACACAGGTGTGCCAAGCTTGTAGAGTCATACCCAAGACTCAATGCTGTAATCGCTGCCAAAGGTGCTTCATAAAAGTACTGAGTAAAGGTCTGAATGTGTATGAAAATGTGATATTTCAGTTTTTATATTTAATATATTAGCAACAATTATTAAAAAACTGTTTTTCAATAAACCTCTTGTTGCTTTGTCATTATGGGGTATTGTATGTAGATTGATGAGGGGAAAAAACTATTTAATACATTTTAGAATAAATCAAATCAAATTTATTTATATAGCCCTTCGTACATCAGCTGATATCTCAAAGTGCTGTACAGAAACCCAGCCTAAAACCCCAAACAGCAAGCAATGCAGGTGTAGAAGCACGGTGGCTAGGAAAAACTCCCTAGAAAGGCCAATACCTAGGAAGAAACCTAGAGAGGAACCAGGCTATGTGGGGTGGCCAGTCCTCTTCTGGCTGTGCCGGGTGGAGATTATAACAGAACATGGTCAAGATGTTCAATGTTCATAAATGACCAGCATGGTCGAATAATAATAAGGCAGAACAGTTGAAACTAGAGCAGCAGCACAGTCAGGTGGAAGTTGAAACTGGAGCAGCAGCATGTCCAGGTAGACTGGGGACAGCAAGGAGTCATCATGTCAGGTAGTCCTGGGGCATGGTCCTAGGGCTCAGGTCAGTTGAAACTGGAACAGCAGCATGGCCAGGTGGACTGGGGACAGCAAGGAGTCATCATGTCAGGTAGTCCTGGGGCATGGTCCTAGGGCTCAGGTCCTCCGAGAGAGAGAAAGAAAGAGAGAAGGAGAGAATTAGAGAACGCACACTTAGATTCACACAGGACACCGAATAGGACAGGAGAAGTACTCCAGATATAACAAACTGACCCCAGCCCCCCGACACATAAACTACTGCAGCATAAATACTGGAGGCTGAGACAGGAGGGGTCAGGAGACACTGTGGCCCCATCCGAGGACACCCCCGGACAGGGCCAAACAGGAAGGATATAACCCCACCCACTTTGCCAAAGCACAGCCCCCACACCACTAGAGGGATATCTTCAACCACCAACTTACCATCCTGAGACAAGGCTGAGTATAGCCCACAAAGATCTCCGCCACGGCACAACCCAAGGGGGGGCGTCAACCCAGACAGGGAGATCACATCAGTGACTCAGTGACTGTATAGCACTGAGCATATATAAATGCTTCACAGAGTTCAAGTAACAGACACATCTCAACATCAACTGTTCAGAGGAGACTGCGTGAATCAGGCCTTCATGGTTGAATTGCTGCAAAGAAACCACTACTAAAGGACACCGATAAGAAGAAGAGACTTGCTTGTGCCAAGAAACATGAGCAATGGACATTGGACTGGTGGAAATCTGTCCTTTGGTCTTGTTCCAACTGCCATGTCTTTGTAAGACGCAGAATAGGTGAACGGATGATCTCTGCGTGTGTGGCTCCCACTGTGAAGCAAGAAGGAAGAGGTGGTGTGTGATGGCGTAGGGGGTGCTTTGCTGCTGACACTGTCTGTGATTTATTTAGAAATCAAGGCACACTTAACCAGCAAGGCTACCACAGCATTCTGCAGCGATACTCCAACCGATCTGGTTTGCGCTTAGTGGAACTATATTTTTTCTCAACAGGACAATGACCCAACACATCTCAAGGCTGTGTAAGGGCTATTTGACCAGGAAGGAGAGTGATGGAGTACTGCATCAGATGACCTGGCCTACACAATCACCCGACCTCAACCCAATTGAGATGGTTTGGGATGGTTTGGGATGAGTTGGACCGCAGAGTGAAGGAAAAGCAGCCAACAAGTGCTCGGCATATGTGGAAACTCCTTCAAGACCGTTGGAAAAGCATTACAGGTGAAGCTGGTTTAGAGAATGCCAAGAGTGTGCAAAGCTGTCATCAAGGATCTAAACTATAAAATATATTTTGATTTGCTTAACACTTTTTTGTTTACTATATGATTCCACATGTGTTATTTCATAGTTTTTATGTATTCACTATTATTATACAAAAATAATGAAAAACCTTTGAATGAGTAGGTGTGTCCAAACGTTTGACTGGTACAGTATATATATAGACTACCGTTCAAAAGTTTGGGTTCAATTAGTAATGCCCAGATGGCCAGTATCCCAGAGTCGCCTCTTCACTGTTGACATTGAGACGGGTGTTTTGCTGGTACTATTTAATAAAGCTGCCAGTTGAGGACTTGTGAGGTGTCTGTTTCTCAAACTAGATACTCTAATGTACTTGTCTTCTTGCTCAGTTGTGCCTCCCACTCCTCTTTCCATTTTGGTTAGAGACAGTTTGCACTGTTCTGTGAAGGGAGTAGAACACAGCGTTTTACGAGATCTTCAGTTTCTTGCCAATTTTACGCATGGAATAGCCTTAATTTCTCAGACCAAGAATAGATTGATGAGTTTCAGAAGAAAGTACTTTGTTTCTGGCCATTCTCAGCCTGTAATCGAACCCACAAATGCTGATGCTCCAGATACTTAAATAGTCTAAAGAATGCCAGTTGTATTGCTTCTTTAATCAGGACAACAGTTTTCAGCTGTGCAAAAAAAATTGCAATGGGATTTCTAATGATCAATTAGCCTTTCAAAATGACAAACTTGGATTAGCTAACACAACGTGCCATTGGAACACAGGAGTGATGGTTGCTGATAATGGGCCTCTGTACTCCAGCTTCAACTGTTATGCCTGTGGCTATGAAACCCTGACTTGTTCACCGGACGTGCTGCCTTGTCCCTGACCTGCTGTTTTCGACTCTCTCTCTACCGCACCTGCTGTCTCTAACTCTAAATGATTGACTATGAAAAGCCAACTGACATTTACTCCTGAGGTGCTGAACAGTTGCACCCTCTACAACCACTATTATAATTTTATCCTGCTGGTCATCTATGAACATTTGAACATCTAGGCCATGTACTGTTATAATCTCCACACGGCACAGCCAGGAGAGGACTGGCCACCCCTCAGCCTTGTTCCTCTATAGGTTTCTTCCTCTGTGCTTTCCTTTCTAGGAAGTTTTTCATAGCCACCGTGCTTCTACATCTGCATTGCTTGCTGTTTGGGGTTTTAGGCTGGGTTTCTGTATAGCATTTTGTGACATCGGCCGTTTCCAGAAAATCTGCCGTTTCCAACTACAATAGTCATTTACAACATTAACAGTGTCTACACTGTATTTCTGATCAATTTGATGTTATTTTAACGAACAAATACATTTGCTTTTCTTTTCTAAAACAAAGACATTTCTTTTTACCCCCTTTTTCTCCCCAATTTCATGGTATCCAATTGTTAGTAGTTACTGTCTTGTCTCATCGCTACAACTCCCGCACAGACTCGGGAGAGGCGAAGGTCGAGAGCTATGCGTCCTCCAAATCTCAACCCAACCAAGCCGCACTGCTTCTTAACACAGCGCACATCCAACACGGAAGCCAGCTGCACCAATGTGTCGGAGGAAACACCTAGCGACCTGGTCAGCGTGCACTGTGCTCGACCCACCACAGGAGTAGCTAGTGCTCGATGAGACAAGGATATCCCTGCCAGCCAAACCCTCCCGAACCCGGACGCTAGGCCAATTGTGTGCCGCCCCAGGGGCCCTCCCGGTCGCAGCCAGCTGCGACAGAGCCTGGGCTCAAACTCAGAGACTCTGGTGGCACAGCTAGCACTGCGATGCAGTGCCTTAGACCACTGCACCACCAGGGAGGCCAACAAGGACATTTCTAAGTGACCCCAAACTATTGAACGGTAGCATACCTACATGTACGCTACGGTCACAAGACGCAGGCCTTCTTATTGTCCCTAGAATTTCTAAGCAAACAGCTGGAGGCAGTGCTTTCACCTATAGAGCTCCATTTTTATGGAATGGTCTGCATATCCATGTGAGAGATGCAGACTCGGTCTCGACCCTTAAGTCTTTATTGAAGACTCATCTCTTCAGTAGGTCCTATGATTGAGTGTAGTCTGGCCCAGGGGTGTGAAGGCGAACGGAAAGGCACTGAGGTGAAGAACCGCCCTTGCTGTCTCTGCCTGGCCAGTTCCCCCTCTCTCCTCTATAGGTTTCTTCCTAGGTTCCTGCCTTTCTAGGGAGTTTATCCTAGCCACCGTGCTTCTACATCTGCATCGCTTCCTGTTTTGCGTTTTAGGCTGGGTTTCTGTATAGCTCTTTGTGACATCGGCTGATGTAAAAAGGGCTTTATAAATACATTTGATTGATTGATTGATGTAGATATTCCATAAACAAATCAGCCGTTTCCAGCTACAATAGTCATTTACAACATTAACAATGTCTACACTGTATTTCTGATCAATTTGATGTTATTTTAATGGACAATTTTTTTCTTTTTCTTCCTTTTTTTCCAAAACAAGGACATTTCTAAGTGACCCCAAACTTTTGAACGGTAATATATATATATATATATATATATATATATATATATATATATTGTGATTGTCTAAACTGTAGTTAGTCTGAACAAGCAATGCTGTATACTGTAGGTATTTATATTTTGTCTTTTGTCTCAGCTCCACTGTAGCTCTTCTGTACTTTTCCTCCATTCCACCTTCCTCATTTCTGGATTTTCCTCTTCTATTTTCTTTTCCTGTGTGAACCTCTGCCACCATCTTTGACAGAGATAACCTTCCTCTGTGTGAGACACTGTTGTCAAGACTAGAACTGATTATAATCATTCTCAGTGGCTGATCTGGTGGGATGGAAGACAGCTCATTAAGAATTGACAAAGTCTTTTGCGATTTGCACAGTACACAAACATGATTGATTCACAAGTGATACCAATTATGTGACAACAACTTGCCATTATCCCAACTAACATTTTTTTGTACACTTGATCAATTTAACAGAAGTGACTACTTGTGTATAACTGTGTTTGGCTGATATTGGGAGATTGGCATACTCCTAATGATCAGAGATATCAAACCCATTCAAGACAATCATAGTCACCCATAATGAAGCCTTCTTTACGTGAAATGGTATTTTCCATTAATGAGCTTGTAACAAAGAATGGCCCAAGTCTACTTTACACTACTGACCCCAGACAGCCTCTACTGACCATCCTCCAGAGAGATAGAGTTGACAATACATTATCAGCTTCCCATCTCACCCAGTGTTTCCTTCTGGCTTCACTTCTTATTCCACATGTCAGCCTCCTCTTACCCATTCTCCTCATGATTTCATTCAGTATTGATGTTGTTTGGCTCCACATGAGGCATGCCAGATAAGGCGAAGCAAAGGATATGAATAGGCAACAAGGCACTGTCAATATTTACTCAACAGCTGGATGCAGACTCTCCATGTCACACTCTAAGCACTAGGAGTTGTCAAACAAGGTAAGGCAACTAAGTACTAGGCACAGCAAGTTCTAGACCCGCAAAACAAATGTATGCCTTGTAATTTGTTGTACCTATTTGTCGGTTCAAAACTTTCCTCAAGTCAGACAACCAAGGGGGGTTTAAAAAATGATGACAGTAACCTGATTTCTTAATGTAGAAAGTGCAGGCACACACGTAGTGAAGCTGGTGTGTCGGAAGTTTTGATTTGTCAGTTTTAGGATTAATAAAGAATGAAGCTCTTTTAACGTTTCGCTCGAGCAAGCTCATAAAAGCCGACGTGTAGTGAACGGAGAGATGGAATACAAATAAACCTGGGGCTAATAAATACCACCACTTTTATTTTATGCTTGCAAGGCATGCAGAAAATGGAACACATCGTGTCCAGGATAGAAAGAGGGAAAAAAGGCAGTGGAACTAATTTTGAGCAAGCCTGGCAAAGGGCATCACAAAATGCTCTCGAATTGTCATACTTTAGTAAGAGGTGATTTAGCTTTACTTGCATTTAAGAGCAATTGGAGGCCACGGAAGGAGAGTTGTATGGCATTGAAGCTTGCCTGGAGGGTTGTTAACACAGTTTCCAAAGAAGGGCCAGAAGTATACAGAATGGTGTCGTCTGCGTAGAGGTGGATCAGAGACTCACCAGCAGCAAGAGCGACATCATTGATGTATACAGAGAAGAGAGTCGGTCCAAGAATTGAACCCTGTGGCACCCCCATAGAGACTGCCAGAGGTCCGGACAACAGACCCTCCGATTTGACACACTGAACTCTATCAGAGAAGTAGTTGGTGAACCAGGCTGTCGAGTCTGCCGATGAGGATGTGGTGATTGACAGAGTCGGAAGCCTTGGCCAGATCAATGAATATGGCTGCACAGTAATGTTTCTTTTCAATGGCGGTTAAGATATCGTTTAGGACCTTGAGCGTGGCTGAGGTGCACCCATGACCAGCTCTGAAACCAGATTGCATAGCAGAGAGGGTATGGGTGGGCATCTGTCCGCGGTGGCGGCTCTGGTGCTGGACGTGGCCCCCACTTCACCATAGTCTTAGTCCGCCCCATTGTCCGCTTCCGTGGCCTCCTAACCACGGCGACACTTCTAAATGAACCCACTGGACTGAGGGGCAGCTCGGGACAGAGGGGCAGCTCGGGACAGAGGGGCAGCTCGGAACAGAGGGGCAGCTCGGGACAGAGGGGCAGCTCGGGACAGAGGGGCAGCTCCGTACTGGCTGACGACTCTGGCAGATCCTGGCTGACTGGCGGCTCTGGCAGATCCTAGCTGAATGGCGATTCTGGCAGATCCTGGCTGACTGCCGGCTCTGGCAGATCCTGGCTGACTGGTGGCTCTGGCTGCTCCATGCAGACTGGCGGCTCTGGCAGCGCTGGACAGGCGGGAGACTCCGGCAGCGCTGGAGAGGAGGAAGGCTCCGGCAGCACTGGACAGGCGGGAGCACCTACGGATGAGACGGAGAGATAGCCTGGTGCGGGGGGCTGCCACCGGAGGGCTGGTGCGTGGAGGTGGTACCGGATAGACCGGACCGTGCAGGCACACTGGAGCTCTTGAGCACCGAGCCTGCCCAACCTTACCTGGTTGAATGCTCCCGGTCGCCCTGCCAGTGCGGCGAGGAGGAATAGCCCGCACTGGGCTATGCAGGCGAACCGGGGACACCATGCGCAAGGCTGGTTCCATGTAAGCCGGCCCAAGGAGACGCACTGGAGACCAGATGCGTAGAGCCGGCTTCATGGCGCTTGGCTCGATGCTCACTCTAGCCCGGCCGATACGCAGAGCTGGTATGTACCGCACCGGGCTATGCACCCGCACTGGGGACATTGTGCGCTCCACCGCATAACACGGTGCCTGCCCGGTCTCTCTCGCCCTCCGGTAAGCACAGGGAGTTGGCGCAGGTCTTCGCCATACTTCCTGTGTGCTTCCTCCCCAAGAAATGTTTGGGGCTGCCTCTCGGGCTTCCTTGCCAGCCGTGGTTCCCTCATATCGCCGGCTCTTCTCTCCAGCTGCCTCTGCTCTCCTAGCAGCCTCCTCTGTTTGTTGACTTGGCTTTTGAAGACCTTAGAAAGGCAGGGTAGGATAGATAATATATATATATACATTGCCAATGTTAGGTTCAAGGGCATTGTCTGTGGTGCATTTAATTCACGGCGCTTCATCTCTCTCAAAGTAGGTGCCCATTTACAAAAAGGCAGACCTAGTCAGCATGGTGAATGTGTGTTTGATTTGCGTATTTGGTTTACCAAGCAACTCTATGAGCAAATAGACAGAAGGCCGTGTCGTGACCTGGTGTTCCGAGTTTGATGGTTAAACTTTTCCTCAGGCAGCATTGGGTCCCCTCAGCAGTTCTGAAGAGCTTACAGTGTAATGTGAGTAGTACTTCATGGCTAAGCCTTTAGCTAGCAGCACAGAAACCACCTATGTCATCAGTTTCATTTCACAGCATCCAAGCAGTGTGTGCACTCTGTATTTTATGTTGTATTTTACTTACAGGGAGGTTAAAGGAGAGGAGAAATAAGCAAATACTGTATAGGAATTTTGCAATGATATGTTTTACTTTTGGGGGATTGGCTCGTGGGAGACTTGCAGAAACCCAAGTTGGCAAATTATTATATGGCTATATGATTTGCTGGTGAGAATTTCCATTTAAAAGAACCAATGAGCACCAACATGGGAAGTGCATAGGAGCATGTCAAATTGGGTGGCAAATAACAGTTCTGTCTTTACATTTTTTTCATTATTAAGGAATACTGTATCTATTTTCAACCATTGTCCTTTACTGTATATTTCATTTCTCTCCCTCATGAGGAGGGAGGATAATGAAAGTTCACAGAAGTTATACTGCTTTCACTGATATCAAGCCTGTTTATGAATTATTAAGTGATTAAAACTCGTAATTATGTTTCCATATTTGTGACTGAATTTATGCAATTGAATTGACTACAATAGGAAATCATAGAAGTCACAAGTCACGGTTGGGTCACCTGCTACTCTCCTCCCTTCCATTGGCATACTGTTATGTTAAGCTCATAATAGTTTGGACAACCCTTCCCTCTCATTCTACCTCTCCCTCTCTCTCTCTCTCTCTCTCTCTCTCCTCTCTCTCTCCCGTTAATCTCCTCTCCCGGCTCTTACTGACACCTACCATGACACCTACCACCTACCCTCTTTCCATTTACTTTAACAAGCATCTTCCCCCACTGACCACCTACCGACACCGGTCGTCCATGGACATTTGAAAAGTAGTTAAAATTTGGTCAGGTTGACCTGGCCAGACCAAATCTGAACCAATCATAGACTTCTATGTTTCACAAATTTGGACAGCACAGCACAATAAAGTACAGTAGAAGAATAGAGTTCAGGACAGTACAGTACAGTGCAGTACAGCACACTAGAATAGAGTACACTATAATGTACTGTATTGTAATGTATTCTACCGTACTAAACATATTTATAATCCTTTACTGTGCTGTGCTGTACTGTATTCTATACTGTGATGTCCAATCTTGTGAAACACAGACATCTATGATGGTTTCAGATTTGGCCTGGTCCGGACCAACCAAATGTGGTCCTGTTTGGGGGTGGAGCTCATTACAATAATAGCCAGTGTGTAGAATAATACCCAAATGTGCCAAAGAAGGTTATTGCATATTTCTACCTTTGTGTGCCTAGTCAGGATAAATCACCATGAAGAGAATGATATTCATATCCATAATTATACATTTCTGTAGAGCACAAACCAGGTACCCATGATGTAATTCCGTTACTGTAATTATGTTACCAGATGTAAATCCACTTCACCTGGTTCAATAACCAAAATATTTTATTTCAAACTCAAGTTGTCGTGTCATGGCTGACACCCCATTCTTTCTTTTAAAAAAAACATTGAATCTTGATACAGCAGATATTTAACAGAGCTTTTTGGAAAATGTGGTCACGTAAAAAACTGAGAAAGACTTTATCGTAATTCTGTTACCAAACTTTGCATCTGTATTTTTGTGAAATGTTATGTCTAAATTGTACAAAGTAGTTGTTTCCAACCCACTGCTCCTAGGCTGTCATGGAAAATAAGAATTTGTTCTTAACTGAGCTGCCTAGGTAAAAAATATATATATATGTATATATTGGCAGGATTGGCAACACATACTGCATTGACAGAATCTCTGCTTTGACATACAAGTATGTTTCAGCTCAGAGTTTAAATGTCCCTCGGCAATACCACTACGCTTGACTTGTTAAACTGCCAACCTTTTATTTTGGCTGGCATTGTGCTTTTGTGTTGTACACACTGCTACATCATTAAAGTATCGCTATCTGGGGAATCAAATATTTCTGTGCCTCTCAGTCAAGTAGCATAGACAGCCAAATGCCCCCTTAATATTTATCTACATTTTATTTATTTATTTAACCAGGCAAGTCAGTTAAGAACAAATTCTTATTTGCAATAACAGCCTACACCGACCAAACCCGGATGACGCTGGGCCAATTTTGCGCTGCCCTATGGGACTCCCAATCACAGCCGTTTGTGATACAGCCTAGATTCAAACCAGGGTGACTGTAGCGGGTTTCTGTAGTGACGCCTCAAGCAGTGAGATGCAGTGCCTTAGACCGCTGTGCCAATTGGGAACCCTATATAACTCCCCTAGATTTGTAGGGGACAGCAGACAGACACACCGCTAACAGAATAGAAAGACATTGTTGGAGGTCCGAACCCCATCGAGCTGTGTCTGAGAAAGAGTTGAAAGAAAGACGGAAGGACCACTGTCTTTACCATCCATGTCCTGCTTCTATTTAGGATGAATTTGTGTATTTGTGAAGAAAAAAAAAGATTTTAAAAAAGCCCTTTGGCTAAAATATAGGATCAGTTTACATTCCCATATCTTTACCTTCACCATTGGGGGATGAGGACACAGAACTGAGCACTGTTCTATGGGCAACATCATCCTACTTCTAGCACCTACCCACTGTATACATACATTATGTAGCCAGTATGAAAGCGCAGCTGCAGCCCTGCCAGTTTGTGTTGAGCAAGTGGAAATCAAGTGGAGATTTACGAGTATAACAATGACTCCTACTGCTGATTTAATTACAACAACCCTGACTTCTTTGAAGTGTGCCGCTGTATCTTGAGATAATTTTGCTCATGTCTTATTCCTTCACGTGGAACACATAAACATGGATTAAGAATGAAATGTGTAATGGTGAGAATGTTTCTCATTTTGTCGGAATTGCAGTAAAGAAAATCTCCAAAAAGCACCTTCTACAATGAAATATAAATTGACAACACTCTATGAACAAGTTTTGAATGTCAACCGTTCTGATAGGAACAGCATTCCATATTTTAGATTGGCAAAGAGAACTGTGTGCAGATGTTTGTGTCTATTATCTCCCCCACTGTCTCCTCCACACCTGTACCCTCCTTATGTCAGGTGTTCAAACAGTTCCAAACCAAATCAAAACAAGGGAAAGGAATCACAATCAACTGGCAGGCAGAAAAGTGACAGTTCAACCTGTTCGCCTCTCTTCATGCCCAGAGAAGGAGCCTGTTCTCTGCCAGAAGGCACTCTGTCAGCCTCTGTTATTTTACTGCTACTCTTGAAATATTTATAATATATTTATAATATATATTTTTTTTAACTGCATTGTTGGTTAGGGCTTGTAAGTTAAAGCATTTCACTGTAAAGTCTACACCTGTTGTATTTGGCGCATGTGACAAATAACATTTGATTTGATTTGGCACACCACAAAGCTCCAGAGAGTAACCAGGCAGACAGAACAGAGTGTTCTCTCCCCAGATAACGCTGAAGAGTAGGGGGTATATTGGCAACAGCTTCACTGGCCCTCCAGCTCCCAATCAAACAGTTGATGTCAACAGGAGGGAACTATAGTTTACCTGAATTTCTTTATTACCATTTTTGTGTTTGCAGTTTGAAGTGGTGTGGAGGGAGGGAGGTATGTTGGAAGGTATGTTAAGTGAAACTGCCAACCTGAGGACAGCTATGTTTAACTGTTCAAGCAGTTCATTGTTGTATTTCTGACTTTTTACTGAAATGTGGAATCAAATCAAATCAAATTTATTTATATAGCCCTTCGTACATCAGCTGATATCTCAAAGTGCTGTACAGAAACCCAGCCTAAAACCCCAAACAGCAAGCAATGCAGGTGTAGAAGCACGGAACTGTTTTCTCTTTGAACATGTATATGCGTGTCACAAAAATGTCACTAATTTCACTAACACTAATTTCAAAGAGAAAAACAGCATCCACATTCATGTGAAAAGGGCTAGCCAGTTGCATTCTGCTGTTCATGTTGATTGCTGATGTGCAAAGCCATTTATTTTCTCTATCATGTTTGTCAGTTTGTCAGGTTTAACTAGATACCAAAAATAGCCACTGTGGTGCGACTGGTAATCAATTAGCAAACGAATTAAACCCTATGTTAAGTGATAGCGACACATGCTAGGTTGACACAATGCAATGATCGCTAAATAGTTCACGTTAGCTACCTTCATTGGATGAAGGATTTCAAGTTCTCTTTTTGTCACACTCTGATCTGATGGTAGGTAGCAACATCTCCACTCCGCTGATCCTCAACACTGGGGCCCCACAAGGGTGCGTTCTCAGCCCTCTCCTTGTACTCCCTGTTCACCCACGACTGCGTGGCCATGCACGCCTCCAACTCAATCATCAAGTTTGCAGACGACACTACAGTGGCAGGCTTGATTACCAACAATGACGAGACGGCCTACAGGGAGGAGGTGAGGGCCCTCAGAGTGTGGTGTCAGGAAAATAACCTCACACTCAATGTCAACAAAACAAAGGAGATGATCGTGGACTTCAGGAAACAGCAGAGGGAGCAGCCCCCTATCTACATTGACGGGACAGTAGTGGAGAGGGTAGAATGTTTTAAGTTCACCAAAAACACTCACAAACTTTTACAGAAGCACAATCGAGAGCATCCTGTCGGGCTGTATCACCGCCTGATACGGCAACTGCTCCGCCCGTAAGGCTCTCCAGAGGGTAGTGAGATCTGCACAACGCATCCCCGGGTGCAAACTACCTGCCCTCCAGGACACCTACACCACCCGATGTCACAGGAAGGCCAAAAAGATCATCAAGGACAACAACCACCCGAGCCACTGCCTGTTCACCCCGCTATCGTCCAGAAGGCGAGGTCAGTACAGGTGCATCAAAGCTGGGACCGAGAGACTGAAAAACAACTTCTATCTCAAGGCCATCAGACTAACAGCCATCACTAACATTGAGAGGCTGCTGCCAACATACTGACTCAACTCTAGCCACTTTAATAATGGAAAAATTGATGTAATCAATTTATCACTAGCCACTTTATATAATGCTTACATACCCTACATTACTCGTCTCATATATATATATACTGTACGCTATACCATCTACTGTATCTTGCCATCTTGATGTAATTAAATGTATCACTAGCCAATTTAAACAATGCCACTTTATATAATGTTTTCATACCCTACATTACTCATCTCATATGTATAGTGGGGCAAAAAAGTATTTTGTCAGCCACCAATTGTGCAAGTTCTCCCCCTTAAAAAGATGAGAGAGGCTTGTAATTTTCATCATAGGTACACTTCAAGTATGACAGACAAAATGAGAAAAAAAATCCAGAAAATCCAACAAAAAAAAAAATTATGAATTTATTTTCAAATTGAGGTGGGAAATAAGTATTTGGTCAATAACAAAAGTTTATATGGATTGATTGGTGAATGAAAACCAGGTGTGCAGGGAACAAGACAAAACAAATGGATACATGAAAAATGGAGCGGCAATGGATTGAAAGATGGTGACGTCGACCGCCGAACGAACAAGGAGAGGAGCCGACTTCGGCGGAAGTCGTGACAATATGGTAAGAGTATTTTTTTTTCCCTCCATACATGAATCCCACAACTGCTGAGCAGCAAAGATACAACCAAGCTCATATTTGCATGAGAGGGATGGTCGAGCGTATGTTTGGAGTATGGAAAAATCAATTCCAGTGTTTACACATTCGTCATAGTGAAGAGACCAAGGCGCAGCGTGATTTGAATACATTCTTCTTTTAATAACGAAAAACACTTAAACAAACTAACCAAAACAACAAAACGAACGTGAAGCTATATAACCCGAGTGCTGAAACAGGCAACTACACATAGACAATAACCCACAAACTATCCAAGGCATATGGCTACCTAACTATGGTCCCCAATCAGAGACAACAATAAACTGCTGCCTCTGATTGAGAACCAATCTAGGCAACCATAGACATAAAAACACATAGACTGGAATACCCCATGAACATACAAAAACCCTAGACAGGACAAAAACACACATATCACCCTCGTCACACCCCGACCTAAGCAAAATAATAAAGGAAACAAAGATAACTAGAAAACCTAGATAACCCCCCCCCCCCCCCCCCCAAAGGTGCAACCTCCCGGCCGTAAACCTAAACCTATATGGCCCGTCGTTGGAGGTTCCGGACTGTGGCCCGTCGTTGGAGGTTCCGGACTGGGTACTGTCGCCGGACATTCTGGACTGGGTACTGTCGCCGGACGCTCTGGACTGGGTACTGTCGCCGGACGCTCTAAACTGGGTACTGTCACCAGACGCTCTAAACTGGGTACTGTCGCCAGATGCTCTGGACTGGCGAGGCGCACAGTAGGCCGGGTGCGTGGTGCAGGCACTGGTGGTACCGGGCTGGGTACATGCACCTCAGGGCGAGTGCGAGGAGCAGAAACAGGGCATACTGGACCCTGGAGGCGCACTGGAGGCCTGGTGTGTGGTGCCGGTACTGGTGGTACCGGGCTGGAGACACGCACCTCATGGTGAGTGCGGGGATGAGGAACAGGGCATACTGGACTGCCGAGCCGCACTGGAGGCCTGGTGCGTGGTGCCAGCACCTGTGGTACTGGGCTGGGTACACGCACCTCAGGGCGAGTGCGAGGAGCAGAAACAGGGCGTACTGGACCCTGGAGGCGCACTGGAGGCCTGGTGCATGGTGCCGGTACTGGTGGTACCGGGCTGGTGACACGCACCTCGGGGCGAGTGCGGGGAGCAGGCACAGGACGTACTGGATTGTGGAGGCGCACTGGAGGTCTGGAGTGTAGAGCTGACACAACCCGTCCTGGCTGGATGTTTATTTTCGCCCTGCAAATGTAGGGCGCTTGCACAGGATGCACTGGGCTGTGCAGACTCACCGGTGACACAGTACGCAGAGCCGGCGCAGGATATCCTGGTCCAAGGAGGTATACTGGAGACCAGGAGCGCTGAGCTGGCACCCTCCTTCCTGGCTGGATGCCCATTCTAGCCTGGCCAATGCGGGGAGCTGGAATAGAATGCACCGGGCTAGAATAGCACACTGGAGACACCGTGCACATCTCTGCATAAGACGGTGCCTGACCAGTTACACGCTCCCCACGGTAAGCACAAGGAGTTGGCTCAGGTCTCCTACCAAAATAAAATCTTGGGGCTGCCTCTCGGGCTTCCGTGCTTGTCGTGTACCCACATATCGCCGCCGTTCCTCCCGTGCTATCTCCCCCTGCCTCCATGTATCTCCTCCCACGTCCAGGATCCTTTACCGTCCAGTATTTCGTCCCATGTCCATGCTGTCTGCTCCATCATACGCTGCTCCTCCTTTTCACGCTGCTTGGTCCTGTTCTGGTAGGTTATTCTATCACGTTCATTGTAACGAGGAGACCAGTATTTCGTCCCATGTCCATGCTGTCTGCTCCATCATACGCTGCTCCTCCTTTTCACGCTGCTTGGTCCTGTTCTGGTAGGTTATTCTATCACGTTCATTGTAACGAGGAGAATACATTCTTCTTTAAATGAAGGAAGAACACTTAACAAACTATACAAACAACAAAACGAACGTGACGCTATGAACACCGAGTGCTGACACAGGCAACTATACATAGACAATAACCCATAGATAAACCAAGGAATATGACTACCTAAATATGGTTCCCAATAAGAGACAACGATAAACAGCTGCCTCTGATTGAGAACCAATCCAGGCAACCATAGACATATAAACCCCTAGAATGGAAAACCCCTAGACATACAAAAACCCAGAGACAATACAAAACCTCACACCCTGACCAAACCAAATAATAAAGAAAACAAAGATAACTAAGGTCAGGGCGTGACAGTTCAGCTAGTCCATTTAGGCAATTTGGTAACAGTGTTCTTTTACTAAATATATGTCTCCCAAAGATGAATGTAGAGGAAGTGTGAAAATTGCAGCAAAATGTTTGAATGCCTTTTTCTCCTATATGGGATTATATGTTTATCAACACTTAAAGCAGCATTACTTTCCCATGTTGTTTTTCCAAATACAGTGTATGATATAGCATTTTGAAGCTCTGAATTTGTATTTTTATCCAATAGAAAAACACAATTTCAAATTTGGAACATATGACCGAAAAGAGATGGGTAGGCGGGTCACAATTTTCATATGTGCAAAGAAGTTTTTCCTGAACTCTTAGTGTCACTTCTTGTTTTTATAAGAACCGTTAATGTGTTGGAAATTCCTAATTGTTTGCATAGTCAACTTACACACAGCATTGACACACACACTTACCCCACCAGACATGCCACCAGGGGTCTTTTCACAGTCCCCAGGTCCAGAACAAATTCAAGGAAACGTATAGTATTATACAGAGCCATGAGTGCATGGAACTCCCTTCCATCTTACATAGCACAAGTTAACCCCAGACCTGGTTTCAAAAACAAATAAAGGAACACCTCACTGCACAACGCCTCTACCCCATGTGACCTACTTGTTGTGTATACGTACTGATATGTACAGTATGTGTAACTAATAGATGCAAACACACACTACATGTTAATGTTTTAAAGTATTTTGTCTGTAATGTCTTTTTCATTATGTGTCGGACCCCGGTAAGACTAGCTGTCGCCATAGGCGTCGGCTAATGGGGATCCCAATAAATCAATATCAAATCAAGTGTTGATACATTGTTGGGTTTCACTTTATAATACATACGCCGTAGTAACCACATGTAAGTACAGTGATATTACATCTTAGGTACATATTGTTGCATATGTCTACTGCTGATGTTTTTTTTTTATTTCACCTTTATTTAACCAGGTAGGCTAGTTGAGAACAAGTTCTCGTTTGCGACTGCGACCTGGCCAAGATAAAGCAAAGCAGTTCGACACATACAACAACACAGAGTTACACATGGAATAATCAAACACAGTCAATAATACAGTAGAAATATGGATGGCCTTCAGCAAAAAAGACATAAGGAGCATCACCAAGAAGTATAATGGAATCAATTTACAAGATACAACCACAATATGATCATCAACATCTGTAAATAGCTCTTCTTTCCTCCTTAAACCTAGCTGGGTTTGACTTGACAGGCAGCTAAACACCCTCATCGTAAAGACTCTGGAGTCAGTAAATCAACAATCTTCTGTTAATCGTTGGCAAATACAGTGCCTTGCGAAAGTATTCGGCCCCCTTGAATTTTGCGACCTTTTGCCACATTTCAGGCTTCAAACATAAAGATATAAAACTGTATTTTTTTGTGAAGAATCAACAACAAGTGGGACACAATCATGAAGTGGAAAGACATTTATTGGATATTTCAAACTTTTTTAACAAATAAAAAAATGTAAAATTGGGCGTGCAAAATTATTCAGCCCCCTTAAGTTAATACTTTGTAGCGCCACCTTTTGCTGCGATTACAGCTGTAAGTCGCTTGGGGTATGTCTCTATCAGTTTTGCACATCGAGAGACTGACATTTTTTCCCATTCCTCCTTGCAAAACAGCTCGAGCTCAGTGAGGTTGGATGGAGAGCATTTGTGAACAGCAGTTTTCAGTTCTTTCCACAGATTCTCGATTGGATTCAGGTCTGGACTTTGACTTGGCCATTCTAACACCTGGATATGTTTATTTTTGAACCATTCCATTGTAGATTTTGCTTTATGTTTTGGATCATTGTCTTGTTGGAAGACAAATCTCCGTCCCAGTCTCAGTTCTTTTGCAGACTCCATCAGGTTTTCTTCCAGAATGGTCCTGTATTTGGCTCCATCCATCTTCCCTGTCCCTGCTGAAGAAAAGCAGGCCCAAACCATAATGCTGCCACCACCATGTTTGACAGTGGGGATAGGGTGTGTTCAGGGTGATGAGCTGTGTTGCTTTTACGCCAAACATAACGTTTTGCATTGTTGCCAAAAAGTTCAATTTTGGTTTCATCTGACCAGAGCACCTTCTTCCACATGTTTGGTGTGTCTCCCAGGTGGCTTGTGGCAAACTTTAAACAACACTTTTTATGGATATCTTTAAGAAATGGCTTTCTTCTTGCCACTCTTCCATAAAGGCCAGATTTGTGCAATATACGACTGATTGTTGTCCTATGGACAGAGTCTCCCACCTCAGCTGTAGATCTCTGCAGTTCATCCAGAGTGATCATGGGCCTCTTGGCTGCATCTCTTATCAGTCTTCTCCTTGTATGAGCTGAAAGTTTAGAGGGACGGCCAGGTCTTGGTAGATTTGCAGTGGTCTGATACTCCTTCCATTTCAATATTATCGCTTGCACAGTGCTCCTTGGGATGTTTAAAGCTTGGGAAATCTTTTTGTATCCAAATCCCGGCTTTAAACTTCTTCACAACAGTATCTCGGACCTGCCTGATGTGTTCCTTGTTCTTCATGATGCTCTCTGCGCTTTTAACGGACCTCTGAGACTATCACAGTGCAGGTGCATTTATACGGAGACTTGATTACACACAGGTGGATTGTATTTATCATCATTAGTCATTTAGGTCAACATTGGATCATTCAGAGATCCTCACTGAACTTCTGGAGAGAGTTTGCTGCACTGAAATTTTGCACGCCCAATTTTTCAGTTTTTGATTTGTTAAAAAAGTTTGAAATATCCAATAAATGTCGTTCCACTTCATGATTGTGTCCCACTTGTTGTTGATTCTTCACAAAAAAATACAGTTTTATATCTTTATGTTTGAAGCCTGAAATGTGGCAGAAGGTCGCAAAGTTCAAGGGGGCCGAATACTTTCGCAAGGCACTGTACAACCAAAGGAGCCCAATTAAATATTTATACAAAGCTGGCATAGTCAGAGCCCTATACTACGAATTTGGTTTGATGAATTTGGTTTGGTCAACTCGGGATAACCGGTGACACGAAAGTAGCACACCTTTTAACCAAGTAAATTTCTATGGCAACAAATCCTTCAGAACTAAACTGCTCCGGGGCAGGCTAACTTAGGGCTGAATTTACAACCAGTAGAGTAAGTTCAAATGGAATTTTATTTAACATTCTGTCTTATAAGGAACATTTACATGATTTTTCACTGTATTGTTTCAGACTGTATATACCAATCAAATTGTGTATTGCAGTCTAATTAAACAGGGCTAACTTAATTTATCCTGAATAACGTGTCCAAGCCTCGAGGTGAGGACCAATGAAATCAGATTCCATCATCATCCCCTTCATTTGAAGAAGACAACTGATCAAGTATTTTATTAATAAAATAGCTTTTTTGTGTGTTAAAAAATTGTTACGTTAAAATGGTAATACTTCATTTGAATGGGTCCTTATTGCAGTGTAATTACACTGTAACAAGTATTGTAGCTAATTTTAAAAACTAGTTACACTGTAATAACAACATGTACTGGTGGTAACTGCAGTCTGTAATTACAGAGGTGTAAACAACGAATGCTTGTTACCATGCTTGTTACAAATGTGTACGTTTACACTAAATTCACCAATCTAGTGTTTTTGCTTTTACTCAGTTCCATCCGATTCAGTAACATCTGTAGCAAGGTTGTAATCTCTTGTGGACAGGTGGGCTGGGTGTCCGATATTACGAAGGTTGGAGGCTCAATTGGCTCTAATTACCTACCTGTGGAATCTCCACTCAATGTTGTTGCCAGCACCTGCCCCCAAAAAGTGTACCATCTGTGTTAACTTGGTTGAGTTTACATAAACAGATTAGATATAGGTCAACCTCACTGACCGGGGTCTACTATACGGGTGTACTTATAATTAATGTGTACGTTACCCAATATGGCAACCTGGACCTTTCCATCCAAGTGAGAGTATAAATCCACAAGTACCCCAGCTAGCAAAGTGGATACAGACCAATTGTGGACACATTCCAGGGGGAATCAGAACTGATTTAATCAGCCAGTGTTTGGCTGCCGGGATTGGCCTGACGTCATATTGAATGACTGCCCAAAATCATCAGTCAGAACTAAGCCGAAACTGCCTGGTGTCTTGCCAGATTCCCCCCAGAAGTGGGCAGATGCAAATTCATACTACACTGAACAAAAGTCTAAATGCAACATCGCCACCATGGGGCACTCTGTTAACAACATTGACATCAGCAAACCGCTCGCCCACACGACGACATACAAAACCGGGATTCATTTGAAACCGTGTATGCCAGTGGCCATCGAAGGTGAGCATTTGCGTGAAGTCGGTTACAACGCAGAACTTCAGTCAGATCAAGACCCTGATGAGGACGAAGAGCAAGAAGATGAGCTTCCCTGAGACGTTTTTTGACAGTTTGCGCAGAAATTCTTTGGTTGTGCAAACCCACAATTTCCTCAGCTGCCCGGGTGGCTGATTTCAGATGATCCCACAGGTAAAGAAGTCAGATGTGGAGGTAGTGGCCCGGCGTGGTTACACGTGGTTTGTGGTTGTGAGGTCGGTTAAACACACTGCCAAATTCTCTAAAATGATTTTGGAGGCGGCCTATGATATAGAAGTGAACATTCTAAACGACATCATAACCGCCATCGAAAAGAGACATTACTGTGCAGCCGTATTTATCGACCTGGCCAAGGCTTTCGACTCTGTTAATCACAACATTCTTATTGGCAGACTCGACAGCCTTGGTTTCTCAAATGATTGCCTCGCCTGGTTTACCAACTACTTCTCTGATAGAGTTCAGTGTGTCAAATCGGAGGGACTGTTGTCCGGTCCTCTGACAGTCTCTATGGGTGTACCACAGGGTTCAATTCTCGGGCCGACTTTCTTTTCTGTATACATCAATGATGTCGCTCTTGCTGCTGGTGATTCTCTGATCCATCTCTACGCAGACGACACCATTCTGTATACTTCTGGCCCCTCCTTGGACACTGTGTTAACTAACCTCCAGACGAGCTTCAATGCCATACTACGCTCCTTCCGTGGCCTCCAACTGCTCTTAAACACAAATAAAACTAAATGCATGCTATTCAATCGATCACTGCCCGCACCTGCCCGCCCGTACAGCATCACTACTCTGGAAGGCTCTGACTTATACCTGGGTGTCGATTACTGCCTCCATGTATCTCCTCCCACGTCCAGGATCCTTTACCGTCCAGTATTTCGTCCCATGTCCATGCTGTCTGCTCCATCATACGCTGCTCCTCCTTTTCACGCTGCTTGGTCCTGTTCTGGTAGGTTATTCTATCACGTTCATTGTAACGAGGAGACCAGTATTTCGTCCCATGTCCATGCTGTCTGCTCCATCATACGCTGCTCCTCCTTTTCACGCTGCTTGGTCCTGTTCTGGTAGGTTATTCTATCACGTTCATTGTAACGAGGAGAATACATTCTTCTTTAAATGAAGGAAGAACACTTAACAAACTATACAAACAACAAAACGAACGTGACGCTATGAACACCGAGTGCTGACACAGGCAACTATACATAGACAATAACCCACAGATAAACCAAGGAATATGACTACCTAAATATGGTTCCCAATAAGAGACAACGATAAACAGCTGCCTCTGATTGAGAACCAATCCAGGCAACCATAGACATATAAACCCCTAGAATGGAAAACCCCTAGACATACAAAAACCCAGAGACAATACAAAACCTCACACCCTGACCAAACCAAATAATAAAGAAAACAAAGATAACTAAGGTCAGGGCGTGACAGTTCAGCTAGTCCATTTAGGCAATTTGGTAACAGTGTTCTTTTACTAAATATATGTCTCCCAAAGATGAATGTAGAGGAAGTGTGAAAATTGCAGCAAAATGTTTGAATGCCTTTTTCTCCTATATGGGATTATATGTTTATCAACACTTAAAGCAGCATTACTTTCCCATGTTGTTTTTCCAAATACAGTGTATGATATAGCATTTTGAAGCTCTGAATTTGTATTTTTATCCAATAGAAAAACACAATTTCAAATTTGGAACATATGACCGAAAAGAGATGGGTAGGCGGGTCACAATTTTCATATGTGCAAAGAAGTTTTTCCTGAACTCTTAGTGTCACTTCTTGTTTTTATAAGAACCGTTAATGTGTTGGAAATTCCTAATTGTTTGCATAGTCAACTTACACACAGCATTGACACACACACTTACCCCACCAGACATGCCACCAGGGGTCTTTTCACAGTCCCCAGGTCCAGAACAAATTCAAGGAAACGTATAGTATTATACAGAGCCATGAGTGCATGGAACTCCCTTCCATCTTACATAGCACAAGTTAACCCCAGACCTGGTTTCAAAAACAAATAAAGGAACACCTCACTGCACAACGCCTCTACCCCATGTGACCTACTTGTTGTGTATACGTACTGATATGTACAGTATGTGTAACTAATAGATGCAAACACACACTACATGTTAATGTTTTAAAGTATTTTGTCTGTAATGTCTTTTTCATTATGTGTCGGACCCCGGTAAGACTAGCTGTCGCCATAGTCGTCGGCTAATGGGGATCCCAATAAATCAATATCAAATCAAGTGTTGATACATTGTTGGGTTTCACTTTATAATACATACGCCGTAGTAACCACATGTAAGTACAGTGATATTACATCTTAGGTACATATTGTTACATATGTCTACTGCTGATGTTTTTTTTTTATTTCACCTTTATTTAACCAGGTAGGCTAGTTGAGAACAAGTTCTCGTTTGCGACTGCGACCTGGCCAAGATAAAGCAAAGCAGTTCGACACATACAACAACACAGAGTTACACATGGAATAAACAAACACAGTCAATAATACAGTAGAAATATGGATGGCCTTCAGCAAAAAAGACATAAGGAGCATCACCAAGAAGTATAATGGAATCAATTTACAAGATACAACCACAATATGATCATCAACATCTGTAAATAGCTCTTCTTTCCTCCTTAAACCTAGCTGGGTTTGACTTGACAGGCAGCTAAACACCCTCATCGTAAAGACTCTGGAGTCAGTAAATCAACAATCTTCTGTTAATCGTTGGCAAATACAACCAAAGGAGCCCAATTAAATATTTATACAAAGCTGGCATAGTCAGAGCCCTATACTACGAATTTGGTTTGATGAATTTGGTTTGGTCAACTCGGGATAACCGGTGACACGAAAGTAGCACACCTTTTAACCAAGTAAATTTCTATGGCAACAAATCCTTCAGAACTAAACTGCTCCGGGGCAGGCTAACTTAGGGCTGAATTTACAACCAGTAGAGTAAGTTCAAATGGAATTTTATTTAACATTCTGTCCCATAAGGAACATTTACATGATTTTTCACTGTATTGTTTCAGACTGTATATACCAATCAAATTGTGTATTGCAGTCTAATTAAACAGGGCTAACTTAATTTATCCTGAATAACGTGTCCAAGCCTCGAGTTGAGGACCAATGAAATCAGATTCCATCATCATCCCCTTCATTTGAAGAAGACAACTGATCAAGTATTTTATTAATAAAATAGTTTTTTTGTGTGTTAAAAAATTGTTACGTTAAAATGGTAATACTTCATTTGAATGGGTCCTTATTGCAGTGTAATTACACTGTAACAAGTATTGTAGCTAATTTTAAAAACTAGTTACACTGTAATAACAACATGTACTGGTGGTAACTGCAGTCTGTAATTACAGAGGTGTAAACAACGAATGCTTGTTACCATGCTTGTTACAAATGTGTACGTTTACACTAAATTCACCAATCTAGTGTTTTTGCTTTTACTCAGTTCCATCCGATTCAGTAACATCTGTAGCAAGGTTGTAATCTCTTGTGGACAGGTGGGCTGGGTGTCCGATATTACGAAGGTTGGAGGCTCAATTGGCTCTAATTACCTACCTGTGGAAGCTCCACTCAATGTTGTTGCCAGCACCTGCCCCCAAAAAGTGTACCATCTGTGTTAACTTGGTTGAGTTTACATAAACAGATTAGATATAGGTCAACCTCACTGACCGGGGTCTACTATACGGGTGTACTTATAATTAATGTGTACGTTACCCAATATGGCAACCTGGACCTTTCCATCCAAGTGAGAGTATAAATCCACAAGTACCCCAGCTAGCAAAGTGGATACAGACCAATTGTGGACACATTCCAGGGGGAATCAGAACTGATTTAATCAGCCAGTGTTTGGCTGCCGGGATTGGCCTGACGTCATATTGAATGACTGCCCAAAATCATCAGTCAGAACTAAGCCGAAACTGCCTGGTGTCTTGCCAGATTCCCCCCAGAAGTGGGCAGATGCAAATTCATACTACACTGAACAAAAGTCTAAATGCAACATCGCCACCATGGGGCACTCTGTTAACAACATTGACATCAGCAAACCGCTCGCCCACACGACGACATACAAAACCGGGATTCATTTGAAACCGTGTATGCCAGTGGCCATCGAAGGTGAGCATTTGCCCAGTGAAGTCGGTTACAACGCAGAACTTCAGTCAGATCAAGACCCTGATGAGGACGAAGAGCAAGAAGATGAGCTTCCCTGAGACGTTTTTTGACAGTTTGCGCAGAAATTCTTTGGTTGTGCAAACCCACAATTTCCTCAGCTGCCCGGGTGGCTGATTTCAGATGATCCCACAGGTAAAGAAGTCAGATGTGGAGGTAGTGGCCCGGCGTGGTTACACGTGGTTTGTGGTTGTGAGGTCAGTTAAACACACTGCCAAATTCTCTAAAATGATTTTGGAGGCGGCCTATGATATAGAAGTGAACATTCTAAACGACATCATAACCGCCATCGAAAAGAGACATTACTGTGCAGCCGTATTTATCGACCTGGCCAAGGCTTTCGACTCTGTTAATCACAACATTCTTATTGGCAGACTCGACAGCCTTGGTTTCTCAAATGATTGCCTCGCCTGGTTTACCAACTACTTCTCTGATAGAGTTCAGTGTGTCAAATCGGAGGGACTGTTGTCCGGTCCTCTGACAGTCTCTATGGGTGTACCACAGGGTTCAATTCTCGGGCCGACTTTCTTTTCTGTATACATCAATGATGTCGCTCTTGCTGCTGGTGATTCTCTGATCCATCTCTACGCAGACGACACCATTCTGTATACTTCTGGCCCCTCCTTGGACACTGTGTTAACTAACCTCCAGACGAGCTTCAATGCCATACAACGCTCCTTCCGTGGCCTCCAACTGCTCTTAAACACAAATAAAACTAAATGCATGCTATTCAATCGATCACTGCCTGCACCTGCCCGCCCGTACAGCATCACTACTCTGGAAGGCTCTGACTTATACCTGGGTGTCTGGTTAGACTGTAAACTCTCCTTCCAGACTCACATTAAGCATCTCCAATCCAAAATGTAATCTAGAATCATCTTCCTATATCGCAACAAAGCATCCTCCACTCATGCTGCCAAACATACCCTCGTAAAACTGACCATCCTACCGATCCTCGACTTCGGTGATGTCATCTACAAAATTGCTTCCAACACTCTACTCAACAAACTGGATGCAGTTTATCACAGTGCCATCCATTTTGTCACTAAAGCACCTTATACCACCCACCACTGCGACTTGTATGCTCTAGTCGGCTGGCCCTCGCTACATATTCGTCGCCAGACCCACTGGCTCCAGGTCATCTACAAGTCCATGCTAGGTAAAGCTCCGCCTTATCTCAGTTCACTGGTCACGATGGCAACACCCATCCGTAGCACGTGCTCCAGCAGGTGTATCTCACTGATCATCCCTAAAGCCAACACCTCATTTGGCCGCCTTTCGTTCCAGTTCTCTGCTGCCTGTGACTGGAACGAATTGCAAAAATCACTGAAGTTGGAGACTTTTATCTCCCTCACCAACTTCAAACATCTGCTATCTGAGCAGTTAACCGATCGCTGCAGCTGTACATAGTCTATCGGTAAATAGCCCACCCATTTTTACCTACCTCATCCCCATACTGTTTTTATTTATTTACTTTTCTGCTCTTTTGCACACCAATATCTCTACCTGTACATTACCATCTGATCATTTATCACTCCAGTGTTATTAATCTGCAAAATTGTAATTATTCGCCTACCTCCTCATGCCTTTTGCACACAATGTATATAGACTCCCCTTTTTTTCTACTGTGTTATTGACTTGTTAATTGTTTACTCCATGTGTAACTCTGTGTTGTCTGTTCACACTGCTATGCTTTATCTTGGCCAGGTCACAGTTGCAAATGAGAACTTGTTCTCAACTAGCCTACCTGGTTAAATAAAGGTGAAATAAAAAATAAAATAAAAATAAAAATAAAAACCTTCAATGTTATGTCATAATTATGTAAAATTCTGGCAAATTAGGTGGCCCAAACTGTTGCATATACACTGACCCTGCGTGCAATGAACGCAAGAGAAGTGATACAATTTCACCTGGTTAATATTGCCTGGATTTCTTTTAGCTAAATATGCAGGTTTAAAAATATATACTTCTGTGTATTGATTTTAAGAAAGGCATTGATGTTCATGGTTAGGTACACATTGGAGCAACGATACGCACCGCATCGATTATATGCAATGCAGGACACGCTAGATAAAGTAGTAATATCATCAACCATGTGTAGTTAACTAGTGATTATGATTGATTGATTGTTTCTTATAAGATAAGTTTAATGCAAGCTAGCAACTTACCTTGGCCTACTGCATTCGCATAACAGGCAGTCTCCTCGTAGAGTGCAATGAGAGGCAGGTAGTTAGAGTGTTGGACTAGTTAACTGTAAGTTTGCAAGATTGAATCCCCTGAGCTGACAAGGTGAAAATCTGTCGTTCTGCCCCTGAACGAGGCAGTTAACCCACCGTTCCTAGGCCGTCATTGAAAATAAGAATGTGTTCTTAACTGATTAAAGATTTTTTTTAAATCAAATTAAAATTAAAAGATTGTTATGAAAACTTGAAATCGGCCCTAATTAATCGGCCATTCCGATTCCTTAAACAATGTACACGTAGACAAGTACTCATTGCTCAGATTTGCTGTAACAGGAAAGATATTTAAATTTGAACATGCAACCTCTGATGGTTGTAATGAAATACCATGTGAAACCATCTCACAATGATGGTCCTATTCCACAATGTCACATGTCACAATGTCACTTTGCAATAGCCACTAAAATAAAGGGTTTTTAACTTTTCCACGGGAGTGCCTTGGATTTGAAGTATGTTTTTACAGAGCTGCAACTTCATTTGGTCGCTATAAGGTAAACCCCGTTCTCTGATGAAAACCTCTCTTTGTCTTCATACTTGATGCCAAAGCAGCGCTCTCTCTTTTCTGCATTTTGATTACAGCGTATTTTATTTTTTATTTTTTATTTCACCTTTATTTAACCAGGTAGGCTAGTTGAGAACAAGTTCTCATTTGCAACTGCGACCTGGCCAAGATAAAGCATAGCAGTGTGAGCATACAACAAAGAGTTACACATGGAGTAAACAATTAACAAGTCAATAACACAGTAGAAAACAAAGGGGGGGTCTATATACAATGTGTGCAAAATGCATGAGGTAGGCAAATAATTACAATTTTGCAGATTAACACTGGAGTGATAAAAGATCAGATGGTCATGTACAGATAGAGATATTGGTGTGCAGAAGAGCAGAAAAGTAAATAAATAAAAACAGTATGGGGATGAGGTAGGTGAAAAGGGTGGGCTATTTACCAATAGACTATGTACAGCTGCAGCGATCGGTTAGCTGCTCAGATAGCTGATGTTTGAAGTTGGTGAGGGAGATAAAAGTCTCCAACTTCAGCGATTTTTGCAATTCGTTCCAGTCACAGGCAGCAGAGTACTGGAACGAAAGGCGGCCAAATGAGGTGTTGGCTTTAGGGATGATCAGTGAGATACACCTGCTGGAGCGCGTGCTACGGATGGGTGTTGCCATCGTGACCAGTGAGCTGAGATAAGGCGGAGCTTTACCTAGCATAGACTTGTAGATGACCTGGAGCCAGTGGGTCTGGCGACGAATATGTAGCGAGGGCCAGCCGACTAGAGCATACAAGTCGCAGTGGTGGGTGGTATAAGGTGCTTTAGTGACAAAACGGATGGCACTGTGATAGACTGCATCCAGTTTGCTGAGTAGAGTGTTGGAAGCCATTTTGTAGATGACATCGCCGAAGTCGAGGATCGGTAGGATAGTCAGTTTTACTAGGGTAAGCTTGGAGGCTTGAGTGAAGGAGGCTTTGTTGCGGAATAGAAAGCCGACTCTTGATTTGATTTTCGATTGGAGATGTTTGATATGAGTCTGGAAGGAGAGTTTGCAGTCTAGCCAGACACCTAGGTACTTATAGACGTCCACATATTCTAGGTCGGAACCATCCAGGGTGGTGATGCTAGTCGGGCATGCAGGTGCAGGCAGCGACCGGTTGAAAAGCATGCATTTGGTTTTACTAGCGTTTAAGAGCAGTTGGAGGCCACGGAAGGAGTGTTGTATGGCATTGAAGCTCGTTTGGAGGTTAGATTGCACAGTGTCCAAGGAAAGGCCAGAAGTATACAGAATGGTGGCATCTGCGTAGAGGTGGATCAGGGAATCGCCCGCAGCAAGAGCAACATCATTGATATATACAGAGAAAAGAGTCGGCCCGAGAATTGAACCCTGTGGCACCCCCATAGAGACTGCCAGAGGACCGGACAGCATGCCCTCCGATTTGACACACTGAACTCTGTCTGCAAAGTAATTGGTGAACCAGGCAAGGCAGTCATCCGAAAAACCGAGGCTACTGAGTCTGCCGATAAGAATATGGTGATTGACAGAGTCGAAAGCCTTGGCAAGGTCGATGAAGACGGCTGCACAGTACTGTCTTTTATCGATGGCGGTTATGATGTCGTTTAGTACCTTGAGTGTGGCTGAGGTGCACCCATGACCGGCTCGGAAACCAGATTGCACAGCGGAGAAGGTACGGTGGGATTCGAGATGGTCAGTGACCTGTTTGTTGACTTGGCTTTCGAAGACCTTGGATAGGCAGGGCAGGATGGATATAGGTCTGTAACAGTTTGGGTCCAGGGTGTCTCCCCCTTTGAAGAGGGGGATGACTGCGGCAGCTTTCCAATCCTTGGGGATCTCAGACGAGATGAAAGAGAGGTTGAACAGGCTGGTAATAGGGGTTGCGACAATGGTGGCAGATAGTTTCAGAAATAGAGGGTCCAGATTGTCAAGCCCAGCTGATTTGTACGGGTCCAGGTTTTGCAGCTCTTTCAGAACATCTGCTATCTGGATTTGGGTAAAGGAGAACCTGGAGAGGCTTGGGCGAGGAGCTGCGGGGGGGGCGGAGCTGTTGGCCGAGGTTGAAGTAGCCAGGCGGAAGGCATGGCCAGCCGTTGAGAAATGCTTATTGAAGTTTTCGATAATCATGGATTTATCAGTGGTGACCGTGTTACCTAGCCTCAGTGCAGTGGGCAGCTGGGAGGAGGTGCTCTTGTTCTCCATGGACTTCACAGTGTCCCAGAACTTTTTGGAGTTGGAGCTACAGGATGCAAACTTCTGCCTGAAGAAGCTGGCCTTAGCTTTCCTGACTGACTGCGTGTATTGGTTCCGGACTTCCCTGAACAGTTGCATATCACGGGGACTATTCGATGCTATTGCAGTCCGCCACAGGATGTTTTTGTGCTGGTCGAGGGCAGTCAGGTCTGGGGTGAACCAAGGGCTGTATCTGTTCTTAGTTCTGCATTTTTTGAACGGAGCATGCTTATCTAAAATGGTGAGGAAGTTACTTTTAAAGAATGACCAGGCATCCTCAACTGACGGGATGAGGTCAATGTCCTTCCAGGATACCCGGGCCAGGTCGATTAGAAAGGCCTGCTCACAGAAGTGTTTTAGGGAGCGTTTGACAGTGATGAGGGGTGGTCGTTTGACTGCGGCTCCGTAGCGGATACAGGCAATGAGGCAGTGATCGCTGAGATCCTGGTTGAAGACAGCGGAGGTGTATTTGGAGGGCCAGTTGGTCAGGATGACGTCTATGAGGGTGCCCTTGTTTACAGAGTTAGGGTTGTACCTGGTGGGTTCCTTGATGATTTGTGTGAGATTGAGGGCATCTAGCTTAGATTGTAGGACTGGCGGGGTGTTAAGCATATCCCAGTTTAGGTCACCTAACAGAACAAACTCTGAAGCTAGATGGGGGGCGATCAATTCACAAATGGTGTCCAGGGCACAGCTGGGAGCTGAGGGGGGTCGGTAGCAGGCGGCAACCGTGAGAGACTTATTTCTGGAGAGAGTAATTTTCAAAATTAGTAGTTCGAACTGTTTGGGTATGGACCTGGAAAGTATGACATTACTTTGCAGGCTATCTCTGCAGTAAACTGCAACTCCTCCCCCTTTGGCAGTTCTATCTTGACGGAAGAACTGGGTATGGAAATCTCTGAATTTTTGGTGGCCTTCCTGAGCCAGGATTCAGACACAGCAAGGACATCAGGGTTAGCAGAGTGTGCTAAAGCAGTGAGTAAGTCAAACTTAGGGAGGAGGCTTCTGATGTTGACATGCATGAAACCAAGGCTTTTTCGATCACAGAAGTCAACAAATGAGGGTGCCTGGGGACATGCAGGGCCTGGGTTTACCTCCACATCACCCGCGGAACAGAGAAGGAGTAGTATGAGGGTGCGGCTAAAGGCTATCAAAACTGGTCGCCTAGAGCGTTGGGGACAGAGAATAAGAGGAGCAGGTTTCTGGGCATGGTAGAATATATTCAGGGCATAATGCGCAGACAGGGGTATGGTGGGGTGCGGGTACAGCGGAGGTAAGCCCAGGCACTGGGTGATGATGAGAGAGGTTGTATCTCTGGACATGCTGGTAGTAATGGGTGAGGTCACCGCATGTGTGGGAGGTGGGACAAAGGAGTTATCAGGGGTATGAAGAGTGGAACTAGGGGCTCCATTGTGAACTAAAACAATGATAACTAACCTGAACAACAGTATACAAGGCATATTGGCATTTGAGAGAGACATACAGCGAGGCATACAGTAATCACAGGTGTTGAATTGGGAAAGCTAGCTAAAACAGTAGGTGAGACAACAGCTAATCAGCTAGCACAACAACAGCAGGTAAAATGGCGTAGACTAGGCAACGGGGCCAACAGATAAAACAAACAAGCAGAATGGAGTACCGTGATTTATGGACAGTCCAGCGTGCATCAGCTATGTAGCCAAGAGATCAGTGTCCAGGGGGCAGCGGTGGATGGGGAAGGGAAGCTGGACTGGCGAGTGTTATCCAGGTAAAAAAACGAACAATGACTAAATAGCTTGTAGCTAGTTAGCTGGTTAGCTTCTGGAGGTTCTTGAGTGTGTTCTAAAAATAAATAAAAAATAATAGCGATTCCGTATCACATTGGGTGAGGCAGGTTTCCGGAAGGTATAAACAAATTAAAAGTCAAAAGAGATAGAAAGTAAATATGGGTCCGGTGGGCGTTTGGGACGCGGCGATTCAGGCGGTTAGCAGGCCTGTGCTAACAAGCTAACAGTTTGTAGGCCCGGGCTAGACAAGGTAGCAGTTAGCGGACCGGAGCTGGACAAGCTAGCAGTTAGCAGGCCGAATTAGCAAGCAGGGAGATAGCGAGGGCTAGAGAGTTAGCCTTTGGGGGACGTCGCGATGGGGTGAGTCTGTTTATTCCTCTTCATGCGGTGACATCGATAGACCGGTCGTGGGCCCGGGTATTGTAGCTCAGGGGTATGCTACGGTGGTAGCGCAGGCCGGGCTAGCTTCAAGCTAAGTGGGTGGAAACGCTAGCCAGGGGTAATCATCCGGGGTTGCGGTTTAGCTAGATAGCTAGTTGTGAAGATCCAGCGTATTTGGAAGCTTAGGTTTAGCAAAATGTTTTTAAAGGGATAGCTATGTAAAAAACGAAAAATATGTAAAAAACGAAAAATAAACAAAATATAAACAAAATATACAGGGACACGACACGACAGGACGACTTACTGCTACGCCATCTTGGATCATCTGTAGGCTTAGATAAATGTATTTTTTTGCTATCTCTATGTTGTGAAAAATGTCACAAATGTTTTTGACTACCCAATGTAGTCAAATTAGTGTGGCTTTAACCCTTGTGTGGTGTCCAGGTCTGTGGGACCCATTTTCAATGTTAACTAAAATAAAAATTATACAATTCATAATTTTTTCAACCTGAGACTCATTGGCCTTGGCTCCTTTTCTGTGAATAACATGTACAATTACACATTTTCATTGAATGCACACTGTGCACTACCCTACACATTTGTATTGCATATGTGGTGTTTGGGTCCACTGGACCTGAGGGTAATAAATGTGTGGAAAAGTGTGTGTGTAGGTGAAAACAAGTACAAAATTAAACAAAAAGGTTTGCTGTGTGCCTTCACTCTGTCTTCCTCCTCCCTGGGCCTGCTGTTCAACATAGCACCAATAACATGTCTGTCTCCCTGCCTGTCTGTCTTCGCTTGCTTTTCTCGCACTCTTTGTAGTGTGTGAAACTACACAATATCTTACGGGAACCTGCACAATGTTATTACAATACATTATTCCAATACATTGTAAAAAAATAAAATAATAATAATAATAAAAGGTATTTTCCCACACTCTACCCCAGTCAGGTGCAAATTGGGGGAGTGACACAACAAATAAATAGCTTTGCATGTGTGGCTCCTTACCTTGCCCAGAGTGCCTTAGAAAACATTTTTGCAGAGAGAGAGAGGCTAGGGTGGAAGGAGCGTCTTCTACTTTGGAAGATGAAGATTTTTCCAAATTTGAGGATCATGTCTCTGTCAATTCGGAGTCTGACAGTGAGTTGTAAGAAGAGGGTGAGATTGACCCTCAGCCAGGCCCATGACCAGCACACCAGAAATCAGCTCAACAGCAGCCTGCAAGAGGATAAATATGTACAGTGGGGAGAACAAGTATTTGATACACTGCCGATTTTGCAGGTTTTCCTACTTAAAAAAGCATGTAGAGGTCTGTAACCTTTATCATAGGAACACTTCAACTGTGAGAGACGGAATCTACAACAAAAATCCAGAAAATCACATTGTATGATTTTTAAGTAATTCATTTGCATTTTATTGCATGCAATAAGTATATGATACATCAGAAAAGCAGAATTTAATATTTGGTATAGAATCCTTTGTTTGCAATTACAGAGATCATACGTTTCCTGTAGTTCTAGACCAGGTTTGCAGACACTGCAGCAGGGATTTTGGCCCACTCCTCCATACAGACCTTCTCCAGATCCTTCAGGTTTCGGGGCTGTCACTGGGCAATACAGACATTCAGCTCCCTCCAAAGATTTTCTATTGGGTTCAGGTCTGGAGACTGGCTAGGCCACTCCAGCATCCTTGAGATGCTTCTTATGGAGCCACTCCTTAGTTGCCCTGGCTGTGTGTTTCGGGTCGTTGTCATGCTGGAAGACCCAGCCACGACCCATCTTCAATGCTCTTACTGAGGTAAGGAGGTTGTTGGCCAAGATTTCGCGATACATGGTCCCATCCATCCTCCCCTCAATACGGTGCAGTCGTCCTGTCCCCTTTGCAGAAAAGCATCCCCAAAGAATGATGTTTCCACCTCCATGCTTCATGGTTGGGAGGGGGGATGGTACTTGGGGTTGTATTCATCCTTCTTCTTCCTCCAAACACGGCGAGTGGAGTTTAGACCAAAAAGCTATATTTTTGTCTCATCAGACCACATGACCTCCCATTCCTCCTCTGGAACATCCAGATGGTCATTGGCAAACTTCAGACGGGCCTGGACATGCGCTGGCTTGAGCAGGGGGACCTTGTGTGCGCTGCAGGATTTTAATCCATGACGGCGTAGTGTATTACTAATGGTTTTCTTTGAGACTGTGGTCCTAGCTCTCTTCAGGTCATTGTCCAGGTCTTGCGGTGTAGTTCTGTGCTGATCCCTCACCTTCCTCATGATCATTGATGCCCCACGAGGTGAGATCTTGCATTAAGCCCCAGACCGAGGGTGACCGTCATCTTGAACGTCTTCCATTTTCTAATAATTGCGCCAACAGTTGTTGCCTTCTCACCAAGCTGCTTGCCTATTGTCCTGTAGCCCATCCCAGCCTTGTGCAGGTCTACAATTTTATCCCTGATGTCCTTACACAGCTGTCTGGTCTTGGCCATTGTGGAGAGGTTGGAGTCTGTTTGATTGAGTGTGTGGACAGGTGTCTTTCATACAGGTAACTAGTTCAAACAGGTGCAGTTAATACAGGTAATGAGTGGAGAACAGGAGGGCTTCTTAAAGAAAAACAAACTAATTCCGTCTCTCACAGTTGAAGTGTACCTATGATACAAATTACAGACCTCTACATGCTTTGTAAGTAGGAAAACCTGCAAAATCGGCAGTGTGTCAAATACTTGTTCTCCCCACTGTATGTCAAAAAATTGTGAAATTGAATGGTCTTCTTGCCCAAGAATTGAGCCACCCAGCATGCTGCCAATGTGATAAGGATTCAACCAAGGCCGACGCGGATGGTGGTTACTCAAGTGCAGGACATAAATTATTATTTTGAACTGTTCACCCCAGACACCATCCAGAAAATCATTCTGGACTGCACTAATTTGGAGGGAAGGTGTGTTTTTATGAGAGAGATTGAAGGAGATGGACCAAACTTATTTACATGCATACTTTGGGGTCTTATCATTGCTGGTGTTTTCAGATCCAATTGGGAATCCACAGAATCCCTGTGGGACGCAGAAACTGGCAGAGAACGTTTCCGGTCGCCAATGTCTCTAGAAAAGTTCCACATTATTTCCAGGATTATCCGCTTCGATAACCAAGACACCAGACCAGCTTGGCGGCAGAGAGACAAGCTAGCTGCAATCGGGTCAGTGTTTTACAACCCTGGACCCAACGTTACTGTTGAGGAGCAGCTTATGCCATTTAGTGGCAGCTGCCCTTTCAGGCAGTACATACCGTCTAATATGGAATCAAGATGTGGGCTGCCTGTGATGCTGCTTCATCATATGCTTGGAACCTGCAAGTGCATACAGGGAAGCCAGGTGGAGGAGCCCCTGAGAAGAACCAAGGGATGTGGTTTGTCCTGCACGTGACACAGGGACACCACAACATCACATTTGATAACTTCTTTACTTCGCAGAAGCTGGGACTGGAGCTCCTCAAGAGGTAGTTGACGATGGTAGGAACTGTACGAAAAAAACAAGCCAGAGTTCCCACCTCAGCTGTTGAATACACGGAACAGGCCTATCAATTGCTCTAAGTCTGTGTTCACAGCCGACACGTCCCTAGTGTACTATGTGTCAAAAAAGGCTAAATGTGGTACTCATTAGTACGCTGCATAGGGACGGGAGAATCTGTGGCCAGGAACAGCAAAAACCAGACCAGGAACATCAAAATCCAGAAATCATAATGGATTACAATGTTACAAAAGGAGGGGTGGACAATTCAGACAAACTGGTGACTGGCTACAGCTGAAAAAAAAAGAACCCTACACTGGCCACTTGTGATATTCTTCAACATCTCAGCAACAACGCATTTGTCATCTGGATGGCATTGATCCCAGTTTGGGACAGACGGAAGCTCCAGTGGAGAAGGCTCTTTCTCGAGGAGCTGGGCAAGGCATTGGTAAGACCCCAGCTTCTGCAGCCATCGTGATGATTCAAGAGGAGGATGCTGGTGCCCCATCTGCCCCACCCACAGAACCAACAACTCCAATACCAGAAGTTAGTGTGAGTGATGATGTTGCATGTGTGTGTGTGTGTGTGTGTGAATCTCCAACCTTGGCCTGCTGTAACTATATATGTGAGTGAGATGTTAGTACAATTCCTGAACTAAGTGTTTTCCTCATTCTAGATTGTAGCCAGTAGCATTAAGAAGCGCTGCCATTGGGTGAATAACAAAAACATGAACCCTGCACAAGGGTTAAGTTCTTCTGAACATCAATGTACATTCGTAAAGTATTCAGACCCCTTCCCTTTTTACACATTTTGTTACGTTACAGCCTTGTTCTACAATGGATTAAATGTTTTTTTCCCTCGTCATTCTACATACAGTACCCTTCAAAGACAAAGCGAAAACATGTTTTTAGAAATGTTTGCAAATGTATTACAAGTAAAAAACAGAAGATTAGATTAATTACACAAGTATTCAGACCCTTTGCCATGAGACTTGAAATTGAGCTCAGGTGCATCTTGTTAGCATTGAACATCCATGAGATGTCTCTACAACTTGATAGGAGCCCACCTGTGGTACATTTACTTGATTGGATATGATTTGGAAAGGCACACACCTGTTTATATAAGGTCCCACAGTTGACAGTTCATGTCAGAGCAAAAACAAAGCCATGAAGGAATTGTCCATAGAGCTCCGAGACAGGATTGTATCGAGGCACAGATCTGGGGAAGGCTACCAAAAACATTTCTGTAACATTTCTGTAACATTGAAGGTCCCCGAGAACACAGTGGTCTCCATCATTCTTAAAAGCTTTCAAGTGTGGAACCACCAAGACTCTTCCTAAAGCTGGCCGCCCAGCCAAAATTAGCAATCAAGGTGACCAAGAAACCGATGGTCACTCTGACAGAGCTCAAGAGTTCCTCTGTGGAGATGGGAGAACCTTCCAGAAGGACAGCCATCTCTGCAACAATCAGGCCTTTATTGGAGAGTGCCAGACGGAAGCGACTCCTCAGGAAAAGGCACATGCCATCCCGCTTGGAGTTTGTCGAAAGGCATCTAATGGACTCTCAGACCATGAGAAACCAGATTCTCTGGTCTGCTGAAACGAAGTTTGAACTCTTTGGCCTGAATGCCAAGCGTCACGCCTGGAGGAAACCTGGCACTATCCCTACGGTGAAACATGGTGGTGGCAGCTGTGGTGATTTCTTTCAGGGCAGGGACTGGGAGACTAGTCAAGATGAACAGAGAAAAGTAAAGAGATCCTTGATGAAAACCTGCTCCAGTGCGCTCAGGACCTCCAACTGGGACAAAGGTTCACCTTCCAACAGGGCAACTAACCTAAGCACACAGCCAAGGCAACTCAGGAGTGGCTTCGGGACAAGTCTCTGAATGTCCTTTAGTGCCCAGCCAGAGCCCGGACTTGAACCCGATCGAACATCTCTGGTGAGACCTGAAAATAGCTGTGCAGCGATGCTCCCCATCCAACTTGACAGCGCTTGGGAGGATCTGCAGAGAATGGGAGAAATTCCCCATATACGGGTGTGCTAATTTTGTAGCCTCATAACTAAGAAGACGCAAGGCTGTAATCGCTGCCAAAGCTGCTTCAACAAAGTACTAAGTACAGGGTCTGAATACTTGTTTAAATGTGATATTTCATTATTTTATACATTTACAAACATTTCTAAAAACCTGTTTTTGCTTCGTCATTATGGGGTATTGTGTGTAGATGGATTTAGGGGGGAAAAATATTCAATCCATTTTAGAAATTGGCTGTAACGTAACAAAATGTGAAAAAAGTAAAGGGGTGAGAATACTTTCCGAATGCACTGTATGTAAATTGATTTGTATAAAATGTGAAGTATTGAAAACGGTTAAATACTAATTGGTCTTAATTTTTTAACAGCGCACCCTCGGACGCGAACTCTTCTTTCTCCCTCCGTCTAGGTCAGAGGCCAGCTGCATCCACCTCTTGATGTATTTTTCAATGTCACCTTCAAAAGCTTTGGTACTATGGTGGTTTCGCCGGACAGCACTTTTGAAAAATGAGAGAGAGAATGCTCTGAGTAAAAAACATTTCACTCTTTTTATGATTAATGTATAATTGTGAAATGATTCCGGTCTTCCCCATGCAGTAGCTCTGAAAGCAAAGTTACTGAGAACTATGCCTTTCAGGACAAGTGGTTTGAACACCTGCTTCCCATAGGCCCCTCTCCATTTCATCTTCAAAGCCAGGGCATTTGTCAGGAGTTTTGTTAGTATTCTCCACACGGTCTCCTTTGTCATTTCTCCAGCCAGTCCAAAAGATGTGATCTGAAAGATAACAAACTAGTATATCATGAAGATAATAGTGATTATAGTACTGCCTCAGAACAGGGTTATTTATCAGAGGGGGTAAAGCACCAAGGGGATGGGAAACCCAGGGCTGGAATTTCGAGGTGGAACGGAATTCCGGGTCAGATTTGAACGGGGCTTGGTTCGGGTGAATTACTTTTCATCAATACATTTAATTATTTAACATTTTCCCATACCTGGTTATTTTTTAGGTCTGGTTGCCCAGCAATCCTTTTCTTGACTATCTTCAAGTGAGGACACTGGAAACTCAAGGTCGGTCACGTCCGGAACCTCTGACGGGGTTCAACCATTCAACTGTAGCAAAATCAGCTGTTGTTGTTCCTTAAGTGTGTCGAACTGATGTAAGAATCTCACAAAGAACTGTTTAAAAAATACAAAACGAACACATTTAACAAGTTATCCTTTCTCCTAATCCCCTAAGTGTCCAACCAGTGGTGGTTTATCCTTCACATGTCTAGTAAAAAGCATGAGCTGACGCACACCCAGAAATCTTGGTAGAGATGCTGACTAACGGGAAGTCAACTGTATAAAAAGAAAGAAAGTCGCACACTCTAAATGTGCTCCTTACAATTCAAATGGGTACAACCGAAACATTGTTGGGAGAATATTGAGTGTGGAACTTTATTTATTTTTATTTCACACATGTAACACTTACTATCACACATTAGCTGCTGCGGAAAAGGCAGCTGTTAAAGGCTCTGGCTAGTGGCTCAGCCCTCACTGGTGTCTGAAGATTGGATGGACCATAGCCATAGGCAGCTTACACAGTGCTTCATCATATGCTTCTGTCCAAGAACATTTGATGTATGTATGCTACCTATTGCCTGCAGATTACAGATACAGACTGATCTCTTATGAGATTGCTCTGTTTAAAAAAAATACACAAGTACAAATAGTTGAAGGCAAATACAAACAATTTGTTGGTTTTAATACATTTTGCCCAATGAGAATGGTTTCCTACTTCTAGTGTACCTGATGTGCATATCAAATAAACCCCAAGCTCCTCCTTTCTCTTCACCTTGTGCCTGACTAGCTATATACACTTGCTGAAATACTGACAGCACATTGTTATAACTCTTCTGTAAAGAGAATCAACTGCCTAGATAACTATACACACTTGCTTAAAGATTGATATAGTAACATTTTCAAAAACTTCAAAGTGTTTCCTTTCAAATGGTATCAAGGATATGCATATCCTTGCTACAGGTCCTGAGCTACAGGCAGTTAGAGGTGGATCCTTAAGAGGATATTATAATGAGTAGCCTAGATAGCCAACTCAAAACATTGGAAGCATTCAACATTCCGGCTGAAATAATAAATCAACAAACATGGGATTGTCTTTTTCTATCCCTTTCCATATTACAAGCAACAATGGAAATGGACAATTCTGTCTCCATTGACTTCTTTCTTGTAAGCATTTTCCCATCCTGGATGGAGTCTTAGACCTTGTGGGAATCTGTGGTAGAGAAGAATGTATGACAACTTAGCATAGACAATCTACATTACCCTACACTAGTTATCATCATCATGAATTATATAGTTTAGGCCAATAGCTAGCTACCCAGCTATTTGTCATGCTATTAAGCTAGCAATAATAGTGCTTGCTAAAACTAATAAGTTGTCTAGAGTTTAGCTAAATTGAAAAGGAACTGATGTTACTCACTGTGTGTGTGTTGACACAGGTAGCTAGCTAGGAGGGTGCATCTCACATAGGGAATACCCTTGGGGTACGGATACCCTGAGAACAAGGTTCAGGGAAGATAAGACAATCGAGCCCAGTTAGCTAGCTAGCGAGTAGTGCCCATAGCATAGCATAAGGTTAGAAAACTAGTTAGCTAGCATGTACAACAGATTGCATGAAAGTCTAGCTAGCTAGCCTAGTTGGTAGGCCTAACAAAAACACCAGCTAAAATTTTCTAGCAAGTGCTAGCTAGCTAGCTACATAACTAGCTACCTATGCTAAATCATCAAGCAGAAAATATGTATCCAAAAAAGCTAAACAAATAGCATGTGAAACTTACTTTTTCTCTGCTGTCTTTACTTTTTGTTTTGTCGTCTACAACATTGTTTATTTCGTGGCAATCTCTCCTGTCTTAATTTTGAATACTGACCTTCTTCTCGAACCTGTTCTTTGCGTCACATGATGTCTGTAGGCAGGTTTCCATTGAGCCAGGTTTATTTGACAAAGCAATGTCGCAAAAAAATTGTGATTGCTACAAGTGTAATGGAAACAGCAAATATAGGAGATCGACAACATTTTTATCCGTTCTACAGGGGTGAATGTTTCTTTTGTCAAACTTTCTTTATTGCAACAAATGATGGAAACTGTGTTTTTCGAATAAATTATGATTGCTGAACAATTGTGAAGGTATGCGTGGCATGTGATGTCATGACAGAACTATATAGCTCCACTCCACATTTAATTATAAATGTCTACTAATTGCAAAATAAAAAAATTATATGATTAAAGTAATGTTTCTTTGAAGGACAAGGATTGTCCTGACTTTTAAAAAATGCATGAATTGTGTTATGTTCTGTTAATTACTGATGTCCCCTTTAAGGATGGAGGACCCTTGGTCATGCGCAGTGTTGTTCTATGTTATTTTGGGACTAACTCGTTTGAGTAAATGTGAAGCTCCAGTTCAATTTCTTGTATTCAGAGTCTTTCTTATTACATAAATAAGTACTAAGTGTTAAGACACTACAAATTGCTTCACCTGGCTTTTCTGGTTGACTGGCAAGTTTCACTGTACAATTATTTCAGATCTCCATGAGTGCAACTTTCACCATGGCATGGCCAGTGGAGATAAGTTGGCACATGAGAACTATTAGAATATGGCAAATATTTGTAAATGATTGCATTCTATCCATGCTGGCTTTTGCGGGCTACCTGAGTCATGAAACAGAAAGTTGAGAGGGCATACAGGCTGTTGCCAATTTATTAATGTGCAATTTGCCTAAACGGGTAACGGAAACACTTTAACCACTTCATTTTTATTCAGCACTGTAGGTTTTTGCTCCAAAGTATTTTTGGGGGGTGTGACGTCATTATATCCAAATGTTTTTATCGACACAAGATAATTAAATGGAAACCAAACGTAGCAGGCAATTTTTGCATCTACTTTCTATGCAAACGTTCTAAAAATCACTGGACAATGAAATGGAAACGTAGCTAGTGACAAATGTGGGCACGTTCGAGGTCGTCGTTATTTGAGGCGTGTTGCACTACTGGGATAAATAAATGCACGAATGCATCCCATCCAAAAGTGAGAATCCAACACTGAAACCCTTTGCAATGTTACATGATGGAATAAGAGTTTGTATTATGACCATTTTGAGAGCATTTATAAACCATAACTCAAACAAGTTTAGTTAGTAGTATTACAATTTATCAAATCTCCCAATTTTAACCCTATATGTTTATTAATATGTCTTAAAAATTGTAATTGATGGTTAAAGTAATAGACCCATTGCTAAATGCACCGTTAAATTATTCAACAATAAATTAACCCGTTTTTGCCAATGCGCTCATAAGCTTCCATGAATTTGAAATGAAAGCTGGGCCTGGGCATCTGTCTCCAGAGCCCTTTATTGCAGAGTATTGTCAATGAGGTGGTCATTTTCAATTGGCTAACACTTATCACATGGTTTGTGCAGGCTGTAAATCAAGTGTTAATCAAATGTTATTATTGATATTTAGACTAGGTAGATTGCTACACACACTTTACCGGTGACTGCATCTCAAACCATGTATGTTTGGATACCGGGCGCGCTCAGTCTCCATATAGGGCAGACTGGAATAAGTTCATAAGGCTATGTGGGTGAGTTCCGTACAGGTTAGACCAACGGACAGGATAGGGGTGAGGGATGGGAAACTTAACAATGTCACGACTACTTGGGAGCAGTGGGTTCAGAACAACAACTACAAAAGCTGAATACAGAAAAAGTAGTATACCTCCACCCAAAAGGGCACTTGGCGAGTGGGAGGGTCAAGGGTCAGGAGAGAGGGAACAAGTAAACCCCTACCTGTGTATGTGCCTGCTGCTTTCAAAAACCGCCAGCCGGGGGAAAACAATGACACTCAAAAGGTAAATGATACACTTGTAGAACAATAGTGTTATATCACATTGATGATTTATCACTACAGGACATTACCTATGTTCTGATCGCTGGCAGGTGATCAGGAGAAATCAAAATGTACAGGTTTTTGAGAGTTATCATGTAACAATGTTACTGATGTGCTGAATCAGATCAAACTTTGGAATGCATTACATTAAAATGCAGGTGCAACTCCAAGTGAAGTATTATACTGTATAATACACATCTAATCTTATTGAATTTTTTTGTAACCTTTGATGCTCTCAAAATATGTACATCAGCAACTTGAAAGCATGTACCCCATGACTGAATGTTCCAAATAAAACCATATCACGTCACAGGCCTCCTAAATCTTCTCTAAACTTTGGCCAGACTGTCTGGCAGTTGCTTCTGATCAAATCTAGTGTCTTGTAAGAATATATAGTGGTACCCAGAGAAACATTAGGGGTTAAGTGGCTATATGACAGGAAATGCATCCGGCTATTCCTTCCTCAGAGGTTAAGTATGAACAGGAAGGTCTGACTCACTGCTACTGTTAAGTGACTCAAGTGAGAGGGTGTATTCCACCCTCTCACTTGTTTACCTGGGAGATCTTTCTCTTCCGGAATGGGGTATGGTCACCAGCGTCATCCCATATGACAGGAGTTTTAAGAAAAATACCTAAAAAATAAGAAATAAAAGTAACAAGTAATTAAAGAGCAGGAGTAAAATAACAATAGCGAGACTATAAACAGGGGGTACCGGCACCGGTTAGTTGAGGTAATTGAGGTAATATGTACAGTACATGTAGGTAGAGTTAAAGTGACTATCCATAGACAATGAACATAGAGTAGCAGCAGTGTAAAATAGAGGGGGGACAATGCAAATAGTCTAGGTAGCCAATTGATTAGCTGTTCAGAAGTCTTATGTCTTGGAGGTAAAAGCTGTAGACTTGGCGCTCCGGTACTGCTTGCCGTGCGGTAGCAGAGAGAACAGTCTATGACTAGGGTGGCTGGAGTCTTTGACAATTTTTAGGGCCTTCCTCTGACACCGCCTGGTACTGAGGTCCTAGATGGCAGGAAGCTTGACCCAGTGATGTACTGGGCAGTACGCATTACCCTCTGAAATGCATTGCGGTCTGAGGCCGAACAGTTGTCATACCAGGCAGTGATGCAACCCATTAGGATGCTCGAGATAGCGCAGCTGTAGAACATTATGACTCCTGAAGGGGAACAGGTGTTGTTGTGCCCTCTTCACGACTGTCTTGGTGTGTTTGGACCATGATACTTTTTTGTTGATGTGGACACCAAGGAACTTGAAGTTCTCAACCTGCTCCACTACAGCCCCGAGGAGGAGAATGGGGGCATGCTCAGTCCTCCTTTTCCTGTAGTCCACGATCAGCTCCTTTGTCTTGATCACGTTGAAGGAGAGGTTGTTGTCCTGGCACCATACTACCAGGTCTCTGACCTCCTCCCTATAGGCTGTCTCGTCATTGTCAGTGATCAGGCCTACCACTGTTGTGTCATCGGCAAACTTGATGATGGTGTTGGAGTCGTGCCTGGCCATGCAGTCATGAGTGAACAGGGAGTACAGGAGGGGACTGAGTACGCACCACTGAGGGACCCCGGTGTTGAGGATCAGTGTGGTGGTTCTGTTGTTAATAACCCTTACCACCTGGGGGCGGCCCGTCAGGAAGTCAAGGATCCATTTCCAGAGGGAGGTGTTTAGTCCCAGGGTCCTTAGCGTAGTAATGAGCTTTGAGGGCACTATGGTGTTGAATGTGGAGCTGTAGTCAATAATTAGCATTCTCACATAGGTGTTCCTTTTGTCCAGGTGGTAAAGGGAAGTGTGGAGTGCAATATAGATTGCATGATCTGTTGGGGATGTATGCAAAATGGAGTGGTTGTAGGGCCTCTGAGATAATGGTGTGGATGTGAGCCCTGATCAGCCTTTCAAAGCACTTCACGGCTACAGACGTGTAGTCAGTAGTCATTTAGGCAGGTTACCTTAGTGTTCTTGGGCACAGCGACTATGGTGGACTGCTTGAAACATGTTGGTATTACAGAATCAGTCAGGGACAGGTTGAAAATGTCAGTGAAGAGACTTGCCAGTTGGTCAGAGTACACGTCCTGGTAATTCATCTGGCCCTGCGGCCTTGTGAATGTTGACCTGCTTAACCCTTGTCTTGTCTTAAGGGTCAAAAATGACCCACCACTATGTTTATCAGCAGAGAAAACCTCCTTAAAAAAATGTATGACTTTTACTAGAGTGACCCCATCATTAGAAAAAGTTAAACATGTTTTTTTTCATATTTCCATGAAAGATGTACACCTCCAGGGTGCATTTTCTTAGAGTCATTTTTGACCCGGCAGTTATAAAATCATTTACACACCACAAAAACCACACACACATACGCACGCATGCACGCACGCACACACGTTGAGATTATGTATGCTACTGATTGAACTCAGCCAGCAGCTCCTGAAGAGGCAGATCACCATGGTTGGCACAGTTAGAAAAAACAAGCCTGAGCTCCCCCCTGCACTCCTCGCAACAAGGGGAGAGAGGCCTTCTCATAAAGTTTGCCCTCATCCCCACCGGCACTCTAGTTTCTCACCCCCGAAAGAGGATCAGGAATGTGGTCCTCCTGAGCACACTGCACAAAACGTCTGAAATCAGTGATAGTGAGGACAGGAAGCCGGACTACAACCACAACAAAGGAGGCGTGGACAACCTGGACAAGGTGATTGTAACTTACAGCTGCAGGAGGATGAATGCCCGCTGGCCCCTGGTCATCTTTCATAACATCATTGGTGTGTCCTCATACAATGCCTTCACGATATGGAACAAGATCAACCCTAACAACAAGAGGAGGGTGTTCCTGGAGAAGCTGGGAAAGGCACTTGTAACCCTACATATTCAAAAAAAGGGAAGGGAGCGCCTCCCCCCCACAGCAGCCTCTGCAGGGATTGTGAAAGCTGTTCAGGGGGCTGAATCTTGTACTGAACCACCAGAGGCTGCAGCTGGGGCAGGCAAGAGAAGGAGATGCCAATTCTGCCCACCAAAGGACTATAAAACAAATACTATGTGTTGTACATGTGAGAAATACATCTGTAATGTCCATGCACACACACTTGCATACTGTCCTACATGTGCTAATTAGAGTTTATTGATTTATACACCTTGTGGGTGGGGTCAGTGGGGTAAATGGCTCAAAAAATGGGAGAAGACTAGTATTTTGTAGTTGAATTCCTCACTGTACAGTATATAAGAATATATCGCAATGTTGACACAAAAGTTCAAGACGGTTATTGTTTCCCTTCAATAAAATGCATTCAAAACTACTTTCTGCACATTTCTGCTACTTTCTTAGGCTATACAAGTGCTATCTCTTGCTAAAAAATGTATGCTTACAGTACCTTTAGCAATAATAATAATAAACCTCTACTTTCGTAAAGACAACAATTATGACAGGTGTGTTGTAATAAAACGAGTGGCGTCCACTGATTAAATGCAGTCTTTCTGCATTGTGAAGAGGGAAATCCAGATATTCACCAGGTTTGTAATAAATGACAGATTGATTCGTCATGCAAAATAAATTTGGGGTTTAAAATCCAGTTAATTTACATTATTTTAAGGGTTTAGTGAAGGCGGGTCATTTTTTACCATTAGGACAAGGGGAGTATACAGAATGTTAAGACTACACAAGAGTTAAAGGTCTTACTCACACTGGCTACGGAGAGCGTGATCACACAGTCATCCGGGACAGCTGATGCTCTCATGCATGTTTCAGTGTGACTTGTCTCGAAGCGAGCATTAAGGTAATTTATGTACGCTCGTTTCACTGGGAAGCTCGCGGCATTCAAAACTACTTTCTGCACATTTCTGCTACTTTCTTAGGCTATACAAGTGCTATCTCTTGCTAAAAAATGTATGCTTACAGTACCTTTAGCAATAATAATAATAAACCTCTACTTTCGTAAAGACAACAATTATGACAGGTGTGTTGTAATAAAACGAGTGGCGTCCACTGATTAAATGCAGTCTTTCTGCATTGTGAAGAGGGAAATCCAGATATTCACCAGGTTTGTAATAAATGACAGATTGATTCGTCATGCAAAATAAATTTGGGGTTTAAAATCCAGTTAATTTACATTATTTTAAGGGTTTAGTGAAGGCGGGTCATTTTTTACCATTAGGACAAGGGGAGTATACAGAATGTTAAGACTACACAAGAGTTAAAGGTCTTACTCACACTGGCTACGGAGAGCGTGATCACACAGTCATCCGGGACAGCTGATGCTCTCATGCATGTTTCAGTGTGACTTGTCTCGAAGCGAGCATTAAGGTAATTTATGTACGCTCGTTTCACTGGGAAGCTCGCGGCTGTGCTTCCCTTTGTAGTCAGTAATAGTTTGCAAGCCCAGCCAAATATGACGAGCCTCAGAGCCGGTGTTGTATGATTCAATCTTAGTCCTGTATTGAAGCTATGACTGTTTGATGGTTCGTGGGACGGCATAGCAGGATTTCTTATAAACTCCCAGGTTAGAATCCTGCTCTTTGAAAGCGGCAGCTCTACCCTTTAGCTCAGTGAGGATGTTAACTGTAATCCATGGCTTCTGGTCGGGTTGAGTATATACAGTCACTGTGGGGACGACGTCATCGATGCACCTATTGATGAAGCCAGTGACAGATGTGGTGTACTCCTCAATGCCATCGGAAGAAACCCAGCATATACAGTGGCTTGCGAAAGTATTCACCCCCTTGGCATTTTTCCGATTTTGTTGCCTTACAACCTGGAATTAAAATACATTTTTGAGGGAGTTTGTATCATTTGATAACCTCTTGAAGCTAGGGGCCACTATTTTTATGTTTGGGAAAATAACGTTCCCAAAGTAAACGGCCTATTTCTCAGGACCAGATGCTATAATATGCATGTAATTAACAGATTAGGATAGAAAACACTCTAAAGCGTCCAAACCTGTCAAAATATTGTCTGTGAGTATAACAGAACTGATATTGCAGGCAAAGCCCTGAGAAAATCAAACCAGGAAGTGGCTTCTATTTTGAAACTACATGTTCCATAGCCTCCCATTGCTCCATTTAAAGGGATATCAACCAGATTAATTTTCCTATCGCTTCCGCAAGGTGTCAACAGTCTTCAGACAAAGTTTCTGGCTTTTATTTTGAAAAATGAGCCAGAACAATAACATCGCATGAAGTGATCACATGAGTTTTGCTTGCGCAACAGAGTTTGGATAGGTATTGCTTTTCCCTCTCCTACTGTGAAAATTTGCGGTTGATATATTATCGATTATATATTTTAAAAACAACCTGAGGATTGATTATAAAAAACGTTTGACATGTTTCTGTGGACATTACGGATATTATTTGGAATTTGTCTGCGTTGTCGTGACCGCTCTTTCCTATGGATTTCTGAACATAATGCGCCAAACAAACAAACTGAGGTATTTTGGATATAAAAATAATCTTTATGGAACAAAAGGAACATTTGTTGTGTAACTGGGAGTCTTGTGAGTGAAAACATCTGAAGGTCATCAAAGGTAAACGATTCATTTGATTGCTTTTCAGATTTTCGTGACCAAGCTACCTGATGCTAAGTGTACTTAATGTTTTGTCATGTGATCGATAAACTTACACAAACGCTTGGATTGCTTTCGCTGTAAAGCATAATTTCAAAATCTGAGACGACAGGCGGATTAACAAAAGTCTAAGCTGTGTTTTGCAATATTGCACTAATTTCATGAATATGAATATTTTTAGTAATATTATTTGACTGAGGCGCTATGCTATTCAGCGGTTGCTGATGACAATTATCCCGCATAAGGGATGGGTTCAAGAACTCACCCACCACTTTGAAGATGCTAAATATTTTTTATTGTGAAACAAAGGAGAAATACGACAACAAAACAGAAAACTTGAGAGTGCATAACTATTCACCCCCCCAAATTCAATACTTTGTAGAGCCAACCTTTTGCAGCAATTACAGCTGCAAGTCTCTTGGGGTATGTCTCGAAAAGCATCTAACCACTGGGATTTTTGTCCATTCAAAGCAAAACTGCTCCAGCTCCAGCTCCTTCAAGTTGCATGGGTTCCACTGGTGTAAAGAAATCTTTAAGTCATACCACAGATTCTCAATTGGATTGAGGTCTGGGCTTTGGTAAATACAATTGTGTACATGTGTACAGTAGTAGTTATGTCTAAACAAAAAACTTCCCTGAACAGCCTACACATACTATAAAGAGGGTCTCTTGTTGGACCTCAATTACTTTGCAGCATGTTCAGGATTTATTTCAAAAGCGAGTCAGTATACTGATCAACGTAGATATCGTAGATATCCTAAATAGTGTTATATTTGAATTGGCTCAAGTGGGCTATACAGCACTATCTCAGCCAGCCAGGTTAACCTTTAGGTGATGATGAAGGAGAGTGACTGATCAATTGTTTCATCCAGAAGAGAGGTTTCATCTGAGCAGCGGTTCAAAATATAGAAAAAATGTATTATTCAGAATCTTGTAAAAGTACCAGCGCAGGTCTACACAATATGTGCAGGGTAACATCCATAAATGTGTGGCAGCGTCAGCCAGCCCTAAGCCAGATAACGTTATCATAACAACAACATGATATGGGGCAGAGAGAAACATTTGCAATTTTATAGCTAATCTCATTCTATTTCACACTTTTTGCCATAAGGCTGAGAGAAAACTTTGTAGTTTTAAAGATAATTCCCTCTAATTTAAAAAAAAATGTCATGTCTTATGATGTGTTTGTAACAGGTCCCAGGATTGAGGCCAGGGAAAATATAATATGTTAACTGTAAAACAGGAGAAATTATAAGACAAGAGAAACGTGGCTGGTTTCAGGAAACGATCTCTCAAGAAATGTTAATAAACATATGTTTTCCAAAAGTGTCAAGGGTCAATCATCTGGTTCATTAGGGGCTCTCGAGTGTTCTAAGGCACTGCATCTCAGTATTAGAGGCGTCACTACAGACCCTGGTTCGATCCTGGGCAGTATCACAACCACATTATCAATTGAAAAATATCTACATAAAAAAAGATATATTCACATACTTGCATATCCTGTGTTCAGTCTCTTTAACAATACATATAGCTATTGCTATTGAATTATTATCTGTAGCAATTAGTATCTGTACCAAAACAAAGGCTAGTGCAAAATGTAGGCTTCCTAGCAATGACCCCACTATGTGTGCTACAGCTAACAGTAAAATACATGAACAACTAAGCATATGTGTGAAGCTAGCCATAATAAAGATTAGCTACAAGTGGGATTTGCGTTTTGCCTTCAAAATAAAAGTCCACAAATAAAAAATATTCAAACAGATACAACTATTGGAATCATACCATATTTGGACAAGATAATGCTAACCAAGGTCTGAATGTTGTTATATAAATTCAACAAAATACAATAAAAAATACAATAATTTGTTAATTTGACACAAAAAAAAGAAACAATCAGTTGAAGTAGCACTGTGGATGTTTTAGACTTTGCGTTGGGACATACACATATTCACTGTATAGCCTTGCATATGGATCTTGTGTCCATGAAATGGGGTATCAGCCTACTCTGTGACATCCACAGATTACAATTGAGTACCACAGTATGAGTCATAATAGCCATTAAACCTGGCGGTAAAACTCAAATGGTTCCAATAATTTTTTCACCATTCATTTGTCTGTTAGTGATTTTAGAACAACTTTATATAAGGTCTGTGTTTCGTGTAGGCTTACCCTGGCGTGATGTTTTGATAACCGTCCAGATCTCATTCGGACAAGGTAACTTTTACCAATATATTCGAATGTAATCACCCCCCAAAAATGAAATGCTAATTAGTCACTAATGTGACTATCACACAGAACTACACATCCGTCCACAAGCTTTTAATAAAAATAAAAAATGTTTTTGAAATGAACCTTTATTTAACTAGGAACTTGGTTTAGTTTAACTAGTTTAACTTGGTTGAAAAAAAAACTGATTAAAATACACCTCGCGGCACAACGTTTCTCCCCTATTGAGTTTGTGTATGCATTGATATGTAGGCTACATCTGCCATTTTACAAATGTATATAATGCTGTCCTTAAGCTGCTCTTGTCTAATGATGTTCTGTATTATGCTTCATGTTTTGAGTGGACCCCAGGAAGAGTAGCTGCAGCTTTTGCAACAGCTAATGGGAATCCTAATAAAATACCAAATACCAAACTGACCATGATTAATCCCTGTCAGCAATGCAAAAGGTGGCTACTTTGAAGAATCTCAAATATATTTTGATTTGTTTAACACTTTTTTGGTTACTGCACGATTCCGTATGTGTTATTTCATAGTTTTGATGTCTTCACTATTAATCTACAATGTAGAAAATAGTAAAAAATAAAGAAAAACCCTGGAATTAGTAGGTGTTTCCAAACGTTTGACTGGAACTGTAAGTATTCAGACCCTTTCCTCAGTACTTTGTTCAAGCACCTTTGGCAGCAATAACAGCCTTCTAGTCTTCTTAGGTGTGATGCTACAAGCTTGGCACACCTGTATTTGGGAGTTTTGCTTATTCTTGTCGGCAGATCCTCTCAAGCTCTGTCAGGTTTGGATGGGGAGCTTCTCTGCACAGCTATTTTCAGGTCTCTCCAGTGACATTTGATCGGGTTCAAGTCCGGGCTGGGCCACTCAAGGACATTCATAGACTTGTCCTGAAGCCATCCCTGTGTTGTCTTGGCTGTGTGCTTAGGGTCATTGTCCTGTTGGAAGGTGAACCTTCAGCCCAGTCTGAGGTCCTGAACACTCTGGAGCAGGTTTTCATCAAGGATCTCTCTGTACTTTACTCACTTCATCTTCCCCTCGATCTTCCAGTCCCTGCCGCTAAAAAGCATCCCCACAGCATGAAGCTGCCACCACCATGCTCCAATGTAGGGATGGTGCCAGGTTTCCTCCAGACGTGACACTTGACATTCAGGCCAAAGAGTTCAATCTTGGTTTCATCAGACCAGAGAATCTTGTTTCTCATGGTCTGAGAGTCATTTAGGTGCCATTTGGCAAACTTCAAGCAGGCTGTCATATGCGTTTTACTGAAAAGCGGCTTCAGTCTGGCCACTCTACCATAAAAGGCCTGATTGTTGGATTGCTGCTGAGATGGTTGTTTTTTTGGAAGGTGCTCCCATCTCCACAGAGGAACTCTGGAGCTCAGTCAGAGTGACCATCGGGTTCTTGGTCACCTCCCTTGCCAAGGCCCTTCTCCCCCGGTTGCTCGTTTGGCCTGGCAGCCAGCTCTAGGAAGAGTCTGGTGGATCCAAACTTCTTCCATTTAAGAATGATAGAGGCTACTGTGTTCTTGGGGACCTTCAATGCTGCAGAAATGTTTTGGTAGCCTTCCCCAGATCTGTGCCTCAGCACAATCCTGTCGTGGAGCTCTAAGGAAAATTCCTTTGACCTCGTGGCTTGGTTTATGCCTTTCCAAATGATGTCCAATTCATTGAATACAGCACAGTTGTATTCCAATCAAGTTGTAGGAACATCTCAAGGATGATCAATAGAAACAGGATGCACCTGAGCTCAATTTCGAGTCTCATAGCAAAGGGTCTGAATCCTTATGTAAATAAAGCATTTTTGTTTTTTGCAAAAACATTTTTTAACCTGTTTTCACTTTGTCATTATGGGGTGTGTAGATTGATGATAATTTTTTTTTAAATTCATTTTAGAATAAGGCTGTAACGTAACAAAATGTGGAAAAAGGGAAGGGGTCTGAATACTTTCCAAATGCACATAAGATGGTACCATTTTAGTAATCAACTTAGCTAGCTAGTAAAAGTAACTTTTACTTTTTTTTTTCAGATGGGCAGACCGGAAACCCGGTGACAACACACAAGGTCTGTTTCTGCCATTTTTCGGGGGGAAAGAGAAATGGCTCTGTATTTACCAGAAAAGGTAGCTCATTCACCATGACAGAAGAGGAAGATCCAGACTATTGATTGAGAAAAAAATAACAAACAATGAGGGATGAGGATTGGGTGTTGAGGGACCACCTGTCACATTGTCCAAGGTGTATTTGTGTTATAATAAACAATGCATTTTCTGTCCAGATAAAGATGGTGATACAGCATTGAAAAATACAGCACATCAAGCCTGTGGACGGACAAGTCAGTAACTCATCAAATCTGATAAAATATTGTGTCAAATATTGAATTTGTAGATGCATCGACATTTTAACTTTATGTCCCCTTTTCCCCATATTTTGGACATGAGGCGTGACATGCAGAACATCAGGCTCACCCGACAAGGAGCAGCGCATGATCACCCTCAGCAAGGAGATCTGTTGGAAGAGATGTACTCTCTCACTCTGGGGGTAAGGCATACTTTTAACATCACAGATATATATTTTCCACAGTGCCCATGACAAAATGCAATGTGTATTCTGTTGTACTACTGAAGGAAACTGAGAAGATGCAGTCAAACAGGCCATATGTAGCTAAACTTACATTAACCTCATTACTTTAGTTGGCTGCTTTGAGCATGTAATATAACCTATTCTAGGAGCCTATTGTTTGTGTATGCTCTTTATTAATTGTTCACTTGTTTTTCAACAATGTAAGGTACAGGCAGAGATGACTGGGGCCTTCAGCAAGTAAGACACAGGGGGTAAGAAATCATTTGAACATCAGATATAAATTCCCACTGTACCCATGATAAAGTGAGCTACATTTCTTTAGTTGGCTGCTTCGAGAAAAGCTTTATGTAATATAACCTATTTTGGGAACCTAGTCTGTGTATGAACTATGTGAAATATTTTTGGACCATTGACTTCCCTGGTACTGACAGGAGGAGCAATATGAGTCTTTCAGAGGTCGTCACACTGGATGGGGATGGTGATAGAGGCTTTGGTGGTTCTACACAACGAAGTAGCAGGTGTCCCTTCCAGTGATGTGGAGCTGAACTTGAACCTGGTGCCAGTAATGGTCTTCACGGAGGCTGTAAGACCCACCCGCCTGGATATAGAAATCCTTCCACTTCACTACCTCTTCAATGGTAAGGTCCCTTGCACCATAGGGACACTTGATCTCCACCATTGCTGTGGTGCCCACCAGACCATTCGGTGAGGCACTCATGATCGCAGGCCCCGTGACCCAAAGCCCTTACTTTGGGTCCCTGTAACCATTTTGAATGCCTTGATGCCCTCCTCTTCGTTATCAGTGAACACTTTACATAAAACACCCCATCCAACCACTGTGATCTGAGGACCCTTTTTAGCAGCGACGGAGAAACGCGTTTGGCCCTAATTGCTGGCCGTCAACCTCCCTCTCTTCATGGTGTGCCTGTTGGGATTGGTGCGCTATCCAACTGTTGCCTGCTGTCCAGCCTCCTGCTGCTCCAAAGACAGCACCATGTCACCCAGGATGCCTGTATGCCCTAGGTGCCAGATGTCAGATACAGACAGGGATGACAGGGAGGGTAGAGGTTGTTCTGGCTCAGGTTCAAAGAGAAATGCCCTTCCACTGAACCTGCCCCGAGGACGGTTCCTTAGCCACTGAAGATCCCCATCTCTGGGCTCTCGAGACAGATGGTGGTAGTCTTCGGCTGGGTACAGGACCTCCACTTACTGCACCTAGTTGGGCACGGCTGGCTTCCTCCAATTGCATTCTACATCTATGCCGGATATTGTGAACCGCAAAAATAGGCTGCATGGCTAGACTTATGAGCTGCACAGAGACATTCGCATGTGGTAGAGAGAATCAAATCAAAATCAAATGAAATTTTATGTCACATGCGCCGAATACAACAGGTGTAGCCCTTACAGTGAGATGCTTGCTTACAAGCCCTTAACCAACAATGCAGCTTTTTATAAAAGACACAAAAAAGATATGAAAGTAACAAATAATTAAAGAGCAGCAGTAAAATAACAATAGCGAGGCTATATACAGAGGGTACCGTTACAGAATCAATGAACCGGTTAGTCGAGATATTAAAGTGACTATGCATAGATAACAACAGAGAGCAGCAGCAGCATAAATAGGGAGGGGGGGGGGCAATGCAAATAGTCTGGGTAGCCATTTGATTAGATGTTCAGGGCGCTGGGCCAATTGTGCTCCGCCCTATGGGACTCACGGCCTGAAGTGATTCAGCCTTGATTCGAACCAGGGACTATAGTGACGCCACTTGCACTGAGATGCAGTGGGGTAGAAGCTGTTTAGAAGCCTTTTGAGCCAGGACATTGCACTCCACACGTTTGCCGTGCGGTAGCGGAGAGAACAGTCTATGACTAGGGTGGCTGGAGTCTTTGACAATTGTTAGGTTCTTACTCTGACATCACCTGGTATAGAGGTCCTTAGCTTAGCCCCACTGATGTACTGGGCAGTACGCACTAACTTCTGTCATGCCTTGCGGTCGGAGGCCGAGCAGTTGCCATTACCAGGCAGTAATGCGTTGGATGGTGCAGCTGTAGAACCTTTTGAGGATCTGAGGACTAATGCCAAATCTTTTCAGTCTCCTGAGGGGGAATAGGTTTTGTCGTGCTCTCTTCACGACTGTTTTGATGTGCATGGACCATGTTAGATTGTTAGTCTTGTGGACGCCAAGGAAGTTGAAGCTCTCAACCTACTCCACTACAGCCCCGTCGATGAGAATGGGGGCATACTCTGTCCTTCTTTTCCTGTAGTCCATAATCATCTCCTTTTTCTTCATCATGTTGAGGGAGAGGTTGTTGTCCTTGCACCACATGGTCAGGTCTCTGACCTCCTCCCTATAGGCTGTCTCGTCGTTGTCGGTGTTCAGGCCTACCACTGTTGCGTCATCGGCAAAATTAATGATGGTCTTGGAATCGTGCCTGGCCGTGCAGTTATGAGTGAACAGGTATTACAGGAGGGGACTGAGTATGCAGCTTGGCGGATGTGTTGTTCCCTACCCTTACCACCTGGGGGCAGCCCGTCAGGAAGTCCAGTATCCAGTTGCAGAGGGAGGTGTTATGTCCCAGGTTCCACAGCTTAGTGATGAGCTTTGAGGGTGCTATCGTGTTGAACGCTGAGCTGTAGTCAATTAATAGATTTCTCACGTAGGTGTTAATTTTGTCTAGGTGGGAAGAGTGCAACAGAGAATGCATCATCTCTGCATCTGTTGGGGTGGTATGCAAATTTGAGTGGGTCTAGGGTTTCTGGGATAATGGTGTTGATGTGAGAAATGACCAGCCTTTCAAAGCACTTCATGGCTACAGATGTGAGTGCTACGGGTCGGTAGTAATTTAAGCAGGTTACTATAGTGTTCTTGGGCACAGGGACTATGGTGCTAAATAAGTTTAAAAAATGAGTTGCAAACAATGCAAAGAAACGAACAGAAAAAAAAAATTGGTTGGGAATACGTAAAACGTCAGCCTTCTTCTCTGGCGCCATCTTGTAAACTCATGCTCAACCCCTGCAATACCAGCAGATCCTGGGCTTTTCTGAGCTGTAGCTCCGATTGGGACATGGGCACCTCTGGACTCCTTGGGGAACCTCCACCTTCCCAGGAAGACTCCACCATTGAGGCCAAGACAGCAGCTCCTCAACCGCTCACATCAGCAACTGGAGGTCTACCTGCTGCTCCCTCAATTGGGCTCAGGCCGCACCCAGCTCCTCAGATAGTAGGGGATTTTATCCCACCACTGCAACCATGTGTAGAATAGCAGACCCAGAGTAGCCAAGGGAGGTCATTGGTGGGTGAGGAAGACCCATGATTGTACAAAAACAATACTTGAATTTATTACAGATGCATTCATTCAAGATACATGGCTTGTCTCGAAAAACAGTTGTCCGTAGCAGCAAAATTCAGGATAGGAAAACCCTCAACAATGAAGGATGACAGGGAGTCTAAAGCTCAGATCCTCATTAGGGTTCCTACTGCAGCTAAGACTAGGCATAAATGCAAAACAGCATAACTAGGGATTTCCCCTTTTCCAGTTCTGAACAGAGCCCAACTGCCCATAATGGAACTAAAGAGAGTGTACCAGAACATCCTAAATCAACTGCTTGTACATACAGCACCAGTCAAAGGTTTGGACACACATACTCATTCCAGGGTTTTTCTTTATTTTCACAAATGTATACATTGTATAATAATAGTGAAGACATAAAAACTATGAAATAGCACATATGGAATCATGTAGTAACAAAAACAGTGTTAAATATATGTTTGGTTTTAGATTCTTCGAAGTAGCCATCCTTTGCCTTGATGACAGCTCTGCACACTCTTGGCATTCTCTCAACCAGCTTCATAAGGTAGTCACCTGGAAGGCATTTCAGTTAACACGTGTGCCTTGTTAAAAATACATTTGTATAATTTTTTTTTACGTGTTTCAGCCAATCGGTTTTGTTGTGAAAAGGTAGGGGGGAATACAGAATATAGCCCTATTTGGTAAAAGACCAAGTCCATATTATAGCAAGAACAGCTCAAATAAGCAAAGAGAAATGACAGTCCATTATTACTTTAAAACATGAAGGTCAGTCAATGTGGAAAATGTCAAGAACTTTGAACGTTTCTTCAAGTGGAGTTGCAAAAACCATCAAGTATTACAGGTCACACAAATGCAACAGAAGACCAACACATAACATTGATGTAGTAAGGTGAGAAACATAATTTAATTACAACCATCCTGAGGTAGTGTTACATGTTTTTTTGTGTACACACAATGCATTTGCCCTGGAGTCTTGAAGCCAGTGTGATTATAATGTGCCTCATGAGAGGGAAATTGAAGGTGCCATTGTTAGCTTCTGGGGCAGCAGGAGTGATGTCACTGCTTGACAGTTCCCATTAGGGAATTAGACACAAACACTGATACAGATGCTCCCGGTCAGTCGTGGGCCCGGCTGCTTCTGACAGGTGGCTCTGTGTCTCATGTTTGACAGTTTGACCAAGCAGGGCTAATTTCCTATGGAATGCCAAAGTTGACAGATGATTCACACACAGGAATATCACAAACACTCATACTGATTATGTATTCACACATATGTTTGAGAAGAACTGAGCACACAGCATCACACACCCACACACACATAATTACAAACACACACGCGCACACACACACACACACACACACACACACACACACACACACACACACACACACACACACACACACACACACACACACACACAGAGAAGTATGCATTATTTCTAACATCTTTATGACTTCATCCACCCACCTTGCTTAAATGAAAACAGAGAAAATCAATGTATTGAAGAATGTCAAAAACATTGCGGGCCTACAAAGCTCGGGTAAAAGAGAAATGTGTATTTTTCTGCCAAACATTTCACACTTCCTTTGCAAGTCTGGAAGTCTGAAGAGTAAAGTGCATTGATGCTTTAATGCGAGAAGCTCAATGGCACCTATACAGACAGGAGAATATCTATAGAATTGAATGCAAAGGTACAATAGAGGGTGACCCCAACTTACTAACTATTTTACTTCTAGTTCATCTTCAGAGTTGATTCCCCTACATAATTGTATAGAATAACTTTTGCAAATCTTTTGAAATCCAAACCAGGCAGTTACATTTGCATACATGCTTTGCTATAGCAGTAGATTAAATTAATTCAAACAGAATGTGTCATACTGTCACGTTTATGACGTGTCCCAAAAATAGGTCACTTTCTGTCATCTCAACAGCCCAAAGACATTCAACTTGAAGCAAAACTCATTGCTAAGAAACATTAAATAAGTTGCTGATATTTGAGAAACAGAAACATCATGGGTAGGCAGGAGGACATTGCACACCCTACATAACATACAAATATGGACCTCATAAAAGAGCTTGATTATCAGTACCAATGGGTGCTGATACAGGAGAACTAGAAATGAGTCAAATCTGTCATGTTTACCACTGGCCTCTGGAATAAGTTCCCATCCAATTCCACTTTGAGAATTTTAATCTTGAACCCAATCATCACCAGTCTTTCTTATTGGGAAAAAGCAGTAACGCTTAAGGCAACAAAAACATTTTTTTTTATGACATTACGGTGTACTGCTTTTATATCTTTGAGCAATAGTGATATTGCATGAAATCAAATCTAGAGTAAGAGGTAATTTTAGATGAAGTCAAAGACTCACTCTATCAGGCCACAGGTTAGCTATCCCAAGGGGACTACTTCAGCAGTATGCCCATGCAATTTTCCCTCCATCCACTTTAAAAATGAGTGTCAGCCGCACGCACTGCTAGGTGCGTGTTATGAACTCCTGTGTGTGTGTGTGTGTGTGTGTGTGTGTGTGTGTGTGTGTGTGTGTGTGTGTGTGTGTGTGTGTGTGTGTGTGTGTGTGTGTGTGTGTGTGTGTGTGTGTGTGTGTGTGTGTGTGTGTGTGTGTGTGTGTGTGTGTGTGTTGTACATGTCTGTGCATTTAGAGGATGAGATCAGTGGGAATGTGGGACCACACTCTAGGTCAAGACCTTGAACAAAGAGAGTTGGGAAATAGGCTGAAAAGGACAGTATTGACTGACGAACAAGCTGATGGTAAAATATAGAAGGAGAAATAGAGAGGGTAACAGAGAGTACATTCAGAATTGGCATGATTTATCCTCCTCTCATCACTCCATCCCATCTAGCAGCCTATGGCACAGGGAGATAAATTCATCAGTCTGAGCACTGTCCGATGGGGAGAGGCTGACGAGGAGGGGTGAATGCCACCTGATAAAGTGCTTTCTTTTATGCCCAAGGAATCAGAAAAATTATGTTTGTAGACCAAAAGATACAGGAACGCAACTTTCACTGGGGACCTCCCAGTTGTATAATTGGAATGTGATACAAAACGAGGCCACATTATGCTTTAGGTCCATGCGGACGCCTCCGAGCGGTAGGGTAGGCTGTTTGGAGTGTTCATCCAACTGGATAAAAATAAGAAAATTTTAAAAACATGTCCTCCCCACTTCTAAAACCAAAGTTGCACCCCTGCACATCTTTACACTCTTGCCTTCTGCAACATAATCTTTTGAATGAGCCCTTGTCAATGCCAATGATGTAGAAGTCTCTGTGCGCGTGAGGGGCTGCTGCCAAAATGAACTGTCGTCATTGATTAACATTGTCCATTACCTCTCCTATCCTTTGTGTAAAGTTGTTGCAGATCCAGAACAGTGAGTGATACTGTTTACCTTGGCAGCTTCAGTGCCATTCATCATCATTGTGCTAGATTAGTAGATAGCTGCCAGTGGTAGTTACATTAATTAAAGGTCTAATGCAGCCATTTTATCTCAGTATCAAATAATTTCTGGAAAACAATTAAGTACCTTTCCTTAAGATTGTTTTCAATTAAATGGTCAAAAAGTAACAAAAATTGCTTCTTTGCAAAGATACATTTCTCTGTAAGTGGTCTGGGTGGGGAGCAGAAAACGGAAAACTTGCTGTTATTGAAACTCTTTTTCTTATTGATCTATTAGCTAATTTACCGCCTCGTGATGTCACCAGGCAGGCCAAAACTTCATCCCACCAAAATAGGATGGAAATTCAGGCATTCTTCTCAACAGCTTTTACAATAAAAGGGCATTATCATAATTTTCACAATTTCACAGTTTAATTTCAACCTCATACTGTGGATATATACTGTACATAAAACACAGGAGAATCAAGAGTTTGACTGCACTGAGCTTTTAAAACTGTGGATGTACAGGTACATGCTAATGAGCTGCTGGAGGAAATGTTCAATTGTTGTGATGGTATATTCATTGCTAATCTGCGTGTTAATACATGCACAGTATTTTACATGGTTGATTGTAGGTTTATTTGGAGATACGACTGTGTCTCCATGAGTTTTTTAGTCATTTGGGTTGGTGGGTATTATTGAGTAGGATGTCACTGTGGACGTACTGTAGGCTGGTAGGCTCAGTATATTTGTATTAATCTCATGCTGAGTTTGAATTATTTGTAGATAGAGCATTCATCCTTCAAAGCCTTGAATGTAAATCAGTGAAAATAAATGGAAGGAAATCAAGGAATATAAACAAAAAAACAAATCTTTGGAACAAACATGTATGTACACTCTGGGTGAATCAAGGCACACCATAGAGTTCAGTTTAATAATATAGTTATGTAGCAAAAAACACATCCATACAATGTTTGCAGTAGGGCCATGCAGCATAGTGTTTTTTGCTGGTGGGTGTATGGTGGAGAGAAGGTGAATTGATTCGCAATCCTTAATTTTCCTAATGGTTGTGGGAGTGACAAGGCAGACAGGTGCCAGCAGGCCAGGTTTTGACCCCAGGCTGATGGATGTGGCAGTAGTGACAGCGGTAAGTACCGTAGCTCCGTCATCATACAAACAGACACCTTCAGAGCTCCCGCTTGTCCAGGAGCAGAGCTCTAAGGGGCAGCTCTGTGGCGGCCAATGCTAATAAAACAACAATACAGTGGTATCTATCCCAGCCTACACCAACATAATCAGTTAGACGTTAAATGGAACACAGCAAGTGTTTTCTTTTAAATATAGTATATCCCACATACTGTAGATACTGTAGATTGCTGTACATATGTAAATGATTAACACAATTTTAAGTTTAATAAACCTATTTCTAAATATGCATGCAAAGGCATTAAGGGCACATGCAGTAGGCAACTAGTCAGTGTTTATAAATTACAGTTGGGTAAAACTACTACTGCAGTGCATATCGATCATACCTGTGGGCCCCATCATCCTTTCCCACACGACACAGCCGGGGGGGAGAGAACACATAATTCATGACATCTCATTCATATGTTATCACTCTCTCCCTTTCACTCTGTCTTCCTCATACAAGGAGGCAGAGGAGGTGTGCATGGGTATTTGTTATTTTGTTTTGGACATACTTGACTTCATTGGACTAAAATGCCATGAGAGGAGTTCTTTTAATTTGGTAATGATTGCTTTTTGAAAATATTCTCATGGTCTCCTTGAGAAATCCAATTCACAATGATTCTAAGCAGCCCTAAAATAAATTATACATTTATTTTCTTACCCACTCTTTAAAGTATTGCACCATTCAATAATTTACTGTGCGGTAAGTTTGAGTCAGCATTCAGCAAACTGTTTTCATGCCATGGATTTGTGAGTGGAGCCAATAAAGTAACAAACTGGGACGATAAATATGCTTAACAGTTTAATTACAGCAGAAAGTGAGTTAGTATAAAAGTTAAGTTCTTTTGAAGTTCTCTTGGAGGATGTTAACCACTCCATGCCCTTTATGGTAACGTGTAAATAAAGTGTTCTTTAAAGTGGAAATAAATATATTAGTCCCTGTAAGGGAGTGCTCATATCTACGAGTGGTTGATATTTTAATGCACGGCGTAACCATATGACACAATGACATCACTTACAGGGACAGGTCCAGGGATAGTTCACCCAAATTGCAAAATTACATATTTGTTTCCTTACCATGTAAGCAGTCTATGGGCAAGGTATCACAGCAATCCCTTCTTTGGTTTAGTTTCCCTGGCATTGTTTCCAAATGCTACTAGTTTTGCATTTGTGACACAAATCCTATTCAAGTCATGGGACCGATATTGGCATATAACGCACATCATATCCAAACCATTCGAAAGTATCTCAAATTGATTGTGTTGCTCTTCAAAGTCACTCATAGATTATTTGAACATGATGCACGAAAAATATCGGTCCCATCACGTGATCACGCCACAAATGCTAAAACATTAAAACTTCTTAGGGCTAGGCTCCTTTTTTTCTCTCAATTTCAGCCTGAATGACGTGCCCAAAGTAAACTGCCTATTGCTCAGGCCCTGAAGCCAGGATATGCATATAATTGGTACCATTGGAAAGAAAACACTTTGAAGTTTGTAGTAATGTTAAAATAATGTAGGAGAATATAACACAATAGACATGGTAGGAGAAAATCAAAAGAAAAACCAACCAGACTTTTTTTGTTTGTTGAGAGAGACCATCCTCTTACAATGGGAAGTATAAGGTCATACTGAGAATTAGCTCCCTGGATGCAATTCCTATGGCTTCCACTGTGTGTCAGCAGTCTATGTTAAAGGTTTCAGGCTTGTAACTTCAAAAACGAATAAGAAATATCCCTTTTAGTACAGGGACACAGTCTTGGAAACTCGTGTTTGCGAATGCTATGAAGACAGGACACACCTGCTAAAATCGGTTTCCTATTGAACATACTTCTTTCCAAAATAAATATTATAGTTTGATTACATTTTAGGGTATCTGAGGAGTAAATAGAAACCTATTTTGACTTGTTGAAACAAAGTTTGGGGGTAGATTTTCGGATTCCTTTCTCTGCAAATTGAACGAGTGGATTACTCAAGTCGATGGAATTTATGAAACCTGTGCCGGTGGAAAAATATTTAGATGTGGGACGCCGTCCTCAAACAATTGCATGGCATGCTTTCGCTGTAATAGCTACTGTAAATCGGACAGTGCATTTAGATTAACAAGAATGTAAGCTTTCAACTGATATAAGACACTTATATGTACCGAAATGTTTAATATACATAATTTTTATGGTTATTTTTTTAATTGCGCGTCCTTCAGTTTCACCAGAAGTTTTCCCGCTAGCAGGACGCCTAGGCTATTAACATTGGAAACAGTGCCAGGGAAACTAAACCAAAGCATGGATTGCTGTCACACCTGGTCCATATACTGATTAAAGCAAAGGAAACCAATATAGGTGAACTATCCCTTTATCGAGAACACAGTTTGGAAACCATTTGGAAAAAAGCAAAAGTCACATCAGCAATCATAGCAAGGACTTGATGAGAGGTGTACCATCACTGTAGAGACAAAATTAAACCGACGTAACAGCACGAGGGGGCCACAACAGACTTTCTTCCGTCGCGACATCCCTCCAAGGCCCTTCTGTTACCTTGCTAACCCTGGCCCGCAAGCTGCCTGAAGCCACTCAATGGACCCCTATGATCACTCGGCTACGCATGCCTCTCGCTAACGTCAATATGCCTTGTCCATTGCTGTTTTGGTTTGTATCTATTGCCTTCTTTCACTGTAGATTCTCTATCCCTGCTCAATACGCCTTTTTTAACACTTTAGTTCCACCTACCACACATGCGGTGACATCACCTGGTTTAAGTTATATTTCTAGAGACTATCGCTTTCATCGACAGTCTATGCACAGGTTTACCCTCACTGTATCCACATCCTACCATTCCTTTGTCTGTACATTATGCCTTGAATCTATTCTACCGTGCCCAGAAATCTGCTGCTTTTACTCTCTGTTCTGAACGTACTAGATGACCAGTTATTTTAGCCGTACCCTTATCCTACTCCTCCTCTGTTCCTCTGGTGATGTGGAGGTTAATCCAGGCCCTGCGGTGCCTAGCTCCACTCCCATTCCCCAGGCGCTGTCATTTGTTGACTTCTGTAACCGTAAAATCCTTGGTTTCATGCATGTTAACATTAGAAGCATCCTCCCTAAGTTTGTTTTATTCACTGCCCTAGCACACTCGGACAACCCGGATGTCCTAGACATGTCTGAATCCTGGCTCAGGAAGACCACCAAAAAAACTGAAATTTCAATCCCTAACTATACATTTTCCAACAAGATAGAACTGCCAAAGGGGGCTGTGTTGCAATCTACTGCAGAGATAGCCTGCAGAGTTCTGTCTTATACTGTCCAGGTCTGTACCCAAATAATTTAAGCATCTACTTTTAAAAATCCACCTTTCCAGAAACAAGTCTCTCACCTTTGCCGCATGCTATAAACCCCCCTCTGCCTCTAGCTGTGCCCTGGACACCATATGTGAACTGATTGCCCCCCATCTATCTTCAGAGCTCATGCTGCTAGGTCACCTAAACTGGGACATGCTTACACCCCGGCCATCCTACAATCTATGCTTGATGCCCTCAATCTCTCACAAATTATCAATAAACCCACCAGGTCCAACCCCAAATCCGTAAACACGGGCACCCTCATAGATATCATCCTAACCAACTTGCCCTCCAAATATACCTCTGCTGTTTTCAACCAAGATCTCAGGGATTACTGCCTCATTGCCTGCATCCGTAACGGGTCTGCGGTCAAACAACCACCCCTCAGCAGCCTCCAACTGTTCTTCAGCATCACTACTCTGGACTGTTCTAACTTAGAATATGTGGACACCTACAAATACCTAGGTGTCTGGCTAGACTGTAAACTCTCCTTCCAGACTCACATTAAGCATCTCCAATCCAAAGTTAAATCTAGAATCGGTTTCCTATTTCACAACAAAGCATCCTTCACTCATGCTGCCAAACATACCCTCGTAAAACTGACCATCCTGCCGATCCTCGACTTCAGCGATGTCATCTATAAAATAGCCTCTAACATTTACTCAACAAATTGGATGCAGTCTATCACAGTGCCATCCGTTTTGTTACCAAAGCCCCATATATCACCCACCACTGCAACCTGTACGCTCTCGTTGGCTGGTCATCGCTTCATACTCGTCGCCAAAAATCGACTGGCTCCAGGTCATCTACAAGTCTCTGCTAGGTAAAGCCCCGCCTTATCTAAGCTCACTGGTCACCATAGCAACAGCCACCCATAGCACGCGCTCCAGCAGGTATATCTCATTGGTCACCCCCTAAGTCAATTCCTCCGTTGGCCGCCGTTCCTTCCAGTTCTCTGCTGCCAATGACTGGAACGAACTGCAAAAATCATTGAAGCTGGAGACCTATATTTCCTTCACTAGCTTTAAGCACCAGCTGTCAGAGCAGCTCACAGATCACTGCACCTGTACATAGCCCATCTGTAAACAGCCCATCCAACTACCTCATTCCGATACTGTATTTATTTATTTATCTTGCTCCTTTGCACCCCAGTATCTCTACTTGCACATTCATCTTCTGCACATCTACCCTTCCAGTGTCTAATTGCTATACTGTAATTACTTTGCCACCATGGCTTACCTCCCTTATCTTACCTCATTTGCGCTCACTGTATATAGATTTTTCTTTTTTGTACTATATTATTGACTGTATGTTTGTTTATTCTATGTGTCGAACTGCTGTGCTTTATCTTGGCCAGGTCGCAGTTGTAAATGAGAACTTGTTCTCAACTAGCCTACCTGGTTAAATAAAGGTGAAAAAAAAATACAAAAATAAAAACAAAGCACTCACTTAGCATGCCAAGTGAAGAAAGGGAGGCATTTATTTGACACACGCTTGCATGCGCACATGCATACAGACACACACAACATAACATTGTATCTGCACAGTACAAATATACCAATGGGAATCTCATCATCCAGGAATTAAAGAGTTAATGGTCATCCTAATCATGGTCATCCTAATCAAATAGACTTTGAGAATGCTTCATACCATTCTAACTATCTAATGAAAAGCGAGATATAATCGGGTATAAATGGGAGTTGGTTAGAATGTTTCTATGACAGTAAAGCTATTAAAAATGTGTATGGGAGTAGATTGGTGAGGTTAGGCACACATTCTGAATAAAAGAGCACTTTCAATATCATAAATTAAACATCACCTGCAGTGTTTTAACATGAAGGTGTGTGGGTGTATGGCACCGTTTTGCACACATAGGCATAAATAAAAGTGAAGGTCCATTTGCAGCATAAAACATTGTAACATGAATTGCTTTCAGCAGGTTTATCGGAGTGCACACTGTCAGTCCTACCTGGAATACAGCTTCTTTCCAGAATGTTTAGCCCATCACATCCCTGGCCATAGAGATGCAGATTTCTTTGATAATATCTATAGAAATAATTATGCAGCCAAATGATCACAGGAACAACACATTTGATCAACATCAGATACACTGATTATACAACACATTAAGAACACCTGCTCTTTCCGTGACATAAACTGACCGGGTGAATCCAGTTGAAGGCTATGATACCTTGTTGATGTCACTTGTTAAATACACTTCAATCAGTGTAAATGAAGGGGAGGAGAAAGGTTAAATAATCATTTTTTTAAGCCTTGAGATGTGGATTGTGTATGTGTGCCATTCAGAGGGCGAATGGGCAAGACAAAAGATTTGTGCCTTTGAATGGGGTGTGATAGTAGGTGCCAGGCGCACCGGTTTGTGTCAAGAACTGCAACACTGCTGGGTTTTTCACGCTAAACAGTTTCCCCTGTGTATCAAGAATGGTCTACCACCCAAAGGACCTCCAGCCAACTTGACACAACTGTGGGAAGCATTGGAGTCAACATGGGCTAACATCCCTGTAGGGAGGGAGGTGCAAGTCAATATTAGGAAGGTGTTCCTAATGTTTGGTATCACATCATACATGTGCTGCACTTAACTGTATAGGCTACCTCCAGTTCTGCTCAGAATAGATGGCACACGGTAATGTTTTAATTTTAAATGACTTGACATTCAGTAAATAATACTTTATGTCTGAGTGAAAACGTTTGTTTAATGTTAAATTACAGTTTATGGTCTGCATGAATTATTGTTATGACTCCCTTGACAATGAGACTACATCTGCTGGAAAACCACATTTCCCAGCCCCAGCTTCGCTTTTAGATTTCCTGTAGGGCTGTTCAACATTCTCTCTACAGCAACCCACGGCGCTGTGTTGTTCTTGGTTGAAGGAACAAGCAAATAATAATAATGTTGGGCCAGGTTGTACGTCGATTCACAACCTCTGCGGTTCGCTCATCTCATTACGGCGAGGGACCAGGACAGGTAATTTCCTTTAAAAAAATAAAGGTTATAAACATTAGTTAAATAAAGCCGCTGTTAGGCTTAGCCGGCGTCTGTCGGTCATAAACTAGGTAACGTTAGTCTTAATCTGCAGGGTTGTCGTGTCAAAACTAAGTGCTAATTTTGGAAGTTATGAGTCATATCGAGATACGTTAGATATGGGTGTGTATTGTAGTCAAGGTCGTTGTCTATTTGACTCCTGTGTGGGGCTTTTACTTGCCTACTTGGGTAGGTAGCTAGTTAGCGTTACAATCCATGCATAGCCATCTAGCTAGCTATATTAGTCAATTAATTTATGCTAGCTAACTATTCAAATGTTACTCACGTTTGCTAGTCCTGGATTGCCAGAAGATACTGTGAAATAGATACGGATACTTCTTCAAGTCGTCATAGAGGACATGGAGTGGTTAACATCCCTCTTAAACATGATTATTAGGGCTAGCGGTAGTTACCTACATTATTGGTTAAATCGTTAATTTGTACGATTAAACTGAGACTGAGCATACCATGTAACTGCAGCCTGTGTCGAAAATATAAGACAACGTCGTCACAAATCTGGGACCAGGCTTGGAAACTCTAACCCTGGCAATTGACAGGGAAACTCAAGGGTGTACTCGCAATGGCTGCCTGGTATTGTGATGCAATAATTTCTATGGTATTTTAGAATGTTTTGTCAACTGATACTGGATTACAATGGTAATGTTTAATGTTCATTCAAATTTTGCAAGCTGATGTGGGTCTTGCAGTGGATTGTTTTTTTGTAATGTCAGTTGAGTTGACTCAACAAATCACAGCACAAATTGAAGGGCACACTTCCTGCTTTTAGTCCTGGCTCAATGGCTGCCAGTCCACCCATTATGCCATCATTGACTTGACTGGAGACACCCTTTCTATTCATTCTAATTTCTATGGTCTTAACCATTGTCATCTTCATCCTAGACTGCAGCTAGCCAGCTAACTGGTTAATGCTATACGGGATCCTTTGAACGTCCCTACCATTAAAGCAAAACCTTAACACCTAACCATGAAAATGTTCAACTTCAATGGTGTAGGATCCCGAGTAGCAAGTACTGACAGCTAACGTTACTTTCAAAGTCTTGCATTGAGTTCCAATTGTACTGGTTGACACTGATTGTCCTCAAGCAGACGTTGGCTGCAGTCCTACTTAGACGGACATAACCTTGTCCATGTATTCAGTCACGTGGAACTGTGATAAGCTTATTACATGGTCAGCTCTCTCTAAATACCTATGATGTCTTTGTGTTTATGTTCGTTAGAACCTGCCATTCTCAGTAGACAACAAGTGGCGTCTGCTGGCAATGATGGTGGTGTTCTTCGGCAGTGGCTTTGCCTTCCCCTTTATCGTCGTCAGACACCAGCTCCTGAAGAAGTGAAGTGGCAATGCATGCCACGTAACCTCCAAGGTAATTGCCGCTGATCTATTTTTCATCTGAATGTCAGCACTGTTTGGCATTTACATGCATCCTGATGGGAACAATTACCAGACTTTGACGTCTATCACGCAGTCGGTAGTTGTATCTTATTCTACAGCAGACCTCAAGTAAATTATCGGTGTCTGTGGGCGATAGTTACAAATGTCATGCAAGTTTATTTTCAGTTCAGCTTTTAAGATAAGCTTGCACATTAGCATGGTAATGTGATAGTTTATTACCAACCCTGATAAATATCTGATTGAAATTAGGCTGAATTTCAATCGTCACTGTCACATTTATCTCTGGTGTTTACTCAGAAATTGGATTTCTGTCATCGGCTTTGTGTAAGCCTTCTTATCAATCTGTCTTTTGTGTCCTTTGCAGGTCTGCGCTCAACATATTTATCCAGCAGAATTCCATTCGCTTCGAAGAATGGAAATCCCTAATTGTGTTTATAAATAAAGTTCACTCAAATGTATATTGTTCAAATATGTTTTTGTCCTTGAGTTTGGGTTTTCACTAGATTCTGTAGCCACAAAGTAAAAATTGGCTATTGTAAATAATCATGAAAACAAATCTGCTATTTTGTCTTAAGGTTAGCAGTGTGTTTTGTTTAAAATCAGATTTTAAGAAGATACATTGTGGAAATAGGCAGGGTTTAGCCACGATTACTTTGTGGCTATAGAAGCTAGTGACAACATTGAGTTTGTGGTCCAGACTGTGATGTCATGCTTCAGCATACGCATCTCCAGAAGTGTCACTCATGGAGTAATGATTTTTATGCGAGTTTTCAGAATAATGTAGGCACATAATGGGGAGAAGGCAAACTAGGTTTGTTTCCAAGTGGTATTTTCTGTGTGTATTTGACTCCATAATATACACTACCGCTCAAAAGTTTGGGGTCACTTAGAAATGTCCTTGTTTCTGAAAGAAAAGCATGTTTTTTTTGTCCACTAAAATAACAAAATTGATCAGAAATACAGTATAGACATTGTTAATGTTGTAAATGACTATTCCAGCTGGAAATGGCTGATTTTTAATGGAATATCTACATAGGCCTATTATCAGCAACCATCACTCCTGTGTTCCAATGGCACGTTGTGTTAGCTAATCCAAGTTTATACATTTAAAAAGCTAATTGATCATTACAAAACCCTTTTGCAATTATGTTGGCACTGCTGCAAAACTATTCTGATTTAAAGAAGCAATAAAACTCGCCTTCTTTGAGATTAAAACTGCTGCATTGGACCTTTTAGGTAATTAACATCTCATCATGTATGAAAATGCTGGGCAGGCCATTATTTTGGCTACCATGGCTATGGCCTCATAGAATGACAAAATACCTCCATACACAGGGCACGAGTGGTCACTGACTGGTTTGATGAGCATGTAAATGATGTAAACCATATGCCATGGCTGTCTCACTTACCAGATCTCAACCCAATTGAATACTTATTGGGAGATTCTGGAGTAGTGCCTGAGACTGCGTTTCCCACCAACAAAACACCAAATGATGGAATTTCTTGTGATCGAGCGTGAGGTTAATTGCTAAGTAGCACTAGCTAGTTCGCATTGGCTTGGGAAACTACCTCTAACATAAAAATGGTATCCATGAGTTCATCTGACCGGGGAAGTAGATGTCCTCATTGCTAAAATCCCGAAATATTCCCTGAAGACATTTGTTGGTATTTCCATGCAGTTGGAGGCTCAATCTCCTGTCTGCCAATGCAGAGTTTATCTCAAATGAATGCTTTTTTAAAGCAGTTGGCCTTTGAGATGTTAGGTCCATACAATTATGTCTTGAGGTGTGAACAAAATTGCTTCAATAATAGCATGCTGCTATCACACTTTCAGAATATTGAATTACACAAAAGATGATTGACTCAGTCTGGAGAAAAATCTAAATGTTCACTAGATTAGATGAGACTTGTTTAGATTTTGGGTCTGTCACAAAATAAATTCAGTAGAAGGTATGGAAAGCCTAGAGGGTTGTTATAAAATGGAACTATTTGTGCTACTGCCAAAAGCCTTTAATGTATTTAGTGTTGAAATTGAATGTTAATTTGAATGCAGGGCATGAACCAAAACATCCAGTTCCTTCTGCTCTTTGCTATAGCTTTATGGATGGAATAGTTTTTCTCTTTCTCACTTGCTCTCTGTGTGTTCCTTCTTCAGCTGAAATTCATTGAATAACCTATTTCAGTTCAATAACCTTCCACCACTGGTATAAATATCCAAGAACAGAAAAGAGAGGTACTGGGAAAGCGTCATGGGTAATATTCCAAAAGTAAGTCATTTTAATTTGCCTGTGCTCTGGACTCATTTTGGGGATGTGGTGCAGGGTAGATTTTCAGGCTAGGTATGATCTTTTTGAAGTTGTGTGTGTGTGTGTGTGTGTGTGTCAGCAGGAGAGAGACCCTCACAATGGGACATTGGTCATAAGAATGAGAAACGACCAGGGCCCGGTTTCCCAAAAGCATCTTAAGGCTAAGAGCATTATTAAATCTCCAAGCTTTTTACCGAAAACAATCGATGCTAAAGTTAAACTTGAAAACACTTGTTCTTTACAAGTAAGTGCTGTTGAATATTGTTTTTATTCCAATTGTGCTAAAATAAGCCATCTCAATATTTGCAGCCACACTGTATAGCAGTGAAGGTTCCACAGAGGAGGAAGGGGAGGATAATCCCCCTTGGTGAATTTAAAAAAAGGCTGATTCTGTGTCCTCGGGGTACATTTTTAGGATTTTATAAAAAAATATGTTTATATGTTAAATTCACCCCAGATTTCTTTTATCACCTCTATCAAGTATTTTAGCTACTTTTCAGATGTATTTTATACCTCAATTTTCACTGTTCAATTATAGGCAGAGTTACTCTGTGCAGTGTATGTGTTCTTTTGCCCATCTTAATATTTTCTTTTCATTGGCCAGTCTGAGATATGGCTTTTTCTTTGCAACTCTGCCTTGAAGACCAACATCCCGGAGTCGCCTCTTCACTCTTGACGTTGAGACTGGTGTTTTGCGGGTACTACTTCATGAAGCTGACAGTTGAGGACTTGTGAGGCATCTGTTTCTCAAATTAGACACTCTAATGTACTTGTCTTCCTATTCTGGTTAGAGACAGTTTGAGCTGTTCTGTGAAGGGAGTAGTACACAACGTTGTACGAGATCTTCAGTTTCTTGGCAGTTTATCGCATGAAATAGACTTCATTTCTCAGAACAAGAATAGACTGACGAGTTTCAGAAGAAAGTACTTTGTTTGTGGCCATTTTGAGCCTGTAATCGAACCCAGAAATGCTGATGCTCCAAATACTCAACTAGTCTAAATAAGGCCAGTTTATTGCTTCTTTAATCAGAACATAAGTTTTCAGTTGTTAAAAATATAATTGCAAATGGGTTTTCTAATGATCGATTAGCCTTTTAAAATTATAAACTTGGATTAGCTAACACAACGTGCCATTGGAACACAGGAGTGATGTTTGCTGAAGCACAGGAGTGATGTTTGCTGATAATTGCTCCATAAACAATTGTCAGTTTCCTGCTACAATAGTCATTTTCAACATTAACAATGTCTACGCAGTATTTCTGATCAATTTGGTGTTATTTTAATGGACATAAAATTGACCTTTCTTTCAAAAACAAGGTCATTTCTAAGTGACCCCAAACAGTAGTGTATATATTTTACGGATTTAGTGTAAGCTATATGCTAGCTGTAATACTAGCCAAAGCATGTATGAAAACGCTACGCAGTCTGTTATTTTTCTCAAACTGTACAAGCGTCATTTCCATCACAAACTTAACTGTGGTGGAAATGACAAAAATCCATTGTTATTAGTTTAAAATTGTGTTTTTTACTTTAGGCTTATTTAATCATGTTTTAAATTAATTTAATCTAGAAAATGCTCCAAGGTGTGCACGATTTGAAAACTTAAGTTGTATTTTTCTTAATTTTTAGAAGATGCCAAATAAAACAGCAGAGGTCACAGACATAGAAACAAAATAAAAAAATATATCCTATATGATACCAGGAACATCTGCAAAAAGACAGGGAGAGCTACTGTAAAAAAAAAAGAGAAGGGAGAAGTGAAATTTATTTCTGAGCTTACAAATCAAGAACAAAGAAGCTAGAGAAGGCAATGGAAAGGCAACCGGCGTATTAGAAGACAGACTTTAAAGAGAACAGTTGAAATTGACACCTATCTATCAGGCAACACACCACCTCAGTCACCAGATGACTTGCAGCCAGAACATGAGGCCAACTTGCCTGCCCCAAACTTACCTGCCCCGTATGCACGCTCTGATATCCCTTCCTCATAGTCTGCAACAGGATTGAGAAGCCAAAACCTTGCTCGAAGGTTGGAAGAGGTTGCCCAAAAACATAGAGGTCTTAGAGTTTTATGGAAAACTGAGAAATACAAAAAAAAGTATGATCAACTGATGAAGAAAATGGAGAGACAACATTCCCCAAAGACAACGTGAGCAAGACAAAGGAGATGATCATGGAATACAGGAAAAGGAGGGCCGAACATACCCTCATTCACATCGACAGGGCTGTAGTGGAGCTGGCTGAGAGTTCCAAGTTCCTTGGTGTCCACATCGCCAACAAACTAGTATGTTCCAAACACACCAGGAAAGTCGTGAAGAGGGCACAATACCTTTTCGCCCTCAAGAGACTGAACAATTTTGCACAGATCCTCAAAAAGTTCAACAACTGCACCATGGAGCACATCCTAACCGGTTGCATCACCGCCTGGTATGGCAAATGCTCGGCTTCCGACTGTAAGCGTACATCACTGGGACCAAGCTTCCTACCATCCAGGACCTACAGTTGAAGTCGGAAGTAGCCAAATACATTTAAACTCAGTGTTTCACAATTCCTGACATTTAATCCTAGCACAAATTTCCAGTCAGTTAGGATCACCACTTTATTTTAAGAATGTGAAATGTCAGAATAAAAGTAGAGAGAAGCTTTCATTTCTTTCATCACATTCCCAGTGGGTCTGATGTTTACATACACTCAATTAGTATTTGGTAGCATTGCCTTTAAATTGTTGAACTTGGGTCAAACATTTCGGGTAGCCTTTTTCAGTTCTGCGCACAAATTGTCTATGGGATTGAGGTCAGGGCTTTGTGATGGACACTCCAATACCTTGACTTTGTTGTCCATAAGCCATTTTTCCACAAGTTTGGAAGTATGCTTGTGGTCATTGTCCATTTGGAAGACCCATTTGTGATCAAGCTTTAACTGATGTCTTGAGATGTTGCTTCAATATATCCACATAATTTTCCTGCCTCATGATTACATCTATTTTGTGAAGTGCACCAGTCACCTCCTGCAGCAAAGCACCCCCACAACATGATGCTGCCACCCCCATGCTTCACGGTTGGGATGGTGTTCTTCGGCTTGCAAGCCTCCCACTTTTTCCTCCGAAAAAAACAATGGTCATTATGACCAAACGGTTCTATTTTTGTTTCATCAGACCAGATAACATTTCTCCAAAAAGTACGGTCTTTGTCCCCATGTGCAGTTGCAAAGCGTAGTCTGGCTTTTTTATGGAGGTTTTGGAGCTGTGGCTTCTTCCTTGTTGAGCAGCCTTTCAGGTTATGTCGATATAGGACTCGTTTTACTATGGATATAGATACTTTTGTACCAGTTTCCTCCAGCATCTCCACAAGGTCCTTTGCTGTTGTTCTGGGATTGATTTGCACTTTTTACACCAAAGTACGTTCGTCTCCAGGAGACAGAACACGTCTCCTTCCTGAGCGGTATGACGGCTGCGTGGTCCCATGGTGTTTATACTTGTGTACTATTGTTTGTACAGATGAACGTGGTACCTTCAGGCGTTTGTAAATTTCTCCCAAGGATGAACCAGACTTGTGGAGGTCTACATTTTTTTCCTGAGGTCTTGGCTGATTTCTTTTGATTTTTCCATGATGTCAAGCAAAGGTAGGCCTTGAAAAATATCCACAGGTACACCTCCAATTGACTCAAATGATGTCAATTAGCCCATCAGAAGCTTCTAAAGCCATGACATGAGTTTCTGGAATTGTCCAAGCTGTTTAAAAGGCACATTCAACTTAAGGTATGTAAACTTCTACCCACTGGAATTGTGATACAGTGAATTATAAGTGAAATAATTTGTCTGTAAACAATTGTTGGAAAAATGACTTGTGTCATGCACAAAGTAGATGTCCCAACCGACTTGCCAAAACCATAGTTTGTCAACAAGAAATTTGTGGAGTGGTTGGTCACCCAAGTCATAGACTGTTCTCTCTGCTAACGCATGGCAAGCGGTACCGGAGCACCAAGTCTAGGTCCAAAATACTTAACTTCTACCCCCAAGCCATAAAACTACTGAACAATTATTAAAAAGGCCAGCAGGGCTATTAACATTGATCCCCCCTTTGGTTTACACTGCTCTACTCGCTGTTTATTATCACTTAACCCCTACCTACATGTACAAATTACCTCGACTAACCTGTACCCCCCCGCACATTGACTCGGTACCGCTACCCACTGTATATAGCCTCGTTATTGTTATTTTTTGTTACTTTTTATTTTCATTTTTTACTTTAGTTTATTTTGTAAATATTTTCTTAACTCTATTTCTTGAACTGCATTGTTGGTTAAGGGCTTGTAAGCATTTCACGGTAAGGTGAATACCTGTTGTAATTGTCGCATGTGACAATTAAAATATGATTTGATTGGAAAACAGCAAATGGAGAGAACTTCGCCAAACTTGAGAGGGATTTCATTGTTTAAGAATGCCATCATTGCAGAGTTAAAGCAAAAAGTATTTTTTTAAATGTGCAGCTTGACAATTTGAGTGTCATGTAGTAGCCTAAACCTATCGATGTTACATTGAAGTGGGTGAATGGAATATGAATGACAGTAATCCAATATGGTGTCATAGAAATAAGGCCATGCTCCTCCCTCATCTTAAACAGCACCGACTGCCGCTGCTGTATAGGTGATAATATATCTCTCTGAGCTGATCCGTCGTCAGTATGGTGTGCAATAATTATAATGTTGAGGTAAGTTGTTAATGGAAAAAGCTGATCTGAGAACAGCTCTGCCTTTCTTTCGATCCTGTCAGTATCGGCACATGCTCCAACTATGCGTGGGGTTTTGGAAACATATGTTTTAGGAACGATGCATTGTTTAACCACTTGTAAGCCTACATTGCATCGGGAAACCGGGCCCTGGTATGTAACCTCAGTAAATCTGCCAGGAGGTTGTGTATTTTATTGCATTGCATCGGCTTGTTATAAAATCATAAAACATTCAATGGGGTCAACGAGGAGGAGCAAATACTTTATAGGTGTGTTGTTTGGTGCCCACTTTGAGTAAGGTGGCAATTCTCCATGTGCCGTCTAATTTGCTTAAAAGGAATTTGAAATTATTTGTACTTTTACTTTTGATACTTATGTATATTTTAGCTATTACATTTACTTTTGACACATAAGTACATTTAAAACCAAATACTTTAAGACTTTTACTGAAGTAGTATTTTACTGGGCGACTTTCACTTTTACTTGAGTCCTTTTCTTTTAAGGTATCTTTACTTTTACTCAAGTATGACAATTGGGTACTTTTTCCACTACTGCTGTTTGAGGACCTTAGAAATACATATATAATACAACTGCATGTTGATTAGTGTGAGGGGAACAATAATGAAAGGAAGAATCATTGCCACTCAGTTCAACCTAGCTCACCAAGTTCGCTCATTAGTTCAAATCAAATCAAATGTTATGTCACATGCGCCGAATACCTTTCCGTGAAATGCTTACTTACAAGCCCTTAACCAGCAATTCAGTTCAGAAAATAGAGTTAAGAAAATATTTACAAAATAAAATAAAGTAAAACAAATTAAAAAGTAACAATAAATAACAATAATGAGGCTAAATACAGGGGGTACATGTAGGTAGGGGTAAAGTGACAATGTACAAATAATAAACAGTGAGTAGCAGCAGTGTAAAAAGAAAGGGTAGCGGGGTGGTGTCAATGCAAATAGTCCGGGTGACCATTGGATTAATAGTTCAGCAATCTTATGGTTTGGGGTCGCAGCTGTTAAGGAGCTTTTTGGACCTAGACTCGCCGTGCGGTAGCAGAGAGAACAGTCTATGACTTGGTAACAATTTTGGGGCCTTCCTCTTACACCGCCTACTACATAGGTCCTGAATGGCAGGAAGCTTGGTCCCAGTGATGTACTGGGACATACTCACTATCCTCTTTAATGCCTCATGGTCGGATGCCAAGCAGTTGTCATATGAGGGAGGTGATGCACGCGGTCGGGATGCTCTCGATGGTGCAGCTGTAGAACATTTTGAGGATCTGGGGACCCATGCCAAATCTCCTGAGGGGGAAAAGGCATTGTCGTGCCCTCTTCTCGACATTCTTGGTGTGTTTGGACCATGATAGTTTGATAGTTTGGTGATGTGGACACCAAGGAACTTGAAACTCTCTACCCGCTCCACTACAGCCCCGTCGATGTCAATGGAGGCGTGTTTGGCCCTCCTCTTCCTGAAGTACATGATCATATCATTTGTCTTTCTCAAGTTGAGGGAGAGGTTTTTGTCCTAGCACCACACTGCCAGGTCTCTGACCACCTCCCTATAGGCTGTCTCATCGTTGTCGGTGTCAGGCCTACCACTGTTGTGTCGTCAAACTTACTGATGGGGTTGGAGTCGTGCTTGGCCACGCAGTCGTGGGTGAACATGGAGTACAGGAGGGGACTAAGCATGCACCCCTGAGGGGATCCTTGTTGAGGATCAGCGTGGCAGATGTGTTGTTGCCTACCCTTATCACCTGGGGGCGGCCCGTCAGGAAGTCCAGGATCCAGTTGCAGAGGGAGATGTTTAGTCCCAGGTTCCTTAGCTTAGTAATGAGCTTTGTGGGCACTATGGTGTTGAACGCTGAGCTGTAGTCAATGAACAGCATTTTCACATACTGTAGGTGTTCCATTTGTCCAGGTGGGAAAGGGAAGTGTTGAGTGCGAATGAGTTTGCATCATCTGTGGATCTGTTGGTGCAGTATGCAAATTGGGGTGGGTGTAGGGTTTCCGGGATGATGGTGTTGATGTGTGCCATGACCAGTCTTTCAAAGCATTTCATGGCTACCCGCGTGAGTGATTCGGGGCAGTAGTCATTTCGGCAGGTTGCCGTTGCTTTCTTGGTCACAGGGATTATGGTGGTCTGCTTGAAACATGTAGCTATTACCGACTTGGTCAGGGAGAGATTGAAAATGTCAGTGAAGACTCTTGCCAGTTGGTCTACACATGCTCTGAGTATACATCCTGGTACCCGTGGCCTTATGAATGTTGACCTGTTTAAAGGTCTTGCTCACATCGATACCACGGTATGGTGTCTCCCCCCAGCTGTTAATGTATCTATTAATAATAGCCTCATTATTATTTTCCTTGTGTTGCCATATTCACCTGGGTGGCGAGGAAACAAGCCCCGCTTATCTCACCTCAGAACAATATAATCGTCATGTCTCTTCCAGATTGGCACGTAATTGTGTAACGGTGTCCTCTCTTGTCCCCAGAATGCAGTTCTATTTCTCCTCAGCGCTGCTGGGAGCCCACATGAATCAAATTAAATTGTATTTGTCACATGCTTCGGAAACAGCAAGTATAGACCAACAGTGAAATGCTCACTCACGGGCCCCTGCCAACAATGCAGAAGGAAAAAAAGAGAGAAACAATAGAGAATTGCCAACGTTGTGTGGCATTCAAAAGGTGGAAGGGACTACTTCACCCCTTTGGTTTATCCAAGGACCCATTGGGTGACCTCAAGCAGTTATCAAGTTGTGATACAAAAACAAGTAAACAAAAGTTAAAATATTCACATTATTTTGATATTAAGAATCTTAGTATGTTCCAGCCTCGTGAGAGCATGGGGGGCCAATTATAAAAACAAGGGTGCTATGATATTTGGACGAGGTCCAAGCTGCACTGCAGCAGCACCCATTGCTTATGAAAAGTACTTAAGACTGCGTTGGAAATGTCGGTTGATCAGGCCATTTGTATGGCATGATGTCTTAGATGTGTGGCACTGCAAGGGGCTCTGTGAAGGATATTGGGCATATATTACAGGAGTATTATGCTCTCAGAATGCCAAGGCATTTTGAAGGAGTTTGTCATACTGCATTTGAGATGCTTGAGACAGAGAGGGATTGCATGTGTGTGTACGTGCAGCGGGATAGCAATAGTGCTAAATCTGGTTAGCCAAATAGAATGGAACAGATAAGGTAAATGCACTAATCTAATCATTCCAAATACAATATTTGTACAGGTACTAATTAAAACTAAGTGCAGTCATTAAAGATCAATTCCATAATAGCTTATTAACATTTAACGATATGTACCATCATGCACCATCATTAACTTAATGGGTTAGCTACTTCCCTAAAATATTTCCAAAGGTAAAATCCATTAGGATATTGTCTTCTTTCAATTCTGAGTTGTTCATCTTCCTTTTTTGAAAAACAACATTTAATTGTGCATGCTGTTGGAAAAATATGAATAATTGTGGACTTTTGAGTTTTGTGTTCTACAGTTTGGTCTCAATAAAAATGATTTATGGTTTCTCCTGTATCTTGCATGTAACATCTAATTATAAATGAATTTGCACTTCATAGAAGGCAGTTGTTGGTTCAGTCAGATCTCAGGAACTCACAACCATATGATTTTTTATAATTTTTAAATTTTACCTTTATTTATACAGGTTTCTCATATTGAGATAACATCTCTTTTCCAAGAGAGACCTGGTCCAATAGCAGCAGGGGGAACAATGTCTCAGACCAAACAACTTACATACACTAACACAACATTAAACAAAACTATAAACACACATACAGTACAACAAAAACATTTTACGTCAAAAACAAGAAAGTCTTGACTAAAAACAGCTGTCCTAAATACAATTACACTCTTCTATGATATATACATCGACCAAGTGTTTAAACTCCACCAACGAAACTAGATCATCACATTTTAAAATGTTCAGGAGAGAATTCCAGGCCCACGGAGCTAAGTAACTAAAACTATTTCATAAATAACCTGTTCTAATTTTTGGTACTGTTAGAAGCAAATGAGAATGGGACCGCAACTGATATTTATTTACCTGACCTGACTAAAAAGAGAACAGAGATAAAATGTCATTTTTACCCAATATGGCGTTATAAATCAGTGTATACTCCGAACCGTCTTTGCCTTACTGAATGTAATTCTTCTCTATTTATCTGATGAGAGACACCTACATATCATATTATCCTCCATATCATAGCAACCAATCATTTCAAATGACAATTGGAATGGGAGTTATTTTTGCTCTGAGTTTATGGAGCTTTATAGTCTAACTGGCTCAAATCCTGGGAGATTGTAAGGCATTATAGAGAAAAGGCATAGGATGGAAGAAACCTTACACTCCATCCAACCTAACGGGCTGCGTGATGAATCCTCCTTGGTGAATTGTTATCGTACAATCCCATGATCTGGTTTTAGAGATTGTATCACCGTCATCAGGTTTGAGCTATGCATTGCTATCTTTCACTCCTAACCATCTTTGCCATACTGAATGTATTGGGCCCAATATTAAGTCATATCACCTGTCTCACATGTTCAGAACCTCCTGTGCTGCTTCTCTCTCACCCTTTTTACTACACCATACCTGCAAAGAGGCGGACTCTGGGTTGATTGTCAGTGTGGGGATTGTCAGTGGAGGAGATGAAGTGTGCATGCACCTCCTATTTCGTCAGTGACTCGGCATGGAACTCTATACAATTAGTATGGATCCTCAAGGGGAACACCATTCGTGGGAGATGAATGCCTACTGGGTACTGAGTGGACTTGGACTTGTGTGAGTGCATGTTTGAGAGAGAGAGTGGGAAATAGAGTGAGATGGTGATATTTCCTGGGCTACTTTACCTCCAAAGGGGAGAAAGTGAGAGACACCCAAAGTCACTATTTGGTGGCCCACTTTGGGTAGTCTCATTTACACTTCCACTCCTTTCATTTATGATTTTATAATGAAATAATGGGTGCAGAGACCTAGAAGGGACTCTTGTCGAGATTTGAAGCATGAATATCATTAATCTCCACATTCACTTCGGCCCAATTTAGCCTCCGGAAACAGGCCTTGTTTCAATAATGGAACACTTTACACCACCCGACTTAATAGCAGCAAGATTCGGACGAGGAAATTCTCATTTTAAATGATCATGGCCACTTTAATATGAGTTCCCCCAAAATGCCTTGTGCTAATACAGTAGGGATTGAGAGTGAATTTTCTGTCTTCATGCAATATACATTTGGGTTAGTCAGAGTCTCGCTTCTTCATTAATGAAAAGCCTAGATTTCTATTCTCCATTTAGCAAACATTCTTAAAGAGTGCGACACACTCCAAGTTGAATGGAGACGTCTCTTATGATCTTTCGAAGAGGACTTTAGCTCAGTTTAGAATTATTTATTTTTTATGCTGAAGGAGCAATGAATAACTGGAAATGTTGTGTAATAAAAATAAATGCATTATTCATGTATCGAACCTCAATCCAGCGATTCTGGCCAATAAAAGTACAGTATATTTTGTATTTGGGTTATACTGAAACCCAGGATCATATTATTGCAGATTGTTTGCCTTCATGTTTGAATCTTCATCCAAATTTCTAATTAATCCCAATGGCAATAGAGTGTTCGGAGGAACATTGTTATTGTGGTTTGTGCTGGATATCCAGTGCCCATCAATCATTGAAATAATGCAGTGGCTTAAAATGAAACTACTATCCACATTTACACAGACACACAACGTCAATGGCCTCATTTATTGTAATGAGTGTGACTCTACAGAGTACATTCCAAATGATTTACATTCTAGAATCTAGAGAAATGTTTAAAGTTACTGAATGTGATCGTAGAGTCTATGCCAGTCAATTTTGTAATGGTGTTTGTGTGAGGCAGGGGGAGGGATGATTCTTTGTTGTTGTTTTCTTCTCACAGTGCAGCTCTCCTCCCACAGATAGAATATGTTTGAGCCTCGCCGTGCCACCAGCTGCGTCTGCTGTCTCTTTATTCGCCTCTCTCCCTTGCTACTTGTAAGTGCTTGCCTGCGAGATCCCTGTGGCGTCTCCCGCTGCGAGAGACAGCCACCAAACACCAACCGTGCACTGCACACACATACACTCACAACCGCCTCCATAAAACAGGTCTCCAACTCTGAGATTAAAAAAGCCCTGAACACCCACAGTGCTCGTGTTGACAAGAGAGCAGCATGCTCCATTACTAACTTCATTGCAAACTTTCAGGTTCCAAAGTGTGTGTGTGTGCCGAGTGCATTTGTTGGAAATTAAGGAAGAAAACCAACGTTGCTGTTGTAGAATCAGCACTTCCCCACAGGTGATGTTGAAATGGGTCCAAACAAGCGTTTTTCTGTAAATGTGCAGCATCTCCCAGCGAGGCCAGTGTACAAACAGGGTCAGGCAGTGAAGGGATCATATCTGGGGTGGACAGACTGGCTCCATAGCTCCACCAGCTAGCCTAATGATTGAAGTGTTCACACAGGTACATTATTGGGGAATTTTAAGTCTATAGACTTTTTTTTACATGGTCATTTGGCAGTGGTGGAAAAAGTAAAATTAAAGATACTTTAATAAAAAATGACTAAAGTAAAAGGGAAAGTCACCCAGTAAAATAAACTCATCTAAAAAAGAAACCTTTTTCAGGACCCTGTCTTTCAAATATAATTGGTAAAAATCCAAATAACTTCACAGATCTTCATTGTAAAGGGTATAAACACTGTTTCCCATACTTGTTCAATGAAACATAAACAATTAATGAACATGCACCGATCGTTAAGACACTAACAGCTTACAGACGGTAATGCAATTAAGGTCACAGTTATGAAAACTTAGGACACTAAAGAGGCCTTTCTACTGACTCTGAAAAACACAAAAAGATGCCCAAGGTCCCTGCTCATATGCGTGAACGTGCCTTAGGCATGAGGACTGCAGATGTGGCCAGGCCAATAAATTGTAATGTCTGTCCTGTGAGACGCCTTAGACAGCGCTACAGGGAGACAGGACGGACAGCTGATTGTCCTCGCAGTGGCAGACCACGTGTAACAACACCTGCACAGGATCGGTACATCTGAACATTACACCTGCAGGACAGGCCCCCTGTGTGTCACCCCAGCCTGGTGAGTCCTGTGCCTGTGCCCAGAACAAAGCTTCCAGTGATGATCCATGGCAAGACACCTCCCGTGATGATCCATGGCAAGACGCCTCCAGTGATGACCCATGGCAAGACGCCTCCAGTGATGATCCATGGCAAGACGCCTCCAGTGATGATCCATGGCAAGACGCCTCCAGTGATGATCCATGGCAAGACGCCTCCAGTGATGATCCATGGGAAGACGCCTCCAGTTATGATCCATGGCAAGACGCCTCCAGTGATGATCCATGGCACGAAGCCTCCAGGGATGATCCATGGCACGAAGCCCCCAGTGATGATCCATGGCACGAAGCCCCCAGTGATGATCCATGGCACGAAGCCCCCAGTGATGATCCATGGCACGAAGCCTCTGCGGGACAGGTACAAACCCACCATCGCTGGACCAGACAGGACTGGCAAAAAGTGCTCTTCACTGACGAGTCGCGGTTTCGTCTCACCAGGGGTGATGGTCGGATTTGCATTTATCGTCGAAGGAATGAGCGTTACACCGAGGCCTGTACTCTGGAGCGGGATCGATTTGGAGGTGGAGGGTCTGTTATGGTCTGGGGCGTAATGTAGTGACGTAAAATAAAAAGTTGTAAAATATATAAAGTGTAAAGCACACATACCCCAAAAATGTACCTAAGTAGTACTTTAAATGATTTGTACTTACGTACATTACACCACTGTCATTTGGCAACAGTGGACTTCGTAAGCCGGAATAGCTTCCATTAAAGTAGTTAGTCATGTAAGGAAATCGGTCAATTGAAATAAATTCATTAGGCCCATCTATGGATTTCACATGACTGGGCAAGGGCACAGTTATGGGTGGGCTTGGGAGGAAATTGGTAAAGCTAGGTGAAGAAGCTGGATGTGGAGGTCCTGAGCTGGCGTGGTTACAAGTGGTCTGTGTTGTGAGACCGATTGGATATACTGCCAAATTCTCTAAAATGCTTAGGGTAGAGAAATTAATTCAATTATCTGGCAACATCTCTGGTGGACATTCCTGCAGTCAGCATGCCAATTGCATGCTCCTTCAAAACTTGAGACATCTTTGGCGTTGTGTTATGTGACAAAACTGCACATTTTAGAGTGGTATTTTATTGTCCCCAGCACAAGGTGCACCTGTTTAATGATCATGCTGTTTAATCAGCTTCTTGATATGCCACACCTGTCAGGTGGATGGATTATTTTGGCAAATGAGAAATACTCACTAACAGGGATGTAAACTATCATTTAAGAGAAATAAGCTTTTTGTGCATATGAAACGATTCTGGGATCTTTTATTTCAGATCGTGAAATATAGAACCAACACTTTACATGCTTCGTTTATATTTTTGTTCAGTATGTATGAGGGAACCACTGGAGGAGCCAGACTAGATGGATACCTACATACTCTTGTCATCAGAAGCATGGATGGCAGAGGGCAGCTCAGGGCTAACCTGTCACATTGACTTACAGCACTGTGTGCAGTTAAAATTTATACACAGACATCTTAATACCAGCCTTTGTCTGTCAGTGGTGGGTTGGCAGGCTTGTTACAACAACAGTTTCCTTGGCACCAATGAATCAAATCAAAATCAAATCAAATCAAAATCAAATCTATTTATATAGCCCTTCGTACATCAGCTGATATCTCAAAGTGCTGTACAGAAACCCAGCCTAAAACCCCAAACAGCAAGCAATGCAGGTATAGAAGCACGGTGGCTAGGAAAAACTCCCTAGAAAGGCCAATACCTAGGAAGAAACCTAGAGAGGAACCAGGCTATGTGGGGTGGCCAGTACTCTTCTGGCTGTGCCGGGTGGAGATTATAACAGAACATGGCCAAGATGTTCAAATGTTCATAAATGACCAGCATGGTCGAATAATAATAAGGCAGAACAGTTGAAACTGGAGCAGCAGCACAGTCAGGTGGAAGTTGAAACTGGAGCAGCAGCATGGCCAGGTGGACTGGGGACAGCAAGGAGTCATCATGTCAGGTAGTCCTGGGGCATGGTCCTAGGGCTCAGGTCAGTTGAAACTGGAACAGCAGCATGGCCAGGTGGACTGGGGACAGCAAGGAGTCATCATGTCAGGTAGTCCTGGGGCATGGTCCTAGGGCTCAGGTCAGTTGAAACTGGAACAGCAGCATGGCCAGGTGGACTGGGGACAGCAAGGAGTCATCATGACAGGTAGTCCTGGGGCATGGTCCTAGGGCTCAGGTCCTCCGAGAGAGAGAAAGAAAGAGAGAAGGAGAGAATTAGAGAACGCACACTTAGATTCACACAGGACACCGAATAGGACAGGAGAAGTACTCCAGATATAACAAACTGACCCCAGCCCCCCGACACATAAACTACTGCAGCATAAATACTGGAGGCTGAGACAGGAGGGGTCAGGAGACACTGCGGCCCCATCCGAGGACACCCCCGGACAGGGCCAAACAGGAAGGATATAACCCCACCCACTTTGCCAAAGCACAGCCCCCACACCACTAGAGGGATATCTTCAACCACCAACTTACCATCCTGAGACAAGGCTGAGAATAGCCCACAAAGATCTCCGCCACGGCACAACCCAAGGGGGGGGTGCCAACCCAGACAGGATGACCACAACAGTGAATCAACCCACTCAGGTGACGCACCCCCTCCAGGGACGGCATGAGAGAGCCCCAGCAAGCCAGTTACTCAGCCCCTGTAATAGGGTTAGAGGCAGAGAATCCCAGTGGAAAGAGGGGAACCGGCCAGGCAGAGACAGCAAGGGCGGTTCGTTGCTCCAGAGCCTTTCCGTTCACCTTCCCACTCCTGGGCCAGACTACACTCAATCATATGACCCACTGAAGAGATGAGTCTTCAGTAAAGACTTAAAGGTTGAGACCGAGTTTGCGTCTCTGACATGGGTAGGCAGACCGTTCCATAAAAATGGAGCTCTATAGGAGAAAGCCCTGCCTCCAGCTGTTTGCTTAGAAATTCTAGGGACAATTAGGAGGCCTGCGTCTTGTGACCGTAGCGTACGTGTAGGTATGTACGGCAGGACCAAATCAGAGAGATAGGTAGGAGCAAGCCCATGTAATGCTTTGTAGGTTAGCAGTAAAACCTTGAAATCAGCCCTTGCTTTGACAGGAAGCCAGTGTAGAGAGGCTAGCACTGGAGTAATAAAATCAAATTTTTGGGTTCTAGTCAGGATTCTAGCAGCCGTATTTAGCACTAACTGAAGTTTATTTAGTGCTTTATCCGGGTAGCCGGAAAATAGAGCATTGCAGTAGTCTAACCTAGAAGTGACAAAAGCATGGATTAATTTTTCTGCATCATTTTTGGACAGAAAGTTTCTGATTTTTGCAATGTTACGTAGATGGAAAAAAGCGGTCCTCGAAATGGTCTTGATATGTTCTTCAAAAGAGAGATCAGGGTCCAGAGTAACGCCAAGGTCCTTCACAGTTTTATTTGAGACGACTGTACAACCATTAAGATTAATTGTCAGATTCAACAGAAGATCTCTTTGTTTCTTGGGACCTAGAACAAGCATCTCTGTTTTGTCCGAGTTTAATAGTAGAAAGTTTGCAGCCATCCACTTCCTTATGTCTGAAACACATGCTTCTAGCGAGGGCAATTTTGGGGCTTCACCATGTTTCATTGAAATGTACAGCTGTGTGTCATCCGCATAGCAGTGAAAGTTTACATTATGTTTTCGAATAACATCCCCAAGAGGTAAAATATATAGTGAAAACAATTGTGGTCCTAAAACGGAACCTTGAGGAACACCGAAATTTACAGTTGATTTGTCAGAGGACAAACCATTCACAGAGACAAACTGATATCTTTCCGACAGATAAGATCTAAACCAGGCCAGAACATGTCCGTGTAGACCAATTTGGGTTTCCAATCTCTCCAAAAGAATGTGGTGATCGATGGTATCAAAAGCAGCACTAAGGTCTAGGAGCACGAGGACAGATGCAGAGCCTCGGTCCGATGCCATTAAAATGTCATTTACCACCTTCACAAGTGCCGTCTCAGTGCTATGATGGGGTCTAAAACCAGACTGAAGCATTACGTATACATTGTTTGTCTTCAGGAAGGCAGTGAGTTGCTGCGCAACAGCCTTCTCTAAAATTTTTGAGAGGAATGGAAGATTCGATATAGGCTGATCGTTTTTTATATTTTCTGGGTCAAGGTTTGGCTTTTTCAAGAGAGGCTTTATTACTGCCACTTTTAGTGAGTTTGGTACACATCCAGTGGATAGAGAGCCGTTTATTATGTTCAACATAGGAGGGCCAAGCACAGGAAGCAGCTCTTTCAGTAGTTTAGTTGGAATAGGGTCCAGTATGCAGCTTGAAGGTTTAGAGGCCATGATTATTTTCATCATTGTGTCAAGAGATATAGTACTAAAACACTTGAGCGTCTCTCTTGATCCTAGGTCCTGGCAGAGTTGTGCAGACTCAGGACAACTGAGGTTTGGAGGAATACGCAGGTTTAAAGAGGAGTCCGTAATTTGCTTTCTAATAATCATAATCTTTTCCTCAAAGAAGTTCATGAATTTATCACTGCTAAAGTGAAAGTCATCCTCTCTTGGGGAATGCTGCTTTTTAGTTAGCTTTGCGACAGTATTAAAAAGGAATTTCGGATTGTTCTTATTTTCCTCAATTAAGTTAGAAAAATAGGATGATCGAGCAGCAGTAACAGTATGGTATGAATGAGAGGCGCCCCTCTTTGTTGGTTGAATTAATGTCTAATTTTATGCCGTTATAATTTTTACTTTAGTTGGTGTGTAAATGTGGGTCTCTTTGTAGTAGCAGTAAGGCTGCAGGCAGCAACATGGAGTATCCCACTGCGAACCTCTCTCTCAGGGCATCCTCAAGAGCTGGTCCCTCTAGTGAGGCTTCATTTAAGAACAACGTTTGGGAAAGAGCAGAACTTTCTGAAGTACACTAATGATCCTCAAAACGGGTAGATTTGAGTTATTAGCATTTTCCAACATCTTGTTGGGGATGACTTTTCAGTTCAAAAAAGTTTATCTTCATCCCTTTTGGTTTTGTATTCCCACAGTGGTTAATCGAGGGGGAATTGCTCAGCTCTCCTTTCCCATCTGCGTAATAAAAAAATAATTAGACACTGCATTGTAGAGTAGGAAAAGGTCTCCCCGTAATGGAATCATGCACCCCTGGGCTTGATCAGAACTTGCTGCTCTGAAGTCAGCTGTAGTCCATACAGCTGTGGTCTTCCATCCCCTCTCTGGTATGAAGCAGATGAAACGGTAATATTGGATTCGCTCCCAGCTAGGCCCAATCACCGTAATGCCATAGCTAGGTGGCCATGGAGAGATTAAAGGAGCAGAAGCGAGGAGGATAGGGGAGAGCAGTGAACAGGAAATGTGATGAGGGCTGAAGGAAAGACTATGGCCCCCTGACGACTCCGCTTGCACAATCTGAATCAGTAATGGAAAGGTTTTAGGTGCCATGGATCATCACTGGAGGCGTCTTGCCATGGATCATCACTGGAGGCGTCTTGCCATGGATCATCACTGGAGGCGTCTTGCCATGGATCATCACTGGAGGATTTGTTCTGGGCACAGGCACAGGACTCACCAGGCTGGGGAGACACACATGAGGCCTGGTCCTTGAAGTAGGCACAGGACTCACCGGGCTGGAGAGACACACAGGAGGCCTGGTGCGTGGGGCGGGCATCGGATACACTGGGCCGTGAAGGCACACTGGCGGTCTCGAGCGCAGAGCTGGCACAACCCACAATCCCCACGTTAAGCACGGGGAGTTGGCTCAGGTCTAAACTCCGACTCCACCAATCTCCCCGTGTGCCCCCCCAAAAAATGTTTGGAGTTGCCTCTTGGGCTTCAGTGACCGGGTCTTGTCCCCTGCCATTCTCTCCTCCCCGGTCCAGCTCGTTGGCGCACGCAGCTTGGTCTTTTGGTGGTGCTTGGTCTTCTGTCACAGCCGTCAAAAGAAGTGGACCAAAGTGCAGTGGTGAGCGTACATTTTATTTTATTTTAAAATGTCGCCAACAAAACAACAAATGAAAGAAACAACCGTGAAGCTTACAGGGCTAAGTGCCACAAACAAAGTTAACTAACCACACTGAAAGGAGGGAAAAAGGGCTACCTAAGTATGATTCCCAATCAGAGACAACAATAGACAGCTGACCCTGATTGAGAACCATACCCGGCCAAAACATAGAAATAAAGAAACCTAGAAAACAAAAAATAGAATGCCGACCCCACATCACACCCTGACCTAACCAAATAGAGAAATAAAACATCTCTCTAAGGTCAGGGCGTGACAGGAGGACACAGGAGCACACCAACCGTTTCCAAATTCCAAGAAGGACAGACTGGCATCAACAAGGACTCGCTGCCTGAGAGATATTCATGTCTAGCGTCTTTCTTCTCCTCTTGCATTCGGATACCTCCCTCACATTGCTAACGCTTTGATTTGTAAATCCAAGCTGACTTTATTCACTTTCATAAAGTGGAGGCTTGGAATAGAACATGTGGCCAATCACTCCTAAGGGCCTGGAAATGCCCGGAACCTTCTGGAACAGAACATTTAGAAAACGTTCAAATTCTTCAAAACAGAAGGATCTGTGTTACGGCAGAATGTTAGATAAAAATCGACATGTTTATGGATTACAGTCTATAAAGATGCTCACATAATAGCCTGTTTTAAGGAGACAAAAGAGAATGATGACCAGAGAGACTTGTTAACTATCTAGGCAATTGATACAAGCCTGTTATCATGCATAGAATACAGCACATTTTATTGTTGTCCAGTTGGATCAAATGGCTCTTCTCCATTATGGTCATCAAAACTGGGGTTTTCTAATCTTTATCAAATATTAAATTATCTTATCAGCCATGATGATGAAACAGCCATTTGATCATATTATAGGAATGTGCCAAAGCTCAGTCTGAACGAAACCTTTTCATTAAAACCTAAAAGCCCAATAGTGATATCAATTACTATGCTGTAATTGTTACCGAAATAAATGAGATAAAATACACATAATTCAATGTTCTTGAGTTCTGTAAAATCTTTAAACTGAATTTCAATTATCTTCTAAGTCCAATATACTTTTAAACATAAAGTTCTGTTCTTTAATCTTCCTCCACCATTTAATGGGATTTTCTCATGAGCTTCTTTGTTTGAGAATATGAAACTACATTCTAAGAAGTGAATTACTTTTCAGAGAATGTCTGCAATATGAAATAGGCATTCACGATTAACCATCTAATGTCTCCAACTTTACCTCAACTGTTCACCATTCACTTGATCTAAATGAAATTGAATGCTTTCATGAAGAGAAAGTTGAATGCTTGTCTGTGAAGTCTAGCTGGTTTTTATATAGCAGCTCTGAGTATTCCATCACAGTTCCCTTTGCTGATTTCACTTCACCCTTTTGTGTTTTTCACTTTCTGTTGTATATTGAGGTTTTGGTTCCATTGAAGTTCACATCAGAGGTCTACTTGGAGCCACTTCAATAGTGCGGTGGTCGATCGTTTTTGGTATTTTTTTAATTACTGTCATCTGGCCCCTTAGAGTTGAAGAAATATCTAAGAGTACAAAAAAAATAGGCAATTAGAGAAAGGTCTCACTGTGTTCTCCTTCACTACACTGTGTTTAACCTTTGACCCACTCTAAAGGCATTACTTATATGAAACTGCTTCCAATTCCAGTCTGGTTAATAAAACATTCACATAAGAAGAATTTCGCTTTTTTAAAACGGTATCTCTATTTTAGAAACAGAAAATCTCTCATTATAGTGATGGAGGTCTTTAGATGTTGCACACATGAAATTGTGTCATTCTGAACTTGATCAGCAACTTTATATACACTACATGGCCAATAGTTCTATTCTAATGAGTTGATTCGGTCATTTCAGCCATGCTCATTGCTGACAGGTGTATAAAATCGACCACACAGCCATGCAATCTCCATAGACAAAACATTGGCAGTAGAATGTCCTATACTGAAGAGCTCAGTGACTTTCAATGTGTCACCATCATATGATACCATCTTTCCAACAAGTCAGTTTGTAAAATTTCTGCCCTGCTAGTACTGCCCCGGTCAACTGTAAGTGCTGTCTGTTATTGTGAAGTGGTAACGTCTACTAGCAACAACGGCTCAGCTGCGAAGTGGTAGGCCACACAAGTGTACAGAACGGGACCGCCGAGTGCTGAAGTACTTTGCCATAAAAATTGTCTGTCCTCGGTTTCAACACTCACTACCGAGTTCCAAACTGTCTCTGAAAGCAACGTCAGCACAATAATTGTTAGTGGGAAGCTGAATGAAATGGGTTTCCATGGACGAGCAGCCGCACACAAGCCTAACATCACCATGTGCAATGCCAAGCGTCGGCTGGAGTGGTGTATTTGGGGAACGCCCTTTCCTGTTTCTGCATGACAATACCCCGTGCACAAAGCAAGGTCCATACAGAAATGGTTTGTCAAGATCGGTGTGGAAGAACTTGAATGGCCTGCACAGAGCCCTGACCTCAACCCCATCGAACACACCCTGACCTCAACCCCATCCAACCCCATCCAACATCAGTGCCCGAACTCACTAATGCTCTTGTGGCTGAATGGAAGCAAGTCCCCGCAGGAATGTTCCAACATCTAAGATGGGGAGAAGTCTGTCCATAATAAAGCACTGCTCTGTCTTTTTAACAATACTATCATCAAGGCAGGTCCTACAGGCTCTAGTTTTGTGGCACATGGACTACTGTTCAGTCGTGTGGTCAGGTGCCGGAAAGAGGGAACCTCGGAAAATTACAAATGGCTCAGAACAGGGAAGCACGGCTAGCCCTTAAATGTAACATGTAACATGAATAATATGCTAACATGAATAATATTCATGGAAATGTCTCATGGCTCAAAGTAAAGGAGATATTGACTTCACCATTATATGTTTTTGTAAGAAGTTTTGACATGCTGATTGCACAGGTGTCTGTTTAAAGTACTAGCACACAGCTCGGACACCCATGCATACTCCACAAGACATGCCATCAAGGGTCTCTTCCAAATCCCCAAGTCAAGAACAGACCATGGGAGGCGCACAGTACTATATTGAGCCATGGCTACATGCAATTCTATTCCAAAAACAGATCAAAAATAAACCAAACGGAAATAGTGGAGATTGTGAAGAGACACAAAGGCACATACACACATAAACGTGACGAGACGCACTCTACACACACGTGCACATGGATGTTGTGTTGTAAATATGTGGTGATGGAGTGGTGGCCTTGGCAACAGCTAATGGGGATCCATAATAAATACAAATACAAATCTAGTGGGAAGCTTTCCCAGAAGAGTGGAGGCTGTTATAGGAGCAAAGGCGGGCCCAACTCCATATTCAAATCTACGATGCATTGATTCTCCCCCACTTAACATACTGCTTGACTAGTTGGGCCCAAGTTTTTCTGTACAACAGGCTGTCAAAGTGAAAGCCCAATAGCCATCATCACTGTAACAATCTCAGAAGGCACGAGCTCCTGAGTTGGGAAAATCTTGTGCAATACACCAACACATGTCTTATATTCAAGATCATCAATGGCATGGCTCCCCCTCCACCCACGGCAGCAGATCCACAAGGTCTGCCAATGAGAGGCAACTTTAGTCAATCTGCTTACTCTGTGAGAGCTTCCCATGTCTGGAACACACGCACACTTCCCATGCTATCAGACACACACACAACTGCACCACCTATCACACCTTCACAAAAAAAACATAAAGACATGGTTAAAGGCCAATCAGGTTTGTGAACATAATCCCTAGGTGTGTATTGCCACTTTCCATGTTATCTGTTGTCTGTAGCTTGTGAGTTGTGGAAAAACGTTGTAACTTTTTTTGCTATTTCTCTGTTTGCATGCTACGTGTTGCTTGTCCTATGTTGCTCTGCATGTGCTCACTGCTCTTTTGTTTGTCTGTATTGTTATTGTAATTGTTTTTAATAACCTGCCCAGGGACTGAGGTTGAAAATTTGCCGGCTGGCTAAAACCTGCACTTTTACTGAAACGTTGATTAATGTGCCCTGTCCCTGTAAAAATAAAAAATAAACTCAAGCTCAATTAATGCCCATGATTTTGGAATGAGATGTTCGACGAGCAGTTCTCCACATACTTTTGGTCATGTAGTGTACCATTTTGTGTGGCTCGGTCTGTTTCCCCTATGCAGCTATTCCATTCTCTGTGTAACCTACTGCTAGAATGGATGGAGAGGCATCGCTCGAGTTACAACAAAATGGAATACAGCATTGCAGATAAAGTTCAGAATGGCAAAATTGTATGTGTACAACATTAAATACCTGCATTACTATACTGAGAGCGTTTCCGTTTCTAAAAGGACGTATTTGGGTGTTCTTGGAGCATTTGTTCACGCTTTTTCAGAGTCAACGTACTGCACAACGAGGATTAGTTACTTTTTTGTGATTTAACTTGTTTTTGAGAAACTTACCCCAACCAGCGGTAAGTTCTTCAAAAACAAGTGAAATTGCTAAAAATCTGTCTGGACCCTTCTATAACATTTACATCAAAAATTGAAATTTGGGTGTAAAAAAGCTAACTTCTCCTTTCACACACATATACACACATATACAGTATACAGTACATTTTGGAGCCCTGACCAGAGTGTTATTATCACGTTCAGATACTGAATGTGATTTAGCAACACTGGGGGGAAACTGAACGCTTCTGTACTTAAATCCAGGGGCACAACTTTGGTTTTAAAAGTGGGGGGGACACATGTATTTTTTTATACAGTTGGATAAACACTCCAAACAGCCTACCCTAACTCTCGGAGGTGTCTGCATTTTGCTAAAGCACACTGTTGCCCAATGATAAAACTGGAGGGGGACAAAAATGCAATTTCAGAATGTAGAGGGGACATGTCCCCCCCAGTCACCAGTGAAAGTTGAGCCCCTGCTTACATCACATTAACACCTATCACTTATTTTACAGGCCCAGTGCCGTCAAAACTCAGACTTTTATCATACTGTACAAGAGCTGATGAAACTAACACTGTAAAGTATGATCACATTTGATCATTGTTATTTCCTGATATTTGCTGGTTGAAAATACAATTTACACAGGACCTTCTAATCAGCAGGTTTTACATCGGTGGAATTTTGGCTAGCCTGGCGACATCACCAGGCGATATAAGTTAATAGACCAATGACAAAAGGGAGTTTCAAACCAGCTAGTTTTCAGGTTACATATCCCTCCCATTAGGCCCCTCCAATTAGGCCCCTCACTCAGACCACTCCCAGATAGTTTTTGCAACATTCCTGCTTGAGAATGTTAGGCAAAACCCTTTTTGTTTCATTTTGACCATTTTAAATGGAAAAATATTACAGGGGAGGTGGGACACAGACAGCTTGACCTGAGCTTTAACATAGCTGAGGGGTATAGCTCAGCCTGCCATCATATTGGGTATTATTTAGGGGGGGGGGGGGAAATAGGCTTTCTAAAATATGACTATGCCCTATTGTTCTTACATTATTACATATTACAATGTCACTTGAACAGGAAATTACCACCGAACTACTGTTTCTAACAGCAGTCAAGATCAAGTGGAGTTTCATTGTTCTCCCAATCTAGATAAATGTCTTCAATCCAATACAGAATCAATAACAATGGTTTGTCACTGGGGGCTGTGCCAGGGTTTCTCATTAATGAGTTATATTATTTTCTCCTTTCTTCAATCATAATACATCTAATGTGGGCAACAAATCAACAGGCCAGGATCCATACTTGATATAGAGGGATGGGGAGAGAGGAGGAGCTGCAGAATGAAAAGCAGAATGTGCCAGAAGAAGTGCTGACTGTCTACACCTATGCTTTAGACAAGACGTCCGGGACCAGACTGAGCACTGCAGCAGCTCATCTCAGCACAACTAAACAAATGATCAACAAGAGATATTCATCTCAGTCAGCAACCACAAAATCACTGCTTTTCACTACATACTCAATATCTCATACACAGACGATAAATGTGAAGTAAATATTCAAAATGTACAGTATGGGAATCATTCTGCCCCCTGAAGGGCATGAGATGTTTCTATATTGTATAGGAGGGAAATGGATAGGAAATTGAGAAAATTAAGTTGTACTGCTTCAACAAAATGCTTGTAGAGAACAGCAAAAGGAAGTAGATTGATAGAGAGAGTTGCTCAGCCACTGTGTTAGACCCCAGTTGCCCCTTCCAAATAATAATTTAGGACACCAAAAATATAGAAATGTTCAACCACTGTGCACTATTTTGTTGAATTAACATCGTAGGCTAAACTTTGTTACATTTTGGGGCCAGAACAGTACTGCAGGATGGGGCCTTCATGTGTTTTCTTAAGAGTGTTGTAGCAGGTTAGCATGACGGACTGGACTCCTGTCCTGTCACTGTGATCAACACTGTTCGTGGTTTTAACTACAACCCTATGCCCTGAACAATTATAGGCACCAGCGTGCCCACAAGTGGGATGTTAGGATGTATTGGTGGTACACTATAATTTCCTGTAGTGAATAATGCATTTATTGCATAAAACATTTTGGATTAAATAGTCATTTTTACCTGTGAAATTCAACGACCAAGCACTACCTAAGTTTCACATACGATTAAGACATGAAGTTTTGAATTCTAACATGTTCCATGGCAAGTGACTTGACTTGATAACCTATTTCCAATACATTTGAAATGCATTTCGGGACAAAAGAATCCACTCCAATCTAGCTGTTGAGGTGGTTGTGAATGCATTTGTAACGTGTTAAATTGCGTAAGTGTACAACCCATCAAATAAGATTCCCAAATCTGAAAAGGAGTCAAGATTTGCTTGATGCATGGCTGCAGTCTGGTTGTGAAAACTGATCCAATTCCAAAATACAAGTGGCAGTTCACCTGTTGGAGACGCTAATGCATCATCCTTAATCATGATTATACCTCTCCTATGCAACATGTGAGCAGAATCCAACCGTCTAAGTCTAATGGTCTACAGCTGATTGAACAGGAAGCCACCACATTCAAGCAGACACGGTACACGTCTGTGTGGCCAGTCATATCCGAGGGGAGCAGACAAAGTGGTTTTAACTCCCAATCACACACAGACATTAATAACCGCCAACCCAGTATCAAAAATGACTTATGGGGTTGTGGAAAAAAACATAATTCCCTGAACAGTGTGTGTACAACATAATCCATTTCAGGAGCGTGACAAAACCCAAGCAACTTCATTATACCATTAATAAATTAACATTAGACTGGTGCTAATGCACACAATTTGTCTTTCTGAGTGCCGCAAATGGCACGAAACATGCCGCGTGAACCCAACAGAAAACTTCAGTTATTCCGGCACCTTCTATTCAAAACTGAAATACAATCAGTGTTGTAAACTTGAGCTGCGACAGTGCCTAGACTCAATGGTGCTGAAACAACAACCAGTTCAATATAATATCAATCAATCCCAAGGGGCTGGTTCTCACTGAGTAAAACTACTGAGGGAGAGAGAGAGAGTCAGAGACAGAAAATCAGAGAAAAAAAAAACTGAAGTCCTGCCTTTTTATTTCAGAGATAAAGTGCAGTGGTGAAATGCATAGGCTTGGTATGGGTTTGGGTTCCAGCAAATGTCAACAGATGTATCTGCTCGTTCCAGACTGTATGGCATAAAAGCAATCACTCTGCCTCCCATCTGAAAGTGCTATGATCATAATTTGCATTGTTGGGATACAGATGTATTCCAGATGCCCTTGCTAATATGGTCTAATATAGTAGTTTCACCATGCCTATTTATATCCGTTCAGAAGATCGCAGGGTCACGGGCAGTTGGCTGGTGGAGGCTGGCGAAGTGGTGAGTAATCTGGGGTTTGAGTACCAGAACCCTAGCCCTGGCTGGAGCAGCGAGCGCTCAGCCCTGCACACTCAGATGAATAATTTCTCTAAATCCCCAATGTTTCTCAGACACACAACTCAGGACAACGTGAGAGAGAGGGGAAATAGCAAGACAGTACATTTAAACACAGGAAGAGACACGGGGAATGGGAGGGAGGTGAGCAGGAAACTATGAGAGAAGCAGACAGTGTAGATTGAAAGAGTGAGACAGAGAGAGAGAGAAAGAGAGACCACCAGTACAACCACTCCCCAGTTCAGTGGCTCAGGAAATGTTTCCTCTGCCCAGGCATCGTAAATAGGATTTATGTCATTTAATTAAGCAGTTGTACAATCACCCTTATTTATGGCTGCTGGGCGGGCCACTCCATGCGGGGCTGTGGAGATCCGGGAAGGCCTGGCCCAGTCAACTGAAGGGGTCATAATTTGTCCTTTTTTTCTCTCTCATTGTTCCCCAGATGTGAGAACATGGTGCCTGTGTACGTACACGCTGTGTTTGGAAGTGTTTGGTACATTAGTCCCGGCATTGATTCTCCAATGGGATTGTCTTGCTTTGTTTGATTACATAGGTAAAACGCTTGACAGGCGAGCATTGGCATGATAATTAGAAAATATATCAAAGAAGAGGTTATATAATGTGTCAGCACAGATGGGATAGTTCATATTGTTTTTGGATGGGATGAATGTTGTTTATAAACACCTTTTTGCAACATTGTATCAAGATTGTGAATTAAGAATGCTTGCCTTCTCAACAACAAATTGTCGGTGGATCCTTTTGTTACGAGCAGTAGAGGAAATGTGTGCCTGTTCAACTTGTATAACAGATATATATAATGAAGGGATGTGGGAGACATGACGTATGGGTCTTTTCATAATGGTTTGTGGACACAAACTGATGATATTTGCAGAGACAAGCGTTTCAGTTCCCTTTGTAATAGTGACCTCTGTTGGACAAACTATGTTCTGCAATATTATGAGGTGGAATAAAAGTAGAAATTAAGTACAGTACATTCGTAATTATATACCTTCTGGTATAACATAAACATGATATATATAGATATATATAGTTTAAATTAATGATAAGCCTCTTGTTGGACATTGTTACTAATATGCGTGTGTTGTGTGTCTGTGTTTGTGCGCATATGTGTGTGTGAATTTATGCGTTTGGTTTTAACAGTGGCTCTTTATTTAATAGCTATTTTATACTCTGAATGACCAACACAGCATATGTCAATATGTGTTTTTTACAGACCAGAAGCAGTGTGGCGCACACACTGTCACCATTATGACTCATCACACTGGAGGACATGTCTCCCATCAATGTGGTCTTTGTGACAGTGGCACAGTCAGAAACACCGTTGTACTGTTGCCATTGGAGGCTTCGGGTCGGCATTTTATTACTCCCTGGTCACTGCAAATGGGAGGGTTCAATAGAAACTCTATACAAACACAAGGAATGACTGAAATAAATAATGAAACCTCAGCCCTTTTCATTTGTTTAAGCTAAACCCCTCTGATGGAGCAGAAAACTTTGGTTCTTGTGAAGTGACATATTTGTTCTTTAATATCATACAGTGAAGTCCAAATATCAGAGTAAAATGTTATTTTATAATATATATATATATATATATATATATATATATATATATATATTTGTACTACCCCTGTCACAAGTCTCTATCCAGGAGAGGGTGCTTTAAACACACTTTTCCTCCATAGAGATGCCTTGGATAGTAGCCTACATATCATAGAAACTCAGCACATAACAGAGATTGTTCTGTTGTAAGAGACATAAGGAAAGACAATAGACTTCATATAATATACAGTATATCGTGCCATTTTCATTAGTATTTGCAGCTATAACATTAGTGTGAACAATGGCACCGGAGAGAATGGTAATAAGTTTTACTGTCTCCTAACCAATTGTGCTATTGTGTGTGTTTTTTTGCATTATTTGTACCTTATTTTGTACATAATGTTTCCTCCACCGTTTCTTATGACCGAAAAAAGCTTCTAGATATCAGGACAGAGATCACTCGCCTCGTATTGAAGGAAGATGTTTTCTTTAATGAGTCGGACGAGAGTGATTTACTCCAGACACCCGACAAGGCCCGGGGTGCCTTGTAAGGATCCGGCGGCGAGTGGGTAATTTGCCTTCACCATCGGTCCTATTAGCCAATGTACAATCATTGGATAATAAAATAAACAAACTACAAGCATGTATATCCTACCAACAGGACATTAAAATTTGTAATATCTTATGTTTCACTGAGTCATGGCTGAACGACGACATGAATAACATACAGCTGGCGGGTTATGCACTGAATCGGCAGGAGAGAACAGTAGCCTCTGGTAAGAGAAGAGATGCAGGTCTATGTATATTTGTAAACAACAGCTGGTGCACGATATCTAAGGAAGAATCAAGGTTTTGCTCACCTGAAGTAGAGTATATCATGATAAGCTGTAGAACACACTTTTTACCAAGTTATCTACATTCTTTGTAGCTGTCTATCACCTCAAACCGATGCTGGCACTAAGAATGCACTCAATGAGCTGTATACAGCCATAAGCAAACAGGAAAACACTCATCCAGTAGCCGGGGACTATAATGCAGGGAAACTTCATGTGCAACCAGAGGGAAAAAAAACTCTAGACCACCTTTAATCCACGCACAGAGATGGATACAAAGCTCTCCCTCGCCTTCCATTTAGCAAATCTGATAATTCTATCCTTCTGATTCCTGCGTACAAAAGTAAACTAAAGCTGGAAGCACCAGTGACTAGGTCAATAAAAATGTGGTCTGATGAAGCAGATGCTAAGCTTCTGGACTGTTTTGTTAGCAGACTGGAATATGCTCTTCCAATGGCATTGAGGAGTACACCAAATTAGTCACTGGATTCATCAATAAGTGCATTGATGATGTCGTCACCACAGTGACTATGTACATACAGTTGAAGTCGGAAGTTTACATACATTTAAACTCAGTTTTTCACAATTCCTGAAATTTAAACCCAGTAAAAATTCCCTGTTTTAGGTCAGTTAGGATCACCACTTTACTTTAAGAATGTGAAATGTTTGAATAATAGTAGAGAGATGTAACTGTTTTCGTCGCCGGATGAGGAAGAGTAGTCGGACCAAAGCGCAGCGTGGTAAGTGTTCATGTTGTTTTATTGAACTGAGCAGTAATACAAAATAACAAGAGAATAAATTAAACCGAAACAGTCCTGTAAGGAAACAGAAAATAACTACCCAGAAAAACTATTTAGGAAAAAGCTACCTAAGTATGGTTCCCAATCAGAGACAATGATAGACAGCTGTCCCTGATTGAGAACCATGCCCGGCCAAAACAAGGAAATACAAAACATAGAAAAAGGAACATAGAATGCCCACCCAAATCACACCCTGACCAAACCAAAATAGAGACATAAAAAGCTCTCTACTGTCAGGGTGTGAAAAGAGAATGATTAATTTCAGCTTTTATTTCTTTCATCACATTACCACTGGGTCAGAAGTTTACATACACTCAATTAGTATTTGGTAGCATTGGCTTTAAATTGTTCAACTTGGGTCAAACGTTTTGGGTAGCCTTCCACAAGCTTCCCACAATAAGTTGGGTGAATTTTGGCCCATTCCTCCTGACAGAGCTGGTGTAACTGAGTCAGGTTTGTAGGCCTCCTTGCTCGCACGTACTTTCAGTTCTGCCCACAAATTTTCTATAGGATTGAGTTCAGGGCTTTGTGATGGCCACTCCAATACCTTGATTTTGTTGTCCATAAGCCATTTGCCACAACTTTGGAAGTATGCGTGTGCTCATTGTTCATTTGGAAGACCCGTTTGTGACCAAGCTTTAACTTCCTGACTGATGTCTTGAGATGTTGCTTCCATATATCCACATCATTTTCCTCCCTAATGAGGCCATTTATTTTGTGAAGTGTACCAGTCCCTCCTGCAGCAAAGCACCCCCACAACATGATGCTGCCACCCCCGTGCTTCACGGTTGGGATGGTGTTCTTTGGCTTGCAAGCATTCCCCGTTTTCCTCCAAACATAACGATGGTCACTAAGGCCAAACAGTTCTATTTTTGTTTCATCAGACCAGAGGACATTTCTCCAAAAATTACAATATTTGTCTCCATGCAAACCGTAGTCTGTCTTTTTTATGATGGTTTTGGAGCAGTGGCTTCTTCCTTGCTCAGCTGCCTTTCATATTATGTCGATATAGGAATCGTTTTACTGTGGATATAGATACTTTTGTACCTGTTTCCTACAGCATATTCACAAGGTCCTTTGCTGTTGTTCTGGGATTGATTTGCACTTTTTACACCAAAGTAAGTTAATCTCTAGGAGACAGAACGCATCTCCTTCCTGAGCGGTATGACGGCTACCATGGTATTTAGACTTGTGTACTATTGTTTGTACAGATGAACTGGTACCTTCTGGGATTTGGAAATTGCTCCTAAGGATGAACTAGACTTGTGGAGGTCTACAATTGTTTTCTGAGCTCTTGGCTGATTTTCTTTTGATTTTCCCATGATGTCAAGCAAAGAGGCAGTGATTTTGAAGGTAGTCCTTGAAATACATCCACAGGTACACCTCCAATTTACTCAAATGATGTCAAATAGCCAATCAGAAGCTTCAAAAGCCATGACATCACTTTGTGCAATAGTATTCATCCCCTTGGCGTTTTTCCTATTTTGTTGCATTACAACCTGCAATGTAAAGATTTTTATTTGGAATTCATATTATGGACATACACAAAATAGTCCAAATTGGTGAAGTGAAAAAAATTACTTGTTTCAAAAAATTTAAAAATTTAAAACTTCAGAAAAGCGCTGGGTGCATATGTATTCACCCCCTTTGCTATGAAGCCCCTAAATAAGATCTGGTGCAACTTATTACCTTCAAAAGTTACAGAATTCGTTTTTAAAAAGTCCACCTGTGTTCAATCTAAGTGTCACATGATCTGTCACATGATCTCAGTATATTTACACCTGTTCTGAAAGGCCCGAGAGTCTGCAACGCCACTAAGCAAGGGGCACCATGAATACCAAGGAGCTCTCCAAACAGGTCAGGGACAAAGTTCTGGAAAATAACAGATCAGGGTTGGGTTATAAAATAATATCTTTAACTTTGAACAACCCACAGAGCACCATTAAATCCATTATTTAAAAAAATTAAAGAATATGGCACCACAACAAACCTGCCAAGAGAGGGCTACCCACCAAAACTCACAGACCAGGCAAGGAGGGCATTAATCAGAGAGGCAACAAAGATACCAAAGATAACCCTGGAGCTGCAAAGCTCCACAGCGGAGATTGGATTATCTGTCCATAGGACCACTTTAAGCTGTACAACCCACAGAGCTGGGCATTGCAGAAGAGTGGCCAGAAAAAAGTAATTGCTTAAAGAAAAAATAAGCAAACACATTTGGTGTTTACCAAAAGACATGCGGTAGACTCCCAAAATCATATGGAAGAAGGTACTCTGGTCAGATAAAACTAAAATGTTGGTTTTTGGCCATCAACGAAAATGCTATGTCTGGCGCAATTCCAGGTTGTAAGGCAATCAAATAGGAAAAATGCCAAGGGGGGTGAATACTATTGCAAGCCACTGAAACTTGGGTCAGAATTCCCTCCTATGTCAATAGTGTGTGTGTGAGCTTGACATAGGGAATATGGTGTGCGTGTGTGTGTGTGTGTGTGTGTGTGTGTGTGTGTGTGTGTGTGTGTGTGTGTGTGGTTGACAATCGTGAATATGGTGTGTGTGGCCTGTCTTCTGTGTACAAGGCTGATAAGCGTGTGAGACTGAGTATAGGTGACAGATGCCCATCTGTGATCGAGTCGACAAGGAGGTGCCCTCAGAGGGGACGGCTGCATGGGCCTTCTGCTCCAAATACGCCAGGCACAATGTGTGTGTGTGGCTGTGATTGTGTTCTATCTGCAGAAGCCAGTCTGTTGGTCTCTGTGCCTGTAGTGTCCCGTGACTGGTTAATCCAGGATCTCTGGTCCGAAACAATGTCATTTTGACTTCTTCCGTTCTCTTTCTTTCATTCAATTTTCTCTCCAGACATCCCCATGGGCCAGGGGTATCCAAGAGCCTCTTTCTAATGGGCCATAATGAATATAAGAATTCTGCTATCAGCTGTGGAGCCTTGTGGCCTGTTTAATTTCAAAGCTTAGATTCCTATCTAGTCCTATTTAGTGGGTTGAAAAATAAGCACAATGCACATAGCTTCACAAATAAGCAAACAGCAGGCTATTTTTAGGAGGACAGGGCACGGCCTGTTGCTTGCGAGGGAGAGGAAGATTCGCTGGGCTCTGTTTAATTTTATTGAGATCTAATATGACCCAATAGAGTAGTACAAATCAAATTGTATTTGTATATACCTGTTCTGAAAGGCCCCGGAGTCTGCAACACCACTAAGTGAGGGGCACTACCAAGCAAGCGGCACCATGAAGACCAAGGAGCTCTCCAAACAGGTCGGGGACAAAGTTCTGGAGAAGTACAGATCAAGGTTGGGTTATAAAAAAAATATATCAAACTTTGAACATCCCAAAGAGCACCATTAAATCCATCATTAAAAAATGGAAAGAATATGGCACCACAACAAACCTGCCAAGAGAGGGCTACCCACCAAAACTCACTGACCAGGCAAGGAGGGAATAAATCAGAGAGAAAAAAAAGAGACCAAAGATAACCCTGAAGGAGCTGCAAAGTTCCACAGCAGAGATTGGAGTATGTCCATAGGACCACTTTAAGCCGTACACTCCAGAGCTGGGCTTTACGGAAGAGTGGCCAGAAAAAAAGCCATTGCTTGAAGTAAAAAAATAAGCAAACACATTTGGTGTTCACCAAAAGGCATGTGGGAGACTCCACAAACATATGGAAGAAGGTACTCTGGTTAGATGAGACTATAATTTAGCTTTTTGGCCATCAAGGTAAACACTATGTCTGGTGCAAATCCAACACCTCTCATCACTCGAGAACACCATCCCCACAGTGAAGAATGTGCAAAAATCCCGGTGGCTATACATGCCAAGCTTATAGACACAAGAGATTTGCAGCTGTAATTGCTGCAAAGGTGGCTCTACAAAGTATTGACTTTGGGGGGGGGGGGGGGGGGGGGGGGGTGAATAGTTATAGTGCACTCAAGTTCTGTTTTTTTTTGTCTTATTTCTTGTTTCACAATAAAAATGTATTTGCATCTTCAGTGGTAGGCATGTTGTGTAAACCAAATGATACAAACCCACAAAGAAATCCATTTTAATTCCAGGTTGTAAGGCAAAAAAATTGGAAAAATGCCAAGGGGGTGAATAGTTTCGCAAGCCACTGTAGGGTCTGCTGCTAGTAGCTATGTTGTGGATCATCATTCACAGCTATTTTGGACTCTCCATAATGTAATGTAAACGTTAGTCAGGCTTCACTGACTAGTGCTACTGTTTTAGGTGGAACTATTCTTTGCTACTTTTCAAACGAATACTACATGATGTTTATCATATCATCTTGCTATATGCCTTTTGTTGTGACATTTCACATAACATCTTGCAAGATATGCCTTTTGTTTTGTTCGTGAGGAGTAATGGTCGAGAGAAGGTAGGAGACACTATGTTTTGTTTCGCTTAGGTTAGACTGCTCCCTATAATGGATCAGTCATCCTCTAGGCTACACTCTACGATAAGGGGGAGGTGGGAGAGGAAGCGTTGTGTGTCTCATTTAGGGAGACAAGGGAATGGGGTTCAGTGTTTTACTTTAGGATAGATTTATGTTTGTTTGTTCCAACAGATCTTCACCTATTTTCCGCACACCAAACTATTAATCTGGTCCTTGTGGTTCCTAAACATATTTTAGATATGCCTTCATGCTATAGCTTAATCCATGCTTACATCTTTGGTTAAATTACTTCAAATGTAAAACTGAAATTTACTTAGTGGAATCTCCGAGGAGTTTGTAAACTATTCAAGCTTAAAACAGGTTATTACTAGGCTTAAATAACTCCATTCATCTATTGTGTTCCTACAAGAAACTCACTTGTTGAAGGATGAGCTACTTAAAGTATGCAGGCGATGGCAAGGGAAAGTAATTGCATTCTGTTTCTCCTCTCATTCTTGGTGTTATTGTTATAATTCACAAATCTGTTCCGTTTCAAGTGGATAATATTATAACTGATACACCTGGTAGAAACATTTTGATGCAGGGATCTTTTGAATGAGCGTTATAATCTGTTTAATGTTTATGGTCCTAATGATGATAATCCAAATTCTTTGAGAATGTATTCCTATTGATAGCCTCCCTTCCTGGTAAAGTCCTAATGGCAGGGAATTTTAATTGCACTCTTGATCCTAATCTAGATCGCTCCTCTAGTTTACACTAAAAGATATTGTGCCCCTTTTACTTTAAAAAATGTAGGTAACAATTTGCATCAGCCTTTTAAGTAAATCCAACAAGGAAGACCTTTTAAGTATAATATACTTAGCTTTTAGTGCATTACAAACTCAAATATATTAAGTACAAACAATTAACAGGATATCAAAAATTCCTTTCATTCAACTTAATTTTATCTGGTTCAGAACATTTTGTTGTTGTTGACCTGCTTATGTCCTTCATGTCCCAGAACTAATGTTTATAAGTTTGATATACAGTGGGGCAAAAAAGTATTTAGTCAGCCACCAATTGTGCAAGTTCTCCCACTTCAAAAAATGAGAGAGGCCTGTAATTTTCATCATAGGTACACTTCAACTATGACAGACAAAATTATTTTTAAAAATCCAGAAAATCACATTGTAGGATTTTTAATGAATTTATTTACAAATTATGGTGGAAAATAAGTATTTCGTCACCTACAAACAAGCAAGATTTCTGGCTCTCACAGACCTGTAACTTCTTCTTTAAGAGGCTCCTCTGTCCTCCACCCGTTACCTGTATTAATGGCACCTGTTTGAACTTGTTACCAGTATAAAAGACACCTGTCCACAACCTCAAATAGTCACACTCCAAACTCCACTAGGGCCAAGACCAAAGAGCTGTCAAAGGACACCAGAAACAAAATTGTAGACCTGCACCAGGCTGGGAAGACTGAACCTGCAATAGATAAGCATCTTGGTTTGAAGAAATCAACTGTGGGAGCAATTATTAGGAAATGGAAGACATATAAGACCACTGATATTCTCCCTCGATCTGGGGCTCCACGCAAAATCTCACCCCATGGAGTCAAAATGATCACAAGAACGGTGAGCAAAAATCCCAGAACCAGACGGGGGGGATCTAGTGAATGACCTGCAGAGAGCTGGGACCAAAGTAACAAAGCCTACCATCAGTAACACAGTACGCCGCCAGGGACTCAAATCCTGCAGTGCCAGACATGTCCCCCTGCTTAAGCCAGTACATGTCAAGGTCCGTCTGAAGTTTGCTAGAGAGCATTTGGATGATCCAGAAGAAGATTGGGAGAGTGTCATATGGTCAGATGAAACCAAAATATAACTTTTTGGTAAAAACTCAACTCATCGTGTTTGAAGGACAAAGAATGCTGAGTTTGGAGGGAGTTGAAAGTCTGTGTTGCCCAGCAACAGCCCCAAAACATCATTGCTCTAGAGGAGATCTGCATGGAGGAATGGGTCAAAATACCAGCAACAGTGTGTGAAAAACTTTGACCTCTGTCGTTGCCAATGTAACAGTATAACTTTAGAGCGTCCCCTCGCCCAAACCCGGGCGCGAACCAGGGACCCTCTGCACACATCAACAACAGTCACCCCTCGAAGCATCGTTACCCATCGCTCCACAAAAGCCACGGCCCTTGCAGAGCAAGGGGAACTACTACTACTACTCAGAGCAAGTGACGTCACCGATTGAAACGCTATTTAGCGTGCACCACCGCTAACTAAGCTAGCCGTTTCACATCCGTTACACCAACAAAGGGTATATAACAAAGTATCGAGATAAACTTTTGTTATTGACCAAATGCTTATTTTCCACCATAATTTGCAAATAAATTCATAAAAAATCCTACAATGTGATTTTCTGGATTTTTTTCTCATTTTGTCTGTCATAGTTGAAGTGTACCTATGATGAAAATTACAGGCCTCATCTTTTTAAGTGGGAGAACTTGCACAATTGGTGGCTGACTAAATACTTCTTTGCCCCACTGTAGTGGTTGGCAGGATAATATTTATTTATACTTTTATAGGAAACTTCCTTCATTTTGTTAACAAGTAGGTATGTGTGGGGCAACATCCAAACTTTTTTCCAACAGATATTATCAATAAATCCATTCCAATAAGGTATAGATACAACATCCTGCTGAAACGAGGTTCGTATCACTGTTGTTGAATGGACCAAAAGAGAAACAAATCTATCCTACTGATGAGTCAACAGGGTCAATAGAAGGTAGGCTCTGAGGGTCAGGTCTTGACACATTCCTGAATAACATAGCAACACCTGAGGGAATGGCATCTAAAACAATTGCAAAATCTTTAGGTTTTACAGGCACCTTGTAAAGTGATAAGAATTCCTTGAGTACTCAGTAACTGAGTAAAAGACCCTCTGAATTTACCAGTTGGCTCACCAATAGGATATTATTTCGGAACCAATATTCTAAAAACAAAATAAGTATTTTTATACAATATATCCCGCTTTTTCCATATATAATATCTGTGTGGAGAAAAATTGTGTTTATAAATGAAGGACCATGACAAGAAAACCTGCCAATGAAAAGCAGAAAGTTTCACTGGAACTTTGTATTACAATTGCAAAACAACATGAAGGCCACCAAAAGTAGAGAAGATGAGGACTATAATTCCAGATAGAAGTGGGTCTCCTTCGGAATTGTTTTATCCAATTGATTTTAAAAGTATTTAAAGTAGTAAAGTCCAGAAAATTCCATCCACCATTCTCGTAAGTGTTCATTACAACAGTTTTCCTAATGTAATGGGTACGGTTTCTCCAAAGAAAGTTGAAAAGCATCTGGTCTATCTCCTTGCTTATTTTACCATCAAGATATAAAGATAGCGCACCATAGGTTGGTCTTAGAGATGCCTTCGGCCTTGGTTATTAGGACTCTACCTTTTAAAGATAAGTCCCTCTGTAGCCATTGATTTAGCTTCTTCTGGGGGTTTTTAATTAGAGGGTTCAAATTTAGTAAGCCTCTAGACTTCTGATTCTTCGTAATGGTTATGCCTAAATATGCAAGTTATTATTTTACTGGAATACCATAATATGAAGGTGTCACACAATCTTTGACAGCTATGAGTTCACATTTATTAATGTTAAGATATAGACCAGACGCTTTGGAAAAGGATTGTATCACATTGATCGATATGGGAATTTGGTTAGCGTCGTTCAGAAAAAGTGTAGTATCATCAGCCAGCTGGCTTATAGTAATTTCTTTACCAGCTATGGAAATACCTTGTACAGGACTATTATTTAAAGAATTTGCAAGAAGTTGGGTGACTAATAAAAACAGGTACGGAGAGATAGGACAACCTTGCCTAATTCCTCTCTTTAACTCAAATCTAGGTGAGGTGCCATATTTCAATTTGATAGAGCTGTTACCATTTGCATAGAGAATCTTAATAGCCTTACAGAAAAAAAAACAAAGCAAAGTCTCTCAAGGGAGTGGAAGAGAAACTGATGCTCTACTGTGTCAAATGCTTTATAAAAATCAAAAAGATTATATGAAGCTATCCTCAGTTATTAGGTCTGAGTAGTCAAGTATGTCTAATACTAGTCTGACATTGTTAGAAATATGTATTTTCCTCCTCATAAAGCCAGAATGTGTTTCATCAATGATTGCATCCAGGACTTCTTTAATTATTTTTGCAAGTAGTAAGGCTAATATCTTAGTCATTATTGAGAAGACAAATTGGATGCCAGTTATCGATGAGAAGCACTTCTTTTTTAGGCTTATAGGTATCAGTGTTATTAACCCCTGACTCATTGTAGGAGGGATAACATTGTTTTTAATACTCTCTAAACAAGACTTCAAATAGGAAGGGAGCTACTTGTTCAGAAAATTATTTGTAAAATTCTGATGTAATTCCATCAACACCTAGTGATTTATTGTTCTTTAGATGTTTGATATACTCAATAATCTCTTCAACTTTGATGGGTTCATCACACTGTTTAGATTCTATATCACTGATAGAGTGAACCTTATTCTGTGAGTTAAAAAACATATCTGTGGATTCCTGACAGTACATAGAGCTATACAATTTTCTGTTAAAATTGCTACGGTATTTAGCAATACATTTTTGGTCATCTGTAGTAACACAGTCACTATCAATACATTTGGATATAAGCCAAAAATCTATGCTGGATTGTCTGGAACCTGTTTTGTTACTCCAAGTGAATGATTTGTCGGCCAGAAACCTCTCTCCATATATATCAGTAAGATCAAACTTGTCCATGAAAAGTATTAAACCCAAATTCTGATTGGTTGGACTACCTGGGGGCCATCTATCAGTTGAATTATCTATAGTAATGTCAAAGTCCCTTCCTATCAATAATAACAAATTGAGAAATTTAGATAACTAATGAAGTGTGTTTCTCTATAGATTCAAGCAACTCATCATTCTCATGTTTGGTGTTGTACCCGTAGAAGTTTACAGTAATGAGCATTATGTCATTGTAACTGATCACAAGACAAATAAAGTGACCAAAGGGGTCACATTCTGAGTGTAGAATATTACCAAAGGTATTTTTCATTGTAGTGACACCAGCGGAGCGTTCAGATCCATGGGAAAGCCAAATATCGTTGCCCCACTGTGACCTCCAGAAGTTGGCATCAGCTGAAATTGAGTGAGACTCTTGAAAAAAGCAAAAATATGTTTGAAATTGTTTAGCAAATAAAAATGAGGCCTTGTGCTTCACGTTGTTTCGTAACCCCCTCGCATTAAGAGAAACTATAGACAAAGACAAAACAACAAAGATTATATAAAAGTATAAACTGTAGTAGGATGAGTCAAAGACATAGGAGCAGTGAACGTAAACAATAAGGAACCGAGATCTGCACCATTTAAGTCAATTTAAAGTGAAAATAGCTTATTCCATAACCTTTGAGCTAGACGTTATCCGGCTTTGAAATTCAACTCAACTGAAAATTATGTTCAAGACCAAACCAAGGGTTCTTGTAGTAAGAAAGACTAAAAACCCTCTTTAGTGTAATCAGGAACTATTCTGAGAAATAAAATAAATAATAATTTAAATAAAAGGGTACCTACTATTTTAAGTGCATATGACAACTGATCATAAAATAATTGAATAAAAAATGTTTTACATATACACGTTCCTAAGACCTTTTTTGGAAATAAGAATTAATAACTAAATAGAACAATAACCGTGTTAAGTCAGAACAGACCTGTATGCCCTTTAAAACAGTACCTTAGTTACTGTATACAGAAAAAATAAATACAGCTTTCAATTTTCTTCGTAAGTTTGTAAACAAAATAGGTCTTCTGGTCATACAAGAACAAACTAATAAATTGAAATACCTGACTATTCCTGAAAAATAGTCACCTAATGCTTGTTAGGTAAACATAAGGAAAATTAGAATACCATGGCTGAAACCATCAACCTGTTCCTTCTAGTGAGATTTTAGGGAGGATATGGATTTCTGAACCGTTGATGAAGCCTCGTCCTCCGACGAAGTAAGCAGCCTTTCCCTCATTCCGTGCTCCCTTGATCGTTGGCCACAACTTGTTCCTTCTTTCTATGTCCTCCGGGCTGAGATGCTCGGCGAAACGCATACCATGGCTCTGAAGGAAGGCGTTCTTCCTAGCAGCTTTCCAGACAGCATCCCTGTAGAATCTGGCAGTGAAGAGATGATACCCCTTGGTCTTGAATCATTTTGCTGTTGCTTCTTGCCGAGGCGATGCACAACGTCGATGGTATCACCAACTTTGTTCTTCTCTGCAGGCAAAATGTCTTGGCCGATGCGGATGCCTCTCCTCGCACATCTTCATTCTCCACCTCTGGCAAGCCGTAGAGTCTCAGGTTCCATTTTCTTGTGTATTGTTCCAGATCAGTGAGACGTCTATGGTAGACATTGTTATTCTTTTCCACACTTTTTTCAACTTTTGCCACTCTCGTTTTCACATCCTTGATTTCACCACATGCAAACTCCAGTCTTTTTCAAGCCATCGATAACCATGGTGTTCGCGCCAACCATTTTCTCAATGGCGTCACACCTGGAGATGATAAGTAAGGAGAGGGTAGCCACGATATCAGAGTTCATGTTGGGTTTTTTGGAGGGTGGAGGTTTGCACGGAGTAATCGGTAAAGAGGGGAATTCGTCATCTTCAACAGCATTCGAAAGCATGATATTATCCATAGACCAAGCGTAGTTATGGCAGTTGTCTATAAGCACGTTTCTCTCTTGTTGATTAGCAATAGAACGGCTAACTTCTTCCTTTCTTTTTTGTCACGACTTTGCATGGACATGCCAAAATAAATTGTCCAATTATTATTCCAGTCACAGGAAAGGTCTTATATCTTGAACAAATAAAAATAGTAATGACTATAAACTTTTTTTTCACAATCTTTCTGAAGTTTGGTACGGAGCTCGGTAAAAAAGAGTCTGTTCAAGACGCCATCTTGGCACCTCCTCAATTGACGTTCATAACTAGATCTATCATATCAGTCCAACATAATAATGATAATTTGAATATCATATTTTTAAGTTGCTGGTTGATACTTAGAAATATTAGTTCAAATTTAGCAGCATATTACCTTAGACCTTTATTTGCAAAATCCAATCTTTGTCAACACATATAAATCAATTACTATATTCAAAAATGTAAGTAAAACCAGAAACCTATTATTTTAAGTAAAAATCATTGATTTTCTTTTGCAATATTTACTAAGCCCGTGACTAATTTTTTACATTGTAGACACTTCCCACCTCCAGAGTAGATCATTTCATTAAAGACTTAAATCTATGTGAACCCTGGAGGACTCAGAACCCGTCTAAAAGGGAGTATTCTTGTATGAACTAGTCTTTAGTTTCTTGTAAAGCGGCAGGTCCAGATGGGCCACCAATAGATATTATAAGATATTTAAGGACAAACCTCTAGGTCAACTTCTGGATATGTATGCTGAATCCATTCAGGAAGGTTGTTTCCCCCCCTCTCTAAGGAGTGCTTTAATCACTCTTATTCTGAAGTCTGATGAATCCACAACTAAATGTGGAAGTTACAGACCGATTTCTCTTCTGAACTCCGACTCAAAAATGATTGCTTAAGCTTTAGCCAGGAGATTGGATAGAGTGCTCCCATGTTTAACACAAAGACCAAAATGGCTTCGTGAAAAAACGTCATGGTTTTCACAATGTGAGGAGAGTACTAAACATCGTGCACATGTGTGAAGGGTCCCCTGATACTGCCATACTCTCACTTGATGCAGAGAAGGCATTTGATAGAGATGACTGGTCTTATTTATTTGAATTGCTTATGGAAACAGGAGACAAACGGCTGTGAGACATACGTTTGACTCTGGACACAAAAGGTGGGATGTATACGTAGGGTACAGGGCAACAGAAGACGAACAGCAGAGGGGCTAATAATCTTGGAGATGGGAAATGGGCCAACAAACCGGGGGGAGAGTTTGCGGGATTCCACCCGGAAGGGCAGATCCCGGGTGGATAGCAATACCTTCTACCTAAGACGATACCAGGGAGCCAGGGGTCCGATGGCTTGTCGTCGATACCTGGGGGTGGTCTTTAGGAGGGCTGACCGGGCTCTCCTCCAGGTACGATGACAGCTGCGGACAAACATCTGGACAGAAGGTACGCCGACCTCTTCCTCCTGCTCAGGAAAAAGTGGGGGCTGATACCCCAGGGAACACTCAAATGGAGATAGGCCAATGGCAGAGCAAGGAAGCCAGCTGGCTACAGGAGGTGGGGTTTGGCAGAGAACAGGCAGCGCAGAGTAGTCTCAAGATCCTGGTTGGCTCACTCCAACTGGCCATTGGACTGGGGGTGGAACCCAGAGGACAGGTTGGACGATGACCCAATGAGTGACCACTGGCCGAGTTGAAGGTGGTCTTACACTTGTCCCCTTCCCGTATCAGCACCAGGTGGTAGGCGTTCCATAGATCCAACTTGGAAAACACAATGGCTCCCTTGAGCTACTCGTAGGCCGAGGAGATGAGTGGTAGGGGGTAGCGGTTCTTAATCGTTATAATGTTAACTTCTTCGATATAGGGGGCGCTCTTTTAATTTTGGGATAAAAAAACGTTCCCGTTTTAAACAAGATATTTTGTCACGAAAAGATGCTCGACTATGCATATAATTGACAGCTTTGGAAAGAAAACACTCTGACGTTTCCAAAACTACAAAGATATTATCTGTGAGTGCCACAGAACTGATGCTACAGGCGAAACCAAGATGAAATTTCAAACAGGAAATGCCTCAGATGTCTCCTTATATGGCTGTGAATGCGCCAGGAATGAGCCTACACTTTCTGTCGTTTCCCCAAGGTGTCTGCAGCATTGTGACGTATTTGTAGGCATATCATTGGAAGATTGACCATAAGAGACTACATTTACCAGGTGCCCGCTTGGCGTCCTCCGTCGAAATTATTGCGTAATCTCCAGCTGCGTGCATTTTTCCATTTGGTTCAGAGGAGAAACCAAACTGCCACAAATGATTTATCATCGAATAGATATGTGAAAAACACCTTGAGGATTGACTCTAAACAACGTTTGCCATGTTTCTGTCGATATTATGGAGTTAATTTGGAAAAAAGTTCGGTGTTGTAATGACTGAATTTTCAGGGTTTTTTCTTAGCCAAACGTGATGAACAAAACGGAGCGATTTCTCCTACACAAATAATATTTTTGTAAAAACTGAACATTTGCTATCTAACTGAGAGTCTCCTCATTGAAAACGTCCGAAGTTCTTCAAAGGTAAATTATTTTATTTGAATGCTTTTCTTGTTTTTGTGAAAATGTTGCCTGCTGAATGCTAGGCGTAATGCTATGCTAGCTATCAATACTCTTACACAAATGCTTGTGTAGCTATGGTTGAAAAGCATATTTAGAAAATCTGAGATGACAGTGTTGTTAACAAAAGGCTAAGCTTGTGAGCCAATATATTTATTTCATTTCATTTGCGATTTTCATGAATAGTTAACGTTGCGTTATGGTAATGAGCTTGAGGCTATGATTACGCTCCCGGATACGGGATTGCTCGACGCAAGAAGTTAAGACCCCGGTAGTCAATGCACAGGTGGGAGAAGAAGAAGGACGGATGAATCTTGCAGCAAGGGAGTCCCCAATGTAGGTCTCCATCGCCTTGGTCTCTGGTCCCGACAGAGAGTACAGTCATCCACAGGGCAGAGTCATGCTAGGGATAAGGTCAATCCCGTAGTCATAAGTTCAGTGCAGCGGGAGCGAAGTGGCCTGGGTCTTGCGGAACACCTCCCGGAGGTTCTGTTACTCCGTGGGAATGGCGGAGAGGTCCGGGGCACCTTCCGAGCCCACAGGAAGACGTACCGGGGCAGGTTGTGCTGACTTCAGGCAATGGGCATGGCAGAACGGTCTCCAGCCCATGATGGCACCAGTAGACCAGTTAATGAGGGGATTGTGTCGCTGGAGCCAGGAGAATCCCAATACCAGGGAATCTGAGGGGACTTGATGAGCAGGAACTGGATAGCCTCGCTGTGGTTCCCTGAGACACGTAGGTTGATGGGAGGGTTGTTGTAGGTGACTCTGCCTATAGTGCACCCGTCCAGCGCTCTAACATCCATAGGAATGGAGAGGGGCTGAGTGGGGATGTTCAGCTCAGACGCCAGGGTAGCATCCAAAAAACTCTTGGCGGCCCAAGAGTCAATCAGAACTCGGAGAGATTTGGACTGGGCTCCCCACAACACAATGGCATGAAAAGGTGTGTGAACAAAATAAGCAGGAACGTTCTCCATTTGGCCCACCAAAGTATTCACTCCTACCGGTGAGCCTGTTTTGTTTTTTTTAAACAAGAGGACACGAAATGACCAAGAGTCCCGCGATACAGACAACTCTTCATGTCGATCCTGTATTGCCGTTCCACTGGCGTAAGACCAGCTCTGCCTAATGGCATAGGCTCAGGAAGCGGTGACTCAGCCGTCTTCGGCAGCCGTTGGGGCAGGTCGGGAAGCCTCGGGTTCTCTCGGCAATAAGAATGTCGGGAGCTTCCGGGATGACTCGGAGGCAAGGTGAGATCCCTGGGCGTGTGAGTGAAATCCAATTTCCTCTCCCCCCGCCGTTCCCGTAATCGCCCATCGATACGGATGGTCAAAGCGATGAGGGAATCGATCTCTGTAGGCAACTTCTGGGCTGCAAGATCGCCCTTGACCTCCTCCGAGACTTCGTGCAGGAACATATCGAACAGTGCCTCTTGATTCCAAGTACTCTCTGCTGCCAAAGTGCGCAAATCAACCGCATAATCAGCTACACTACCAGAGTCCTGCCGAAGCTGGATTAGCTTCAGGTCGGCCTCTCGCCTGGAGAACAGGGCATCAAAAACCTTCCTCATTTCTCCCACGAACCCCTCCAGACTAGCGCATATGGCCTGCTGTTGTTCCCACACGGTAGTAGCCCAAGTGAGAGCCCTCCCGGACATCAGCGTGATGAGGTAGGCTATTTTGGAGCGATCTGAGGGGAAGGTCACACGCATCAGCGATTCATTGGACTCACCTGGACTCTATCCCCTGTGTTATCACCTCCCCTTTATCTGTCTGTTCACCAGCTCTGTTCTCCGCTTCAACATTAATTGTCGTTTGTCGTTGTGTTACCCAGTTCTGAGTCTTTTCCATGTCTGTGCAATATTAAATGTTCACTCTCCGTACCTGCTTCTCATCTCCAGCGTCATTTCTTACACCCTCTCCAATTTAATTAATAACTTTGATCAGTTTTCTGGGTTTAAAGTTAATAAAACCAAATATTCTATCCTTTCCCTAAACAAGCAAGAGAGACTGAATCAAGTTGTACAGCATCCATTTGAATACAGAACAAGATTTCACAAATCATGTGATTTTAATACCATCAGAAATTAGCTCCTTATTATGATTATGAACCCATGGTAACGAGTGTAACAGAATCCATCAATAGATGGACATCATTGCATATATCTATTATTGGTAGAATAAATATCATTAAGATTAATATTCCGCCTAAATGTCTTTATCTATTTCAATCAATTCCTTATGCTCCACCATGTTAATTTTTCCCAAAGATCAGAAAGATACTCTCAAATGTTATCTGGAGCAACAGAAAACCAAGGCTTAGACTTTCTCGTCTTTATTTGCCCTATGACAGAGGGGATTGCAACTTCCAAATCTACAGTGGTATTACTGGGCTGCACAATTTAGGGCTCCAATAAACCATACTTACTCTGGCTGCAGACTGAAATGCTGTCCACAAAAGGCTTAACGAGGGATGGATATTAGTACTCTGCTCCCTTTAAAAACACCATAACTATATGGAACGAAGTACAGCAATATCTGGGCGATCCCCTGTATTATCCAGTTTTACACCAATTTGAGGGAATGACAATTTCACTCCTGGTAAAAATGACTTGGGATTTAAAGAATAGGCAAGAAAAGGTATTGTTAAAGTAATGGACTTATGCAATGAAAAAGGTCTCATGTCGTTTGAAGAACTAAAATCATTTTTTTAAATAGTTAAAATTTCCAGTCTAAAAACAATCTGCCTTACAACTTCCTTTGACCACATTAGAAATGCTCTCTGTTAAAACATGTTATGTCTGCAATCCCGCTATTGGGAACGATATGACAACTACCAGTGACAATAGAGGGTGCCAAATTCAAACCACAGAAATCTCATAATTACAATTCCAAAAACATACGTCTCTTAAAACGTTTTGATACTCCCCATCCCGGATCCGGGAGCGAAATTATCGACTGACACTAATTAGCATAACGCAACGGACATAAATATTACTAGAAAATATTCCTATTCATGAAAATCACAAGTGAAATATATTGAGACACAGCTTAGCCTTTTGTTAATCACCCTGTCACCTCAGATTTTCAAAATATGCTTTACAGCCAAAGCAAGACAAGCATTTTATCGATAGCCTAGCATAGCATTATGTCCAGCTAGCAGCAGGTAACTTGGTCACAGAAATCAGAAAAGCAATCAAATTAAATTGTTTACCTTAATTAGCTTCGGATGTTTTCACTTACGAGACTCCCAGTTAGATAGCCAATGTTCCTTTTTTCCCAAAATATTATTTTTGTATGCGAAATAGCTCCGTTTGTTCTTCACGTTTGGCTGAGAAATCGACCGGAAATTGCAGTCACGAAAACGCAGAAAAAGATTCCAAATTAGCTACATAATATCGACAGAAACATGGCAAACGCTGTTTATAATCAATCCTCAAGGTGTTTTTCAAATATCTATTCGATAATATATCTACCGGGACAATTGGTTTCAGTAGGACCGATTGGAAAAATGGCTACCTCTGTATTTTACGCGAGAATCACTGAGAGCCATCAGGTGACCACTTACACAATGTAGCCACTTACGGGTATTCTTCAACATAAATGCGTAAAACTACGTCACAATGCTGTAGACACCTTGGGGAATACGTAGAAAAAGTAATCTGGTTGATAGCCCATTCACTGCTCAAGAGGGACGCATTGGAACGCAGAGCTTTCAAAACATGAGACACTTCCGGATTGGATTTTTCTCAGGCTTTTGCCTGCAATATCAGTTCTGTTATACTCACAGACAATATTTTTACAGTTTTGGAAACTTTAGAGTGTTTTCTATCCTAAGCTGTCAATTTTATGCATATTCTAGCATCTTGTCCTGACAAAATATCCCGTTTACTTTGGGTACGTTATTTTTCCAAAAATGAAAATACTGCCCCCTAGTCACAACTCCATTTTAAAGCTATTCTCGTTGTTAATCCCACCAAAGTGTCCGGTTTCAAATATGCTTTTCAGCAAAAGCACTACAAACGATTATGTTAGGTCTCCACCAAACCACAATAAGCACAGCCATTGTCCACCGAAATATAGCATTCATAAAAAGCAGAAATAAAGATAATTCAAGGTTAGTGATTAATTTTATCTTCATCAGATGACACTCATAGGACTTCATGTTACACAATACATGCATGTTTTGTTTGATAAAGTTCATATTTATATACAAAAATCTGAGTTTACATTGGCGTATTAGATTCACTAGTTCCAAAAACATCAAGTGATTTTGCATAGCCACATTGTTTCAACAGAAATACTCATCATAAATGTAGATGATAATACAAGTTGTACACATGGAATTATAGATATACCTCTCCTTAATGCAACCGCTGTGTCAGATTTCAAAAACAGTTTACGGAAAAAGCAACCCATGCAATAATCTTAGACGGAGCTCAGAACAGTAGCCAAATTAGCCGCCATGTATTAGTCAACAGAAACCAGAAAATACATGATAAATGTTTCCTTACCTTTGATGAACTTCATCAGAATGCAGTCCTAGGAATCCCAGGTCCACAATAAATGCTTGATTTGTTCGAAAATGTCCGTTATTTATGTCCAATTAGCTACTTTGGTTAGCGCGTTTGGTAAACAATTCCAAAGTCACAAAGCGCGTCCACTATAACGTGAAGAAATGTCCAAATGTTCCGTAACAGTCAGTAGAAACATGTCAAACGATGTACTGAATCAATTCTTTAGAATGTTTACATATATCTTGAATAACACTCCAACCGGAGAATTAGAATGACTTCAGATGACCAGTGGAACGCAAGTCCTTCCCCTGTGAACGTGCATGGTGAATGCATTGTCAACTCGTGACAATGGGGACTATTTCCTGTCTCATTCGACCCCCCTTCACATTAGAGTCACCAGACAAAGTTCTATGGACTGTTGACATCTAGTGGAAGGCGTAGGAAGTGAAAACTCATCCATATCTCGCTGTAATTTCAATGAGAGCTTCGTTGAAAATCTGCCACCCCCAGAAAAAAAGTGGAATTTCTCAGGTTTTTGCCTGCTATATGAGTTCTGTTATACTCAGAGACATAATTCAAACCGTTTTAGAAACTTCAGTGTTTTCTATCCAATACTAATAATAATATGCAGATATTAGCAACTGAGACTGAGGAGCTGGCCGTTTACAATGGGCACCTTTTCATCCAGGCTACTCAATACTGCCCCTGCAGCCATAAAAAGTTAACATGTGTTAAGGGAGAGGTCAATTTACGTCATTATATGGGAAAACGGTAGCTACTCATGAAGACAATTGTGATAGTAAGAGATTTCAGTCGATACAAGATATGCAGGAAGATATTTCAGCAGAGGACGGGGGTATGTATGATATGCTCTAGAGCTCAGACAATAAACACCCGCCTGAGATTGTTGCAATACAATTGGATAATGAGAACACATCACCCCTGTTAAGCTCCACAAATTTTACCCTAATATCCCAGACCTGTGTGTTAAATGTAACACGCATTTTGCCACCTTGTATTGTTGCCTTTGGGAATGTGCTTAGATACAAAAGTTTTGGAGCTCAGTACTGCGCTAGATCTCTGAGATTACCTCTCTCAATACCACTAATCCCTAAACTTTGCATCCTACATCTTTACCCAGAGAATATCTATTTACGTAGGAGAGAGAAGAAAATGGTTGACCTCTGTCTATTACAACTAGTGCAATTGCTCTCCACTGGAAGTATGTCAGTTCCCCCTCACTTTGTCATTGGTTAAAATAATTAACATCAAACCTGGCTCTTGAAAAATGTACTTATATAATGAAAAGGAAAGCCCCAGCGTTTCATGATGTTTGGGATCTGTTTGGTGAATTTTTGCAAACCGGTGATATTGAGGAAGCATTGGAATTGTAAATCTGTATATTCTAAATGGTTTAGTTGAACATTGGCTATAGTCGAAGTGTAATCTGCATTATCTGAGACTGCATATTGTACTACTTGTTTTTAATTTTGGAAATGTGAGGAAATGTGATTTTCTGTCATTTTTCTGTGAATATTTGGTTGTAATGTTTGTCTCTTTTGTCCCTTTGAGGTGAGAAAATATTTTTGTAATTGTTGATCAAATAAAATAAAATAAAATTCTTTCACATGCACCAAATACAGCAGGTGTAGACCTTACAGTGAAGTGCTTACTTACAAGCCATTAAGCAACAATGCAGTTTTAAGAAAATATCTACAAAAAAGTAAGAAATACAATTGAGAAATAATTAAAGAGCAGCAGTAAAATAACAATAGAGACGCTATATACAGCGGGTACCGGTACAGAGTCAATGTGTTAGTTCCTATTTGGAATGAATAAATGTGTAAAAAATAATGTTTTTTTCCCCCGCACAAAAGGGCTTTATTACAGACAGAAATACTCCTCAGTTTCATCAGCTGCCAAATGTGGAGGTCCTGGGCTGGCATGGTTACATGTGGTCTGCTTTTGTGAGGCCAGTTGGACATAATGCCAAATTCTCTGAAACGACGTTGGAGGCGGCTTATGGTAGAGAAATTAACATTTAATTCTCTGGCAACAGCTCTGGTGGACATTCATGCAACCAGCATGCCAATTGTACGCACCCTCAGAACTTGAGACATCTGTGGTATTGTGTTGTGTGACAGGACTGGACATTTTAGAGTGGCCGTTTGTCCCCAGCACAAGGTTCACCTGTGTAATGACCATGCTGTTTCTTGATATGCCACACTTGTCAGGTGGATGGATTATCTTATCTTTTTAGTGTATGGAACATTTCTGGATCATTTATTTTCACTCATGAAACATGGGACTTCACATGTTGAGTTTATATTTTTGTTCGGTTTACATGGCTTTCTGTCATTGATTCCTAATATTCTGAAACATTCTCTGGATATATTCTAGTGAATCTGTTCTAGTGAGTCTGTCGAGAAGAAAATTCTATTTAAAAGGTACACCAAATTTAAAGGGATGGCTTTTAGATAAATGTGCTGAAACCCCTATTGAATTAAAACTCCACAATGAAATCTGTTGGCCAACAAGTGGGAGGGTTAGCATTTAAATATGCATAAATACATTTATACAACGTGCCCAAGGGAACCATGAAGCAAAGCCCGTTATGCACCTGCATAAGGTAAGTCTGAATACCTACTGAAAAGTAGGAAAGGAGGAAAGGCATGTGTACGTGTCCCCTCACATTCAGAAATTGTGTTTGTGTCCCCCAGTTTTATCATTGGAATGTGACACAAAACGAGGCAACGGAATGCCTTAGGACCATGAGGATGCCTCCGAGCGATCGGGTAGGCTGTTTGGAGTGTTTATCCAACTTGATAAAAACATTTATAATTTAAAAAATCTCCCCCCCACTTCTAAAACCAAAGTTGCGCCCTGCATCCATGCACATATTACATACGTATTATTACAATCCTTTAATCTGGGAAGCTAGAAGTATTCCTGAGAGAGAGAGTAAGAAAGTACTCTAATATTGCAGTGCATATTCCACCCGCAGCTAGAAAGTGCTCCTAACCCAAGTTATCAAAGGAACTTGCGATAAGAGCCGTTGGGGGAAATAATTGCAGTTTGCCCGAGTAACAGAATCAAGATCTGTCTAAATTGAGATCTGTCTAAACATAATCATGTGAGGTCACCATCATTACAGAAAGTGCCAAGGAGGCCAAAAGTTCACTTGCCTGCCTCAGTCTGAGAATCATACTCTAATCAGTACAGTCTTCCAAAAAAGGGTTTCAAAAGGGTTCTTCAGCTGTCCCCATAGGATAACCCTTTTTGGTTCCATGTAGAACCCCCTCTGAAAAGGATTCTACCTGGAACCAGAAAGGGTTTTTCAAATGGTAATGAGAGCAACATTACTTTACTTAAACAAAATGTTAAGCTTTACAAAAACATGAATGCATACAGGTCCTTTGTTGTTGTGGTTATTATAAGTTAAGACAGTTGTGCTCATTTCAATAAGGTCATATTTATCTTAATCAAGGGGTATATTTCAATAGTTGAAATTACCAATGAGTGGCTTGAAATCGTACAGATTGTGACTACTCGTGGTCACTAGTTGACTGTCACTGCTCTATGTTAGGGTGTTTCTGAAGACAAAGGCATATTGGGATGGATCCTGTTGATGAAGACCAGAGATCCAACAATCCTCCAATTGTCCTCACAAAACCCTCTCAGAGCCTTATTCTTCATTAAGTTGGCCACCATTCCCAGCACATTCATAACATGAGGACTCCATAGAACGATGAAGGTTCAAATGATGAGGTTTACTAATCTGGTCATCCTGGGGCTCCTGAAGAAAGCTGTTTGGTCCACCCTTTTGGTGGAGTCAGATACAGGCTGTGGCCATGGAGAAATGAACTACAAATAACAGGAGAGTCTGCAGGAGCAACACAGCCACCTGCTCATCGTCTGATGCAAAAGCATACCGGCACCGGACCCATCCATTCTCATCCTGCGTCACATCCCGCACCAACAGATAGACACGACCCCGGCTACCCTCAACAGGACATATAGCAGCCCCCTCTCCTTTGGCACTCCCATTCTGGCCAAGCTATGGGACTGCACTACCTAGAGGTAGCACTGGAATGCTCAATAGTGTGACAGTCAGCAGGCTAGTGTAGGCACTGCAGTAGAAAAAGTAGGTGATGAGCTCACAGAGGACTAGACCCAGGCTCCAGGTAAAGACTAGGTTGTAGATTACCAAAGGTAGGGTGAAGAGGCAAAGCAGGTCACATGAAGCAAAGTTCAACATCAGCATCTGGCTCGAACTGGATAGATCTTGGTTTTGACGAGGGTTAACACATGTACACATAAACATAATTACATTTGAATGAATCATACAGTAGTTGTTGAAAGTCTTCCATGGCAATCCTAGTATCCTGGTAGCTGGAATGAGTTCAACGTTAGATTCATATTCAGTCTGTGGTCTCATAATGGCTTGTTCTATTTTCCCACCTGCAGTGGCAGTATTTCTCACAGCGATGTCTAACCCCTAATTGTTCTTCCAGCTAATACACAACCACCACATCTCATTCACCTGTTGGTTTTATCCATGGGAGCCATTCTGTTGTGGTATAACTTTATCACAATTAAACAGAACACGTATTTTATCTCATTTTGCTACAATAAATAAAATATCCCTAAAACAGACTGGAGATTACCTTTTTGCTCCAACTTCTCCCAAAGGTTCCTCAATCCAATCTGTGTTAACCTAAAATTATCTTACGTTATTCATGCTTGGATGTACTTATACTTACTTAACTAAACAGATGGACATCTCAAATAAGCCATGATCTAAATGCTGTTGTGTGAGGAAAGCAAGAGATGGTTTGTTTCTATGAGTGAACGTAATTTAACAAACCATGGTAAAATAGCAATATAAATGATATTATATGCCATTTAGCAGCCACTTTTATCCAAAGAGACTTACAGTCATGCATGCATACATGTTTATCTTGGGAGGGCCCTGTACTTTATGATATTGATGTATAGAGTTCCCTAGAGGTTTGGATACACCCTCGCATCCTCAAAATGTACTACGGTATTTCTCAATGTCCAACAAAAATCCAATGGCAATAATACTGTGCTGCATTCCCTGAGCAGCAAATCCTTGGAAGACATAACATCCTCGGATAATGAATGTGTGTGTGAGAGGTACTGTAGCCTATACCAGACAGTAGATAAGAGTTTAGATATGATTTATGTGTCAGGGGGCTACAGGGAATATGCGTCCCCTGGAGGCTACATGCACGCACACGCATGCATGCACACACGCAGTATACACGGAGTGTACAAAACATTAAGAACACCATCCTAATTTTAAGTTGCACATCCCCACCCCGCCCCACCCCTTTTGCCCTCAGAACAAGCTCAATTTATCGGGGCATGGATTACAAAGTGTCGAAAGCATTCCACAGTATATTCTTTATACACGCGGGAAACTGTTGAGCGTGGAAAAACCCAGCAGCGATTCAGTTCTTGACACATACCGGTGCACCTAGCACCTACAATTATTATTATTTTTTATTAAATACAAAGCCACTTAAATCTTTTGTCTTGCTCATTTACCCTCTGAATGGCACACATAAACCATCCATGTCTCAATTGTCTCAAGGCTTAAAAATACTTCTTTAACCTGTCTCCTACACTGATTGAAGTGGATTTAACAAGTGACATCAATAAGGGATCATAGCTTTCCCCTGGATTCACCTGGTCAGTCCATGTCATGGAAAGAGCAGGTGTTCTTAATGTTTTGTACACTCAGTGTATACAGTATCTACAAGTCAACCCATAGCATAGCTCCCAGTAGCCACATATCCATTAGGCATTGGTAGCCAAATGCAGACAGATCAAACATAATTTAAAAAAATGAATATCTGGGTATCATAGCTGAGCTGTAGGGGGGTTGCATGGGTTGTTGCAATACAGCTTCAATGTAAATGAAAGGTTTGCTATGCTTAGTGGAGATGAATGCATGAACAAAGGGAGGTGTGTTGTACAGTGCATGACCCTCTGGAGATTTTTCAGCGCGCTGTGTTTTAGGGACCACTTCACTGTAGACGTCTGACTGGTGACATTCTTCACATGATTCTACATGTAAAATCAATGCACCCTCGCAAATTACATTCAGAGGTGCTAAGTACTCCCGGCCAGCAAAGACTATTGGTGTGTCTGAGCTCATAAGGTTTGGGATAGGGTTAACCTTGACGGTTAAGTTGAGGTATTCATATCGAGTGGTTAAGGTAAGGGTTAATGTTTGGGATAGGGTTAATCTTGACGGTTAAGTTGAGGTATTCATATCGAGTGGTTAAGGTAAGGGTTAAGGTTTGGGATAGGGTTAAAAGAGAAAAACAAAAAATTACAAAACAAGTGCCTAGCACTGGGATTAAACCCACGATCCTTAGAACCGAAGCTCACGGTTTAAGCCCATCCTCGACCCAATTGCGAGTCTACTAGATAGTAATAGTTGCTCGCGTTGCCCCTAGTGGATGGTAGGAAATTGCCACAGAAAATAAGTTACTCCTCAGGTCATAATTTCACCATTTCAAATATGCCTAAATACGCCGTAATGTACTAAAGTTTGACCTGTCATTTCTACAAACTTTCACACACACACACGCCATGTGGTGCAGTATGTCTTTTGATCAGCTCCAAAGGGACTCCCATTCATTAGTACAGACACAGTCATTACTCTACACAGAGAGTGACAACATACAGAGATTACCCTCATCCGGTACTGTATATCATAAACCCACAATCTGCCTATATAAGGGGATTTCGTAATGTCTATACATCACAGGTTAACCTTTACTCTACATATTATTGGCTAACCTGTCTATGCATTACCGCATTGAAATCATTATGTGGTCTGTACAGTATATCATGTGTGTATAGCTAGTAGGCCATAAACTTCTCTGTGGCCCTGCAAATTGACAAAGGAGGATTCTAACAGTGAGGGAGGAGGACAATGACAGGGACCCTCTCCTTAGAGAGCTATTCACCCAGCCCAACCTGGATTAGTCCCCAACACAGATATCTTGATGCATAACACGTCCATCAAGACCTGTGGGACTAGTTCACAATGTACACTGTAAAAACGTTGTCATCCTCAGCCCAATGTTTGTCTCCTGGGCCATGCTGTTGGGATGGGGAGCAGAGGGAGGGTCAAACACACACGCGCACAAATACACACACGCCGTGGCCCCGGTCTGATTTCTCCCTGGGTTAGTTTAGAGGGAAGAACACATTGATCTATGAATCTCATTAGGTGTCTTACTGTTGGATCCTACAGGCAGTCATTGATGGACTGCTCCTTCACAGCACCTCTGCCAAACATGATGTCAATAGAATGCTTGGAGGTGATCAACGTTAAAGATCCTAGTGATGGCTGGATGTGACACTACTTTCATTATATCAGTTGCAATCCAGTACAGGATCAATGGTCATAATAAGCGATAGGAGAGAATACAACAATATGTATGTGTTACTGTAGTATAGATGCCAATGAGACAATGGCACCATATAGCCAAGCTGTTTGTTAGTTTATGACATGGCATTAATGTGGCTAATGTATGCGAGAGTATTTTTGTACATGTTTTATTCATTTCAGCTGCTTTGCATTTTCCAATGTTTGTGTTTATGTGTGTTCATTATACACATGACAGAGATAAAGAATGTGACACCCATGACTGTCTGTGTCTGTGTGTGGTGAGTGAATGAGTACATTCATGACTGTGTGCTCACAACACGTGTCTGTTAAGAAAAACATGTTTTCACCTCACATGTGAAAATCAAAATGGCAGTTTCACATGTTAGAAAATTCCACATGTAAAAATCTCACATGTAAAAAACGAATTACATGTAAAAATCACATTTTCAGTTTCATATGAAAGAAAACATATGGAATTGCAAGTTCCCAAGTGAAAAACAATCATGTGAATATCAAATTTGCAGCTTCAAATGTGAGAAAAATTAACTATTAAATCGAATTTTCACATATACAGTATATAACTGTAATTGCAAGTTCACATGTTGTGGTGAAATAGTGTTATTCTCCTCACATGTGAAAAGGTGGTGTTAACATGTTGCAATAACATTGTTTCAACATATGTAACTGCAAATTCTGTAATGACATTATGTAAAAAGGTAACTAATTCAGGTGTTAAAAATAACTACATTATTTATTATTTCTGAGCCATCCATTCGGAGTGTTATTGTATCAGGCGCATGCCTCTTCTTCCTACGTTGGTCAGTGACCTTTGGAACTAGCCCAGAGAAAATAACAGTTAGCGCTCTGCGTCTCCTTATTTATCCCTTTTAACATGTAAAAATTAGCACTGTCAGATGTAATCAGTACATTTAAAAAAATGTTTGTGCCTATTTTTTTTTTCAGCATTCAAATTACACTGAAAACATCCATGAGTTTATCATGAGGTAGTCACCTGGAATGCATTTCAATTAACAGGTGTGCCTTGTTAAAAGTTCATTCGTGGAATTTAATTCCTTCTTAATACTTTTGAGCCAATCAGTTGTGTTGTGGCTAGGTAGGGGTGGTATACAGAATATAGCCTTATTTGGTAAAAAACCAAGTACATGTTATGGTAACAGCTCAAATAAGCTTTAAGACAACATTTCAAGAACTTTGACAGTTTCTTCAAGTGCCAATCGCAAAAACCATTAAGCGCTATGATGAAACTGTCTCTCATGAGGACTGCCACAGGAAAGGAAGACCCAGAGTTACCTCCTCCTGCAGAGGATTAGTTCATTAGAGTTACCAGCCTCAGAAATTGCAGCCCAAATAAATGCTTCACAGAGTTCAAGTAACAGACACATCTCAACATCAACTGTTCAGAGGAGACTGCGTGAATCAGGTCTTCATGGTCAAATTGCTCCAAAGAAACCACTACTAAAGGACAACTATAATAAGAGATTTGCTTGGGCCAAGAAACACGAGCAATGGACATTACACCAGTGGAAGTCTGTCCTTTGGTCTGATGAGCCCAAATGTGAGATTTCTGGTTCAAACTGCCGTGTCTTTGTGAGATGCAGAGTAGGTGAACAGATGATCTCCGCGTGTGTGGTTCCTGTGTGAATCATGGAGGAGGAGGTGTGATGGTGTGGGGGTGCTATGAAATAAGACACTGTCTGTGATGTATTTAGAATTCAAGGCACACTTAACCAGCATGGCTACCACAGCATTCTTCAGCGATGCGGCATCCTATCGTTTTTTTTTTTTAACAGGACAATGACCCAACACACCTCCATGCTGTGTAAGGGCTATTTGACAAAGAAGGAGAGTGATTTAGTGTTGCATCAGATGACATGGCCTTCAATCACCCGATCTCAACCCAATTGAGATGGATTGGGATGAGTTGGACCGCAGAGTGATTAGAACTCCTTCAAGACAGTTGGAAAAGAATTCCGCATGAAGCTGGTTGAGAGAATGCCAAGAATGTGCAAAGCTGCCATCAAAGCAAAGGGTGACTACTTTGAAGAATATAAAATATATTTTGTTAATCACTTTTTTGGTTACATGATTCCATGTATTATTTTATAGTTGATGTATTCACTGTTATTCTAGAATATAGTAAAAATAAAGAAAAACTCTTGAATGAGTAGGTGTGTTCAAAATTTTTACTGGTAGTGTATATATATATATACACTGCTCAAAAAAATAAAGGGAACACTAAAATAACACCTCCTAGATCTGAATGAATGAAATATTCTTATTAACTACTTTTTTTCTTTACATAGTTGAATGTGCTGACAACAAAATCACACAAAAACTATCAATTGAAATCAAATGTATCAACCCATGGAGGTCTGGATTTGGAGTCACACAAAATTAAAGTGGAAAACCACACTACAGGCTGATCCAACTTTGATGTAATGTCCTTAAAACAAGTCAAAATGAGGCTCAGTAGTGTGTGTGGCCTCCACGTGCCTGTATGACCTCCCTACAACGCCTGGGCATGCTCCTGATGAGGTGGCGGATGGTCTCCTGAGGGATCTCCTCCCAGACCTGGACTAAAGCATCCGCCAACTCCTGGACAGTCTGTGGTGCAACGTGGCGTTGGTGGATGGAGCGAGCCATGATGTCACAGATGTGCTCAATTGGATTCAGGTCTGGGGAACGGGCGGGCTAGTCCATAGTATCAATGCCTTCCTCTTGCAGGAACTGCTGACACACTCCAGCCACATGAGGTCTAGCATTGTCTTGCATTAGGAGGAACCCAGGGCCAACCGCACCAGCATATGGTCTCACAAGGGGTCTGAGGATCTCATCTCGGTACCTAATGGCAGTCAGGCTACCTCTGGCGAGCACATGGAGGGCTGTGCAGCCCCCCAAAGAAATGCTACCCCACACCATGACTGACCCACCGCCAAACCGGTCATGCTGGAGGATGTTGCAGGCAGCAGAACGTTCTCCACAGCGTCTCCAGACTCTGTCACGTCTGTCACATGTGCTCAGTGTGAACCTGCTTTCATCTGTGAAGAGCACAGGGCGCCAGTTGCGAATTTGCCAATCTTGGTGTTCTCTGGCAAATGCCAAATGTCCTGCACGGTGTTGGACTGTAAGCACAACCCCCACCTGTGAACGTCGGGCCCTCATACCACCCTCATGGAGTCTGTTTCTGACCGTTTGAGCAGACACATGCACATTTGTGGCCTGCTGGAGGTCATTTTGCAGGGCTCTGGCAGTGCTCTTCCTGCTCCTCCTTGCACAAAGGTGGAGGTAGCTGTCCTGCTGCTGGGTTGTTGCCCTCCTAAAGCCTCCTCCACATCTCCTGATGTACTGGCCTGTCTCCAGGTAGCGCCTCCATGCTCTGGACACTACGCTGACAGACACAGCAAACCTTCTTGCCAAAGCTCGCATTGATGTGACATCCTGGATGAGCTGCACTACCTGAGCCACTTGTGTGGGTTGTAGACTCCGTCTCATGCTACCACTAGAGTGAAAGCACCGCCAGCATTCAAAAGTGACCAAAACATCAGCCAGGAAGCATAGGAACTGAGAAGTGGTCTGTGGTCACCACCTGCAGAACCACTCCTTTATTGGGGGTGTCTTGCTGATTGCCTATAATTTCCACCTGTTGTCTATTCCATTTCCACAACAGCATGTGAAATTTATTGTCAATCAGTGTTGCTTCCTAATTGGAGAGTTTGATTTCACAGAAGTGTGATTGACTTGGAGTTACATTGTGTTGTTTAAGTGTTCCCTTTATTTTTTTTGAGCAGTGTATATGAAACATTCTATTGGTTGCAAGAATTTTGAAAAATAATTTAAATTAAAAAACATCTAAGTTCTGAATCCATCAATAAACTAGATTTTTTTTAAATATTGTTTGACAGCTTTAGGTGACATTAAAATGTGAAAATGCACATGTGAAATTGTAGAGACTTCAAAATTAGTTTTGGCCTATTTGGTCGAATGGTAAAGACATTGGCTTCTCCCACGGGAGACCGAGTTTTAATCCCGCCAGTTACAAAAGCTCACCAGGAATTTATAATATCACATGTGAAATGTTTGGAAACCACGTCTAAGTGGTTGTTAAAAATGTACATGTGAAACTCCACACATGTCCAAAAACCACATCTGACTCATGAACATTTTATGTGGATTTATAAAAAAATATATATATTTTTACATGTGAAATGTAATGTGTTTTTTTTGTAAGGGAGAGTGAGATTCACTCCTGTCCCCCTCCACAGGAGTGTGGCACGGAGCTGGGATGGCCAGCATTGAACTTGTCTTTGGGAAATCTCAATTATTTACACTCTACCATCATGTGGACACGATATGAGTTGACAGGAGCAATAGGATGTTCATGAATAAAACACAGGGGCCTAAAAGCAGAAGGGGGGGGGGGGGGGGGCAGGAGGTAGCGGTGCACTGTAAAACATTTCCTGTAAAATTGACAGTAACTTACTGTCAGGTCTTCTAGGAGTAGTGGGTTTGTAGTCAGGCGCAGAGGGTTAGGACAATCGTATTTATTCCGGTACAAGACGGTTACTCCAAAAACACTAGCCGCATAAAACTGACCGACCCAAACAGTCCGGCGAAAATAAAAATGCACATCCACAAACTAACAGAGGAACAAGCCTGCACAAAAGCTTAAATAGCCCTAACCAAAACCCAAACAAGGAACAGGTGTAACCAATAAGACAAAACTAACAGAAAAGGAAAAGGGGATCAGTGGCAGCTAGTAGACCGGTGACGACGACCGCCGAGCGCCTCCCGAACAGGTGGAGGAGGCACCTTTGGTGGGAGTCGTGACACTTACTGTCAGCAATAGGCCAGTAAATTACTGTAATTTATTTTACAGTACAGCTACTTTAATCCATTTTACAATAATCCATTTTACGGTTATTAAATGCCCAAACCAACAATGCAGTTCAGGAAATAGAGTTAAGAAAATGTTTACTGAATAAAGTAAGGTAAAAAAATATATAAAAATTAACATAATAAAATAAAATAAGAGGCTATATACAGGGGGCACTGGTACAGAGTCAAGGGGTACAGGTTAGTTGAGGTCATTTGTACATGTAGGTAGGGGTAAAGTGACTTTGCACAGATAATAAACAGCGAGTAACAGCATTGTAAAAACAAAGGTGTGGGTGGGGGGTGGGTAAAGGTAAATAGTCTGGGTGGCCATTTGATTAACTGGTCAGCAGTCCTATGGCTTTGGGGTAGAAGCTGGTACCGCTTGCCGTGCGGTAGCAGAGAGAGCAGTCTATGACTTGGGTGACTGGAATCTTTGAAAAATGTTTGGGCCTTCCTCTGCAACAGCCTAGTATATAGGCCCTGGATGGCAGAAAGCTTGCCCCAGTGATGTACTGGTCCGTACGCACTACCCTCTGTAGCGCCTTACACTCAGATGCCGAGCAGTTGCCATACCAGGCGATGATGCAACCGGTAAGGATTCTCTCAATGGTGCAGCTGTATAACTTTTTGAGGATCAGGGTACCCATACAAGGTCTTTTGTGCCCTCTTCACAGCTGTCTTTGTGTTTTTTGGACCATGAAAGCTTGTTGGTGATGCGGACACCAAGTAACTTGAAACTCTTGACCAGCTCCACTATAGCCCCTTTGATGTTAATGGCGGCCCTTCTTTTCCTGTAGTCCACGATCAGCTCCTGTATCTTGCTCACATTGAGGGAGAGGTTGTTGTCCTGGCGCCACACTGCCAGGTCTCTGACCACCTCCCTACAGGCTGTTGTTGGGCATCAGGCCTACCACTGTTGTGTCTTCAGCAAACTTAATGATGGTGTTGGATTCGTGCTTGGGTGAATAGGGAATACAGGAGGGGACTAAGCAAGCACCTCTGAGGGGCCCCAGTGTTGAGGATCAGCATGGCAGATGTGTTGTTGCTTAACGTTAAAACTTGGGGGCGCCCATCAGGAAGTCCAAGATCCAGTTATGGGTTAGTCCCAGGGTCCTTAGCTTAGTGATGAGCTTTGTGGGTGGTGTTGAATGCTGAGCTGTAGTCAATGAACAGCATTCTCACATACAGTGCCTTGCGAAAGTATTCGGCCCCCTTGAACTTTGCGACCTTTTGCCACATTTCAGGCTTCAAACATAAAGATATAAAACTGTATTTTTTTGTGAAGAATCAACAACAAGTGGGACACAATCGTGAAGTCGAACGACATTTATTGGATATTTCTAACTTTTTTAACAAATCAAAAACTGAAAAATTGGTCGTGCAAAATTATTCAGCCCCTTTACTTTCAGTGCAGCAAACTCTCTCCAGAAGTTCAGTGAGGATCTCTGAATGATCCAATGTTGACCTAAATGACTAATGATGATAAATACAATCCACCTGTGTGTAATCAAGTCTCCGTATAAATGCACCTGCACTGTGATAGTCTCAGAGGTCCGTTAAAAGCGCAGAGAGCATCATGAAGAACAAGGGACACACCAGGCAGGTCCGAGATACTGTTGTGAAGAAGTTTAAAGCCGGATTTGGATACAAAAAGATTTCCCAAGCTTTAAACATCCCAAGGAGCACTGTGCAAGTGATAATATTGAAATGGAAGGAGTATCAGACCACTGCAAATCTACCAAGACCTGGCCGTCCCTCTAAACTTTCAGCTCATACAAGGAGAAGAGTGATCAGAGATGCAGCCAAGAGGCCCATGATCACTCTGGATAAACTGCAGAGATCTACAGCTGAGGTGGGAGACTCTGTCCATAGGACAACAATCAGTCGTATATTGCACAAATCTGGCCTTTATGGAAGAGTGGCAAGAAGAAAGCCATTTCTTAAAGATATCCATAAAAAGTGTTGTTTAAAGTTTGCCACAAGCCACCTGGGAGACACACCAAACATGTGGAATTGAACTTTTTGGCAACAATGCAAAACGTTATGTTTGGCGTAAAAGCAACACAGCTCATCACCCTGAATACCCCATCCCCACTGTCAAACATGGTGGTGGCAGCATCATGGTTTGGGCCTGCTTTTCTTCAGCTTGGACAGGGAAGATGGTTAAAATTGATGGGAAGATGGATGGAGCCAAATACAGGACCATTCTGGAAGAAAACCTGATGGAGTCTGCAAAAGACCTGAGACTGGGACGGAGATTTGTCTCCCAACAAGACAATGATCCAAAACATAAAGCAAAATCTACAATGGAATGTTTCAAAAAGAAACATATCCAGGTGTTAGAATGGCCAAGTCAAAGTCCAGACCTGAATCCAATCGAGAATCTGTGGAAAGAACTGAAAACTGCTGTTCACAAATGCTCTCCATCCAACCTCACTGAGCTCGAGCTGTTTTGCATGGAAGAATGGGAAAAAATGTCAGTCTCTCGATGTGCAAAACTGATAGAGACATACCCCAAGCGACTTACAGCTGTAATCGCAGCAAAAGGTGGCGCTACAAAGTATTAACTTAAGGGGGCTGAATAATTTTGCACGCCCAATTTTCTGTTTTTGATTTGTTAAAAAAGTTTGAAATATCCAATAAATGTCGTTCCACTTCATGATTGTGTCCCACTTGTTGTTGATTCTTCACAAAAAAATACAGTTTTATATCTTTATGTTTGAAGCCTGAAATGTGGCAAAAGGTCGCAAAGTTCAAGGGGGCCGAATACTTTCGCAAGGCACTGTAGGTGTTCCTTTCATCCAGGTGAAAAGGGCAGTGTGGAGTGCAATTGAGATTGCGTCATCTGTGGATCTTTTGGGTCAGTATGCGAATTGGAGTGGGTCTAGGGTTTCCGGGATGATGGTGTTGATGTGAGGCATTACTATCCTTTCAAAGCATTCATGGCTACCGGCATGAGTGATACGGGCCGGTATTCATTTTGGCAGGTTGCCTTTGCCTTCTTGGACAAGGGGCTATGGTGGTCTGCTTGAAACATAGGTATTACAGACTCAGTCAGGGAGAGGTTGAAAATGTCAGTGAAGACACTTGCCAGTTGGTCCGCACATGCTCTAGGTACACGTCCTGGTAATCCGTCTGGCCCTGCGGCCTTGTGAATGTTGACTTGTTTAAAGGTTTTGTTCACATCGGCTACGGAGAGCTTGATCACACAGTCGTCCGGAACAGCTGGTGCTCTCATGCATGCTTCATTGTTGCTTGCCTCGAAGTGAGCATAAAAGGCATTTAGCTCATCTGTTAAGCTCGTGTCACTGGTCAGCTCGCGGCTGGTTTCCCTTTGATGTCCGTAATAGTTTGCAAGCCCTGCAACATCCGTTAAGCATCAGAGCCCGGTGTACTAGGATTCAATCTTAGTCCCGTATTGACTCTTTGAATGTTTGATGGTTCGTCTGAGGGCATAGCAGGATTTCTTACAAGCGTCCTGATTAGTGTCCCTCTCTTTGAAAGTGGCAGCTCTAGCCTTTAGCTTGGTGCAGGTGTTGCCTGTAATACATGGCTTCTGGTTGGGATATGTATGCACGATCACTGTAGGGACGACATCATCAATGTTCTTTTTGATGAAGCTGGTGACTGAGGTAGAATACTCCGCAATGCCATTGGATGAATCCCAGAACAAATCCAGTTGTGTGATGCCCACCGAAGCCTTCCTCCCAGACAAGCTTAACACATTCTATGCTCGCTTCGAGGCAGATAATACCTAGGCATCCAGGAAAACTCTCGCTGCTCCGGACAACCAGGTTTTTCTTCTCCCGAAGCTGACGTAAGGAAAACTATCAAAACTGAATACTCACAAAGCCGCTGGCCCAGATGTAGTTTCTGGCCGCGTCCTCAGGTTGTGTGCTGACCAGTTAGCGTGCATCTTCTCTGACATCATCAACCAGTCCCCGTCCCAGGCTGTAGTCATCGTACTAGTGCCCAAGAAAACAAGATGACATGCCCAAATGACTATTACCCCGTCACACTCACCATTGTCATCATGAAGTGCTTTGTGAGTCTGGTCATGGCTCAAATCAAGGCCAGCATGTCAGGCACCCTGGACCCACTCAATTTTCCTACCACTCCAACAGATCCACGGAAGATGCCATTTCCATCGCTATTCACATGGCCGTAACACATCTGGACAAGAGGAACACCTGTAAGGGTGTTTAACTGGTGGCAGGGAAGTCAGATGCAGGAGAGAAATAACTGTTTCCAACGGCGCATTTTATTTACAAAAACCCACCGGAAAACATAATAATAAAATAAATGGGTAACATAACCCGACGCGCACCAGTACAGACGTACACATACACTTAACAATAAACAATCACCGACAAGGACATGAGGGGAAACAGAGGGTTAACCACTCTGGCATATGTGGGACGGTAGTGGCCCACCTCGCCAACAGCCAGTGAAAGTGCAGGGCGCCAAATTCAAAACAACAAAATTCTCATAATCAAAATTCCTCAAGCATACAAGTATTTTACAACATTTTAAAGATACAATTCTTGTTAATCCAGCCACAGTGTCTGATTTCAAAAATGCTTTACAGTGAAAGCACCACAAACGATTATGTTAGGTCACCACTAACTCACAGAAAAACACAGCCATTTTATGAAGGAAAAAGAAAACCATGCAATAATCTGAGTACGGCGTTCAGACAACAAAGCAGCCAAAAAGATATCCACCATATTGTGTAGTCAACATTAGTCAGAAATAGCATTATAAAAATTCACTTACCTTTGATGATCTTTATCAGAATGTACTCCCAGGAATCCCAGTTCCACAATAAATGTTTGATTTGTTCGATAAAGTTGATCATTTATGTACAAATAGCTTATTTTGTTAGCGCGTTTGGTAAACAAATCCAAACATGCGTTCAGGTCCAGCCAAACGTCGGACAAAAAGTTCAAAAAGTTATATTACAGCCCGAAGAAACTTGTCAAACTAAGTATAAAATCAATCTTTAGGATGTTTTTATCATAAATGTTCAATAATGTTCCAACCGGAGAATTCCTATGTCTGTAGAAAAGCAATGGAACAAGAGCTAACATCCCTCATGATCGCGCCTCAGAGCCTGTGGCACTCTGCCAGGCACCGGACTCAGTCCCCTCTCATTCGCCCCCACTTCACAGTAGAAGCCTGAAACAACGTTCTAAAGACTGTTGACATCTAGTGGAAGCCTTGGGAATATGACCCCATTTACACTGTATATTGGAATGGCAAAGAGTTGAAAAACTACAAACCTCAGATGTCCCACTTCCTGGTTGGATATTTCTCAGGTTTTCGCCTGCCATATGAGTTCTGTTATACTCACAGACATCTTTCAAACAGTTTTAGATACTTCATACTTGATTTGTTCGATAAAGTTGATCATTTATGTCCAAATAGCTTATTTTGTTAGCGCGTTTGGTAAACAAATCCAAACATGCGTTCAGGTCCAGCCAAACGTCGGACAAAAAGTTCAAAAAGTTATATTACAGCCCGAAGAAACTTGTCAAACTAAGTATAAAATCAATCTTTAGGATGTTTTTATCATAAATGTTCAATAATGTTCCAACCGGAGAATTCCTATGTCTGTAGAAAAGCAATGGATATGCATATGCATATATTAGCATCTGGGACAGAGTAGGAGGCAGTTCACTCTGGGCACGCTATTCATCCAAAGGTGAAAATGCTGCCCCCTATCCCAAAAAGGTTCATCCTAGACACATGAAATGTAGGATGTATACAGAGGGTACAGGGGCAACAGAAGACAAACAGAAGAGAGGCTTGGAGATGGGGAAAGGGCCAAAAAATGGGGGGAAAGTTTGCTGGACTCCATCCAGAGGGGCATGCCTCAAGTGGACAGCCATACCCTCTGCCCGAGATGATACCGGGAGCCGGAGTTTGGTGACGGTCCGCTTGTCGTCGATACCTGCAGCTGGTCTTGAGAAGAGCTGACCGGGCTCTCTACCAGGTACAGCAACAGCGGGGTCGAGGGTATACCGACCTCATACTCTTTCTCCGGGAAGATCAGTGGCTGATAACCCAGGGAACACTCAAAAGGCGAGAGCCCAGCAGCAGAGCAGGGGAGGTTGTTGCGGGCGTATTCATCCCACACAAGTTGCTGCCTCCAGGTGGTGTGGTTGGCGGAGACAAAGCAGCGAAGAGTCATCTCCAGGATCTTGATTGGCTCGCTCTGACTGGCCGTTGGATTGAGGGTGGAACACAGAGGAAAGGCTGACCGACGACCCAATGAGCGTGCAGAATGCCTTCCAGAACCGGGACGAGACCGTGTCCACGGAGAGTCCGTGGATCCGGAAGACATGCTGCACCATGAGCTGGGCCATCATTTGGCAGAGGGTAGCTTGGGGAGGGGAATGAAGTGAGCAGCTTTGGAAAACCAGTCCACTACTGTATGGCGATGTTGACATCAGATGGGGGAAGACCTGTGATGAAGTCCAGGGATATGTGAGACCAGGAATGGTGAGGGACAGGCAGTGGTTGAAGGAGACCATCTGGAGCATGCCGAGGTCTTGTTCTGCACACAGACCGTTCAGGCGGCAAGGAATGCGGAGACGTCCGGGACCATGGTTGGCCACCAAAGAATTGCCGCATAAAGGTCAGGGTTCGAAAGGAACCTGTGTGGCAGGCAAGCCTGGAGGAGTGGGCCCACTCCGGGGTTCACTCCGGGGTTCGGCTGTGAACACTGCACCTCATGGACTTGCTTCCCTATTCCCCAGCTGAGTGTGGTCGCCAGGCACAAGGTGGGAAGGATGGTCTCGGGGTCCTAGGGTTTTGCCACATGGCTATAGCTGCATGATAGCGCATCCGGCTTGATATACTTGGATAGGGGCCGGTAGGAGAGGGAGAAGTTAAACCGGGTGAAAAGCAGGGCCCGCCTAGCATGCTCGGAATTGAGATGCTTGGCGGTGCGGAGATATTCCAAGTTCTTGTGATCCGTCCACACAATGAACTGATGTTCCGCCCCCTCCAACCAGTGTCTCCACTCCTCCAATGCCATCTTCACAGCGAGAAGTTCACAATTTCCCACATTGTAAATCCTCCCTGTGGCATTGAGGCGATGGGAGAAAAAGGTGCAGGGATGTAACTTGAGGTCCAGGGCAGAACGCTGGGACAGGACAGCCCCCACTCCAACATCTGAAGCATCGTCTTCCACCTCAAACTGACGGGACGAGTCAGGATGAACCAATATGGAGGCTGAGGTGAAGCAGTGCTTGATGTCCCGGAATGTTTGGTCAGCAGCTGGGGACCATGTGAACAGAACCTTGGGAGAGGTGAGTGCAGACATGGTGGAAGCCAGATTGCTGTAGCCCCGGATAAGGCGGCGATGAAAGTTGGCAAATCACAGGAAACGTTGCACTTGCACTCTGGACGTAGGCTGGGGACAATCCAACGCTGCTCTCACCTTCCCGTGAGTGATCTGTACATTAACTGCAACAATGATGTAAGCAAGGTAGGGGATGGTGGAGCAATGGAATTCGCATTTCTCCGCTTTCACAAAACGCTGGAGGACCTGTCGGATGTGGAGCACCTAATCTTGGGCTGAGTGGGAGAAAATTAGGATGTTGTCAAGGTAGCCGAAGACGAACCAGTTCAACATGTCGCGGAGAACGTCATTGCCCAGGGCCTGGAACACTGCTGGGGCGTTGGTGAGGCCAAATGGTATGACCAGGTATTCACAGTGACCACTGACCGCACCAGGTGGTAGGGGTTCCGCAGGTCCAACTTGGAGAAAATGGTGGCCCTTTGGAGTGGCTCAAAGGGTAGCGGTTCTTCACCATGATGTCATTGAGGCGCAGATAGTCAATGCACGCCAGTGGGGGAGGCAGAAGGACAGATATACCCTGCAGCTAGGGAGTCATCGATGTAGGTCTCCATAGCCTTTGTCTCCTGACCCGAAAGATAATACAGTCATCCCTGGGGCGGTGTGGTGCCTGGGAGAAAGTCGATCCTACAGTCATATGGTCGGTGCGGATGAAGTGAAGTGACCTGTGCCTTACTGAAAACCTTCCGGAGGTCCTGATACTCCGTGGGACTGGCAGGGCAACTTCCGAGCCCACCGGAAGACTTCCCGGGGCAGGCTGCACTGACTTCAGGCAAGTGGCAGAACGGGCTACAGTCCATGATGGCACCAGCAGTTCAGTCAATAAAGGGATTGTGTCGCTGGAGCCAAGAGAATCCCAATACCACGGGAACCTGAGGAGACTTAGCCTCGTTGTGGTTCCCTGACACTCGTAGGTTGATGGGAGTGGTATTTGTGGGTGCCCATCCAATGCTCTAACGTCCATGGGAATGGAGAGGGGCTGAGTGGGGATGCCCAGCTTGGACGCCAGTGTAGCGTCCATAAAACTCTCATCGGCCCCAGAGTCGATGAGTGCCCGGAGAGATTTAAACTGGTTCCCCCACAGCAGGATGTCATGGAAATGGGTGCGAGTAAGGGGAGAGGAAAAGTTATCCGTATGACGCACCAGAGTACTCTCCCCTACTGGTGAGCCTGGTCTTTTAGTGTACAGGAGGACATGAAATGACCAGTAGTCTCGCAATACAGGCAACTCTTCGTGTGAAGCCGGTGAAGACATTTGGCTGGGCACAGCCTAGCTCTGCCTAGTTGCATCGGTTGAGGAAGAGGTGATTTGGCAGACTTCGGAGACTCTTGAGGGAACTCAAGTAGCCTCGGGTCCTCTCGGCAATGGCGACATCGGGGACTTCCAGGATACCTCAGAGGCAAGGTGGAGTTGATGTAATAAAACTTCAAACTTACAATTGAAATTTGAAATTTACATAACGTATGTCTGAAAGACAAATGCTTTTTCTCTTTTTCTGTATGAATGAATCAAAACGTGTTTCTGATATTTGTGCATAGTAACTTATTTTAGCAGGAAGTGCTTTTCATAATGACCCCTCTCATTAGACCCCAGAATGCTGCTCTCCATCTCCCATGGTAACTCCAGACGGGAATAGGGACTGCCCTGACTGCCTATGCCAGGGCGATATCGTCTGATAATGCCATCAACCTCAAATACGTGAACATGAAGCATTTTCATAGAGAAATCTTTCTTGTTCTCACTCTGTGCGTTTGTGCGTGTGTGTTTTGGGGATATTTTGATCCAGTGTGAGGAATCAAATTGGGTCATAATCCAATACATAGATGGGAAGCCATGCACACTACTTAACTTGGAAGGTTTGCGGATCAAAATCATACTTGTCTACCTTGAAATAGTAAAATCAGTGGCTAACTATCGATAGAACTTGTATCTCACTAGTTCAGTGGCTTATTGCTGTACTGCATTAGATGGCTATGGGTTGGTATCAGATGTCACTCTATTTGTGCTTGAGTGCTCGGACTTCCCACAAGTGTCCATCTGGACAAGAGTGTTTTCAAAAAGGTTTGGTTATAAGACATGCAGCTATGCTCAAGATCAGATTAAATACACACACGCACACAAGCAGGCAGGCAGGCAGACAGACAGACAGACAGACAGACAGACAGACAGACAGACAGACACACACACAGTCATTCACTTATAAACTCCCTCAAATCTATATACTTAGCACACCCTTCTCCACTTGGGCCATCATAACCCTAACACAACCAATCCTATTACAGCATGAAAACAAAAGCAGGAAACATGAAAGCCTTAAATGTTCATTCATGCAAACAGATAACTGACTTTCCCCAAACCTTCCAAACCAGTGGCAAACCAGTCTGATTTAACGATCCTTCCCAATTAAAAGTTATTAACCACACTCACACATGTAATTTGCTGTGACAATGGTCTGTTTAGCGTTACGACTCTCATAACGGAATGCAAATGAGTTGGTGTGATGCGTGCGTGCGTGCGTGGGTGGGTGGCTGGCAGTGGGGATACATTTGATTGCCGCACATTTTTCGGTTTCTGTCCTTCCACTATGCAGCCCTCAAAAGGCATTCACATACTGTCTTAGCCTGTGTGAAACAGAAAGGGAAAAAGATGCTCTGAAAATAAGGATAAACAAGCATGAGATTCAGAAAACTGTCTGTGTAAACTGTCTGTGTCACGCCCTGACCTTAGAGATCATTTTAATTCTCTATTTGGTTTTTCATTTCTAGGTTGTCCTAGTATGGTTCCCAATCAGAGGCAGCTGTTACTTGTTGTCTCTGATTGGGGATCATATTTAGGCAGCCTTTTTCCACCTGTTGTGTGTGGGATCTTGTTTTTGTATTGTAGCCTTTTTGCACTACAAAGCTACACGTTCATTTTGTTACTCTGTATTGTTTTGGTTGCTGGTTCACATTAATAAACATGATGAACGTCTTCCACGCTGCACCTTGGTCCAATCCTTCCAGCAACGATCGTTACAGTCTGTCTGTTCTCATTGATAGTCTGAGGTGTTAATTGCAGTGTTTCTATTTGTATTGTATATAGTCTATGGTGCTTTGACAAAGAAAAAAAAGACATCAAATGTTGCCATAAACAGCCAGGCAGTCCAACAGTAGCAATTTTTACACTGATTATGACCTTAAGGATGCATAATAAATGCAGTGCCTTTTTTAAGGGAAACCAAATTCCTCAACACAGTAATTGATTCTGCATCTACATGAAAATAATGTAGTATACATTCTGTATGATTGCAGCTATACAACAGGCCTTAATCTGCATAGTTTGGCTTTGTCTGACTGTAAAACAGCGGCAGCTAATGTCTCAAAATTCAGATACACCCACACCATATCCATCTGTTTATATTGGTCTCTTCCTCTCTCCCTCTTTCTGTTTCTCTCAGTATTTGGAAAGTTTCCTTTGTCGACCCACACACTGAAGCAGATGCGTGATGTGGACCTCAGCCCAGTTCCTCCAATCATCCCTCTCATAGAGGTGACTGAGGGAGCCATGTGCCTCCCCCTCTACCCGGTCCCACCACCCTGCTGCCTATACGTGCCATCGAGTGGCAGCTGCAATCCTCCCCCCAACCCCATTCCCAAAAAAAGAGAAACAGCCATCCAGTCTGCCCAGTGAAAGTGGGTCTACTTTACAGGGAGATTCCTTCTGCTCAAACTCACTGTAGCTTACAATGTCAATGTCAGTAGGAGACAAAATGGCTGAACAAAGGTTTGCTGTGGTCATCAGATAGATAGCTAAACCTCCTTACATCTGAAACTAGAAAGCGCAGTTTGTTGAGTGTATATGCAGTGTTGTGTATTAATCAATCATATTATTTATAAAGCCTTTATTACATCAGCAGTTGTCACAAAGTGCTTAATACAGAAACCCAGCCTTAAACACCAACGAGCAAGCAATGCAGATGTAGAAGCACAGAGGCTAGGAAAAACTACCTTCAATGGAAGGAACCTAGGAAGAAAGCAAAGAAGAGGCAGTGGTTATAGAGGGTGCAACAGGTCAGCACCTCATGAGTAAACGTCAGTTGGCTTGTCATAGCCGAGCATTCAGATCTCGAGACAGAGACAGAGACAGAGACAGAGAGAGAGAGAATGCCTAAGACACATAGGACACTAAATAAGACAGGAGAATTATACCAGACCTGACAGTGACTCTAGCCCCCCGGCACATATTGCAGCATAGATACTGGTGACTGTGTCAGGGGGGGGTTGGGGGACACAAAGTTACCCCCGGACAGGGCCAACCAGACAGGATATAAACCCAACCACTTTGCCAAAGAATAGCCCCCACACCAGCAAATGGATATCAACAGACCTCAAACTTAATTCCCTGAGACAAGGATGAGTATAGCCCACGAAGATCTACCCCACCGCATGAGCCGAAGGGGTGCAAAACCGGACAGGCATGACATAATGCACCCCTCCTAGTTACGGCATGGAGAGTGCAAGCAAGCCAGTGACTCAGCCCCTGTAAAAGGGCCAGAGGCAGAGAATCCCAGTGGAGAAAGGAGAGCCGGCCAGGCAGAGACAGCAAGGGTGGTTCTTCACTCCAGTGCATTGCCATTCACCTTCACACCCCTGGGCCAGACTACATTCAGTCATAGGACCTACTGAAGAGATGAGTTGAGAACGAGCCTGTGTCTCCCACATGGATCGGAAGACCATTCCATAAAAATGTAGCTCAATAGGAGAAAGCCCTGCCTCCTGCTGTTTGCTTAGAAATTCTAGGAACAATAAGAAGGCCTGTGTCTTATGACCATAGTGTACGTATAGGTACACTATATATACAAAAATATGTGGACACCCCTTCAGATTACTGGATTCAGCTATTTCAGCCACACCTGTTGCTGACAGGTTTATAAAATCGAGCACACAGGCATGCAATCTCCATAGACAAACATTGGCAGTAGAATGTCCTTAAGAGCTCAGTGACTGTCAACGTGGTACGGTCATAGGATGCCACCTTTCCAACAAATCAGTTTGTGAAATGTATGCCTGCTATAGTTGCCCCGACCGACGAATCTAGGTTTGGCGGATGCCAGGAGAATACTGCCTGCCCCAATGCATAGTGCCAACTGTAAAGTTTGGTGGAGGAAGAATAATGGTCTGGGGCTGTTTTTCATGTTTCGGGCTAGACCCCTTAGTTCCAGTGAAGGGAAATCTTAATGCTACAGCATACAATGACATTCTAGACGATCCAACTTTGTGTCAACAGTTTGGGGAAGGACCTTTCCTGTTTCAGCATGACAATGTCCCAGTGCACAAAGCGAGGGCCATACAGAAATGGTTTGTTGATATAGGTGTGGAAGAACTTGACTGGCCTGCACAGAGCCTGACCGTAACCCCATTGGGGTGAATTGGGATGACCTCTGGGATGAATTGGAACGCAGACTGCGAGCCAGGCTTAATTGCCCAACATTATTGTCCAACCTCACTAATGCTCTTGTGACTGAATTGAGGCAAGTCCCTGCAGCAATGTTCCAACATCTAGTGGAAAGCCTTCCCAGAAGAGTGGAGGCTATTATATCAGCAAAGGGGGGACCAACTCCATTATAATGCCCATGATTTTGGAATGAGATGTTCGACAAGCAGGTGCCCACATAATTTTGGTAATGTAGTGTATGTACGGTAGTACCAAATCGGAAAGATAAGTAGGAGAAAGTCCATGTAATGCTTTGTAGGATAACAGTAAAACCTTGAAATCAGCCCTAGCCTTAACAGGAAGCCAGTAAGGCCGAGTCTAGCAGTGGAGTAATATGATAAATTGGGTTGGTTCTGGTCAATATTCTAGCAGCTGTATTTAGCACTATCTGAAGTATATTTAGTGACTTATCCGTGTAGCTGGAGAGTAGAACATTGCAGTAATGTAATCTTGAAGTGACAAAGTATAGATGAGCTTTCAGCATTATTTTTGGACAAAAAGTTTCAGATTTTTGCAATGTTACGACGGTGGAAAAAAGCTGTTCTTGAAATATTTTTTATATCTTCATCAAAAGAGAGATCAGGGTCTAGAGTAATGACGAGGTCCTTCACAGTTTTATTTGAGATGATTGTACAACCATCGAGATTCATCCAACAACAGACCTCTTTGTTTCTTGGGACCTAGAACAATCTTTTTTTTGTTGTCCGAGTTTAAAAGTACAATACTTGTAGCCATCCACTTCCTTATGTCTGAAACACAGGCTACGGGGGTTGGCAATTTGGGGGCTTCACCATGTTTCATCGAAATGTACAGCTGTGTGTCGTCTGCATAGCAGTGAAAGTTGACATTGTGTTTTTCCATATGACATCTGTTGTGGAAATAATCAGAATTTGTTGGTAACATAGGTACGATGTTTTATATTCATCATATGTTTGTAAGTTACTTCTCATCAGAATGGTATTTTTGTATAATACTGTGGCGAGGTTGCAGTTATCTGTTCTATGTCAAGACTAAGTTGCATGGGCCGCAGAGAGGGGAGAGGTCAATGTGTCATCTGGTGTAAACATATCTTTTGCTCCACTGTGTCTGTGTGGAGTCACTCCCTACTTTTCCCAGTGGGGAAAGGAGGGTGGCAGTGTCTGGAATCATTCTATGCTCCCTCTCATGTTGTCCCTATCCTAACCTATAGCAATCATTCTCCTCTCCGTGAGTTTGTCCAGGATTGGTTGTATTTAGAATTGGTTGTATCTAAATGACAATTGGATATATGCCTGTTGATATGGAGGGTTGGTTTATGGTTCTGAGGTTGAGAGAGGAGACAAAGCTGAACAATGAATTATGCCGATGCTGTCTTATCCTATGTGTGTTCTTTTCTATTAAAGGATCGCAGTTGCAATGCAGAAGGGGCTCTCAGAGAATTCACTGAGAGACACTGAATTACCTGAGAGTCACAGGATTGTGATAGAGCTCATATAATTAAAGATGGACTTTGATAACTAACTCTGACCTGTGTGTGTGGTTTGCTCCCATGATTTGGTAAATAGAGGAAATTTCCACGACACATCACCAAGAGGTAGCATATATAATGAGAATAATAGTGGTCCTAGAACAGAACATTGAAGAACACCAAAACATAACATTGATTTGTCAGAGGACAAACCATCCACAAAGACAAACTAATATTTTTCTGACAGATAAGATCTAAACCAGGCAAGACCTTGTTCGCAAAGACGAATTAGGGTTTCCAATCTCTCCAAAAGAATGTGGTGATCAATGGTGTTGAAAACGGCACTATGGTCTAGGAGCATGAGAACAGATGTGGAGCCTTGGTCTAACTGTAACACTCATCTGTGGTGGAAGAAGAGGAGGACCAATGCGCAGCGTGGTAAGGGTTCATAGCTTTTAATTAAGTACTAGAACACTGAACCAAACAATAAATAACAAACGAACAGTCCTGTAAGGTGAATGACAAAAACACTAAACAGGAAATAATCACCCACAACTCAAAGGTGAAACCAGGCTACCTAAATATTGTTCTCAATCAGGGACAACGATTGACAGCTGCCTCTGATTGAGAACCATACCGGGCCAAACACCGAAATCCCAAATCGTAGAAAAGGGAACATAGACAATCCACCCAACTCACGCCCTGACCATATTAAAACAAAGACAAAACAAAGGAACTACGGTCAGAACGTGACAGTACCCCCTCCCCCCCAAAGGTGCGGACTCCGGCCGCAAAACCTGAACCTATAGGGTTCCACCATAGTTTTTGTCCGCTTCTTCACCTGCCTCCGTGGCCTCTTTAGAGCCGACCTCGGACTGGGGACCCTAGCCCCGGGTCCCGAATGGAAGGGAGATTCCGGCAGCACCGGACCGAACGGGAGACTCTGGCACTGGAGACTCCGACAGGATTTAAAAAAAACTTGAGTGTCTCCATTGAGCTGAGGTCCTGGCTTTTCTGTGCAGTCTCAGGACAACTGCGCACATGCACGCACACACACAGCCTCCGGTGATCCACTTATAATGCACCACGGAAGAATCCCCATCTGCTTCCCCGTCCTCTCAGGGGATTGTGGGAGGTTTGGATCAGCAGCTTGTGCCATACGTTCTCCGGCCCATTTGTATCTGTACGATACAACTGGAGAGCAGGGCCTCTGTGAGAGAGCAGCAGGAGGCTTCCACAGACCCAATTAGGACAGTGGGAAAAGGCAAGGAAAGTTGGCACACTCACACACCAATACACACTCATAAATTCCTAAACTTATATTCAACCGTATACATTTACAGGCACATACAGAGCCTTCAGAAAGTTTTCCTACCCCTTGACCTTATTCACATTCTGTTGTGTTATAGCCTGAATTAAAAATGTATTCAATATATTTGTTTTCTCACCCATCGAGACACAACAAAAAGTTAAAACATGTTTTTAGACATTTTTGCAAATTCATTGAAAACTAAATACAGAAACATCTAATTTACATAAGTATTCATACATGTCAGAATCACCTTTGGTGTCGATTAAAGCTGTTAGTCTTTCTGGATATGTTTCTAAGAGCCTTGCACAGCTGGATTGTACAAATCAAATCAAATGTATTTATATCGCCCTTCTTACATCAGCTGATATCTCAAAGTGCTGTACAGAAACCCAGCATAAAACCCCAAACAGCAAGCAATGCAGGTGTAGAAGCACAGTGGCTTGGAAAACTCCCTCTGCCAGAGGCAGAGAATTCCAGTGGAGAAAGGAGAGCCGACCAGGCAGAGACAGCAAGGGTGGTTTGTCTCTCCAATGCATTGCCATTCACCTTCACACCCCTGGGCCAGACTACATTCAGTCATAGGATCTACTGAAGAGATGAGTTGAGAACAAGACTGTGTCTCCCACATGGATCGGAAGACCATTCCATAAAAATTGAGCTCTATAGGAGAAAGCCCTGCCTCAAGCTGTTTGCTTAGAAATTCTAGGGACAATTAGGAGGCCTGCGTCTTGTGACCGTAGTGTACGTGTAGATATGTACGGCAGGCCCAAATCAGAAAGATAGGTAGAAGCAAGCCCATGTAATGCTTTGTAGGTTAGCAGTAAAACCTTGAAATCAGCCCTTGCCTTAACAGGAAGCCAGTGTAGGGAGGTTAGCACTGGAGTTATATGATCAAAATGTTTGGTTCTATTCAGGATTCTAGCAGCCGTATTTAGTACTAACTGAAGTTTATTTAGTGCTTTATCCGGGTAGCCAGAAAGTAAAGCTTTGCAGTAGTCTAACCTCGAAGTAACAAAAGCATGGATTAATTTTTCTGCAACATTTTTGGACAGAAAGTTTCTGATTTTTGCAATGTTACGTAGATGGAAAAAAGCTGTCCTTGAAACAGTCTTGATATGTTCGTCAAAAGAGAGATTAGGGCCCAGAGTAATGCCGAGGTCCTTCACAGAGACGACTGTACAACCATCAAGATTAATTGTCAGATTCAACAGAAGATCTCTTTGTTTCTTGGGACCTAAAACAAGCATCTCTGTTTTGTCTGAGCTTAAAAGTAGAAAGATTGCAGCCATACACTTCCTTATGACTGAAACACAGGCTTCTAGCGAGGGCAATTTTGGGCCTTCACCTTGTTTCATTAAAATGTACAGCAGTGAAAATTAACATTATGTTTTTGAATGACATCCCCAAGAGGTAAAATATACAGTGAAAACAATAGTGGTCCTAAAACGTAACCTCGAGGGACACCGGAATTTACAGTTGATTTGTCAGAGGACAAACCATTCACAGAGACAAACTGATATCTTTCCAACAGATAAGATCTAAACCAGGCTAGAACCTGTCCTTGTAGACCAATTTGGGTTTCCAATCTCTCTAAAAGAATGTGGTGATTGATGGTATCAAAAGCAGCACTAAGGTCTAGGAGCACGAGGACAGATGCAGATCCCCGGTCTGACGCTATTAAAAAGTAATTTACCACCTTCACAAGTGCAGTCTCAGTGCTATGATGGGGTCTAAAACCAGACTGAAGCATTTTGTATACATTGTTTGTCTTCAGGAAGGCAGTGAGTTGCTGCGCAACAGCTTTTAAATTTTTTTTTGAGAGGAATGGAAGATTCGATATAGGACGATAGTTTTTTATATTTTCTGGGTCAAGGTTTGGCTTTTTCAAGAGAGGCTTTATTACTGCCACTTTTAGTGAGTTTGGTACACATCCGGTGGATAGAGAGCCATTTATTATGTTCAACATAGGAGGGCCAAGCACAGGAAGCAGCTCTTTCAGTAGTTTAGTTGGAATAGGGTCCAGTATGCAGCTTGAAGGTTTAGAGGCCATGATTATTTTCATCATTGTGTCAAGATATATAGTACTAAAACACTTGAGTGTATCTCTTGATCCTAGGTCCTGGCAGAGTTGTGCAGACTCAGGACAACTGAGCTTTGAAGGAATACGCAGATTTAAAGAGGAGTCCGTAATTAGCTTTCTAATGATCATGATCTTTTCCTCAAAGAAGTTCATGAATTTATTACTGCTGAAGTGAAAGCCATCCTCACTTGGGGAGTGCTGCTTTTTAGTTAGCTTTGCGACAGTATCAAAAATACATTTCGGATTGTTCTTATTTTCCTCAATTAAGTTGGAAAAATAAGATGATCGAGCAGCAGTAAGGGCTCTTCGATACTGCACGGTACTGTCTTTCCAAGCTAGTCGGAAAGACTTCCAGTTTGGTGTTGCGCCATTTCCGTTCCAATTTTCTGGAAGCTTGCTTCAGAGCTCAGGTATTTTCTGTATACAGGGAGCTAGTTTCTTATGACAAATGTTTTTAGTTATTAGGGGAGCAACTGCATCTAGGGTATTGCGCAAGGTTAAATTGAGTTCCTCAGTTAGGTGGTTAACTGATTTTTGTCCTCTGACATCCTTGGGTAGGCAGACGGAGTCTGGAAGGGCATCAAGGACTCTTTGTGTTGTCTGAGAATTTATAGCACGACTTTGGTGCTCCTTGGTTGGGGTCTGAACAGATTATTTGTTGCGATTGCAAACGTAATAAAATGGTGGTCCGATAGTCCAGGATTATGAGGAAAAACATTAAGATCCACAACATTTATTCCATGGGACAAAACTAGGTCCAGAGTATGACTGTGACAGTGAGTAGGTCCAGAGACATGTTGGACAAAACCCAATGAGTCCATGATGGCTCCGAAAGCCTTTTGGAGTGGGTCTGTGGACTTTTCCATGTGATTATTAAAATCACCAAAAATTTGAATATTATCTGCTATGACTACAAGGTCCGATAGGAATTCAGGGAACTCAGTGAGGAACGCTGTATATGGCCCAGTAGGCCTGTAAATAGTAGCTATAAAAAGGGATTGAGTAGGCTGCATAGATTTCATGACTCGAAGCTCAAAAGACAAAAACGTCTTTTTTTTTTGTAAATTTAAATTTCCTATCGTAAATGTTAGCAACACCTCTGCCTTTGCGGGATGCACGGGGGATATGGTCACTAGTGTAACACAGTAATTTCATCAGGGTTAAGCCATGTTTCAGTCAGGCCAATCACATCAAGATTATGATTATGATCAATAATTAGTTCATTGACTATAACTGCCTTTGAAGTGAGGGATCTAACATTAAGTAGCCCTATTTTGATCATTATGATCATTTATCACGATCTCTTTCAATAATGGCAGGAATGGAGGAGGTCTTAATCCTAGTGAGATTACTAAGGCGAACACCGCCATGTTTAGTTATGCCCAACCTAGGTCGAGGCACAGACACGGTCTCAATGGGGATAGCTAAGCTGACTACACTAACTGTGCTAGTGGCAGACTCCACTAAGCTGGTAGGCTGGCTAACAGTACAATATTTGCACATTTTTCTTGGAAAGTTCTTTAAAGTTCTGTCAAATTGGTTGTTGATCATTGCTGGACAGCAATTTTCAAGTCTTGCAATAGATCTTCAAGCCAATTTACTGTAAGTCAAAACTGTAACTAGGCCACTCATGAGCATTACATTTTCTTCTTGATAACCAACTCCAGTGCATATATGGCCTTGTGTTTTAGGTTATTGTCCTGCTGAAAAGTGAATTTGTCTCCCAGTGCCTGTTGTCAAACAGACTGAACCATGTTTCCATCTAGGATTTTTCCTGTGCTTTAAAAAATCTCCCTAGGCCTTGCCGATTACAAGCATACACATAGCCTGATGCAGCAACCACCATTATTGAAAATATGAAGAGTGGTACTCAGTGATGTGTTGTGTTGGATTTGCCCCAAACAACACTTTGTATTTAGGAAAAAGTTAATTTATTTTCCACATTCTTTGCAGTTTTACTTTAGTATCTTATTGCAAACAGGATGCATTTTTTGGTACGCGGGGCAGCAGGTAGCCTAGTGGTTAGAGTGTTGGCCTAGTAACTGGAAGGTTGCAAGATTGAATCCCCGATCTGACAAGGTAAAAATATGTTGTTCTGCCCCTGAACAAGGCAGTTAAACCACTGTTCCTAGGCCATCATTGAAAATAAGTATTTGTTCTTAACTAACTTGCCTAGTAAAATAAAGAACACAGATGAGGTAGTCATTCAAACATCATGTTAAACACTATTATTCCACACAGAGTGAGTATATGCAGCTCATTATGTGACTTGTTAAGCACATGTCTACTCCTTGCCTTTTTTAGGCCTGCCATTACAAGGGGTTGAATACTTATTAGACATTTCAGCTTTCCATTTAAAAAAAAATTAGATAGTAAAGAAAATTCTAAAAACATAGTTCCACATTATGGGTTATTGTGTGTAGGCCATTGACACAACATCTAAATGTAATCCATTTTAAATTCAGGCTGTAACACAACAAAAATCAAGGGGTGTGAATACTTTCTGAAGGCACTTGTCACATACACTTTACTTTTCTTTCTCACACACACACACAGGCACGCACACACATACACGTACACACACACACACACACACACACACACACACACACACACACACACACACACACACACACACACACACATGCCCCAGGCAGGCACTCAGTGACTCGTCACCCTGTACACACACACACACACACACACACTCACAGGTTTTTCTGCCGACATGTGTGAGGGACAGAGGGAACTTTTTACACTCCTGGTGAGCAAAGCGAGGCCCATCTCAGGTGAAGGTGTTCATGGAGAGTACAGCAGCGGGAGTGTATGCTGAGATGGCATTTCTCTATGACACAAAAGAAGATGTTTTCTTCTTGACGTAGATGTAGACCAGGGTCGGCCTTTGGAAACATAAGCCGTTAGGGTGTGTGTGTACTTGTGTATATGATCACAAAAATCAGTTACGTTACCAATTAAAATGTTGGAATCACTTGTGTGTACTTGTGCGTATGCAAGTGTGTGTGCATTTGTGTGTAGTTGTGTGTCGGTGTGCACTTTTGGATGTGAGTGAGTTTGGGAACACACCTTTCTGTCCTTGCACAATCTTCTTCAGCACACTCTAAGAAACAAATTTATCGGAGTTTGTTACTGGAGGACTAGCCTACTTAATGTTTCATAGCACTACTTCATTCTAAAATCGAAAGTGCAGATAGCAAACATTTTTAATAAGCAGGTGGTTAACATTGGACATGGCACATTTCTTTTAGGTCCCAGGATAGTAATGTTGAAGAACCAAGATGTTACCTCCCAAACGACCCTCAGTCATGCCAACCCTCATGTGTCACTCAGTCTCAGTCTCTCTTCCCCCATTCATTTGGGGAAGTAAAGGCAATTTGGACAAGTGCACTGGTCCAGAGGCTTGGAGACAAAGTGTCAATGTGTGTACAGAGGATTCCCCTTCAGATGTTCCCCACTTACCTAGGCACTTACAGTGCCTTGCGAAAGTATTCTGCCCCCTTGAACTTTGCGACCTTTTGCCACATTTCAGGCTTCAAACATAAAGATATAAAACTGTATTTTTTTGTGAAGAATCAACAACAAGTGGGACACAATCATGAAGTGGAACGACATTTATTGGATATTTCTAACTTTTTTAACAAATCTAAAACTGAAAAATTGGGCGTGCAAAATTATTCAGCCCCTTTACTTTCAGTGCAGCAAACTCTCTCCAGAAGTTCAGTGAGGATCTCTGAATGATCCAATGTTGACCTAAATGACTAATGATGATAAATACAATCCACCTGTGTGTAATCAAGTCTCCGTATAAATGCACCTGCACTGTGATAGTCTCAGAGGTCCGATAAAAGCGCAGAGAACATCATGAAGAACAAGGAACACACCAGGCAGGTCCGAGATACTGTTGTGAAGAAGTTTAAAGCCGGATTTGGATACAAAAAGATTTCCCAAGCTTTAAACATCCCAAGGAGCACTGTGCAAGCGATAATATTGAAATGGAAGGAGTATCAGACCACTGCAAATCTACCAAGACCTGGCCGTCCCTCTAAACTTTCAGCTCATACAAGGAGAAGACTGATCAGAGATGCAGCCAAGAGGCCCATGATCACTCTGGATGAACTGCAGAGATCTACAGCTGAGGTGGGAGACTCTGTCCATAGGACAACAATCAGTCGTATATTGCACAAATCTGGCCTTTATGGAAGAGTGGCAAGAAGAAAGCCATTTCTTAAAGATATCCATAAAAAGTGTAGTTTAAAGTTTGCCACAAGCCACCTGGGAGACACACCAAACATGTGGAAGAAGGTGCTCTGGTCAGATGAAACCAAAATTGAACTTTTTGGCAACAATGCAAAACGTTATGTTTGGCGTAAAAGCAACACAGCTCATCACCCTGAACACACCCTATCCCCACTGTCAAACATGGTGGTGGCAGCATCATGGTTTGGGCCTGCTTTTCTTCAGCAGGGACAGGGAAGATGGTTAAAATTGATGGGAAGATGGATGGAGCCAAATACAGGACCATTCTGGAAGAAAACCTGATGGAGTCTGCAAAAGACCTGAGACTGGGACGGAGATTTGTCTTCCAACAAGACAATGATCCAAAACATAAAGCAAAATCTACAATGGAATGGTTCAAAAATAAACATATCCAGGTGTTAGAATGGCCAAGTCAAAGTCCAGACCTGAATCCAATCGAGAATCTGTGGAAAGAACTGAAAACTGCTGTTCACAAATGCTCTCCATCCAACCTCACTGAGCTCGAGCTGTTTTGCAAGGAGGAATGGGAAAAACTTCAGTCTCTCGATGTGCAAAACTGATAGAGACATACCCCAAGCGACTTACAGCTGTAATCGCAGCAAAAGGTGGCGCTACAAAGTATTAACTTAAGGGGGCTGAATAATTTTGCACGCCCAATTTTTCCGTTTTTGATTTGTTAAAAAAGTTTGAAATATCCAATAAATGTCGTTCCACTTCATGATTGTGTCCCACTTGTTGTTGATTCTTCACAAAAAAATACAGTTTTATATCTTTATGTTTGAAGCCTGAAATGTGGCAAAAGGTCGCAAAGTTCAAGGGGGCCGAATACTTTCGCAAGGCACTGTAAAACAGACATGACGGGGTCAGAGACATATCACATATTGCCTGGTGAATAAGGAAGCTGAGGGGAGGAAGTTAGAATGTTGCTATTCTAGACTGAGTTCTGCCATGCACAATCTGGATGAACCAAGGGTAGTTATGTCTGAAAGTAGCTCCCATTAAGACCATTCATGGAAAACAACAAAGAATGACACTTCGAAGTGTGACTTTGATTGAGAGGTCTGCTGAATGAAGCCTTATGATAATTCAGTGTTGAATATGAATGAGAACATCTCTGCACTCCCACTATTCTCAAATCAGTGCCTGGTATTCTCGTCCGACAAACCGGTTACTATGAAACATAGCAGAATGGTGACTTTGCCCTCTTGCTCTCCTTCATACACCCTTTCTCCCTCTGGCTGTCTGTCAGAATACCCCCTGCTCTCCCAGTGGCTCCTCCTAACTCCTTCCAGGTTTTAACTACTGCTTTCCTCCACCAATAGGTGAGGCCGAGGGTGGAGTTCTCCCCTTCTCAGCAGGAATTGGCAGTGCTTAATTTTACCCGCATCCTGCCGGAACAGGATCCGGGCTTATGGTTTGCACAATATATTGGAATCTATGTATGAGACCAACTTGCGTGGCTGTCGCTGTGTGAGAAGCGTGCCAGTTTCTCTCACAGAACTAGAATCAGATTGACGTTCTATGATCTCTCTCTTCTCTGATAGACATGGGCCTGCAACTCTCATCTCTCCAGCATTGCACTTCATAATTTATTTCCTTATAGAATCATAGCTGCGCAAAGGGTTTCAGAGGAGCTTCAGCACCGCTGATTAAAAAAATTGTTCCTAAGTTATAGAATGAAAAAAATAGTCTTCAGAGGATCAATATCTTGATTTTTTAAATAGCCTAGCTGTGGATGTAGCCCAATAACCAGACTTAGTCTACAGTTGGGAACGTGCAGCAAATCTGTCAGTAAACAAACAGCATGCAGACAACATGCCTTTCACAATATTTCAAATGCAATAGCAGGAAGACACAGGTTGGAAAGCAAATGGCTCCTCCTGAAAAGAGAAGACTCTAATCTGTCTGCTTTAGACGACCAAAATATTTGATACATTTCCAAATATTATTAAAAAGTTAAACAAGAGAGAGATAAAGGCTTTTAGGAAGAGCATCACCTGGGCCATCACTAAGATGTGAGCTGCGCATCAGTGTGAGTCAGTGAAACTGGAAAACATTTTTAGGACTATAATTTTCTCCTCATATTGGAACCTACAGTATGTTTCCAAACACCTAGGCCTAGGCTATTGGTGGATTCAAGACAAGGTATTTATTTTATCTCAGTTTGTCAGTGTCAAAGTAGTCTGCCATTATGATCATTTGTGCGGTATTAAAAAAGATTCTGCCGAAGTCTCCAGTTGTGTAAATTCACCTAGAATTGCATGAAATGCGTTTCTAAAAGGCCACATTTTTCCCAGACCCTAGGCTACTAAAAATGATCCCTCATGTGTGCCTCTACTCTACTGCTCTATGCCACTACGTAAATGCAATGATATGCATGCAATGATGTTTTTACTCATGCGTTCCGGTACCTCAGAGCTCCCCAGGTATACAGCTACACAGGCACAGGTGATGACCCTGCTCCCCCAGATTACACCACCAAACCAGGCCAAACAACACTGGTCTCACCATGCTTGCTGGGGCGTTAGCCAAAGTGCTAGCCAAAGTGCTAGCCACAAGGGGCTCTGTCTTCCAATCAAGCAACATTCTTGATGTGTATGTGGATGTCTGTGCATTTATGTAACAGGATTGACTGTAACAGGGTTGACTATTTATTCTTAATTAAATCATACATAAATCCCCTTGTGACAGGAGGAATGGAAGCTTGTTATGTGCAACAGGGAGTGGCAATTGAATGCAAGCTTCACAAAAAAAACTAATGAAATTGTTTAAACATTTCTAGCTTATCTATGGGTAACAGGGTTGCTGTGCTATGCTCGACCAGCTCAGTTTCCACCACAAAATAATAGAAAATTGGCACAAAAAAAAGAAGAACCAGCTGAACTGCTTTTACGCAACGATTTGACTATTAGATGTTCAATGTTTCTTTTGAATTTTTTTTTCTCAAAATTTTTTTTTCTCAAAACAAGTTGACCTTGAAAGGAGGGACAGATGTAAATAAATCACTAATCACATTAAATACATACTAATCTTCAGAAATGACTTTGTCAAAGCAACAAAATGACTAGGGTGAAACTGAGAAGTGTTGTGATTAAGTAGGTTCAAATCTTCCTAGAAGTCAAAATGCTGAATTTTGAAACTTTAGCAAGCCTTTATTCATGTAGTCTATATTAAAGGGCCCTTCATTTAATATAACAGGGTTTTAAATTTCTACTTAAAATATCCAAATGCGCTCTTTTCGTGGAACGGCCCAGCGGTCTTTCGGAGGAGTGGGGGTAGAAGAAAGGGGGGGTGAAGTGGATGGTAGTCACATTAGATCAACAAATGAGTGTGAGTCAGCAGGGGGCTAGCCCAGGCCACCACGTGGAAACATAGATAGGGAGAGACAGGAGATGTCACCCAGTACTTACTTACTTTCTCTCTCTCTCTCTCTCCCTCTCTCCCTCTCTCTATGGCTCTCCTTAAATCCCAGTCTTGTGCCCTGAAAATATGTGAAATCACTCCAGTTGTGGAATGTACAGTGGTGCTGTCATCAAGAATGAGATGTTGATATCCCTCCATGCCCTGGGAAAGAGAGAGAATTTAGAGAGAGGGTAGAAGGACTGAAATATATAGAGAAAGGAAAGTCTAAAGGATGCAGAGAATAAGAGATTAGAGAGAGAGGGATACAGAGGAAGGGAGGAGAGAGAGAGAGTGAGAACCCATACTTTAATGATGACAGCTTCTCCATCCTAGAGGGGAAGATCAACCATTTCCAGGCCCAGAGACATTTACTAGTCTGTGGCGACCTAAATGCCAGAACTGGACAGGAACCTGACACTCTCAGCATACAAGGGGACAAACACCGACCTGGAGGTGACAGCATCCCCTCCCAAATATGCCCCCCTAGACACAAATATGACAAAACAGCTCTGTCGCACGCTAGGTCTGTACAAAGTCAATGGTACGCTTCAAGGAGACTCCTATAGTAGGTACACCTATAGCTCATCTCTTGGCAGTAGTACTGTAGAATACTTTGTCACTGACCTCAACCCAGAGTCTCTCAGAACATTCACAGACAGCCCACTGACACCCCTATCAGATCACAGCAAAATCACAGTCTACTTGAACAGAGCAATACTCAATCATGAGGTATGAAAGACAAAGGAACTGCATCATATTTAGAAACGCGATAGATGGAAGCAAAGTAGAGTAGAAACCTACCCAAAAAACAATGAGGCAACAAAAAATTCAAACCCTTTTAGACAGCTTCCTGGACAAAATGTTTCTCTGTAGTAATGAAGGTGTAAACTTGGCAGTAGAAAACCTAATCAGTAACCTAACTTAAGCAGACAACATAAGAAAATTAACAACAATGACAAATGGTTTGAGGAAGAATGCAAAAACCTAAGAAAGAAATTGAGAAACCTATACAACCAAAAACATAGAGACCCAGAAAACCTGAGCCTACGCCTTCACTATGGTGAATCACTAAAACAATAAAGAAATACACCACAGAAAACAAAGGAACTGTCACGTTCTGACCATCGTTCGTATGTGTTTTCCTTGTTTTAGTGTTGGTCAGGACGTGAGCTGGGTGGGCATTCTATGTTTGGCCTGATATGGTTCTCAATCAGAGGCAGGTGTTAGTCATTGTCTCTGATTGGGAACCATATTTAGGTAGCCTGTTTTGTGGGTGATTGTTCCTGTCTCTGTGTTTGCACCAGATAGGACTGTTTAGGTTTTCACTTTTGTTGTTTTGTTTAGGTTTTCACTTTTGTTGTTTTGTTTAGTCTGTTCATGTATAGTCGTCTTTATTAAAAACATGAATAACCACCACGCTGCATTTTGGTCCGCCTCTCTTTCACCAGAAGAAAACCGTTACAGGAACAGCACGTTAGAAATCAGATCAACGTAATTGAAGAATTCATAGAATCTAACCACTTCTGGGAAAATTGGAACACACTGAACAAATAACAACATGAAGAGTTATCTATCTAAAATGGAGATGTATGAATAAACCACTTCTCCAATCCTTTTGGCTCAACAACAAAGAACAAACAGCAAAAACATACACATTATCAAATACAAATCAGAGGTCGACCGATTAATCGGAATGGCCGATTAATTTGGGCTGATTTCAAGTTTTCATAACAATCGGAAAATCGGTAATTTACAACTTTATTTAACGAGGCAAATCCGTTAAGAACACATTTTTATTTTCAATGAAGGCCTAGGAACGGTGGGTTAGCTGCCTTGTTCAGGGGCAGAACGACAGATATTTACCTTGTCAGCTCAGGGATTCAATCTTGCAACCTAACGGTTAACTAGTCCAACGCTCTAACCACCTGCCTCAAGAGGAGCCTGCCTGTTATGTGGATGCAGTAAGAAGCCAAGGTAAGTTGCTAGCTAGCATTAAACTTATCTTATAAAAAACAATCAATCAATCATAATCACTAGTTATAACTACACATGTTTGATGATATTACTAGTTTATCTAGCGTGTCCTGCGTTGCATATAATCGGTGCGTTGCGCATTCGCGAAAAAGGACTGTCGTTGCTCCAACGTGTACCTAACCATAAACATCAATGCCTTTCTTAAAATCAATACACAGAAGTATATATTTTTAAACCTGCATATTTAGCTAAAAGAATGGTTAGCAGGCAATATTAACCAGGTGAAATTGTGTCACTTCTCTTGCATTCATTGCACGCAGAGTCAGGGTACATGCAACAGTTTGGGCCGCCTGGCTCAGTGCGAACTAATTTGCCAGAATATTACTTAATTATGACATAACATTGAAGGTTGTGCAATGTAACAGCAATATTTAGACTTAGGGATGCCATCCCTTAGATAAAATACGGAACGGTTCTGTATTTCACTGAAATAATAAACGTTTTGTTTTCGAAATGATAGTTTCCGGATTGGACCATATTAATGACCTAAGGCTCGTATTTCTGTGTGTTATTATGTTATAATTAAGTCTATGATTTCATAGAGCGGTCTGACTGAGCGATGGTAGGCACCAGCAGGCTTGTAAGCATTCATTCAAACAGCACTATGGTGCGTTTCGCCAGCAGCTCTTCACAATGCTTCAAGCATTGCGCTGTTTATGACTTCAAGCCTATCAACTCCCGAGATTAGGCTGGTGTAACCAATGTGAAATGGCTAGCTAGTTAGCGGGGTGCGCGCTAATAGCGTTTCAAACGTCACTCGCTCTGAGACTTGGAGTGGTTGTTCCCCTTGCTCTGCATGGGTAACGCTGCTTCGAGGGTGGCTGTTGTCAATGTGTTCCTGGTTCGAGCCCAGGTAGAGGCGAGGAGAGAGATGGAAGCTATACTGTTACACTGGCAATACTGAAGTGCCTATAAGAACATCCAATAGTCAAAGGTTAATGAAATACAAATTGTATAGAGAGAAATAGTCCTATAATTCCTATAATAACTACAACCTAAAACTTCTTACCTGGGAATATTGAAGACTCGTGTTAAAAGGAACCACCAGCTTTCACATGTTCTCATGTTCTGAGCAAAGAACTTAAACGTTAGCTTAACTTTCTTCTCCAACACTTTGTTTTTGCATTATTTAAACCAAATTGAACATGTTTCATTATTTAATTGAGGCTAAATTGATTTTATTGATGTATTATATTAAGTTAAAATAAGTGTTCATTCAGTAATGTTGTAATTGTCATTATTTCAAATAAATAAAAAAAGTTGTCCGATTAATCTGTATCGGCTATTTTTGGTCCTCCAATAATCGGTATCGATATCGGTGATCTTGATTATTGTCCAGTCGTGTGGTCCAGTGCTGCAAGGAAATACCTAGTTAAGCTGCAGCTGGCCCATAACAGAGAGGCACGTTTTGCTCTTCATTGTAATCAGAGGGCTGATATAAATACTATGCATGCAAGTCTCTCTTTGCTAAGAGTTGAGGAGAGACTGACTGTGTCTCTTATTCTTTTGATAAGAAACAATGTGTTGGAAATCCCAAATTGTTTTCAGAGTCAACTTACACACAGCTCTGACACACAAACTTACCCCACCAGACATGCCACTAGGGGTCTTTTCACAGTCCCCAAATCCAGAACAAATTCAAGAAAGCATACAATATTATATAGAGCAATTATTGGATGGAACTTTCTTCCATCTCATGTTTCTCAAATAAACAGAAAACCTGGCTTTAAAAAAACTGATAAAGCAACACCTCACGGCACAACGCCTCTCCCCTATTTGACCTAGATAGTTTGTGTGTATACATTGATATTTAGGCTACATATGCCTTTAAAAAATGTATATCTAGTTCTGTCCTTGAGCTGTTCTTGTCTATTGATGTTCTGTATTATGTCATGTTTCATGTTTTGTGTTGTCCCCAGGAAGAGTAGCTGCTGCTTTTCCAACAGCTAATGGGAACCTAATAAAATACCAAATACCTATGTCTCCCTGTCATGGCTTTTGCGCCATCAGTACAGACACCAACACATCTTGACCACCAAAGTCCATTTGATGTCACAAAGCTGTCCAGTACTTTAAAAATATCCTCTCCTGTTGTCCTGGTTTCTTGTGGTTTGCAGAATAGGATGTCTTCCGATACCACTTCTAGCCCCTTCTTATTAATGGTATCTGTTGCTTTTATGCATGTCTTACCAGTCGAAAGTTGTCTTAATTCTCGCTCTAAAAAGCTCTAAAAAACATTATTACTTAACATATTGTAAAGAATAAACAGAGAGTAATACTGACCCAAAATTAAGGAAATCTTGGACTATATACAGACTCAGTGAGCATAGCCTTGCTATTGAGAGAGGCCGCCGTAGAATGACCTGGCTCTCGAGAGAAGACAAGTTAAGTGCACACTACCCACAAATGAGGTGGAAACTGAACTGAGAGAGAGGATTGTAAATACAACCTACATTTATGTATATTTATTTTCCCTTTTTTACTTTAAGTATTTGCACATCCTTACAACACTGGATATAGACATAGCATGACATTTGGAATGTCTATTCTTATGAGTTGAGTTTATGAGTTTATTTTTATTTTTACAGGGACAGTGCACATTAATCAACATTTCAGTAAAAGTGCCGGTTTTAGCCAGCCGGCTAATTTTCAACCGCAGTCCCAGGGCAGGTTATTAAAAACAATTACAATATAGACAATAGCAACATAGAACAAGCAAGACATAGCAACATAGGACAAGCAAGACATAGCATACAGACAGAGCAACATAAAACAAAAAGCAGCAAGACAAAATTCATAAAAGCAACAAAGTGTTTCCACACCTCACAAGCTACAGACAACAGACAACATGGAGAGCGGCAACACACAGCTAGGGACCATGTTCACAAATCTGATTGACCTTTAGCCATGTCTTCAAGCATTTTGTGAAAGTGTGATAAAAATCTTCTGGAAATTTTGTGTGTAATGTTTACTGTTAATTTGTTACTGTTAATTTCACTTTTGTTTATTATCTATTTCACTTGCTTTGGCAATGTAAACATGTTTCCTATGCCAATAAAGCCCTTAAATTGAAATGAGAGAGAGAGAGAGAACGAGAGAGAGAGAGAGATGCTTAATGCTGTATGTGTCCGAAGCTCTCAGGCAAAGCAGCAGCATTGTGGTGGGGAGGTAATGGCAGACAGACACCCGAGGGCACAGCAGGAGGAGGTGGGAGTAGCACCACAGGAGGCTGCCTCCCACCTCTGAAGCCTGTTGCTCCGGGGTAGAAGTTGCAGATCAAGGAACGGCTTACCTGCCCAAATCCTATTCTTAACCATTCGAGAGAAAAACAAAAAAATAGCCATAGATCAGTGTCTAGGTGCAACTTCACTCGACTCAGCAGCTGGCTGCCGCACAGTGTATGCCACTAGGCCAATCATATCCCACTGAGCGGCTGAGAAAGGTCTTTGACGTCGTCTCGCACCTGGCCTGCTCTACCTGTCAAAACGTATCGCACTCTGCCTTTTATCTCCCCTAGTGCCTCTACAGCTCTCTGGCACTCTAAATGTAATATAACAAAACAGCCGAGTGTACAAAATATGGCAGGCTAGCCTAGATGATGCTGAGGTGTTATTTGAAGCAAAGCATGGTTCACAAATCATGGCAGTGAACACAATCATGCCATACACTGAGGACTGATAATGTGGTTTCTTAACCACGATAGCAGGGTTAGCAGGGTTTACAATGTTTATATAGGTCATGTCTTTGGCTGGGCGTTTTCCGACCACCTACTGTACAGGCCAACGCAATTAATTGCATGACCTAAACCACATGGTACACAGACATTGAGCTAATGTGTATTGGCAAGATCATTAGGAGGATAACTAGAGGGTGAGTTTGCAGTGTTATCAGATCAAAGGCACCGGTGGAGAGGGATGACACACATATGTACTTGTTGCAGCTCTCCGGTTCCCATGACTACATTACGTTTATGGTTATTAGTCACATCGGGAAACATCCACTCAGGCATGGTGAAAGATAAAGAGAAACTCACTGAGATGACATTTGAAGATAGTATTCAGCATATACAGTGCCTTCAGAAAGTATTCAGACTTTTTCCACATTTTGTTGTGTTACAGCCTGAATTTAAAATGTTTTTTTTTTGTCACTGGCCTACCTACACACAATACCCTATAATGTCAAAAGTGGAATTATGTTTTTGGAAATGTTTACAAATTAATTAAAAATGAAAAGCTGAAATGTTGTGCATCAATAAGTAGGCAAACCCTTTGTTATGGCAAGTCTAAATATCTTCCGGAGTAAAAATTTGCTTAACAAGTCACATAATAATTTGCAAGCAAATAATAGTGTTCAACATGATTTTAATTTGACTACCTCATCTCTGAACCTCACACATACAATCATGTGTAAGGTCCCTCAGTCAAGCAGTGAATTTAAAACCACAAAGACCAGGGAGGTTTTCTAATGTCTCGCAAAGAAGGGCACCTATTGGTCGATGGGTAAAAATAAACAAAAGCAGACATTGAATGTCCCTTTGAGCATGGTGAAGTTATTAATGACACTTTGGATGGTGTGTCAATACACCCAGTCACTACAAAGATACAGCTGTCCTTCCTAACTCGGTGAAGGAGAGGAAGGACTCAGGGATTTCACCATGAGGCCAATGGTGACTTTAAAGCAGTTACAGACTTTAATTGCTGCGATAGGAGAACACTGAGGATAGATCAACAATATTGTAGTTACTCCGCAATACTAACCTAATTGACAGAGTGAAAAGGAAGAAGCCTGTTCACTGTCATTATGGGTTATTGTGTGTAGATGGGTAAAATAATTTTATAATCCATATAAAATTCAGTCCGTAACAAAACAATATGTTAAATAAGTCAAGTGGTATGAATACTTTCTTAAGGCACTGTGTATATACAGTATATTTATGTTGATATATATATGTACTGTGTACTGTGTATATATATTTATATATGTTGATATTGTGTTTCTCTTTCTTTAAAAAAACGATGCTGTATATAAATAAATATATCGAAAGCATACTATCTGTAACACCTGATCAACACCTGTCATAAAACATGATAGCAATGTTGTATGATTAATGTAAAAGCCATCATCACTCCTGTAACATGAACCATATACTGTACATTGTACTAATCTTGGTCAGTGCAAGACAGCATTGTGTTTAATACAGCTGGAATTAATTTACTAGATTTTAAGGAATACCTCTGACAAAAAAATGCCTGAGGGCTTAATTATTGAAATACTAGCTAGACTAAGCCTACATTTAATGTATATTATAGTCTGAGAACAATAATAAACTATTCCAGATTAGAAATAGAATAAAATAGAGACTGCCAGGGTTAGAGTAGTACAGAAAGTGCTGTGTGCCAAAGCAGTGAAGAGAGTAGAGGAAGATGGTGTAGGGTGAGGGATTCTGAGAGGATTCCTGTGAGTTGGCAGAGACCAAGAGAGAGTCATGGGAAGAATATGTGATTCATTGGTAGTCAGTGCCGTTTATGATGAGGGAGGACAAAAAAACACCTCATGAGCATGGCATTACTTCTATTACAACATATTGGATGGCTGTTATTCATATTCCATTCGCCCAGTTCAATGTAACATCGATAGGTTTAGGCTACTACATGATACTCAAATTTCCCCTATACCCATTATGAGGTTGCTACAAAGAGAACCATTTGAGGTGACAGACAGTGACACATTCAATACCGCCTTGCACACTCTTGCCTGCATCTAGCTGTTATAGGTGTAATCATTTGTCCAACCTTTGCAAACAAGAGTTTCTATTGGTCAAACTCAGGTATGTTTATCCCTGTTTCGTTACATTTGCTTCAAAAGTTTTTCACCAGAATCGGCGGAATGAATACACCACGTAAACACGTAAACACTTTCATAGCAGCCACGTTGAATTTCTTCTTGCGTCTATGCGCTCTCCTCCTCTTCTCATTTTTTCCCTTTCGTTTGTGGACTTCAATGCACAACACATCAGCTGTATGTGACCAGGTGAGAAAAAGAAATCCAAGCAAACCATATCGGAACCGCTACACACGGCATACATCGTTGCCACCATATTATCAAAAATAATGTTATAGACAACATAGCTAATAGAACTAACTCGTTAGCAAACCCGCTACAATCATTTATTCTCTGTCTTTCTCTATCTGATACATATTTCCACCCACAACTTACTTATTTTCACCAGGTCATGCTTTTTAGCCATCGCTAAATAATTGAAACCAAGCTCAAACTCTTAACCAATACTCTTCCTCTTAAGGATGGTCAATTTAAAAGGACCCTTCCGTTTGCTTTCGAATGGCACTGGAGGCGAAGAGAAGGCTATTTGATGTAGCCTTCTATTTGATGTAAGTAATATCAAATCAAAATTAAATCAAATTAAATTGTATTTGTCACATGCGCCGAATACAACAGGTGTAGAAATTCCAATGAAATGCTTACTTACAAGCCCTTAAATAACAATGCAGTAAACAAAAAAGGCAATTTTGTTTGCATTTTTAAATGATATACACTGAGTATGCAAAACATTCCATTTCTTTCCATGACATAGACTGACCAGGTGAATCCAGGTGAAATATATGATACCTTACTGATGTCAATAAATTGCAATGTCCGTACTGTGAGACGCCTAAGACAGCACTACAGGGAGACAGGACAGACAGCTGATCGTCCTCGCAGTGGCAGACCACGTGTAACAACACCTGCACAGGATCGGTACATCCGAACATCACACCTGCGGGACAGGTACAGGATGGCAACAACAACTGCCCGAGTTACACCAGGAACGCACAACTCCTCTATCAGTGCTCAGACTGTCCACAATAGGCTGAAAGAGGCTGGACTGAGGGCTTGTAGGCCTGTTGTAAGGCAGGTCCTCACCAGACATCATCGGCAACAACATCAGCTATGGGCAGTACTTAATGCAGCTGGTGGCCACACCAGATACTGACTGTTACTTTTGATTTTGACCCCCCCTTTGTTCAGGGACACATTATTAAATGTATGTTAGTCACATGTCTGTGGAACTTGTTCAGATTATGTCTCAGTTGTTGAATCTTGTCATGTTCATATAAATATTTACTACACATGTTAAGTTTGCTGAAAATAAACGCAGTTGACAGTGAGAGGACATTTCTTTTTTTGCTGAGTTTAATTATGTGGTTGGCCACACCTTTACAACTCGGAATACAGGGTTTTGCAGATATTAAAAGTGAACAAGACAGTTTTGGTAAGCGATTGCCCTCAAATCATTAAAGGAGAAAACATAAAACATCCGTTTTCAGTTACAGCAGTAGATATTTTTTATTTAATGCTGAATGCACCCATCAACTCAGTGGCCTTGTCGTTAGTGTCAGCCCTGAGATTGGAAGGTTGGGTTCGATCCCCAGTTTTGTCATACCAAATACTCTAAAAAGCGGGTCCTAATATATCTCTGCTTGGCACTCCACATTAAGCAAATGGATTCGGGGTAAGGCATTGCGGTAGACTAGCGTCCTGTCCAAGGGGTATACTGTACTTGTATATCAAGTTGCCTCACACTACTGAACAGGAGATAGGCTTCTGCCCTATGGGCTGTTATGACTGGGACAATGCTAACGATAGTGCACTCAGAGGTAACGTTATTTCTCCATGTATTTTTCACCAACTAAACTTGTTAAGCTTGTTGGTTATGTTGACTTTGTGAAATGCAAAGTTTTCTATGTTGTTGACCACGAATGATGGTGAAACTGAATTCCTGACCGCGTATTGTGCCGTTAGACATCACAAATATGTCAAAGAAAACAATTTATATTTACATTGGAAAATGTGTAATATTTGCTCCATTCTTTTTATTGGAACTTTTCATGACTAACTATTTTTGTTCTTTCAGGCCGAGTGCATGATCAGCAGTGGTCTGCTCACTACTCAAGCGGAGGGCAGAGGGCTATATGCCTGTCATAAAATGTTCCTCATAGGACAATAAGCAATCACTTTTATAATCTGATTCTATACTGTCTACTTTGCCTGCAAAAGTTCATAACCAAATTCCTGTTTTGATGTACAGATCTGTCACAGAAACCATGTGCTACTTGTATGTAAAGATGAATTTGCTGTATGTATTGATGTCCTACTCTAAAGGGATGCAGTAATGAATCAGTGTCTTTAAGTGACTCTGTATATTCATTTCAGGGAAGAGACTTGTATGCTGCCCTGACAAATGAGGCCTTTGAGGAGTTCCGACATGCTATGTCGGAACTTGATATGTTGCGCAGTCTGGCCCCAGAAACTGCAGATGGAACCCAGTACCCGCTCTGTCCCAAGGTTAGTTGTATGTTTTGGGCCTATTTAATTGGTTTTATCACCCAAAAAAACACATTTAAGGCCTAAGATATCAATTGTGATGTCTCCCTCTCTAATAAACAGAAATGATCTATTAGAAACATCTCTGTTCCATTTTTGTCAAACAATTATACATACTAACAGACCTCCAGTCTTTCATTTTATTTGTTTACTGGGATGCCCGTGGTCTGTTACAAAGCAGCAGCTACTCTTCCTGGGGTCCAAAAACTATAAAGCAAGTATATTTGACATCTCTTTACAGGACAATGGAACAGTGGTGGTAGCAGCAAAGGGCTTTTAGGTTTGCCTAGGAAGAAATAGTCTGGATCAAGTTATCAGCAACCAAAACATAAGGAAAAGTACTTTGCAAACCAAGCTGATGTGGATTGCTTCATTTGTAAGCCCATCACCAACAGGGGTACTGCCCGAATGCAATATGCACTGCATTTTAAGGATAACTTCCATTGTTACCTTATGCACGACTGGAAGAGAATGTGACAAAATCTAGAATTATTTGAACTCATGATATAAAAGATCGCCACTAATTCATATTTAAATGGTGCAGTTATCCCTCCACTTCATCTGTTTGACTTAGTTGTCTTAAGGTTGGAGACAGTATTTTGGTATTGTGTATGTTGAATGCAATATAATCGGTTGTCTCATGCAACATCCATTTAGGCACTGAACCTGGCACCACTGTGTGTGATCTGCTTCAGGCAAATGTTTTAGGAACAACACTGGACACCATTAGGAATTGGGGCAGGAATGTCAGTGTCAAACTTGAGGCAAAAACCTGCTCTGTGCTGTGAGGAGCAATATGTTGCAATGCTACAGCAACATACAATTATAATGCATGTCATTCATTTCAAATGACTAAACAAAGTTATTTTTAGGCCTGCATTATTGTATGCCCTCTTTTCAGGGTGAGCAGGAAAGTGGAGATAGAACAGCTGTTTGTCAGCTTGTGCAGATCGAGAGGTACTTCCTCAGTTAACAGTGCAATTGTTAGATCAATGAATATAATTGATCTCCCTGGTCAAATTATTTAGAACTTTTCTGATTATAGAAAACTCAAAAACAATGGAGAGGAAGAACAGCATCCTCCATCGATGGTCCCTCACCAGCAGTTGCTTCCACGGACTGCAGAGTATCAAGGCACAAGGCGAGACCCAAATGCAGACACAGGAGGCAGATAGTTGGAGTCTTACAATGTTTATTAATCCAAAGAGGTAGGCAAGAGAATGGTCGTGGACAGGCAAAAAAAGGTCAAAACCAGATCAGAGTCCAGGAGGTACAGAGTGGCAGACAGGCTCGTGGTCAAGGCAGGCAGACACAAAGTCCAGAAACAGGCAAGGGTCAAAACCGGAAGGACTCTAAAAAGGAGAATGCAAAAAGCAGGCAAACGGGAAATCGTCTGGTTGACTTGGAAACATACAAGACGAACTGGCACAGCGGTACAGGAAACACAGGGATAAATATACTGGGGAGAATAAGTAACACATGGGGGGGGGGGGGGGGGGCAATCACAAGGACAGGTGAAACAGATCAGGGCGGGACAGCAGAGTAACAGATTGAGGATCAATCTGGAGGTAACCTTCAGTCTGGTGCTAGAACGGAGGTTCCTCTGTGGCCTGATAACAGAATAATAATTTTTATTTTTGGTTGTTCTTGAACTTGGTTTCTGTTGCTTATGTTAGAACATAGTTATTTGCATGGTTTTAATATAGGCTATGTTGACATATAGACGTAGGTCAATGTCAAGTAGTAGCCTATAGAGCCTAAGCAGATAGATGCACCTGTCGCATCCTTAAGCCTATAATAAACTCCACTATAAAGATGTGCTTAATATCGCATAGGCCGATTAGGCTATTGAGTAGGCGATTTGAAGGAATGTCGGCCATATAACATCGACTGTTGTTCTGTTACGAATCGATCAAACATATTTGCCTTAAGTAGACTACAATTTCTACAAGTACGATAATATAGTGGAAAATGGACTACTAGTGGTTCATTCTGTTGTGCAGCTGCATGTTTTGGATGTTAGGCCTATAATTTTTCTTTATCATCCTTTTTTGACGTTACTTACTTACTGTATAATTCTCTGACTTCTTGTCTGTCTGTCATACAAATTCATCAGGAGAAAGTAGACCCACAGGAGGCTCCTGGCTGTCACCTAGGCTTAAATGGTGCAACATTCAGCCCCTCCAAAACTCCCTAATTAATCTGACACACCACTCACGCAGGTCCACTGATGTTGGGATCACTATTTCAATTTTCCTACAGATTCAATAGAATTTGTATTTCAAAATGCAATATTCTCATACATTTTGATAACTCTTTTCACATTTTTCTCAAGAGACATTCACTAAGAGACTATAAGTTGTTCAGACCAATGTGTTTCTCTAACATGTTAACATAGTGCCATGTGACTATAGCCTTTAGCCTACCACTATAGCCTACTGTAAAATCATATCCTGCTTTAGGCTAAATACTATAGTCTTCTGTGTACTTCAATAGGACAAATGGAAAGAGTACCTACTGTATATCCTACCATTCAAAATTGTGGTGTTGTGTACCTACAATGCACTGCTTAAATGTACAGTGGGGCAAAAAAGTATTTAGTCAGCCACCAATTGTGTAAGTTCTCCCACTTAAAAAGATGAGCGAGGCCTGTAATTTTCATCATAGGTACACTTCAACTATGACAGACAAAATGAGAAAAAAAATCCAGAAAATCACATTGTAGGATTTTTTATGGATTTCAAGTATACATTTCAAGTATATGTCAAGTATACATTTCAAGTATATGTCAAGTATACATTTCATTGGAAAATTGAACAAAAACAAGACAGAATGAGAAAAAATAATTTCGAATTTGAAGTCCCCTGCCTTTGCCAGTATGTCTTCCAGCTGTTTCTTTCCATAAGATGACGGTCGCTTGATGGTTAACTCATGCCCCAGACATCGAATTACGGTCCTCTCCTCAAAATAGCAATAAGGGAACCAACCTTTTTCACCACATTCATCTAACAGGGAAGACACAGAGAGCTTGGCGTGGATAACATACACTACAGTTCAAAAGTTTGGGGTCACTTAGAAATGTCCTTGTTTTTGAAAAACATTCACATTTTTTGTAGATTAAATTAACATCAAATTGATCAGAAATACATTGTTAATGTTGTAAATGACTATTGTAGCTGGAAACAACGGATTTTTAATGGAGTATCTACACACAGGAGTACAGAGGCCGATTATCAGAAACGATCACTCCTGTGTTCCAATGGCATGTTGTGTTAGCAAATGCAAGTTCATCATTTTAAAAGGCTAATTGATCCTTTTGCAATTATGTTAGCACAGCTGAAAACTGTTGTTCTGATTAAAGAAGCAATAAAACTGTCTTTCTTTAGACTAGTTGAGTAACTGGAGCTTCTGTGGGTTCGATTACAGGCTCAAAATGGCCAGAAACAAATAACTTTCTCCTGAAACTCGTCAGTCTATTGTTGTTCTGAGAAATGAAAGCTATTCCATGTGAGAAATTGCCAAGAAACTGAAGACGCTGTGTACTACTCCCTTCACGGAACAGTGCAAACTGTCTCTAGCCAGAATAGAATGAGGAGTGGGAGGCCATGGTGCACAACTGAGCAAGAGGACAAGTGCATTAGAGTGTCTAGTTTGAGAAACAGACGCCTCACACGTTCTCAACTGGCAGCTTCTTTAAATAGTACCCACAAAACACCAGTCTCAACGTCAACAGTAAAGAGGCAACTCCGGGATGCTGGCCTTCTAGGCAGAGTTCCTATGTCCAGTGGCTGTGTTCTTTTGCCCATCTTAATCTTTTATTTTTATTGGCCAGTCTGAGATATGGCTTTTTCTTTGCAACTCTGCCTAGAAGGCCAGTTTCTTGCCCTAACGTCTTCAGTCATCTGTCCTTTATCCCTTGACTCCCTGAGCTCCTCAGCCATCTTCTGGAATTTCCTCCTCTCCATCTCACCTAAACTCCCCCACCTGCCACTGAGGGTTGTAGGGTTACCTGAGATGACAATATTGTCTACTGATGTCAACTATAACAGAGGATATTGTCGTGGTGAAAGTGTTGGGCGCTATTGGCTTACTTGACCAATACAGGATCACCTTCAAACTTCTAATGCTCACCTACAAAGCACCCGATGGACTGGCACCATCATACGTTACTGACCTTCTGCACCCCTACATTCCGACCTGCTCACTGCACTCCTCTAACAATGGCCTCCTCATAATTCCTTGCACCAGGCTCTGCACCATAGGAGACGTTGCATTTAGCAGTGTAGCCCCTCAAAATAGCACACAAAAACGTACAAAAACTGTCACAAATCTCTGGTTTATTGTACCGATGCGGTAGTACAAGACAATGGGCGCTCTTGCTCCAGCGCCACGGGATACAGTTCTACCGTGACAGAGCTAAGGCGAGCATACCATGTTCTTTCACTATTTAATCAGATATTCAACTGATTAACAGGCCAGATACAGTAGGTTATAAACACACAATAACACACGTGACCCATGATATATCAATATTATTTAAAAAATTATAGTCCACACATAATATTATCTAATAATATACGCCATTATTAAGCAGACACTTTTAAGCGACTTAGTCATGCAACTTAGGCATGTGTAGCTTAACCTCTTTCTAAATATGTTGAAAACAAATTGCTTGATGTAATGAAGAGCACAAGTGTAATAAAACAATTCACTTTTAAATTGTTCTCTAATTAAACATCACGGAATACCCAAGTCGAATGTTTGATTGGTGTGACATGCGTCACCTAATTGTGATTGTGCCTACATGAGTCTCGTTATTGGTGGGTGGGGTTCTCCCTATACATTTCCAGTGTTTCCCAGTGGCCAGAGGATTCCCCTTAAATTGTAAAGGTTGGAGTGCCTTCAGAGGACAAGAGAAGTGAAGGTGACTTAGACCAAATTTCCAGTAAAGGCAGCCTGGTAGTTGAATTGTAAGTACGGCAAAAGTATGACCTCCAGCTAGGATCAACTCTCCTTCACCCTGGGCACGCCTCCCTAAACCTTTGTATGTATTGCTGTTTCTAATTTAAAGTGAAAGCTAATAAGTATATATTGGTGATAGGATCATTGTAAGAAGATTGTGTGATATTAATGCGGAGCACTCCAATAGTGATTATAGAGATGTGACTCTCTAATATTGGTGCTGAAAGATATTGGTGCTTCAGAAAATAAATCTGCTGTTTATTTGAAATCTATCTAATTGCATTCGGCTGTATCAAGGGCTTTGTGATTCGTTGGCCAGGCAATTCAGGTGTGAGTGCCGGGCTGGATAGAAAAGCTTTCTTACTGTTCACTTGGAAACTAATTAAGAAACATGGCATCACTTTGTACTTACTGCTATGTAACTGCTATGTAATTACAGTCAAGCAGTACTGGTTGTTAGATAACAGCACAACTCTAGTCAACATGTTTCAGAACAATGTTGATACTGCATTTATTATTGTGTACTAGTTATATAGGTTTGAGGGCAGCTTGATGTTGTGTGAATAGATACACTGTCATTACCACTTACTGTAGGCATCCCATCTCACAACTGCTGAATTATTATGGATTGACAAGTGATTTGTATTGAGCCACATAGTTTTAATTAATAGATTTCTGAATACATTTCACTTGGGATTCAAACCATGGACCTCATTCCTGTAAATCACTAATTAATGTGCAAAAATCTTCCTCAACCATGCATTCTTATTGTCAGAAGAATCCATATTCCTCGTACCCCTGGGCAAGATCATGCAACATCAAAGTTCACTTACACTGCTATGCTGATGACACCCAGCTCTACCTCTCCACCAAACCCACCATTCCCCTGCCTTCACAAAATCCAGAGCTGGATGAGCATGAACCATTTCAAACTCAACAGCAACAAACAGATGTCATGCTCATCAGCGCCAAATCCACTCTTTCAAAGCATCACCAAAGATGGTTTCTTGGTCCCTCTCTAAACAAGTCAAAAGCCTCGGTGTCTTCCTGAATAGTTCCCTCTTTCCACATAAAAACCAGCACCCGGACAGCATTCCTCCACCTCCGCCACTACAGCACCGAAACCATCATCCATGCCTTTGTTACTTCCTGACTGTAACGGATTTCCTCCTCTTCGTCTGAGGAGGAGTAAGGATCGGACCAAAACGCAGCGTGGCAAGTGTCCATATTGATTTATTCAAAAACACAACTGAACACTGGAACAAAATAATAAACGTGAATCAACAAAACCGAAACAGTTCTGTAAGGTGACACACACTAGACAGAAAATAAACACCCACAAAACCCAGGTGGAAAAAAGGCAACCTAAGTATGATTCTCAATCAGAGACAACTAACGACACCTGCCTCTGATTGAGAACCATACTAGGCCGAACACAAAAACCAACATAGAAAAACAAACAGACTGCCCACCCCAACTCACACCCTGACCATACAAAAACAAAGACAAAACAAAGGAACTAAGGTCAGAACGTGACACCGACTAGACTACTGTAACACTCTCCTCACCAGATCCCCACCAAACTCATCAATAGACTCCAACTGGTTCTGAACTGCTGACAGAATTCACACCAGCACCAGATCAACTGAACACATCAAACCAATCCTGGCTCCCTGTGGTATCCTGTATTAACTTTAAAATCCTCCTCCTCCTCACCTACAAAGCCCTCCACAACCTACCTCTCTGATCTTCTCCGAGTCTATGCCCCATCCCGCTCCATCCGCTCCTCCTCTGCTGGTCTCCTTGTCTCCCCCCATTCCACCATGGGTGCCCGGGCCTTTAGCTCCTATTCCAAACTCTACCACCTTAAACCAAACCCTTACCCTAAACTGGGTACCCCTACCACCGTAAACCAAACCCTTACTCTAAACTGGGTAGCCTATCACCTTAAACCAAACCCTTGCCCTAAACCAGGTAACCCACCACCTTAAACCAAATCCTTACCCTAAATTGGGTAACCTACCACCTTAAACCAAACCCTTGCCCTAAAATCGGGTTTGTATCCTCTTCCTAACCCCTCCCTCCTCTTTTTATCTGTCCTATTTTGTCTGGTCCTTTGATTTTAGATTGTTTCTATTTTATATTGCACTGTTAATTGACACACTTCTTTTTATGACTTTATGTACCACATTTCATTTGATGTAGGCCTACTTTTAATGTAAGATGTCTTTGAGTGTCCTGAAAGGCGTCCGCCAAATTAAAATGAATTAATACCATTGTTTAAATAACACTCTTACTTAAAACCCCCTTTAAAAACATCCAGCAGGAAACAGTCTTATTTGAAATGAGGAATATATCATATTTTTCTGACTAAAATAGGACTACTGTGGAAAGACGCATTATGGAATGGAGAAGTGAAAGTGATAGAGCAATTCTCAACATTTCACATCAGAATGTAGGACTAGATTTTTATGTTGGAATAAACATTAATCTGAGAATACATACCTTTCCCCTTCAGCAGCTCTGCGCAAAACAAGTTATAGGCAGACACTGCACTTATAACCAGCAGCTTTGTGGCGCACTTGGCCTGGGCGAACTTGGCCTGGGGTCAGTCAGTAATTTTGTGCTATGGTGGAATGTCTCCCCATTATGCTTGCACCAATCCAATGCTTTTAAATGCAGTGGGTGAAATGAAAGTGTGAACACTTCTGGATGCAGGGTATCAGAACACAGCCTATTTCTTTCCCTACTCTCCCCAAAATCAATTTGTCCCCCCAATCCCCTCTTGCCACTAACCCCTCAAAATCCACCAACCTTATAGTCACGTCTCTAATTCCACCTCCCTTGGTCTCACGCCCCACCTCTTCCCTCCATTTCATACCTTAACTAAAGACACAGGTAGTCCTGTAGCTGCAGCAGCCTCCATCACCAGGGCTAAGGACCTCCTTTTCATACCCTGTTCATGATAATACACAAGGATGCCCCTGATGTTAGCCATTATGAGGTGTCTTCCTACAACAACAACAAAGATATGAACTATTAAATTGTACCATGGGTATAAGTAAGTGTTTCCTAGTCTTTGAATAAGAGCCTTCAGGCCATTTGGTCTAACTGACAGGGGATTAGCCTTTGCCAGCAAGACCAACAGCCCTTGGTCAGGGTAGTTGGAACCAGTCTTTTCATTGTACTTCACTCACAGATAGGCTACTGCAGCTTACAATATGAAGCTAATGAAAAGCACTAAAGCTGCAATTAAGTTTCTTCCATGTCTTTGTGTTGGTTAAAAAAATAATATATATACTGTATTTGACAGGGCTGGAGAAATGTTACCACTCTCAAATTCTTAGACAGAGCAATGGAAGCTAGGACTGACCATCCATGATATTGCTTGATGCTATACAGTGTTTTCATTTATTTTGTTTACAAACATTGGAATAAAACAATCTTATAATGGGGGTTCTGGTGGGGGTATGACAGTTGAACTAAGCTCATAAGGCATTAGTTATATTCTTCAGGAATCAATGGGTACATATAATTCATTTATAAGTCCAAAGATGTATGTAGAAATATTTCACCCGTCAGTGTTTTACTTATTATTTTGAGACAAACCTTGAAAGGAATTGTTGAACACACCCGAGTGATGGGAGAAGTCAACAGAGTGGGCACAGACTAGAGTGGAACAGAGAAATTACATCTAACGTTAGCTAAAACATTTTTTTTATAGCTAGCTGCCGTAACTAACATTATTTTGTCAATACTTGCTAATTTAGCTAGCTCAGAGACTACGAAACTATTACAATCAGGGTCTAAACAGCTCACCAACTCTTAATTCAAGCATGCTTTTATAAGAATCATGCTAAATCTAAATATGAAAACCCAGGAAGTTGACACAAAATAAATCCCGGGAAATGTTTTGGCTTCTGTGGTGAACATGCGCACGCGGTCTCAGTTAAAATCACCATTGAAAGGGTCCCGTACAGTGTGTGGCTGGTTCTGAATTACTATTCAAAAGGTAACGCGTATCATACATGTGGCGTAACACATTCATCACGTGAATAGTATGATAATTCCCTCCTTTTAATGGAGGGTTTGTTGTCTAATCCTGTGTCGAGACTGCTTTTCACTTCCTCACCACCGATATAATGGATGCAGCTCGCGTCGTGCAATTACTCGGTACTCTCTTGGCTGGGCCTGCGCGAGCAGAGTGGGGAGAGGGAGGGAGCGAATAGCGGCGGCAGCAAGCCTCCAGCCCCGTAATCGAGAAAGAAACGCGAATTTACGCAAGAACGAAGTGCTGTAATTTGCTCAGTTGGTGGGCTACATCGGCTAAACTAAGTCCACCAGAGGTTCAGGCGACAGAAGGGGCCGTTTGTGGTGGCAACCTTAAGACATTTGGGAACTCCGTAGGAGCAAAACAACAGCACATTACAGGATTGCACACACAGGCAGTGACAATAAAACAATACTTACCGACAAGTAGACTGGTGGCTGCCGAGGGAGCAGGCAGGACTAGGGAAAAAAAGGAATTAAATACGTCATCTGCCTCTCCCTTCAGGTATTTAAACGTTATTTTCAAAACCGCAATTCTAGTAGAACTTTAAACTCATGAAAACTCGTGTCTTCATAGCTAGCTACTGTAGCTAACTAGCTTTGGCTAGAGTTTAGCTTACGAGTTTGCGTTATTAGCTAACCACTAGCTAGCGCTAGCTGGCCTCCGTTAATGTGTTGTTTTCCAATAAACTTTTGGTGTTGTTTTTACCAACCCAAACAGTGAGGGGGTGCTGCAAGACTAGAGGGGAAGGGCAGGTTCCCTTCTCGACTTATTCCCCTCTACGTATTTTCCGAAAATGATGGCTGCGGAGGTCAGTAGCGAGGATACGGGCTCTGTCTCGGCAGGGAAAGGGGTGGCGGGCGGTGGAGGCCTAGAGACGGCCCATTTTCCGTTTTATCCCAACCCGACCAGAGTGCGGGTCACTGATTTGGGCCAGGGAGCTGCAACAAACCTCCGCCACCCGTTGAACACCTCCCCAGACTCCCCCCCTGATATAAGTATGATTTACCCCGTGTCTGGAGGAGATACTGCCGGACCTGCCTTGTCCGCTACAGGGAGTGGCGGACATGCAATTATTATAGGAACAAGTTCAGGGACCATTGGCAGTGTGTGCTACTCCCCCACCTCGGAGGGACCCGGCATCCGGATGTCACCCACCTCGGTGGGTCCCGACGGGTCAAGTGTCTTCCCCCCTCTGCCACCACCTCCACCACCGCCCCCAGGCTACGGGGGACTCGGAACTGTGGATGAAAGCGACATGCAGGATGGACCTGAATACGAGGAAGAGGAGGTGGTCTTCCCCCTCTCAGCACCGCCCACGAACCAGTAAGTATTTGTTTTATATACACTCAAATTGTTCTGTGTATTGTTCATTGACACTTAGTTTGAAAACCAAAATAGTATGTTTAACCGACCCGGGTATATTTCCTTCCTGCTGCGGCCATCACCAGTGCTCAAGTTTCTATTATACTTGTTGCAGCAAGTCAAATTAAGGAGGTAGATGTCAGGGTGTTCCATTAACCTAGGTTGTTGTTAATCACAAATCTAGCGAAGTAATGAATATACCTGAGAACAATTACCAGTAATCTCTCAATGTAGAGAAATATTTGCATTTATTTATTTGACCTTTATTTAACTTGGCAAGTCAGTTAAGAACAAATTCTTATTTTCAATGATGGCCTAGGAACAGTGGGTTAACTGCCTGTTCAGGGGTAGAACGACAGATTTGTACCTTGCCAGCTCAGGGGTTTGAACTTGCAACCTTCCAGTTACTAGTCCAACGCTCTAACCACTAGGCTACCCTGCCGCCCCATACTTATTTTCCCAACTAAACCAGTTCGTTCACTTGCTTACAATTATGAATGCAATATGATTCCCGGAATAATTGTAATGCGTTTCTTTCAAGGCCACACTAAAGTTATTTGGCCAGCCTGTGGCAGGTGTAGCAGATGTGAAACCTATCTAGTACCTGTCAAATATTTTTGCTTCATCATTCTGAGCACCGATTAGGATCTTCTTTTAATCCACAGAATCTTGTGGTCATCTTTTTTTTATTGACTATGGTTTTCTAATTGGTGTTCTCATTAAATAATTAATCTCACATGTCCCCCTCCTGAATAAGGCTAGCCCATGCCTAGCCAAGAACTCCACAAAGATTTCATCCAGAGTTGGGCTCAGACTACACACAAAATTATATTTAGATCGACAATAACATTTTAGGACAATAGTTTACACCTAATGGAAACAGATCATTTAATGTAAAAAATTATTAATACAGATCTACTTTTTTAAATTATGTTATTGAAACACAAGCAATTGAGAAATAATAATTTTAAATGATTGTCCGATTGATAAAATGTATTCATGTTTCAACTCAATTAGAACCAGTACCTCCCAAATGAATGTTGTCAGTTTTAGCACTTTGAGTTGTTTGTCCTAACTACTAAATGAAAAATTCCCTTTACATTCAAAAGTTTTATTTCCAAATAACTGGTATAGTGAAGGGAGCTTTGTACACCCATCTGCTTCTTTCTCTTCTGAGCTTCTCTGCCAACTCCTAAGCCAGCAGTAAACAGTGTAGTGCAGGGAACAAACCAACAGGCCAGTTTAACGACAGTGACAGTTACATAAACTTTCAACTTTTTACATGTGGTTGTTTATTTAACTTAGTTAAAAAATATATACATTTTTGACAGAAGGAAATTTGATTAGTTAATTTCTACATGAATTAATCTGCTGCACATCAAGTTCCACTGAGTTAAAGGGATAATCCACAGCCAGACATAAAAGTCATTCACATTCAATCCCTATGATTTCACTTCTAAGTGTTCCATTTGTGAAATCAGGAAATTGTGTAGGAATGCGTCATAGCTACATGGTTCTCGTCACTGGAGATAGGGGATAACACACTATCACATTTCATAACGCTTTTAAAACAATTACCTGCACTACAGATCGCCAAATCATCCAATAGAGGGTATGGGCATACTTGTCTGAAAACATCCATCGGTCTATATCATCTTGACAAAGTCTATATTTCGCTTAGATGTGCTCAATCTAAACGGTGTCTAAACGGTTTCTCCTTCAAGTACCATATCGCACAGCACCCTATGGGTAACCTGGGGAAAGGCCATTGTTGCATTAGCTGCGTATTCTGCACTGGGCAGAGGCGAACTGCAGTTGAACTCTGTGAGATAGACGCCTAAATGGATAGTCCAGTTTGTTATGCGATTTTACAGCTCGCTAGCTAGCTACTTCACATGTTGATATTGACTATGGTATTATTGTGTGTAACTACGTTTTGTAGCTAGCTAGCCACCCAGCCCAGAGAGAGCATTGCATTTTGTAGTTGAGCTGCAACAGATTTCTGCAATGATTTTCACATGTTGCTACCAACTTTATATAATGACAAAATGAACAATTTCTTCACAAATAATTATTTTCACATATTAGTGTTATTTAAGGCTCTTTACGACTGTTAATCATAGGAATTAGTGGTTTGTGGTGGATTATCCCCTTAAGTAAATTCTACCACAGACCGTATAATTCCGCCATGAAACATACATTGATCGTGTAAAGGTACAAAATATGATGGCGCAGAAGTCCTTTTTTTTTATGTAGAGTTTAAAATAAAATAAGACTCCTTTGAGTCAATATGCAGTCGATACTTCAAATGTAAATTATTTAAACTGTACATATGTTTGTTCTCTGTTGCGTGTCTGTTTGCTGAAATCCACATTTCTTAGATAAAACGTTAATCAATTAAAACCACTGACTATTTCCTTCTTGCAATTGAATTGGCATATTCACACTGAGTTTCTATCTTAGAGCAACAGCAATAAGAACAGTCGGTGGTTGTAATTTCATTAACATTTTATTACATTTCAGCAAACAAAAAAGCACGCTACAACAGAGGACAAACATAGGTAGGCATACATGGTAAATGTTTAAGAAATGTAAATGTTTAAGTCCAAGGTAATTTCAAAAACGCTAGTCTGCACTTCAACTCCATGGAGAAATCATCATGGAGTTGAGGTATTTGGCTAGCCTATGCCCTTCGACTGTAGGCTTCTGTGTCAGTGTGCTGCAGTAGGACTATCCATTGTGGGAGATGGAACTTATTGGGTTTCCCTACACAATCATATAGGCCTATGTATATTTTCTTTGTAGTGTGTGTGCTTGTGGCACTCGCGTTTGTCACAGTCTCATTAGAGAAGTGCTGAGCTTTATCATTTCTGGCCTCACGCTGTGAGATATGGAAGTGACTGGGGCTGAAGTGTGGAATCAGCTCTTATTTTAGGAGCTACATATCTCCCTGTCAGATTGCAGAGGAAGGGGGAAGGCCAGCTTTTTAGCTCCCATTCGTCTCTACATTTGTGATGAACAACGCTTTGGAAGCAGCCCAACTGGAAATCCACTGCTTACAAGCAGTGAAAATAAATGTTTAGCCCAACGCCAGTGGTTTCACCACAATTTACTTTATATCCCTTTCTGTAGGGGCGCCAGTGACACAATGTCACGTGTAATGAATGGGACACTTTCTTTTACCCTTGTCAGAATTGTTTTTTAAATGTATTTTTTTATCAACTATAGGGACATTTCACACAACTGGAATCTGCTGCAACACAAGTCCTCTTTATCTGGTCTGTGGGTTGAGTTGTGGTGACCTGGCCACTGTAAACTAGCATGTTCAGGCTTAGTGCCTGGTGTGACATGCTGTGCCAAAGGTTACAAATTACCCTACCGTACGTACACAGTCTTGTCAGACAAAACAAAGTGCGTTGCAATTCAACATCAAGACTCCGAGAAACTATTTTTCATTAAGCATTATGGCTTCTTTGGCTGATTTCATATTTATTGTTGTCAATGTAGCATAGCACTACAGATCTGCTACAGTCAGCAATTTTCCATCATCACTTATCGTTGACACATAGTTGAGGCCCTAACACATTTTAGCTCATGCCTTAAAAGTCTCAAACAGTTATTCTGATAAAACATTAAATGCTACATGACCAAATGTATGTATACACCTGCTCGTCGGACATCTCATTCCAAAATCATGGGCATTAATATGGAGTTGGTCTCCCCCTTTGCTGCTATAACAGCCTCCTGGAAAGCTTTCCACTATATGTTGGAACATTGCTGCGGGGACTTGCTTCCATTCAGCCACGAGCATAAGTGAGGTTTGGTACTGATGTTGGGAGATGAGGCCTGGCTCTGTCAGCGTTCCAATTCATCCCAAAGGTGTTCAATGGGGTTGAGGTCAGAGCTCTGTGCGGGCCAGTGAAGTTCTTCCATACCAATATCAACAAACCATTTCTGTATGGACCTCGCTTTATGCAGAGGGGCATTGTCATGCTGGGCGTTCCACAAACCGTTGCCACAAAATTGGAAGCACAGAATTGTCTAGAAAGTCATTGTTTGCTGTAGCGTTAAGATTTCCTTTTACTGGAACTAAAGGGCCTAGCCCAAATCAAGAAACAGCCCAGACCATTATTCCTCCTCCACCAAACTTTACAGTTGGTACTATGCTTTCAGGCAGGTAGTGTTCTCCTGGCATCCATATTTGTCCATCGGACTAACACATGGTGAAGAGTGATCAATCACTCCACGGAATACATTTCCACTGCTCTAGAGTCTCTAGTTACGGTGAGGTTTACACCACTCCAGCCGACGCTTGACATTTTGCATGGTGATCTTAGGCTTGTGTGCGTTTGCTCGGCCATGGAAACCCCTTTCATTAAGCTCCCGACTAAGTTCTTGTGCTGATGTTGCTTCCAGAGGTAGTTTGTGACTCGGTAGTGAGTGTTGCAACTGAGGACAGACCATTTTTACGAGCAACCTTCAACAGCATTGTCCCGTTCTGTGAGCTTACCGCTATTTGTCATTATAGGGTGTTATGATGGGGACTATTTAATCAAATTTAGAATAAGGCTGTAACATAACAAAATATGAAAAAAGTCAAGGGGTCTGAATACTTTCCGAATTCACTGTATAGTATACCCCCCCCCCCCCCTAAAATGTACGTTTTTTTTTCTCATGTTAAACTACCAGGAAGTCCGAAAAGACAGACTTGAGTGGGTGGTGAGCTAGTAGGCTGAGTGGATGGGGAGCTCGCCTTGACTGGTGGTTCTTTGAAGCAACATGGATGCAGTGTTGCAGTGACATTTTCTCAAACTATTTTGCCAATACACAAAGCAACTCGAACAACATTGAAATTGCATGCAACATCCAATCCTGTCATACATCACGGTTTCACCAAATATTTGTTTCCAACTGTTTTGTAACAGCATTAATAATGACAAAGTGTTGTCTGTAGGCTAATTTAGCTATCTAGCCCAAGTGGAATTATAAGCACTGTTTATCAAGATGATTGAAGTGCACACCTTCGCTGATTGAAGTGCACACACTGTCGACCAGTGCCTTAGAGTGGTGACACACCATCCGTCCACACACCAGGTCCATAGGTGACTCCTTATACTGCCACTCTCAGGGCTGGACATCCTAACATCCCTGGCAGTGTAATCGACGCCTCTTGAGGACATTGTAGTTGAGGATTCTGCCCTTGCCACGAAATGATGACCCAGTTAAGACGCGGGTCTTATCCGCATGTGCCACTAATCCACTGTGGAGAGGTGACTGTCTGAAGCAGTGGTGCCGTCCCATGGATGATGCATCATCTGATAAACAGGCAGACAAGTGCACAGTTAAGATCCTATAAAATCTCTTATTCCATTTTCTCTGTTTTAGTTTTTCCAGGTTAACGTTCTTCCCAGGTTTTCGCGCTCAAAATATGTATTTTTTTTTGAAAAACAACTAAATTGTTCTATTAAGTCCACAACTGTGCTAAACCACATCAGCAGACCAATTTTGAGCCCTGGGAAAATAGATTTTTGTGTATAGTTAACCTTTTAATGCAAGTGTGCACCAGCAAGAAACCGTTGTTTCTGTAGTGTCATGTGATTGCAGAGTTTGAAAAACAAATGGCCACTGGATTGATGCAAAATTCATGATATAATTCTGCCAAGCAGGCATAGACTACTTTGTAGTTACCATTTTAATTAAGAAGGTTTTTTGGTAGAGCCTGACAAATATGGGATTTTTGGGTCCGATGCCGATTTATATCTGAAGCTATATTGTAGAATGAAAAACACACTTTTAACACATTATGCTCGAAGGAGTTAACAAATACTCATACAGGGAAATGCTTTCTGCTCTCGTTTTAGTTTCACACATTGTTTTTAGCTAGCTAAATTAGAATCTTATCTCATCATGAACACAATCACATGGTCCAAATGATAGATCTGCGCCAACTGTCTTGCAGATTGCATATTTCGGAAAACTAATAAAATAAGCCCACTAACATAATAGGCCCAGACAGTAATGGTGTCTTTGTATAAAGTGTGTGTGTTCATTTTGGCACCAGTCAAGTGTTCGCACATTGCACTGGCTAGATGGAGACTAACTACATTCCTATACCGCCTTATGCGGTGGGCTCTGATTGTACAAGGATACAATGTACAGATTCACTATGTGAAGGGTTCGGCGAATGTGGTTGCCGATGCTCTTTCACGGGTTTAGTAACTGAGGATTGTAACTGTTGGGTTTTGTTATTGCAAACTGTAAGTTTGCAGGTTTTGGGGTGGGCGTGTTTGGTTCCCCAGTTTCTGTGTTGTGGGTTTGTTTGTATGTATTTCAGGAAATGGCTTACTGGATTCCCCCAAGCAGCTGATTGGTCGGCCCCATTGCAGAGTGGAGCTGACCCCGCCCTCTCGTCAGGGGATACAGCTGTCTGCAATTACATAGTCTTTCGCCAGCTGTATAAAAGCCAGTGTTGCTTTGCTCAGAGAGAGAGAGCTTATTAGTATGTCCTGTGTTGGTTGTTGCGCACAGTTTTTTTTTTTTGGTAAAGTATTTTGTAGCCGGTCCTGCTGAGTTATGTTTTTATCATAAGGACTGTGTTTTGATTATTGAAATCGTTCACGTTAAGTTGGTATTATGTTTTTGTTCCCAGGGGGGAAGGGGAAGGCACCTTGGGAGTGTTTAGGCAAGAGGCCTGCGGGCATACATATACCTTTAGTATATACTCTGTCTATGCACCATAGGTAAGACCTGGGCGGACCATCCCCTGTAGTTTGGTTAGTGCGCCAGGTGGTGCCTGTTAGGTATGTTGTGGGTAGGTAGGAGAGTTTAGAGCTAGAGTCCTAACTTCTACTTTCTTTGCTTTGGTTCTGTCCAGACCCCTTTTCCCCAAATTTCTGTGTGAAGGAATAAATTCCCTGTTAACGGTAAAATTCTCTCTGTCATCCTTACCCGTAACTACAGTCACATACCTCTTTCACTCCACGGGGTGCTGAGTGTAGCAGGGCATTGCGTTCCCTTCTCCAAGAGGAGTGCGTAACACTGATATTGACTTTGATGTTATTGTGTGTAGCTAGGTTTTGGTTGCTAACTAGCCATCCGGCCCAGAGAGAGCATTGCATTTTGTAGTTGACTTGTGCTGCAACAGATTTCCACAATGATTTTCACATGTTGCTACCAACCTTGTATAATGACAAAATGAACAATTTCATCACAAATATTGTTTACTAAGTAAGAACGTGATGAGGACAGGGCTGCTTGCTTGGTGATGTGTAGATTATTTACTTATTCAAATGCATGGTTGCTGTCTGTCATGCCTACTCTCTTCAATGTTGTGACTTAGGGCTGAATGATGTTTAATGAGCAGCTCGTAGAGCACCCTCTTAAGGCAACCTTTGGAAAAATAAAAATAAATGACCGCAACTGAGCAGATGTATTTGTTCACTCTACGTATATATACGGGCATTCCTGTGCCGTTGCAGGAAAATACAAAACGTTTAAATCGACACATTGTGTGATATCTTAAGCCTCAAGCACTGAGATGCAGTGCCTTAGACCGCTGCGCCACTCGGGAGCCCCCAGTGCTTTCTCTCTATATGCAGTAGGCTTGGGCGATAAACTGTATACTGGAGTATTTCGGAATACCCACGGCATGATTTTCAAATAAATGATATCCAGCCCAGGGCTCCAGCTATGCATTTGTCAGTGGCGCAAAGTACTTAAGTAAAAATACTTTAAAGTACTACTTAAGTAGGGTTTTTGGGGGGTATCTTGACTATTTATATTTTTGACAAAACAAAAATGATGTACTTTTTACTCCACACATTTTCCTTAACACCCAAAATGCTTAGCAGGACAGGAAAATGTGTCATTCACACACTTTTCAAAATAAAATCCACTGTTATCTCTACTGCCACTGATCTGGGGGACTCACTAAACACAAATGCTTAGTTTGTCAAGATGCCTGAGTGTTGGTGTGGCCCTTGCTATCTGTAAATTTAGAAAAGAAAATGGTGCCATCTGGTGTGCTTTAATATAAGGAAATTGAAATTATTTATTTTTTACTTTTGATATTTTAGCAATTACATATACTTTTGATACTTAAGTATATTTAAAACAATACTTTTACTCAAGTAGTATTTTACTGAGTGACTCACTTTTTTGTGAGTAATTTTCTATTAAGCTATCTTTACTTTTACTCAAGCATGACAATTGGGTACTTTTTCCACCACTGGCATTTGGTTCGCTAACTAAGTTGCTAGATATCAAGCTTCTAGGTTACAACAGAGACATCCAATCCCCTCCTGGATCAAGAGCCCTGTTGCCCTAAAATAGTTTTGTGCATAAAAAAAAATATGATTTTGAAAATCATACCGTTGGCGTTTTGAAATACGCTGGTAAACAGTATCACCCAAGGCAAGTCTGACCGGTAAAACGGGAGATCACCCAAGCCTAGTCTGGCCATGACCAGATTCAAACCCTTTGAGCCCCCCATTCCGTCCACCATATGGCTGAACCAATCAACGTCCTCAGATAATCAACGAGTGGCACCTGTACTGGGCGCTGAAGTCAAATTATAACAATGGCTGCTCTTGGAGGGGGTTGGTGTTGATGCTGCTATAGGAGCAGTTAATGCAAACAAGTTTCTATTGGACAAATTCAAATAAGCCCCCGCCCCCCTTGTTTTGTTCCATTTGGTTCTTAAATGGTTTTCGTAATGAATACGCCCCGGGTCTAGTGAGGGGGACCACAAAAAAAGACCCCCTTTTCCTGTCCAACATACAGGATGCAGTAAAGGAGGGAGAGGTTGAGGTTATACACTGTAGCTCTGTTCTACAAGGCTTATGGTCAAAGCCATTATGCCTACAGTACCCGTCTACTGACCTTGCAAGTCTTTGCCCTTGGTTGGCACAGTCTTACCTGGTTCTGGAATGGGAAGGGAAAGAATATCACTCTTGACTTGGAACACCTCAACTTCTTTTAAGTCAATTTTGAAGAGCCTGGGTCCAAGCATAACTGAGCAAGCAGCAGACAGGATTAGCAAGTCCATTGGTGTACTTGATGACTTGATGGAAACCAGATGTTGAGTGGAGGCATTCATTTTTCACCTCATCTGCTCAGGGATTTGAACCAGAGACCTTTTGGTTAATGGCTCAACACTCTTAACCATTAGGCTACCTGCTGTCCATCATGCTGCTTGACAGACCAGGGACATTTTAGCTTTTGTGGAGGTTGTCAGGGAGGCAGAGCTGTTCAAAACCAAACCTGGCAGAGTTCACAGCATTTCCTGGTTTTAAAAGAAACATTCTCTCAAAAGTGAAGTACAGTGAGTTGTGGGGGTGGATGAGGTCCAACTTGGAGTGGAGAAATGCTCCCGTTGTGATTTGAAACAGCTTTAGGTGCCAGGCTAGCTTGGGATGTGGTTGGCTTAGTCTGACAGTCAAACCCTGTCAGGATTAGGCTCAATCAACTGTTGTCACTAAACATTTATTGTTCTGTTTGTGTTTATCAGTACAACTTTTTATCTGCTTTTATCTGTAGAACTTCCCATGTATCATTGTTCTACTGTAACAAAGTAAAAATATAACTTTTATTTTAGCTTCTTGATGAATTAATAATTGGGGAAAAATCCATAATGTTAACAATTGAAATTAAACACCACTGACTTACTTTTCTTATTCAGTTGCATTTGGACATGTAACAAATATACAGATAGTAATAGCCTAATTTCTGAGCAGTCATTCTTTCATGTCCCTCACAGACCTAGAGGTGATTAACCAGCAAGACCTAGAGATATTGTCCTGTTACATGATGGGAAATCAGCTGGCTAGGTTTCTTCTTGAATTTGCTTGCTTCAGGATAGGGTTAAGAATGAAGTGAAAATCACCACAACCCATATTTAAGAAGTTACAAACGGGGGGGGGGTCTGATTCTTGATCAGCACTCCTACTTTAAGACGCTTTAGGAATATGGATCTAGAAGTTGAACTGGCAATTGTTTTATTCAGTGACAATGTTTATTCATCCTCTTTGGAAAGCTCTATTTGGAGACTGGCTCTCCCCTGGTTGAAATAAAATAAGATCCAACATAAGTCTATAAAAGAAAGTACAACAATATCCATATTTATGGACTTGCAAACCAAAGTAATCATACTGTCTGTAACATTGTAACGTTAGAGTAAGGCATATAGCTAGCTAAGGTTAGCTATCTAGTTGAGAAGGTCTGTTTACTTGGCTAGCAACGTGGCCCTTAGTTCTGCACTGCCTGTCGTCAAGCTTTCCAATTCTGAGGTGACCTGCTATTTGCAGCTTATCTACTGTTCCGTGGTCTGTCACATTCTATGATTCTTAGCCCCCCCAGCCCCCTCTCTCTGTGAGTCCTGTGATCAGGCTCCATGACTGGATGTTTAGGCTCTTCCTCTGTGTCATGTTAGCTGGCACCAACATGCAGGCCGGGAGTGAGGTGGTAATCATTCAGAGTTGGACATGGTTCCGTACTCTTTCTTCCAGAGTGTGAGTCTGCTAAACATAGCACTTTGTAGCACGCCACGGAGAGGGCGACTCGATCACACCTCCTGTACAACAGAGGCTTATTCATCAACAATGGTGGGATCAGTGTTTCACGCTAACTGCTTAGCGAAGAAGGCAAGGGAGGCGTCAGGAGCCCTAATGCCACACTCCCCACCTCCGAGAACACCGTCCCTGTGCCTGAACTAAAACAAATAGGGCACTAGGAAACAAGCTGTTGATTTTGAGTTTCCATGAAGATTAAAGAGGATTTTGAGTCGTAAACTGTTTCCCTAAGGGGGGGAGTTGTACAGTGCCTTCAGAAGGTATTGGTACGACTTGACTTATTCCACGTTTTGTGTTACAGCCTGAATTCAAAATGGAATTCCATTTTTTTCTCTAAACCATCAACACACAATACACCATAATGATGACATGAAAACCATGTTTTTGAAAATGTTTGCAAATGAAATGCAGAAATATCTTACCTAAGTATTCACAGCCCTGAGTTAATACTTTGTAGAAGCACCTTTGGCAGCGATTATAGCCGTGAGTCTTTCTGGGTAAGTCTCTAAGCGCTTTCCACACCTTGATTGTGCAACATTTGCCCATTTTATTATTTTCAAAATTCTTCAAGCTCTGTCAAATATGTTGTTGATCATTGCTAGACTACCATTTTCAAGTCTTGCCATAGATTTTCAAGCATATTCAAGTCAAAACTGCAACTTGACCACTCAGGAATATTCACTGTCTTCTTGGTAAGCACCTCCAGTGTAGATTTTGCCTTGTGTTTTAGAAAATTGTCCTGCTGAAAGGGGAATTCTTCACAGTTTCTGGTGGAAAGCAGACTAAACCAGGTTTTCCTCTAGGATTTTACCTGTGTATTATTTTATCCTGAATCTCCCCAGTCTTTAACGATTACAAGCAAACCCATAACATGATGCAGCCACCATTATGCTTGAAAATATGGAGAGTGGTACTCAGTAATGTGTTGTATTGGATTTGCCCCAAGCATAACACTTTGTTTTAAGGACAAAATCATTTGTCACATTTTTTTTGCTGTATTACTTTACTGCCTTACATGATGCATGTTTTGGAATATGTTTTCACTCTGTCAATTAGGTTAGTATTGTGGAGTAACTACAATATTGTCGATCCATCCTCAGTTTTCTCCTAGCACAGCAATTAAATTGTAACTGTTTTCAAGTCACCACTGGCCTCTTGGTGTAATCTCTGAGCAGTTTCCTTCCACTCAGGCAACTAAGTTAAGAAGCACACCTGCATCTTTGTAGTGATTGGGTGTATTGAGACACCATCCAAAGTGTTATTCTTAACTTCACCATGCTCAAAGGCATATTTTGTGTCTGCTTTAAAAAAATATATATATATATATATATATATTAAATAAATAAATAAATAGGTGCCCTTTTTTGCAAAGTGTTGGAAAACCTCCCTGGTTTTTTTGGTTGAATCTTTTTTTTTAAATTCACTGCATGGGGGAGGGACCTTACAATTATCTGTATGTTTAGGGTACAGAGACGAGGTAGTCATTCAGAAATCATGTGAAACCCTATTGCATACAGTCCATTCAACTTATTATGTGACTTGTTGAGCACATTTTTACTCCGGATCTTATTTAGGCTTGCAATAACAGTGGTTGAATACTTATTCACACAAGACATTTCAGCTTTTCATTTTTAATTATGTTGTAAAAATGTCAAATATTTCCTCTTTGACATTGAGCTATTGTGTGTAAACCAGTGAAATTTAAAAATGTGTCCATTTTAAATCCAGGCTGTAACACAAAATCAAGGGTGTGAATACTTTCTGAAGGCATTGTAGATCAGCGGGTGTGTGATTGAGTTTGCCAGATAAGCAGTTGGTCATGAAAACTTGCTTGCTGAAGGGCTAATTGAGCACCCACACTCTCTAATTGCCTTTTTGACATGTGGTGCCAGTGGAATTCCTAAAGGCGCGAGGATCCAGTCACATACCTATCCCCTTGTTGAGACAGTCCTTTATAACAATTCACTTTTTTGTCTGTCGTTGCAAAGATTTGGTGACTGGTAATCCCAACAATTAGAATTAGTGTAGGCCTCGGAGAGCCTTATTAAAAATGTAGCCTAATTTCCTGGGCCTTAGCGTTTAAAATTTCTGCAATGCCACAACTGAAAACCACAAGCCGCGCCACTAAAACTAAATGCAGCTTGTATTGCAGTGTTCAGCTTTATCTGGTTTTGCCTGGATGCTGGTTGAAAGTTCTTTAGTTGTTGCTAAATGAAGTTTGTCGTCTGAATAAACAGCATGATCATTACACAGATGCACCTTGTGCAGGGGACAATAAAAGGCCACTCTAAAATGTGCAGTTCTGTCACACAACACAATTTCACAGATGTCTCAAGTTCTGAGGGAGCGTGCAATTGGCATGCTGACTGCAGGAATGTCCACCAGAGCTGTTGCTAGAGAATGTAATTCTCTTATCTACCACTTCCAACGTTCTGTTAGGGAATTGAAAGTGCAGTGAAAGTGCGGAGAGCCACATCAAATTACAGAAATACTCATCATAAACATTGATTAAAGATACGAGCGTTAAACATATGATTAAAGATCAACTCCTCCTTAACTTCTCTAGGATAGGGGGCAGCATTTGGAATTTTGGATGAAAAGCACGCCCAAATTCAACTGCCTGCTACTCATCCCCAGAAGATTAGATATGCATATTATTAGTAGATTTGGATAGAAAACACTCTGAAGTTTCTAAAACTGTTTGAATCATGTCTGTGAGTATAACAGAACTTATGTAGAAGGCGAAACCCCGAGGACAAACCATTCAGCTTTTTCTTTTTGAGATCACTCTTTTCAATGGTTTTTCATTGGGAATCCAGATTTCTAAGGGACTTGCTTGCAGTTCCTACCGCTTCCACTGGATGTCACCAGTCTTTAGAAATTGGTTGAGGTTTTTCCTTTGTGTAATGAAGTAGCCCTTTTCAAAACGAGGGTCACTTCATGTGTACTGTTTGATAGAGGCGCATGACCAGAGAGCTAGCGTCAGTTTGTTTTCTTCCTGTATTGAACATGGATCAGCCCATCTTCAATTTTATTGATTATTTACTTTAAAAAATACTTAAAGTTCTATTACAAAAGTAGTTCTGA